>NC_044034.1:332223542-333423542 GCF_901765095.1 Microcaecilia unicolor
ACTGCCGACCATCAGGCAGCAGTGGGAATCGCTATCTTAATATTAAACCACACCATCTGTTGATCACTGGATAACAGATGATCAACTACTATAACATCAGAAACACTCTCTCCATTAGTAAGCACTAAGCCATACTAAGTCCAGTATGACCCCATCCCGTGTGGATTTCATTACCAACTGCTGGAATAGTTCCCCCTGTAGAGAATCTAGGCTCTCCCTGCTTCTAAAAGACCCCATAATAGGGATACCCCAATCAATATCTGGCATATTAAAAATTAGTACTATTTCCTCTTTCACAGCTATATTTTGAATGTCTTCAGTTAAATCTCTAGTCACTTCTTCTGTCTGGGAAAGAGGTCTGTATATCACACCAGTGTAAATACATTTGCCATTCCCTCTTTCCAGATTGACCCACAGTGCCTCTTCCTTACCCTGTAGGACCTGCAATTATGTGGCTTTAATGCTATCTTTAACATATAATGCCACCCCCCCCCCCTTTCTTCCTACCCTATCTTTCCTGAACACATTATAGCCCGGTATAACTATATCCCACTCTTTGTGATTGCCACTAAATCCAATTCAGCCATCACAACCTCAAGATCTAAAACCTTATTTCCTATACTTCGGGCATTAGTATATACTTCTTTCCAGACGTTGCCCCTTTTTCCCATTTATGTAGAGGCATTTCATTCTTCACTTACCTGAGGGCTTTGATCACCCTTCTCCAATGATTCTAGTTTAAAGCCCTCTTCATTAGGTTAGCAACCAGTCTGCTGGTAAAAACACGTCTTCCCTTCCTTGATAGATGGACACCATCTCTGCTCAGCAGCCCTATGAAAAGCCAAAATGTTGGGCCTGGAGGCTGGATGGGGGGGTCTGGTTTAAGGAAATGTGTTTCCTGGTTATGTAAGCCTACAACTTGTGTTTCTTCCATGTATCTTGTTGCTGGATAATAGTTAATGCTGTTTGCATCTTCTGAATTTCCTGAATCTGAATCTCATCCATCCTCCTGCAGTTTTTGTTGTTTCTGTCATTATGGAGTTTTATTTACTTTTGTTTTGTCCTTTGTTTTTCTTTTACTTTTTTTTTTGGTGGTGGGGGGGGGGGAGGTTTCAGTCTATTTTTTGTTAATCTTTGCAATGCAGTTCGTTTGTTCTAAATAATCTTAGTCACCACTGCCTTGTTGTTTGTTGCCTGTTTTGTGATTTATGCCCGAAGCCTATTTGTTATGGGTTATTTTTTAACATTTATTATGTTATTTGGAGACCACCATTCACAGAGCTGTAGACTGCCTTGTTTCTTGTTTGTTTTAAAAAGATGGTAAATCATTTAGGGGCCCTTTTACTAAGCTGTGCTAAAACATGGCCTGCACTATGACTAGCATGTGGGTTTCCCCTTGCACTGAGGCCACTTCTAGCACAGCTGTAAAATGGCCAATTTTTGCATTTCTTCAATTAATGGCCACATGCTAATTACCCAATTAGTACGTGGGCCATTAGCTTGTGGGCCCTTTCCAATTCCTATTTGGTAGGCAGAGAGGGCCCACGCACTAACCATAGGCGCATGGCAATGTGGCTGCGCTAACTGATTGGCATTGGGCATGCCTACTCTCCGCCCCCAAACATACCCCCAGTGCTGAAAAATAAAAAGTATTTTTTAGCACGTGGGAAGCGAGTGCAGATGCTAACACAATACGTGGGATAAACATAAAGGAATCCTGTTCAGAAGGAATGGATCCTCAGAAGCTTAGCTGAGATTGGGTGGCAGAGCCGGTGGTGGGAGGCGGGGCTAGTGCTGGGCAGACTTCTACAGGCTGAGCCCTGAAAATGGCAGAAACAGATCAAGGTCAGGTATACACAAAAAGTAGCACATATGAGTTTATCTTGTTGGGCAGACTGGATGGACCGTGCAGGTCTTTTTCTGCCGTCATCTACTATGTTACAGCGGGATGCTTGAGTGCGCCTCACGGTAGTGCATTTTCCTGCATGGTAAGCACGCATTAGTGCTTACTGCTATTTAGTAAAAGGACCCCTTAATAAACTAAACTGAACCCCTTGTTCCAGAGCCATCCTTCTGTTGAAAGAGGTCCCTGTCATGTGCATTTTTACCTTGGAGGTAATGTAAATGTCTCTATCATATCTCCTCTATACTATCCTGTTTAAATTATTCCAAATGAGGTCTCACCAGAGACTTATACAGAGGCACTATCACCCCCTTTCTCCTCATGACCATTCCTCTCCAAGAAAAGGTGGACAGGATCTGATGTTTTGGTGCATTTCTGATGTGGATCTATTTCCACTCTCCACTGTTACCATTCTTTCCTATGTACCCAAGCATCCTTCCAAAGGGCTGACCCTTAGCGGTAGTACCATTTTGCACCCAGAGCCGGACAGAAGGGAGCAGAAAGGGACTGCTCCTGCCCTGTTCCGTAAACCAGCATGGATTTCGGGGGTCAGGGTGGGTGGGAGTAGCATCGGAGGGGGGGTTCTCAGCTGAGCAGAGAGATCAGATCAGGAGGGTGCTGAATTAGGAAGTAGGATCTGAACAGGGAGGCATGGGGGAATTAGAGCCGGGTGATAGAGGGGGTGGAAGACCTGACAAATTCTTTTATGCAGGTCCCAGCTAATATTGCTGGGACTCACATAAATGTCTTAAGCGGGTTCTAGCTGGATATTAACCAAGAACCTGCATAAGTGCTGGTGGCTGGCACATGCCCAGTCATGGTAAATATAACAGAAACCTTCATGAAAATTTTAAAGCAAAAATTTTTTTTATCTCATTACTCATATTATATACATAATTTTTTATGCAGAATCCAATAAAATATATAGATATTTATTTGTTGTGCTCAGTTTTTTTGGTGTATTGCTGTGGACTGAAAATCCAAGCTTTGCAGGGACACCACCTTTACATCATAGCACATCCTACCTCCATCCTAATAGTAATGTTCAATAGATGGGCAAAGTCCAAGAAAAATATTAAGAACTGATGTTCAAAAAAATGAATAACAGCTACTTAGCTTAAGTGGAGATTGTGCAAAATCAAAGATCTTCTTCCTGCAAAGTTCTTGTCCACTGCAATACTTTTTTCAAAGAATCATTCCGTACAGAATTTAAGAACAAAGGAATCACAGTTCAGCAATTTTAGTTCCCTACATGGGCCATGTTTCGCCAAACTAATGGCGTCTTCAGGGGAACTGATCTGAAATACAGGTTAGAGATTGTATAAAACCAGCACTTCATCTCATATCTAAAAATAAGTGTAGAATAACCATACAAAACTTAAAATGTAAAATGTACTCCTCTACAGCAGAAAATCCAAAATATAACTCACTGTTCAGCAGAACCAGGGAAGAGCCCCACCCTGTCCGGTTCACAAACCTACTCTCGAACGCCCACACATGCGCAGAATATATGTCAGGCATCAGCTGTTTCCAAACGGCGGGAAAAGATTAAATGAGAGCTTGCCATTCTATTTCTCTATTCATGCCCAGTCATGCCATAATATTTAGTGGTAGTGTCTGGACATGGCCCAGCACTGAATATCCAGGTCTAATTTAGCATACAGCAGTCAGTGCTTAAAGAAACACTGACTGCCACCAGGAAAATGACTTTATTTCCCATTTTATGGATAATAATTTACATAACATTCCTGATATTGCCCCTTTTGTCCATTTCCCTGTAAATATTTAATGTCAGCGTAAAAGTGGTGTGTGTGTGTGACGTATAATGAGATTGTGTATGCATTGTAGTGTGCATACTGAACCTGTTGGCAGAATGTTTTTCTGATAGAGCTGTTGCATTATTCCTTGTTTTTTACCCCTTGTCACTTAAGAATGTGGTGGCCACTTGAGAGCAGAGGTGAAGACTAAGGATCTGTACTCCCACGCTCAGTTTGGAGACAATAACTACCCCGGTGCCTCTGATTGTGAGTGGGTCATTGTGGCAGAAGAGGGCTACGGTGTGGAGCTCATCTTCCAGACCTTTGAGATTGAAGAAGAAGCGGATTGTGGCTATGACTACATGGAGCTCTTCGACGGCTATGATAGCACAGCTCCACGCCTTGGACGTTACTGTGGCTCAGGGGTGAGTTTCCCTAATTCTGCAACCTTCTGCAACTTAAACTATTGATGCTGAGGAGCCACATGTCAAACAAAAAGATATCAGGGCAGTAGTGTATACAGACCCTAAATTTGGGGTGGTTGTACTGCCATAATGGAAGGGCACAGTGTCCTCATTGTAGCCCCTCCTTCTCCATGCCCCTACCCCCAATTCAAATATTAAATACCTGAGCTGGCGGGGATCAGGGCCGTGCCAACACAGTAAGCGCGGTAAGCGCCGCAGGGGGGCACCTGCCTTCAAGGGCGCCGTGGCGTCGACTCCTCCGCTCCATCCCCAATTCCCCGGCGCTTTAAATTTACCTCACTCCGCCTCCGACGTCTGCGCAGCGTCAGTGAAAGCGCTGCCTGTCTGACGTCTCTCCACCAGCCTTTCCTTCGGGCGTTCATTCCCTCTGTGTCCCGCCCTCAGGAAATGACATCAGAAGAAGGCGGGACACAGAGGGAACAACGAGCGAAGGGAAGGCTGGTGGAGAGACGTCAGACAGGCAGCGTGTTCACTGACACTGCGCAGACGTCGGAGCCGGAGGCGGAGAGAGGTAAATTTAAAGCGCCGGGGAATCGGGGATGGAGCGGAGGAGGCTCAGGCCAAACTCAGCCATTTCCTCCATCGCGACCCAGACGGCAGCTTGGGGGAGCAGCGCTCGGCTCTTTGACACCACCCAGCTCTTCACGTGCCTTGGAGCCAGGCAGGTTGGGGGGGGCATGCACGTGCCCGCACGCACACGCACCAACTGATAGTCTGCAGGGGGGCGCCAACTGATGGTCTGCAGGGGGGCGCCAGAGACCCTAGGCACGGCCCTGGCGGGGATCCCCAAGCCCTGCCAGCTGAAGACGTCTGTGAAGGTATACTGAACTCCCTCCTGCACATCTTGGTCAGCAGAAGCTTTAGTGAGCCACCCTCAATGCCTGCACCCGGCCTATGCTCAGTTATCTTCGCAGACATTTTCAGCTGGCAGGACTTGGGGATCCCTGCCAGCGGCATATAGGGTGTGCCAATGCTGAGTGGGCCTGAGCCCAAAGGAGATGGATCCATAACTGCATTAGGGTCAATATTTAGACTGTGCGACAAGTAGGTTTTTAAAAACCAGTCGTGGCATTTATGTATATCTGGATTGTCAGCGGTGCTGAATATACATACAGCCACTGGCTCTTTGATAATAACAAGAATCAATTTAATTTAGGAGAGCTTTTCTGCTTCCTAAATTAAACTGGATAGTTGTACAGATAGCGACAGATTATCACCCGCTATCCACAGAGTTAGGGAAACCCCCTGCTCGCTGATCCCTCTAAGCTGAGCAGGAGTCCTCCAACAGCATTCCTCCCATTGCAGGGGGCAGTGGCGTAGCAAGGAGGGCTGCCACCCGGGCAGTTTGCCATTGCACCCCCCCCCCGGGTGCAGCACGATGACACTCCCCTCGGCGCATCAACACCCCCCCCCACCCCGATCCAGTGCCTACCCTCCTCAGCTCCCTCCAACCAGCTCCCGCATCCTACCTTTAAAGAAATTTCAGAAGCCGTAGAGAGGCGAGGCACAGCGCCTTGCGCCTGCATGTAAAAAAAGCGTGGATCGTCATCGGGCCTTTCCTCACGCTATCTGTCCCGCCCTTGCAGAAATAGGAAGTTGCGTCAGCGGAGGGCGGAACAGACAGCATGAGGAAAGGCCCGATGAGGATCCACGCTTCTTTTACATGCAGGCGCGAGGCGCTGCGCCTTGCCTCTCCACGGCTTCCGAAATTTCTTTAAAGGTAGGGTGTGGGAGCTGGTTGGAGCCGGAGGGAGCTGAGGAGGGTAGGCACTGGTCAGGGGGGTGTTGATGTGGCAAGGGGGGGGAGCTGGCAGGGAGCACCCCCCCCCCCCCCCGAGCTGACACCTGGGGCAGACTGCCCCCCCCCCCCCCCCCCCCCCCTTGCTACGCCACTGGCAGGGGAAGGGGGTTGCTTCAATGTTGTGTTTTCAATCACCAGGGACAGGCAGATTCCCTGGAACCCGCAGAGCTTGCCTGTCCCTCACTATTCAAAATGTGATGGTGAAACAGCAACCCCCACTGGCAGGACTGTAGGTGAAGGACTCCCACTCAATTTAGATGGAACAGTGCCCATGCTCTACCCTCACTATGCTCTAATACTATCCAAATAGTGCCAGGGTACAGTGGCTTATCCATTCAAGTTGTGTGTGTGTGTTGCGTACGCACCCCCATCAGTCCCTTCCACTGCATTCCTTCCTGGCCCTGCAAAGCTCTTGAGATTCCTTCCCCTCCCCGATCCCCCCACCCCCCCCCTCTTGTCTTAAAATCACCTCCAGTCTTCTCCCAGGCCGTGCCAGTAGCAGCAGCACTCATAGGTTACCTGCACCGAGGCTTTCTCTCTGAACCACCCGACCCTTCTGATGCAACTTCCTGTTTTCTGAAAGGTGGGATGGTTCTTCAGAGAGAAAGTTCTGGTGCAGGCCACAGGCAGACTATGAGTGTTGCTGGTGCTGCCCAGGAGGAGACTGGAAGTGATTTTAAGGCATGGCGGGGGGGGGGGGGGGGGAGGTGGAAAGAGATGTGGTGTGAGATGCACCCTCTGTTCAAAATTCCTGGCTACGCCACTGCCAGAGTGCACTATAAGAATTGTCAGAGGCACTATCCATTTAATGTCACTGAAAAATCAAGAATAGGAGATTTAACCCTATAATGGTAGCTGCTATTAAGTTAATTCCATAATTGAGCACTTCCACTTAGACGTCCTGATGATGTACAGTAAGCATACATTCTACTAGTATATCTGGGGGGCGGGGGCTGATTCTGTTAAAGAATACTAGCATAACCAATATCGATGTACCTTACATTTATACACTGCAATTGGTGGACACGTGGCAGGGACATGTGTAGCTTACAGTAGTTACAACCAAATATGAAGGCATGGGAAGGGTGGGGGGATACCTACAAGGACTAGCAGTTACAGCCCTAAACTCCTTACAAGGCAAACTAGATGAGCCATTTTAGTCATTATCTGTTGTCATCTACTATGTTATTATGACATTAACACAGCCTGAGGGAGCCCCTGTACTGTACACTAACATGGACTGAGGGACCCCCCTCTCCTTGTACCTGACATTAATAGTGACTGAGGGAGCCCCTGTACCTGATTCTAGCATGAACCGAGGCAGCCCCTCTCCTTGTACCTGATACTAACACGGACTTAGGGAGTCCCTCTCCCTGTACCTGACACTAACAGAGGCTGAGGGAGCCCCCTTCCTGTACCTCACACTGACTGAGGGAGCCCCTCTTGCTCTACCTGATACTAACACAGACTGACGGAGCCTCTCCCTCTCTTTCTGACACTAAAACAGACTGAAGGAGTGACAAGTTCTAGGCTGAGGATATTTTATTGCTCGACAATTAACTTCTTGCTTTTTTCCCCCCATCAGCCACCTGAAGAAGTTTATTCTGCTGGAGATTCAGTGATGATCAAATTCCATTCTGATGACACAATTAACAAGAAAGGATTTCACCTGCGCTACACAAGTACCAAATTCCAGGACACACTGCACACACGGAAGTGATTCTCCGTTGTCATGCTGGGAACGTGCTCCATGTCATATCGGCACCCTAAAAGCTGGATGAGAACAACACAACCTCCAAGTACAAAACCACAGACAAACTCCAGTCTGAATACACTTAATGTGTGGTGCATAGGCAACCATGCACACATGCAAGCACATGTATGATTACTCTTTCATGAGTGCATACACATGCTATGTACTGTCTATGAATACAAAGATATGCTGACACATAAACACATATACACACGTATGCTCAATTAGGTGCCTGCTTTCATGCCAGACCAAAATACACATGAGAACAATTCCACAACTTCAGACACCAAGGTGTATGCACAAAGACTAAACCTGCATATCTGCAGAAACACATGAATCTACACAGCCTCGCCCACAATTGGAAATGACAAAAAAAAAAAACTCACCACCACAAAGACAGGAAACCTGGAACTAAAGACATACAGAGAGGAGCACACAGACAGGATGCATGGAGGCAGGACACACAGAGGAATAAAAAACACAAATATATGTGCCATATATGCAGAGAAGAAACATGGGAACAGTAACACAGAGGAAGCGTGTACACACCCACACCACACACAGGGTAATGTGGCAACAGTAAACACACAATGAGCAGCCACAGACTAACCCACGAGAAACACACAGACAGTACTGCAGAGAAGCTGCATGCCGCATAACACAGAACTTCATAAAGAGGGACTATGCAGACACAGGCTGATGCAACAGGTGCGAAGGGGTTTAACCCCCGCCAATGCGTGAACTGGATCAGGCTCCAAGTTTGTTTTCTACATTTGTAGATGAATCTTCGTGTCTGAGGCAGAGCTTCCTGATCCAGAGTAAAATGCCTTCCCTAACCACGTCCCACCTAGAACTTCATTCTGTCTGATTTTAGGGACTTTGAAAAAAAAAAGATTTTGCTAAAAATATCAATGTGTAAACTTGACAAACTGTTACGCATCAGCATGACTGAACAAACAATAGTGATGAAGACAAGACACCAATGCTGTGGGTTATTGACACTTGGGAGGGAATTTTAAACCCCACAGAGGAGCTTGCAAGAACATTTTCCAAAGAGAAACACCCATGAGATTTCCCTTTGAAAATACAGGGCCAGCCATAAATCACATACGGAGAGGCGTACTTCTAAATGAATTCTTGGCATATTGTCTGCTGGCTCTACCATCTTCCTGCCCCTTCTTACCCTGTACCTGTGACAATGTAGCCCCCAGACCTGGGCTAAAGAGAGACCTGCAGTCTATCAGCATGGGATGGTGTACCTCTCATACCTGGACAAGCAAATGCAATGTATGTACATATATCACTATAAGATAGGGAATCTATATAAGTTAAAAATGCAGGTCAGGTATCCCAAAATGCTATCACAGCCACCTAATAAAGACAGAGCATCCAAACAACTATAAGGACCTTTAGTGCAGTAAACAAATTATAGAAATGAAGGGTATCAAAGTTGATCAGGTAATCATATATCCCAAAGCATAGGTGTAAATAAGGGAAGGGGGAGTGCAGCTCCTTCCCAGATTCTCCAGATGCTAGTGCTGAATTGGCTTCCTTCCCTCCACCACTAATAAGACCTGCCTACTCCTTACCCTCCCTCCCCCACCCACCTAAAACTAAGCAGAAAAAGTACACCAGGATCCCAAAGGAAATGTGTAGTGATACTGTCTCACTAGAGAAAATATTTGGGGTGCAGCTATTGTCACAGCCATAAACCTGATGCACTATGGCAGTGGCTGCCAAAAATATTCAGTATGTGTGAACTACATTGCCAAAGACTCAAGGGAACTGTTACTAAACTGCAGTAGTCACTAACGTGTGCTTACCACAGGTTAAAAAGCACTACCGCGGGCCGTGCTCAGGCATCCTGTGGTAGTTTGGGAATCGGCACGCTACCCATGTGCTAAAAAATAGAATTTATTTTTTAGCGCTGGGGTAGTGTCTAGGGCAGAGAGTAGGCCTCTTCTGCGTTAATCTGTTAGCACAGCTACATCACCGTGTGCTGACCATTTAGCGCGTGGTTAGCATGTGAGCCCTCACTGCCTTAAAAATAGGGTGGCGGTAAGGACTCGCACGCTAATGGCCATGGGCTAATGGGGAAATTAGCGTGTGGCCATTAATAGGAAAAATGGAAAATGGGGTCATTTTACTTGCCGCACTAAAAATGGCCTCAGCGCGTGGAAAAGACCATGCTGGGCTTAGCGACATGTCACTCTTTAGCGCTGCTTGGTAAAAGGGTCTCTTAGAGAGGAAAGTTTGCCTTTCATGGTGGACATCCTGAATGAAGTAGACAATATGAGAAGTCATTTACAGAACCTAAATAAACTAAACAAAAATTTGTCAATTAGTTTTAGGCGCAAGAAAAATCAAAGATTCGCTGGCAGTCAGTAGTCCACAAGCCAGGACAAGCACCTTGGGATATATGTCTGGAGGGTCTCAAAGGTATCTAAGCATGGGGGATAGGCAGTGGCCACATCCTAGGAAGAGCTGCTGGGCCGCATAGGAGAAGCCTTACCAGCAGAGGAAGGAGGTGGTGATACCACCTCTGCAGTTCGTTGGTGAGGCTTCACTTGGAATATTTTGCTCAGTTGTTGGAGGATGTATCTCAGTACAGGATATAAAGAGGCTGCAGGCAATCTAGAGACACGTGCGCACATGTGTGGTGTCTGTGTCTGTAAGACATGAGAGGGAGAGTAGAGTAGAATGTTGTACGGTTTGGGAAGTCGCCAGGTGCTCCCTTGGCCTGGATTGGGCCGCTGTCAGTGGGACAGGAGGTGCTGGGCTCGATGGGACCCTTGGTCTTTTCCCAGTGTGGCATTACTTATGTACTTATCTGAATATACATATATACTCATAGGGAGAGGAAGAACAGGGAAGATATGATACAAATATTAATAATATGAAAGGTATTAATGCACAAGAAGTGAATATTTTTTGAATGGAAAAAAGTACTACAGGCATGAATGTCATTTAATTTAGGATTTATTTTTAATCCTTTTAACTCACAAAGATATCAAGTTAGATTATGGCAATCAAATGCACTACAATAAATACAACAATTACAATGGATTACGGTCAGCACCATGCCAAGGGCTGTGCAAGCATTACGGCTACAACAGATTGCAAATATGGAGAGGTGCAAAAAATTGTTCCCAGCTCACTATCTCCTCTCATTAGCTATAGTGAATTGGGTTGGGGGGGGGGGGACAGCAGGTGCAGCTATAGCCCAGTACTCTCTTGATTATCATCATTCAATTAGATAATAAAATCAGACAATGAATAATTATTTTATAAAACACCCTATAAAATTCATAGTATTTCTGGACTAACCAATCTGACCTGGAGTGAAATGCCTTTGTAGTCATGTCCTACCTAACTACTTCATTCTAAAAATAAAGTAAGACAAGACCAATCCGTCAGGCAATTTGTTCCAATGAAATGGAGCTGTATAGCATAAGGGTGATTCTGTAAACTGGGTGCTAACATGTATGGACCACTGCATGTGTAAATGCTTAGAATACTAGCATTTACATGCATGTGCTAGCTGGTCGCCTAAACACAATTCTGCAAATAGAAGCTTAACTTACAAAGCAGGTATTTGTAAGGAGGGCATACATACTGGGTCAGACCAATGGTCCATCTAGCCCAGTGGCCAATCTACCTGGCAGAAACCCAAAGAGTAACAACATTCCAGAATCCCAAATAATGACAACATTCCAGAATCCCAGAGAGTAGCAACATTCCATGCTATCAATCCTGGGGCAAGCAATGGCTTCCCCATGTCTATCTCAATATGTATTAGGCTTGCAGTGATGCTGTGGCTCTGATGTCCTAGCTTGTGCTTCAACTTCAGATTGTGTCATTTTTTTATATAATTTTTTAAATCTGATGTAATTCCTAATTCTGGTGAAAGGCCCACCACAAATTAATTACATCAAATCCAACTGGAGAAAAAAAAAAGTCTTACCTACTACTGATTTGTTGACCTTTATTTCTAAGTCCCATTAGGAAACAAATGACTAGCAGCAGAGCCAGCCAATCAGAAGTGCTGCTCCAGGTCCAACCAACCAGGAGATCGGTTGACTTACTCCTGGCATGAGCACCTGCTGCAGAAGAGGTTGAGCGGGGTGGGCGGAGCTCCCAGCAACTGTTGGGTTAGGCTGAGGAGTGAGACTAGTCTTTTTCTTCATTATTTCTTTGTGTGTGTGTGTGTGTGTGTGAGGGGGGGTTTCTGTGTAAGCTCATTATCCACTTCCCATGTTAGTGCATGAATACTAGAATCAAACCCATGCATTAAAAATGGAACATAGGTGGGGCTCCCACTTAGGTTGCCTTTGTCCCTGCCACAGATGCCCAGGTTCCTTTATTGAATAGGCTCCTACTGTGTGCCCTCAGGGCACCTAAAATGTATATGTGTATTCCCCATTTTACAAAGGGAATATACTTGGATGGGGGGGGGGATTTCCATGTTGGGATTTGCACCTGCTCAAAGGCATCCATAAGTATTTTTAAAAAGTGCTCATTTAGAGCAGAGCTCTATATGAGGGATTAAGGGAGTCATTATCTTGAATCCTATATAGTTAAGTGCTGTCTCCAAAAGGAAACCATGCTAAAACTGTGGCATAACTACTTAATTAGTGGTATTTACATCTGCAGTTTTGTAAAATGGGCTGCTACACGTGGAAGTAGTGCCACCTGCACATGGTGAAATCGCTATTTCCACGTGTAAGGGCTGACACCTACACGTGGAAAATGTTGGTTCCGTGCCATTCATTTTTTTCTATATGTATATTTGTAAAATGGCTGCTCCCTCTGTGTGTGCTGACACACACACTTGCACTCCTGCAGGTATTTTACATGAGGCTCTGCAATGACGGGTCCTGACCTGGACATCTTAATTCCAGTCTCTACCCTCTATATAAAACAGGGCTCCAAGTTACAGTAGTCCAAGAAGGAGTGTATAATAGCTTTCACTAGTTGCTTTCAATTGTCATCATAGAGGGAAGACCTAATTTGTCATAGGAATATAAGATTTAAAAATACCTTCCTGGTAATGAAAGCCACTTGATTATCCATGGTGAGGACAGAATCTCGGAAAGTACCCAGAACCTTGATTGTTTTACACAAGAATTCTTGTTGCAGACAATACAGGGTCTAAATTAAGAATCATATTATCATAATATGAAGCTGCAGGGCCGTAAGCTTGGGAGCTGCCTCAGGAAACATTTTTTTTTTCATGGAAACTGTGGTGGACACATGGAATGACCTGGCAGAGACAAAAACGGTGATGTAATTCAAGTAGAGGTGGAATATGCACAGAGAGTTTCTAAGAGCAAAAGGGTGAAACCATATCTGCCCAAAACAGCACTGAAATGACTTTTACTCTTTGTAGGAAGACTTGAGAGGAGAGGAATTTAAACTGCATGGCGCTGCAGTTAAAAACCTTATTGAAAGCATGGGGAGGTAAACTGCATGGAGTAGCAATTCAAACCCTAACCATCTATTGGGAAGACTGGATGGGCCAAGTTGGTCTTTATTTGCCACTATCTATGTTACTGTGTTCTAAAGTGATAACTATTCTGCAGACTTGCTGTATTATCTCAACATTCAGTGATGGCAGGTTGCTCAGAAATCACATCTCAGTGAGGATAACCTTTCACACAAGCTTCAGACCAGCTATGTTGGCAGATCCTGGCTCTTCACAATGATGGGGCATCCAAACCCTTCAGACCAAACCTGTGCTAATTTTCCAATGAACTCACCCTGGGCACTGTTTCAGCTATGCGCCTGCATCTCCAGAAATTTAATAAATAGCCCCTGCTCTTTTCTTCACGCAATACGACAGTCTCACACTCAAGCAGCAGTCTAAAATGAGAGCCCAGTGCTCTTGGAAGCCACTGCTGTTTCTATGGTTGACATTGTGAATGACATCAAAGGACTGGATAATTGGTACTAACTACAGAACCTTCATTCACATCTAAGTGTGACCAAGTCACAAAAATGCAGAAAGGTCTCCCCTGTGCCAATGTGGGTTTAATTTGCTCTATTACACAAAAGTGAAATTCTGCAGAGGAATGTCTTGTGGTTAGACCATGACTGACTCACAGTGTCTCTTCATGTTTGTGCTTCATGCAACCTTTATGCTCAAGCAGACACATGCTTATCTTTCACTGAGTTTTTCCAATACACAGCTTCGGGAATGGACGTTGGACATTATAAAACATAGAGAACCCCTGATGCAGGCCCAGAACTCCAGAAAGAAGCTCTCTTTGGCACAATGCAAGTACTACAGCAAGCAATAGCAGTAAATACGACAGACTCGCATTCCCTGGCTTAGGAGTGAGGCTCATTATTTTCACAGTATGCACAAAACTAAGCCATTTGGAGAAATTGCCCCTTGAAACAGCAGCTGGTGTTGCGACACTGGAATATTAATGCAGTTCTACATTAAGTCCAAAGAAGTGAATGATGCAGCATTAGGGGGGTGTAGCCCAAAACTTTCAGGGTAAGTTAGTCCAATAAAAAAAAAAGTATCATCTTATTTTCTTCTCTGTGTTTTGATTTATTACACGGCTACCACACCAATTTACTTAGGGTCAACATTCAAAGTGATTTAACCAAACAAACTGTTCCTAACCAGCTCAACTGCCTGTTTGGGGCCCACTGCTAGTTTCAGGAGCACTTAACCAGTTAGCGCTGAACTGAAAACCAGCTATTTGAGGGGCACTCTGGGGGCAGAGTCAGCACTTAGCTAGTTAAGTGCCAATATTCAGCGCTTAACCAACCAGGTTAACTGTATAAATAGGATTGCATAAAAGTCCTACCCCTATGCAGTTCACCATAGCTGGTTAATTGCTGAATATCACGCTTAATCAGCTATGACATGGCCCGGCATTGAATTTCCAGGTTTAATGCCAATGGCAGTCAGCTGATTGCCGCCAGCTGAATATCGGGCCCTTCGTGTCTGTTAGTTTCCTGTGTGGTCTACAGGAATTTTTTTATAATTTTGTTTTGTTTCAGGAGCAATATTAGTAGTGTGCACTCTATTGGAAAGTGTGCATATTCTTGTGAAAGAGTGCATACCATTGGGAAATAGTGCATGCTCTTGTGAAAGAGTGCACACTTGGGAAATAGTGTACATTCTTGTGTAAGAGTGCACACTATTGGGAAATAGTGCACACTTATGAAATGGTGCACATTCTTGTGAGAGTGCACACTATTGGAAATAGTGCACATTCTTGTGAAAGAGAACACACTATTGGGAAGAGTGCATTCTCTTTGCCAATAAATGTGTGTGTGCATTATCAGGAAATAGTGTGTGCTTTCCAAAATAGTGCACCATTTCCCAGTAGTGCACATTTTTGCAAATAGTATGTACTCTTTTGCAAGAGTGCACACTATTTAAGACACAACAAAACCCAGAAATTTCATGTTTATTCCTGTTGTTTCAGGTAAAACTGACATGAAATAAGATGACAAATGTAACTGGTTTTTCCCATGCCACGTCAAACGAATGCACATCCTTAACCAGCATTGTGGAAAAAAACAGGATCTGCCACAATAGCTGTTTTGAAGTTTGTGTGAAGCTTCATCCTGACTGAGATGGAGAAAGAATCAGAATAACGTGCCATTAATGAGAGTTAAGAGGATACATACAGCAAGTCCACTGGGCAGTGGAGTAATCACTTAGTATATTTACTCACTCCCCTTGTCCTCCTTTTACAAAGACACGCTAGTGGCTGCCGGTACAGTAATACCAGCACACTGCCCATTTAAACTGAATGGGCTGTGACAGAATTACCGTGCGGCAGGTGCTTTGTAAAAGTGGGGGGTTAGTATATTTTGGGCAGTCATTAGTACAGTGTCATCTTTATGACTGTGATATTATCTGCATTTATACTACTGGGACAGTATCACCGCACATTTCCTTTGGAATTTAAGATTTTTCCTTCAAGCTCATCGCCTGATCAATTCAGATACACCTTCACCTCTATAATTTGTTTAGTGTTGTGGATATTTTCCTTTAATAGACACCAAACAGCTGACAGCTTACTCACTACACCAGGATAGACACAAGCAACTGAATGTATAACCATAAGTGATAGTGTGCTTCCCACACCTGAACAGGCACCCACAGTCTATCGGCGCATGACAGTGCAACCATCACACCCAGATATGAAGAGTTCATCTACAGGCAACAGATGGCCACAGTGTAGATAAAGAGCATATGGGACAATTTTCAAAACTGTCCACCTAGTTGCAAAGGCTGAGGGTACTTCTACCCTGGGACTTTGCATCTGTTCTCAAAACTACAAGTTTATTGTGCTCCTGACCTAATGCAAGACCACCTAGATTTTGCCTGGGTTAAGCTGCATGCATTATTGACCCCCGCATGTATTTTACCCAGGGAAAGGGTGCGAAATATTCAGGCAGCCTACTTTCCCCAGGTAAAAAGCTTTTAACAATTGCCTAACAATGTATTCTTTGCACCTGCATTAATACTCATACTGTCAATTTTCAGTAAAATGTCTTGGTAATAATTGGAAATGTCTAATCTAGATGCTTCAACTTATCCCTATATTCAGTGGCATTATTCCCCAGATTCTATAAACCGCGACTAAAGTTGCATGTGCAAATCAGTGCACAGAGCCAATTTCCATGTGCAACTTAATTGCTTAACAAGCTAATCAGCATTGATAATTGACCACTAACATGCAATTATCAACACTAATTGCCACTAATTAGAATTTATATGTGCAGCTTTCTAAGCGTATTCTGTAAAGTGGTGTGCGTAAATTCTAATGCGCAGATCACAGAAGGGGGCATAGGCATGGGCGGGTTATGGGCATTTCTAAACATTACGCACATTGTTATAGAATTAGGCAAGGGCATTTACACCAGGTTTTGGTTGGTGTAAAAGTCTGCACCTAAATTTTGATTGCTACATGTATTATATAAACTGCGCCTAATTTTAGATGACGTCTAGTGCTGTGTGGGGGGGGGGAGGGGGGTTGGCAATGATTTTTTAGGCACCATTTATAGAATTTGGTCTTATATGTATAGCTTGTGCTGCCAAATTATACATATCACCAGACCTGCCAAGTCTCCAGCTTTCAGCGGGTCATTTCCTGCACTCCCACCAAGAAACCGGAATCTCCCACTGAGTGGTCTCCCCATCCAGCTCAGCAGAAAACGCCTTCATAAAGCAGCATCTCATGCTGTCGCTGACCCCACGGCAGCAGGAGATGATGTTTTGTGAAGGTGTTTCCTGCTGCCACTGGACAGGGAGACCACTCCTTTGGCTGCTAGGTGCTGGCTGCGAATCAGGGCGGAGCAATGGGTCGGAATGGGTGGAGCAATAGGTCGTGTGGGCGGGGTAAGCAGAGTGGGGTGGTCTGGGGTGGGTCCTTTATTTCCCACTGAGTGAGTTGGGCCCCCTTGGCAGCTCTGTATAAGTATACATATGTGGATATATAGCATATCCGAATATTAGGCCTTCTACATGAAAACTATGGGTTCAATATTCAAAACGATTTAACTGGACAAGAGAAGCTCCTGCCCGGTTTAATCATTTGTGTGGGGCTTTATACGAGCTTAACAAAATATTGCCACTGAATATAAAAAAACTAAGTGCTAAAGCCATAGCAATTTTGTGGGCAGTCCAGGGGGAGGAGTAGGCATTTATGTACTTAAGTACCGACATTCAGCACTTTAACCACCTAAGTTAACCAGACAAATCAGACTGTATAAAACACAGTCCTATCTTTAACCAGTTTAATGTAGGTGGCTACACGCTGAATATTGCACTTAATCACATAAGCGATAACTGGCCACAGAAAATCATTCAATGCTGGTGCCAAGACATGGGCCAGCATTGACTGGGCATAACACCGGTGCTGGCCAAGCAAAATGCTGACCCCTGCTGACTAGATATTTATCCCTAAATGTATGACACAGAATATCGGTGCTGTACAGATTAGTTAAATGTTTGGATTGGATGGCTCAAATTATACCTTTTGCTGTTCACTGGGGTTAAACCTGGATATGCAATGCTGGGCCATTTCTGGTGACCGGCACTGAATATCTGGGGGAGGGGGGGGTTACCCGCTAAAATGTTAACCAGTTATGCCGATATTCAACGCAAACTGGTTAACTTTGTAGAGGTTAAGGCCTGCTATTTATATGGCCTATTTCAAACGCTAAACATAGCCGGTTTAGTGCTAGATGTCGGTGCCTAACCGGATAAGTCACGCATTGTAGCCAGTTATGCACTAGGCGCTAACCGGCAGTATTCAGCAGAGATAACCAGTTATCTTCCACTGAATATTAGTGGTTAGGCGCTGTTATGCTATTTACCCAGTCAGCTGATATGCTATGGTTAAATAGCTTTGAATATCGGGGGATATATGTAGAGGGGCCAGAAAGATACAGCTATAAGTATAATCTATATGAAGCTGCAGCTCTAAAGTTTGTCCTCATCTCACCCCTTTTGTTCTGTGTACCACTATCCCCAAAATTCTATAAATGGCGCTTAAAACTGCATGTGCAAATTTGGGTGCGCACCCAATTTGTGCATGCAATTTAATTGAATTATGAGCCAATTAGCACCGATAATTAGGTGTGGATAATCAATTATCGACACTAATTGAAATTTACGCTTGCATTTTTAGTGGCGGAGATCCACACGTAAATTTTAAGTGTAGCTCCAAAAAGGGGGCACGGCCTTGGGAGGTTATGGGTAAATCTGGGGCTTTCCTACAATTTATGCATGCTGTTATAGAATACCACGCCTAATTTACGACGTGAGGATTTACATCAGGGTTTTACTTGGTCTAAATTCTCATGTCTAAAGTTAGGCACCAGTCCCAGCACTAAGCACATTCTATACACGGTGCCTAATTTTTAAGGTTGTTTTTAGAATATCACTTATCCCCATTTACTAAGCTGTGCGGCAAAGCCAACACAGCCCATTCAAACGGCGTTAGCGCACGTCAGCCACTAGTGCGATTTAGTAAACGGGGGGGGGTTAGTTCGTTATTTTCGGCAGCAATTTTTTTGGTGCTGTTTATAGAATTTGGTCCTATATGTATACTGGATTTATACATAAGGCTCTTGGATATTTTTTAAAACGTAATTATACATTTGGCATGGTGCAAAACATATAACTGCTGTTTGAATAGGGACCTAATAGTATATTTGGATTGCCAGTGCATTTACCACACAAACATCCACAGTGTATCAAATGGTGAAAATGTATCCCCAGGTAGGACAACAATATAGGTAGATGGCCAAGGGAACAGGCTGACCCAGTCCTGGCTGAGTTCCTTGAGATGCCACAGTATGGTAACAATTTCCTCATTGCACCATAATGGATGTCAAGCATATGCATAGTGACAGTGTGTTTTCTTCAATTGTCCAAATAACCACAGTGTATCCGGTGGGTGTGCTCACTACAACTGTAAGCATGTGCATTGCACCTGTACAGACATATCCACAGGGAGCAGTGTACTTGCCGTACCTTTATATATACATATGGTGTATATACAAGTGAGAATGTATTCTCCACACCTCTATAGACATCAGCACACTAATGCTTGTAGAATTGCCATGGTGCCCTAGTGTGCAGATTCCCATGGTGTATCCAAAGTAATGTATGTATTAGTGTAAGTGTTGTTGTAATAATGTGCAGACATGCACAGTAACGCTTATCTATGTATGTGGTAAAATAATGTATAGACACTCATGATGTGTCCATGGTAACGCTTGTAGCAGTAAAAAAAAAAAAGTGTTATAGTGTGTAGGAACCTATGGTGACTCCAAGGTAACACTTGTAGCAGTGATGGGGTATAAGGGTATGAGGACACCCAAGATCTATTCACAGTAAGATGTAGTATTGTGCAGACACCCACAATGTATCTATGGTAACATGTAGCAGTATTGGGAGTGTAATGTGCAGCTGCTGGCAATACTGTGCAGGCTGCCAGAGTGTATGCAGAGGAACAGTGGTAGCAGTGCCAGGGTATAATGGTGTGCAGACACCTGCAGTGCCTCCACAGTAAAATCTGTAGCAGTGTGTGCAGTATAATAGTTTTCTATTATCCACAATACATCTGCAGTAATGCATGTAACAGTGTGTATGGTTTAATAATGTGAAGAATCCCGAAGTGTATGCAGCAGTCTACGTGCTGTCCATGCTAATGCTTATAATAGTGCCAAGATTTAACAGTGTGCAATCACCAGTTGCATATCCATAATAGTGCTTGTAACTGTGCCAGGGTATAACTGTGCAATCACCAGTGGAGTATCCATGCCAGTGCTTGCAAGAGTAACAATGTGCAATTACCAGTGGTGTATCCATACTAATGCTTGTAACTGTGCCAGGGTATAACAGTGTGCAATCACCAATGGAGTATCCATGCTAATGCTTACAAGAGTAACAATGTGCAATCACCAGTGGTGTGTCCATACTAATGCTTGTAACTGTGCCAGGGTATAACAGTGTGCAATCACCAGTGGAGTATCCATACTAATGCTTACAAGAGTAACAATGTGCAATCACCAGTTGAGTATCCATGCCAGTGCTTGCAAAAGTAACAATGTGCAATTACCAGTGGTGTATCCATACTAATGCTTGTAACTGTGCCAGGGTATAACAGTGTGCAATCACCAGTGGAGTATCCTTGCTAATGCTTACAAGAGTAACTACTATTGTGTGCAGTCACTAATGGTGTATCCATGCTAATGCTTGTAACAGTGCTGGGTTGTAACAGTGTGCAATCACCAGTAGCTTTAGAAATGATAAGTAGTAGTAGTAGTAGTAGTAGTGCATCCATGCTAATGTTTGTAATGGTGCCAGGGTATAATAGTGTGCAAACACCAATGGTGTATCCATGCTAATGGTTATAACAGTGCCAAGATGTAACAGTGTGCAATCAGCAGTAGTGCATCCATACTAATGTTTGTAATGGTGTGCAACCACCAGTGGTTTATCCAAATGCTTGTAACAGTGCTAGGGTGTAATAGTGTGCAGTCACCAGTGAAGTATCCATGCTAATGCTTGAAAGAGTGCCAAGATGTAACAGTGATAAATCACCAGGTGCATATCCATGCTAATACTTGCAAGAGTGCCAGGGTGTAACAGTGTGCAATTGCCAGTAGTGCATTCATGCTAATGCTTATAATAGTGCCAAAATGTAACAGTGTGCAATCAGCAGTAGTGCACCCATACTAATGTTTGTAATGGTGTGCAATCATCAGTGGTTTATCCATGTTAAGGCTTGTAACAGTGCTAGGGTATAATAGTGTGCAGTCACCAAGAGTATCCATGCTAATGCTTGAAAGAGTGCCAAGACGTAACAGTGAGCAATCACCATTGCATATTCATGCTAATGCCAGCAAGAGTACCAGAGTGTAACAGTGAGCAACGACCAGAAATGCATCCACACTAATGTTTGTAACAGTGTGCAATCACCAGTAGTTCGTCCATACTAATGTTTGTAATGGTGTGCAATTACCAGTGGTGTTTCTATGCTAATACTTGTAATAGTGACAGGATGTAGCAATGTGAAATCACCATAATGCTTCTAGCAGTACATGGTGTAATTATTATTATCATTTGCATAGTGCTATGAGGTGTATGCAGAGACATATAAAGGGCAATTCTACAACTGGGCATCCACATTTACACACCTCTTGTGTGCATTAATTGACAAAATACTAGTACTTATGCATGTAAGTGTACACTTACCAGCAAAAGTGCCAGCAGGGTGTATGTAAGTGGCATAGCACATAAATGCAAGGGGGGTATACACATGGGCTAGGCTCCCACTTACATATGTAATTTACAGAATACTCAACTTACGTGTGTCCACACTGCATTTAGGCACCTGTAGTTACATCGGGACTATAGCTGGTGTAACTGCAGATGCATAAATAAAAGGCACACCAATGTCGGGTACCCTGGGCACCCAGGTGTTGTTATAGAATAAGCTTTCATTGTGTGGCATCAGGGCATCTAAATGGAGATGCCCACTTATAGTATCACAAAACACTGGAAACCCACTTGCAAACAAATATTACAATCCAAAAAATCCATGCGAGGAAAGGTGTTCTCTCTATAGCTACTAATATACATATATATATATATTTTTGTTTTTAAATAATTTATTTATATATATATATATTGTTTAAAAAGTTGGGGGAAAAGACCTCAGATGCCTGTGTCTCTCTCTGCGCTGTTGTATCATTCAATGCAGCGACTCAATCAAAAGTGCTGGTTTTAATCACGGGTCATAAAAAACCCCAACAATTTGTTTTTATCTGTGCAAAAAAATTTTCTTTTTTTTTTTTAATCAAAATGTGAAAAAAACAAAAAAAAAATAAACTTATCTTGTAAGCAGCAATATGAGGCAGTTGCAAAACATCCCTACGGGGACCCGTTTCACCATGTGGCTTCCTCAGGGGACTAGATGCTGCCTTGCTTCTCCAATACTGCTCAATATCTGCAAGAAAAGGAAGCCATGTGTCGGAATCCGGATGAAAAGGTTTACATTTTCAAAGCGGCCTCAGAGAGGTTTTTCAGGGTGGATTTTGAATCTGGTGGAAGTGTCCATGGGGGCTATTGCAGACATTTGGCATGGCAAGCTGGAAGGCACAGAGTAGAGGAGAAGGAATGGATCTTAGCAGCTTGCCCGCTGAACAAAGTTTGGGAAGAGTGACGTATGAGGAAATGAGAGAGGAGAGGCGACGAGGCACTGCAGAGTGAATGTGTCTGGAGAGAGAAAGGCAAGCAATTTGAATTTGATGTGAAATTGGAAGGGGAACCAAAGGAGTGATTCAAGAAGGGTCACATGACCATGTCAGCACTGGAGAAGATAAATTGTGCTGCTGAGTTCTGATCAGAATGTAATGAAGGGAGATCCTTTATCAGCAGACTGGTGAGGCGCAGATTTCAATCATCAAGGTGGGAGATGAAGAAGCGAATTTGGGTTCTGGTAGTATGTTCAAACTGGAAGTGGCAGATTCCAAAGAATTGTTCAGAAAGAATTGGCATTTTTTTTTTTTTTGGTTGTCGATGCATACAGAGAAGGAAAGAAGGAATTGAAAAAAAAAAAAAACGAGTTTCTGGATTGAGGGGACCAAGAGAATAATTGTATTATTCAAAATAATTGTATTATTCGCAGTGACTGAGAAAAAGGGTGTGGTATGAAACAGGGGGGGGGGGGGGGTTCTATTTTAGCCATGTTGACATTTAGGTGACAATAGAACATCAAGTCAGCAATGCTAAGCAAACAAGCAACAATTTGCAACTGGAACCTTGGTGAGAGTTCTGGTACAGAAAGATAGATTTTAGAGTCATTCACAAAGAGATGGTACTGAAAGACATAAGAGGATGCAGCATAAGAAAGAAGGAAACAAACCTCCACGAATGGAACAAACCAAAGGCAAGTCAAAAAAAGTAGAGTAGATAGGTAAAAGTTGGAACCAGATGAATCTTTATTATACTTAGCAGCTGTAAACATGGGGAAAACCCGACACAGCTGTGTTTCAGCACAGACATTTGCCTGCTTCAGGGGTTATTTCTCTTGTATAATATGAACAAATATTGCAACAAAGTGGAATTAAAAACTGGTTCTGTTTACCTTAATTACTTTGTAAACAAACTCAATGGGGCTCAGCGAGTCAAAATGTCAATAAAAGACGAAAGTGACATTTTTTACTTGCTGAGCCCCATTGAGTTTGCTTAAAAAACTACACTGGCTTCCACTTAAGGAACGCGTCACTTTTAAGGTATGCACACTAGTCCACAAGATCATTCACGGTGAAGCCCCAGCCTACATGTCCGAGTTGATAGACCTACCACCCAGAAATGCTAAAAGATTATCCCGAACATACCTCAACCTCCACTTCCCTAATTGCAAGGGCGTGAAATACAAGACGCTACACGCGTCAACCTTTTCTCACATGAGCACGCAGCTTTGGAATACACTGCCGCGCAACTTAAGAACGATTTATGAACAAGCTTCCTTCCGCAAACAATTGAAGACCCATCTGTTCGAAACAATTTACGGAAAGAGCCAAAACACATAGAGTCCACACTCACTGTTCATCAATGCATCATACATCCACTTCTGACCCTCATCCCCCATAATTCCACATCACTCATACACTTACTCACAGAAATATGTACACCATATGTCTTTGTGTCTTAATACTGCCCTTTAAGCTTCTCACTGTCTCCCTCCAATGTTTCTATGTTGATGTCCCATTGTTAAATTCCTAAAGATACTTTGATGGTCTCACATAACTTGTACAATGTAACCCATAACCAAGTTGTAACAAATGTATTTCCATTATTCATATCTTATTGTAAGCCACACTGAGCCCGCAAAGAGGTGGGAAAATGTGGGATACAAATGCAATAAATAAAAGAAATTAATGTATACAGAACCAGTTTTTGATTCCACTTCGCAATATTTGTTCATATTATATAAGAGATTTAATCCCTGAAGCAATGTTTGTGCTGAAACACAGCTGTGTTGGGTTTTCCCATGTTTACAGCTGCTGAGTATAATAAAGAATCATCTGGTTCCAACTTTTTCCTATCTACTCCACTTTTTTTGACCAGCCATAAGACAATTCCAGATCACCAAGGGAGAAGGCATAGAAAGAGAAGAGTAAGCCCATGTTAGAGCTTGGTGGTATGCCAGCCAGTAACAAGATGGCAGAAGTGAAACCTACAGAAGACACATTAAAATTACATCAGAATTCTACTGGACAGGTTTGAAGTATTTGCACAACATCCTAAGGGGGTCCGACAGTTTCTACGTAAAGCGGGCATTATAGGGAAGAAGCTTATTTTGTCTGGGTGGATGCAAGCGGAGCCGCCGGACTTTTGGCATTGGAGGAATCGCCTGCATGAGCTACTTTTACTAGAGCGAAGGGTGGTGGGGTCCTCCCCAAGGAGAAGGAGAGCATTTTTGGAGATATGGGAACCCTATATACAATCATTATCATCCAAAGCACGCAGTTTCATCTTGAACCGTATTTGATCCGTTTTTTTTTTTTTTTTTTTTTTGCATGATTCTTTCTTCTTTGGGAGGGAGGGGAGGGAGGGTTATGGAGGTAACAACTTTCACAGGGCAATTCTCACAAGTTAGTGGTAAGGTGGGAAGGCACACCTTGATGGAGCAATTATTTGGGGCCTATTCGTAGGGTTGGATGACAATAGGAACAACAGTGGACTACAAAACAGTATGGGTTCTCAGATTTAGTTGCATAGCCATTACGAAGGCTGCGCATCATGCAATGACATCCCGGAACATAGCTCCATAAAATAATATAAATGTTGGGTATACAAGGGTGAGACTTCTTTTGAAGATATCCATACCCGCGCACCTGTTCTAAGAACTGTATTAACTAAAATATTGTTCAGTTTTATAAAAGGTTTAAAGTAAATGTTACACTTTATAGGCAAGATGGGGGGGGGGAGGGGAAGGGGAGGTTGGCTGGGAGAAAACTGAAAACCACTTGACACTGGATGTAACACCAACAGTTGTTTGTTGTATTAGTTATGTAATCAATATTAGTGACTGAAAGGTGGTAAATATATATCTTAACCTGCATAATATGTCAATAAACAGATTTAAACATAAAATTACATCAGAAGAGGTAGGAAGAGAACCAAGATAAGGTACTAAGGAGCAGATCATGGTCCACCATGATGAAAGCAGCAGATAGATCAAAGAAAATAAATATAAAGTCCCTGAGCCTTGGCCACAAGAAGGTCATTACATGCCACAATCCTGGGTTACCTTCGGTAGATTTTTCTAGATTCTGCAGCAAGAGTGCAAATTTTTTAGTAGATTTTTCAAAAATCTGTAGCAAATATGTATGAATTTTCATACATTTTGCATATCTTTGCACATTAAAGAAGCAACTCTATAACAGGTTGCCAAAATTTAGGCATAAGATTTCCATAGCCTGCAAGCCTACATTAACACTTACATAAACCAGCACAAACATGCCTAAATCTAGGTGCATATCTAAATGCATTTTCGTGTCTAACTTACAGTATTCTGTAAACTGTCCATGTGAATGTTGGTCACACCCATGCTCCTCCCCTGTGAACACCCCTTTGCAATTACAGTACTCACTTTTTGCAGATTAACACATAATTACAGAAGAGTGGTTAGGTTAAAATACTGTTATTTACTCATGTAAGTATACATATACACATGACAGTATTCTATAAGGGCATAAATGGTGCTTACATTTAGGACACCTGTTATAGAATTGCCCCCTTAATCCCTCATTCTATAACTGGGTGTCCCCTTTTAGACACCCCAATGCCACTTGCTAAGAGCCTATTCTATAATGGCATCTGGTACTTCTGGGGGAATTCTGCACAAAATAAATCACAAATAAATTTGATTGCAGAATTTTCCCATCATAAGGCCTGACATCCCCCTTCAATCCTATCTTGCCCCAGCAGCAGTTCTCTTTCCCCAACTCTCAGCCTCCCTTGCCCCCCCCCCAGTTCTCTTTCCTTCTAACAGGACCCCAAATTCCGTGTATCCCCAAGGTTCCCCCTAATGCACATGCCCCTACCTCTCCGCCCAAACACACATCCATGCTTTCTCCAGTGACCACCCCAACCCAACTTCTCAAGCAGCTCCTACCCCTATGATGGCACCCCCCCCCCCAATTTGCTCCAGCAATCTCTACCCCTATGGCACATATATCCCCAGTTTGCTTGTTGTTTACCCCTCCCCCTTGCTCCAGTGACTTCTGCAGCATATTTCCTCCTGCCTGCTCTAGCTGCCTCCTCATATCTCCTACCTGTCACGATTGTGGTCGTGACCCCTCTCAGGCTCACCTTATTTCCGGCGGTCAGCTTCTGAGCTGGCTTCTGTCTGTTCTTTCTGAGTTAGTTCTGTCTCTGTCTCTGTGTGCTGGCTGCTTCCAGCATGGCTCTGATTACTCCACTATACTGCACCTGTGTGTGTTAAGTCTCTCTGTGCTTCAGTATGCTTTCTGCCTGTGTTTTAGTTTGTGTTCCTCTTGCCCTCTGGTGGCCAGACCTGGTGGCTGCATTGGATTGTCTGTGTGCTGTTTCCCGTTCCAGACTTCAGCCCAGTCCAGTACGGATCTTCCGGCCTGCCAGACTTGCTTGGCTTGTTTGAGCCTGCACAGCACCCATAACGGCCTTGTGATTGCTGCAGTGAATCTCAGCTGCTGCTGGGCTTATTAGCCATTTGGAAACTCTCTGCTTGGCCTTTGCATCGTCTAAGGTCCCTGGTATGTTGGGGTGCTGGTGCACTTCTGCCTAGTCCAGTTTATAGTCTGTAATTCTTGCCTGATTCTAGTTTAGTCTTTGTGTAGCTTCTTGCTCTTTATTGCTTGTTTCCCAGTCTTGTTTCTGTTTGTATGTCTTTGTCTAGTTCTTGGTTGCCTATGTTTCTTGTTCAGTGGTTGCCTGGCAGCTTTCAGTTCTGTCTCCTGTCTATCAGTGTTTGTTCCCTGCTTCAGTGGCTGCTTGCAGCTTTCAGTTCTGTCTCTTGTCTATCTGTGGTTGTTCCCTGTTTCAGTGGCTGCTTGCAGCTTTCAGTTCTGTCCCTTGTCTGTCTAAGAGTCCTAGTCTAATACTCTGCCTAGCCTCCCTGTGTATTCTAGTCCCTGTGTGTATCTGCTGGTATCCAGTTTCGGCCCTGTCCTGCAAGTCCTGCCGGCCACCTGCACCCAGGGGCTCAACTCCTGGGGAAGGGCGGCCAGGTGCAGGTGAAGTCTGGCTGTCCCTGTCAGAGTTCTGTCTTATTCCTGTGTGGGGTTGGTTTTGCCTGCCACTGCCGCTCCTCGGCAGTGGCCCAAGGGCTCACAATCCTAGTTCCTGCTTTTGGAAAACCTGACACTACCCCATGTTCCCTACCTTTCTTCAGTGATCCTAGCTTCACAGCACAGCTATTCACTGTTTGCTCCAGCTTTCCCACCACCACCATCACTCCCTACCTAAATCTGCTGCTCCTTCTTACCCTGACCTGTTTTTATTACGACTAAGGCACAAAAAGGTGCCCAAAATGACCTGATGACCACCGGAGAGAATTGGGATGACCTCCTGTTACTCCCCCAGTGGTCACTAACCCTCTCCCACCCTCAAAAACATCTTTAAAAATATGTCGTGCCAGCCTCAGATGTCATACTTAGGTCCATGACAGCAGTATGCAGGTCCCTGGAGCAGTTTTACTACTACTACTACTATTTAGCATTTCTATAGCGCTACAAGGCATACGCAGCGCTGCACAAACATAGAAGAAAGACAGTCCCTGCTCAAAGAGCTTACAATCTAATAGACAAAAAATAAATAAAGTAAGCAAATCAAATCAATTTTAGTAGGTGCAGTGCACTTCAGACAGGCGGACCCAGCCCCATCCCCCTCCCACCTGTTACATTTGTGGAAGAAACAGCAAGCCCTCCAAAACCCACCACAAACCCACTGTACCCACATCTAGGTGGCCCCCTTCACCTGTAAGGGCTATGGTAGTGGTGTACAGTTGTGGGTAGTGGGTTTTGGGGGGCGGGGGACTCAGCACACAAGGTAAGGGAGCTATGTACCTGGGAGCAATTTAAAAAGTCCACTGCAGTGCCCCCTAGGGTGCCCAGTTGGTGTCCTGACATGTCAGGGGGACCAGTGCACTACAAATGCTGGCTCCTCCCATGACCAAATGGCTTGCATTTGGTCATTTCTGACATGGACGTCTTTGGTTTCAAAAATCGCCGAAAATCAGAAACGTCTATGTCTAGGGACGTCCAAATCTAGGGACAGCGAAATTTAAGGATTTGGACGTCCCTGATGGTATTTTTGAAATGAAAGATGGACGTCCATCTTGTTTCGAAACAACGGGTTTCCCCACCCCTAGATTTTGCCGTTTTGCAAGGACATCCAAATCGCAACTTGGACGTCAGTGGCATAGCTATGTGGGGCCTGAGGGGGCCTGGGCCCCCATAGATTTGGCCCTGGCCCCCCTGCTGACGATCCTCTTGAACCCCCCCTCCCGACACCAACTCTCCCCCGCCGTCCGCCCTGCCGCCGCATCAGATACCTTTTTTGCTGGCGGGGGTCCCCGAACCCCGCCAGCCAAAGAGAGTCTTCTTCAGCGCTGGAGTAGCGCCTTCGTTCAATGAAGTTCCTGCGATCAGCTGTTTCGACGCCTTACATCCTACACCATGCATGTAGCCCCGTGAAGGATGTAAGGCGTCGAAACAGCTGATTGCACCAGGAACTTTGTTGAACGAAGGCGCTACTCTGGCACTGAAGAAGACTCTCTTTGGCTGGCGGGGGTCAAAAAAGGTATCTGATGCGGCGGGGCGGGCGGCGACGGCGGGGGAGAGTTGGTGGCGGGAGGGGGGTTCAAGCGGATCGTCGGCAGGCCAGCAGGGGGTCCAATGTGGTGGTGGCGGCTCGGGGAGGCGGCTAAACAGTGCCCCCCCACCTTGGGCTCTGGTTCCCCCTCCTGGCGAGGTCTGGCTACACCCCTGTTGGACGTCCCTTTCGAAAATGCCCCTCATAGTAACATAGTAGATGATGGCAGATAAAAGACTTGTATGGTCCAACCAGTCTGCCCAACCAAACAAACTCATTACATATGGTATGTGATACTTCATATGCATACCTGGTCTTTATTTGTCCTTTCTTAAGTACCAATTAGGCCTTATTCATATTCAATGTACAAACAGCAGATATATCGATATAAGCACATACCATAAGTAGCTCTGCAGCTTAAATTCTCCAATACTATAGTTTATAATTAACGGATATTCAGAGGTGATCTTCCACTGAGATAACTTTCTCTCTCTTTATGGAAGTAGGTATAACACCTTATGTCATCATCAGTCCACATATGATTTTGTAACTCTTTTGAATAATTTTTACTGTTTTCACTCCATTTTTCCCTTTTTCTTATTTCATTACTTAATAATTATCATTTTTCATTTGATTTGTCCTTGCCATTTTCAGGGCATAGACTGTAGAAGTCTGGCCAGCACTGTCCTTGTTCTAAAATTTTTGAAGTTAACTTCAAAGCCCCTGAAAAGCTCCACTGCAGCCCATCCAAATCTATTCAGCCACGATCAGGGCACAGACCACAGAGGTCTGCCCAGCACTGGCCTTGTTCTCCAACTTCTGAAGCTGAAGCTGAATCTGTCCAGTCATGATCAGAACATAGACCGTAGATGAAGTCTGCCCAGTACTGTCTTTGCTTCCCAATTACCGGTGTTGCTTCCTAATCTCTGCTAAGCTTCTGTGGATCTATTCCTTTGTGTTCATCCCAGACATGTTTAAATTTCGTTGCTATTTTCATTTCCTCCACCTCTCGTGGGAGGGCATTCCAGGTATCTACCACCCTCTCAGTGAAAAAAACACCCTTGATAACATTCTTTTCGAAATGGGGAAAAAAAACCTGGAAGAAATGCTACAAAAACCTTTTGGCTGCCCATCCCTACAGTATAGCTGGAGGTTAGCTGAGAATAAGAAGGCAAGGAGTCGAGACACATTGGGATAAGATAGGTCATCAATGAAGTCTCCTAGGATGAGACAGAGAGATAATGGTTCAAGGAAGAAGGAAAGCCAGGAATCAAAGTCAGTGAAGAAAAAGGAAGGGGACTTGTCAGAGGGCCTCTAAATAACAGCTACTTGGAGATGTATTGTGGCAAACAGTTGAATGGAGTGTGCCTCAAAGGAGGAAAAAGAATAGTATTGAGGAGGAAGGAGACATTGGAACCTACAGGAGGGGAAAACAAGAAACCACATACCTTTGCGTAGTCTTCTGAATGAGGTATATAGGGGAAAAGGTATCAGTCATGAGGAGGAGAGACAGTTAATGTCAAAACATAGAAGGTATGTGAGATGAAGAGGTGGTGAATATGAACAATATCAGAAACAGATCAAGCATTCCAAAGGAAAGCACTGAATGGGAGAGAAGAGGTAGGAAGGAGGTGGGCAGGGATGAGCTGCCAAGCTCAAGTGTACTGTACGGTCAGCATGGAATCATCATGGGGCATGATTGGAGCTGTCTATATCATCTTCTACAGCCTCACGGTATCTCTCCATACATCAGGAAGGCAAGTCTTGTCACAGTGGTTCATGCTATGATAACATCAAGACTGAATTACTGTAATGCACTCTAAATTGGTCTAACTACAAAGAGTTTGCACCAGCTCCAGTTGATTCATGCTGCAACACGACTGATAGAAGATTGTAGTGATGTGATGACATCATACCATTTCTCCAAAAACCTTTATTAGCTACCAGTACAATACAGGGCTAAATTTAAAACTCTATCCCCCAATATTCAACATTATTTAACCAGTCAGCAATGGTCATTAAATACCATTTAACAACTAAATACCATTTAATGGGCTAACATGTCAGACCTGATAGACTTACCACCCAGGAACGCTAAAACAACATCCCGCACATTCCTTAATCTTCACTTCCCCAACTGCAAAGGTCTAAAATACAAACTAACGCATGCATCGACCTTTTCCTACTTGAGCACACGATTCTGGAACGTGCTGCCACGCAACTTAAAAACGATCTATGAACTAACAAACTTCCGCAAACTATTGAAGACCCATCTCTTTGACAAAGCATACCACAAAGATCAACAAATGTGAACTCCTACACATATATCCAGAACTGCCTTACGATTTTTGCTTGTTATATTACTATCATGCTTTATCATTATCATGTTACCCAAGATCTTTTTGTAATACTAAATGTCTATCTTCTTATACACTTCCACTATTCATGATGTATTTTAAGCCACATTGAGCCTGCAAAGAGGTGGGAAAATGTGGGATACAAATGCAATAAATAAATATAAGAAATTAATTTTAAAACATTTAGAATCATGAATGTCCATAGTTCTTGATGCTGTCATAGAGCCTGGTATACCTTGTCAGCTTCACATGGTGGGAAGGGATGTTGCAACCCCTGGGGAATTAAGGGGGCAACTTCCCTTAATTCCTCCAGCAGACAGCTGCTCAATCAGAACACCTTTCTGCAACCTGGAACTACCAAGTACCAGGTCTAAATATCAACATCTATCTTTTTGGACATTGGTGAGCCCTTCCTCTTCTGAAATTGGAGTTCGACATCCAGAATTTTGCCCTTCCTTAGAACTGTCTCAAAACACCCAGACCATATCCCCTTGCCATAAGGACATACTGCAATTTTAGATATCCATATCCCAGCTTCATAAAATCTATGCAACACGAATGTCTAAATGCTGGTTTTCAGATGTCCAAAACACGAATAGAGCTTCTAAAATAAGGGCCATAGCATCAAGCAGGTGAGTGAGTGTAGCAAGAAGAAAAGCAGGCAGAGGGAAATGCTCAGCAAATATGTGTTCTTGTTGATTTTATTTTGTTGTTCCCTGGTAGCTGTACAGTGCTAATGGGAATAACCAGCGCTGAAAAGGCACACGTACGTATGAGATGGCACATTCCCAACACACAGTGGACAAGTAGGAAGTTGGGAGAATCAGTGGTTGCAGAGGCAGGATAGTGAATGTAGCTCAGCTGGGTTAATCAGTTGGCTCAACAATTTGATTTGTGGATGATTTATATAAGAAAAGTAGAGCAATTTGATGGGTGGGTCCTTAAGTAAAATGTCACCAGAAGTTTTTTACTGCTTCTTCAAAACAAATTTTAGAATTTAAATAAAGAATAGTGCAGAAATATGGGGTCCTTTTACTAAGGTGTGCTGAAAAATGGCTTGCGGTAGTGTAGGCTTGGGTTTTGGGTGTGTGCCAATCCATTTTTCAGCGCACCTGTAAAAAAAGTCCTTTTTAAAATTTTTGGCTGAAAATATGGATGTGCGGCAAAATCAAAATTGCCGCACGTCCATTTGGGGTCTGCGACCTTACTGCCAGCCATTGTGACCTAGCGGTAAAGTCTCACACGGTAACCGGGTGGTAATGACCTACGTGTACCAAATGCCACTTGGTGAGCGTCCGATATGCGTGTCCGAATAATTTCGGTCACATGTATTGGACATGCGACAAAAATGAAATTACCGCAAGAGCCATGCGGTAACTCCATTTTGGCGTGTGTTGGGCACACATAGAGCCTAATGCGGCTTAGTAAAAGTGCCCCCCTGTTACTTATCTGCATCTGCCAGTATGCCGACACAGACTGTGACACTTGTAGCAGTGACAGGATGAAATAACATGCAAACATTCATGATGTAGTGGCAGTAATAATTGTAGCAGTGTCAAGGTGTAGTAATATATACTAACACCCACAGCAACATACTAGTGCCAGTTGGATTTAATTCAGGGCTTTTTTTGAGGAGGTACTTGGGGGTACTGAGTACCGGCACCTTTTCCATTGTCTGCTAAAATTGACCCATGGACCCCAAGTTTTAATGAAAGAGCTTAGGCCCTGCATGCCAATTCTGCCTTGTCATAGATTCTGTGACTGGTTGCAGAAGGCCTGGCTATTGTGGAGTGGGTCCTTCAGTGATCACCCTACCCCTGAAGGGTAACCTAGCATTTGAGTACCGGCACCTTTTTTGCTGGAAAAAAAATGCACTGATTTAATTATTTGTCTTTTCAAATCAAAGAGCAAGGTAAGTTACAAATTCAGGATTACAACTGAAGGGGCCCTTTTACCAAGCCATGGCAATGGTGAGGGGAAATCGGCCCTACCGCTGGGCTACTGCAGGAGCCTGGCAATAGTGCCAGTGGGTGCTGTGCGCCATTTCCAGTGCTCAAAAAATAATTTTTTTTTTTTTTTTTTAGCACCAGGGGTTTACCCGGCGGTAGTCGAGCAGTGTCATGCACTGCCCGGTTACCACCGGGTTAGCACATGAGCCCTTATCGCAGGGACTTAGCCAGATAGCCAATTTTGGGTGGGCCTGAGCCTGAAATGGATGGGCACGGAATTCAGCCCTTCTTGCCCCCCCCCCATCCACTCTGCTCTCCCCCTACCCTCAAACATAAAATATTAAATACCTGAGCTGGTGGTGATCCCCAAACTGCATCAGCTGAAGATTTCCTCCTCCTCGGGCAGCCAGTGCTCTTCCAAACAGCAGATGGCAGCACTTGACTTGAGCTGACGCTGCTGCCAGTAGTCCGTACACTCAGCACCAAAATAGGTGACAACTGAGCATGTGCAGAGGGGCCGGTGTGTGGTGCCAGCTGCCGTTTGGAAGAGCATTGGCTGCCTGATGAGGAGGAAATATTTAGCTGGTGGCAGTGGCGTAGCCACAGGTGGGCCTGGGTGGGCCGGGGCCCACCCACTTAGAGCTCAGGCCCACACAACAGTAGCACACATTTAGCGGTAGCTGGTGGGGATCTCAAGCTCTGCCAGCTGAAGACTTCCCTCTGATGGTAACGAAAATGCTACTCTCCATGTGCATGCTCAGTTTTCAGCACATGCCTGCTTAAGAGTGCCATGGTGGAAAGAAGCATTTTCCTGCCAAATGAGATATATTTTTGGTGGTGGTGAGGGGAGGGGGGGGGGGGGGAGAGCACTTGGTGCCCACCCACTTCTTGCCTAGGCCCACCCAAAATCTGTTGTCTGGCTACGCCCCTGGCTGGTGGGGTTTGAGGATTTCAGCAAGACAGCCACAATTTTGGGTGGGCCTGTGTACAAATTGGGTGGGCCACAGCCCACCCAGGCCCACCTGTAGCTACACCACTGCCTTATCACCTCCTCAATAGGAGGTAGTAAGGGCTCCCTCAGGAAATGGCTGTGCAGCAAGCGCTTAACTTACCATATGGCCATTTCCATTTTTTAAACGCTTTTTATCCACTGTGGTAGAAGGGGGTCTTGGCGTGTGGCATACCTGCTCGCCGACACCACCACAAGGGTCCTGTTACTGCAGCTTGGTAAAAGAACCCCTAAATTTGTACTTGAGGCAATAGATTGTAAAGTGACATGCTGAAGGTCACACAGAGAAATGTGGGATAAATGGGATTTGAACTCTAGCTTCCCTAAATCTCAACCCACTACACCACCCACTAACACTTGTAGCAGTATTGGCTTTTAGTAGTGTGCAGAGACCCATGCCATAGCCACACCATGGAAATCTGTACACTGTTCCACTATGCACGCTACTGCAAGCATTACTAAATTGTAGTAACAATGTAGTAAATTTAAAATGAATCTGAGAAACTTTTTCTTCACTCAATGTGTAGTTAAACTCTGGAATTCGTTGCCAGAGAATGTGGTAAAGGCGGTTAGCTTAGTGGAGTTTTAAAAAAGGTTTGGACGGCTTCCTAAAGGAAAAGTCCTTAGACCATTATTAAAGGGACTTGGGGAAAATCCACTATTTCTGGGATAAGCAGTATAAAATATTTTGTAAAATTTGGGGATCTTGCCGGGTATTTGTGACCTGGATTGGCCACTGTTGGAAACAGGATGCTGGGCTCGATGGACCTTTGGTCTTTCCCAGTATGATAATACTTATATTACTGTGGATACACTGAGAAAGGCCCCATATACAGTGCTATAGCAGCTAGTGTGGATACACTATGGATAGCTGTATATATGTGTAGCGCACATTCTGTGCAGACAAGCCAGATCTAATGCACCCACACAAGTAGTGATGGCATCTGGAAAAAAACCTTAAACATATTTGCTCTCGAGAGCCCAGAAAATCCTACATTTTTCTGGGCATGCCCAGAGGTTTTGGATCCTGATGTATCTCATTACATATCTCAGTCTGTTTTATCATCGGACAGAAGAGACATGATCTACTCTCCCCCCCCCCCCCCCCAAAAAAAAAAAAAGAATAAACCCTGCTTTGTCTGTGAAAGGATAAAGAAAGAAGACTTAGTAGGCATGGCCAACCAGGATGCCAGAAAGTGTGCAGCCACCAGGCTACCTGATATGATGTGTTCCTCTTCTGCATCCAACAGTTCTGACTCAACCACCCCCCCCCTAGAATCTCTGGAAGGAATGCTCAACAGGCTTCCAGAAAGCACCTCCTGGCTCTTAAAACACCATTGATGTGATGCCAACACCAGACTGAGCCAAAACTGCAGTTAATGCTGATCCTATGAGCCTCCCCCAAAGCATGAGGACAAAAATTCCACCGAGGTGGAAGCATGTCAAAATCCCACAGAAAGAACAGCTATCAGGGGAAGTGGGAAGTGAACCAATGACTCAAGAGACTGGAACAACAAATTCAAATTCACAAATCTTTATTGTAGACTTGACACAGATCTGTGTTTCGGCCACAGGTCTGCCTCAGTAGTATATGTGATCAGAAGAAATTCCACAAGAAACCAGTGGTGATGGTCTTGAAAAAGACCTTAGCGTGAACAAGAAAGAGCACTGAAGCGCGTATCGCAGTACAATGACTGGAGTCTTTTTCAAGACCATCACTACTGGTTTCCTTGTGGAATTTCTTCTGACCACATATACTACTGAGACTCCTGAGGCAGGCCTGTGGTCAAAACACAGATCTGTGTTATTGTTCCAGTCTCTTGAGTCATTGGTCCACTTCCCCTGATACCTCCCTCCAGGCACCCATGAACATGAGAAGCCACAACTCCAGAGCTACAAAACAAAATTCCAGGCCTTCTCTCCCCCTCCAACATACAGTCAACAGCGTGTACATCTTTTCCCCATTCCCACATGCATCTGACATCTCTCCTTCCTCTCACCATGGAGCCAACATTCCTGGCCCTAACCACACGGCAGTCAGCTAAGCCCAAGAGGTTATCTCCTCCTACACCACTCACAGCACCATCTTTATGGTTGGCAAAACTTGAGAGGCAGCTCTTCCCACAACAGACAGGCATCTGACCCTCACTATACTCAGAGCTGGTTTAAATATTCAGAAGCCCAGGGCAGAAACTGGGGAGGGGGCCCCAAAGCTTGCCTACAGACTATGCCTCATTCAGCTTGAGGGAGGCATGGAGCCCCCTGTAGCATTGGTCCAAGGACAATTTACCAATTTCCTAAATATATTTCATGGGTGCCAGTGGGTACTCAGCATCTCTCAATAATGAGCTAATTCTTTCATTGAGTCCAGGGAGGGGTATTTTGAAATTGTGGTTAGCACCCCCAATCCTTGTGAGATATATTGGAACTTTTGTCCCCAAGACTAAGTCTCCTTGCTCCCCAAGACTGCAAGCAGATGCAGGGGCACATCTTTAAAATAACATGGTTCCATGAAAGATACAAGAGGAACATAAATTGTTCCACGTCTGGAGGCCAATTGGAGTACAAGAGAAGCGTGAAGCTTTCCACATCAGGTAGCCAGCCAGAACCCAAATGAATGAGACTTCGCTTATTCAATCCTAACATGACCTCACTCAGAAAGGAATGTTCCTGACCCTGAGCTATCAGGCTGTACTCAAAGTACTGCCTGTCCCTTGCGATCACAGCCTGCTCTTTCAGGCCCAGAAGCATTAAGATCCCCATTAAGAATCCATTCGTATTTTCAAATCAGTAAAAATTACTGATTTGGAAATACAGATGGATTCTCAAAGAGAATCACATGCAAAAGAGCTGCTCGTTGCTTTTGCAACCGCGCTCATTTGCATGCAATAGGGGGGAAGCCAGACGGCCAGCTGAGCATGAGCAGAACAGCCCATCGCTAAACGCATGCTACAGATGGCTCTCATACACGCAGAGAAGCTGCGTGTATGACAGCCAGCCAGCATAGTTTTTTTTTCTTCTAAAACAAGCTGGGAGCCTGCACTCTCTTGCCGGGGGGGGGGGGGAGGAGCGGTCCGCTGATGCCGAGAGCCAGGAGCCGGAGCAGTGGCGTACCCAGACCTGACATTTTGGATGGGCCCAGAGCTAATATGGGTGGGCACTATGTATACAGGTATGAGTAATATTTCATGGGGGTATTACAAAATAATGCCTTAGAATGCACTTGATGAAGAAACAGTTGTCCTGTGTCAACATAAACCGCGTACATACTTTATGGAACACCACCATTTTAAAATTTATTTAAAAATTTTCTATCCTGCACTGTTCCACAATTCTAGGCAATTACTAGACAAAACAGCACTTAAACCTGAGCAGACATAAGTCTACTATAATGACAAACATCTCAACACACATCACAGTATCCTGCAAAATAATTATAGCAATGGCACATAGTAACATAGTAGATGATGGCAGAAAAAGACCTGCACGGTCCATCCAGTCTGCCCAACAAGATAAACTCACATGTGCTACTTTTTGTGTATACCTTACCTTGATTTGTACCTGTCCTTTTTTATTTATTTATTTATTGCATTTGTATCCCACATTTATCCCACCTCTTTGCAGGCTCAATGTGGCTTACAATTCTTCAAGGGTGATGGAAGTAGAAGAGAACATACAAATGGTTTAACAGAGGGTTTTGGGTTACATGGTGGTGAAATACATATCCGTCAAACTTTGCTTTAAAACAAATGTAAATACCTGATTAAACTGTGTTAAAACCACCTTTTCTAAAACTTTAGATAAAAATGGCAAACTGGACACCGGCCTAAAAATATTTGGCAGATCTGTCATTGTCCACAGCTAAGATGTTTCCTCTTACAGGTTTCCATTGAAAAAAGTGTATTCAAATTCTGGTAGGACCTCAGTAATAGTAACATTGTCAAAATCCCTTTCCTGACAGATTCTTTGTGAAGTAACATGAAGCTTTTTAGAGCCTATGTAGCAAACCTTTACACCACCAATTCTGAACACACAAATATCAATAACAGCAGTGAATACACACAACAGCAATATATGTCCCATTGTAAAAGTCAGATGAGTCAGATTGATACAGGTCCTCACACAAAGCACTTGCCAAATCACAGAACAACTCTCTCCAATTACAGAATAAAGGATCAAAAATTAGGAAATGTCCTCTAGCCCAGCATCATCCCCAGAGATGCCAAGTTACCCAGTTCCAGGCTGGAAATTTGGGGGCAGTCCTGGATTTCTGCCCACTCCATGCTGTTGCATTATGGGACTCGAAGCACTCAATGGGCACTACAAATCCCACACTGTTTTGGGATATAAGTTCAAAACCAGGACTGCCCCAAAATCTCCAGCTTGGAACTGGATAACTTGGCATCTCTGCAGCCCTGCCCTGCCCTTCATACCCCAGCATCAGCCCTGCCCTTGCCTTCCCCTTTCCCCATCCCTCCTTGTAGCTCAACATCAGCCCTGTCCTTCCCCTCCCCCTTCCCCACCCCCCATAGCTCAGCATCAGCCCACTCCTCATAGTCTGCCCTTTCTTCCCTCTTCCCCCATAGTCTAACATCTCCTCTTCCCTTCCCAATCACCCACCCCCACCCAGAAGCCCAACATTATATATATATATATTTTTTTTTTTTAACCTGGCCACTGCAGAGCTCACCCCCACCCAGAAGACCACCAACAGGAAATATACAGCTTTTCTTTAAACTGAACAATGTAAAGCCCACCACTATTAAATATAAAACTGCTTTTCTTTTCTTTTTGTACCTGAGTCCAACGCTGAGAAAGTTTCCTGTAGATTTCAGAAAAGTCTACAGACCCCAATCAGTGTGTATATGGTTCAGTGTTGGGGAGATGGCCCAAGTTGGCTCCTAGCAGTGGCTGATATTGGCCATGGGGGAGTAGGCTTCAATCCAATGCAGCTACAGTGGCAACTGACTCACTCCTGGTGTCTGGGGCTGGAGGATAATATGCACCCAGATTTCCCCAGCTGCACAGGGCTACTAAGTTCAAGGCAGCACCGGCCTCCAGGACTTCCGACTCCCTGACTTTGCCGCAGGTTTGGGTCCTGGGAGCTTGCTGAGACCTTAGCCTTGCAGGATTGATCCGCGCACTGTACATGCCGCAGGGGCAGACAAGCATCAGTGAGTGAACTCTAAAGGAATTGCCTGCAATTGCAGCAGCTGACGGAGGTAAGCTGCCTTAAGAGCACAGCAGGGAGTGAACTAGCGAAGACCCCGATGCCCAACTCCAGAGCAGCGCAAAGTAGCAAACAAGGCAGTGTGCAAGGAGGTCTGCTACTTTGCTTGCTGAAGGCCTGTTGTAGTGCTGGTAAGTTAAAAATAAAAATAAAAAAAAAATAACAACAGAAATGCAGGGCTCAGCTCACAAGAGGTGTTTCACTACTTTCTACACATGACTGACTCTGAGCTAAGCAATTGGAGCAGCAGCGATGAGATGTGCAGGGCAGCTGGCACCTGATTGGTGATCACTGAGACTGGGCCCACCCATAGCTACGCCCCTGAGCCGGAGAGGGGTCTGCTGATGCCGGGAGACAGGGGGTCCGCTGATGCTGGGAGGCTGGAGTTAGCTCCGCTGATCGCTGATGCCGGGAGCCTGGAGTTAGCTCCCGCGATCTCCAGGGTTCTCTTCTCTCCTCTGCCGCCCCCGCTTCCTTGCCAGGGGAAGGAAAGGGCAGTGGCAGCACAAGAACTCCTGCGGCTCTCCCTCATCTCTGCCTGGCCCGGACATTTACGTATTTACAGAGAAGCTTGTAATAATGCTAGCGTGTAACACGGTGCTCTACGTCTCCTGATGCCAACTTCATCCTTAGCTTCCCCACATCCTCACCCCATCTGAGTACTGCATAGTTTTATGAAATTACCATTCTGTGGGAGACAAGGTTTTACTTATGACCCAAAAGATCATTGTATTGATGTTCTCTGTATTACAGAACAGAGTCATAGCTGAAAGACGCGGATGATCCCTTTTTGACACAGGCTTGCCTCTTTTTTCCTCCTCATTCCCCTCCCCAACCGCTCCCACAATGCGCCGTTTTCAGCAATAAATATTTTAATCTTTTTTAGTGCCAGGGGCTTACCCAGCTGTAATCGGGCAGCACCGTGTGCTTTAGAGTGGGACCCTTACCGTCTCCTAAATAGGTGGCAGTAAAGGCTCCCCCAGGAAATGACCATGTGGCAAGTGTTTAACTTAGTGCATGGTCATTTCCCTTTTTGTAATAAAAACAAGCCTTTATTACGCTGTGTAAAAGGGGGTCTAGGCATGTGGCAAATCCACACACCAAGGCTACTTCAGGACTCCTTTTACCATAGCTTGGTAAAAGGGGTCTTTAATTTCTGTAGTGTATCCATATTAATGCTTGTGTGAGGTATAATAGTGCACACACCTGTGGTGTATTCCTGGTAATATTTATAGTAATTCTATAGTAACAGTATGCTCTTAATTTCTGTACAGTGCAACAGTAGAACAAAGGGTGAAAGACACACAACAATGGGAATACAAAAAACCACCAGGGGCCATTCAGACATGGGATAGTCAAGGACTGTGTTTCAGCGTCAAGTGCCTGCATCAGGGGTCAATGAGAGAAGATTATTTCAGATAAAAGCTCTCAGCTCATATGATCAATGGACCAAGGTTGAACAAAGTGTGTCATCAAAAGAAACAAAATGTGCCATCCCAAACTAACCTTTGGTGGTTTTTTGTGTTCCCCTAATTTCTATACAGACACCTGTGGTATGCCCACGGTAATGTTCTCATTTTGCTTGCAAACAGGTCCTGAGCATTAATTTGAATTTGAATTTTTTTTAATATTAGTATTAGTACAAAATGCAATTTATCTTTTTTTTTAGGTCTCAACTTTTTATTTTTCTGTGTTAACTTTTTCTTCTTGTTTATTGCTGTGACATCATTAGCTTTTAAGGAAAACAGCCTATTATATGGGCCTCAGACTATGCTAATGCCCTTCTCTGCCATGAAAACACATCCTGGTGGGTTACCCCATTCTTTGTTCAGCAGAATAATGGTGTTCAGGTCATGGGACACATGCACGTTGTAAAGGAAAGATGCAAGGGAAGGAGAAATTAGATCTTACCTGCTAATTTCCTTTCGTTGAGTTCCTCCAACCCACTCAAAATGTGTGGGTTTATTCTCTCCTACCAGAAGATGGAGACTGGGAACCACTGGTTTGTTTTCTGCTTTGGAAGTCAGCTTGAAGTTTCTCTACTTTGGTGATATGACTCTTGGTTTTGCCTTGGTGGCTCACATATACCACACTGTTGTTGCATTGTCTAATGAGATCTGCACCACTTTCTGGGCACAACAGGAAGAAACTCTTGGACAGCCAATGGAATGGCCCTCACCTTCAGCCAGCTGATAAGCAATCTTGCTTCTTCTGTGTATCAGCAGCTCTGAGCCATGTTGCCTGGGCAATGAGCTCCCCAGCTGGACAAGCTCAAGTCCATCATAATTAGTGCCTTCTCTGGAGATTCTGTGTCACAGATTCAGGGATTGTGAGCCCTTGGAGCACAGCCAGAGCTGAGGCAGACAAGTCACCTGGGCTGGCAAAAGGCAGGAGCCAAAACAAAACAGGACTAGGCAAGACAGGACTAGAATAAACCAGGAGACTAGACAAATCAAGGCAGAAGTAACAAAGTACAATAAACAAGATAAGGACCGGATCCAGACGAGTCAAGGAAAGCAAGGCAAAGGACTAGAACTGGAACCCAGACAGGACAAGGCAAGACTCGGAACTGGATTAAAACTGGGACTGAGACCCAGGCAATACAAGGCAAGGCAGAACAAGGCAAGACACAGAACTAGATTAAAACTGGATCCAGAAAAGGGCAAGACCAGGACAAGGCAAGGTCTGGATCCGGACAGGACTAGACTGAATGAGACAAGACAAGGCAAGGCTAGACACAAAACATGGCAGACAAAACAAGGCAGGAGACAGGCAAAAAGAACAAACAGAAGTAAAACTATAAACAAGGCAGCAACAGGACTTGGCTTGGCAGGAGCCGGAACCAGGAACAGAGCTTTGGCTTGGCAGGAACAGGATTCAGGAGCAGACTTGACTTGGTGACAGGAACTAGTAACAGACTTGGCTTGGCAGGATCAGGAACCAGGAACAGACTTGGATTGTCAGGTACAGGATTCAGAAACAGACTTGGCTTGGCAGGATCAGGATTCAGGAACACTTGGTCTGGCAACAGGAACAGGGTTCAGGGAAAGACTTGGCTTGACAACAGGAACAGACTTGGCTTAGCAACAGGAACAGGATTCAGGAACACTAGGCTTGGCAACAGAAACAGAAACAGGATTCAGGGATAGACTTGGCTTCACAACAGGAGCAGGATTCAGGAACACTAGGCTTGGCAACAGGAACAGGATACAGGAACAGACTTGGCTTAGCAGGGACAGGAACAGTGCTTGGTTTCAGAGGAAAAGCAAAAACAAGGTTTTGGCTTTAGCAGAAAGCAGGAACAGAGCTTTGGCAATAGCAGAAAGCAGGGTTTAACTGTAGCAAGAGTGAAGAGCACAGCTAGACTGAAAGCAGGAGCAAAGGGCAGAGTCAAACTGTAACAGACACCAAGAGCAGGGTGTGGCTATAGAGCCAGGCTTTCAGGAACAAGGTTCAAAAGCAAGACTTGAGCCTGCAAATAGGTGGGATAAGGTGGGATACAAATGCAATAAATAAAATAAAGAAAGAAAGAATAGTTTGAAGAGCAAAGTCTTTAAAGCTACATCCACTGACCAGTTCCAAAGCCACAGCAAGTGATGAACCATCACCACCATGGCTATTTTCTTCACTACCACCAACATCAAGTCATATAAAGTGACTGTCAAAAACATAGTACCTGACTCACTCCAGATGCACAGCTTCCAAGAAATCATCTGAGGACCTCACTGATAGCACTTCTTCTGGGAACTTTGGAGCCTGCCTACCACAGACACACATGGGCCATATAGCCACCACAGATTGCTGCTTGCAGGACCAGCATGGATACTTCAAATGACTGCTTCAACAGAGTCTCCATGTGATGATCTTCAGGATCTTTCAGATCAGCGTCTCTTTCAACTGGAATGGTGGTCTTCTTGATCTGCCCACTGGTGTATCTTTATTTTACTTGACTTGACTTGACTTAATAACATGCCTCTCCAATAAGCTCAAGGTGAGTTACAATAGTAAAACTCAATAGTCCAACATACTATCCCTCTGTTTCCTTCAATACTAAAAGTATACAATAAAAATATAAAAACATGCAATAAAACATAACAACATTTTTATACTTCTTCAAGAATAAGATCTAAATATATGATTTAACTGCAACATTTCTGAAAAAAAAAAGTTTTCAAATGTCTCTTAAATGAGAAATAACATTGAGAACTTGTTGTATCCCACATGGCAACAATCATATCCTTAACACTGGTGAATTGGGAAGCACTTGATTGTTTTCCAATATCCCTTCAACAACAGATCCACCATCAGTCACCAGGTACTCCTCAAAAGACCTGATGCATGAGCAGCACAAATTTGGGAGAAAAAGGTACGCCAGACACATGAACTCTGTCTATTCCCCTAAAAGCACCATCCCCTTTGGGATGTATAGTATTGGAGGCTCCTCATAAACATCATGCTTTGCTGCAGCTTTGGTCAAGATGGCTTCCATTTTTGTCAAAACCGCCAACTCTGCAAATACAAGAGCCCACTGAACCACCACAGTTACAATCACAGCGCTGCTGCTGACAATAGCAATTTCTGAAAAATTTGCTGGGATTGCCACTTTTACTGCCCGAACCTCTTCTCTCAAGCATGGCACCAGTTACTGTAAACCCCCTCCCTCTCGTAATTTGACTGTCAGTGCCAGGACTAGTACCCTCAGCTGTCAGCATTGCTAAGGCTGCTTGACTTAGGCTTCAGACAAACGTTTATCTTTACTCTCCTTTTTTTTTAAGTATCTGGCAGTCCAGAGAAGGCACCTCTGCCCCCCCCCCCCCAAGAGCAGGGGAGGAAGATGGTAGTTACTGTAGCCACACACCCTCCCCCATAATGTTTGGAGGGGGAGGGATCTGGAACCACCAAAATCAGCATCCCTGGACTCTATGGACAGGCCTTAGTCAATCCTAGCTCTCTTGTTTTTCCTTTTTTTAAATTTCACCTTTGGCCAAATCCCAGCCCCAAAGAAACGACCACTGGCCTAACTCCCCTCACCAGCCAAAAAAAAAAATACCTTAGGTGAGGTCCAGACTGAACAGGTATCTCACCTTCCATCCCCTGGAGAAACAGTGGCTGTCTGTGGGCTAAATTGGACCCTATATAGAATGATGTCATCAAACTAGTGGTTCTCAGTCTCCATTGGCTGGTAGGAGAGGATAAACCCACATCTCTGGATTGGTCTGGAGGGACAAAGAGGAAATGAATACATTTATATCTATCTCATGCATGTTCTGTGTTGGGTTGTGGGATTCAAAACCTATTTTCCACAGTCCGATATGTATTCATACTGAATGAAATAAAAGCGAGAGGAGACATGACAGAAATTTTCAAATATTTAACAGGCTTAAATAAAATATAAGAAAGAAGCTTTTATATAGAAAAAAATTAAAATACAAGGTGCCACGGTATAAAGCTGTATGGAGTGAAGCTCAGAGGAAATTTTTTAGAACATAAGGACATAAGTGTTGCCATACTGGGACATTTTCGTCGTCCTTCTCTGTACCTTTTCTAATTCTATTATATCTTTTTTAAGATGCAGTGACTAGAATCGAGGTGCAGTCGCACCATGGAGCAATACAAAGGCATTATAATAGTCTCATTTTTACTTTCCATTCCTTTCCTAATAATACCTAACATTCTATTTGCTTTCTTAGCCGCAGCTGCACACTGAGCAGAGGGTTTCAATGTATCATTAACGATGACATCTAGATCGTTTTCCAGGTCGGTGACTCCTAATGTGGAACCTTGCATCACGTAGCTACAGTTTGGGTTCCGCTTTCCCACATGTATCACTTTGCACTCAGTCGCATTAAATGTCATCTGCCATTTGGATGCTCACATTAAATGTCATCTGGAGACAAGGGGGCTTGGGCATCCCCAATATCAGATATTACAATATGGCATGCCTTCTCCGTCAAGTGAGAGACAGGATATTCCAATCCCACGCATACACACCTCTTGAGATTGAAGATGCGCTATTTAGTCCATATCATTGTATAAGGTTAGTACATCTGCAGAAAAACGAGATCCCACTTAGACTTAGACATAATGTTTTGCTCAAGCCCATCAGAGAAGCGTGGCAATTTTTAGGGACATTGCTAGGAGGAGATCCGAGAATAACGGAATTTATAAACATTAAAGGAAACCCGGCATTTGTGCCAGGGTTGGAGAATAAAACCTTCGATAGATGGGAGCAGTTAGGAGTGATTTGTTTAGCAGATGCATTGGGAGAGAATGGGGATATAAAACCGCTGTCGCAGCTGTTGGTTCAAGGAGTGCAGGGATTGGGTGATACATATGCATATGTCCAACTTAAACACTACATACAAACATTAAATAAGGAAACACTGAACATCAAATTGGGTACAAAAATTAAAAATTTCTTTGGTGAGATTTCCGACAACGCTCCATCTATATCCCATATACATCAGAAAATATGGGGATTGGCTCCTGAGAAGGAGTTGAATCTACTTCGACAGAAATGGGAAAAAGATGTAGGGTGGGATTTAGAATCTTGGGATATTATGGCACAGCTCAAAGATATACCGCACATAATAAGTGGAGCGGAATATCGGGAATGTGCATTTAGGGTGCTTCATAGAGCTTATTTTACGCAAGTGCAATTATATAAATCAGGGGGTATTGAGACAGCTCTTTGTTTGAAGTGTAATAGATGTGATAATTCCTTATATCATGCGTTGTGGGGATGTGTATTAATACAGTGATACTGGAGACACATAATTATTTATCTTTCTTATGTATTGGGCAGTAGAATAGAAATGAATCCATTGCACCTGGTCTTAGGTTCGAAAGAGCCACAACTGCGCCTGAATGCTGACAGAATGTTGTTATATCAAAAATTATGTCTAGTAGCGCGGAAATGTATCATGCAACATTGGACTACGACCAACCCACCGACTTTCTGGCATTGGCGTAATCGGGTGCATCAATTGTTAGTCTGGGAGGTGAAAGAAGCTAAGGGGTACTGCAAAAGGAAAATTCGATTTCTTAAAATATGGGGATGCTATTTAGACAAAATGACGCAGCAAGGACGAAGTCTCATTGTTAATAGCTTATAATAATATAAGGTATGATAATAACAATGTATCGGGTAGATATGGGTTAATTGGGGGGGAGGGGGGAGATGAACTATAGGGAAGGGGGGGAGGGGGTAAGGGAGGAGAAGGGATTGAGGGTACCATAAGGTTGAAACTGTTACCTGTGCCCTAGAGCAGAGTAATTGCTGTGACAAGTTGAATGCACATTATGCATGAAGTTAATATTATATTTTGTTGATATCTCCACCATACTAATGTTGAAATATCCTAAATGGGGGAGAAGTAAATGTTACACTATTTACCTGTTGAAACATAAATGGAAGGAGGATGTGGGGGGGGGGGATATAATGATAAAAATTGATGACTGTAAGTAGCAAATAATCTTGTTTGTTTGTTAATTCACTCTTGAATTTCTGTATATTCAGACTGTGGATTGTGATATTGTTTTGAAATGTCATCAATAAAAACTGTTGGAAATTAAATTAAATGTCATCTGCCAGTCTCGTAAGATCCTCTTGCAATTTTTCACAATCCTCTTGCGATTTAACTACTTTGAATAACTTTGTGTCATCAGCAGATTTAATTACCTCACTAGTTAATCCCATCTCTAGGTCATGTATAAATATGTTAAAAATTAGCGGTCCAAACACAGACCCCTGCGGAACCCCACTATCTACCCGTCTCCATTGAGAATACAGACCATTTAACCCTACTCTCTGTTTTCTATCTTTTAACCAGTCTTTAAGCCACAATAGGACATTACCTCCTACGATATGCCTCTCTGATGTAACTTCCTGTTTCCTCAGAGGTGGCTGCAGTACAGAAGAGGCCAGTGCCAGCGGCTGGGCAGCGTATGGGAATCGCTGCCACCGCCAGCTTTTAAAAACATAAAAAGAAAGTAAAATCGGGGAAGGAGGAAAATGGAGGAAGGAAGGGGGGAGATGCCAGAAGTTGGCCTGGGGGGGGGGGGGGGCACTGTATCTCAGTCTTGCCTCAGGCAGCATCTTGCCTTGGGCCACCCTTGGGCATGCTCATTAATAACTACAAAAAATGACAAGTAATACAATAAATTATTAAATACTAAATATTTAGAAAATAAAAAAAAGTTTTCAAAGACTTACAAAACAACAGATTATTAGTGAGTACACGAATCTCTGGAAGCAGAGAATTCCATATTGATACGGATTGATAGTGAAGAGACGAATCAAATAGTTTTCTCATTTCAATCTGGTTCACTGAAGGGTAACCTAGCAACAACTAATTGTGAGTCTTTACCATTGCAATATTATGTAAGATAGTAACCAAATTGGCCAAAAATGGTGGTGCTGTACTACTACTACTACTACTACTTAACATTTCTAGAGCGCTACTAGGGTTACGCAGCGCTGTACAGTTTAACAAAGAAGGACAGTCCCTGGTCGAAGGAGCTTACAATCTAAAGGACGAAATGTCAAGTTGGGGCAGTCTAGATTTCCTGAATAGAGGTGTAGTGGTTAGGTGCTGAAAGCGACATTGAAGAGGTGGGCTTTGAGCAAGGCTTTGAAGATGGGCAGGGAGGGGGCCTGGCGATATGGGCTCTGGGAGTTTATTCCAAGCATGGGGTGAGGCGAGGCAGAAAGGGCGGAGCCTGGAGTTAGCGGTGGAGGAGAAGGGTACTGAAAGGAGGGATTTGTCTTGAGAGCGGAGGTTGCGGGTAGGAACGTAAGGGGAGATGAGGGTAGAGAGGTAGGGAGGGGCTGTCCCATACATAATCTTAAAAATAATAGTACACAACTTAAATTGTGCCCTAGCCATGACAAGCAGCCAATGCAATTCCTTAAGTAGCAGGTCAGCTGACTCGAGCCTACCGAGTATATTAGTCTTGCAGCAGCATTTTGATTAAGCTGAAGTTGTTTAATCAGGGAGTTGGAGCAAGTAATGTATACAATGTTGCAATAGTCAAGTCTAAACAGAATGAGTGACTGAACCAGAAGCAGTACCCTAAACTTAGCAGGCTCGAAATAGCAACTGTCCTCAATTTTCGCAACATATAAAAAGACTTGCCTATTAATGATTTTACATGAGTATTAAAAGTTAAAAACCCATCTAATTCCACACCCAAAATTTTGGAACAAAATTCAAACGCAAAAATATTACTGCATAGTGAACTGTTGAGGGTACATAGAGAGGTCCATAGGGCCAAGTCACAAAAATTTAGCTTTTTTTTCGCAATTTAATTTCCGTTGAAAAGATGTGATCGAATTCTCAATCAGTTTTACACATTTAACAATATCATATATGATCAATGCTGATTTTATGGAATTTGTGTGTGAGAGTGACATGATGGTGTCAGATAATCAAACTGGAGATGGATTTGAGACTCAGCTGCAGGTGGAAGAAATAGGTAGTCACAGCCTACATGGCAAGGAACAACAGCTGAAACAATAAGTTGTTAGGGAGTTGCTTTGCTCCCAGCCAAGTTGAAATTTACTGCAGCTGCATTCCGAGGATGATGAGAAAGAGAGGTCTTAAACTCAGATACAATCAGGTTGGAGAAGAGCTGGGAATTTCTCCTTGTTATCCTATCATGTCATTGTTAGCTTGCTGTGACAGTAACATTATTTGGCCAAGGGTCATTGGAGTTGGGTGCACAGGCAACGTCAGTTAGGAGGAGAGAGGTTTGAGAGGGTAACATCCCCTATTTCATAAAGCACATTGGTTGCCCATTCAGGCTCGTGTAATCTTTAAAGTATGTACTATGGGTTTGTTTGTTTGTTTTTTCACCTACTATGTATATATATATATTTTTTTTTTCATTTAATGGGATATCTTAACTGCCTTTATGAAGAGATTCACCCAAGGTGGTGATATTTATTTATTTTATTTATTTTTATTAATTCTTGTATCCCACAGTTATACAAAAACAAGTTTCGGTTCAATGTGGCTTACAATGATGTTAGAAGGGAGTGCAAATAAACATTACATTACATTAGCAGAGCAGTGCTTGCACCAGTAATTTGTGTGATTAGTCATAATATTTCTTGAACAAGTATGTTTTTAGTTCTTTTCTGAATTGGAGGTAGTTTGTGATACTTCTTATGATCTTGAGAATTGAGTTCCACCATTTGGAATCCAGATAGCTGAATCCAGCTGTATAGATGGATTTGTAGATTATGTTTCTGCAGTTTGGTAGGTGAAGCAGTAGGTAGCTTCTGGTTCCCGGGTTTGCATTTCTTGATGATGGTTCAATCAGGCCTAGCATGTAGTCAAGAGACATGCCAAACAGTATTTTGAAAATAAGAACGCTAGCTTTGAAAAACAGTCTGGCCTTAATTGGTAGCCAGTGAAGCTTTATCAGTAGTGGGGTTACTCTTTCATATTTGGACTTCTTGAATATCAGTCTTGCTGCCGTGTTTGAACAGTCTGAAGCGATTTTAGAGTGTTTTCTTTGCACCCCATGTATACTGCATTGCAATAATCTAGTTGGGACATTATCATCAATTGTACTAATAGCCAAAATGATTGTATTGGAAAATAATCTCTGATTCTTCTCAGTTTCCATAGGGTTGTGAAGCACTTTGAACTGACTGCTCATACTTGGTTCTCTAGAGTTAGATGTTTGTCGAGTATAATTCCTAATACTTTTAGTTGTGTTTCAATTGGGTATGTTTGTTGATCGATCTTGAAGTTTAGGTAAGAAGTGGGATTGTGTTGTCTAGATAGAACTAGGAATTTAGTTCTATCTTTGTATACTTTTAGTTTGAAAGTCGTAGCCCAGTTTTCCATAATGTCCGGTCCTTTTTTAACTATCCAGTATTTCTGTGACGTGTATATATATATATATATATATATATATATATATATATATATATATATATACATAGTGACATCATCAGCTTATATTAATGGGTTAAATCCATTTTTTCTAATTTTTTGCTGAGCAGAACCATCATTACGTTGAATAATATGGGTGATATTGGTGAACCTTATGGCACTCCACACTCCAGGATCCAGGAGGCTGAAAGCTGATTGACCATCTTTACCAGGTAGGATCTGGTCCTTAGAAAGCCATCAAACTGGGCTGCCACAGCCCCAGTTATCCCTATGTTGTCAAGCAGGGTCATTAGTGTTGTGTGGTCTACTAGGTCAAAAGCGTTTGACATATCAAATTGTAGTAGTAGGATGTTCTGTCCTTGACGTATTATTCTTCTGAATTTTGTAATCAGGGTAGTTAAGACTGTCTCAGTGCTGTATGATGGTCTGAACCCTGACTGAGAGCTGTGAAGGATTGAGAAGTGTGTCAGGTAGTCCATTAGTTCTTGTGCTACTAGACCCTCTATCGTTTTGGTCAGTAATGGAATTGACACTACTGGTCTTTAGTTTGTGAGTTCACTGATCTTGCTGGTGGCATTCTTGGGTACTGGTGTAAGTATAATGTCACCCTTGGCAGGGAAATGGCCATTCGATAGTGTTCAGTAAAGCATCCTATGAACCAGTCTGGTAGGTTTTTCATCATAAAGTTAGGACACCTGTCTAATAGGCAGTTTGCATGTGTGTATTTTATCAGCAGTGTTTTAACTGAGCTGGTTGTAGGTATTTTAAAGGAGTACCAGATTCTGCATGCATTGATGTGGTCAGTGTCAATTTCATATCTGTGTAAGAAGTCTGAGAGGGATGTTTGTGTTGTTGTAAGATTTGATCTTATTTTTAGTGTTTTTTGTTCGAAGTATTGTGCCAGTGCATCTGCTGTTGTTGGTGTTCTGTTCATTGTTAATAAGGCTTGTGTATTTAATACACTGTTCATGAGTTTATATACTTTTTAATAGCTCATTGTTAAACCATGGTTGTGATTGTCTTTTGCTACTTATTTTTGTTTTAGTGGGTGCTATTTTGTTCAGCGTTTTTTGCTTAGTTCGTCCCAGTTTTTCATTAATTGTTTGTTGTTGGATGATATGTTTGTTTGATCCTTCATTGCTGTTAGCCAAAAGCTCTGAACATCGACCTTGCCTCTTGTTGTGGTTGTGTGTTCCCTATTCTTACCGTTCTTTTGCCATTGAAGTGTGAATGCAAGTTTGCTGTGATCTGACCATATGACCTCGTCCCATTTATGGTTTTCTAGAATATGGTTGCTCTTAGCGGTGAACCTTTAAGCTAGTATGTCTAGTAGATGTCCTTTTACGTGAGAAGAAGTAGCTTGTGCTATTTCAGGTTCCATTGGTTCAGGAAGTTTATTAAGGTCTTAATGTTGGTTAACGCAGATGTTTGATATAAAGTCCATGAAGTCATCTTGAGCATCAGTCCAGTTTCCTGGAGGACAATAAAAAAGTATGTAGCATAGTTGGCCAGTTATTGTTGTGTCAGTGACTTTGCACGCCAAAATTTCAATTGTTGAGGATATGGGTTCGGCTATTAGCTCTACTGTGAAAAAGGATTTATATATTAAGGCAATCCCACCTCCTTTCTTTTTGGTTCTGTTAATGTGTATTATTTTATAGCCCAGTGAGCATAGGTCAAGCAGTACAGGGTCATCTCTAAGTTGTAGCCAGTCACCCCAATATATGTCTTTGTTGGTACCTTTACCATCTTTTAGCAATATTCAAAGGTTAAGGAATTGGATGTTACTTCATTTTCCACATGGAAAAGGGGTTAAATGTACAAGAGTCTTTATAACTATCTTCCCTTATCAAGTGGCAAGGATCTGGAATGATCTTCCAGGCAATCTTAGAAATCTCACTCAACTGACCTGAAAACGATTAATGAAATAACTAACTTTCGCAAATGTCTGAAAACCTGTCTCTTCAACAAGGCCTACAATGGGAATCCATAACTTCATCATAAAACTTCACCACTTCACCCTATTCTGATAGTCATCTTTCTATAACTGTCTGTATAGATCTTTTTTCCCATCCCTGATCTTGTTCTAACACCAACTGTATCTGCTACCCTGGAATGGCGATGCCATAACAGGTTTTTGTAAGCCACATTGAGCCTGCAAATAGGTGGGAAAATGTGGGATACAAATGCAATAAATAAATAAATAAATTATTTACCGTTTAGAAAAAAAACTTAAAACTTGGCTATTTCAAAAATTTTATTATAAATACTTTTAGTAGTGGTGTTTTATATTTTTATATCTGTAATTCTCTAGGTATGCCTCGTTAATTGTGAACTGCATTGAACTTGTTATGATATATGCGGGATATAAGCATCATATTGGTATTGGTTCATATTCTATCTGGCAATCTCCGTTCTCCGTAACGCTTTTGCCAACTCTGTATATGGTAAGATTTTTGGAAACATTAATGACTATAACAGAATAACTTGCTTGTTTGTGAGATTTATTTCTGAATGAATGTAAGAACAGCGTACATTGTACACACAGACCCCGACATCACTGTTGAATCAGTAGTTGAGCCGTCTCGAAACTCATTGAGCATAGGGGTCAGTTTCACTGCACATAGATTGCCACATTACTGAAATTAGTGCAGAAGCTGTAAGCAAACTCTCCTAATCACCAGAGAAAACATGGAGGGTGACCCCCAAGATCACTGCTAATGGGGGGAAAAGGGGGAGGAGAGGGTTCAGTATCAGAGAGCAGAGGGTAACCAAAAGATCACTGCTCGTGGGAACCAGTATCAGAGAGCTGAGGGTAACCCCAAGATCACTGCTCCTGGGATCACTATCAGAGAATGGAAAGTGAGCCCATGATCACTGCTTCTGGGGTCAGTATCAAAAAGCAGAAGGTGACTCCAAGATCACTGCTCCCAGGATCAGTATTGGAGAGCAGAAGGTGACTCCATGATCTCTATTCACAGGGTCTGCTTCAATGGAGAGTTATGTCCTGGGGATACCTTGCTGAGCTGATATCTATATTGCATGTTTTAGAGATTTAAGTCTAGGAATTACAACAAAGTTCATCATTGTACTAATACATCATAAAAAACAGAAAAAGAAAAACATCTGATGCCTTCATACATGCGATATTAATAAAAAGGAAGTTTTGATGCTAAATATTCTGTGGTATGAAACTCTTTCCAAGGTCTGGGTCACGCTGATCACCTTTCTCTGTACAGATAAGGAATGTGAATACTGTAAGTGCATCCAGTCGCACTCTCTGGGGACTTTCTCTGACGAGCACATGCATGGGCAGTTTGAAAAAGGTTTAAGGTGATGGAGCTAAGCTCAGTATTGTAGCTGTGAGCTGCAGAGAGAGATATCTAGCTCTCAGGAATTAATGTTCTTTTCCAGGTTTACATAAATAATTTTTTCGCCTTGGTGTTTGTGGATAGGAGATCTCCAGTCCAGTTGCTTTAATCCTAGAGTCACGCTGGCTGATATCTAAAGTCAGAGGAGGTTGCCAATGGACACAAAATTCTCTTCTTTCATATCAAGGACTCTCATCTCAGCTGGACTGTGCCTCTTCTTCCAGGAGGATTCTCCAGGACATCGCTACTTTTAATAAACAGAGCTCCAATGATGGAAATGTTTCCCAGCTGTTTTCAATGTCTCATTGTTCAAGTCTCTGCCCCTCCACCTGCCCTGATCCTATTGCCCCCTGCCGCACACCCTTAATCATGAAGCCCTTCATCCCTGTTCCTATCACCCCCCCCAACTTGTACCACTAGTAATGAATCCCCCCTGCCCCTGATCCTAATATCCTCTGCCTTAATCACAAGACCCCACCCCACCCACCTGGCCCTAGGGTTGGCATTAGAAGGTAGTAAGCAGGACAACTGCCCTGGGCCCACATGTCAGAGGGGACCACATACCTGTCTCAAGCTGAAAGAGGCATAGCCAGAAGGTGGGCTTTGGGGACCCCTCCCCAGTTTTTGTCCTAGGCCTTTGTATGTTTAACACCAGCCCTGCCTAGCCCTGATCCTATCACCCTCTGCTTGCACCCCTAGTCACACAGCCCTACCACACCTGAACCTATTGATCCTTTCCTCACCCCACTGATCATGGAGTCCACCTACTTCCGAATCCTATTGTCCTTTGTCTCACACTCCTAGTCACAGAGCCCGCCGCCCCAAGTCTTATCACCCATCTGCCTTGCACCCTCAGTCACAGTGCTCCCCTACCCTCAATCCTATCTTCCCCTCTCCTGCACCTCCAGTCTCAAAGTTCCTTCCTGTGATCTTATTGCCTCTTCCCCTGCACAACTAATGACAGAGTTCTGACCCCCTAGTCTTCAGTCCCTACCTTGCACTCCCAATCACATTGCACTATCCTTTCCTTTGATACGATCACCACCTGCCCAACACTCCCAGGCATAGCACCCCTTCATCTGCACCCCCAGGTATAGAGCTCCCATCACTCTGACTTGCTTTGTAATAAGGGCGGTTTTTATCAAGTCTTAATAAACACAAATATTCTGTTGCCTATGCCTCAGTCCCTAAGTCACAGTGCCTTCTGCCCATGCCTCTGCTCCTAGTGCTCCCTGCTTCTAATATTTAGAGGCCAAGAAGAGAAAAATTAAAGAAAATGGAATGAAAAGATAGATGTCAAGTAAGGAGAGGAAGAAATGACGACAGACATACAGTAAAAGGGAAAGGTGAGCCTGGGAAAGGAGTTAAAAGAACATAAAGATGAGGAAAAGAGAGACTGAGACCAATGGAAAAAAACAAGCAAACACCCAAACAACAAAGTTCTCTCTCTCCCCTTCTTCAAGCATTTCCTGTCCTGTCCACTCTATCCCTAAAACTTATCCCCAGCTGTATTTCTATCACCACTGATCCTGGAACCCCCTTTTCTATGCCCACCAAACCTACATCCCCAGCCTGCATGCCCTGATTGTAGAACCCTCTGCCATCCTAATGCCCCCACTTCCATCTCTTTGGTCCTTTCACCCACTGCCTGTGCCTCTGATCTAAATTACTCCTGTTTAAACCCCACCCCTTGAGCCCCTTGTCACTATCCCTGGTCTTAATGCTGTCTGTACAGACCCGATCCTTCTGCCACCTTCTCTATATCTCTGGCTGTGCTAATACAGTGCTTACTTACACCCTTTTTCTTCATGTCTCTAGCTTTATACCCATGACTGTGCTACTATTATCCCCTCCCTACACCCCTGGTTCTCATACCTTATGCCCCATATCCCTGGCTATGTGCCTAGCACCTTCGGCTTCATACCTCCAGATGTGCTCCTAACATGCCCATTCTATATCCCAGCTGGGTTTCTAATGACTCCTATCTATACCTGATCCTCACATCCCCTGCTCCATATCCCTGGCTCTGTTCCTAGCACCCCCTGCCTATGCCGTTACCCTCACACCCTGTACCCCTGAATGTTCTCCTAGTGGCCCTAGCCCCATACCCCCATCTGTGCTCTCAGTGCCCCCTGCCTATGCCCTGGCCCTCTTACCCCCAGCCCTTTTCCCCGAGCTGTGCTAGCGGCCCATGTTGACATTGCAAGCCTTGCAGCTAGGGTCCTTCTTAGCATTAGCTGTGGACAGGCTCATGAGCTGGTGGCCGCTGATCTCGTCCAGGTAGCCAAGTGCCAGGTTTAAGGGCTCTGTATAGATGATCTCCAGAATGAGGTCCTGTGCATGGCGGAAGACAAGCTCTGGGCCTTCAGCAGTGCATGTCAGGAAGCGGTTGCAGGTGATGTCGAGTTCTGGGAGACGTGTGCGACAGAAGTGGTCCCCGGGGGAGCCACGGGGTGCCAGCACTAGCACAGCATAGTGATAGGCTGTGTACATGCAGTATAGGTCAGCAAAGTAAAGGCAGGTGCCGGGATGAAAGAGTTGCTGTGCGGGGATCTGAAAACGGTAGCGACCATATGGGGAGTCCTGTGGTGGTTGCCCAGTGTTAAATTCAGTGTTGCAGCTGAAGAAGATGCCACGGAGTGTGCCACTGATGGGGGAACCATGACTGCCACTGTTATCCTTCAGGTAGGGTTGCATCACATTCCCACAGTGCTGCCTAGAGGTAGGGAGACATCAGAGAGGGAAAGGAAGGACAGCAGGGAAAGACATCAAGAAAAGGAAACATGCAAAAAAAAAAAAAAGAGGCCAGAGAGAATGAAAGCTTATCATTAATGGGACTTTTCAACATCCTGTTACATTTTATTGTCTTAGTTAATTTTCTCAGTAGGAAAATCCCATGTCCAGGGAAAAATTACACTTTCTGGGTTAGCAGCATGCAATTCCCAGCATCTGCAATAGGGTTTAGTGCTGGTGATGTCTCCAGCAAAACACAGACAAAGACCAGAAAACATCAAGAAGAGACAGAGAATTTGTCGGCATCAGGCAGCATCCCTCTGCTTCAATGGAAGACAACAGTATCACCTGAAGTTTCTGCCCTTACTCAAAACACTTCACTGTGTATAAGGAGAACTTTGGGATTCCTGTTTTACGGCCAGTACTATAGAGTCTCAATTACTAATGTATTACTTATGCGTCTGCTTCGTTATTGACAGTGAAAAAGCTACACGATTTGAGGATGGATCCTTCTCGAGCTGCTTGAGTTGAACAGGTAGATGGTCAATGTACAGTGATGTCAGCAGAGGGCCTGTGACTCTTGGGATCAAACTGCTGGACAATATCTCGTCTCCCGCGAGCTCCCTTGACATTCTGGAAGTCCTCTTGGGATCTCCCACACTCCTCAAACATGCTAGAAGGACCCCTGGAGTCTCCCATACTCTCTTAACAGATTAGAAGGACTCCTTGGGTCTCCCACACTCTCCAAACATGCTGAAAGGACTCTTTGGATCTCCCACCCCACTTTCACCTGATGTGCTGGAAGTAACAGGTTGGAAATACTTTGGGGATATTCCACAGTTTTCTATCATATTATAATGACTCCTTCCTCCCGGGGTCTCCCAAACTCACTTGATGTGCTAGAAGTACCCTTAACAGGTTGGAAGTACTTCGGTGATATTCCACAGTTCTCTATCGTATTATAATGACTCCTTCCTCCCGGGGTCTCCCAAACTTACCTGATGTGCTGGAAGTACTCCTGCTGATGGTTCCGGTAGAAGACAGAGAAACGTAACATGCGTCCTGCCATAATCTCTGCCTTTTCCTGAAGCAGCTGGAGGTGCTCTTTTGCGTAATCTGAAAAGGAAGGCAGGAGAGATGGAAAGTCACAGCACAGTCTACTGAGTCACCTATGAACTCACATGCCTGACTGAAATGGATAACTGGTCCTGGGGTGGATCAAAGGAAAGCAGAAATGTAGCAGAGCCTCCAGTGGGAGGGGCCTGGGTCTTACAGTACAATTTCTGGTCTAGTATTGATTCTTCCTTTCCCCACTAAGCCATGGACAGACTCACAAACAGGGCCAGTCCAACCATTAGGCAAGACTAGGAAGTCACCTAAGGCAACACCTTTTTTTAGGGGGAGGGGGGGAGGGCAGCAAACAACAGCTGCAGTCAAAGCAAAACATCCTGACAGCCAAATACACTCAAAGAACTGTCAGCGCATGCTTTTACCTGCAGGAAGGGGGCGTAATTTTCAAATAGCCCACCTACCTTGGTAAATTGCTTTTGAAAACTATCCTCATTATAGATACACACACCAAACAAAGTCTAATATTTAAAGGCATGATAAAATGGGGAGGGGGGGCAAATTAGAAGACTGAAAGACTAGGGACACTCAATTAAGTTACACGGAAACACTTTGAAAACAAATAGGAGGAAACATTTTTTCACTCAACGAATAGTTAAGCTCTAGAACTCTTTGCTGGAGGATGTAGTAACGGCAGTTAGTGCCAGTGGCGTAGCCACAGGTGGGCCTGAGTGGGCCGGGGCCCATCCACTTAGGGCTCAGGCCCACTCATTTAGTGCTAGCTAGTAGGGATCCCAAGCTCCGCCAGCTGAAGACCTCACCCTGATGGTGCTGAAAACACTGCTCTCCACTTCAGCAGTCTAAGCTTCCTAAGCTGTGATACTGGCCTCATCACATGGGGGGGTGGGGGGGGAGAACACTTGGTGCCCACCCACTTCTTGACTAGGCCCACCCAAAATCTGCTGTCTGACTACGCCCATGGTTAGTGCATCTGGGTTTATAAAAGGTTTGGACAAGTTCCTGGAGGAAAAGTCCATAGTTTATTATTGAGCTAGATTTGGGGGAAGACACTGCTTGCCCTGGGATCGGTAGCATGGAATGTTGCCACTATTTGGGTTTCTGCCAGGTACTTGTGACCTGGATTGGCCACTATTGGAAGCAGGATACTGGGCTAGATGGACCATTGGTCTGACCCAGTATGACTATTCTTATGTTCTTAATTGAGAGGGAGGACATAAGGCTGAAAAAACAGGATAGTGTCTTGTAATCTCCCTTCCCTCCTTCTCCCTGCCCAACTGTTTATCTAGAATGTGCAAACTCACTCACCCCCAGTGCAGAACTCCACTGTCTCACTCCAACCTGACACCTGATACTCGCCATCACTCTGCTTAATGGCAGTCTGTACTGCCACACTGTACTCTGTGCGAGGGCTCAAGAACCAGTGGCCCCTCACTGTCATCGGCAGCGGCACTGCCTTGGCTACCAGCTTGGTGGGAACATCCTGCAGAAAACCAGAAGAGAAGCCTGTCATTGGCTTTAGGAATGAAGCCAACACCCACAGAAGGGGATCTCTCCACAGGAGAACCGAAAGCCAAAACACACAGACAGTGGATCCCAAAGAGTCCTCTCACAAGTGGTGTTTTCTCAAACAAGGTCTTTATTTCAAATCTTTTATTTCAAAGCTTTTATTGATTTGAAATAAAGACCTTGTTTGAGAAAACACCACTTGTGAGAGGACTCTTGGGGATCCACTGTCTGTGTGTATTGGGTTTAGGACACACAGCCACATGCAGACACGGATCTGCAAATATTCACAAGGTTGCACCCTCACTGGAGGTCAGTGATCATACATAGACCTGCTCTTCAGTTACAAGCCCCATATTCATGCCTGAGATCATATATAATCATATGATTTACAATGTCTAAGTCCAAGAACACTTCCAATTTCTTTAAATCCCTCTCTTTATTATCAGAATATGAGGCACAGACGTTCCCCTCATGGGAATAAACAATACATAAATTTGGGTTGGGAGCTTCCCTGGGATACTGGAAACTTTTCTTTGGTTGTTTCTGCCCCCCCCCCCCCCCCCCCCCATCACCATCACCTCCTCCCTCATCTCATAAGTGGAGCCCAGAAACACCTCCGAGATTCAGGCTGTTCCCACAGCAACGGAGAACACGGTGGAGTCAAGAGACAAACACCATATTAGCCAAAAAAATATATTAAATAGAACATTACCATAGCAACCTTCATTCTGCAGAAGGAGCAAGTTCCTGAGGGAGACAGCTAGCAACCAACTGGGGCTTTCAGTTCAAAGCTGAGAGTCGGTGCTTCATTTTTCTCTTTGCTAAAGTGAAATTCTCAAGGTAATATCACCTCCTCCTTCCTCTCAGGTCTAGGGCTTCCCCCTATCTTGCTAAGCACAGTATTAAAACGTTGGGGTACAGTGGACTCTGCAAGATAGAGAGAGACACTGAGGGATTGACCTTGTCTGTGGAGGGAAATGGTGCTTGAGATCTGATTGTAAAGACTGCTGAGGGAGGAAGGGATACTGTAAGAACTTCTTGGTGAGGGGAGAGGAGGGGAGGGGAAAGAAGAGGGAGAGGGATATCTGGGGGAAAGGTGGGGTTGTGATTGCCTGCAGCCTCACCCTGTGTTTGAATTTGTTAGCATTCTTATTCTCCTTCTTGTTCAGGTCAATGAAATAGTGAGTGACTCTCTCCAGGTCCGGGGTGTCGATTTCCCAGGAGATCCGGAAAGAATCACAGGTGATGTCGCTGATCTGTATACTATGAGGGGTGGACAGCAGCTCCATGCTCCAAGCTGCTCAGCCACTACGAAACAAAATGAGACACAGGGACAGTGAATCATAAGGCAGCCAACTCTGCGGCAAAAACCCTGCCCGCATATGGGGTTGGGAGGATGCAGGTGTATGTTTGAGTATTTTTACTTTTTGTTACATTTGTACCCTGCGCTTTCCCACTCATAGCAGGTTCAATGCGGCTTACATATTATATACAGGTACTTATTTGTACCTGGGGCAATGGAGGGTTAAGTGACTTGCCCAGAGTCTGTGCCTGCAGTGGGAATTGAACCCAGTTCCCCAGGACCAAAGTCCACCACGCTAACTACTAGGCCACTCCTCCACTCCTAAAGAGAGGGATAAGGGATCATGTGGTGGTTAGGGGGTGAGGGTCTTTGTGTTGGGATGGTGGCGTGTGGGTACAGAGGCATGGAGGTAAGAGCATGTGTGGTGTTGGAGGGTGAGAATGTACCTGTAGGACTGGTCATGAGCAAGTAGTACAGAGGTAAGGGCGTTTCCGGGGTGGTGGTTGGGCGGGGGGGGGGGGAATTTATGTCTTGAGGCGACAGTGAGAAAGTGGGAATGCAGAGGTTTGGAGATAATGAGGTTTGTGTCGTGTTCAGGGGCAAAGAGGTTTGCGGATGTGGTGCATGGTAGTTGTTATTTAAGTGCTGTGTACTGTGGGTTTGGATCAAGGTGCTCTTGGTGAGGTTGGGTCGAGGATACGTGTGTGGTGGGCAGCAGTAACATCTGTAAGGATGCAAGTGTGGGTGTGGAGGTGACGGTGTATGTACGGTGGTTTGGCATGAGAATATATATGGTTAATTTGGGTGAGAAATGGGAGCAAAGTAGAAGGGAGAGAGAGGATAGGTGTTGGGATATAATGCTTTTGTTATGCTGCCCAACATTTCTAGGGATTGGCACCCAGAAAGTTTTTATTTTGTGTTCATTTTTGTCACTAGTTGGAAACAAATGTTGTTAGGAATGCACACCATGCACGCGTACTGCACACTTTTCTACAACAGTGCACATTATTTGCATACAGTGCACCCTCATTCCTGATGTTGCACGCGTGCAGATACTACCAGGCAGGGGCGTATCTGCATGGGGCCTCAGGGGCCTGGGCCCCCGCAGATTTTGCCCTGGACCCCCCTACCGCCGTCAACCATCCCCCGCTGCCGTTGCTTACTTTTGCTAGCCGAGGTCCACTTCCACCTGCCGCTGCCTTGAAAACTATTTCTTCAGCTGGCAGGGGACCCCAAACCCCTGCCAGCCGACCCAAGGTGTTTAAAGTTCATCTTCGGCCTCCGTGGCCGTGCTGTTGTTGATAGGAGCTGTGCTGCGACGTCAGACTCCGAACTGGATTCAACAGCTCCTATCAACAACAGCATGGCCACGGAGGCCGAAGATGAACTTTAAACACCTCGGGGCGGCTGGTGGGGGTTTGGGGTCCCCCGCCGGCTGAAGAAATAGTTTTTAAGGCAGCGGCAGGTGGAAGCGGACCTCGGCTGGTGGGGGTTGGGGCCCCCCGCCAGCAAAGGTAAGCAACGGCAGCGGGGGAGGGTTGGCGGCGGGAGGGGGGGTGGAGAGAGTCGTTGGTGGCGGGGGGGGGGGTTCTGACAATGGCGGGGGGTCGGTGGCGGGGGGCTAAAATGTGCCCCCTCCCTCTGGCTCTGGTCCCCCCCCTACCGCCGGAGTCCAGATACGCCCCTGCTACCAGGAAAGAGTGTGCACAATGTGCAAATAGCATGTGTTCTTCAAGAAAAGTGCACACTCTTATCAACAAATGACATTCATTTGAAACAACCGCCAGTGCTTAGACATTTCCCACTGAAATGCAGTGGCAGCCAAAGAAGTGAGCAGTGCCCTCTGCAGGCTCAGTGCAGATGTACAGTGACCGAACCATCGTTTGCTGCATTCCTCAAATCACTTCTCTTAACTTCCATCCCATTCTCACTCCTCTCTCTCTCTCTCTCTCTCTGCTTTCTCCCTCTCATTTTCATTATATCACCTATTCTTATTCTCCTTCTTCATTTCTCTACCCTTCCTCTCTTCTCTCTTTCTCAAGCTTCTTTTCTTTGCAACCCAAACATTATTTTTTTTTCTCCTGAATCTAATAAACTTCACACTCCTGCTTTCCCGGAGCAGATGCTGTGGTACAGATGGCAGTGCCAATGAGCACATTTCTGGGTGTAAAATGGACAGATTCTCAGCAGATGGTACTGAGGTACGTGTGGTGCCAGCAGGCATTAGTTGGAGCACTGCTTGAAGAGGCTCCAGGTGACTAGCTGACTCTGTATCAAGTGCCAAGAAGTTATAGTATACAGTCCATAATAGAAAGTAATGGTAAACTCTATGCAATCAGTGACGGTAATTTGGAAACCACTTTAATAGTAAGCGATGGTATTCTGGCACATGCTGTATAGCAGGCAGTGATGGTACATACTATGTACAGCAAATGGCTGTATTTTTGTGCATGCTTTATAACAGAAAGCAATGGTATCCTGATACATGTTGTATACAGGAAGTGATGGTGCTTTGTTAAAGGCTGCATAATAGAAGCTTCTGGGCCAGAGCGCACATGTCAGCAAGGCTAACCTTGTGCCGTTGCCCCTCCCCAAAGGAGCATTAGGGAGGAGGGTCTCCTTCCCACTTTCTTCCCCCTCGTGGCTTGTTAAGGGCAAGAGTGACTACCATTGCAGCCGGACAATTGGCCAGGGAAGGTCAAGGGTGGACCTTGGCCTCCCTGGAGGTGGACTGCAGGTAAAGGTTAAAAGGGAGCAAGCCAGGTGGCTCATCCTCTTTTCATTCCTGCTTCCACCCACCTTCAACTTGCAGGAAGCAGGGAAGGCCACTGAGGTGTTCTGGAACAGCAGGGTTCCTGAGACACTTAGAGCACTCCCAGGATGCATCATGGTGTGCAGGCAATCAAGAGATCAAAGGTCACCCCTGTCTGGGACCCAGGTGGAGGCTCAAACCTTGGTGCTGTGGGCTGGTAGGAAAGGGCTGTACCATCCAGACTGGGGTGGTGGGCTGAGGGTGGGTATTCCAGATCCAGATGAATATAATATGTGAGACATGGGTCAGGAATGTATTGAGTGTATACATCTAATAAAGCTGAGACCTTGTATCCCAAAGTGTTGCGTTATTGTGCTTATTAAGGTTTTGAGGGGCAGGGAGAGAGTTTACAGCTACCCAGGTTACAAGAAGCTATGGTGCATTCTACATGGAGTTGTAGGGTGTTGGTACATGACATAAAACCACATACACCTCTAGAGATTTGTGCGGTTGCTCAGGCAACCCCCAAATTTAGCAGTCTCATGATCTTGTAGGCAGATGAAGGCTCTGCGCTTTCCAGGATTACGTATTTATTAGTTTGTTAACGAACCTCTTCCTAGCACAAGCACAACAGGATTGGCATACACAAAAAAAACCCCAAAAAACCTGTGATGTTTCCAACAGTACATCTGTAATAACATAGGCCTTCAGTATCTGACAAATAAGAGAAACATTTCTTTGCAAATGCTATGTTGTTTGTTTTTTTTTACTTTTGTTATTTAAGAGAAAGGAATTTTCCTAGGTGACAAAGGAGTTAGCCTCCTAAATTTCCTGGCCCAAAAATTACCCTCCCCTCAGTAGCTGAAACAGCCTTGAATACTTCTTTTTCCTGCAGCTGAAAGGGGTGGGGCCATTCATAACCAAATCTACTTTGCACCTCTGGGGAGAGTTTCCTGTGGAAATTAGTTTGCAGGTCTGTGAGAACAAGGTACCTAAGGACCCACAAACTGCTCCATAAAATTGCAAAATAACCCTCTTAATCCCTACACATGGGCACACTTTTGACAGCAGATACTACAGCTTTAAAACTGCCTTTAGCAAATTCCAAAACTGTCTCTCAGGCTGCAGCAGTACCTTTTTCTCCGGATCTGCAGATCCTACTTCGCAGGTCAAAGAACTTGCCCCTTTGGCTGCAAGATCTGCCCTTAAGTTCTTGCAAAATATGTTCCTGAGACTGTACAGAACTTTCTCCTTAAGATGCAACAGAACCTGCCCTAAAGGTTATGCAAGATCTGCTTCTCACATTGCGTCAGAAGCGGAATCTGTTCTAACCTACCCTCAGGAACTTGATTTCTCTTATCTACAGAAGAAATGTCCTTGTTTGCATCTTCCCTTCCTTTCCTTTCAATTTCTCCATCTCCCCAAAGCACCTCTGATTCCAGTTTTCTTCCTATAAACCCTCAGCTCAGCTGCACAGCCCACACTTATACCATTTCACCTATTACTTTAAAACTTACAAAATCATTAATGAGTCACATTGTATGTTCAACCCTCTTGAAGGCTCCCCTCTGTCTGTATTCCCTACATATGCAGGCACATAAGCTCTCCCACACCATATGCTTCACAGCCAGCTCCGTACCACTGAAGCAGGATTCAACATTTTTGAAAATAAAAAGCAGCAAGGAGTCCATACATGCACTGGGAATAAAAACAGGAGGGATTCAGCCTGTCACAATGACACCAAATTATACATACACACACACTTATTTTAATACACACATAACTCACACAGTCCTTCTCTAACACATCTCATGCCACCACACTTCCTCTCTGAAACACAATCTCTTCCAGGTACAAATTCAGTAACAAACATTCATGGGGGCGATGCAATAAAGTGCCCTAGGCTTTGCACACCAGTTATCTTATCTTTAGTGCACAATTTTGAGGGTACACAGTGTAAGAATGAGTTTTGCACATGAGCCCAACACATTTAAATCCACTCTATTGAAACTATTAGCTATTCAGAGCAGATGCAGATAAGTGAACAGAGCATCAAAAAACTGAACATACCGCCAGGGCTTTAACACAAGGTCTGAGGAGGCGTACAAGATTAGCTTGTTCTTCTGTGGCAGAGTTAGTGAGGATTTCATGCCGGTTTTCCCTCTTTGCTGCATATAAGACCCGCAACTTTTTTTTCTGGCTTCCATAAAGGGGATGGGTAAAAAAAAGAAAAAGAAAAAAAGACAGAACGGGGGTGGGAGGGGTTGTTCTGGAACAAACATTAATAGTGCTAGGGCTGTTGTGAGCTGCATGGGTGTGTGCACAAAAGCACCGGGAGTTGCAGGAGCATGCATCTGTGCATATGCTGAAATGCTATTCTGCACATAAATATTGGTATTCCAAAAATATTATACGCAGAATAGTATTCCAACATATGTGCAGATGCATGCACATACAATTCTGGGTGCCGATCTGGGCACAAGATGAAGCTGCTGCCAGCACAGACCTCTGTGTTTATGTGTCCCGTGTGCTCTCCTATGCTAGCTCACAAAATTTTTTGCGCTGGGCCTGTTTGCATGCTATTTGGTGACTGCACTTGCATATGCTAAGTGTTACCACTCCGCTCTAATGCAAGGTTTCTGCATCAGCCCCCCAGTATTTCTGTAACACCCACATGGGCAAACTGCTCCCTCTCTCCACTTGTTACCCTCATTCCTTCCTTCCAGTTCCACTACCCCCCCCCCCCCCCCCCCCCCCCCCACTCCCCTCTTTTCCCAGTTCCCATTTTCCAGTTTTTGGCTGCCAAAGCCCAGGTCGCATTACTCACCACCTTCTGCTTCTTGCTTTTCGGCTTTTCTCTTGATGAATTCTTTTGTATCTATGAAGTAGAAGCTTTTATCTAGAGCCTCAGAACAAGCAGCCCACACACCACCTTATTCAAAACATGATGCATCAGGATTTAACTGTGTAATAGCAAAGCTACAGTTACTGCAGCCAAATGAAACAGAAAGTAGCAATAACATGATCAGTACAGCACTCCCCCTCTACTATGCCAGAACTAAGACCCCCCCCCACACCTCCTTCTCGCCCCCCCCCAACACACATACAGGTCTACAGTACAGCTCACCCCTGACCAGCAGTATCTCCCACCCCTCAATAATCCACACAGCTCTATCAATATATCTCACTCCTGCCCTACAGCACCTCAGCTATTCTAGTATTGCGACTCAGACACACAGCTCTGACAATTCACCTCATTCCTGCCCTGCAGCACCCTCTGTTCCAGTATTGAGATTTCCACACACCAGTCTGCCAATGTATCTGACACCTGTCCTGCAGCACTCCTGATATTTATGTACTGAGATTCCCTTAGCTTTACCAATATACCTCACTCCTGCCCTGTAGCACCTCTCATATTCTAGTACTCACAGACAGCTGTGCTAATGTGTCTCAGTCCTGTCCTGCAAAATCCCAGTCTAACCCCACACATGGTTCTGTTAATGTATCTCAATCCTGTCCTGCATAATCCCCAGTCCAGTAACATAGTAACATACTAGATGACGGCAGAAAAAGACCTGCACAGTCCATCCAGTCTGCCCAACAAGATAAACTCATATGTGTATACCTTACCTTGATTTGTACCTGTCTTTTTCAGGGCACAGACCGTATAAGTCTGCCCAGCACTATCCCCTCCTCCCAACCACCAGCCCCGCCTCCCACCACCGGCTCTGGCACAGACCGTATAAGTTTGCCCAGCACTATTCCCAGCCTCCCAACCACCAGTCCCGCCTCTCACCACTGGCTCTGGCACAGACCGTATAAGTCTGCCCAGCACTATCCCTGCCTCCCAACCACCAGCCCCGCCTCCCAATCACCAGTCCCGCCTCCCACCACTGGCTCTGGCACAGACCGTATAAGTCTGCCCAGCACTATCCCCTCCTCCCAACCACCAGCCCCGCCTCCCACCACCGGCTCTGGCACAGACCGTATAAGTCTGCCCAGCACTATCCCCGCCTCCCAACCACCAGCCCCGCCTCCCACCACCGGCTCTGGCACAGACCGTATAAGTCTGCCCAGCACTATTCCCCGCCTCCCAACCACCAGTCCCGCCTCCCACCACTGGCTCTGGCACAGACTGTATAAAAGTCTGCCCACCACTATCCTTGCCTCCCAACCACCAACCCCTCTTCCCCCCACCGGCTCAGTACCCAGTAGTAAGACCCCACACATGGCTCTGTCAGAGCACCCCAATCCTTCCCTGCAGCACATTCTGCTCTTCTGATATTGAGATCTCACCCCCCCCCCCCCCAGCAGCACTTCCTACTATTCCATTAGTGACAGCCCCTCAACACACCTCTCCAATGTACCTCACTCATCCCCTGTAGCAATGTGTGCTATTCCAGTACCTTTCTCATTACTCTGCCAATGCATCTCAGTTCTGCTCTGCATCACCACCTCCATAACCACCATTCCTATAGCGCCTTTAACTGTCACACTCACATGTACATACAGCAGCCATGTAAGCTACTCCCATTTAGTAACATAAAGTCTTGTCTCTTCACAGCAGGGCTTTTTTTGAGGGGGTACTTGGGGGTACTGAGTACCGGCACCTTTTCACTGTCTGCTAAAATTGACCTATGAACCCCAAGTTTTAATGAAAGAGCTCAGGCTCTACACACCAATTCTGCCTTGTCATAGATTCTGTGACTGGTTTCAGGGGGCCTGGCTGTTGTGGGGTGGGTCTGTCAGTGATCACTCGACCCCTGAAGGGTGGCCTGGCATTTGAGTACCGGCACCTTTTTTGCTAGATAAAAAACACACTGCTTCACAGGCATATCCACGTACACATTCCTATTCTCATACATATCCCTGTTTTAATACATCAACAAATATATACATTTTATACTAGAACCACACGAGTACTGATATATACACCTATTCCTTACTGTACTGAATACTGGAGATGGGGAACTAAGGGTATCCTCTGCAGCCCTAGAGCAGACCCTTCTAGAGATATTCCAGGGCAGCGACAGACAAGTCAGTTGCTCCCTGCTGCTCCTGGACATCCCTTCTAATTGGCTGCACTGTCAGTGCATGCATAGTTGCTCCTGACATCCATCTATTAGAGGTATAATATAGATCTGGCAATTCGGGGATGCAGAAGACCAAAGTGTCTCAGGGAGAGAGGTGATCTTACCTGGCTCTTTGACTGAAACTCAGAGATATCCCACGCTAGAGAAGGATTCCAAGTCCGCCTGATGCCTTGTGCACAACAGCAGGCTTGAGTCTGACAAGAGAAGGAAGACGAAAGAGCTGAAGCTGAATCTTAAACTGAGAGGGGAGCTAAAACCTCCTTTTAAATGGTAGTACTTCTTTTCCAGTGCAGTTGTTATTCACGGCTCCCTCAGGGGCTGCTCTTTGCAGGTGTGAATTCCATTTCCATGGCTGGGAAATGCAAAAGGGGAAATGCATAAATAAAAGGAGCAATGGAAAAAAAGTGCAAGTGTATCACCAATGGTGCATGAGGGCCTGCATGACAGCTGAGATTAGCAGCAGGGAGAACTGAGATTCAGTTGCAAGTGGAGCTGAGATTAATAGCCTCTTTTAATACCAAAAATGTGTTACAAATTAGGTATAAGTACAAATAAGTTTGACTAGTGCAGAATGAATAAGGTAGGACAGAGTTTGTGTAGTTCCACTTTAACTTACTTTCCATCCTTTACTGTTTGTGTCTAAGTCAAAAGTGATTGTCAATAATGGTGCAGTATGCCATGGAAGTAGAAGACTTCTGAAATCAAGGTAGCTGGGGAGGAATTAATTTAATTATGAAAGCAGCAGCATATGTTATACTAAATAGCCTATTTTTTGCCCAGTACTGAAACTGTGTTTTATGAACTACAGGCCAGGGTACTTGATCTTATTCACGATTTTTAGAAGCTTAATTTTATTGCATTTAATTTTCATTAGATAAAAACAGCTCACTCGTTGCCATGCATGTGTAAGGTGAATCCTGGCATATGCCCAGATATAGTACACATTTATTGGTTTGAGACCAAGGCTGGGACTACTACTACTACTACTACTTAACATTTCTAGAGCACTACTAGGGTTACGCAGCGCTGTACAGTTTAACAAAAAGGACAGTCCCTGCTCAAAGGAGCTTACAATCTAAAGGACGAAATGTCAAGTTGGGGCAGTCTAGATTTCTTGAATAGAGGTATAGTGGTTAGGTGCCAAAGGCAACATTGAAGAGGTGGGCTTTGAGCAAGGATTTGAAGATGGGCAGGGAAGGGGCCTAGCGTATGGGCTCAGGGAGTTTATTCCAAAGCTGGGAGACCATAAGAACACACCTAACCACTCAGGTTTTCAGGATACCCACAATGAATATGCATGAGATAAATTAGCAGGTACTGGGTTGAGAATCCCAGCTTTATGGAATTAATTGGAATAACAAGGACAGAGGCAACAACTTTGGCAAAGGTCATATTCAGACAGCATTAACAAAGTCTCTTTGTTCTTGCCACCTTTCTACCTTTCATTATTAATTTTCCCCACTAAGGGTATAGGGGGTAATTCTACATAATAAGTTGGGTACCAATTAGTCGCCTAACTGTAGGCACGTAATAGCAGACAGGGCCGGCTTAACCTATGGACAAGGAAGGTGAGGCTCTGGTCCAGGGTGCCGGTACAAAAGGGCACCAAATGCCCAAGTCTGTGACATCACTGATCCATAGGTTAAGCTTAGCTTCTTTCTGTTTACTTACACTGTTCTCATCAGCAGCTGTCCCCAGTCCCAACTCCAAGCACTGGAAAGGAAGTGCAGGCAGCTTTAGTGCTTTCCTCCTCCCTCTTCCTCCTCTGATGTACCCAACACTGACACTCCTCCCAGGTCCTCTGGCCTCTGATAGGTGCACAGAGCACTGTAGAACCACCCCTGCCCTCCCAGAAGACACGCTGAAGCAAGGCACACTGTGATTAGACACCCAACATCCAATGCCAGCATGCCTTGCCGGGAGGAGCAGGACACGGAAGCATTTAAACTGCTTCAGCGTCTACCATGTTCATTTTTTTGGCCTTCCCTGCTGCTGCTACGGCCACCAGCCGGAGTCTGCTCCTTGTCTCTACCACCACTGCCAGCCTTCCGCTACCACTGCTGTCTACCGCCACCTTGACCCCCTGCCTGCCATCGCTGCTCTACTGCTGCTGCTTGGACCTGAGGAAGAAGACTAGCGAGGCTGCATTTCCAGTATTTGAGCAGTGCTGAGGAGGGGGGGGGGGGGTGGAGGGTGGAACCATCGAAATTGCTGTTTAGGGGTGGAAGTGGGGCCCATGTTGTTGAAATACTTCCAGCTTCTCTCTTGCATGGGCTTCATCACTTTTGCTGTGCCGGAATCGCACTAAATTCTTAATCCTATAGGAAACTGAAGGAACTGCAGCTATGGCAATAAAATATGTTGGATATTTCCACCAGGCCAGAACTTGGCACTGTTTTTGCCTTTATAAATTCATTTACTATTACTATTATTATTTTATAAATTATTTCTTTATGTACCACTAGCTTTTATCTTTATGCTCATATGCTCTTTATACCTGTTTGCTTAATTTTATTTTGTTATTCATGTTCTCTATGTAATACCACTTACATCTCTCACTCTGGAATGGCGATTGCCATGACGGAACAATGTAAGCCACATTGAGCCTGCAAATACAGTAGGTGGGAAAAAGTGGGATACAAATGCAATAAATGAAAATATTCAGTGTTTCCATTCGTTAAAATTGCTATATTCATTATACATGAGTAAAGTGGTGTGATTGCCTGTCAGTCTATTTTAAAGCATGGCAACAGACATTAATAAAATAAAAGCAAACAAAAAAAAACCATAAAGTGATACTTCTTTTTATGGAACTACTAATCCATATAAGTGGCAACTTTGTCACCATTCATGCATACAAGGGAGACCTTTTATTTAGCTGGCTTAAGTTAGATTCAGAGCCGCTTAATTTCCTGCTTTACCAATGCTGGCCCCCAGTCTAACCTTAACTGCGCCCCCAGGTCTATGCATACATTTTACACATAAATTTATTTGTAGAATCGGCACGAATTAAAAAAGAAATAAAGAAAATAACTCCCGGTGCATTATTTAACACTTACTTTGGTGGCAATCATAGCAATGTGCAATAAGTCCTATGAGTCCTTTCTTTAGTAATTCAGCGCAGCCGCACTTGCTGTCTGCAGCGAGGCTCACACTGACATACGCATGGGCCAGCGATCTCAGAAGTCATCACCTGATCTACTGGTGTGTGGGTGTGGCGACCTCCCCGTGCAGCATCTGGTTGCACGTGGAGGTCACCACACGCATGCACCAGTAGATCAGGAGACCTCTGATGCTGCTGGTCTGTGTATGTGTCAGTGTGGGCCTTGCTGCATCAGCCCGGGCAGAGAATAAGTGCGGCTGCACTGAATTATTGAAGGGAAGAGGAAGCGGTACTTGGACATCTTGGAGAAAATAGAGTTGCTTACCTGTAACAGTGATTTCCCGTGGATAGGTCTTCCAGCCACACAGCTGGGGAAGGTCACGGTGATGGAGCCAACCTGGCCATTTCAAAGCTCAGAAAGCTCTAGAACAGCTTCCTGTGCATGCACCCATGTTCCCGCTCTACTGTATGCACTGTACAGCCCACCCTCTACTTGGTGGCCTCCTGAAGCTGGCAGCAACTCTGGGTGGGCGACGGGTTTGTGTGGCTGAAGATCTTCTTTCCACTGAGAATCACCATTACAGGTAAGCAAGGTGGGACTTGGACGTGCCTAGCACTTGGACGTCCTCGACCCATAATCGAAAGAAACAAGGATGTCCCTGACGAACACTTGGACGACTTTACCTGGTCGTGTTTTTCTTACGACCAAGGCACAAAAAGGTGCCCAAAATGACCAGATGACCACTGGAGAGAATCGGGGATGACCTCCCATTACTCCCCCAGTAGTTACTAACCCCCTCCCACCCTCAAAAAATATCTTTCAAAATACTGATTGCCAGCCTTTATGCCAGCCTCAGATGTCATACTCAGGTCCATGACAGCAGTATGTAGGTCCCTGGAGCAGTTTTAGTGGGTGCAGTGCACTTCAGGCAGGCAGACCCAGGCCTATCCCCCCCCCCCCACCTGTTACGTTTGTGGAGGAAACAGCGAGCCCTCCAAAACCCACCACAAACCCACTATACCCACATCTAGGTGCCCCTCTTCACCTGTAAGGGCTATGATAGTGGTGTACAGTTGTGGGTAGTGGGTTTTGGGGGGCTCAGAACACAAGTGGAGGAGTGGCCTAGTGGTTAGAGTGATGGACTTTGGTCCTGGGGAACTGGGTTCGATTTCCACTGCAGGCACAAGCAGCTCCTTGTGACTCTGGGCAAGTCACTTAACCCTCCATTGCCCCAGGTACAAATAAGTACCTAAGCCGCATTGAGCCTGCCATGAGTGGGAAAGCGCGGGGTACAAATAATTTAAAAAAAATGTAAGGGAGCTATGTTCCTGGGAGCAATTTATGAAGTCCACTTCAGTGCCCCCTAGGGTGCCCAGTAGGTGTCCTGACATGTCAGGGGGACCAGTGCACTACAAATGCTGGCATGACCAAATGGCTTGCATTTGGTTGTTTCTGAGATGGACGTCCTTGGTTTCAATTAACGCCGAAAATCAGAAATGACCAAGTCTAGGGACAACCAAATTTAAGGATTTGGACATCCCTGACGGTATTTTTGAAATGAAAGATGGACGTCCAACTTGTTGGATTATTTGTAGTAAATAATTAGCAGATTTTAGTACACACAGCTTCAGCTTTAGAAATGTTAATTTCTTTCTTCATCTCTCTCTCATTCACCCCTGAATAATTCACTGCTGAGTCACTTTAAAGTTGAAGTAACAAAACATCTGTTTACTCACAGTTTGTAGTTAGATTATAATCAGACAGGCTTATATATACATATTACTATACATTTGTATTATCAGCTCCTTCCATGTGCTTAGATGGTAATGGATGCTCACACCATCATAGATCCTCTCAGGTTAGGAGAGATCATGAGCTCCATGTGCTCCATGTGCTGCATCTGCTGTGTCTAACCCCCACAGGAAGTTGCATAGCTGTGTGACCTCTCTAAGTAATTCACATCAGAGGTCACAGAGTAATCACAGAGAAATAATAGGTGACAGGCAATGCATGTAAAATACAATTACATTCCAACAAACCCCTTCTCATGCATAACTGTCATGCAATTATTTATTCATACAAAGTCCAAGCTTTATACGCAGATTCACAAAATGTTCTCTGGGTAATGGTTTGGTCATGATGTCAGCTGTCATCTCACTGGTGTGACAATAGTGTAGACTGATGACCCCTTCTTTCGCCAACTCTCGCACGTTGTGGTATTTCGTTGCGATGTGCTTGGTGCGTGACTGAACCTTGTCATTCTGTGACAGTCGGATGCAGCTCTGATTATCTTCCATTATCTGGATTGGTCTCTTTTCAGCTATTCCGAAATCCAGCAAAAGTTTTTCAATCCACATCAGTTCTCTGCACGCTTCCGATACAGCCACATATTCAGCTTCTGTAGAAGACAAACTCACAATACTTTGTTTATGACTGGCCCATGAAATTTGTACATTTCCATACATAAACACATATCCACTTGTGGATTTATAATCAGAATGATCCCCTGCCCAATCTGAATCACAGTAACATATTAGTTTTGGATTACTATTGGCTGAAACCTTTAATTTACAATCAATGGTACCCTTTAAATACCTTACCATCCTTTTAACTGCAGTCCAATCTGATTTGGTAGGTGAGCTGACCCTTCTGCTCAAAATTCCTACTGCATTTGCTATATCAGCCCTGTACGTGGTAGCTAGATATAAAAGCTTACCTATGGCTGATCTATATTGGATGTTATCTGGTAAAGGTTCTCTTACTGTTTCATCCTTCAGAAAATCAGTGATCATGGGAGTGCTTACAACTTGGGCATCTTGCATACCTAAACTTTCAATAAGCTCATTTATTTTCTGCTTCTGGCTTAGAAGATAAGAACCATCATTTTGTTTCTCAATTTCTATACCAAGATAGTATGACACATTACCAAGTTCTTTTATCTCAACATTGAGGTTTAAACACTTTACAATGTCCTTGTACTCTTGCTCACTTTTGCTTGCAATGAGCAGATCATCAACAAAAGCTAAAATGTATGCATATTGTCCATTTGTGCACCTAGTGTACAAGCATTTATCTGCTTCACCTTGCTTAAATCCTAAATTTGTCAATATTTCATGCAATTTTTCATTCCAACATTTTGCACTTTGCTTTAATCCATAAAGACCTTTGTTTAATTTACACACTAGCTGTCTTTGTTTTGTATTTATGAAACCTGTTGGCTGTTCCATGTACAAGTCTTCAGTTATATCTCCGTGAAGAAATGCTGTTTTCACATCAATGTGTTTGACTTGCATGCCTTTTGAGACTGCAATGCTCAGAAGTGTTCTGATTGTCGTGTGTTTCACTACAGGTGCAAACACTTCATCAAAATCTTCTCCATATTTTTGAAGATATCCCTTTGCCACTAATCTGGCTTTATACCTTTCCACTTTTCCTTGTGCATTCCTTTTTAACTTGAATACCCATTTGCATCCTATAGCTTTCTTGCCAGGGGGTAATTTTGTAAGAATCCAAGTATTATTTTTATCCAATGCATCAATTTCTTCTTGTGCAGCTTTACGCCATTCAGCAGCTTCTTCTGCTGGCATTTTCTCAATCTCATCCCATGTTAAGGGCTCTTGAGCTTCTGCTGACTTTGTTAGGTAAGACAGTCTTAGGGGTGGAACACCTTTGTTTTCCCTGGATGAGCGTCTGACAACAGGTTGGTCTGACCTTTCCGCATCCTCAAAATCTGAGAGTCCTTCTCCAATTGATTCCCCTTCTCCAACTGTACTGTCTTCTTCAATGATCCTTTCTGTGTCTGCTTCCTCTGCCTGTTCCTCGTTAGATACAGGTGAGTTGCTTTCAGACATCTGCCTTGGTATGGCATTTATATACACTGGCATGTCTATTATGGTTCTAGTTTCATATTCTGGATGATAAGGCTCATCTGGGATAATCCAGCCTTTATCAACCCTTTTGTTTTCATCAAAATATGTAACATGTCTTATGCCAACAATGCCAGTTTTCAGATTCAAAATTCTATATCCTTTGTGTCCTGGAGCATAGCCAACTAAAATGCCCCTTTCTGTTGTGGAATCCAGCTTATGCCTTCTTTGCTTTGGTATATGAGCATATGCTGTACTTCCAAATGTTCTTATGTGTGACAGGTTTGGCTTCCTACCATGCCATGTCTCATGTGGTGTGCGCTCAGCGCCTTTAGTTGGCATTCTGTTTTGTAGGTACACTGCTGTGAGAATGGCTTCCCCCCATAGTCTTTTAGGGAGATTGCTATCTGACAGCATACATCTGGTCATTTCCACAAGTGACCTAAATTTTCTCTCTGCAACAGAATTTTGTTCTGGTGTATAAGCTACTGTTGTGATATGTTGAATGCCTTCTTGTTCTAGAAATGTGCGCATGCTTTGTGAAATGAACTCACCACCATTGTCGGTCTGAAGAACCTTTGGTTTTCTTTCAAATTTATTGCTCACCATGGCTACGTATTTCTTCAGCATGTCTGTGACTTGACTTTTCTCTTTCAGCAAATAGGCCACACAGTATCTAGAGAAATCATCCAAGAATATCAGCACAAATCTGTTATTTCCCAATGATGGGATATTAAACGGTCCACATAAGTCACTGTGTATTAAGTCCAGCACTTTATTACTCCTATTTCCTGTGTATGCAGGAAATGAGGGTCTCACACCTTTTTGAGTAACACAGTCTATGCATTTCTCCATTTTACCAGCATTCTTCCTTACTTGCGCCATATGTGAGGCTTCACCTGAAATGCTCAGCTTATAAACATCATTATGCATAAAAGCTTCAGCATACACTTCATCATTTTTAGAGATTGTGCACTTACTGTTTTCAAAATGAATCACAAATCCCTTCTTATCTAATGTAGATACACTAAGCATATTGCAAACTGCTTGGGGAATATACAAGACATCACTTACAGGAATTTCTTTAACTTCATTAGACACTTTGCATTTTAAGAATCCAATACCTTTTGCTTGGATCTTAGCAGTCCCTGCGTTTGCAGTTTTAAGAATACCTTCCTCTGGACACATTTCCTGAAAGAAATCTTTACAATTGGTTAAATGGCATGTGCTCCCCGAATCCAAAATCCAAGTACTTTCCTTTGAATTATTATTTACCATAGTCAAAGATTTTTCTGCCATTAGAAAGCCCTTGTGTTTATCTTTGTCCTTCATACATTTCCTGGTTTGAAAATTCTTTAGTTCCATTGGCTTAGGTGAGCTAGAGGGAGTGTTTTGTGTTTCCTTACACCATTTAAATACATGTCCCTCCTTTCCACATGAGTAGCAAATCAGCTTGCCCTTGGGTGGAGTTTTCCCATAGCTCCGCCTTCCTCTGTTCTTTGCCAAGAAATTTGTTTCATTTCTCTCTGACTGACTTTGAGAACACATCTCCTCAGAATCATTTATTATGCATTCCTGCCTTAGTTTTGATGTTGTCTGTTCAAAAGATTGCCCTTCAATGGCCTCATTTACAGACCTAAAAACATCAAACTTCTTTGATAGTGAGGTAAAAAGAAATGCTCTTTTCAATGCATCACACATGGGAATTCCTGAAAGTTCTAACTTTTGAAATGAAGACATAAGATGCATAATGTGATCATTACATTTACTTTTATCCCTTAATTTGGTTTCATTCAACTCTGCCAGCCAAATTGGTTGCTGCTTTGCATATGTAGTTGCATACATAGTTCTCAGTTTATATAAAATGTCCTTTGGTGTATCTTTTCCCTCCACCAATATGGCTTGTTTCTCTGAGAGAGCTTCCAAAAGCATGCACTTCACATAATAGTTTGCATTGTCCCATTCAGCCATATTTTCAGCTGTTCTGTCTTGGTCTAAGCATATATTTAATCTTTTTGCTCGAAGGAGACATATGAATCTTAGTTCCCACTGCTGATAATTAAACTCAGTTAATTTAGGCACCTTGAGAGAATAGAACAATGGTGAATTTCTTCCCTCAGCCATTTTCTTAGCCTTCTGTCTGCTGTGTGGGGGGAGAGAGAGACAGACTGAATCTTTCCTTTAAAACTTAAGAGAAAAATGTGGCCTTTTTTTCTGCCTGGTAATATTTCTCTTCTTTTTCAATTCCTGGCCCTGGGCCCATAACCCTTTTGTTGGATTATTTGTAGTAAATAATTAGCAGATTTTAGTACACACAGCTTCAGCTTTAGAAATGTTAATTTCTTTCTTCATCTCTCTCTCATTCACCCCTGAATAATTCACTGCTGAGTCACTTTAAAGTTGAAGTAACAAAACATCTGTTTACTCACAGTTTGTAGTTAGATTATAATCAGACAGGCTTATATATACATATTACTATACATTTGTATTATCAGCTCCTTCCATGTGCTTAGATGGTAATGGATGCTCACACCATCATAGATCCTCTCAGGTTAGGAGAGATCATGAGCTCCATGTGCTCCATGTGCTGCATCTGCTGTGTCTAACCCCCACAGGAAGTTGCATAGCTGTGTGACCTCTCTAAGTAATTCACATCAGAGGTCACAGAGTAATCACAGAGAAATAATAGGTGACAGGCAATGCATGTAAAATACAATTACATTCCAACAAACGAGCCAACCTGGCCATTTCAAAGCTCAGAAAGCTCTAGAACAGCTTCCTGTGCATGCACCCATGTTCCCGCTCTACTGTATGCACTGTACAGCCCACCCTCTACTTGGTGGCCTCCTGAAGCTGGCAGCAACTCTGGGTGGGCGACGGGTTTGTGTGGCTGAAGATCTTCTTTCCACTGAGAATCACCATTACAGGTAAGCAAGGTGGGACTTGGACGTGCCTAGCACTTGGACGTCCTCGACCCATAATCGAAAGAAACAAGGATGTCCCTGACGAACACTTGGACGACTTTACCTGGTCGTGTTTTTCTTACGACCAAGGCACAAAAAGGTGCCCAAAATGACCAGATGACCACTGGAGAGAATCGGGGATGACCTCCCATTACTCCCCCAGTAGTTACTAACCCCCTCCCACCCTCAAAAAATATCTTTCAAAATACTGATTGCCAGCCTTTATGCCAGCCTCAGATGTCATACTCAGGTCCATGACAGCAGTATGTAGGTCCCTGGAGCAGTTTTAGTGGGTGCAGTGCACTTCAGGCAGGCAGACCCAGGCCTATCCCCCCCCCCCACCTGTTACGTTTGTGGAGGAAACAGCGAGCCCTCCAAAACCCACCACAAACCCACTATACCCACATCTAGGTGCCCCTCTTCACCTGTAAGGGCTATGATAGTGGTGTACAGTTGTGGGTAGTGGGTTTTGGGGGGCTCAGAACACAAGTGGAGGAGTGGCCTAGTGGTTAGAGTGATGGACTTTGGTCCTGGGGAACTGGGTTCGATTTCCACTGCAGGCACAAGCAGCTCCTTGTGACTCTGGGCAAGTCACTTAACCCTCCATTGCCCCAGGTACAAATAAGTACCTAAGCCGCATTGAGCCTGCCATGAGTGGGAAAGCGCGGGGTACAAATAATTTAAAAAAAATGTAAGGGAGCTATGTTCCTGGGAGCAATTTATGAAGTCCACTTCAGTGCCCCCTAGGGTGCCCAGTAGGTGTCCTGACATGTCAGGGGGACCAGTGCACTACAAATGCTGGCATGACCAAATGGCTTGCATTTGGTTGTTTCTGAGATGGACGTCCTTGGTTTCAATTAACGCCGAAAATCAGAAATGACCAAGTCTAGGGACAACCAAATTTAAGGATTTGGACATCCCTGACGGTATTTTTGAAATGAAAGATGGACGTCCAACTTGTTTCAAAAATATGGGTTTCCCCGCCCCTAGATCGGGACATTTTGCGAGGACGTCCATATCAAAACATGGACGTCGCTTTCAAAAATGCCCCTGCCCCTCCACGTGTTTCAACTATTGTGGAAAACTCACCTTCTTTATGCATTCCCTCCAATCCCATTAATATTGAAGACACTGTAGAAAATGGAACAAGAGAAAGCCACAATGATTTTAGTAGTACCTCATTGGCCAAAACAGCCGTGGTTTACAATACTGACTAGAATGTCACCTCAACCACCAATATTCCTGCCTCAACAGTCAGATTTAGTGTCTCAGAATTAAGACCAAATATCACACCCAAACCTGAAGTCATTGAACCTTTCGGCTTGGCTGATTCTGCCACCAGGAAGAGAGAAGGTATTTTCTCACCAGGAGCGCTAACAGTTTTAACGGCATCAAGGAAAGAATCCACAAAAGCTACCTACAGTTTTAAATGGCATCATTTTCAGCTGTTGTGCCGGCAATGCCACCTAAATCCAGTTTCCTGTCAAGCTTTCTAGTGTCTGGCTTGAACTATTTCCTTTTCTTAAGTCAAGCGGGTCTTTCATATTCTTTAGTCAGGGTTCATGTAGCAGCATTGTCCGTCTTCCATGACGTCACAGATAATCTCACTATTTTCAAGCATCCAATAGTGAAACACTTTCTCCAGGGTTTCCTCAGACTGAAACTGCCAATATGCCATCCCAACTTGGCATCGGGCCTTAATTTGGTTTTAGAAGCCCTCATGCGGCCACCATTTGACTCATTACAATCTAAATCTCTGTAATTCCTTTCATGGAAGACCGTATTCCTTGTAGCCCTCACTTCAGCAAGGATAGGAGAGTTCAGGCATTGGTGCATTATCAGCCTTATTTATTCAATAAAGTAAATTCAGAAAAAGAAAAGAGACTTCTGGGTGTGCTAATGTGCGGGACCAGCAGTCTCTCCTCAACCACCGTGAGGAGAGAATGAGCTGTTCATGGTTCCTCACAGCTTCTGGTTCATTCCTACTTTTAGAGTGTGTTTGTACCTTCCTTTGGGTATCTGCTTTGCCCATTTTTGGTATATTTTCTTTTTGGGGGAGTTTTTTTCAACCCCTTCCCTTACTGTTTTAGGTTCTTTTTCCCCACTTCTAAGTTTTATTATTTTTTTTTTCCATGTTCCCAAGCCAAGCTCTGTTCCTGCTTTCTGGAGCCCAGTTCTGTTTCCCTGTGCGTGTGCTTCTGGTTTAAACCTGAATGGATTACTTTCATGTTAGCTGTGCTCTCCAGCAATACTCTGTTCTGTTTCCCTGTGTATGTGGTTCTTGTTTGTACCTGAATGGACTACTTTTCAGTTAGCTTTGTTTTCAAGTTCTGCCTGTACTGTTTCTGGGCATGTGTAGTTCTTGTCAGTTTGTTTTGACAGTCTGTGATGCCTGCCTCATCCCCGATTACTTCACTGCTGTGCAGCTGTGTCTGCTGCCTCTCCATTTCCTTCCCGGCTGTGGGTGCTGGTAAACACATTGCTTCTTGGTTTGTTAGTCTTCCCTGTAGCCTGCTTTATGTTATGATTCTGCCGGGTTGGCTGAGGGGGAGGGGGGGGACGTCTCTTCTGATTGGCTGCCAGAGGTTGTGCTGACGTCAGGGGATAGTACTTTAGCCTGCTGCTGAAGAGTTTCTCTGCTTTTGTGTTTCTTACGCTTGGTGGTAACTGGAAAGCCTGATAGTTTTCTCTCAGAACGTGCTCTAGGTTCTGATAGGGATCTGTGTTGTGTTAGAGTATTCTTTTCCTTCCCTCTGGGTTAGCTGCTGCTGTGTGTGTATGCGTAGCTCTGTAATCAGGGTCAGCTGCTCGTTTGTTTAGTGGGGACTGGGCATTGCTCAGCCTCCGGGGCTCTGGGCTGAGTGCCCTGCTCCCTCTCAGGGAAGGGAAGCATTCTCTCTGATTGTTTGTTGATTTATGGAACTCTCTCTCTGCTGGCTCTACAAGCTTAACCCTTTGTGTTCTGGCTGCCTCTGTCTACAGTGGGTTTGAGGCAAAGGCTTTCTGCCTTCCTTTTGTGTCTGGTTCCTCTGGCTTCTGCCTGGGGCTTCCTACCCTGGGGGGGGGTGTTGCTGTGGGTAGTTCCCCTGTCCTGCGCTAGTCCCCTGGGTGGGCGTGGCCCGCTCTGGCCCTTTGTTTCTCCCTCTGTCCTATTGCTGGTGTTCAGCGCGTGTCTGGCATCTTGGGGCCCGGGGGGCCCTCTGGGTTCTTTCATCCCTCCCTGTGTGTGATTGGGTTCCAGTTCAGCCGTGAGGCTCGCACGAGTGGCTCTGTGTGCGTGGGTTCTGGTTCGGCCACGAGGCCCGCCTGTATGCCTATTTCCCTTCTTCCTGAGGGACTGCAGGGAGGGGTAGCTTAGGGGTATTGGATAGCTGGGGTGTGTGGTAGTGGGTCGGTCTCCCCTTGGCCTTGGCCAGGGCCCAAGGGCTCACGACCAACCCAACGGATTACACTTTAACTCTTTGTGTGCAGTGTTTGTTCTTTGGCTCTTGTAACAGGGGCGTATCTGGACTCCGGCGGTAGGGGGGGCCAGAGCCAGAGGGAGGGGGCACATTTTAGCCCCCCCCCCGCCGCCGCCGCCGCCGAGCCCCCACCGCCACCAATGACTCTCTCCACCCCCCTCCCGCCGCCAACCCTCCCCCGCTGCCGTTGCTTACTTTTGCTGGCGGGGGACCCCAACCCCCGCCAGCCGAGGTCTGCTTCCACCTGCCGCTGCCTTAAAAACTTCTTCTTCAGCCGGCGGGGGACCCCAAACCCCCGCCAGCCGCCCCGCAGTGTTTAAAATTCATCTTCGGCCTCCGTGGCCGTGCTGCTGTGATAGGCGCTGTTGAAATCCACTTCGGAGTCTGACGTCGCAGCACGTACAACGTACAACGACGTCAGACTCCGAAGTGGATTTCAACAGCGCCTATCACAGCAGCATGGCCACGGAGGCCGAAGATGAATTTTAAACACCGCGGGGCGGCTGGCGGGGGTTTGGGGTCCCCCGCCGGCTGAAGAAGAAGTTTTTTAAGGCAGCGGCAGGTGGAAGCAGACCTCGGCTGGCGGGGGTTGGGGTCCCCCGCCAGCAAAAGTAATCAACGGCAGCGGGGGAGGGTTGATGGCGGTAGGGGGGTCCAGGGCAAAATCTGCGGGGGCCCAGGCCCCTGAGGCCCCACGCAGATACGCCCCTGTCTTGTAAGCTCTGCCCCTTTCCTGACTTTTGTAGTTAAAGGCAGCTTTTCTTTTTAATCTGCTTTTACCCTTTGTGTGCTGTGTTTGTTACCTGGCTCTTTTGAGCACTACTGCTTTGCTGCCTTGTGTATTAGAAGCAGCCTTTCTCTTTAGCCTGCTTTAGTTCTTTCTCTACTGTGTTTGCTTCCTGGCTCTTGTGAGCTCTGCTCCTTGTCTGACTTATGTAAAAAAAAAGAAAAATAGAAAAAGAAAATATGAATGAATAAATGTGGCGGTTTTCGTGACAGCAGTAAAAAAGGGCTATGCTGGTTGTGTACATTAGCACAGAAAATATAAAACTGAATGGGATACTATTAGTGTCAGGAATGTTAGCACATGAGCAGAAAACTCTTCAGTTCTCTGTGCTTTAAAGGGACTGGGTCAGTGATGTCACCATGGAATCACTTCAGCTGTGAGGCTAGATGATCATATTATCCATGGAGAATACCTGCTATAGTTAAGTATCTTTGCTGAACCCTGGGAACGTAGTTGATCACCGAAAGTCTCATACATTTCCAAGGGAACCCTGCAGGAACGACTTCCAGCCCTACGGCATTCCCGTAAACTCCATTCCAACCTGTCTTTGAGATTGCACACAACAGGCAGGCCCAAGAAAGTTAGATTGAGAACAGGAAACGGTATGAGGCTATCTAGCCCATTATATGGGTTGAAGCCAGTAGGCAGAGCTTGCTGGCAGTAGGCGGAAATTGCCATCACACTGGTTTACCCAAAACAATAGCAAACACTATTGAAAACAACAGTAAAGATGATTAGAAATAATGGACTGCCTATGCGTGGTCCATCCTAAAACGTCAAAAACTGTTACAGTGCCTTAAAAGGTGGAGGACAAAATATTTTTTAAACTTATTTGACAACTTTTTAATTTATTTGAAAGTTTCCCATATGTAAATATAAATATGATGAAATCAAAATTGAATATCACCAAACAGCTTTAAAAATATTGTAGATGGTGGATACAGCACTAATAAAGGCTGTATGTTGTGCTAATTTTTCTACACTGTTCTATACAGTACAGTAATACATGGCCAAATTTTAGTGAGGATATCCTGTTTACTGATGGGTTCATCTTAACTGTTATTGTAATCTGCCTTGGAAAGCCTAGTGTTATAAAGATGGGAAGTAAAATTAAACTCTCCTTTCGTTGGGGCACATAGAATCACATCTTCACCTCATCTCTTTTGTACAAATGGATTATTCTGTTTTCAGTATGTTTCAGGGACAAGAGGTTTGCATAAGTCAAAATAATAAAAATAGTTATTTTCTTTCATGCAGATCTCTCATTTAAGCATAACTAATTGAGTCCCTAATACAGTCCATTGGTTTTCTTACATTTTGTCATTGTGTTGACTTATACTGTGCCAAAACTGGAAATACAGTGAGACAGAATAATAGAATTCAGTAATATCCAAAATATATTAACATTATAATTGCGTTCGCATTTGGGTAATAACTGAGAAAATGCTGTTGAAAAATTATTTGAAGAAGAAATAAATATATATCACAGACCTGGAATATATTGGCACATTTTACTCTTATTATTGAATATCTCTCTTTTAAATAGTAGTAATAAACACTATTAAGTGCATTTTTATAATATATCACTGCATTCCACAAAACAAAAGGAGCAAGTTCCCACAAACCATCTTTCTATTTTGATCTAGGCACAGGGAATGTTTTTTTTGTTTGTTTTAAATGCTCAAAGGTTTCACCCTAATTCATGTTTAATGTGTGATATGTCATAAATAAATAGATAGAAACTCTAAAATGTTGAGCACCTGATTCTCATAACATGATATCTGTTTTAGTGGCCCTTTACCAGGAAAAAAAAAACCTCTGCACGAATATAACACATGCTAGGGTGTCCCTATAACCAGCCCCTCCAAATGACACACTGATTACGATTTATAACAAATTACTACTCTACCTATGAAAAGTTATTTCCCTATTATACTTCTTCTGTGTACATCCGTATGCTACACAAGTTGGCATGTTTGAAAATATAAGTGAGATTAAATAAAAATGCTACCAATAAAGAACGACAACGTGGATACAGCAACTCTTACGTTCGTTTACTTTGTTTTGAGTATATGCAGAACGACGGCTGCGCGGGGAAAGGGAAACACAGACTAAGCTAAGTGGCTTCAACGTTTTGACGTCATGCCGCCTCCTTTCAATCAAACCTCCTTGGGCCTCACAGTTTTTCTTTTCCGGTGTCCCGCCCTCCTCTGATGAAACTTCCTGTTTTGTTTCCAGCAAGGCGGGCGCAGAGAGGGCGGAAAGTTGTGTGTGTCTTAGGGAACGGGGCACCGGAGAAGGTACGTTGCAGGATTGTTGGTGAGCAACCCCTGGTATGAGTTTGACGGTGAAGTGCCACATCGAAGACAGGGAGGAGAGAGGGAGAGATGGCTGGCCACGGGGAGGGGTGCTCGTCCCCAGAATGCGTATGAGGAGGGGTGCTCGGCGTGTGAGAGTGTGAGTGCAGCCGAATGCGTGTGACTTTGTATCTTTGGCGTGTGTAATGTGAAGAAACTCCAGTGGTCAAGACGTTAGAAGAGATGTAATGAGAGGATTCAATGACTCGGATATAGAGTCCTGGAACTTGACTGGGGATGGTTGATATATTTATTTACTGCACTTGTATCCCACATTTTCCCACCTATTTGCAGGTTCAATCTGGCTTACAAAATGTTACAATGGCATTCACATTAATATACAGTAAGCAGTCTCGTTTCTGGGAATGTTTTTAGGTCCAAATGAAAAATGTCAGATGGAGGATCATCCCGTGATTCTGGGGCTCCTGGAGGTCCCCGGTCTTCAGTTACGGGGACACGTGGCCTGATTGGACGAAGGCCTTGTAATGCGCCCATCACTCCCGGGCGCCTGCCCTCTATTCGTTCTCGAGATCTTACCCTTGGAGGTGTAAAAAAGGCAAGTGCATTTGGTATATATCCTGTATGTGTGTGTGTGTGTGTGTGTGTGTGTGTGTGTGTGTGTGTGTATATCCGCTTAAGTGCAAGGGTCTGGGACCAAAGAAATGCATGCAGTTAACCGGAGCGTGAACTTAACCGTTGTGACCCAAAGAAGCTTGACATCTGGTAAACATATGTACAGTACTGTTTATTATTATACATACAGTATACAGTCTCCATTAACTGACAGGCTTACTTGAAGTAATCAGTTATAGTCCTCTGTACACTATTGGGTCTGTGAGTTCCGTAGACTATGTCTGCCAAACAGTAAAAACTATCATAGCACTGACATCCAGTGGCCTTCAGATAGGCCCACACGGTGTTGAGACTCTCCAGTGCTCTTGCAAAAGTGACAGGAGGAGGTTGTTGACTTTCGTCAGCATGTGCCTCGCTGCTCATTTCATCCTCCTCATCATCAGCTGTTGTTGCCTGCATGTAGGCACATATCTCAACATCAGTGCTGTTGTCAGCTGTTTGTAGATCATAACAGCTACGTAGCGATGAAACTCCTCTTCAGTAACACCGGCTGGGATGTCAATAACCTGTTCATCTGACGCGTTTGCAACAGCTCCCCCTCCACATCATTAACAAAGCTTGCCTGCTTGTAGCAGTTCACAATGGTTGCCTGCTTGTAGCAGTTCACAATGGTTGCCTGTGTAACATGATTCCAGTTTCTTTTTGCGTATGTAGGGAATCCAACAGTGATAGATTATGAGCCAGTTCAACAGCACGTTTATCCTTGCCAGTCTGGTCATCCATAATGCTCATCAGACGACGTAGCACAAGAGCCCGATAATGTTGTTTGAAATTGGCTATTATGCCCTGATCCATAGGTTGGATCAGAGAGGTAGTGTTTGGTGGCAGGAAGACCACCTTGAAGTTAGACAGCCTGACATCATTCCCTGTGTGCAGCACAATTATCACAAAGCAACAAAATCTGACGCTTTTGTGCCCGTATTCTAGTGTCTAACGTCTTTAGCCACTGCTTCCAAATTTCCCCAGTCATCCATGAATTTGTGTTAGCCTCGTATGACACAGGAAGTCGCTTAACATTCTTGAAGCAATGGGGCTGTTTGCTCTTTCCAATGATGAGGGGTTCCAACTTCTCACTCCCATCCATATTGCAGCAAAGGAGGATCATCATTCAGTCCTTTGACGTTTTACCTCCAGTAGTTTCGTCATGTTTGAATGCAAGTGTTCCATCAGGAATGCTCGCCAGTAGAGAGCGTTTTCGTCAGCACTGAAAATGTCACGAGGTGAAACCTCGTTCAAGATGGCAGGAAGAACTGAAACAACCCAATTTTCAGCACCAAAGTCATCAACGTCTTGTTTTTTACCATGCTGTTTATTGAATTTTATGCTGTTCTTCTCCTTCCATCTTTCCAACCATCCAACAGTGGCTTTGAATTCAGTTAGTCCAAGCCTTTCAGCTAGCTGGTTAGCTTTCTCCATAAGCAGTGGACCACTGACAGGAAACTGTCTGCTCCTGACTTGAGAAAACCACCGAAAAAGAGCATCTTCTACCTCCTCAGCTTTTCCCGCCCGTTTTCGTTTCCGTTGTGGATTTGTATTGTTTTGCCAGTCTTCCAGAAGCTGGTCTTTCTGCTTCAAGACACGTGAAATTTGACTGGGGTTGACACCATATTCTTTAGCAATAGATGCTTGACTTTGTTTTCTAAATGCTTAAGAACTTCTATTCGTTCAGCCAGTGTTAGTCTTACAGTTCGGCCGCAATGACGACGACGACCCCAGTGTACACTCTAACAACATTCTTTCGCTTATTCTGCCTGTGGGAGTTAAAGGGGCGGTAAATCTCGTTGGTTGTCACGTGCCAATTGACTTCCATATTCCTTGCGCGCACTTATGCGGAGTCTTTTCCTGCAGAGGAGTGGTCTTCAACCATGCATATAAGCGAATCTTGCACTTATCAGTGGTGCGCTAAACCAAAGTTTGTCCCATAGAAATTGATGGTGCCAAAAATGGGACCGAAGTACGGCATGCAGTTAAACAGAGCATGCGCTTATCCGACATGCACTTAAATGGAGTGTACTGTATGTATATATATATATATATATATATATATATATATATTAGTTCTCTGTCCTTATCCTGCATTGCAGTATTTCTCAACGTGTAATTAAACTCTGGATTTCATTGCCAGAGAATGTAGTAAAAGCAGTTAGCTTAGTGGGGATTAAAAAAGGTTTGGCTTGCTTTGTGTAAGAAAAGTCAATAAGCCATTATTAAAATTACTTGGGGAAAATCCACTGCTTATTTCTAGGATAACAGCATACAATGTATTGTACTGTTTTGGGATTTTACCAGGTACTTGTGACCTGGTTTGGCCATGTTGGAAACAGCATGCTGGGCTTGATGGATCGTCGGTTTGTCCCAGTATGACAATACTTATGTACTTAAGAGGTTTCTCTCATATACCGGGTAGCAGAAGTATCTATTTCTTCTGGGAAAGTTTCACTTTTTCCTTGGTTTCCTGCTGGAAACATTACATTGTCTTATGGTCATCTCCTGATGTCGTGTTGAAATTGGTTATTATTCAGAAATAGAGAAAGACTCTAAGGCATGAGACTGTGTTGCACATTTTAGTAGCAGGTTCCTGCTTGTGTGTTTACAGAAGGCAGTTTTTTTAATTTAAAAATATTTATGTAGATTAGAAATATCCAGTGTACCTGAATGTAACTCACCTTGAGCTACTTCTGAAAAAGTGTGTGCAAAATCCAAATAAATATTTGTAGAAAGAAAGCAATGATACAAATGAATCAGTATAATAACAACAACAATTAAATCATAAGCATTCAGCCTACATCATTGAGGATGAGATGGAATTAATTTCAAAAAGTAAATAGGAAAAGATCAGAAACTGCCTCTCAACTTGATGCCTGTCTCATTTATTACCATCTTTATTGTAAATTAAAGAATCACTTGCTGAATTATCCAGAAGAGTAACTGGTAGAGGAAATGGTAAATAGGCAGGGCCTACAGGTAAGGAATTCTGGTTCAGATGTTCACCTAATAAAGCAGTACTGGCTCCTTATGTTGATGGAACCACTTCAGATCCAACTGCTGAAGTGAAAGGGTGAGGTGGGGCAATATTCCCTCCCAGACTAGTTCAGGGGAGGAACCTAAAAATTGTTTTTACCCACTAGTCATTGAATAACATCTTTATCCATGGGGCTGTTTATTTTTGGAGAAGAGGTTTGCATATGATGAACCTTTGCCTTCCTTTTCCCCTTATTGAGGAAAGTTACCATATAAAGCAATCCATAATTGCAATCTAAGCCCTTACCCACCAGGAAGAGTTCTCCACAGCTGCTTCGCAGCTTCCAAGGGGAGAGCCCCAACGGCTTTGAGCTATTACTGGTGCTTTCTGTTACCGGCCCCCAAAAGATGACTTCAGATATCCCAGGCATCAGTCTAGATTGCAGGCGTACACAGAGTTGTTACCACTTCCCTCCGGACAGAAGCATCTGTTTCCACTTCACCCAGGCAGTTGTTAAGGTGTGTCAGGGGATTTGGATTTATTTTTAGTTGGTTAAAACATTTTGTTTTGTTTTTTTTTCCAGAAAACCTTCACCCCGAATATAATTAGCAGGAAGATCAAAGAAGAGTAAGTTGCATGATTTACTTGTCATGATTATGGAGTGGTACGCACAAGTTTTTTTTTTTCTAACATGTTTGGGGAGACATTTGTAGCCTGTAGGATAGTGCTTCTGAACCTTTTCCTGGTTGTGTACTCATTTTATAGCACCAAAATTCACATAAGCCCATCCCTGTTTTTCCTCCCATGCATCTTCTTCAGGTTGACTTGCAGTGACAGCTGATGATGCCATTGTAGTTGTTATCTGTTAAGATCATGCAGGCTGATTTGATGCTGCTGTCTGAGATTGTTTTTGTAGCCAGGGCTATGATCCCATTTGGAGTGATGACCCAAAATTTGGGAACTGCTGCTGTAGAAGTCTGGTGGCTCTGTGGCCCTAGTGCTTAAAGAGAGATTCAACAGGAGATTAGCTATTATCAAGCAAGAATAACCATGGTGATATTTAAGCCTGCTTTTATAAGAACATAAGAGTAGCCATACTGGGTCAAACCAATGGTCCATCTAGCCCAGTATCCTGTTTTCTAAACAGTGTCAAAGCCAGGTCACAAGTACCTGGCAGAAACCCAAATCGTGGTAACACTCCATACTACAATCCCAGGGCAAGTAGTTGCTTCCCATGTTTGTCTTGATAGCAGACTATGGACTTTTCTTCCAGGAATTTGTCCAAACTTGTTTTTTTAAACCAGGTACACTAACCGCTGTTACCACCTCCTCTGGCAAAGAGTTCCAGAGCTTAACTATTCGTTGAGTGAAAAAATATTTCCTCCTATTTGTTTTAAAAGTGTTTCCATGTAACTTCCTTCTTGTATCTCATCTGCTTTAATAGGCCAAAACAGGAAATATCTATAAAGAAAGAGAAGGACAGAGAGAGGGACCGGCAGCGAGATGGACAGGGTCGTGGCAGAGGACGGCCAGAGGTCATTCAGTCTCATTCTATTTTTGAGCAGGGACCAGCAGAGATGATGCAGAAGCGAGGTATGTGATCTGTCCATTCTCTTCAAGGAATGTAGGAGTTTGTATTCTTTGCTATCCCATGACACAGTGTATTATCTGCATTTTGGTCATTGTACAGGCAACTGGGGTAACTCTGTGGACATGCCAGACCTGGGGCCTTCGCACATTATTAACATAAAGAAAGAGAAAAGGGAGACGGAAGAGGAAACCAAGAATATTCTTCGTATGTTAGAAAAGGATGATGTGAGTTCCAAAGAAGGGTATGGGGTAAAACATTCCTGCAGAAGCATCTAGCACACTGTTTGTCCTGCTCCTTGTGAGGTGTAGACAGTTGGTATGCCATAAGTGCTTGACTGCTCCTTTTGAGACAATCACTATATTTGGTGTTGCTTATCTATTGGTACCTCTTCTTTCCAGTTCCTTGACGACCCAGGTTTAAGAAATGATGCACGGAATAAACCAGTTCAGCTACCTCTGGCACACTCAGGCTGGCTTTTCACAGAAGACAGTGATGAGCAGGATGTGAAGGCCTGGCTGTCCAGTACCAAGGAAGAAAAGATGGATGTGGAGACACATCCTGTAAAAGGTGAATTCTGTACCTATCCTCTCCTGCCTTTCTATTACTAATGCATCATACTCATTAATCTAGTCTAATCTTGAGCATTTGTAGCCTGCTTAATCCCAGAATCTATCCAAAGCGGATCACAATAAGAATCGCCAATTAAAAAGCACTGATACTAAATAGAGAGCCTATTTGAATGATTTACTTTTTCGTTTGTCTTCTCAATTAACATTCAAGTTTAAGTGTAATAAAGTTCTTCTTTATCCTTCAGTACAGCATTTAGGTCCCTTTTACTTAAAGAGTTGCCACATGGCAACGCGGAACTACTGCTGGCCCAATGCGGGTGCTGGAGGTAGTTCCACTCCCAGCGTGCGCCATTTCCGGCAATAGCAGAAATATTGAAAAAATAATTCCGCAAGGAGTTACCCGGCGGTATTAGCTGCCCAATTACCGTTGGGTTAGAGTGGGAGCCTTTACTGACACAGTGCAATGGGTGGCGTTAAGTGCTTCCCCCCTCCACCCCCCAAATGACCACTCAGGAAGTGCAAACTTTCTGCATGGCCATTTCATTTTTCACTATTCTCACCTGCATAGGTGCATAGTGAAAAGGCGCTGCTGCTAGCTTGGGACCCCTTTTACCACACTTTAGTAAAAGGACCCCTTGGTATCTAAAAGAAATTGTGACTGATCTTATTACTGGAATTCTTTGCCGCTGGATTTGAGACTTGAAAATTCCTATGTTCGTGTTTCATATCTTAAGACTTTTTTATTTAAGGAATATTTGACTCAATATTTCCTGTTTAATCTTTTCTATAAACTCTATTATTAAATGCATTTTTATTATGTATATTGTGACAAAACAGTAGGTAACCTGTAAACGTATTATTTCTTGAAGTGTATTTCTCTAGTTTGGCCAGCAGGTGGTGCATGTTTGTTTAAAGCTGTTACAGAGAAAAATGACTGTTCTTCCTTAGCTCAGAGAAGAAGTTAACCTGCAGTGATGTGGCCAGATGGGAGGAGCAGGCCTAGTGGTTAGGGTGGTGGACTTTGGTCCTGGGGAACTGAGGAACTGAGTTAAATTCCCACTTCAGGCACAGGCAGCTCCTTGTAACTCTGGGCAAGTCACTTCCTCCATTGCCCCAGGTACAAATAAGTACTTGTATACAATATGTAAGCCGCATTGAGCCTGCCATGAGTGGGAAAGCGCGGAGTACAAATGTAACAAATAAAAAATGAGCTGTTCTAGGCTCTGATTGGCCCAGGAGCTTAAATTCAGCCAGGATGTACTGGCTTTTTCTCCAGTCTCAGTTTGGGAGAAGAAAGAGAAAGCTCTCTTTGCTGAGGCTCTGTGAATAGTTATATTTGATAACTGTGAGCTGTATGTCCTGAACTCCTCAGGTATTATTTAGATAGTTTTATAAGTAATCCTATTTCAGTTACCTGTTATTTGTTTGCTGATTGCATCTTTTCTGTTCATTGTTGTAATTTTTCATGACGTTAAACATTTTTAGTTTATTGCCTCTGCTTGTCTGGACGACTAAGAATCCTGGTAGTTTGTGTGTTGGGTGTGTGAGTGCTTTCTGGGAACTGTGGGACCATTGGGATTGTGGCCCCCAGTAACCTAGAAATCACTGGGGATAATTTTGAGAGCAGGAGATTCGTCTAGAGGTGGTTGGGACCCAGTCGGTGGGAGGAGGGTGTTAGTGTAGAGCACAAGCAGCAGGTGCAGGCAGACCTGAGCTGTTCTGGGGATAGACCCTCTGAGTGGCCACAGGGGTAGCCCAAGGTGGGTGGCAAGGCGTTTCGTGACAGACCTTGTCCATCTTTTATGGTAGCAGCAGTGGGATTGTCGGGCTCAGTGTGTGGCGTGAGGGTCACCATCCACTGATTGATTCAGAGTTTTTTTTTATCTGTAACTTCCAGACACAGAGCACAGTGAATGAGTGCAGCAGTAACAGGGTCCCCTTCCTGTTAATTTTTTGTGGTAGTTTTAGGAGATTAGCAGCTTGCTGATGGAGACTGGTAGCAGCCGTCAGATACTGGATATGCCTGACCTAACACTAGAGTGACTGGATGATTTCAGTGGGGAGAAGCTGCAGGACCGGCCTGCGCAGAGTTCTGGGGGAAATGCAGACCCCTTATGAGCAGAGGCCCGTGAGTTGGCAGGGCCAGATGCCACACCAGCTCAGCTCTGTCAGATCTATATCTTAGAGTGACAGCAGCTAGACCAACAGCAGCTGCGGCGAGAGGAATGGGAAGAGTGACTGACAGAGGCAAGAGGAGCGGGAACAGCAGCGTGAGGAATGGGAGTTCTAGCTGCAGAAATGAAAGATGGAGATGTAAATTGTTTGTATTCAAAGGTCCAGCCCAACCCCCTGCGCCAAGGCCCGAGGCAGGATGCACAGCTCGGATTGGGCCCAACTTGTTTGCGCAGTTTGATGATACCCAAGGTGACATAGATGGATATCTAACTGCCTTTGAAAAAATTTACCGCCTCAGTGAGATTCCTCAGAAAAACCTGGTGCTCTATCTGGGAGGAAAGCTCAATGGTGGAGCACTTGAGGCATTCCAAGGACTGTCTATGGAGATATACTCCCAGTTTGAGGAGCTGCACTAAGCTTTGTTGAACCATTATGCTATTACCCCTGAGGCCTACAGACTAAAGTTCTGGACTTTCCAAAGGGGACGGATGACACAGCGAGTTTGTGATCCAGTTAAGATACCAGTGGTGGCTCAGTGGAGCTGAGTTTTAAATCCCTGGAGGACTGCCAAAACCTGATGGTCCTGGAGCAGTTTCTTCAGCGTTGTCGTCCAGAGGTGAGGGAACATGTTCAAGATCACCAGCCCCATACTCCAGAGAAGGCAGCTGAGTTGGCTGACATCTTTATGGCTAACCGTCCCTGGTTGGCAAAGAGAAGCCGTCCTTATCTGCAGCAGCCAGGATCTAAGGGGAGCCAGGGCCCTAAGCCAAATATCCCTGCAACCTCAGACTGTCAGCAAACCCTCCAGTGTTCCCCAAAAACCTAAAGACTTTAGGCATGAACGTCCTTGTTACCAGTGTGGGTGTACAGGACATTTCAAAGCGGATTGCCTAGTAATCCCAAGCGTGCAGTAAAGAGCTTTTCAGTTCCTGCACCAAAGCTAGCGACTGGTGAGATAGTATCAAGCTCTGTACTAGCAGAGCAAAATGATCTTCATTAAAATATGAATGAACATTGCTAAGTTGCGTAAGGTTGAAAGAGAATTTCATGAACAAATTGTTTACCTGAGATTCCTGTGATATTGAAGGATCTAGTATTATTCCAAGCCCTCTGGTTGACTGTTCCACTGGCAACTCACCCTGATCTGAGAGAATAATGTCGAGAAATATCTCCTGGTAATGGTTCAACCACAAAGCATTTGACTTAAGATTAACAAATGAGAGCCTTTTTTAATCAGTACAGTTGTGTTGAGGCATGACATGGTGGGTTAGAAAGATACTGCATGTGGTGGAATAAAGTAACACCACTTCCTTTTTTATTTACATTTTGTTTTTCATTCCATTAGTAAAGGAGGAGCCAAGAGATGATGAAGATCTGAAGGAAGCTGTTTCAGCTGCAAAGCTGACAGAAGTGAGGAAGGCCCCAGGCCCACCACCAGATGTCTCGCTGGTAGAGCTGCTACAAACCTTGAGCCTGTCTGGGGAAGAGGAGCTGCTCTTTTTACAGTTGCCAGACACACTTCCAGGACAGCCACCTTCACAGGACACCAAACCAATCAAAACAGAGATACAGAGTGAGGATGGGCAGATGATGCTGATGAAGCAAGAGAAAAGCCAGGTCACAAATGGCACTTTATGGATTCTTCTCATTTCTTTGTCTCTGCATAATAGCTAACATGTGATTAGCACTTGTATCATAACACTCAGAGGACTAGATCACTAAAATCTCATTGGGCCCTATATTCAGACCGCAGGTGGTAGTGGGGCTGCCTCCCATGGTTGGCGCTGTGCCTGGATATTCAGTGCCAGTTCATTTCCAGTGACCGGCATTGACTATCTGGGTATTTTCTGGCTGGTTTAAATTTAACCGGCCAGGCTGATATTTGATACTGGCTGGTTAAGTTTAAACCAGCAAAAGATATACCTGCTATTTTGGTGGCCAAATTTGGCTGGCGATGCACTGAATATTGGCGGATAGCCAGTTTATATCACGTGATATAACCGGCTAGCCGCTAAGTGCCAACCGGCAATATTCAGCCAGAGAGAGCTGGCTATCTCTGGCTGAATATTGCCAAATAGCTAGCCAGGTGCCATTCCTGGCTGCTAAAATGGTTTTAAATATAGGCTGGATTGTCTTTACACTCAGTTTAACACAGGTTTTGGGGCTGATGGGGAAAAGCAGTGGTTTGTCTGCACACATAGCTTCAAAAGCTGGATTACCCATTTCATTCTGAGATTACATGTGCTGGAAGTCGGATCTCTGCATATGTGAACTCGTGGACATGTACTTTGTATACATAGCAGCTCACACCATGTATGTAAAGCTTGTAGGACTCTCATATGTTGGCACTACTTGAGCTTTTTCCTTGACAGAATGTGTCTATAATGCAGATAGGTGCACTGTGAGAGTCATGACATGGTGACAAGCACTGGGAATTGACCATGAAGGGCCCAGTATTTAAAAGGGCTTAACCTTGCCCAGTTAAATCCTGTGAGCTGGCCACGCAGCAGTATTCAGCGGCATTTTAGTGGGTAGAGCTGCTGAACATTGCCTGGGACTGCCTAGGCACTGTTTGATTTAGTGCCAGGGCAGTTCGGGGGGCAAAGCTGGAACTTAACAGGTGGGCAATATTTGGTCTAACTGGCTAAAGTTAGGACACCCTTTTTTGCTATCCTAACTTTATCCACTGAGCTTACAGGGAAATGGTCTGAATACTGACAGTGCCCTTTTAACATTTAGTGGACCCATACGTATTCAGTGCCGGAGCCTGGAAGTGGCCCTGCATTGAATATCTGGGGAGAATTCAGCCTACAGCTGGTAGTGACTTAAAACCGCTGACTTCTGCAGCCTGAATATCTACCTTGAAATTGTTATTTGGGTAGCCACTTGGAAATGGGTACTGGAGTACAGGAAATATGGGGTAATGAGAATTGCTACTAATAGCATTGGCAGTCCAGGTAATAGGAGGAAGTGATGTCAGCCCTGGGAAAATGGCAGTCTAACCGCACAGCTCCGTGGAGGCAGTAATTAAAGTGCATCTTTCTTCCTCTGAATTTTTTCCTTGATGTACTCTGTCCTGTGTAAAGCCCTGGGATGTCAACTCATAAGTGCCTGGAGAAATTCAAATTTGTTCTGGAGGCAGAGGATTGCCAGTGGTTAATGACAGACAAGGTGGGAGTACATGTGTTACAAATGGCGACGGCACAGACACATGGAGAATGATGATCTGCAGGCGAATCGGGGATGATGAGGAACTTACTAAGAGGGATGTACTGAAATGGTTCCGGATTTTGCAGGCTGAATTAAAAACAGTTCGTGGTGATATTCAGTCTGCATTAACAGAGATCAGAGAGGATGTTTGCGAGATCGGCAGCAGGCTGACAACTGTTTAGATTCATTGGAGAGCTACATGCAGGGTCTACAGACAACAGAGAAGCAGCATTTGCAGGAGCATCAGACTGCTTTTGATCTGCTGGAGGACCAGGAGAATAGGTCTAGGTGATGTGATTTGTGGTTCAAGGGGATACCACAGACAGTCTTATAAGGATTGCAGGTAAGTGGCCACTCAAATTTGTATGTTTTTGCTGGAGGGGTCTGACTTGGCTGGAAGCCACAGTGCTCCACAAACTGTACATTTGGACAGAGTGCATAGGAGTTTGGGCCCGTGCAGAGACCTGTCTCCTAGGGATATTTTGGTATGCTTTCATGACTTCCACCTCAAAGAGGACGTTCTGCATAGAGCTCGGAGCCAGAAAGAAATTATATGGGACAACTGCAAAATCACCGTCTTATCAAGATTTGGCAGGAATAACTTTGGCCAAGCGTTGGGAACTCAGAGGTGACACTATTTGCAGTCTGCTAATCATCGCTACCGCTGGCTCTTTCCTTTTGGACTTTTAGTTATCAGAGGCCATTCAAAAAGAGTACGCACCGGCAGCGAAGCATGGCAAGCATTGGAGGCACTGAGATGGCAGAATCTGCCTCCATGTGGAAATGGGGGCAAGTCCCCCTCAACTTCACAGGCTATAGGTTGGCAGCAGGTTCCAAGCACTTGCTCTAAAAAATCTGAGAGCAGAGGCCCTGACCACTTGACTTTTGTAGCATGTGCTTCAGTTTTTTTCACTGTTCTTGTACCTCTCCAGTGTTCTGCTTTGGGAAAAGAGGTCCAGTGCTCGATGCACAGTATGAGTGTTCTAAGCACTTTCTTTACGCATTGATAATCGGGTTCATACTTGGGGGTTAGAGGAGGTAGTATGGGAAGGAGGAGGAGATATAATGCTGGTTGGAGTGGAGTGATACAGGAGGGCAGGGGAAGATGTCATTGGACCTTTGATTTCTGGTTCCTTGGTGGTGAGTAGCTTCCTCCGTATATAGGATCAGCTGGCTGGTCAGGGTGAGGGTTAGTGGGGGGAGGGAATGGGGGCAGGTAGTGGGTGTGGGGGAAACAGTGACGACTTCATATAAATTTGGCTCCTGGAGTGTACATGGCTCAATGACCAAGGCAAGTGAAGTGTAGTTTTCAATGAACTGTGCAGACTCCAGTGCTGCTTTAGGAAACCCATTTAAGGAAGAGGGACCAGCATTTTCTGCAAAGTAAAACTTTTGAGATACATTTGACTCATGGGCCGTAAGGGGATGGGCATTCAGGAGGAGCAGCCATCTTAATCCGTTCTAGCGGTGCATATGTAGTGAATGATGTCTATCGAGATCTCATCGGTAGATGTTCAGTGGTCAAGGGGAAAGTCCAGGGACATGGTAACTATAATAAAATTTGTTCTCCTAATGAAATGGATTTTGTAACTGGGGCAGTTCTTTTAGGGAGGGGTTGTAATCTTGTGCCTGATCCCTCAGTGGATCATTTCAAGGGTAGGGGGGGAAGTGGGAGAGCCCATCGACAGACCTTTTTACGGATTATTGGTGCCTTGGATTTATTAGATGTTTGGTGTGTCTATTATCACACACAATACACTTACTACTCTTGACCGCTGGGACACGTATACAAGAGTAGACTCTATATTGTGTTATTGGTCATAGTGACGGTGCTATATATCCCATTTCAGTTTACAGTTATTCCCTAGTTTGAATTGGGTGATCTAAGGAGATAGTCCTGTATGAGCTTTTGAAGACTTAATGAACATTTGTTGGGAGACCATCAGGTCTGTGAGAATGTTAAAGGAATAATTGGTAATTAATTGTTGGTTATTGATAATAGGGAGGTTTCTGATGGTTATCTATGGGATGCTATGAAGGCTGTAGTGCGAGGACACCTTATCAAGTGGGGGGCACATAGGAAACAGGCTAGGGAGCATTTGCACCTTTGGGAGAGACTGAGGTATCTTGAATGCAGGCACCAGGTGGACCTAGCTCCAGCCCTTCTGGCAGAATTGATTTGGATATGTAGTGACCTGAGCAGGCTGAAGATTGAGAAGGTCAACATCAACTTTGTGTCACCAGCTTCACCAAAAATGCTTTGAATTTGCTAATAAGTTGGGTACTTTGCTGGCTCAGCCCCTTTGTGAACAATGGGCGGAGTTTTTAGTGGGAAAAATTAAAGGGTTGGGGATATTTTATATAATACGTACGAGAGCATTCCTCTTTAACTTTCTTAGGTTGCCCGGGCAATTAAGAGCCAGGTTAGTGGCAAATATCCGGGGCTAGATGGGTTCTCGGCATAATTTTATAAGCTTTTTGCTGATGAGATGGGACCCTTATTGTGTAGGGTAGGTAATAGGTTGTTTGTGGGGCATTTATTTCCTCCAGGTATGCGAGAGGCTAGTATTTCGATCTTACAGAAACCTGGCAGGGCCCCTCCGGCATACAACTCCTATCACCCCATATTGCTTTTAAATGTAGATGTCAAGATTCTAGCTAAGATACTGGTGATGTGCTTGAGTTGGGTTTTGCTTGATCTGGTTCACCCCGATCAGGTGGGCTTTATACCTAAGCGCCAGATGGCAGATAATATTTGGTGCACTTTAAATGTTCTTTTTTGGGAGCCCAGCGGACCTTGTCTAGGCTGGCTCTTCTGTCTGTGGATGCGGAAAAGGTCTTTTACAGGGTCCGCTGGAACTATCTTTGGCAGGTTTTGCGCAAGGTGGGACTTTGGTCCTAATTTTTGCTCCTGGATAGAGGCTTTTTATACTTAGCCTACTGCGTGAGTTCAGGTGAATAGGGGATATACAGAATCTTTTTCTATTGAGCAGGATTTGTACTAGAGTTGTCCTCTCTCCCCTCTGCTGTTTGAGTTATCAGTGGATCATTTTTGCTGAGAGGATCCAGGCTAATCAGGACATTGAGGGTTTTTTGCTCTTTTTGATGCCCTCTTGTACATGGAACAACCTATTCTCACATAACCGATAATTCTTCAGGATTTAACTTAGATAAGTCTGAGTTGATGGGAGTGACTACCCCATGTGTGGACGAGGATATTCTGCAGCAGAAATTTCCTTTTCAATAGGCAGCTGAGGGTTTTCAGTATTTGGAGGTGTGAATCCCAGACAATCAGTTCCAGTTATATTCCTTTCTTGCAACTATGAGTCTCTGTTTCATAAAAAATGGTGGGATCTGGGTAGGTGGATGGGGAAGTGATTATCTTCGTGGGGGCACATTGCAGCCCTTAAGATGAATGTTCTTCCCCGACTTTTAATTTTGTTTCAGACACTGCCTGTTGAGGTCCATGTCTGGTTGCTTTCCAATTTACAGCATGATTTAGCCCCTAGGCTGGATAAATTAATGTTGTGGGGGTGGGGGTTAGGGGTCCCAGATTTGTTCTGGTATTATTGGGTTCCACAGTTAAGCCAATTGCTAGACTGGGCGAGTGCTCCAGATAAGATTGGGGGGGGGGGAGGGGTGGTTAGTATAAGGATCATCTGCTGAAGAAACAATGGCCGTGACCTGTATGGATGAGGGTATGGGGGTGGGTTTTGGAGGGCACAATTGGTTTGCTATATAGTTGGGTCTTTTGTTGGTTTGACATACTGTTTTGTATTATTACTTTCTTCAAAACTGTTTAATAAAAATGTATTGATACCATAAAAAAGTCTAGGGAATAAATGTTAACTGTAGCCATAATCATAGGCTAATGAAATATGCATATGTAGCAAAGTATCATTATAGCATAGAAAGTGCAGGGTAAAGAGGGATTGCTATTGTCAGGAAACCTGGGGTAATAATACAGTGTCTTCTAACTCTTTTGCCTTTACTTTCTTCTTTTTGTCCTGCAGGAGGCAGTATTAGCAGAAAATACCTGTTGCTTGGGGGACCTTTTAGAGGGCCAGGTGGGCAAACTGTTGGTCCGTAAGTCTGGGAAGATCCAATTGGTGCTGGGGAAGGTGACACTTGATGTTACCATGGGAACCTCCTGCTCCTTTCTGCAGGTAAATACATTAGAGCCTATATATAAGGTGAGGTAGTATGACTGGTGGTGGGGGGCTAGAGGTGAATCTGTAGGGGAGGGTTATAATTAAATGGTGGCCAGAAACAGCCATCTTTTCTGCAAGTATGATACTTCAGATTTTTATTGATCTCATGAGAAATGAGGCAATACAGCAAATCCTTCAGACCCCAAACAGTACTCTCTCAGTGGATATTGACTTTTGAGCATCATTACTTTGGTTAGAACATCAGACTGTTTATATATTTTCCCTCTTAAGAGGTGCAGGCAAATGATTTCCTGTGCCCCCTCCCCTCAACCTCTTGTACTCCAAACAGTCACAGAAACAGCCCTCTTTTTTTCACTATTTTATTTGATACCTGTACACCAAGTTAGATTACAAGCAAACAGCATAAAAAAAGCATACTTCAAACTTAATTTCTTAAGGCAACCCCCCCCCCAATACCACATAACCAATCATGTAGACAGAATAAAGACATAGACAATATCAACATTATCACATGACAAATATATAAACCAGAATAAACACACAGATGCCTAAAGGCAGTATACTGCTATCAAGCTTTTAATTGGCATATATTCTTAACACAAGCACTTGCCTTCCCACACCCAGCCACAATCAAAACAGAGTATTTCCAAGTCTACCCATGGGTCCCAAACGCTGCAGTAAATTATTTATTTCAGTAATGTCAAATGAGAGAGTTTCATCCTGCAGTTCTCATGGATAAATGTTTGCTTCTTCATGATGCCCCCCGGTTATTTTCTTTTTGTTTATCTCTTGAAGGAGCTGGTTTCTTTAAGTCTTGGAGATGGACACAGTGGGGACATGACGATCCTGGGCCACGTGAAGCATAAACTGGTGTGTTCACCAGACTTTGAGTCTCTCCTGGAATACAAACAACGATAGAACTGGGCCAAATGCTCAATGCATCGGCATAAAAGACTTCCTTTATTAGTGAAGCAAGTTTCCTTATCTATTATGGATGGAACATGGCAAATACTGGCCACAGTTCCAAAGTGGTAGCAAATTCTCACATGAATGAGAACGATGCTCAGTATCACTTGGTAAATTTCAGTTTTTATGTGCTACTACTCCAGTCAGCAAGCTCCTGGAAGAAGGGTGGGATTCCACCAAGCTCAGTCCCTCTCATCGCTGAAGCAAGGGAAGTTATTGAGGGTAGACTTGAATATCACCATTCTTGTTTGGTACATGATGTGAATGTATACACAGTGGTGTAAATGCTGTATATATTATAGATGGAAACTAGCCTTTTAATTTCTGTTTATGCTGTATTTCTCCCCTCCTCCCCCCTGTGGTATGACTCTCAGTTGTTGAATGAGGTTTTTTTTTGCATGCCATTCTGTTTGTTTGGCTGTATGTTGGCCTTAGTGCTGAAAAAAAAAAAAAAACATCATTGTTGATAGAGCTGTCTTTTTTTTTGGTCAGGCAGTTTTTCCAGCTCAGTCAGAACTAGCCTTAGTTTAGCTATGATACCCTAAGTCCTTATGTACAATTACATATGATACCGTAAGTCCTTATGTACAACTACAGAGGTTTTTCCCTATTTTATAACAGTCTCCCAAGAAAATTTCAGTTCCTCTAACTCTGATAAATATTAGAACCTTGTATAATTGTTTTGGTGGGTGTGGGAAGAGGTCCAGCCTGTGGGAGGTTACTGAATGCTTGCTATTTGGTAGCCATTGTAAAACAGAGTAACATGAGTGGCTTTGCTTTTTGTATGTGGCCCCTACTGCCTTTTAGTATGTATCAATGCACCTGGCCCTGCATTCCCCCTAGGCTGCCCATGGGGTGTCTAATCTGCCTGCTGTCCATAACAGTTTACCAACCATGTTAGTCACCTGGGGATGTTCAAATTGTGGGTCATGCTTCCCTAATGGGATAGGGTCACAGAAATAGCTCATCCACTGAGACCTGTGCCGGTAATGGTGCTTAGTATGTAGGCTGTGAACCATTTTATCTTCACATTCACAGACATGGTCCTGCCTTCACTGTGGGCTTCCTGTTAAACTGAATATTTGTGAACAGGGTCAGGACCTTGAGCACACCCTGATTCACTGTCCCTAAACTGCTGCTTTTCTGTTTTGGGTGTATGGAGGGGGGAAAGGGGCATAGATAATCTGCTATTTTGTTTCTTCGTCATTTTCAGGTCTTAATTGATTTTTTGGGTGTTAAAAGGTGGTCACATTGGATAAATGTTTGTAGATTAGTGGGTTATAGTTAAGGAACAGGCTCAAGTCCTGTTCCTGAAAAGAAGAAACAGGTGCTCACTAACTCTGACCAATTTTATTTATTTTATAGGTGTTTTATTTATTTTGTGTTTGTAATGGTTATTAAATCATTGTGTCCCTAATGAGATCAGATAGCAATATGTTCTCAGTCTCAGCCAAAAAGCCAAGAAACTGTTGTTAGCTCATGGCTGAGATTCTGCACTTTAATCCCAGCCAGAGAGGCTGAGAGTGATGCAAGGTTACTCGTTTGATTATGGAAAGAAAAGAAGACTGGAGTGACCTTTGGCTTGCACTGTATCCTGTCTGATCTGGTGCCAGTAGCAGTAACATATGTCTCATTTTCTGCCTATGGAAATATGGATGCTGGTATTCTCTTGTAGCTGTTCTGTATATGTTCACTTACAGTGAGTATCCTTAAGGCCTTGTATTTCAAACATGAATCTAAGTACTACCTGTACAAAGAGGTGAAGTAATAGTAAAGTGGCTGAAGCACCACTTTACTTTCACTTAGTCTTGGAAGTTGAGTTTTAGTCTTGGAAGTTGAGTTTCACACTTTCAAAAGAAAAGACCACCAGCATGTAAAAATAAAGTGCTTGACTTTCCAAAAAAAAAAAAGAAAAGGTAATTCACTAAGGAGAAGCAGAATATAAAAATCCTCACATTATTGATGATATCCACTGTAGTTCTTTGCAGGAACTTTCCTCAGCACAGAAGAATAGAGCGTTTGAGACAACTCAACTCTACATGCTTGTTTCTTCCTACCTGCTGCTATTGCATGGGATCACATAAGTCATTCATTTTCTGTTTCGCAGATCGGCTGTGTCTTTTCAGCATGCTCTCCTCAGATGAATTTTAATAGAAGTGAAAATTTTGTGTTAAGTCCTGCCACTGTCATATGGTAGTCTGCTTTTGTAGTCTTTTCCTAGTTAGATTTTTTTTTTCAGTCATTTTCAAGTTTCCATTATTTTTTGTATCAGCTCCCCATGTAGGTCTCTTGAAGGCTTGAGCAACTGTGTTTTCATCATAAAGTCATTTGATTTCACTGATGCAATTTTTCTGGGCAGTGGCTCAAAAGAAGGCCCCCAGCACTTTCAAAAAAACACTTCCAGTGCAATAGGACTATATCAATTATAGATAAACATAGTTGGTGCCTACAATAGTTGGGAGTCTGACCATGATGCCTCTTATTGTGTTCATATATGTCAGAGAGGGATTTGTGGCTCTGAAAAGCAGCACAAGTACATTTTTGGCATAGGTAAGACCAGTTCATCTTTATTGCCATTGGAAGCATTGGTCTGCAGAGTTCACAGTATTGAGCATTGACAGGCTGGTGGGATTGGTTATCATCTGATTCCTGCCCAAAGAAGAGGAAGGATTCATCCTTATCTTTATCAGTGGCAAGAGATCGTGATTCTGGTAGTCAAGTGGAGACAGGGATGCCTCAACATAGCACGTCTTCAAAGCATAGTGCTGAGAGTATTGAGGGACCAAGGGTGCTGGTGTCAACAGCCCCAAACCCTGCTTCCAATAAAGCCCAGGTTACTCGGGAGCATGTGGCCACTCCTACTGGAATGGCCATACCTTTGTTGACATTAGCCTTCAAGGAATAGCTCATGAAGAAGTATGAGGAAAGGATGGAATTCTTCACCCTGAGCCAGGGATTCTCAACCCAGTCCTTGGGACACACCCAGTCAATCAGGCTTTCAGGATACCCCCAATGACTATGCATGACATAAATTTGTATGCAAATCTCTGTCATACCCCCAATGAATATATATCCTTAAAACCTGGCCCTTACTTACTGTCATTAATGTCTCTATTATTTATCTTTTCTTGGTAACAGAAACTAATCAGCACAGCCTGTGCAATTACTTTAATACAGACATTAGTACGTTGTTGATTTGTCTGGCTTATTTCAAAATCAGGCAAGCCACAGTAGGAGCCAGTGAAATCAATCTATATTTGCTATTCATTGACCAGAGGGTGTGGGACGTACATAGGGGAAAGGCAGAGCAGGCAAAACAGAATTCATAGATGTAACATGCATTAACTGTATGAAAATCAGGACCTGCATAATGCCAGTTAAGAAACTGGACAAAATTTAGCATAAGAGGAGTAGAACCCTGCGATCGGTGTGTGTGTGTGTGGGGGGGGGGGGGGTACTTAAATTCACAGCATCTCTTGCACCCTGTATGCCATCCCCTGCTGGTTTATCAAAAATAAAGCACCAAATTACTAAGTGGGTTTACCCACTGCAGACAAAAATTGTAAAAAGTAAAACCTTGTGAATATGGTGTGGGTTCTCTGTGAACAGCAGGATACATCAGCTACACATGAAGGGTGACATCAGTATGATTTGCTGTCCTAGCACCCAGAGAAAGTAAGTGGCTTTCTGTGCATATGCCTGTATTCCTGCCTATGTGCCCATTGCTGCACCTCTTCAGTCTACTGCTTGGTTCCTCAGTTTATGAGTAGTACTTGTACTGCCCATTGATAGGCCATCTGGCAGTTTACAATAAAAAAGAGGGGAGGTAGGAGCAATTGTGTGGCTGCTTAATCCTGCTACCCACAATGAACTTCTGGTAAGTGGCCTTGCTTTCTCCATAGATAAACAAGATATCACCCACACCTGGGTGACTCCCAAGCTGAGGCTGCAAAGGCAAATAATGTTTACGTTGTTAATGCGCAGGCCTTGTACCCAGGTACCATGCTGGGGTAGGTTGAAACGAGCAAGGTGAATGGATTCTGGAAGACGAGCATGTCCCAAGTTTTTAGATCTGGAGGAGAGTGACCCTAGTCATACAGGGTTGTTCTGCCCCCATATTTATGGAGACTGTGCTAGTTGTATAAATGAGACATTGGTAGAACCAAATTTTGTCCCTGTACTCTAAGTAGGATAGGACTACAAAGTGATGAAATTGTAGTTCTCTTGTGATAGACTCTTCCCAAGCACCTGCCTCATTCCCCATGCCTTGTGTGACTTTTCCTATTGGCTGCCTTTTGTCCCTGTGTATTCTGAGCTGTTTTCTGCCCATTCTCTTCCATTTTGAGGTTGAAAGTGTGTGTGCAGCATGGTTTTTTGTGAACTGTGGGCTGATTTTGCTGTACCTATTGTGTACTCCCCTGTCAAGCTATTGTAAACCAACCAAGATTTTACTAGTTAGTATTCACAACATCTACTCTTCTGAGCTTGGTGCCGAGATCTGGCTCCCCTGATATACAGGGTGATCTAGTAGAGAACAAACTCCCAGTTCTGCAAGGTACAGCCTCTTGTCCAGTACATCTAACTGTAAGTTATTTCCCTATGTTTGAATTTGCATTAAAGAAGATTTTGGTTCAAGAGTTCTGTGTCTTCACAGTGGTATTCTAGACTCTGGTTATCCAGCATGCTAATCTCCTGAGTAGAGACAACCTATCAGGAGGGAGAGCATAACAAGGGTTGTAAATATAGGAACAGGATGAGTGGAAATTGTTTATTGACATGGTGTTCGCTCCAACTGAAACCTTTTAAGGTGCGCGTACATATAAGAATGCAACACCATCAAGAAGGAAGCAGAAAGAGCGTCTTGGCAAATTCTTCAGGGAAAACTGAATGGCCCCATATAGCAGCAATGCTTTCCTGTGGGCTCATGCAGGGATGCTCTTAGACATTCAAGGACCCAGGGCAGAAACGGGGAAGGAGGCCCAAAGCTGGTCTTCAGTCTATGCCTACTTCAGCTTGAGGCAGGTTTGAGGGCCCAGGGCAATTGCCCTGTTTGCCACACCCTAATGCTGGCCCTAGGCTCATGCGCAGAGAAGCGTGGCAGTGCAGATCTACAGCTAAGATGTGTACCATACTTTTGCCTTTTATGTAATGGAGGAAGAAGAATGAATATTGTAGATCGACTGATTGTGTGTTGTAGAAAAGACAACCATGGAAAGGGGATTCTTCAACCAAGCAACTACCAAGTGGGAATATGTAGGGTTGTAAAAGACTGAAAACTGCAATGGTACTGGTGGACTCAGGTGTAACTCAGACCCCTATTTGTTATAGGAACTTAGGCAGAATGGTGACCCTTTAAAGCCAGAGGATAGACCATAGCTTTTGTATAGCCAATGCTAGCAGTAGAGTGGTAATGATGGGGTTAATGAAAGGGAAAATGGGCATTGCTGGACCCATGGTGAAGTTGTGGGTAAAGAAGCATCCCTTTGCGATGAGATGGAGTTGGCTGAATTCTAGCCAGCCTGGAAGCATATTTGAAGTCAGAAAGGGATTAAGGCTTGTTTAGCCTTACATCACTTCAGTCTTTGTATCATACAAACAAATAAGGAAAGAAATATAGTGGAGCTAGTTTTGTCCAGTAAATGGATTGAATTGCTATCAATATTTGATGCAGTAATACCAGACAGCAAATGGGATTAAAGGCTAAACATGGGACTGCACAGCTTTCCACAAGTCTGGTTTAGGTTTTACAGCATATCAAAAAGCAGGTATAGTAGTAACATAGTAAATGACGGCAGATAAAGACCTGTATGGTCCATCCAGTTTGCCCAACAAGATAAACTCATTTTACATGGTATGTGATACTTTATATGTATACCCAAGTTTGATTTGTCCTTGCCATTTTCAGGGCCCAGACTGTAGAAGTCTGTCCAGCACTGTTCTTGTACTAAAATTTTTGAAGCTAACGTCGAACCCCCTTAAAATTTACACTCCAGCCCATCCATATCTATTCAGTCACGATCAGGGTACAGACCATTGAAGTCTACCCAGCACTGGTTTTGCTTCCCAGTTACCGGTGTCACCACCCAATTTCCACTAAGATTCTGTGGATCCATTCCTTATAAACAGGGATTCTTTTGTTTTTATCCCACACGTTTGAATTCCATTACTGTTTTAATCTCCACCACCTCCTGTAGGAGAGTATTCCATGTATCCACCACCCTCTGTGAAAAAATACTTCCTGACATTACTCCCAAGTCTGCCCCCTTCAACCTCAATTCATGCCTCTAGTTCTACTGCTTTCCCGTCTCTGGAAAAGGTTTGTTTGCGGATTAATACCTTTCAAACATTTGAACATCTGTATCATGTCACCTGTTTCTCCAAGGTATACATATTTGGGTCCACAAGTCTCTCATATGGTTTGCAATGCAAATCCCATACCATTTTTGGACTGCTTGCGAGAGAGTGAACATTATTGTGACTGGAGAAATGGACTCAGTTTGCCAGATTATTCAGGATGCCTGGAAGGTTTACTAGTGTTAGCAGGTCAACCCCGTCCCTTAAACATTGTCTTTTAGTTGGCAGTCTGTACATGGACAAGCTTGCTAGTTGTCCAGGAGCTGAAAGCAGTGAGCAAAGAATACTGCTTAAATCTGTAGGTGATTAATGTAAAGGATCCTCCCAGTGGCAGTATAGAAACCCTGACTGCACACAGGTGCAAGTGGGGCCTTTTTGGTGCTGTTCAAGGTAGAGCCAACACTGTGGTATATGATGGAAAAAGTAGGAACACTGAAAGACCTCTGAGGAGCTTTATTTGTAATTGTAGCTAAATGATGCAAACAGTTGGCTAAAACAGGCACTTCATATCCAGGTACTGCCATGTGTCCCAGTAGGTATTGAAGAGGCAATGAACTGATTTTCATATTAGCTTTGATGAATTCTAAAGGGAGTAGAATGAATTGATGTTTTCAGAGTGTTTAAGTCTGACACTGTACGCCCTGATGAGATTGCTAGCACAAGAGTGGAGTGAAAAGATTTCTGCTGAATTGTGAAAAGTGTGAGGCGGCTTGGCACAGTACTGGTTGAGATAGTGGATTTAGAGGAGTGGTTCTATACAGGTGCCATTCCTCCCAGATAGGTAACAAATGAGAGTATTTTCTATGGAATGCAAGCCATGTAGGAGAACATAGCGCAACAGTTAGGGGCTTCTATACCTATACCATATGCGTGATGTGTATCCTTGGTTATTCCCCTAAAAGTGATTATGACAGGGTTACACGCATTCAAGCCACAAGTTGCAGTGTTAACCCATGGTTCAAAAATACTAATACTTTTGCGTAGGGGATTATTATAAGCCTCATGTGAGGGCTTGGGGTATCCCTCAGATCTGGTATACCACCATATATGTGTCCAGTCTACACAGGGAGAATGCATGTACAAACGAGAATGGGTATACTTATCAGCGCTTGGGGTCTGGCACATATATAAACCGGGTCTTTGGAATAATATCGTTGCCATTCTAAATTTCCACATGGAGCTATACTGCAAACATCCAATTGTAATGTAACTATCATTGGTGAGGGCTAGTCTTATGGTGGTCTTAATTGGCCAGTTCCCTAATTTTGCATACAACTCGTCCTTGTCCTTAATCTCTAGGTCCTGTGTATCATTAAGATCAATAATACTGGCAAAGCTAATAAACAGTAGGCAAACAGCATACATATTGTCTTATAAACAGAAACAATATAATGGCAAAAAGGAGAGTCAAAGTGAATAAAAAAAAGAGTAAGAGTTCTATAACAGTAAGTCCCCAATCATCAGTGTCACATCAATCAGCTTGGAGTGGGACTTGCTGCTCTGTATAGTTGCAGTCAGATTGGAGTTGGACTTACTGTTCTGGCAGTGTCATTAGAACCTTTGTTGTGAAAAACCCGAATGTCTTTGAGGTGAACCCAGGAAGTATGGTCCAACATAAATAGGATCCTTCCAGGTTTTATGGGTGTAATGTTTTCTATGGACTAGTAGATCTCCTATTTTCAAGGCCTTAGGATTTTCTGTACCATCCTTTCCTGTACTATCCCCCCTTCTGCCTGGCAATTCCTGTGAAATGCAAGACAGACATGTTATTACAGATTGTAGCTGTTCCCAGTACACCGAAGTGTCGGGCAGGTGGTGGTCAGGGTTACCAGCAATGAGACGCATTCTGCGTCCAGTACACAGTTGAAAAGGGGTTAATTTCAATGCAGAGGATGGAGTAGCGCGCAAACTAAGTAGTGCTAAAGGCAACGCATCTAGCCAGGTTTTGATGACGTTTGCCATGAGTTGTCGAAGTTTTGTTTTTAATAGTCCATTATACCTTTCAACAAGACCATTGCTGGCAGGCTTATAAATGCTCACCATCCGGTGAGTAATTTGTAATTTAGCTGTTATTGTGTGAATCAATTCATTAACAAAATGTGAGCCATTATCAGTTGTGATTTTACAAGGAATGCCAAATCTGGGGATTATATCATTGCACAACACCTGTGCCATCACCTGTCCAGTTTCACAGGTACAGGGAATCGCCTCAACCCATTTAGAAAAAGCATCAACACATACCAAGAAAAATCTTTTTCCTTTTACTGGTATCAACATATCAGTAAAGTCACAATACCACTGTAAGCCTGGACCTTGTACAGTGGGTAACTGGCCAGTTGAGACCATCTTCCCACGTTTGGGGGTGTTCAAAAATCATTTATAACACCCTCGAACTATAGAATGACAAATTGACAGCATTTGTGGTGCCCAAAGTTTGGTAGAAAGGTTATCATACATAGTAGTTGCATTAAGATGTAAAGGGTAATGCAACAACTGTAACAATAAGGACAAGGTCGGTTGTGCCACACAAATTTGGCCAGCAGGGTGCACCCACAAGCTTTGTGAATTCAGTGTACATCCTGCTTGCTGCCAGGATCTGAACTCAGCCTGAGTAGCAGATGCCTGAAGCGCAGCATATAGTAAAGTTGGTTTCCGTCCAAAACTTGAGATTTGGGAGCATCTACAGACAATATCGCTTCTTTAATATTATCAGTAGAAGTTTCAAATGAAAACACAGTTTCCTGATGAGCTTTAATCCATTTAATAGCTGTAGTAACTTTTTTCTATGGTCTTATTATTATTAGCATTTGTATAGCGCTACCAGACGCACGCAGTGCTGAACACCTGATACAAAGAGACAGTCCCTGCTCAAAAGAGCTTACAATCTAAATTCCTGTATTGCTTCAAAGACTTTATTCCATAAAGTAATATGGCTCAGGGGGTGTCCAGTAGAGGAAATAAGTCCTCTCTGGTTCCATTTTTTTTAATATGTGAGTGCAGTGAGGAAAAAACGTAACTAGAATCAGTGACAATAGATAAGTCCTCTTGCAATGCTTTAAACTGCAAGACATATAATACGGCTGTCAATTCAGCGGTCTGAGCCGTGTAAGTATCAGGGAGCCTGTATTGTATTACTTCAATGGGAATTTCATCAGGAGTGTAATGAACAGCAGTAAAGCCAACATTGCCGTTTTGGCAAGAACCGTCTGTAAACCAAACAGGTCCGGTTTGCAAAACTTCAAATTGAATGCTCAAAGAAGCAGGCGAGGGTAATTAGGCAGTACACTGGTGAGGAAATAGCACCCACTTTCCTTCGGTAATGGAGATCAGTGGGTCTAAACGTTGTAATTCTGCTGAGGTGAGGGGCTGTATACGGTGTACTATACTAAGTAATACCACTTGATATTTTTGCAGTCTCGGAGTCATGTGACTAATCTGTTTGTTCAAAAGGTATTTAACATCATGTGAGCTATGAATAACTACTGGAAGATGAGGTATATAGCTGTATAATTTCAAAACAGCAATAGCAGTAGCCACCAGTCCTTTCTCACAGGATACAAATCCTAATTTAACTGGGGAAAAAGTGCCAGACAAATACCCACAAACTATATCATCATCATGCTGAGTTATCGTGGCTGCCGAAGAATTTTCATCATGAGTTATCCACAAATGCACTTCATGGGACACGTCAACCGTAGCAAGTGGGGAACTTTTCATTACATCTTTTACAAGACTCAGGGCTAATTTATCACAGTCTGTGAGGTCTATGGGATCTCGCTTATGATTATGCTTACCCAGCAAATTTTGGTAAAAGGGTTTAGTTCTTTCTGAATAATTAGGTATCCACAAACGACAAAAGTTAAGCATACCTAGCACAGCTCTAAGTTCAGTAACATTGCAAGGCATACATAATTTAGAGATATGTTTTAACGCATCAGGACCAAGACTTCGTTTCTGGGCACCAATCTCGTGTCCAAGAAACGTAACCTCGGTCTGTGCTACCTTTAGTTTTTTTTTCCTATTAACTCTGTACCCTTTGTCGGCTAAAAAGGCTAGAAAATCACAGGTAACCTGTACACAAGTGTCAAAATCGTGAGAAGTGATCAACATATCATCCACATATTGTAGCAAATGTGTATGATTTGGCCAAGGTCTGTGAGAAGATAGTGGGGTTATCAGTAAAACCTTGTGGTAATCGTGTCCACTGGTAAGTAACGTTATCAAATTGAAAAGCTGTCAAGGGCTGCTGTCTGGATGAAGTGGGATACTGAAAAAGGCATTAGACAAATCAATTGTGGAATGATACGTTTGCAAAGTTACACTTTCAGGCTTATTTTCAAAAGTGATCGCTGGCAATCTTCCGACATAAATCGGGATATGGCCGGCGAAGTCGGTATAATCGAAAGCGGCGTTTTTGACACCATTGCCGCTTTTCCGTTGCCACGCCAGCGAAAGTTCAAGGGGGCGTGTCGGCGGCGAAGCGAAGGTGGGACATGGGCGAGCATGGGCGTGGCTACCAGATGGCTGGCTTTTGCGGATAATGGAAAAAAAGTGGCGTTAATCAGTATTTCGCCGGGTTTACTTGATCTTTTAATTTTCACGACCAAGCCTCAAAAAGGTGCCCCAATTGACCAGATGACCACCAAAGGGAATGGGGGATGACCTCCCCATACTCCCCCAGTGGTCACCAACCTCCTCCCACACTAAAAAAATAAAAATAAAACACTTTTTTGTCAGCCTGTATGTGAGACTCAAATGTCATACCCAGCTCCCTGACAGCAGTATGCAAGTCCCTGGAGCAGTTTTTAATGGGTGCAGTGCACTTCAGGCAGGCAGACCCAGGTCCATCCCCCCCTACCTGTTACACTTGTGGTGCTAAGTGTTGAGCCCTCCAACCCCCCCCCCCCCAAAACCCACTGTACTCACAGGTAGGTGCCCCCCTTCACCCATAAGGGCTATGGTAATGGTGTAGAGTTGTGGGGAATGGGTTTGGGGGGGGGATTTGGGGGGGCTCAGCACCCAAGGTAAGGAGGCTATGCACCTGGGAGCTATTTGTGTATTTTTAAAAACATTTTTAGAAATGCCCCCTAGGGTGCTCGGTTGGTGTCCTGGCATGCCATGGGGACCAGTGCACTACAAATGCTGGCTCCTCCCATGACCAAATGCCTTGGATTTTGCCGGGTTTGAGATGGCCGGCATTTTTTTCCATTATCACTGAAAAACAAACCCGGCAAACTCTGGCATTTGGCTGGGCTAAACCGTATTATCGAAAAAAAAAAAGATGGCCGTCCATCTTTTTTGAAAATACAGTTCCGGCCAGCTGTTGCGCTGCCGCCAAAATAGATCGCCGGTGACGTTCAATTATGCCCCTCCATGTAACAGAGTAGTAGGGTTTTCTACATTGAGGAAAATATGCTTCACCACGGTATTTAACTCACGTAAGTCCTGTACAATTCTCCATTGTCCTGGCTCTTTTTTCTTTACAGGAAACAACGGCGTGTTGTGTGGGGAATGAGACACTTCTATAATTTCCTGATCTAGGGGAATGAGACACTTCTATAATTCCCTGATCTAATAATAGCTGAATTTGTTCCTTCGCACCCTGAATCACCTCTGGTTTAAGTGGGTATTGTCCTATTTTAGGTCCATCGCATTGAGGCAGTAATTCAATACAGTGAGCTTTCGTTTTAACCTCTCCGTATGGTGCATCAGGGGATGCCCAAAGGTAGTGCGGTAGCTTTTGTAACGTGCTTGATACCTGTTGTTCAACATAGATTGTCACAGCAAATATCAAAGAGCTGTTCTGAGTTGGCTCGGGGATATCAAAATGAATTCGAAATTTAAATCATGTCAATAAATCCCTTCCTAACAAATTCACGGGGCACAATGGGGCATATAACACAGGAGCAAGTATTTCTTGACCTGCAAATTCAATTTGCATGGGTTTTAACATAGGAGTATCAGTAGGAATTCCATTAAAACCCATTGTGGTAATACTGTCCTTGGACAATTTTAGTCGTTTCAGTAACTGAGAAGGGGCGCTGGCTAGCACCGAACGTGATGCACCGGTGTCAACTGGAATGCCTTGGATTTGTACAGTTACCATAGGATCATTGTATCCTGCTTGTGTATGTACCACACCTAGTCATTGTGGGGGTCCTTGGTTCTCGGGATTCCATACAGGGAAAGGCTGTCTTGGCGAGTGATAATTATCAAAGGCATAATGGCCCATAATGTGGCACTACCAACACTGGATATTATATCAGCGTGAAGGGCTAGGTTGTGACTCTCTACCACGCCCAAAGGCTCTCTGTCTACCACGGAAAGTTCCTCTGGAAAATCCTCTACCTCTGTTATTCATATAAAGAACATTCTGACTATCTATGGGTGACCAGACAGCATTGGGGTCATCCCAGTGAGAAGGCTCCTTAGAGAAATCCTCCTCCTCATCCAAGGAGGACTCATTGTGACTTGTGATTTGTCGTGTGGTAGGTTTAACCTTTTTTTTCTGTGTCTCAATTTGTTTAATTTGAAGGGACATCAAGTGAGTCTGTAACTTCTGCATTTCCCTATTCTGCTTTTGGGTGTTTTTCAAGAAAGTTCTACATTGGTGTAAAATATGTTCTTTCATTTCTGGCCAAGGTTTCTGAGAAATCCCTACGGTATTGTCAAGAGTGTCCTTAATCTTGTAAAGTAAGGTTCCTTTAAATAGATGGTAAAAGATAGGGAGGCTATTAGGGGCATCGAAGCGCTCCTCTGTCTCTTCTCTATATAACTGTTGTAATTTCAGCATGTATTTTTCAATAGGCTCAGTGGGTTCACAGCGTTGGGAGGTAAGGACTTAAAATCCTTACACATGGGGAATCGAGTACGGATAGCTGTGAAGATACTACCTTTAATAATGGAAAATTCAGAGCCATCAAAAATATCTTCTGTAGCAGCTCGGCCGAAACTGGCGGCTGCAAAAAGATCTGATACATTAGCTTGAGGAATACGCCCTAGTAATGCCTTAACATCGCCTATGGCTAAGGTTCTCGCCATGGTCAATTCTTTATCCATTTACTCCCACCCTAAAATAGGTCTGGTAATTGCTGTGCTAGGCTAGTTAATTCAACATCAGAGTATGGGGTATATTCAGTATAGGGGACACCACCGGTTTGTTTATTTAGTAAGGGAAAAATGTTGATTTTTGTTTGGGGAAATTTGTTCTCATATTTTTCCCAAATCTTGAGTCCTTCTAACATATATGTTTTAACCCTAGGACCCCAGCCGGGGTCGGGGTATGAATGTATTAGGTCCCTAGGGAGCTTAAGTTTATTGGTGGTCAAGGATCCCTCATGGGGAAAGTTATCAGCTTGTGGCCACAAGGAGTCAGACCATGTGGCTAAGGTATCGACCCATGGTACCACAAAGTACCAAGAGCGCTCTTTTTGGGCTACGTATTCATTTGGTGTGGTTGGTGCGGAGCCACAATACATAGTAGGTAAACCTTTATTTTTAAGTATACCAGACAGACCATCTCTGACGTCTTTTTGAGTATCAGCGCCAGTCTCAGGTTTAAGGGTATGGGATCTAGTACGATCAGATATTGGACCCTCGTGTATCTCCTCATCACCCATTGAAGGTTGAGAGGAGGATAATTTAAGGCTATTTTCTAGATCTGCTAACACCTGTGACATATGTGCAAGATCCTTAGAGAGGATATTGTCAGTTTTGGTTTCTCGATCGTATATGGTTTCAGGAATTTTGGATTGTCCAGAATTGTTTAATAACGGTGTAATATCAACAACGCCATTAATGTTGACTGTAGTTGATTTATTTTCAAAAGCAACAGGAAAATTTGACTCCAGCTGTAAATCGGGATATAAACTTTTATAACCGACTGCTGTGCCACAGGGTAACAGTTTAGTTGTGTCTGTGGATTCAGGGCAAATCGGGTCGTTATAGGGTGGAGGAGCTGAAGTCTCCGGTGGAGGAAATTTAGAAAGGTTGGGCAAGGATTTGGATTCTCCTTCCTTGTCTCCGACTAGGATCCATTTGTTAACTGCCTGTAAATGTTTAAGACGAGATTTGCCATTTTTCTTGGTCGCGTTGTATTCACTTAATTTAAATAATAATTTAGGATCAAAGGATCCTTTAATGGGCCAACAAAAATCAGTCTGTTTCTTAATCCACTTATATAATTTGTTACAAATTTTAATAAGATCCTTCCTTTCACCCGGGAAGTATTTAATTACAGATAAGTGAGAACCCAGTTGCGGGTTTGAGGTTTTCAGTGCAGGGAAATGTGCATAGGAATAGTGCTTCCCAGGATCCTTTGTGACCAAGAAAGTAACCCTAATTGAGTGTCAGGTGTCGAACTAAGGCATTCTGGGGGACAAAATGAATATACATGAGATGTAGTAATATGCATTGTTGAAGTAATATATGCAGACGTATCTCTTGCATATACATTGAGGATAGCCTGAAAACTTGACTTGGGATTAACTGGACAGGTTTATAAACTATGATATGAGCAAATCTGGGGACACGGGAACCAAATTCAGAATCAAAGTTTGGGAAGTGGGAGCAGGGCAATGTGCTAATTCCAGATGTGAGTTTTCTCATTTGTTCTGCTTCAGTAAGCTGAGCTTTGAAACAGAGGCAGGAGGGGTTTGAAATGCTGAGGTACAACCAGTGCTTTTTTGTGGAAAAAAAGGTGCATACTCATTATGGGCGGGGTCACCACACATGGCCCCACCCCTGTGATAGCCACACCCATATTAGCCACACCCCTTACACGCATATAAAGAGACATCACTGAAAATGTTATACTAGCATAGGTGAAAAAAATAACGTGATTTTTTTTCATTATAAATACTTTCTGTAAGCTGTTACAGCTCTAGTATACCCAGTGCAAAATAAGACAGCAGATGTAAATTCTCAAACTGGACATATTCCAAACACTAAAATAAAAATAAAATGATTTTTTTCAACCTTTGTTGTCTGGTGACTTTGTTTTTCTATCCATATTGGTCCCTGTCTCTGATTCTGCTGCTCTATCTGTTTTTTTAACTCCATTTCCAGGGCTTCCTTTCCATTTATTTCTTTACTTTCCTCCTTTCTTCTTCATTTCTTGCTCTACATCCATAAGTAAAAGTTGGGTCCTCCTTCGTGGAATTGACTGGAGGAGGTATAACGTGGATCCAGCTTTTGCCTATTTTCTCCATCCACGTGCAGTTTTTCTCCTCTCTTCCCTTTCCCTCATCTCCATCCATGTGCATCTTCTTCTTTTTTCTTTCCTTCCCTCCATCCATGTCCAGCATTTCTCCTCTCTCCTCCATCCATGTCCAGCTTTTCTCCTCTCTCTTCCCTCCCCTGTATCCATATAAAGCAATAATTGTCTCTCCCCTCTCCTCCATCCAAGTCCAGCATTTCTCCTCTCTCCCCGCCATCCATCCATGTCCAGCAATTCTCCTCTATCTCCCGCTCTCCTCTCCATCCATTTCCAGCATTTCTCCTCTCTTCCCTGCCCTCCCATCCATGTGCATCTCCTTCCTGTCTTCCCTCCCCTCCATCCATGTCCAGCATGTCTCCTCTCTCCCCTGCCCTCCCCTCCCATGTCCAGCGATTGTCCCGTCCTCCCCTGCCATTCATGTCTAGCAATACTTCTCTCTCCCCTGCCCTCCCTCCACATCCAGCAATTCTCTCTTCCCTCCCCTCCATATCCAGCAATTCTCCTGTCTCCCCTGCCCTCCCCTCCCATCCATGTCCAGCAATTCTCTCTTCCCTCCCCTCCACATCCAGCGATTCTCCTCTCTCCTCCATGTCCAGCAATTCTGTCTCCCCTGCCCTCTCCTCCCATCCATGTCCAGCGATTCACCTCTCTCCCCTCCATGCAGTGGCGTAGGAAAGGGGGCATGGTCCACCCCGGAGGCACGCCGCTGGGGGGTGTTGGCTCCGCGCTGGTGCACTGCCCTTTCTGCCCCGGAACAGGTTATTTCCTGTTCCGGGACAGAGAGAGCAGTGAACCAGCGCGGAGCCGACACACCCCAGCAACGTGCAGTCGGGACAGATTGGCCCTCCCGCCCGTCCCTCGCCGCAGGTATGCGCTCCGGGGGGGGGTGCGCTCCAGCGGGAGGAGGGTGCGCCGTGCTGCACCCGGGGGGGGGGGGGTGCGCAGCGGCGACCCGCCCCGGGTGTCAGCTCCCCTCGCTACGGCTCTGCCTCCATGTCCAGCAATTCTCTCTTCCCTGCCCTCCCATCCATGCCCAGCGATTCTCCTTTCCCCCCTGCCCTCCCCTCTCATCTAAGGTTACCATATGGCTCCAGAAAAAGGAGGACACATTGATCCAGTCCAGGTTTTGCTTCCATTGAAAGCAATGGAAGTAAAACCCAGACTGGCTCAATCTGTCCTCCTTTTTCTGGAGCCGTATGGTAACCCTACTCTCATCTGTCCAGCCATTCTTCTTTCCCCTGCCCATCCTCCTCCACTGCCTGCCAGCGAAGCGATAAAGAAAGGCTGCCAGTGTCAGACTCGCTCGGCTGCGCGAACGCTGAGGCAGTGATTGAAACGAAAGGCTGGCAGCGTCAGTCGTCAGAGCTTCCCTCTGCGAGTCCCGCCTACTTTGTTTCAACTTCCTGTTTCCGCATAGGCGGGACTCGCAGAGGGAAGCTGTGACGCTGCCATGCCAGCCTCTTTCAATCACTGCGCTGCCTGCCTGCCGAGTCCGTAAAAAAAAAAAGTAAGTAGGGGAGTGAGAGGAAGGGTGCAGGACTCGCCGGGGCAGGCCAAAAAAGTCTTACAACCCTCTTATCTTTCTCCTGCTTCTCTCACTTTCTGGTATGTGCCATTGCTGAGGTAGTCGGGACAGAAATCACACAGCTCAGATAAATAACAATACAATGTGCTCTTTCTCCATTTTGATTTCCTTCTGTTGATGGGTGAACGTGTGCTAATAATAGTGTAAGATCTTTTCAAGCCACACCAGTTCTTTGTTTTGTATGCAAGTGTGTCTCAGGCTGTAATTATTTGCTGAATGTGCGCGCGCATGGTTGCAGGTGCTCTTTCTGGATTGTTCCTATTGCTCCGCTTAGACACTGGAGGGCAGTGAATCCATTCCCAGGCTTTTCTGGTTGGGTGAAACTGGCGATTCTGGGAAATAACTGCTGTAATAAGTAGATTTTTTTTTTGGTACATTGTAGTGCCTTGGTGTGAATTGGCCAACATTTGACAGACAATTTAGTTACAATGTGGGGACTATAAAATTAGAGGTAAATAAATAAAATAAAGAATGTGACGTGATAGCCTTTTTTTTTTTTTGCTGAACTAAATACATTTTAAACAGGTGTAGAGACCTCAAAGCTTCTCATTGTCAGGATAACAGAGACCTCTGGTGGGTGTTCTATAATAGTGTACTTGTGATGAATACGCCCTAGTGTCCAGAAGAGAGAGAGGGTTCTCCTCACTGGTGAGTAATGTTTAGGAGGAGACCTTGTTGGTGAGGGTATAAAACCCCAGCCCTGTTTTGCATTCTTTGTCTTTGATACCCTGGCCACTGGACATGGTTCTATGAGGGAATCAAAAACTTTGTCTAACTCAACCATATTACCAGGAGTACAGAAGTAGTGAAATGTGACTGGGTTGCTGAAGCTTCTGCATTTGTTTCGGTGGTGTGATCTGGAACAGGGAACCAACATACCACTGTTTCTAAGAAGGAAGAGGAGTTGAGCCATTGGATAAACTGGAAAACAGCAGGGGACACTGAGGGGCCGGTGTACAAAGCCACCACAAACCAAACTGCGCGATCACTACAGAGTGTGCACGCCTATTATTGGGTGCAAAATGCAGAGAGGGATTGAGCGCTGTATTAAAAATATATAGTAGTGAGCTTATTTAAGTATTCTGTGCAATGCTGAGAGTATTCTATGGGATGCAGAGAGCCTTTGACACGCAGAACATGAGACATGTTTCACCAGGGCCTGGGCAGAATAGAAGGGTTTGTGGAGAGGATTTATTGTCAGTTTATGAGATTAACTGCTAGTTTTATCTTGTTTTGCAAGAGAAGAAAGCCCCTTCAAGTTTCAAAGGCAGACAAGGTGACAAAGGTGCATGTCCAAATGGAACCAAAAGTGAAAGCACCCGTCAGTGCCTGCCTGATCTCCTGTCCCCAAATAAGAGTCTTGCAAAAATTTCATGTTAAAGCAGTTTTTCTGAGGCTCATATTTAGGTGCAGAAGAACAAGTGCTGATATTTTCCGCTCATAAAATTTGAATGGCAGTAGCCTTTCGCATGGCATGGTATTACTCTCATGGTAGAAAGCCACATGCTCAGACTTCCGTACAGGGCTCTACCACGGGCCTTTCTACATGGGCCCCTGAGTATACAGGAAAGGGCTAGAAGCAAAGAGCTAAGTAATGAAGACAAACAACAGCAGTGGCCGCATTTGGGTTTAACACAACTCTGGAAACGTACAGAAGTAAAAAAAAAAAAAAAAGAAAGAAAGAGGTGTCTATTAGAATCTGGAAAGTCCTGAAAGAGAAATAAGTGACTGGAAGTGTTTTGTTGTTGTTTTTGCTCCCTGCTTAATCTGTTATTGGTGGTGGTGGTTCTGGTATTTTTTGCTTAAAGACTATCTTTGAGTAAATTATTTTGGTTCAGACCCCCAATTCTGGCCTGGATGGAGTTAGAGTGCCAGTGGAGAGTATTTATTGTTTTGCCAGTGCCCCCTGCCCCCACCCCAGTGATACAGCTCCTGAACTGGACTCGCCAACCTAAAATTCATATTCTAAGTAATGTAACCTTCCTAAGACTAATCTGGGTAGGAAGGGGCTACATAAGCTATAGGAAGCTAAATCCCCCTTTCTCATTGGGAACTAGAACCATGTTCCTACCAAGATGCAGAACATGCTTGGTAATGTGATGTTTAGGAATAACAGGTGGGGGCAGTTATGCTATTCTGCTAGACTGGGCACTGATTTACCAATTTTTATTTAAATCAATTTTTATTAAGAAAAGAAAAACAATATCAACAGTGAAAAAACAATATACTTTTTTTTCAAAAATTATATGTTATAACCCCCCACCCAATTTACCAAATCTCCCCCAAGCCTGGTTTATTTTTATCCACACCATGGAGGAACGTAAACAGAAAATTCTGCTAGGGATAAGTGTGTGAGTTACAAAATAACTATCACAATTAACAATTTAAAATTCAACTACGAATTTATGTGGTATTACACTCCACAAAGGTTCCCAAATCCTTTGAAAATGCTTCTACTGTGCAGGATGATTCCACCTAACCTTGTGATGTTCCATTATCATAACTGTAGGCAATAAATTTAACCATTGTGGCCTACTGGTTAGTGCAGCAGCCTGAAAACCTGTGGAACTGGGTTTGATTCCCACTAGTGACTCTGGGCTAGACATTTAACCTGAGAGAAGATCCACCAGCAAGCGGAAAACTCAAGCACCCCACGGTAAAAACAATAATGTGTAAAAAGTGGGAGTACGACCAAGGATACCAGAAACTGGAAGATGTTCTTAAATAAAAAACTTTATTAAAGGTTTGAAAATTCATTAAAGGTTTGAAGACTCGACACGTCGTGTTTCAGCCGTCAGGCCTGCATCAGGAGTCTATAAAAAGTACATTTATATATGATATGTATGATAAAACATTTATCTACAGAAAAAGTTAAAACAATAAATGTAATAAATTATATGAACTCATAGACTTTAAAAGTATATATATGGCAATTTTGTAAGATAAAAAATAATAATAATAATTAAAAATAAAACACATACATATGATAAACTTATCACGAAAAAATACTGTGTATAAATTTGTGAAATAATAATGCAATACAAAAAACCATCCATGTCTTATATGAATAAAAACAGTAAATAATAAAAAATGTATATGCACATATAAATTTAAACAGTAAGAGTGAAATAATACAGGGTGCACATACATATTAATAAAAAGAGCAAATGACCATTTAAAATTATGAATTTTGAAAATAAAATTAATAATAATATCATAATGCTGTGATGTATATACATACATATATATACAACGTTAAAATCACATACATATGGAGAATATTAGTCAATTTGATAATATTAGTCAATGATTTAATGCAAACCACATGAATAGAAAAACAAAGTTTTTTATTTAAGAACATCTTCCAGTTTCTGGTATCCTTGGTCGTACTCCCACTTTTTACACATTACTAGACATTTAACCTTCCATTGCTGCATACAAAATGAGTGCCTGTATATGATATGTAAACCACTTTGATTGTAACCACAGAAAGGTGGTATATCGAGTCCCATCACCCCTCCCCCTTCTCTTTGTGTCTGTAAACTACACCTGTGTGTATAGAGGTTCCATATTCTCCATCTAAGGCAATCCATATTGCTTCCTTCTTTCCCCAGGCCCCTCCGTGTTTTAGCCTTTTTAATAGATTTTCACATATATTGCTTCTCCATCACCTTTTTGGTCATCACTATATATCCTAAAAAAATTATTTATTTGTTACATTTGTATCCCACATTTTCCCACCTGTTTGTAGGCTCAGTGTGGCTTACATAGTACCGGAGAGGCCTTTGCAGGCTCTGGTGTGAACAAATACAGGGTGATGTTGTGGTAAGATCAAGTTCATGTGGCACAGCCACATTAGGGAATCGGAGAACAGAAGAGTTATGTCCATTACATGCTTTAGTTTGGTTGCGTTGCAGACGTTAGGCATTTAAGTTGGATCGGTAGGGTATGCCTTTTTAAAGAGGTTGGTTTTTAGTGATTTCCGGAATTTTAGGTGGTCGTACGTCTTTTTCAAGGCTTTTGGTAATGCGTTCCACAGTTGTGTCCTTATGTAGGAAAAACTAGATGCGCAAGTTGTTTTGTATTTAAGTCCTTTGCAGCTTGGGTAGTGCAGATTTAGATAAGATCGTGTTGATTCAGATGTATTTCTAATTGGTAAGTCAATCAAGTTTGTCATGTAACTCGGGGCTTCTCCGTAGATGATTTTGTGAACCAGGGTGCAGATTTTGAAGGTGATGCATTCTTTGATTGGGATCCAGTGTAGTTTTTTGCGGACGGGTTTTGCGCTTTGAAATCGCGTTTTACCAAATATAAGCCTAGCTGCCGTGTTTTGAGTGGTCTGAAGTTTCTTTAAGGTTTGTTCTTTACATCCCGCATAAATGCCATTGCAGTAATCTAAGTCGCTTAGTACCATTGATTGTATCAGGTTGCAAAATGTTTCCCTCGGGAAGAATTGCTTCACACGTTTGTTTCCACATTGAGTGGAACATTTTCTTTGTTGTGGATGCCACTTGGCTCTCTAGTGTTAAGTTATGGTCCATTGTAACGCCGAGGATTTTCAAGCTGTCTGAGATAGGAAGGGTGTAATCTGGGGTGTTGATACTTGTGGGGATGTCTTTGCTGTGTTGGGATGAGAGGATGAAACAATGAGTTTTTTTCTTTGAGTTTTAGTTGAAATGCATTTGCCCATGAATCCATGATGTTCAGGCCGAGCTTGATTTCATTGGTGATTTCTGTCAGTTTGGTTTTGTAAGGAATGTATATTGTGACATCGTCTGCATATATGAAAGGGTTAAAGCTATGGTTGGATAAGGACTTGGCAAGTGGGGTCATCATTAAGTTGAATAGGATCAGTGATATCAGTGATCCTTGCAGTACTCCACAGTCTGCTTTCCACGGTGATGATATGTTTGAATTTGATTTTACTTGATATGCTCTTTTGGTTAGGAAGCCCTTAATCCAGTTGAGTATGTTTCCACCAATCCCGAACTTATCTAGTAATCTTATTAATATATTATGGTTTACCATTTCAAATGCACTAGACATGTCGAATTGGAAGAGAAGGATGTTTTTGCCTGTTGCTATTTCCTGCTTGAATTTGGCTAGAAGAGTGAGTAATATTGTTTCCATGCTGTGGAGGGGCGAAAGCCTGACTCTGATTCGTGTAATATTGAGAATTTGTTTATGCAATCTGTAAGTTGTTTGATTACCATGCTTTCCATCAGTTTGACCACCAAACAGGATAGATGCTACTGGATGGTAGTTAGTGATTTCGTTTGTTTTTTTTCTTGGTATCTTTTGGTATTGGGGTGAGTAGGATATTGCCATTTTCCTTAGGGAAGAGGCCTTGCTGAAGCATGTAATTTAGGTGGGATGTGAGGTCCGCTATGAAGCGGTCAGGAGCGGATTTCATTAGGTAGCTGGGACAGGTATTTAGTTTACAGTGAGTGTTGGAAAACCTACTAATCGCCTGGGTAACTGTTTCAACGGTAAGGAGGGCGAAGTTTAACCAGGTCCGATCTGCCAGGTATTCTCTAATGGTTGGGTCCAATTCATTAAGGAAGTTTTCAATGTCGGTGTTGTTCTGAGGTAGCGTGTTGCGTAGGTTTACAATTTTTTCATTGAAGTACTTTGCAAGTTTATCTGCAGGTGGGATGTCTGTATCCATGGTAGTGACCAAGTTGGTGTCTAGTAGTTTGTTCACGAGTTGGTATAATTTCTTCATGTCTTTGTAATCCGTCCCTATTTTGTTTTTATAATATGATCTTTTGGTCTATCTTATTGTGTATTTGTATTTTCTTTGTATTTGTTTCCATGTGTTGAGTGTATGTTCATCTTTTGTTTTATTCCATGCTCGTTCGAGTTTCCTGGTTTGTGTTTTTAACTTTTTCAGTTCATCGTTGAACCATGGTGTTGAGTTATGCTTGCGTGGGGTTCTTGTTCCTAAGGGCGCAATTTCATCTAGTTTGCTTTTGCATCTTTTGTCCCATTATATGAGGTAGTGTATGGAGTCTGTTTGTGTTGCCCATTTGTCATTGTATATTAGTTGCCAGAATGTTTTCGTGTCTACTTGACCTCTTGTGCTGTAGGATGTGTGTTCTAGTATTTGTTGTATACCCTTCTTCCGCCAATGTAGGGATAGGTTTAGTTTGTAGTGGTCGGTCCAGGGTGTGTCTGTCCATTTCGTATTTGTTATTGTTAGGTTCTGGTCTGTTGAGAGTTTGTGTGAGATGAGATCAAGTGTGTGTCCTTTGACGTGGGTTGCTTGCATTTGTGTCCATTTGAGATCTCATAAACGGAGAAATTCCTTACATTCTCTTGCATTAATAGAGTTCGGGTCGTGAAGGTTGATGTCTCCTAGTACTAGTGTATTGGAGTTGCTTACACATGTGTTTGAAATGAAGTTGATCTGGCTTTTGCTCCAATTACCTGGAGGTCTGTAAAACAAGACGCAATTCAAATGGTCGCGTAGGGTTTTGTAGTGGAGTCTGATTGAGGCAATTTCAAGTTGAGGTGTTATGGACTCGGCAGTGGTTTCGGTGGTAAAGTGGGACCAATAGATTAGTGCTATGCCTCTGCCTCTCTTTTCTTTTCTTTTCTTGTCCAGTGTCTGATTTTGTATCCTGGAGGGCACAGGTCTAGGATTATAGGGTCCTTTTGATCATTGATCCAAGTTTCAGTGAGGAAGAGTAGGTCGAGGTTTTCTGACATGATTTAGTCTGTTAATGTCAAGTAGTAGTAGTAGTATTGCTGTTTTATTTACAGCGGATCTGGCGTTGATGTAGCCCACTTGGATTGTTTGGAATGGGTCTTCTGTATTTGGTGTTAAGTGGACTTTTGTTAGTTGTTGCTTCTTTGTTGAGGTGAGTTTGTTTGGGCCCTTCTTTCCTTTCTGTTGTGGTTGTTCGCCTGTAAGTGTTCTTCCTTTGTTTAGGTTGTTAACAGTTTGGTGTGGTGTGGTATTTGATCAATCTATGATGATTGTATAGTATGGGTATGATGTTTTCTGCAAGTGGAGTGGATCATTGTTAGGGAGTAGGTTATTAGGAGTAATTTGAGGGTATTCATTATGGTATATATTTCCTGTGGTTACTATTAAGACCGTGTTGCCCCAATCTGCTGTCCTCACAAGCCTGCCTTCTCCAGTTGATCAAATGCAGTGCAAAAGGCTCCTTCTCAGGCACGCCCATCCTGCTGAAGGTGTCTTCAGTTCACTAGCAATTATTCAGTTTTTACTTTGGTTTTTACTGCCAGGCCTTTCAAGCCTTGTCAGTTGTAAGGTCGCAATATCTTGAAATATAATAGGCACTTTACTCACGGTCTGGTGATCAGACACATTGCCCAGGGCACAGAGACTCCGCAACCCTGGGAGCTGTGTCTATGTTGGAGGTAGACACCAGAGGGGGGGGGGGGCAGCAGCCTCAGGCTGCTGCTACTGCTTTGCTCTGAGCCCCTCGAAGCCTGTCTGAGAGGTTCAGGAATTTATAAGACAAAGAAGCGTTATTGACCATAACCATACCTTGGAATGTAGCCAGGGGAAATGCTTGGTAATTTGGTTTTTAAAGTCCAGTGTCTAATATTTAACAGGCACTTCTGTTCCATCAAAGACATGCAGTAGATGTATGTGTTTCACTCCTGTGAAATTATTTGGAAGTTTTAATGCTGAGAAAGCTTCAGCAAGATAGCAGAGCTTTAGAGGTAGTATAAATTATAGATATGAACATTATCTCAAAAGTTGTAGTGGGGGTTTAGTTAGCAGTTTCTGATCCTGGTGTCCTTTGTTCCAATTGATGCAGATCTCTGGAGGTTTTTCAGTTGTTATAGCCCAGTATGGTTATGTTGTCCCATATGTGATGATAAAATATTTTAGCAATAGTGCAGTTTATTAGTGCTAGATGTCAAAATGCAATACTTTGATTGCATTAAGCAAAATCAATTCGGTAAAACTCTTTTACCAATTCTTAGTATATTCTTATTTAATAGAACAATTTTACCTGTTCATATAACCTTGTCCAAGTATTATCTTTAAAATCTATCTGGGTAAGTATTCTCTTGGTCTAAACAAAATATTGATTCAGGTTCTATAACCTCTTTGACTCTTCAGGAATAATTTTACAATAAATTGATCAGGTAGGTGTGAGTAGATACCACTGAAATGTTTTGCAGGTATATGGTGTAAATGATCACTAAATAAGATTTTGTTTCTCTGTGTCTTTGCAGGTACAGTCACTTAACTCTAAGAAGGCTTCTGTTTATTGAGGAGGGTGCTAGTTTGTAGATTTTCAGGATCCAAACTCCTATACCAGCTTTTGATTGACGATCTTAGATACTGGTATGTACTACTCTGATTTTAAATAAATTGTTTAAAAAAAATTTAACAGTCCACATATGCATGTTTTTGTGCTCTTCATTTACAAGTTTCCTTTTTTTTTTCTTTTACTGTGTTTCTAGCTATTCCACAAAATAAAAAAAAAATAAAGGTGAGGGGGTTCATTAACCAAGTCTTCAAATCTTAACTATCACTTTGCTGATTTTACTTTAGCCCTTCTAACTGTGTTTAACTATAAAATCCCTAAACAAACTCAAGTTTAGAGATTCCAGTATGAGGAGTTTCAAACTAGTGGATAATTACTAAGCTGTGTGAAGCAGCTAGTCAGATTTTACCAAGAAATAGACATTAACATGAACATGTGCTAATGCCTAAAACCAGCCAACATTCAGCAAGAAACTTGTACTAGCTGCTTAATGCAAGTAGGAGTAGCTTGCGGGAGAGACAGGGAGAGCAGAGGAATGATCATCGGTGACACTGCGTGGATAAGTACCCTACGCTAGTGAATAGCATGGCTGCAGCTAACACCATGTATCAGCGGCCCTGTAGTATTGCCACTTGTTTCCTTCCTCCCAACATTGCCCCCTTTGTGATTTACGCCCCCCCCCCTCCCAAGTCAGCAGTCGCCATCCAGTCCTACCACCCTGAAGTCGCAAAACCCACTCCTGATTCCCCCTCTCTTGGGGCCTATCCAGGGGTTGCCATGATGGTCCAGTGAGCCAAGGTAAGAGTGGTTCCCGTCTGCTCTTGCCATGGGACTGCACCGGGTCCAAAATGGTACCAGTGACTCCTAATGACAGTCTCACAGTACTAAGACCAGAGAGCATCCTTCAAGAAGGAGACTACTACTAGGGATCATTAGCACTGATTTGGACCTGGGGCAGGAGTGGAGGCGATGACTTCTGCCCTTACCCACTGGACCACCATGGCGACCCCTAGGGGAGGAGGTGTTTGTGTCTCGGAGTGGGGAGGAAATGTATGACATTGGGGTGGAGGGATTTTGGGAGGAGTACAGGATATACCACCATATCAGCTCTTTATATATTTTAGAGTGGGCCTGCACTGTGTTCCTTGCATTGGCAGATGGTATGGGAGCACTTATGCTGTCTGCAGCTGCATGTAACACGCTTCCTGTGTGGTGAGTTGTCTACCTTGTGTGAGTATATCGCCTGCATTTACTGCACCAGCTTTGCACTTACCGTACCCTAGTTTTGCACCTAACGCTCACGCCAGTAATGTGATGTTCCAGCCAAATGCATTTTTTCTCACTACAGTGAGCATTGCACTTTTCAGTGAGGCTTTTTGTTTGTTTGTTTGTTTGTTTGTTTGTTTTTAGTCTTTCAAAGTACCAGAGCACACTTCAGCCACGTTAGGGTTCATAAGTTAGTCTTCCAAATGTATTTGGGATAAGGCAGGGCAGTGCCTAGTCACACAGACCACCACTGTCAGGTAGTTTATGCTGACAGTTCTCTTCAAGCTTTACTTAAAGTTCTTCATATACAAAGAATTTCTCTCGCAAGTACTTTGCTTTTAAATTACAACCAACATGTAGGGGGCTAGGGGTGGGTGGGCTACGGTTGGGGTGAGGTTTTTCTTCTATTATAAATATTAAAGTTCCTTTTATCGAACTGTTTTATTGTTGGTTGTTGTACTGAGGCTAAAGATTGTGTTTATTTGTGATGCACAACTATTCATCAATAAAAATTGTTTAAAACTAAATTACAACCAACATTGCCCTTTTACCACCTTCTGCTTCAGTTACATTAAAAATAAATAACTCCTCAAATAAATTGAATTCCCTCTCTCGTAATTCATTTTTTTTCAGTTAAGATTATTTTTACTCTTTCTGTCTAGCTTCTCACTGGTATCTCAGAATGAAACATATGCTCTGCACGGGCAGTGACTTTTGGATACAGAGGGCACTCCCCCCCCCCCCCCCCCCCACAAGCTTACCTTTCTGGCCCACACAGCTTCAACCAGTCCTGAAGCCCGCCACCTCTCAAATCAGGCTTTTCTTCCTAGCTGGGCCCAGGGTGCCTGTTTGTGACACATGGGCTAGTGCATGCGCTTCTGTGTTCCACAGTTGCACTAATCTTTACCCCCAGAGTCACACCAGCAGCTCGCTGTTTCCTCCCTTCTCAGTCCTACACCCAGCAACCTACAGACAACATGTGTGTATGGTAGAGTTAGTAAGAATTACATATCAGTGGTGCCTTAATCCTGAGGCAATCCATTTGGAGCCTTAGAGCTTACCCCATCTCCAAGCCGCTGCCAATACAATTATTCCCACTACCAGCAGGATTGATACCAAACGATGTGTCTCTGGTGGGCGAAAGTGCAAAAGACAAGATTCCACTGTCAATGGATACCGCACACCTGTAATTTGAGCTAGTAAGTGGACCACCTCGGACCAATAGGGCTTTATATTTGAGCAAGTCCACCATATGTGGAGCATGTCACCCTTCTCAGAACATCCCCTCCAACAATAGCCCATTCCTTGTTTATACATTTTTGCCATACTGTACGGGGTGAAATACCAGCGATAAAGCATTTTGTTATCCATTTTCTATCAGTGAGCTAGAGACAGAAGCCTTCAGCATATATCCAAAGGCCTTCTCCCATTTTCGTAAATCATATTTATTTCCCATATCTTGCTTCCATCTCTGTGTGTACCTCAATATAGATATGCCGGGCCAGGAGCGCTGCATATAACCGCAATGTACAGCCCTTGGCTTTCCCACCCTGGAGTGCAGTCTCCATCACCGTGTCATCTAAAGTCAATTCATCTTTAGCTCTACCGTGTATATAGTTTCGTATCTGCCTATAGTTAAATATATGGTGGGTTGGTAAACCATTCCATTTGCCCTTCCACCCAAATCTGTCCCCGTTGTGATAAGCCCTTTCGTTCCCAGTTTTTATAGACTGCCTCCTTTGTCCCGAGGGGAAAACCTGGGGCGGCCCGTATGGCCGTCTGTCTAAAGTATGTCCTGTTGGGAAAGAGCCTTCGGCTTATATCACACCAGGTTTGTAGAGGAAAACGTATAGTGTGTGTGTGTGTGTGGGGGGGGGGGGGGGGTATATTAATATGGTGTAGTAGTTGTTGATGGAGAAACCACAATATAGATCCTAACTGATGTATGTCTTTTCAGTGTCTCTCAATTTGGACCCAAAACTTGGTAGGTTCAGCGACCCACTCCATCAATAGGCATAGTTGCGCTGCTTGTAAATACAAAAGAAAATTGGGGATCCCCATACCTCCCCATTGCTTTGGCTGATTTAGGATCTCTGCTCACACCCGCGGCGGTTTATGCCTCCAAATGTATGCAAAAACTGTATGATTGAGCTGGCAAAAGAAGTGTTTGGGCAATGGTAATGGCAATGCTAAGAATAAATATAGCAACTTGGCAAAACCATCATTTTTATAGCCGATGTTCTACCCAACCATGAGAGTTCCAAACCCTCCTATTTATCTAAATCCTGAAATATTTCCTTTATCTTTGGGGGAAAATTAGCCTCATAGAAGGTATGAAGCGATGGTGTAAGATTAATACCCAAATAATGTAATGACTTAGTTCGCCATCGAAAAGGGTATAATTGACGAATGGAGTTTTGTACCGCCAACGGCATATGGAGGCCTAAGGCCTCTGATTTATCCATATTAATCCGGAAACCCGAAACTCTCCCATAGCTCTGTATGATCCGCATTGCTGCTTGCAGTGTTCGCACTGGCTCTGTCAGAGTCAATAAAATATCATTAGGAAATAACATAACTTTGTGTGTCTCTGTACCCACTGTCTGACCCTGTGTTTCTGGGTGTGTTCGAATAGCCTGAGCCAAAGGCTCAATAGTCAATGCAAATAACAGAGGGGAGAGCGCACAGCCCTTCTGCGTTCCTCGACCTAAAGAAAATGGGGTAGAGTAGGAGCCGTTAGTTTGCAAGGAGGTTATCGGAGAGGTATAGAGTAAATGGAGCCAGGAAACAAAGCGCCCTGTGAAGCCCATACGCTCTAGTACAGAGAACATGAAAGGCCATTGCACGCTATTGAATTCTTTCCCGGCATCTAAAGAGAGAATGAGTGTGGACTGCTTCACGCCATTCGCCTCATGAATCAAATGGAGTGCCCTCCAAATATTATCGAACGCTTGGCGTCCCACAATGAAACCCGCCTGATCGGCATGAACTAAATGTGGTATCACCCTCTGAAGCCTTTTGGCCAGGATTTTTGTAAACAGTTTCTAGTCCGAACTCAACAATGAGATTGGGCGATATAAACCACAGTGCTGCAGATCTTTTCCCGGTTTCAGCAAGATGGTGATGTAGGCCAGGTGCCAAAAATATGGCAGCTCTGGCAAGCACTCCAGCTCGCTGAAAGCACGAACCATCAGCGGGGCAAGAAGTTTGCGGTAACATTTGTAGAACTTATTAGTGAACTCATCCGGCCCCAGTGCTTTCCCAGTGGGTATATCCTGTATGGCCTCCAAGACTTCATCTAGAGTTATTAGTGCCGACAGTGCCTCCCCCTGTGAGACCGTTATTTTTGAGAGTTGTATTTCCTTCAGATACTCCTGAACCTCCAGCATCGTGGGAGAGATATCAGGGTGGTACAGCGTTTTATAAAAATTTAAGAAGGCTAACTGAATCTCTTTTAATTGCTTGCATCTTTTCCCTGTATCATCTAGTATCGTGTAGATAAATCTGCTGATGGATTGCTTTATTAGTTTATGTGCCAGGAGTCGGGATGGCCTATTTCCAAATTCGAAGTGGGTTTGCCTAATTCTCTGTGGGTGTTCTGCTTTCTCTGCCAGCTGGAGCTCACGGAGCTCCAACTGGACGGCATGGATGCGCTCCTTGACCTGGGGATTAGATGAACCCTGTTTGCCTTGAATGGTCAAAGTAGACAGCTCTGTATGTAGTTCTTGGGGTTGGGACTTCACCTGTCGTCTTATATGAGTCCGCAACTCTATAACCCTCCCACGCATTACTGCTTTTAGGCCCTCCCATAGTATCACAGAACTAACCTCTCCGTTATCATTGAGTTCCACGTAGTCTTTAAGCTCCTTCAAGCGTGAAATAACCAGGGGATCAGCCAAGAGACCATCATCAAACTGCCACTGGGGTCGCGGGGGAGATAACACATTGAGCTCCATCTCTAGATTAAGGGGAGCATGATCCTACCACGTTTTAGGGTGGATCTGTATATCCTTCATACTTAGTAGTAAGTTAGGGGGGCCCAACCACATGTCAATACGAGAGTGAGAGTGATGGACTGCAGAGTAGTATGTGTAATCGCCAGTGTGGGGGTGCAGCCGGCGCCAAATGTCTAGCAGATGCCATCTCTTCATAAAACTATGAAGCTTAAGACGATCCTTTCGGGAATATATTACACCCCCTGTGGAGTTATCCAACTGTGGCTATAGGGTAAGATTGAAATGCCCTCCCATCAACAAAGTGCCCTCCACGTGCTTGGAAAGGAGCCCTGAAAGTTCCTCAAAGAAGGCCCTCTGATGCTCATTGGGGGCATAGATATTTAGAAGGGACAATATCTCTATTCCCACCTGTAGGACCACAAGAATATAGTGCCCCCTCTTATAGCGGACTATATATTTCACCTGCCAAGGGTATTTTCTAGAGAGAGCCATTAGCGCGCCCTTTCTTTTTCTTTCCATGTGACTAGAGGCAAAATAAAGGTGGTAGTATCTACTATGCCCACACAGGTGCTCATGAATTGGGAGTAAATGCGTTTCTTGTGCAAAAGTCACATCTGCATGTAGGCGTCAGATCTCTTTAAATAGAAATTGACGCTTTACTTGTGAATTTAACCCCTTAACATTAAATGTAAGAAAGGTAATATCATTCATGACTTATCTTTTACATTAACCTAGCTAGTACACATTACTAAAACTAGCAACATTATGCTAAACATCTGAGGAGTTGCCACCATCCCTCCTCCCTTCCCTCCTTCATTGATCTGGCACCTCTCTTTTCCAAGCATGAGGGTGCCTTAGAAGGAAGTGACTCCCACCTTTCTGTCAATCAGAGCTTCAAACTTTTAATCCACCTGTGGCAATCAAAGTTCCCAGTCCATGGCTAACTGGGACCAGTATTAATGCGTCTTCCAGCCTTCGCCAGGAGGCCTATGCCTCTAGTAGGTCTCAGTCCAAATAAATCATGTCCAATATGATCATTGTTATTTTTCATGCCTTCGCCTTAAAGCTTGCAGATTTTAGAGCAGAGTCTGACTGCTGGCGCTGTAAGCGGCCCTTTCCCGCTGTAACTCTCTGCCAACGCGGGCGAGCCTCTTTTGGTAAGGTTGAGGAAAGGTTTGTACCATCCTCTTTACCGGCAGCTGCTTCTGGGAATATTCCTGCTACCTCTGCAATTGTCTGAATCTGGTGTAGCTTGCCTTCTTTATAGACTCTCAAGGCAAATGGGTAACCGCATCTATATTGAATTCCCTGAGAGCGCAGGAACTGTGTGAAGTGTTTGAGTTCTGCTCGTCTTTTCAGCGTAGACGCCGCTAGATCTTGGTATATTTCAATTTGATAACTGTCCCACATAAAGTCTGCTATCTTGCGGGAGGCTTGCATGATTTTTTTCTTTTATCTTGATGTCTGAAGAAGTCTGAAAAACAGGCTATCAGGTCACGAGGTTTATTGGATCTTGGGGCCCCCAAGGACCGGTGCGCTCGCTCTATGCGAATTTCTGAGGGGTCTAGTGTTATCTATTCCTCTGCCAGCAATGCACTTGCCATTCAGGCTCGCAATCAGAATATAATGGCGAGCCAGGCAGGCCCTGAAAGTGTATATTACAGCGTCAGCTTTGGTTCTCCAAGTCTTCGATCTTATCCCATACTTGACGTGCCTTAGCCTGTGCCTCCTTGCTTTGGTGTGCTAACTTGGTAAGAGACTCCGCATGTTCTTCAAGTCGCTCTTCTGCCTCCTCCACTCGGTGTCCCAGCGCCCCCATCTCACCTCTCAGATCCGCCCCTAATATGGCCAGGTCATTGCGCGCCGCTTTTAGGTCTGTCTTTATCTCCTGCAGCCATTGATTTATCTCTTGAAGGGGCTCCGGGTCCTGCTCTGTAGATCCTCCAGAGAGGAACAGCAGCAGCGAACTCTGGGTGGCTCGGTGTGCCTTAGGATCGGGCGCTCACGTTTCTCCGTCGTCCACGTGGGTTGATGCGGCAGGCCCCGCATATGCGAACCTGGACAGATCTGGCTTTGATGCCTGGGAACTCATCTGATTATGATTACGCAGCGTTTCTGTTACGCTTCTATGTTTGTTCAGGTGCAACAGCCGCGGTGGTGCTTGTTTTTGCTCAAAGGCTAGCCGGAGCTCTCTGCCTAGGCATCCATCGTGTTCTGTGACGTCACTTCCCTTCAAGGATAGTAAACTTTCTACAATCCAATGGGGTGCAAGATCCAAGGCAACATAGCTTCTCCAAAGGTAGATCATGTCAAACAAATCTAATTGATTTCTTTGTCTGGATAAGAGAAGAACTTGACTGAGTACATGTGCTGGATGTGATCTACTTAAATTTCAGCAAAGCCTTTGATGCTGTCCCTCATAGGAGGCTCATGAATAAATTGAGCAGATTGAGGATGGGATCCAGTGTGGATCAGAAATTTGTTGACTTACAGGTGACAAGAGGGTGGTGGTAAATGGAATTCACTCAGAAGAAAGGGGAGTATTGGAGTGCCTTAGGGATCCATCCTGGGACTGCTTCTGTTTAATAGTTTTGTGAGTGATTACCGAATGGTTAGAAGAAAAGAGTATGCCTTTTTGTGGATGAGACAAAGATTAGCAATAAGAGTATACACCTTGGAGGGAATGCAGAGCATGAGAAGTGAACTACAAAAATTTAGAAGTATAGGCAAATGCTTGGCAGTTTGGCATGCAGAAACCCAAAGGAGCTGTTTGTGATAGGAGGTGAGAGACTGATATGCAATGGCCAGGAAAGGGACCTCAGGGTGATAGTGGTTGAGATGGCGAAAGAATGTGATAAAGCAGTGGCCAAGGCTAGAAGGATGCTTGGCTGCATAGAGAGGGGCATAATCAGCAGGATGCAATGTTCCTATGCAAGTCATTGGTGAGACTGCATTTGCAGTACTGTGTTCAGTTTGGAGGAGAGGAGGGAGAAATAGGATACAGATGTTTAAATACTTGAAAGAAATTAACAAGTGAACCTTTTCCAAAAATGGAGAGACAGTAGAACAAGAGGACATGAAATGAAACTACAAGGGGGAAACTGAAAAAGCAACATCAGAAAATAGGAGGAAGGGATTTGATTACCACCTTTCTGTGGTTACAATTAAAGTGGCTTGTGTATTATATACAAGTACTTTTTTTGTCCCTAGTGGGCTCATAATGTAAGTTGTGGGGGTTATTTTTGTACATTTTCACAGAAGAGAGGTGGATGCATGACATGCTGTTCTGCGGGAGTTGGTGGGAATGAAAATGGTGATAGAATCCAAAAGGGTGTGGGGTATACACAGAGGATCCTTATATGGGAAGCAGATTAAATAAAAGTATACAGCAGAGTACTACCACTCAAGTAAAGCATAACTGACACAATTATGCATATGAAGAGCATAGAGGGGCAAGTACAGCCCTAACAACAAAATGGGGAGGGTAACCTTCATGGAGTGGCAAGTTCACCCTGGCTGCCTTTCTGGGGATGAACCATGCTGGTCTTTATCTGCTATTTACTATGTTGCTGTGATGTTAGGCTCATGATTACCCTTGGAGCCCTTTAAAAAAAATCTGCATTATATTGGTCATCCTCCAATTTTCAGGTACCATAAGTGATATTAATGATAGGTAAGGAAAAGGCACTGTGGATCAATCTGGAAAGAGAGAATGGAAAATGTTTTTACATTGGTGTGATATATAGTCCTTCACAGATGGACGAAATGGACAGAAATTTAATTGAAGACATTCAAAATATAGTTGTAAGTGGGAAGTACTACTAATAGGTGGTTTTAATATGTCAGATGTTGATTGGGGTATCCCTATTGTGGGGTCTTCTAGAAGTAGGGAGACCTGAATTCTCTACAGGGGGAACTATTCCAGCAGTTGGTAATAGAACTCATGCGGGATGCGTCCATACTGGACTTAGTGCTTACTAATGGGGAGAGTGTTTCTGATGTTATAGTGGGTGATCCTCTGGCATCTAGTGATCACAGAATGGAATGGTTTAATATTAAGATAGGTGTGAAGAGGGTTCACTCAAAAGTGAAAGTTCTAGATGTAATGGGGCTACACACTATTCTATAAAGGGCACCGATCCCAGAACACCCATTATAGAAGATCGTTCAGTGGCAATTTTTTTGGCGTCAAATTTTGAGCGCCGTTTGTAGAATTTACCCCTTACTATGCAAATGACGCTTACATTTAGGCGCTAAGATTATAGCTTGAGGAGGAGAATGCTTAATAATCTCATCTTTGAGTTTAGTTCAAGAGGTTTTCTTAGACTGAACTTATTTAAATTTGTTAAATAGATAAAAAGAAGAGACGAAAAGTACATGACAGTTCCTTTGCATCTGTACTTTCAAGTGTGGAATAAAAGGGTGTTCCTGTTGACATGTTTAGGCTGGGAGAGGAAAATGCACATGTTTTTTAGTTTCAGATACATGCAAACTATTTTGTCCTTTCTCTCTTCCATCCCCTACCACTCTCACAATAACAACTGCAAAGTACAAGGATGGTTAACATATGTGCTTTTATGGCCGTTAATTTTCAAAAAGAAATGGCTCACATACATATTTTCAAAGCACTTAGCCTTCTAAAGTTCCATAGAAACCTATGGAACTTTGGAAGGCGAAGTGCTTTGAAAATGAGCCCCATAGTGCATTCTTTAAAACCATCTGCATATTTTGAAGCTATATGGACTATTTGAAAATTAATTGCTCCTTTAGAATGTTTAGGTTTTTGATCTGACTGTTTCTTTAAACAGTGCTTTTGAAAGTATAATCCAAGAAAATATTTTATTTTTGTTTTTACTTTGGAGAGTTTGAATGCCAAACCACTGGCTGCAGGGTTGGTGCTGTGGACGTGGTAGTGTGTTTTCTGCATCGAGTGCCCTAATGCTTTGTAAATATAATGATAATGTACAAAGCCTCAGCCATGAAGACAAGAGCATGTTTATTAATGTACATGTTGAAACTTGTTTTATTTCCTAGCAGAGTTGCAATGGATCCATCAAGACCTCCAATGAGGGGTTCATCCTTTCGTATGCCCTTTGGGGTTCGCATGCCAGGAGCTCTTCATGGAGCTGGAGAGATGGCTCTTGGCAGAGGAGCTCAACTAGAAGCAGCAGCTCAACAAAAGAAACCGGGAAAGCAGGTAAAACGAAGTGAAGACTGTACTGTAGTTCGCTCTTTGCCGAAGGACTTGCATGATGCTGATAAGATGCATGGTAATTCTTATTTCCTTGTCCCCTACAGGAATCCATGGCTTCTGCCACTGCTCTGCCATCCATGTTCCGGGGCCTTGGTATTGAGACCCTGCCCACTCGCTCCCTGGGACAAGGGATTCCACCATTAGGTAAGGGAGATCTGTATAATATCACCTGTGGTCCTGAAAGCTGCTAAAATGTTCATCTTCTTCACACTGCCTCCTTGTGTAACAAGCTGGTTAAATTTTTTTTTTAAATAATAAAAATTACCTGGGTGCTCTCGGGGCTTTGGGGAGACCCCGAGAGCCTTTAAAATTTGAATTCCGCAGCAGTGGCATCTTGCCACAGGGATGTGGAATCGCATGTTTTGCGTTATTGAGGTCATTCTGGGCAATTTTGAAGGGGAGCCCAGAGCTGCAAGCAGGAAAGTCCCAGGCTTGAAACATTCTTGCCGGGCCACTGACGTTACTCGCGCGCATGTGCAGTGACATGGAACACTGTGACGTCTGTGGCGGCATCATCCGCGCGTGCATTGGAGCAGGGGGATCGTGCCAGCAAGTCTAGGAAAATTCCCGGACTTAATGCCCAGTCAGGAAATCTGCCATTGTAAGGCAGCAATTTGGGTGCGGTTCATGTTTAAAATGCGATTGCTCATGTGCAGGAAAGACTGCATTTTGGCCCAAAGATTGTTGGGAAGCGAGGGGGGGGCTCATAGGGACCTAAAAACAGTGTGAATTTTCATGCAGGCACCCTGCAACAAAGGAGACCAGCACAGAGACTGGCTCCTTAAATTAAATTTAAAAATACATATTTTATGTGTTTGGGGCATTTTTGGAGCCTTATTAGAAGTGGTGAGAGGTCACTAATGTGTACTGTGTGGTTGCTAGATGACAAAAATGCAGAGTCAAATATAAAATTTTTAGATAAAAGCAAAGTCATATGGCTGCTAATCTAATCTAGTACTTTTATACCGCTGAATTCCCAGAGAGGTTCAAAACGGTTTATAACAAGTGTAATACAGAAAATGTAAAATTATTTCTCCGAGGACAAGCAGGCTGCTTGTTCTCACGATTGGATCGTCGTCCGCGACGGCCCAGGAGACCGTCAAATCTCTAAAGCAAAACAAAAACTTTCCAGAATGCTCTGGCGCGTGGGCAGAGCGAACCGCGCATGCGGAAACGGCTTCCTGCCCGCGGCACGAGCGTGACATCGTCAGTTTCTTTTCATCCGCGTGTGGAGTGACATGGTGTTCTACTGTGATCATTTTTGGCCCAGGAGACCTTTTTGGCATTACTGCTTCCCTCTTCTTATTTTTCTTCTTCATTTTTTGTGTTTTCACAAAATTTAAAAAAAAAAAGGTTTTTTTCCCTTTATTTCTTTAGTTTTCTGAAGTTCAAGTTTTCTTCTTTTTTCGTCGCGGCCAGCTTTTAGGCTGCTTGGCCGGGTTTTATTTTTCTTTTTTGTGCCTTTTTAATTGGCACAATCGCGTCCTTTAATTTCGCAGCCGCCATTTTTCTGTCCATGTTATCGAGGACACCCAACAGCTTCAAGCATTATACTCGGTGCAACCAGACCATCTTGGGTACTGACCCCCACGCGTGGTGTCTCCAGTGCCTTGGGCCCGATCATTTGCCAGCTTCTTGTAAGCTCTGTTCTTTAATGAAAAAACGGACCCAAGTGTCTCGGGAGGCTCAACGTGAAAAGTTTTTTGCGGATCGGTCCGGTCCTTCGACGTCGGCATCGGTACCGAGGTTGGCAGCGTCGACGACATCGAGGGAAGCATCGTCTTCAAGAGTGCAGGTAATGGCTGCTGAATGACCATATCGCGCTGGGAGCAGCGAGGCATCGAGTGGGTCTCCACCTGTCTCGAGGCCTACTACTATGCAGGCCCCCCGGGATCGACCTTCGTCGGACCTGGCCCTGAGGAGGCATGAGGATTCCACGTCTTCCTCTTCGGTACCGAGGAGTCTCGATGATTGGCGTTGAGCGAAGGCTAAGATGCACCATCATCGATCTCCTTCCATGTGTTGTACCGAGAGCTCCGGGGAGCCGAGTGATTCGGCACCCGAGAAACGTCAGCGTCGAGAGGACCGCTCACCCTCTGTACAGGAGGTGCTGATGCGTTGGTCTTCTGGCAGCCTGGTACCGGCTCTCAAGCCCCCTCAGATTCTGCCACCGACTCCTGCGCCGGCCCCCCAGCCTTTTTCGATGGAAGCTCTCGACGAGCGCATCAGGGCCCTTATTCCAGAGCTTCTGGAGGGGTTGCTGCGCCAGTCTACTTCGGTGCCAGGGGTGCTTTCACCTTCTGCAACAGGCTTTCACCTTCTGCACCGACTGTTGAGGTGGCATCTGGCCCCTTCGCCTGTGGTGAGGTCCCCGTTCTCGGTGCCGCTTGCGGCATCGGCTGCCACCCGGGTCGACTCTCCGACGTCAGCGGAGGAAGCTTTGCCGCAGTCCAGGCAAGGACTTCTCGACATCTCCCTCGAGGTCGTCGTTCCTCGATATCGAGACAGGCTCGAGTTCGGGCTGCTCTTAGAGAGCTTTTGTCCGATACCGATGATGAGCGCTCGTGGGAGGAAGAGGAAGATCCCAGATACTTTTCTGAAGAAGAGTCATATGGGGTCCCCTCTGATCCTACTCCGCCAGTTGAAAGAAGGATGTCTCCGCCTGAGAGACTTTCTTTTTCCTCCTTTGTCTGGGAAATGTCTAAGGACATTCCCTTCCCTATGGAGGTTGTGGATGAGCCCAGGGCCGAGATGCTCACGGTCTTGGATTATCCTTCTCCTCCTACAGAGGTTGCAACGGCTCCCTTGCATAACACAGTTGGGGAAGTTCTTATGCGAAACTGGTCGTTCCCTCTCTCTAATCCAGTGGTCCCCAGAAAAGCTGAGTCCCAGTACAGAGTCCATGGAGAGCCGGTAATGGTGAAGTCTCAACTACCTCACGATTCCATGGTGATGGATTCTGCTCTCAGAAGAGCCAAGAGTACTAGGGACTATGCCTCGGTGCCCCAAGGCAGGGAGTCTAGGACCTTGGATTCTTTTGGGAGAAAGACATATCAGGTTGCTATGCTCGCAGCCAAGATTCAAACATACCAGCTCTACACGAGCATCCACTTGCGGAACTCGGTGAGTCAACTGTCCAGTTTGGTCGAAGGACTTCCTCTGGAGCTCGCCGAACCTTTTCACCAGGTGGTCAGGCTGCAGAAGGCGTGTCGAAAATTCCTGGCCAGGGGTACTTACAACACTTTTGATGTGGCATCCCGAGTAGCTGCTCAAGGTATACTTTTTGGCGAAAAAGTAGAGGATATGGTCAATCAGATCAAGAAGCACCATGATGCTATGGATTCTCTCTCCCGCCGGGCATCTTCTGCTACCACCTCCTCATCTAGGAGGTTTTTTGGAGGGAAGAGGAGTGCTCCCTATTCCTATAATAGGCGTAGGTACACTCCTGCTTCTCGGCAGCCCGTCCAGGCTCAGTCCCAGCGCGCTTGTTCCCGTCAACGGTGTGCGCCTAAGGCCCCTGCGGCTCCCCAGCAAAAGCAAGGGATGGGCTTTTGACTGGCTCCAGTGCAGCATAGCCTCGCAAAAAGTGTCTGTGCCAGACGGCTTGCCGGTCCGAGGGAGGTTGATATTTTTTCACCAAAGGTGGCCTCTCATAACCTCCGACAGGTGGGTTCTTCAAATAGTCCGGTTAGGATACACCTTCAATCTGATATCCAAATCTCCAAATTGCCCACCGAAAGCTCATTCTTACAGCTCCCAGCACAGGCAGGTACTTGCAGAGGAACTCTCTGCCCTTCTAAAGGCCAATACGGTCGAACCCGTTCCACCAGGAGATGAAGGGCTGGGATTCTATTCCAGGTACTTCCTTGTGGAAAAGAAAACAGGGGGGATGCGTCCCATCCTAGACCTAAGGGCCCTGAACAAATTCCTAGTCCGAGAAAAGTTCAGGATGGTTTCCCTCAGCACCCTTCTTCCCATGATTCAGGAAAACGATTGGCTATGCTCTCTGGACTTAAAGGACGCCTATACCCACATCTCGATACTTCCAGCTCACAGGAAGTATCTTCAATTTCGGTTGGGAACTCGGCACTTTCAGTATTGTGTACTACCCTTTGGTCTCGCGTCTGCGCCCAGGGTTTTCACAAAGTGCCTGGCAGTTGTCGCAGCATCGCTACGCAGACTGGGAGTGCATGTGTTCCCTTATCTTGACGATTGGCTGGTGAAGAGCACCTCGGAGGCAGGCGCTTTCCAGTCCATGTGGATGACTATTCGGGTGCTAGAACTTCTGGGCTTCGTGATCAATTATCCCAAGTCCCATCTTGTCCTGGTTCAGAAATTGGAGTTCATTGGAGCTCTGTTGGACACACGGACGTCTCGAGCTTATCTTCCCCAGGCAAGGGCAGACAATCTCCTGGCCCTAGTGTCCATGGCTCGAGCATCTCAACAGATCACAGCTCGGCAGATGTTGAGACTCTTAGGACACATGGCTTCCACAGTTCATGTAACTCCTATGGCACGCCTACATATGAGATCAGCTCAATGGACTCTAGCTTCCCAGTGGTGACAGGCCACAGGGGATCTAGAGGATGTGATCCATCTCTCCACCAACTTTTGCAGTTCCCTTCAGTGGTGGACCATTCGCTCCAATTTGACCTTGGGACGTCCATACCAAATTCCTCAGCCACAAAAAGTGCTGACGACGGATGCATCCCTCCTGGGGTGGGGAGCTCATGTAGATGGACTTCACACTCAAGGAGCTTGGTCCTTTCAGGAAAAGGGTCTTCAGATCAACCTCCTGGAATTAACGAGCGTTCTGGAACGCTCTCAAGGCTTTCAGAGACCGGCTGTCCAACCACATCATGTTGATTCAGACAGACAGATTCAACAAGCAGGGGGGCACCGGATCTCGCCCTCTGTGTCAGGAAGCCGTTCGGATGTGACTTTGGGCATGCCGTCACGGCATGTTTCTCCAAGCCACGTATCTGGCAGGCGTAAACAACAGTCTGGCCGACAGGTTGAGCAGGATCATGCAACCTCACGAGTGGTCGCTCAACATGGGTGTTGTCCACAAGATCTTCCAAGCGTGGGGCACTCCCTCGGTGGATCTTTTTGCCACTCAGATCAATCACAAAGTCCCTCAATTCTGTTCCAGACTTCAGGCCCACGACAGACTAGCATCAGATGCTTTTCTCATGCATTGGGGGACAGGCCTTCTGTATGCGTATCCTCCCATACCTCTAGTAGGGAAGACTTTCTGAAACTCAAGCAAGACCGCGGAACTGTGATCTTGGTTGCTCCCTTCTGGCCTCGTCAGATCTGGTTTCCTCTTTTTCTGGAGTTGTCCTCCGAAGAACCCTGGAGATTCGAGTGTTTTCCAACCCTCATCACCCAGAACGAGGGGTCGCTTCTACATCCCAACCTCCAGTCTCTGGCTCTCACGGCCTGGATGTTGAGAGCTTAGAATTTGCCTCCTTGGGTCTTTCAGAGGGTGTCTCCCGGGTCTTGCTTCCAGAAAAGATTCCACGAAAAAGTGTTATTCTTTCAAATGGAGGAGGTTTGCCGTCTGGTGTGACAGCAAGGCCCTAGATCCTTTTTCTTGTCCTACATGGACCCTGCTTGAATACCTTCTACACTTGTCAGAGTCTGGTCTCAAGACCAACTCTGTAAGAGTTCACCTTAGTGCGATTAGTGCTTATCATCAACGTGTAGAGGGTAAGCCTATCTCTGAACAGCCTTTAGTTGTTCGCTTCATGAGAGGTTTGCTTTTGTCAAAGCCCCCTGTCAAATCTCCACCACTGTCATGGGATCTCAATGTCGTTCTCACCCAGCTGATGAAAGCTCCTTTTGAGCCACTGAATTCCTGCCATCTGAAGTACTTGACCTGGAAGGTCATTTTCTTGGTGGCTGTTACTTCAGCTCATAGAGTCAGAGAGCTCCAAGCCCTGGTAGTGCATGCACCTCATATCAAGTTTCATCATAACAGAGTAGTCCTCCGCACTCACCCTAAGTTCTTGCCGAAGGTGATGTCGGAGTTCCATCTGAACCAGTCAATTGTCTTGCCAACATTTTTTCCCCGTCCTCATACCTGCCCTGGTGAAGACAAGTTGCACACCTTGGGCTGTAAGAGAGCATTGGCCTTTTACGTGGAGCGGACAAAGCTGTACAGACTGACAGCCCAATTGTTTGTTTCCTTCGATCCAAACAGGAGGGGAGTCGCCATCGGAAAATGCACAATCTCTAATTGGCTAGCGGATTGCATATCCTTTACTTATGCCCAAGCTGGGCTGAATCTAGAGGGCCATGTCATGGCTCATAATGTCAGAGCCATGGCTGCATCAGTGGCTCACTTGAAGTCAGCCTCTATTGAAGGGATTTGCAAGGCTGCAACGTGGTCATCCGTCCACACATTCACATCTCACTACTGCCTTCAGCAGGATACCCGACGTGACAGTCGGTTTGGCCAGTCGGTGCTGCAGAGTCTGTTCGGGGTTTAGAATCCAACTCCACCCTCCTAGGCCCATTTTGTTTTGTCCCAGGGTGCACTCTCACGTAGTTCTGCTCTTTTCAGGTCAATCTATGTTATGCCCTTGCCGTTGCGAGACCCAATTGACCAATGTTCATTGTTTTGAGTGAGCCTGGGTGGTAGGGATACCCCAATCGTGAGAACAAGCAGCCTGCTTGTCCTCGGAGAAAGTGTAGATACATACCTGTAGCAGGTATTCTCCGAGGACAGCAGGCTGATTGTTCTCACAAACCAACCCACCTCCCCTTTGGAGTTGTTGTAATTCTCTGGTTGCTTTTTTATAAAACTGATGATGTCACGCTCGTGCCACGGGCGGGAAGCCGTTTGCGCATGCGTGGTTCGCTCTGCCTGCGTGCCGGAGTGTTCTGGAAAGTTTTTGTTTTGCTTCAGTTTCTTTCTCTTTCTTTATTTCTTTCTCTTTTTCTTTCTTTCTCTTTCTCTTTTTCTTTCTTTCTTTCTTTCTTTCTTTCTTTTTCTTTCTTAGTGGTAGGTTCATTGTGTCTTACAAGAGTCTGGAATTGATTGGTTACAGTTTGTATAGGACAAGGTTACAATTATATAGAACAGTGAGATTAACAGATGTCTTCACTATGACAGGCTTTTTGTATTTGCTTCAGGCAAGCACGTTAGGTGTTTGGGATGAATTTGGTGACAGAAGCTTAGGGGTAGATGCACTAAAGTCCTCAGAGGAGCCCTTCCCTTACCGATTCCATAGCGAATCGGTAGGGAACGGCCATGCATCAAGGAAATGGAATGCAAATGAGCTGCTCGTTGTAGCTCACTTGCATTCTCTATTCCCTCGGAAGCCATTCGGCCGGTTGAGCATGCGCAGAGCAGCCAAGCGTTATGCTGACTGCTCTGCGTTGCCAAGGACATCCTTTATGGACGTCCTTCACTGAACAAAAAAAAGTCATCCCCATAATCGGGAGGGAGATCAAAGGGCTACGAGGAGGCTCCCAATGCTGCCGGTAGCTATCGGCGGCTTCTGCTCTGGCCGCCTTGCTCCTTTCTGTCTGCCCCAGGATGTTGGCGTCCGATGCCCCCCTCCAGGTCTCTCTCAGCCAGTCACTGCGCGTTTAGCTGTCACTAGTGTCAGCTAACCGTGCTGTGATTGGCTGAGAGGCTGTCGGGGGGGGGGGGGGGGGCTCACAGTCTTCCTGAGTGCTTTCTTCTTGCCACCGCCGGTGATGATGGCTGGAGCTCAGGCTGTGCTGCCAGGCACTGGAGGGAGCCGGCGCTGAGCAAGAACCCGGGACCGGCTCTTTAGCATTAATGTAGGTCTGGGGGCCGACAGGAGGAGAGGGGGCACCGCCGCCACATGTCTCTCCCTAGATGTGTAAACTGAACACAGGAGTACTTATTAAAAAAAACAGCACGTCCGATCCTGCTGCACAAGCTGCCTGCCAGCGCCGGGAGAGACGGAAAGCAAAGGCGGCCCCAAGAGCGGGGGCGGCGGCAGGCGCTGAAGCTGGGCTGCCCCGCCCCGATCATGGTGTCCCCGGCCATGCAGCAGCGGCTCTCAGTGCAGGGGCTGCAGATGCACTGGCGGCTGCGGCTCCGACCCAGTAGTTCCATGTGAGGCTTGGAAGGCAGAAACAGGAAGAAGTAAAGCGGGGAGAATGGGAATTGAAAGGGACAGAAGCTTGGAGCACAGAAATAGCTAGACGGAGAAAGCTGCAAACGTCTGCCCTGGGGTGTTAGCAGCACGTCCGATGCCCCTCCTCCAGGTCAACCAAATCACAGCGCGCTTAGCTGTCACTGGTGTCAGCTAAACGTGCTGTGATTGGTTGAGAGAGACCTGGAGGAGGGGCATAATCGTCCAAATAGTCCAAAATAAATTGAGGGAACAAAAACGTCCAAGTGCTCGTCAGGGACGTCCTTTTTTTTTTTTTTAGTGAAGGACGTCTAAGTTAGGCACTTTAGAAGGGCGTTTGTTTTCAGTGAAGGACATCCATAAAAGACGTCCCTGATGAGCGCTTGGACGTTTTTTTTGTTTTTTTGTTTTTTTTTGTGGGGGGGGGGGGGGGTAAATTTATAAAAGTTTTTAGAGGTGAATAAATCCTGCGCAGCCCCAACAAGAGGTACAGACCTCCCGTTAGATTTTCTACGGTTAGGCAATCGGAAAACGGTAGTGCATCTCATTACAATACAATTTCTACACATTATAATACTAATTTGCTCATCTGCATTCCGTTTTCGTTAGCTGCTACCGTGATCGAACAATGCCCTTTTGTGCATATCTTGGTTTACTACTTGCACGTTAAACTGGCTAGAACCAGTTTAAAACCCACATTAATGGCTCGTTAAGTTTAGTGCATTTTTTTTTAGTTACATTTGTACCCCGCGCTTTCCCACTCATGGCAGGCTCAATGCGGCTTACATATTATATACAGGTACTTATTTGTACCTGGGGCAATGGAGGGTTAAGTGACTTGCCCAGAGTCACAAGGAGCTGCCTGAGCCTGAAGTGGGAATCGAACTCAGTTCCTCAGTTCCCCAGGACCAAAGTCCACCACCCTAACCACTAGGCCACTCCTCCACTCCTTAGTTCATTTTCTGTTTAATGCTGTGTTCATTTATTGGTATTCAGTAGTCTGGTTGGTTAGCTTGGTTCAGTGGGGAGGAACTTTCTGAAAAAATAAAATAATGAGTGGAGTGGAACAGGTAGACGTGAATCGCTTGTTTACGCTTTCCAAAAATACTAGGACTAAGGGGCACACAATGAAGCTACAAAGTAGTAAATTTAAAACAAATCAGATAAAATATTTCTTTACTCAATGAGTAATTAAACTCTGGAATTTGTTGCCAGACAATGTGGTAAAAGCAGTTAACTTAGCAGGGTTTAAAAAAGATTTGGCTAGCTTCTTAAAACATAGTAACATAGTAGATGGTCCATCCAGTCTGCCCAACAAGATAAACTCACATGTTCTACTTTATATGTATACATAGTAGATGACGGCAGAGAAAGACCTGCACGGTCCATCCAGTCTGCCCAACAAGATAAACTCATATGTGCTACCTTTTGTGTACACCTGACCTTGATTAGTATCTTCCATCCTCACGGCACAGACCGTAGAAGTCTGCCCAGCACTAGCCCGCCTCCCAACCACCAGCCCGCCCCCCACCATCGGCTCTGCCACCCAATCTCCGCTAAACTTCTGAGAATCCCTTCCTTCTGAACAGGATTCCTTTATGTTTATCCCACCTGACCTTGATTTATCCTTGCCATTTTCGGGGCATAGACCGTAGAAGTCTTCCCAGTACTTGCTCCGCCTCCCATCCACTGGGTGCTGCCACCCAATCTCTGCTAAGCTTCTGAGGGTCCATTCCTTCTGAACAGGATTTCTTTATGTTTATCCCATGCATTTTTTAATTCCGTTACCGTTTTCATCTCCACCACCTCCCGCGGGAGAGCATTCCAAGTATCCACCACTCTCTCTTTGAAAAAATACTTCCTGACATTTTTCTTGAGTCTGCCTCCCTTCAACCTCATTTCATGTTCTCTAGTTCTACCGCCTTCCCATCTCCAGAAAAGATTTGTTTGCGGATTAATACCTTTCAAATATTTGAACGTCTGTGTCATTTCTCCGAGGACAAGCAGGCTGCTTGTTCTCACGACTGGGTTGACGTCCGCGGCAGCCCCCACCAACCGGAAGAAGCTTCGCGGGACGGTCGGCACGCAGGGCACGCCCACCGCGCATGCGCGGCCGTCTTCCCGCCCGTGCGCGACCGCTCCCGCCAGTTACTTTTTTTCCGCGACTGGAGAGAGTTGTGCAATTGCCTCTCTCTCCGTTCAGCCGCCGGATTTTTCGACCGCGTTTACGCGGATCGTTGCTTTGACCCGTTCGGTTCCTCTTTCTTTCTTTCTTTCTTCGTATTGTTAAAAAAAAAAAAAAAAAAAAAAAAAAGATTTTCGCGCGTGTGGAGCACGCGCTCCCCTTTTCCCTCGCTTCCAGCGGGGACGCCTCGTTGCGGCCTAGTGGCCGCTCGGTCGGCTAGTTTTTTCGTGGTGTGATTTTAGCCACCATTGCCGACTTTGACTTCGCCGACGCGATTTTTCCGTCGATGTCCTCGAAGGTCCCGAGTGGATTTAAAAAGTGTGGTCGCTGCGGCCGGCCGATCTCGCAGACCGACACCCACGCTTGGTGCCTCCAGTGCCTCGGGCCGGAGCACAATCTCAAGTCGTGCGCGCTGTGTCTCGGTCTCCGGAAACGGACTCAGGTTGCGAGGCAAGTTCTGCGGGACCGTCTTTTTGGAACTTGCGCCGGCCCCTCGACGTCGACCTCGACGGCATCGGTATCGAAGGCCGGATCTTCGGTACCGGTATCGATGCCCGAGACATCGGCACCGATGGCAGCGACCCCAGGAGAACAGGTCCCGTCGGCCCGCCGGTGAGAGTGGGGTTGAGAGGCCGCGTGGGCTGTCGGCCCCGGTCACTCCCTCAGCTCGTGAGCCACGGGACCGAACCCTGTCGGACCCGGTACCTCGAGACCGAGGGGGATCGACCTCCTCCTCCTCCATGCCCTCCGGCGCCGGTGACGTGCACCGGAAAAAAGATAAGAAGCGCCGTCACCGGGAGCCCTCGGTGCACCCTGAAGGGGAGTCGACGCCGAAGCGTCATCGCAGAGAGGAGAGATCTCCGTCGGTGGTGGAGGTACCGACGCGTCGGGGTTCCGGCACCTCGGTGCCGTCTCCTGGCCCCCAGCAGCTTCTGGCACCGACACCCTTACCGGCCCCACCGCCTTTCCCGGCAGCGGGCCTGGACGAGTGCCTCAGAGCCATCCTTCCGGGGATCCTGGAAGGGCTGATGCGCCAGGCTGTGCCGGCGTCGGGGGTGCTTGCGCCCCCGGCGCCGATGACTGTGGCGCCGGCGAGCTCTAGCCCGGCGCCGGGGCTGTCGACACCGCCGCCGCTTGCGGTGCCGGTCTCGACCGCCACGCAGGTGGAGTCCCCGTCGACGTCGATGGAGGGAGCTCCGTCCCCGCCGGCGCGGGAGTCCACCGCTCGACGACACCGAGACCTCGGTGCCTCGACGTCGAGCCGGGCCCGGTACCGGACTCAGCTACATGAGCTAATGTCCGATACCGAGGATGAGGACTCGTGGGGGGAAGAGGAAGACCCGAGATATTTCTCCTCAGAGGAGTCTACGGGCCTTCCCTCGGACCCCACGCCGTCACCGGAGAGGAAGCTCTCACCTCCTGAGAGTCTCTCCTTTGCCTCCTTTGTGCGGGATATGTCTATAAGCATTCCCTTTCCCGTGGTCTCTGTGGAAGAGCCGAGGGCCGAGATGCTCGAGGTCCTCGACTATCCATCACCACCTAGAGAGTCCTCCACGGTACCGCTGCACAATGTCCTGAAGGAGACGCTGCTTCGGAACTGGGTGCGACCACTAACTAACCCCACCATTCCCAAGAAAGCAGAGTCCCAGTACAGGATCCACTCTGACCCAGAGCTCATGCGGCCCCAGTTGCCCCATGACTCAGCGGTCGTGGATTCTGCTCTCAAGAGGGCACGGAGTTCGAGGGATACCGCCTCGGCGCCCCCGGGGCGGGAGTCTCGCACTCTGGACTCATTTGGGAGGAAGGCCTACCAATCCTCCATGCTCGTGACCCGCATCCAATCTTACCTGCTCTATATGAGCATCCACATGCGGACCAATGTGCAACAGCTGGCGGACCTGGTCGATAAGCTCCCGCCGGAGCAGTCCAGGCCATATCAGGAGGTGGTCAGGCAGCTGAAGGCGTGCAGAAAGTTCCTGTCCAGGGGGATTTTTGACACCTGTGACGTGGCATCTCGTGCTGCGGCCCAAGGTATAGTGATGCGCAGGCTCTCATGGCTGCGTGCCTCTGACCTGGACAACCGCACCCAGCAGAGACTGGCTGACGTCCCTTGCCGGGGGGGATAATATTTTTGGCGAGAAGGTCGAGCAGATGGTTGACCAACTGCATCAGCGGGAAACCGCTCTCGACAAGCTCTCCCACCGGGCGCCTTCAGCACCCGCCCCCGCGGGCGGGCGTTTTTCCCGGGCTCGGCAGGCTGCACCCTATTCTTTTGCGAAGCGTAGGTACAACCAGCCGGCCCGAAGGCCTCGTCAGGCACAGGGACAGCCCCAGCGCACTCGTTCCCGTCAACAGCGTGCGCCTAAGCAGCCCCCTGCGCCTCCACAGCAAAAGCCGGGGACGGGCTTTTGACTGGATCCACGGGAACATAGCCGCCCTACAAGTGTCCGTACCGGACGACCTGCCGGTCGGAGGGAGGTTAAAATTCTTTCACCAAAGGTGGCCTCTCATAACCTCCGACCAGTGGGTTCTCCAAATAGTGCGGTGCGGATACGCCCTGAATTTGACCTCCCTGCCTCCAAATTGTCCTCCGGGAGCTCAGTCTTTCAGCTCCCATCACAAGCAGGTACTTGCAGAGGAACTCTCCGCCCTTCTCAGCGCCAATGCGGTCGAGCCCGTACCACCCGGGCAGGAAGGGCAGGGATTCTATTCCAGGTACTTCCTTGTGGAAAAGAAAACAGGGGGGATGCGTCCCATCCTAGACCTGAGAGGCCTGAACAAATTCCTGGTCAAAGAAAAGTTCAGGATGCTTTCCTTGGGCACCCTTCTGCCAATGATTCAGAAAAACGATTGGCTATGTTCCCTGGATTTAAAGGACGCATACACTCACATCCCGATACTGCCAGCTCACAGACAGTATCTCAGATTCCGCCTGGGCGCACGGCACTTTCAGTATTGTGTGCTGCCCTTTGGGCTCGCCTCTGCCCCACGAGTGTTTACAAAGTGCCTCGTGGTGGTAGCGGCCTACCTACGCAAGCTGGGAGTGCACGTGTTCCCATATCTCGACGATTGGCTGGTCAAGAACACCTCGAAGGCAGGAGCCCTCCGGTCCATGCAGTGCACTATTCAACTTCTGGAGCTGCTGGGGTTTGTGATAAATTACCCAAAGTCCCATCTCCAGCCAACTCAGTCTCTGGAATTCATAGGAGCGCTGCTGAATTCCCAGACGGTTCAGGCCTACCTTCCCGAAGCGAGGGCCACCAATCTCTTGGCCCTGGCTTCGCAGACCAGAGCGTCTCAGCAGATCACAGCTCGGCAGATGTTGAGACTTCTGGGTCATATGGCCTCCACAGTTCATGTGACTCCCATGGCTCGTCTTCACATGAGATCTGCTCAATGGACCCTAGCTTCCCAGTGGTTCCAAGCCACCGGGAATCTAGAGGATGTCATCCGCCTCTCCACCAGTTGCCGCACTTCACTGCTCTGGTGGACCATACGGACCAATTTGACCCTGGGACGTCCATTCCAAATTCCGCAGCCCACGAAAGTGCTGACGACGGATGCATCCCGCCTGGGGTGGGGAGCCCATGTCGATGGGCTTCACACCCAGGGTCTGTGGTCCCTCCAGGAAAAGGATCTGCAGATCAACCTCCTGGAGCTCCGAGCGATCTGGAACGCACTGAAGGCTTTCAGAGATCGGCTGTCCTGCCAAATTATCCAAATTCGGACAGACAATCAGGTTGCAATGTATTACGTCAACAAGCAGGGGGGCACCGGATCTCGCCCCCTGTGTCAGGAAGCCGTCGGTATGTGGCGTTGGGCGTGTCGCTTCGGCATGCTTCTCCAAGCCACGTACCTGGCAGGCGTAAACAACAGTCTGGCCGACAGACTGAGCAGAGTCATGCAACCGCACGAGTGGTCGCTCCATTCCAGAGTGGTACGCAAGATCTTCCGAGAGTGGGGCACCCCCTCGGTGGATCTTTTCGCCTCTCAGACCAACCACAAGCTGCCTCTGTTCTGTTCCAGGCTTCAGACACACGGCAGGCTAGCGTCAGATGCCTTTCTCCTTCATTGGGGGACCGGCCTCCTGTATGCTTATCCTCCCATACCTTTGGTGGGGAAGACCTTACTGAAGCTCAAGCAAGACCGCGGCACCATGATTCTGATAGCGCCCTTTTGGCCCCGTCAGATCTGGTTCCCTCTTCTTCTGGAGTTGTCCTCCGAAGAACCGTGGAGATTGGAGTGTTTTCCGACTCTCATTTCGCAGAACGATGGAGCGTTGCTGCACCCCAACCTTCAATCCCTGGCTCTCACGGCCTGGATGTTGAGGGCGTAGACTTCGCTGCGTTGGGTCTGTCTGAGGGTGTCTCCCGGGTCTTGCTTGCCTCTAGGAAGGATTCCACTAAAAAGAGTTACTTTTCAAGTGGAGGAGGTTTGTCGTTTGGTGTGAGAGCAAGGCCCTAGAACCTCGTTCTTGCCCTGCACAGAACCTGCTTGAATACCTTCTGCACTTATCAGAGTCTGGCCTCAAGACCAACTCAGTAAGGAATCACCTTAGTGCGATTAGTGCTTACCATTATCGTGTGGAAGGTAAAGCCATCTCTGGAGAGCCTTTAGTCGTTCGATTCATGAGAGGTTTGCTTTTGTCAAAGCCCCCTATCAAGCCTCCTACTGTGTCATGGGATCTCAACGTCGTCCTCACCCAGCTGATGAAACCTCCTTTTGAGCCACTGAATACCTGCCATCTGAAGTACTTGACCTGGAAGGTCATTTTCTTGGTGGCAGTTACTTCAGCTCGTAGGGTCAGTGAGCTTCAAGCCCTGGTAGCTCATGCTCCATATACCAAATTTCATCACAACAGAGTAGTGCTCCGCACCCACCCAAAGTTCCTGCCGAAGGTGGTGTCGGAGTTCCATCTTAACCAGTCAATTGTCTTGCCAACATTCTTCCCCAGGCCGCATACCCGCCCTGCTGAACGTCAGTTGCACACATTGGACTGCAAGAGAGCATTGGCCTTCTACTTGGAGCGGACACAGCCCAACAGACAGTCCGCCCAATTGTTTATTTCTTTCGACCCTAACAGGCTAGGGGTCGCTGTCGGGAAACGCACCATCTCCAATTGGCTAGCAGACTGCATTTCCTTCACTTACGCCCAGGCTGGGCTGACTCTTGAGGGTCATGTCACGGCTCATAGTGTCAGAGCCATGGCAGCGTCGGTGGCCCACTTGAAGTCAGCCACTATTGAAGAGATCTGCAAGGCTGCGACGTGGTCATCTGTCCACACATTCACATCTCATTACTGCCTCCAGCAGGATACCCGACGCGACAGTCGGTTCGGGCAGTCGGTGCTGCAGAATCTGTTTGGGGTGTAAATCCAACTCCACCCTCCAGGACCCGAATTTATTCTGGTCAGGCTGCACTCTCAGTTAGTTGTTCTTCGTAGGTCAATTTCTGTTGTTCCCTCGCCGTTGCGAGGTTCAATTGACCTGGGTTCTTGTTTTGAGTGAGCCTGAGAGCTAGGGATACCCCAGTCGTGAGAACAAGCAGCCTGCTTGTCCTCGGAGAAAGGGTATGATACATACCTGTAGCAGTTGTTCTCCGAGGACAGCAGGCTGATTGTTCTCACCTACCCTCCCTCCTCCCCTTTGGAGTTGTGTGTTTCATCTTTTGCTAGTCATTCAACTGGCGGGAGCGGTCGCGCACGGGCGGGAAGACGGCCGCGCATGCGCGGTGGGCGTGCCCTGCGTGCCGACCGTCCCGCGAAGCTTCTTCCGGTTGGTGGGGGCTGCCGCGGACGTCAACCCAGTCGTGAGAACAATCAGCCTGCTGTCCTCGGAGAACAACTGCTACAGGTATGTATCATACCCTATCTCCGCTGTTTCTCCTTTCTTCCAGGGTATACATGTTCAGGTCAGCAAGTCTCTCCTTATATGTCTTGTAACACAAATCCCATACCATTTTTGTAGCTTTTCTTTGTACCACCTCAATTCTTTTTACATCCTTAGCAAGATACGGCCTCCAAAACTGAACACAATACTCCAAGTGGGGCCTCACCAACGACTTGTACAGGGGCATCAACACCTCCTTTCTTCTGCTGTTCACATCTCTCTCTGTACAGCCTAGCATCCTTCTGGCTACGGCCACTGCCATGTCACACAGTTTCATCGCCTTCATATCCTCAGATAATATCACCCCAAGATCCCTCTCACCGCCTAACACATATGTCTCCCGTGGATTTCTACTCCCTAAGTGCATCACTTTGCATTTCTTTGTATTGAATTATAATTGCCAAACATTAGACCATTCTTCTAACTTCTGCAGATCCTTTTTTCATGTTTTTCACTCCCTCCGGGGTGTCCACTTTTACAAATCTTGGTATCATCCGCAAAAAGGCAAACTTTACCTTCTATCCCTTCAGCAATGTTGCTCACAAATAACAGAATCGGCCCCAGCACCCGGAGGCACTCCGCTACTCACCTTTCCCTCATCCGAGCGAATTGCATTAACCACCACCCTCTGGCGTCTGTCCGTCAACCAGTTCCTAATCCAAAAAGAAAAGTCCATAAGCCATTATTAGGAAGGACTTGGGGAGAATCCACTGCTTATTTCTAGGATACTGTCAAAAAAATTTTTTGGCGTTCTACTTGTTAAGTTATCACAACTCAGCAAACATATGCAAAAAGTAGAAAAAGTGAGTGTCACACAGTACAATACAGCATGAATTTTGGGGATGTCTCATAGATAATCATTTGGCTGTATGTTATGACAAAGTACTCTTGTCTATCAGCCGTAGCAGTCTTTAATCATTGACCACCCCCTCCATCCAAATTTTAGTGAAAATAAATATTCATATGAAAAGTACTTAGGGCACACACTTATGAATGGTAGGAAGAAAACTATTTAAACTACCACTAATCAATTATCAAAATAACTTATCTTGTATATCTTATGTATGTAATGAGGAGCATCCAGGAACCTTCGTTATCCCGACAGGACCTGTTTCGCCAGATTGCTTTGTCAAGGGATAATCCTGCAAAGCCGTCAATATATAACAAAGAATTTCAACAAGAGTGTTAATACACATGTGATTTCTAAATACATTCCTCCTAAAAAACTAAGCTCAAGACTTACGGTTCCAACTTCCTGGTATATCTTATGCTCGCTCTACCTTAATATAAAAAATGGCGGCGGCGTTCTTTTAAAAGCCGGCACCGGAACTGCTGTGTGCTTCCCGTACGTAGTTGACAGCGTGAGCGTCATCGGTAAACTAACTGCACGCTCTGAGCTGAAACCTTACAAAAAGCACCCCCAATGCATATATGTGTTTAAACCTCCTGGTTCAATTGTGTCTAAATTAAAAATCCAAAAGGATTCACGCTGTGACAATTTCCTATTACGATCGCCTCCCCTCGAATGCATAGTCACATGTTCTATAACTTGACATCTGAGCATATCTACTGTGTGACCTTTGTTAATGCAATGTTGCACTAGCGGAGCACCTATGTTTCTTGCCGTAATTCTAGATCTATGTTCAGTCATACGTGCATTGAGTGACCTGCTGGATTTACCTATATAAATTTTGTCACAAGGGCACCGAATACTATATACGATATGTGTCGTCTGACAAGTGGTATAACTATGTAATTTGTGAATATGGTTCTTGTGGCAAAAGCTATCTGATTCAGTGGTTAACTCGCAGGTTTTACAACTCTTTTTGTTGCATTTATAATGACCATGTTTAATAGACTGCTCGACTTCATTCGTCGCTGGTAACATTGCAGGGCTAAGAATTTCCTTTAAATTCTTTGCCCGGGAAAAAGCTGTCCTGACTTCCAGCTCTTTAAAAAGGGGATGTGTACGCATGATGTCCCAATGTTGTTTAATAATCTTGGTTATTCTTTCACCTTTGGGAACAAAACGCATTACACATGTCATAGTTGATTCGTCAGAGTTGACTTGTTCTTTAGTCTTCAATAACAAGTTTCTATTGTTGTATTTAGCTCGACGAAACGCACGTTTTAAAACAGGTTTAGGATAACCCCGTGACAAAAGTTCATTAGAAAATTTTGTAGATTGGGTGACAAAATCAGTGTCGGAGGTGCAAATTCTTCTAAAACGAAGGAACTGGGAAAACGGCAAGCTGCCTCTTAAATGTCTAGGATGACAGCTGCCATATTCTAAAATAGTGTTCCTATCAGTAGGTTTAGAATATACTTTAGTCAAAAAGCCACTCTTTTCTTTTGTCACTTCCACATCTAAAAAATGAATAGTCTTTTCTGAAAAAGTAATAGTAAACTGAATTTTGGGATGACAACAATTCAGCCACGCAAAAAAATCCATTAAATCATTGGTGTTCCCCTGCCATAACATAAATATGTCATCAATATATCTACGCCATAGGCGGATATGAGGCAAAAAGGGAGACGATGTTAACCATTTGTATTCAAATGCCGCCATATAGAGGTTAGCTAATGTGGGAGCGAAAGTCGCCCCCATCGCTACACCGGAGATTTGTTCAAAGAAGATACGGGATAATTTGACTAGATCTGAAAGATCAGCTCTTACTGAGTTAAAGACAAATACTGACATTGTAATAAAAAAAGCAGACAAGGGGGGAGGCGTTGTTGTCCTAGATAGGGATAAATATGTATCTGAAATTGAATCACAACTAGCAGATAGTACAGCCTACAAAAGGTTAGACCATGATTGTACGAGTGACCTACAAAGTGAGATACGTGACATCACTCAAATGGGATTAGAACAAGGATTTTTGACACACAAAGAACATCAGTTTTTGAATAATAAAACTCCAATGGTTCCGGTTATTTATGCACTGCCCAAAGTGCATAAAGATCCCCTAAATCCACCAGGAAGACCTATAATGTCGTCTAGGGGATCTTTGTTAGAACCATTATCGATATACATTGACACCTTTTTGAAGGAGTTCGTACAGAACTCTAGTTCCTATATTAAGGATACAACTCATTTCTTATCCATCCTAGAAGAAGTCACCATTATCGAGGACAACATTATAATGGTAACTTTCGACATCAAGTCATTATATACTGTGATACCTCAAGCTGAGATGTTAGAAGTTGTTGAAATGATCTTGGATAGTAGACCTAAACCACATGATGTTCCTACTACTTTCCTCCTTACTCTCACAAAACTGGCTCTATGTAAGAATTTTTTTAAATTTCAAGATCAATTCTTTGAACAAATCTCCGGTGTAGCGATGGGGGCGACTTTCGCTCCCACATTAGCTAACCTCTATATGGCGGCATTTGAATACAAATGGTTAACATCGTCTCCCTTTTTGCCTCATATCCGCCTATGGCGTAGATATATTGATGACATATTTATGTTATGGCAGGGGAACACCAATGATTTAATGGATTTTTTTGCGTGGCTGAATTGTTGTCATCCCAAAATTCAGTTTACTATTACTTTTTCAGAAAAGACTATTCATTTTTTAGATGTGGAAGTGACAAAAGAAAAGAGTGGCTTTTTGACTAAAGTATATTCTAAACCTACTGATAGGAACACTATTTTAGAATATGGCAGCTGTCATCCTAGACATTTAAGAGACAGCTTGCCGTTTTCCCAGTTCCTTCGTTTTAGAAGAATTTGCACCTCCGACACTGATTTTGTCACCCAATCTACAAATTTTCTAATGAACTTTTGTCACGGGGTTATCCTAAACCTGTTTTAAAACGTGCGTTTCGTCGAGCTAAATACAACAATAGAAACTTGTTATTGAAGAGTAAAGAACAAGTCAACTCTGACGAATCAACTATGACATGTGTAATGCGTTTTGTTCCCAAAGGTGAAAGAATAACCAAGATTATTAAACAACATTGGGACATCATGCGTACACATCCCCTTTTTAAAGAGCTGGAAGTCAGGACAGCTTTTTCCCGGGCAAAGAATTTAAAGGAAATTCTTAGCCCTGCAATGTTACCAGCGACGAATGAAGTCGGGCAGTCTATTAAACATGGTCATTATAAATGCAACAAAAAGAGTTGTAAAACCTGCGAGTTAACCACTGAATCAGATAGCTTTTGCCACAAGAACCATATTCACAAATTACATAGTTATACCACTTGTCAGACGACACATATCGTATATAGTATTCGGTGCCCTTGTGACAAAATTTATATAGGTAAATCCAGCAGGTCACTCAATGCACGTATGACTGAACATAGATCTAGAATTACGGCAAGAAACATAGGTGCTCCGCTAGTGCAACATTGCATTAACAAAGGTCACACAGTAGATATGCTCAGATGTCAAGTTATAGAACATGTGACTATGCATTCGAGGGGAGGCGATCGTAATAGGAAATTGTCACAGCGTGAATCCTTTTGGATTTTTAATTTAGACACAATTGAACCAGGAGGTTTAAACACATATATGCATTGGGGGTGCTTTTTGTAAGGTTTCAGCTCAGAGCGTGCAGTTAGTTTACCGATGACGCTCACGCTGTCAACTACGTACGGGAAGCACACAGCAGTTCCGGTGCCGGCTTTTAAAAGAACGCCGCCGCCATTTTTTATATTAAGGTAGAGCGAGCATAAGATATACCAGGAAGTTGGAACCGTAAGTCTTGAGCTTAGTTTTTTAGGAGGAATGTATTTAGAAATCACATGTGTATTAACACTCTTGTTGAAATTCTTTGTTATATATTGACGGCTTTGCAGGATTATCCCTTGACAAAGCAATCTGGCGAAACAGGTCCTGTCGGGATAACGAAGGTTCCTGGATGCTCCTCATTACATACATAAGATATACAAGATAAGTTATTTTGATAATTGATTAGTGGTAGTTTAAATAGTTTTCTTCCTACCATTCATAAGTGTGTGCCCTAAGTACTTTTCATATGAATATTTATTTTCACTAAAATTTGGATGGAGGGGGTGGTCAATGATTAAAGACTGCTACGGCTGATAGACAAGAGTACTTTGTCATAACATACAGCCAAATGATTATCTATGAGACATCCCCAAAATTCATGCTGTATTGTACTGTGTGATACTCACTTTTTCTACTTTTTGCATATTTCTAGGATAAGCAGCATAAAATGTATTGTACTGTTTTGGGATCTTGCCAGGTACTTGTAACCTGGATGGCCAGTGTTGGAAACGGGATGCTGGACTTGATGGATCTTTGGTCTGTCCCAGTATGGTAACATGTACTTATGTGATAAATCTCATTTTGTGAATATTTTAAAAAAGATAAGTAAGTTTCTTTAAAGAAGATAAATTAAAGGAAAGTGAATATGGAATGTGAGTCAGATTAAAAAATTCTGAGAGAGAAAAAAATATTTTTTAATAGGAATTCTTTTGCGCAGTTTTCCAGTTTAAAATAAATACTGGTAGCTATTCACTTAAAGAGAAAAATAAATTCATGCTGTGAGAACTTAGGGCCTCTTTTATCATGCCGCACGGCAATGCCGATGGAGCCCATTCAGAGTGAACGGGTTTTGTCAGCATTACTGCACCAGGAGCTGCTAGCACTTAGTGAATAGTATATATAACTCAGTTTTAAAAGAAAGAAATCTGAATCTGGGAAATTATATGAATGTAAATGTATGAATGTTTCAACTGAGACTTCTTCAAAATTCTCCCTGTTAGTTAATCAGGGACAAAGTACAAAGCTAATCAGGCTCTACCAATGAGGGGTTTCAGTGCAATAGTTTTTATTTAGGCAGGAACACTAGTAACCACACAAGCATTGAGGGAGCATAGTCTCTTTTATTGATTTGTAATTAAAGCTAGAAACAGGTAAAAGAAAAAGATAAAACCTGAAGAAAGAATGCCAAAACAGATGAAAATTAAGAAGTAATTAAAGAAAGCAGGAAACAAGTTGAGGAACACAGAATACACATGGACATTTGGTTTTTCACAACAGAAAAATAAAACTGAGCTCAGTACCTACATAGACTTGAACAGAAAAGCATACTTATCTGATAGATTCCTATAAAAACCTGAAAACATATATACACCAGTAAAGTTAATAATCATTTTCTGATATTGAAAGTATAACAAAATATAATAACAAAAAGCAATGCTTACCTGATTCTGTTTAGAATTAGTTTATGTAAACTGGATCCAGTAGGGTACAAATGTAACTAAAATAAAAACATTTAATATAAAATTGAACATTGTAGTTAGAATTTTAGTGTTAACATATTTGTAAACATTTTAATTTATTTTAAGATACTTTGAAATGTTTTAGTTAATCTGGTTTTATTGTTTTTTTTAATCATAGTTATTTTTATATTTTTTAAAACAATGTGCAATAAAACAACTTTTTGCACAAAATTAATTGTGTTATTTTATTTAACATGTATCTCTGTAACACTTCAAGAATTGTGTAACATCTCTCTGATTCTTAAATCTAAATTCTATTAATCTAAAATTCCTTCAGATTTGCGTTAGCCCATCTTAATGAGTTCTGCTTTTTTTTTTAAACGTAATCTCTTGCCTGAGAATCAGGATTTCGTCTGAGATATATTAGTTGGTAAATTACTTATATTTTGTTCACAGTAAGACCGGTCCTGGTTTTGGAAAAGCAGGGTTACATTTGTCAGGACTGATTTTGGGGGTAAGGGCAGGGCAGTAAGACATAGAGTGCCTAAAGCCTACATCAGCTCACCTTTCACAACTGCAGGAGCATATTTGTTCATTCCCACTGCTGTGCTCTTAATAATTTTGTTTGTCACAGGCACATGTGGCAGGTTTAAAAAGCAAAAAGAGGCACTTAGTTTCTTGGTGGAAGCAGGAAATGCTTCTTACCATGTTTCAAACCTGTTGTGTTGCATGCAGCTGAGGAGCAACATATGAGTGGGGGTGAAGCAACATGCTTCCGCTGCTGTGTCTGTGATTTAATGGAGATGCTGGAGCACGAAGAAGAAGGGGCTGGGGGATGCTGTGGGGGCTGAGAGTTGATGGTTTACAAGAGGAGGCTTATCCTGATGCTTTGGACTTGGAGCTGATTCTGGGAAGATGGAGAGGAGGGACAGATACTGTGAGAGGGGAGGAGTAAGGGGAAATGGGACTTGATGTACCGCCTTTCTGAGGTTTTTGCAACTACATTCAAAGCGGTTTACATATATCCAGGTACTTATTTTGTACCAGGGGCAATGGAGGGTTAAGTGACTTGCCCAGAGTCACAAGGAGCTGCAGTGGGAAGCGAACTCAGTTCCCCAGGTCAAAGTCCACTACACTAACCACTAGGCTACTCCTCCGCAAGGGAAAGACACTAGCAATAGAGACAAATAGGTATGGGGGAAAAGGCAGGGGCAGTGATGTTTAGGAAAGGAGAGAAAGAGACAAAACAGAAGAGTACGAAAAGGGTTTTGGCTTGGTTTTGTCAAAATGGGCTGGTGGTGAATATTTAAAAAATATATATATAGAAGTGCCGAGGGTTAACAAAATTAAGGTACCATCTCTTCACCCAGTACACTTAGTAGGTGGATTGTAGAAGAAATTGAAGGGGAAGTGAAGAATTTGGGAGTAAGGATGTCAAGGGACTACATTAGAATCAAGGTGCAATTGACGGTAATAACACTTATATTAAGTAGCTCTGGGCCTGGGGTTTCAGACAGTATTTAACATCCAGCTTTACAAATATTGGTCTCATTGATTCTTTCTACTTCAGATTATTGTGATGCCCTCCTATTGAGACTTCCATAAGGCTTTTTCAAATGGATACAACTGATTTAAAATGCAGAGCACATTGAGCCAGAGTTAAGTTTAAAATTTTGTGTTGACGTTTAAAGGGAATGGGACTTGATATGCTGCCTTTCTGTGATTTTTGCAACTACATTCTAAGTGGTTTACATACTATATACAGGTACTTATTTGTATCTGGGGTAATGGAAGGTTAAGTGGCTTGCCCAGAGTCACAGGAGCTGCAGTAGGAATCAAACCTAGTTCCCCAGGATCAAAGTCCACTGCATTAACCACTAGGCTACATAGTAACATAGAAAATGACGGCAGATAAAGACCTGAACAGTCCATCCAGTCTGCCCAACAAGATAAACTCATTTTACATGGTATGTAATACTTTATATGCATATCCCTGCCTTTCTCAGGGCACAGACCGTAAAAGTCTGCCCTACACCAATTTTATTCTCCAAATACCGGCATCGCCACTCAGTGTCTGCTAAGATTCCATAGATTCATTCCTTCTAAACAGGATTCCTTTGTGTTTATCCCATGCATGTTTGAATTCTATTACTGTTTATATCACCACCTCCCGCGGGAGGGCATTCCACGTATCCACCACTCTCACCGTAAAAAAATACCCCCTTCAACCTCAATTCATGTCCTCTAGTTCTACCACCTTCCCATCTCCGGAAAAGGTTCTTATGCAGATTAATACCTTTCAAATATTTGAACGTCTCTATCATGTCACCCCTGTTTCTCCTTTCCTCCAAAGTATACATGTTCAGGTCGGCAAGTCTCTCCTTGTACGGTTTGCAATGCAGATCCCATACCATTTTCGTAGCTTTTCTTTGCACCGCTTCCAGTCTTTTACATCTTTAGCCAGATATAGCCTCCAAAACTGAACACAATACTCCAAGTGGGGCCTCACCAACAAGTGGTACAGGGGCATATACCCCTCTCCATGCAGCCTAGCATCCTTCTAGCCACGGCTAGTTAAAGACTTTAGGACTTAAAACAAGGATATCGGGTAAAAAGACTGAAAAGATAAAGACCAGGATGAGAGCTGAGATCTAGTCAAGACTCCCTCTTGAAGATCCCTATGGTAAAAGAGGGGAGAGGGTGAGAAATAAATTGTTTTTAGATGTGCTCCTGCCTGGTGGAATGAACTTCCGGTGGATATTCGGCAGGAGACAGATGGGAAAAAAATGTAGAAGGATGATCAAGACATGTTTGTTTCAGGCATGGAGGTACTGGTTCAGTTTAGTGGGTTGTTAGGAGAGGGGGTTCACAGTGAGGATGGGGAAGATATAGGGTGGGCATCAGAGATTGAAGTGGTTGAAGTGCTTTGTCTGTTGTTTTGTTTTATTATATACAGTGTATTTATGATTTTATGGATGTTTAATTGTGAACAACTTTGAAAAAATAATCTAGTGGTTGTATAGGTGCAAATTTGGAATCATTTATCTTTGATTATAAACAGAAATCTTATTATGCCTAGTTTCCTAAGCATTTAAAAATCTACTTGTTTTAGAAATACCTGGATGTTGTAGTTTGTTGATATATTTGTTTAGTATGTATGTATTTTCTTATTTACTGCTATTGTAAGTCGCTTTGGACCATTTTTGTGATTAGATTAGACATGGGATGCGGGAGAGCAGGGTCTGAAAGACTCTAGGATTGGGTGAAAGAATAGAAGACGACAATATTGGGATTGGCTGGGTATTGGGAGAGTAAATGGGGACTTGGTTGAGATTGTGAATGAAGCATCAGTGCTTTTTTAGGGTGGAAGAATGAGGACTTGGTGATTATATAAGGGGATAGTAGGAACCAGGGCTGGATTTAAGATGTTAGGCAGACCTATGCAGCAGTGGGGAAGGGAAGTTATGGTCTCTCCAGAGATCTTAAAGCAAGAAAGGATCAGGCTCCTGTTTAGCGCAGATGTTTGGTGCCTTCAAAATTTGGCACTCTGGGAAGTTGCCTATATTATCTGAGCCTGATGGGGACTAAAATTGAGTTGGGATTAGAAGGGTAATAGGAACTAGGTGATTGGGTGAGGGTTATAAGACAGTGCAGAAAAATGAAGAGAGACGGTTTGAAAGACCTAGATGAATTGGGAAGCAGATACAAAGGAAGGGGGCAAGTCTTTGAAGGAAGTGAGAAAAGGAGGAGAATAAGGTAGGAGTCTGGATAGGGGATAAGAGACAAGAAAGAGACTGGAAGTGGAGAAGGGATAAGTGACAAGGAAGGAGTCGGGACTGATGAGGGGATGAGAGGCAGAGGAGGGTAGGTGAGGCTGGGAAAGTATGAGTTCTAAAGGTGGAAATGGGGACTAGAAAGTGAGTGAAAGATGCGGTGGGGAAAATAGAAGGCTGGGAAAGGAATATGAGGGGCAGGGAATGGAAGGACCAGCAAAATTAGAGCAGGTGAAAAGAGAAACTGAAGTCTGAAGGAAGGACAAGAATGAAATCTAACTATAGGCAAATGAGAGAAGGGAAGGATCAATACCAGATATAAAGAAGGAAGGGGAGAAGAAATAAAAAAATGGAAATAGACCAGGACCAATGCAACTGGAAAATTAAAATGATAATTAAAATCAAAATGATACTAAGATGGCGCCATAGTAACACCTACCTGCAGGAGCTCCGATTCCAAGAAAACAGCATCGGGTTGAGAAAACGGAGCGATGCCGTGACTGCCATAACTGAAAAAAGACCCATAAGATCTTAGTTACCTTCGAGCCCGATAGTTTGACCAATGACAAATTTAGAGTTGGGTGAGTTCAAAGAGAACCCCTCTCCCACGAGGAGCGCACATGTCGGGAAACGAAGCGGCCCTGCCTGCTTACCTGCTTGACTGTTATTGAGCAGCAAGCAGCAAGGAAAACTAGTTTAAAGCTGCCCAAAGAACCCACAGAACTAAAAAGCCGCGACACGAGCCGTGACACGGGCTGCTGCTGCCCGTATTTGTTCTGCTGAGCTGCCGGTCGTCCAGGCATCGGGACCGCTGCTGTATGGTGGAGGCGTCCCTCAAGGTTCGTTGCCAACTTCTGGGGCCTGGGCTGACTGAGCCAGCGGCGAGCGATCCTGGCCAGGGAGACTTTCGGGTGATGTGGTTTGTGACTAGGACTGGGCGGAGATCTGCTTTCCCGGTCTGGGAGAGCCGCTGCTTGATTGTTTCCCGGCGGACCGCGATGGAATTTCAGCCCGGTGTACTCTTGGGCTGGCCATCACAGGGAAACCGAAGGGTGCAGAGGAAAGCAATAAGAGCGAAGTGATCTGACAGGGCACTGTTGTAATGCCTGTTTGCGGCTGAGGCGACAATCCATTAACCGTCGCCTGCTGAAATCAAAAGACAAGCTGACACCACGTGGCATTTGACTGTGAGACCAACACATTGCCTGTCCGATTTGGTCCTCCATCATTGAAACGAATCTCCAGCTCATCATAAGACACCTAAATTCTCCTCAGCTCTACAAGTCAAAGCAGGTTAGTGGCCTAGTGGTTAGGGTGGTAGACTTTGGTCCTGGGGAACTGAGGAACTGAGTTCGATTCCCACTTCAGGCTCAGGCAGCTCCTTGTGACTCTGGGCAAGTCACTTAACCCTCCATATTACCCCAGGTACAAATAAGTACCTGTATACAGTATGTAAGCCGCATTGAGCCTGCCATGAGTGGGAAAGCGCGGGGTGCAAATGTAACAAAAAATAAATAAAAAATATACATCCTTCTATCGCAGCAGAGCCACCATCTACTTTTCAGATCTAATTGAGCGGCCTAAAAGCGAGGACCAAGACATCCTACGGGTGCCTGCATCGTCTGTTCCTGCCTGCATCATCTGTCCCTGCCTACATCCTTTGCCTAGCATGCATCCTCTGCCCCAGCCTGCATCATCTGTTCCTGCCGGCATCCTCTGTCCAGCCTGCATCGCGTGTTTTCCTGCCTGTATCGTCTGCAACCTCTACTCCTCTGCCCCAGCCTGCATCCTCAGCCCCAGCCTGCATCGCCTGTTTCCTGCCTGCATCCTCTGCCTCTGTCTGCATCATCTGAATGACAGAGATAGCTGTCGACAGTGAGGCTTGTTTAAACTGTTATATGCTTTTAATTGCAAAAAATTGTGTCTGCTGTTACTATCCTTAGGTAGTCCTCATATGTTTATTCAATATGGAATTAACCAAATACCTTCTTATCTCCTACTCCTTCCTATTGATTAATCAGTCATCATCCACACTATGCAATGGTCATAATATAAATACCATCATTCAAAACCAATCAAGACATCCCAGTAAAGCAACCTCACATCTCACCAATAATCATCATACGAAAGGAAAAATCACCAAATATGATCAGCATTTACGGTCTTAAAAGGAATGCCTTAATAAATCAGTTCATGTCAAGGATAGATCTCTCACTAAAATTCCCAACCTGGAGTCTTCCTTCCAAAACATTAAAATTGATTATATCAATGCTAGATCCGTTGTTAACAAACCTCTACTAATCTTTGATTGGATTGTTTCGGATAATCTTGACTGACTTATCATCGAGACCTGGATCCGTAACCAAAAAGATCCAATTCTACTAGATCTATGTCCTCCGGATTATAAAAATCATACATTGGACCAGGAGGGACAAAAAAGGAGGAGGTTTAGCTATTATCTATCGCTCCAATTTCCTGATAGAAGTTATAAACGAAATCATCACCCCTAAACTTGAAATTGCATCAATAAGAATTCAAGAAAAATCCCTTCTAGATCACCTGTCTTGCATCATGTTTTATAGAGCACCTGGAAACTGGAATGAATCATTCTCCATCCTCACCGATTTCATTTCTAATATGAGTATATCTAACTCCAGCTTACTTATTCTAGGTGATATTAACCTACATCTTGAAAACATGAATTCCCCATCAACACAAGAGTGCAAGGATTTCTTTCTCTCATGGGACTTTCCATGGCCTAACTGCAGTCCTACCCACATAAAAGGTCATACGCTGGCCTTTTGCTCCATCAGAATAATCGCAGAACGGAATTTTAAAGTAATAGACACATGCTGGACTGAAGTCCCATGGTCTGATTACTTTAAATTCAATTTATCAATGCTATGGTTAAAGAAAAGTACTCACCGTATCCAACAACACACAGCAATTACCTCAAGAGGAAGAATAGAACCTACAGAGTTTTGGTCTAAATTATGTGACAAGTGGACTACTAATGCGAACTCTAATCACTTCCTTGTTGAGTGGGATAAAAGATGCAACAATATTTTAGACTAGTAAAAAAGGCCCGTTTCTGGAACGAATGAAACGGGCCCTAGCAAGGTTTTCCTGGGAGTGTGTATGTTTGAGAGAGAGAGCCAGAGTGAATATGCGGGTGTGTGACAGAGTGAGACTGTCTGTGTGACAGTGTGTGTGTGAGAATGAGAGTGTGTGACAGGGCCCCCTCCCCTGTTCCTAATACCCCTCACCCTGTTCCCTCCCCTCCTTTTCCTCCTCTTTCCCACACTTTGGGTTCCTTAAGGCTTTCAAAAGTCTATGTACCCCCGTGGCCCTAACGCCCAGTATCCGGATACCCCACCGCTTTCCTCCTCACCCCTCCCCCAAGATGTAATACTTTCATGTCCTTCATTTTTTTTAAAAAGTGTCCTATCTACCCTGTGTACAAATGCCCGGCATTCAGATTGTGTTCCTCTCGTAAATTTTCATTTCTTTCATTCATTCAGAACTCCCCCCCCCCCCCCCCCCCCGAACACTTTTGGTTCCTTCAGTCTTTTAAAACTCTCCTATGTACCCTGTGTGCTAATGGCCAGCATTGAGATTGTTTTCCTGTCCCAAATTTGCATGTCTTTCAGTCATTCACAACTCCCCCCCCCCCCCCTTCTCCAGTTTAACACTTTCCTTCAGTCTTTTAAAACTCTCCTATCAACCCTGTGTCCTAATGGCCAGCATTCAGATTGTTTTCCTTTCCCAAATGTTCATGTCTTTCAGTCCTTCAGAACTCCCCTCTCCCCCCCATTTAACACTTTCGGTTCCTTCAGTCTTTTAAAACTCTCCTATCAACCCTGTGTCCTAATGGCCAGCACTCAGATTGTTTTGCTTTGCCAAATTGTCTGTCACTGAGGTCAGTGCGTGCCTGCCTAGCAGACCACTTCCGGCAGGCACGGTCCCAAGCACATCCTGTTGGAGGTGAGAATTATTATATAGGATGAATTAGCTCCTTTAAAAGATAAGAAGAAAAAAAGATTAAATACTACACCTTGGTATAATGAAGAACTAAAATCCTTAAAATCATTAACCAGAAAAATGGAACGTAAGTGGAGAAAAAATAAAACTGAATACACCCTTGCAGAATGGAAACAAACCCTTAGAAAATATAAATATGCTACAAAACAAGCACGAAAACAATATTACAAATCAAAAATAGGATATGATTATTCAAACCCGAAGAAATTATTCCAAATTGTCAACAATCTTCTTGAAACAAATTTGGTCACCTTTACAAGCTCAGTTTCCCCATCGGCGGATTCACTGGCCAACTATTTCAAAGACAAAATCCTAAAATTACGCAACTCCCTCTCCCTACAAAACTCTAACATTGATGGATTTATTAATCATCTTCAGTCTACCTTTGAAGACTATCCAGCAGATCGTATTTGGCTGCATTTCGCTCCACTCTCCATTGAACAAATCACCAAAGCAATTTCTGAATTCTCTAACTCCTTCTGCAAATTGGATACATGTCCTAATTACCTACTAAAATCCGCCCCTTCCTGCTTCATCCAAAACCTCACGACTTGTTTAAACTTTATGCTTTAAAACTGGTTTCTTCCCAAAAGATTATGGAAACATACTCCTTACCCCCATTCCTAAAGATAGTAAGAAAAAATTAAATGACATTACTAACTATCGTCCAATTGCCTCCATACCATTGATAATAAAGTTAATGGAGAGCATAGTAACTAAACAACTTGTAGAGTACTTGGACAAATTTTCGATCTTGCATGATTCACAATCCGGTTTTCGATCCTCGTATAGTACTGAAACGGTATTGGTTACCCTTTTATCTAAGTTTAAACAACTAACTGCTGCTGGTAAGAGCATACTCCTTATGCAATTTGATATGTCCAGTGCATTTGACATGATTCACCACAACATCCTGGTACATCTCTTGGATCATTTCGGAATCGGTGGTACGATACTGGAATGGATTAAGGGTTTTCTTTTATTTAGATCTTATCGAGTGAAAATGAACTCAACCTTATCTTTTTCCTGGAACGCAGTTAGTGGAGTCCCTCAGGGATCGCCACTGTCCCCCATATTGTTTAACATAATGATGGCCCCACTAGCCAATACTTTATCCAGGTTAGGTTTAAATCCTTTTATTTACGCAGATGATGTAACAAGTATATATACCATTTAATAAGAATTTGGATGAAATTACCAATGAAGTCACTCTTGGACTGCCCACAATGAACAATTGGGCCAACTCTTTCCGCCTGAAATTAAATGCTGATAAGACCCATTGTTTAATTCTATTATCGCAGTATAACAAATATAATCCCACTACTTTAAATACTCCCAACCTTTCTTTACCAATCTTGGATAGTTTGAAACTTCTAGGGATCACAATTGATCGACATTTAACATTGGAGACCCAAGTAACCAACACCATAAAGAAAATGTTTTATTCAATCTGGAGACTCATACAAATAAAACCATTTTTTCCTCGTGATGTCTTCCGGTCTCTGATACAATCTATGGTCTTAAGTCAGATAGACTACTGCAACGGTATATATACAGGATGCAAGGAACATCCTGTATATAGGAAATTAGGAAATTACAAACAGCTCAAAACACTGTGGCTAGACTGATCTTTGGAAAACCCAAATTTGAATCTGCAAAACCACTTCGAGAAATTCTGCACTGGCTCCCCATTAGAGAACGAGTAGCCTTTAAAATATGCACACTAATTCACAGGATAATCTTCAGTGAAGTCCCGGAATATATGCTCAAATTAGTTGACTTACCACCCAGAAACAGAGTCAGTACCTGTAGATCATATCTGAATTTACACTACCCAGACTGTAATGGCCTTAAATACAAATCAACTTACGCCACCAACTTTACATACATAGGCACTCAATTATGGAATGCTCTACCCAAACAAGTAAAATCTACCCAGAACTACCTTAACTTCCGAAAATTATTGAAATCAGTATTGTTTAAGAAAGCTTATTCCCCAGGTTTAACTTAACTTGAATTAACTGTTACTATAATTTTAGATCCAAGGACAATAATTACCTGCTATTATCTATTGACTTTTGATGTTTAATTTCTATTTTATGTCTTATTCTCAAATTGTAATTGTTCTTCTTGTACTGTAGCTTGCACTACAGACTTTAAGCCACTTTGAGCCTGCGATCAGTGGGAAAATGTGGTATACAAATGCAATAATTAAATAAATAAAATGATTGGACAATAAAGGTACCGTCTACTGTGGGGGCCATTTTTGCATTTTGAGTTTTAACATCTGCATGGCTTATATTGCAAGATTGGCACGAAAATGGGGGCACACAAAAGTTGGTTTAAATTAATGGCTTGGGAATTTTGAGTAAAATGTCTTCTCATCTTGACCAAGAACTTTTCACATCAAGAATTGACAGACCAGTTGCGACTTGTAGTTTTTATTTGCTGTTATTTTCTGTATTTCTGCTAAAAGTAAAGCATCATGTGCCAGCCTGACTACTCAATATTGTTGAATTCTTTCTCTGCTCAGGTAGAAGTCTCATAGGCAGGGGAATGTATTTGGATACAGAAGCCAAACGCACACAATCGACTCCCATCCAGCCGTCCTTTCCTACACCTGAAGCACTGCCAACTGGAGACTCCAACATTTCTGCATCTCTTATGAGGTAAGAACTTTTCTCAAGCCAATAACTGGTGTGTTAAAGCCTTATACTAGAAAATTGCTTGTATGTTGCTAAGTGAACTTACTGTTTACCTTATAAAAGAAAACATTTGGGAGAGGGTTGACATGAGCAACATATTTAAGTTGGTCACTTAATGAGGGAGCCTATATCAGACTTTTTAAGTTCTGTCCTTGAGGGCTGCAAGAAGACCAGGTTTTCAGATATCCCTAATGAATATGCATGAGAGAGCTCTGCGTACAGTGGATGTAGTGGGCATGCAAATCTTTTTTCTGCATATTCATTAAGGATATCCTGAAAACCTGGCCTATTTGCAGCCTTTGAGGCCCGAACTTGGAAAAGCCTGATCTAGATAGTTAAACAAAAACAAACCTCATCCGGTAGCAAGGTAATGATTCGGATAATACTGAAGTGTGACATACAGTATAAGAAGTGGTGGCAGTAGCTGGAAGAGAGAGGTTTTGGAAGGATACAGTAGATTGGCTTACCTGGCAGGAGAATTCGGTAATAGGGAATAGAGCTCATTTATGCCCTTTGCATTTTCATTGGTCCCATCTCTGCATTAAGATCTCTTGGACGTGGTGAGCTTCCATCTGTCTCGGCTGGAAGAGCGTCGATAGGACTGGGCAGAGCTTCGGCATTTCTTACATCTCCTGCAGCGCCCCCAGTCAAGCCAGAGAGTAGTCCTCCAGCAGTCCTCTTGGAGCAGCCTGAGAAAAAGTAAGTGTGTAGGGTATAGTTCCATGTTAAAGCAGATGGCCCTATGGTTAAAATAATAGATGAGGAGCAGGAGACAAGAGTTCAAATTCTTCTTCTTCCATTGATATCTATGTCCTTGGGAAGGCCACTTTATTTCCTGTTGTCCTGTTGTCTCTTGGACCATTTCAGATTTTAAACTCTCCAAGAAAGGAGCTTACTGTGCATGCTGGTATAGTAATAATAATGTCAGACTAATATACATTTGTTATCCTGCTAGTCCAGTCTAGGTGCATGTGTTTATGCCAACTTGCAGATGGACACTACAAACACAGCTTTTCCAGTGATGATGAGATTAGAATAAGTAGTAATTCAGTCCTAAAACTTGCAAGTATTCTCTGTCTCCAACAGATGGTGGTGTATTTTGGTCTGGTGCAGTAGGACATGACTAGGCTCTTTGAAGCTCACCTGTGTGTCTGCAGAGTCCTTGGAGGGTCCTGCATCCCACAGTGATTCAGTCCAGAGGGCCACAAGAGCATGGGTTGGCCAAGAGCCCCCTCGCTCCCTTGGGGCCGAAGAGGATCACACAGGGAAATTGGTGGACGCAGTTTGGAACCCATTTGACCCTCATGTGCAGAAAAAGAGTGGACTATTGAGGACGAGGGGACTAGTAGTCCTCTTGGTAGTCTTTCCATGAAGGAGGGCAAGCTCTCTCCATGGGAAAGGGATGTGCAGTTTGTTGGTCATGTTTTTCATTGGGAAGAGCTGTTACCTTTTTGCGCAGGTGTTGTCATCCCTGTGCACAGTGGAGGCTTAAGCAAAGGAGGAATCCGACACCCACTTTGGAGTGGATTCAGAAGCCCTCCAGAGCTTTTCCTTTTCATAAAGTGCTACACAAGATGAACTTTGTGGAATGGGAGGCTCCTGAGGTGGCGCTGAAGGGAAGTAAGGTGATGAGTGGCTTAATCGTCTTCCACAGGAAGACTTGGAGATTCTGTTTCATTTGTCTCAGGTGGATGCTTTCATCACCCTGGTGACTCAGAACTTGAAGACAGCTGTCATAGTCATGCCTTAAAGTGTAATCTTCCTTACAGCCGATTTTTAAGAGTAAAAAAATTGTGTTCAAAGGATCGTGATTGTAAAGGGCAAATAGGAGAAATGGCTTATAGATTTACGCAACGAGGCTATCCTGTAAAATATATTGAAAAAGTATAGTAAGAGCAAAACAGGTACAAAGAAAAGACATTTTGCAGAATAAGGAAAAGAAAAATAATGACCAAAAAGTTATTTGCACTTTATATTATGATTATCTATCTTCTGATATCATTAAAATATTAAGATCTCATTCAGAACATTCCATCTTTTGCAAATAAAGAATTGTTGATAGCATACAAAAGAAATATGAATTTGAAGGATTTTTTTGTCACCATCAGCATTACCAGTCCCACCTTGTATGGATAGAGTAAGGGGTCATTGCCCATGCTTAAATTGTTCCGTTTGTCCGGTCAATCTGAAAACAAAATGTTTTGAACACCCTGTTACAAGAGAGAATTATCAGTTAAAACATTACTCAAATTGTAAGACTTCACAAGTAATACTACTACTACTATTTAGCATTTCTATAGCGCTACAAGGCGTACGCAGCGCTGCACAAACATAGAAGAAAGACAGTCCCTGCTCAAAGAGCTTACAATCTAATAGACAAAAAATAAAGTAATCAAATCAATTAATGTGTACAGGAAGGAGAAGAGGGTAGGTGGAGGCAAGTGGTTACAAGTCAAAAGCAATGTTAAAGAGGTGGGCTTTCAGTCTAGATTTAAAGGTGGCCAAGGATGGGGCAAGACGTAGGGGCTCAGGAAGTTTATTCCAGGCGTAGGGTGCAGCGAGACAGAAGGCGCAAAATCTGGAGTTGGCAGTAGTGAAGAAGGCAACAGATAAGGATTTATCCATGGAGCGGAGTGCACGGGAAGGGGTGTAGGGAAGGACGAGTGTGAAGAGATACTGGGGAGCAGCAGAGTGAGTACATTTATAGGTTAATAGAAGAAGTTTGAACAGGATGCGAAAACGGATAGGGAGCCTGTGAAGCGACTTGAGGAGAGGGGTAGTATGAGTAAAGCGACCCTGGCGGAAGACGAGACGGGCAGCAGAGTTTTGAACCGATTGGAGAGGGGAGAGGTGACTAAGTGGGAGGCCAGCAAGAAGCAGATTGCAGTAGTCTAAACGAGAGGTGACAAGGGTGTGGATGAGGGTTTTGGTAGAGTGCTCAGAAAGAAAGGGGCGGATTTTACGGATGTTGCAAAGAAAGAAACGACAGGTCTTGGCGGTCTGCTGGATATGAGCAGAGAAGGAGAGAGAAGAGTCAAAGATGACCCCAAGGTTTCGAGCTGAGGAGACAGGGAGAATGAGAGAGCCATCAACAGAAATAGAAAACGGGGGGAGTGGGGAGGTGGGTTTGGGGGGAAAAATGAGAAGCCCCTCATCCAATCATCCTACAAGATAACCGCACAACAGTTGATCCCCTGCCTGTCCCAAAACATATTTCCCCTTAATACCGTTCCTCCTACATCAAGCCCCTCTCTCACAGCGGATACCCCCCTTGGATGAAAGCCTGTGGTGAAGGCCTCCACGTGTAAGCATTAGCCCAACACATAGCAGCTATCCTCCAGGCCAACTCTACCCCCCATAGCACATCCTAAGTAATATATGCAGCAGTTTGCCCATGCGGGCTTATCTACGTTGGTAAAACTATAAGAGCATTTAATAAGTTCATTTTAGAACATAAAAGTGCAATAAAAAGAGAGGTACTAAATAAACCTTTAGTGGCATGATTTATAATAGTAGTAGTAGTAGATTTTAACCAGTTAAGATTTTTAGTTCTTTTAAGAATATATTCAAATTGGAGAGGTGGAGATGTGAACAAATTGCTATTGCAAGCTGAACAACATTTGATTTATAGATTTAAGACTGTTAAACCTTTTGGGTTGAATCAAGAAACTGATCTCTCAGTGTTTTTATAGTACTACCAGCAGATTGTCAGTCAATATGTGCTGCTCAATCCAATGTTTGTTTGTCAGCCACCTGGTGGTCAGTATATGTCACTGCATGTATCCAATGCTTGTTCTACATCGTTTGCCTGGAAATGTCACATGACAGAATTCTTTTTATTTCAACATCAATTCTTTTTATAAAATTATCCCTGCTTTTTAAGGGTTTTTTTTTTTCACTTTTATTTTCACTCATCTGTTTTTCAGATGACCATAGTATTTAATATACACTTTTGTTTGGATTAGTGGATTCCTGTTCTGGAGTTCTGTTTGACCTTTGAACTCTCAAAGGGGATATTTAAAGGACCAATCAGAGTGTCTGTTATAATGCTGCCAGTCAACATAGCATTGCGAAGTCTGCTGAGTGAGCTTGGGAAGCACTTATGTAAGGTAGGATATAAGATACTCCATATGGAATTTAGATTGTGGTGTGTACTGGCTTGCTTTAAATATATGTTTTATCAGTTCAATTTCTAAGTCAGTTACCTTTTATAAGCCAGTTGCTCTGTGCTCTATGTCTGTTTGATTGAAATTTGTGTAATCTGATCAGCCTAATGTTAGCTTTAATATTTAAAGGGGGTTTGGTATGTTGCAACAGTTATGATTGAAATAGATGGTTGTATATCTACCTATTCAAGTATCAGTAAATAACACTGGATTACATGCCAGTTGTGCTGAGTGTTTCTCAATTGGGATTGCTAAATTCTTTCTAATGATACAATCATCAGGGTATATGTGTTTGCAACAGTAATGATTTAAACAGATGTATGTATATCCACCCATTCAAATAGCAGCATAGAGCGCTGGATTGCCTGTGAGTTTTGCTGAGTGCTTCTGAATTAGTATTGCTACATCCACCACAAAATTTTTTTTCCAATGGCACAATCATCAGGGTAAATGTGTTTGTTATAGAACAGTAAGCACGTTTGGTACGTTGCAGCAGTAACAATTTCAATTGATATTTGTATATCCACCCATTCAAAAAGCAGTAATGAGTGCTGGATTGCCTGTGAGTTGTGATTAGTGCTTCTGAATCAATTTTTTTCATGGTCATTGTGTAGTTCTTTTTAATGATATCATCAAGGTAAATGTGATTGTCACAGAACAGTATGATGGTTTTAGGTTGTGTTTACACTAAAGTTAATTTCTATTAATTTGAGTTGCTATCTATTAGAACATGGAAACCCTTCTAATAGGCATGTTTCACTGATTCTTACTTTTAACAATAGAAATCAAACAAAATAAAACATGGAAAAGAAAATAAGATGATACCTTTTTTATTGGACACTAGTAAAAAAGCCCCGTTTCTGATGCAAATGAAACGGGGGCTAGCAAGGTTTTCTTCTGTGTGCATGTGGGAGTGTGTGTGTTCCTGCCCTCTCTCCCCTCCCCCCTCTGAGTCCTTCATTGTTACAGAGAGAGCGATTTGATTTCCTGCTTTGCTGTTTTCCTTCACTGTTTGTGTTAGAGAGAGAGCGAGGGCGGGGCAGACACTCATGGGGAAACCGGATATCTCTCCCTCTTCACACTTCCGGTTGGAGGCTTCATAGAACGTTATGCCTTTTATATAGAGAGATAACTTAATACATTTCTTGATTAGCTTTCGAAGGTTGCCCTTCTTCCTCAGATTGGAAATAAGCAAATGTGCTAGCTGACAGTGTATATAAGTGAAAACACACTCCTCTACTTTTAACAAAAAATTTACTAAATATAAAGTGAATATTAATTTCGATGTTTTAGATCATTGTGCATAAGAGACGGCGATTGAGGCCAAGCATTGTGATTTTTAAAATTATTTTATTTTGTATTTTTTAGGTGATTGTATGACTACTTTTAGGGGTTCACTTTGCTTTTTACCCCTATTAGGTAGGTGATATTTAGTATGTACGGTCATAGGCACCGACTCCGTGGGTTCTGTGGGTGCTCGAGCACCCCCAGTATTTCACCCACCAGAAGTTCATTCCCTCCCTCCCTCCGTCCTCCCTTCGAGTTCCAGGCCCCCTCCCTCCGAATTTTAAAAGTCATCTATTTTACCTTGTCGGGATTAGGACGGCAGCAACGGTAAAAAGCATGCAGGCTCGGCTAGGTGCTTAGTTCAGTTTTCCCTTCTCTCTCTCTCTCTCAGCTCTGGTCCCGCCCTCATTTCCTGTTTCCGCAAGGGCGGGGCCAGAGCTGAGAGAGAGAGAAGGGAAAACTGATCTAAGCACCGAGCTGAGCCTTCATGCTTTTTACCACTGCTGCCACCCTAACCCCGACGAGGTAAGATAGATGACTTTTAAAATTTGGAGGGAGGGGGCCTGGAACTCGAAGGGAGGAATGACGACCCTGGAACTGGGAGGGAGGGAGGTCTGCAACTGGGAGGGACGTGGAGGGGGGACAGGGTCAAGGGGGAGGGGGGACGGGGAGGGGGAATGCACCACCTGTAAAAAAAAATTCAGCACCCCCAATCATTTTGAAAAGTTGGCTCCTATGTGTACGGTCACTCAGTTATTTAGTATTGTATATCTCCACCTATCTGTCTTATTTTGTGTTGATATTATTTTTTGTTGATATTTTATGTCTTGTATTAAAATTATTATTTTATTGCATGCATATTTAATCTGAATGTTTTTAACTGATATTGATTTGATATATTTTATTGTATTATGTTTTTAGATTTGATCTGTTTTTATCTTTATATGATTTGATTGTGTTTTTAAATATGTTTTATTATAAAATATACTATGTGATGTTTGTTTTATTCATTATGTAGTTTTTTGTACCCCTGACGCATCCTGAGGGTGAAACGTGACCACGTCGGGTAACCTTGTAATACACCACTTCTGTTACCCTCCTGTTCCATTTTTTTAATCTTTTTTGATCTGCCTTTTTTCTTTTGGTTTGCTATTTCTGTGGCAGATCTTTGCCTTATTTTGTTTCTGTCTGAACCTGGAGGTGGTCCATCTAGGTGGCCCATCAGCTGAAAATTAATTTTTATCATTTAGGAATTTAGAATGTATGCTTATAAATGTAGTCCTGCCATTCATTTGCATAGATTTATGAGCCTAGTGCTGAAAATCAGCAAGAAGCCTCTACAGACCCAAAGAACTTACTTGTGTCTTCAACAGAGAAAAAAAAGCTTTTCTTCAAAACCCAAAGAGCTCAGTGCAAGTACCTGCAGATTCCTTCCTTACTCCTTCTATTTGAACACTGCCACTGTACGGACATATGGTAGATAGTAGCTATCCTGACAGAAGGATTGTTACCAAAGGGATCCCACTACTGAGAGTGTTTGCTGCTTCACCTCTTTCAAAATGGCAGGTAATAAAGAAAAAAAAAGTCTCCCTATGCGCTCAGCAGTAGCGTACCAAGGGCGAGGCGGTGGGGGCGGTCCACCCCGGGTGCAGGCAGCAAGGGAGTGTACAGAGCAGTCAGGTTACTGTTGGCTTCGCCGGTTCCCTGCCCCCTCTGATGTTACTTCCTGTTCTGGGGTAGGGGGCCAGTGAAGCTGACAGCCGTTTGACTGCTCCGTACACCCCCAGGTGGTGAGGATGGGGTAGGGGGTGATGTGCCGGGGTGGGGGTGTAGCGGCGACCTGCCCTGGAGGCAGCCAATCTAGGTATGCCATTGGCTCTTGGTAATTACCATAGAGTGGGGCTCCACTATAAGTACTTCTTAATAAGAGAGACAAGCTGTTGGCTCTTTACTTTATAATTAATAAGCTGTGTGGTAGCTGCAGTGCATGACATGCAGCTAAGACATCTGGTTTTCCTGCATAATAGCAGCTTTGCAGTTCGGCAGCAGTATTTAGACCAGCCAGTAAGCTGGCAAATAAAATGTCATGTTGTTCTTTCCAGAAGGCGTTTGATAAGGTCCCTCATGAAAGACTACAGAGGAAATTAGAGGGATATGGGATCGGAGGTAGTGTTTTACTGGGGATTAAAAACTGGTTGAAAGATAGGAAACAGAGAGTAGGATTAAAAGGTCAATATTTACAATGGAGAAGGGTAGTTAGCGGGGTCCCTCAGGGATCGGTGCTGAGACCTCTGCTTTTTAACGTATTCATAAATGATCTAGAGATGAGGGTAACTAGTGAGATAATCAAATTTGCCGATGACACAAAGTTATTCAAAGTAGTCAAATAGCGGGAAGATTGTGAAAAACTACAAGAGGACCTTACGAGATTGGGGGACTGGGCGTCTAAATGGCAGATGACGTTTAATGTGAACAGGTGCAAAGTGATTCATGTGGGAAAGAGGAACCCAAACTATAACTACAACTACGTCATGGAAGGTTCAGCGTTGGGAGTCACAGACCGAGAAAGGGATCTAGATGTCATCATTGATGATACATTGAAAACTTCTGCTCAGTGTGCTGCTGCGGCTAGGAAAGCAAATAGAATGTTCCTCAGCGACCCTCCAGACCGGTCAAGACGCTTGGGTTATGCACGCCTACCAGCAGAGGGAGACTGAGAACACTAAAACTTAAACCAGTATAAGCTAGCAGCCAACCCCCAAGCAGCCAGTAAATCTCATTCTCCGAGGACAAGCAGGCTGCTTGTTCTCACGACTGGGTTGACGTCCACGGCAGCCCCCACCAACCGGAACAAAAACTTCGCGGGCGGTCCCGCACGCAGGGCACGCCCACCGCGCATGCGCGGCCGTCTTCCCGCCCGTGCGCGACCGTTCCCGCTCAGTTTTTTTCGATTCCGCACTGAGGAGAGACGTGTTAAAGTCTCTCTCCTGGTCAGCCCCGGAAACCGGATCGCGGCCTAGCCGCGAATTTTCTTTTTCGTGCGCGTTCGCGCTTCTTTTCTTTTCTTATCTCAAAAAAAAAAAAGTTTGTCCCCTCGTCGTCTTAGCGCAGGGGCGCTTCGTTGCGGCCTTGTGGCCGCTCGGTCGTTTCTTTTTCGGGTGTGCTTTTCACCGCCACCATCAACGACTTTGACTTCGCCGACGCGATTTTTCTGTCGATGTCCTCGAAGGTCCCGAGTGGATTCAAGAAGTGTGGTCGGTGCGGCCGGCACATCTCGCAAACCGATACTCACGCTTGGTGCCTCCAGTGCCTTGGCCCGGAGCATAATACCAAGACGTGCACCTTGTGTCTCGGATTGCGAAAGCGGACACAGGTGGCGAGGCAAGTTCGTCGGGACCAACTTTTTGGAACTTGCGCCGGCCCGTCGACGTCATCGGTGTCTACGGCCGGGTCTTCGGTACCGATGTCGACGAAATCGACACCGACGATGGCATCGACCCCAGGAGCACAGGTACCGTTGGCCTGCCGGACCTCCGGCGACGGCGGGGGTGAGCGGCCGCGGTGGCAGTCGGCCCCGGCCACTCCCTCTACCCAGGGTCATCGGGACCGAACCCTGTCAGACCCGATCCCTCGAGGCCGGGGGGGTTCTACCTCCTCTTCACGTCTGCCACCGAGCGTCGATGATGGGCACCGAAAGAAACCAAAGAAGCTTCGGCATCGGTTGCCCACGGCTCACGGGACTGCTAGTTCCGGCGCCTCCAGAGATGAATCGACACCGAGGAAACGGCAGTGCCGAGAGGAGCGTTCCCCCTCGGTCGAAGAGGTGTCGCTGCGTCAGTCCATGGGTGCTTCGGTACCGTCTCCTGGACCCGAGCAGCTTCCGGCACCGGCACCCACACCGGCCCCCCTGTCTTTCCTGACAGCGGGCCTGGACGAGTGCCTCCGAGCCATCCTTCCAGGGATTCTGGAAGGGCTGATGCGCCAGGCCTTGCCGGCCCCGGGGGTGCTTGCGCCCCCGGCGCCGTTGATGGAGGCGCCAGCGTGCTCCAGCCCGATGCCGAGGCCTCCGACACCGACGCCGCTTGCGGTACCGGTGTCGACCGTCACGCAGGTGGAATCCCCGTCGACGTCGATGGAGGGAGCTTCACGGGAGTCCACCGCTCGACGCCACCATCGAGGACGTGGTTCCTTGCAGTCGAGACGGGCCCGGTTCAGGTCTGAGTTGAAAGAGCTCATGTCCGACACCGAGGAAGAGGCCTCGTGGGGGGAGGAGGAGGACCCCAAATATTTCTCCTCAGAGGAGTCTGAGGGCCTTCCCTCCGACCCCACTCCTTCACCGGAGAGGAAGCTCTCGCCCCCTGAGAGCCTCTCCTTTGCCTCCTTTGTCAGGGATATGTCTATATGCATTCCCTTCCCCGTGGTCTCTGTGGATGAGCCGAGGGCTGAGATGCTTGAGGTCCTCGACTACCAATCACCACCTAGAGAGTCTTCCACGGTACCGTTGCACAATGTCCTCAAAGAGACACTGCTTCGGAACTGGCAGAAGCCATTATCTAACCCCACCATTCCCAAGAAAGTGGAGTCCCAATACAGAATCCACTCTGACCCAGAGTTAATGCGGCCCCAATTGCCTCATGACTCGGCGGTCGTGGACTCTGCTCTCAAGAGGGCACGAAGTTCGAGGGATACCGCCTCGGCGCCCCCGGGGCGGGAGTCTCGCACTCTGGACTCGTTTGGGAGGAAGGCCTACCAATCTTCCATGCTCGTGACCCGCATCCAGTCGTACCAGCTCTACACGAGCATTCACATGCGGAACAATGTGAAGCAACTGGCAGACCTGGTCGATAAGCTCCCTCCGGAGCAGTCCAGGCCTTATCAGGAGGTGGTCAGGCAGTAGAAAATTCCTGTCCAGGGGTATCTATGACACCTGTGATGTGGCATCTCGAGCTGCGGCCCAAGGTATAGTGATGCGCAGACTCTCCTGGCTGCGTGCCTCTGACCTTGACAACCGCACCCAGCAACGCCTGGCGGATGTCCCTTGCCAGGGGGATAACATTTTCGGCGAGAAGGTCGAGCAGTTGGTGGACCAACTACACCAGCGGGAAACCGCCCTCGACAAGCTCTCCCACCGGGCGCCTTCAGCATCCACCTCTACCGGTGGACGTTTTTCCCGGGCCAGGCAGGCTGCGTCCTACGCCTACAACAAGCGTAGGTACACCCAGCCGGCCCTCAGGCCCCCTCAGGCACAGGGACAGTCCCAGCGCGCTCGTTTCCGTCAACAGCGTGTGCCTAAGCAGCCCCCTGCGCCTCCACAGCAAAAGCCGGGGACGGGCTTTTGACTGGATCCATGGGAGCATAGCCGCCATCAAAGTGTCCGTACCGGACGGCCTGCCGGTCGGGGGGAGGTTGAAAGCTTTTCACCAAAGGTGGCCTCTTATAACCTCGACCAGTGGGTTCTCCAAATAGTGCGGTGCGGATATGCCCTGAATTTGGCCTCCACTCCACCAAATTGCCCACCGGGAGCTCAATCCTTCAGCTCCCACCACAAGCAGGTACTTGCAGAGGAACTCTCCGCCTTTCTCAGCGCCAATGCGGTCGAGCCCCTACCACCCGGGCAGGAAGGGCAGGGATTCTATTCCAGGTACTTCCTTGTGGAAAAGAAAGCAGGGGGGATGCGCCCCATCCTAGACCTGAGAGGCCTGAACAAATACCTGGTCAAAGAGAAGTTCAGGATGCTTTCCTTGGGCACCCTTCTCCCCATGATTCAGAAAGACGATTGGCTATGCTCCCTGGATTTAAAGGACGCTTATACCCACATCCCGATACTGCCAGCTCACAGACAGTATCTCAGATTCCGCCTGGGGACACGGCACTTTCAGTATTGTGTGCTGCCCTTTGGGCTCGCCTCTGCCCCACGGGTGTTCACGAAGTGCCTTGTGGTGGTCGCGGCGTATCTACGCAAGCTGGGAGTGCACGTGTTCCCATATCTCGACGATTGGCTGGTCAAGAGCACCTCGGAGGCAGGGGCTCTCCGGTCCATGCAGTGCACTATTCACTTCCTGGAGCTGCTGGGGTTTGTGATAAATTACCCAAAGTCCCATCTCCAGCCAAACCAATCTCTGGAATTCATAGGAGCTCTGCTGAATTCACAGACGGCTCAGGCCTTTCTTCCCGAAGCGAGGGCCCACAACCTCCTGTCTCTTGCTTCCCAGACCAGAGCGTCTCAGCAGGTCACAGCTCGGCAGATGTTGAGACTCCTAGGTCATATGGCCTCTACAGTTCATGTGACTCCCAATGCTCGTCTTCACATGAGATCTGCTCAATGGACCCTAGCTTCCCAGTGGTGCCAAGCCACCGGGAATCTAGAAGATGTCATCCGCCTGTCCCTCAGTTGTCGCAATTCGCTGCACTGGTGGACCATTCGGACCAATTTGACCCTGGGACGTCCATTCCAAATTCCGCAGCCCACGAAAGTGCTGACGATGGATGCATCTCGCCTGGGGTGGGGAGCTCATGTCGATGGGCTTCACACCCAGGGACTGTGGTCCCTCCAGGAACAGGATCTTCAGATCAACCTCCTGGAGCTCCGAGCGGTCTGGAACGCACTGAAGGCCTTCAGAGATCGGCTGTCCTATCAAATTATTCAAATTCGGACAGACAATCAGGTTGCAATGTATTGCATCAACAAGCAGGGGGGCACCGGATCTCGCCCCCTGTGTCAGGAAGCTGTCGGGATGTGGCTTTGGGCCTGCCAGTTCGGCATGCTTCTTCAAGCCACATACCTGGCAGGTGTAAACAACAGTCTGGCCGACAGACTGAGCAGAGTCATGCAACTGCACGAGTGGTCGCTCCATTGTAGAGTGGTACGCAAGATCTTCCGAGAGTGGGGTACTCCCTCGGTGGACCTTTTTGCCTCTCAGACCAACCACAAGCTGCCTCTGTTCTGTTCCAGACTACAGGCACACGGCAGACTAGCGTCGGATGCCTTTCTCCTCCATTGGGGGACCGGCCTCCTGTATGCTTATCCTCCCATACCTTTGGTGGGGAAGACCTTACTGAAGCTCAAGCAAGACCACGGCACCATGATTCTGATAGCGCCTTTTTGGCCCCGTCAGATCTGGTTCCCTCTACTTCTGGAGTTGTCCTCCGAAGAACCGTGGAGATTGGAGTGTTTTCTGACTCTCATATCGCAGAACAACGGAGCGCTTCTGCACCCCAACCTTCAGTCTCTGGCTCTCACGGCCTGGATGTTGAGGCCGTAGACTTTGCTTCGTTGGGTCTGTCTGAGGGTGTCTCCCGCGTCTTGCTTGCCTCTAGAAAGGATTCCACTAAAAAGAGTTACTTTTTCAAGTGGAGGAGGTTTGTCGTTTGGTGTGAGAGCAAGGCCCTAGAACCTCGCTCTTGTCCTGCACACAACCTGCTTGAATACCTTCTGCACTTAGAGTCTGGCCTCAAGACCAACTCAGTAAGGAATCACCTTAGTGCGATTAGTGCTTACCATCTTTGTGTAGAGGGTAAAGCCATCTCTGGAGAGCCTTTAGTCGTTCGATTCATGAGAGGCTTGCTTTTGTCAAGGCCCCCTGTCAAGCCTCCTGCAGTGTCATGGGATCTCAACGTCGTCCTCACCCAGCTGATGAAACCTCCTTTTGAGCCACTGAATTCATGCCATCTGAAGTACTTGACCTGGAAGGTCATTTTCTTGGTGGCAGTTACTTCAGCTCGTAGAGTCAGTGAGCTGCAAGCCCTGGTAGCTCATGCTCCTTATACCAAATTTCATCATAACAGAGTAGTACTCCGCAATCACCCTAAGTTCCTGCCAAAGGTGGTGTCGGAGTTCCATCTTAACCAGTCAATTGTCTTGCCAACATTCTTTCCCAGACCGCATACCTGCCCTGCTGAACGTCAGTTGCACACATTGGACTGCAAGCGAGCGTTGGCCTTCTATCTGGAGCGGACACAGCCCAACAGACAGTCCGCCCAATTGTTTGTTTCTTTGGACCCCAATAGGAAAGGGGTCGCTGTCGGGAAACGCACCATCTCCAATTGGCTAGCAGATTGCATTTCCTTCACTTACGCCCAGGCTGGGCTGGCTCTTGAGGGTCATGTCACAGCTCATAGTGTTAGAGCCATGGCAGCGTCAGTGGCCCACTTGAAGTCAGCCACTATTGAAGAGATTTGCAAGGCTGCGACGTGGTCATCTGTCCACACATTCACATCACATTACTGCCTCCAGCAGGATACCCGACGCGGAGAAAGCGAATGATACATACCTGTAGCAGGTGTTCTCCGAGGACAGCAGGCTGATTGTTCTCACCTACCCTCCCTCCTCCCCTTTGGAGTTGTGTTTTACTCATTCCTTGCTTGTCATTCAACTGAGTGGGAACGGTCGCGCACGGGCGGGAAGACGGCCGCGCATGCGCGGTGGGCGTGCCCTGCGTGCGGGACCGCCCGCGAAGTTTTTGTTCCGGTTGGTGGGGGCTGCCGTGGACGTCAACCCAGTCGTGAGAACAATCAGCCTGTTGTCCTCGGAGAACACCTGCTACAGGTATGTATCATTCGCTATACTCCAGGAGGATGAATTACTGAAAGAGATATTCCCATCCCCACCAGTACTGGCCTTCCGACAGCCACCCAACTTAAAACACAAGCTAATCAGAAGTAAACTTCCATCACAGACTGAAAAGGAACAGAAGGGCACACTTCCCTGTAATTTATCCAGTTGCAAACTATGCCAAAATATTTCACAGGACCCCAAAGTCATCCACAAAGGAAAGATATTCAACATAAAGGGATCTTTCACTTGCTCATCTTCCAATGTAGTATATATCATTCAGTGTAAAAAATGTAACGAAGGATGCTATATTGGAGAAACAGGCCAGATGCTTAAGACAAGATTCAATTTACATAGACATCACATGAACAATACTGGTGCCAGTAGGGTTCCCACACCTGTTGGTCAGCATTTTACAGGACCACTGTACCAGTGACTTCACAGTGAGAATCCTGAAAGGTAACTTTAAAACCATACAAGAACGTAAGACCTTTGAAGTCAGAATGATTGAATATTTTAACACCCAACAGAAAGGACTTAACAAGGATCTGGGGTTCCTAGCCCATTATAAACCATAAAGCTGTATGTCTCTGTTGATCACCCCACCCCTCACCTATCCACACCCATCCTGTTAGAATATCAATGATATGCTTTGATGTCCCCATGCATACCTCCTACCCACCCCCATCCTCCCACCCTGTCAGACTGTCATAGTAATGCTTGAATGTTTTCACTTATATACACTGTCAGCTAGCACATTTGCTTATTTCCGATCTGACGAAGAAGGGCAACCTTCGAAAGCTAATCAAGAAATGTATTAAGTTATGTCCAATAAAAAAGGTATCATCTTATTTTCTTTTCCATGTTTTATTTTGTTTGATTTCTATTGATAACCTTAAGAGTGGACTAACACGGCTACCACACTCCTCTACTTAAGTTTTCTTCACAAATGCCTACTGGGCAGGTACTATTGCACACAAAGCAAAAAAATAAAGACCCTTTGTAGTAGCAGCTAGTTGAATATAGGACACCTCTTTTTTGTTTGTTTTAAATGAGGAATAAATATGTATGATCAGGGAGTAATTGTAGTTGTTTTGAGTCCATAGAACAGGGAGCATAGATATTTCAGCTTGAGTAGTGGGGTATCTGAGCACAGACCCAAAAATTAAGCACATTTTAAATTTCTAGCATATTGGTGTGGGAGAGCAAGATAGGACTTATTTGTGTAACAAGGTAACTGTGGAAAACTCAAATAAAAGCAAATAATAAGAGAATCATCTTAAAAACCTTGATCTTAGTTCACTGCAGATTCCTGCTAGTTCTAGGTCTACAAAGATGAGAACAAGCAGGACAATATGACTACAGTCTACTACCAATAAGATGTTGGCAAAGGGTACTCCTCTTGAACAATCTTTTGGCGATCTGAAGGACTACTGGCCTTGGTCTGGAATGCATCTGACATAGGCCTATCCTGGGGTTTGGTGGTTTTCTTGCAGTGTGATGTATGGATCCAGTTAGATAGTCCTTGATACTTCACTGCAGTGTTGGTGATCAGTAACACTTGATAGAGACCCTTTCAGAGGGTTCTAGAGACAACTTGCAGTGGTGAACCTTGATGTGTACCTGGTCACCTGGCTGTAGACAATGACACGGGTATTTCAAATCAGGGTCAATCTACTAGAAAAAAAAGGTGGGCCACAAATCTATAACATTGAAATAGCAAGCCTCAGCTGGAATACAACATAGAATTCTTTGGGGATTTGGGACAGAAAACTAAACAGTAGACTCCAAAGGGGTAATAAAGTTCTAATAACAATTTGTTTCAACATTTTTATTGATGATTATCAAAATGGATTGTCAACAAGCTTGAGATAAAACATATTACAGAACCAAACCTTCCTCTTAGATACAGAAGATAATGAGATCTTCAACATGTTAACATTTTAACACTTCTCTTCCCACACTATCCTTTCCCGTTACCCCCCCCCAAACTTCTAAACACCTGGATTTATTTATTGCAAAAAACAACACGTACAACATATGCCAGTTGGCAAACTACCATATGGTCTGATAACTAAGCAGATATGCTCAGTACAGTCACTACTGTCATGTAATATTTGAATGTCTTCCAAATTAAATAATTTGGAGACCAAACAGCAGGATTTGCTCCACAGCCTCCGGTTCTCGGTCAGACCATGCTTATTGATGGCAAAAATTAAATCGCAGCAATGCTGTGTATCATATGCAAATTCCAGTTGCACAACACAAAAAGGCAAACCAACATCACTGTAAAATTATGCAATGTCGTTCTCTCATCATACATAAATAATCTTATGGTTCAAGAATGTTATGACTAGCACATTCTCCTAAATAGCATTCAGCCAACAAAATGCAAGCATAACCATACCCTGGGCCCCATATTTTAAACCAAACATTCCCCCACCCCTCCCCCAAAACCCGAAATCTCCCCTCCCTACCTATTCCTCCTCCTGTATCTACTACTACTACTATTTAGCATTTCTATAGCGCTACAAGGCATACGCTGCGCTGCACAAACATAGAAGAAAGACAGTCCCTGCTCAAAGAGCTTACAATCTAATAGACAAAAAATAAATAAAGTAAGCAAATCAAATCAATTAATGTGAACGGGAAGGAAGAGAGGAGGGTAGGTGGAGGCGAGTGGTTACAAGTGGTTAAGAGTATCTCTCCCCAAACCCCGATCTAATCAAATATTAATCTCCAATCCTCCCCTACCCACCTAGGAACTCGGTACACCCCTTAAGGTGAGGTAAACAAGTGACTTATGAGTACTCTTCATGATGCACCAAGAACCAGATTACGGCCTCGAGGATGTAAGATCTGGAGGTATAACCCCCAAGTTGCCAGAAACCTCTTCCATCTTCTCGGTGAGAAATGAGACTCCCGCGCCTCCCAATACGCCAAAAGATGCACTTGATTCCGCCAGTGCCAATATGCCAGGAGGTCTTGTACCGTCCAACACTGTAAGATGCACTTGCGAGCAAGCAAGCACATCTTATGTTGCAGCAGCACTTCATTTTTATTACGGCTTCCAAAGGCCCCTGGCACATCCAAGAGCATCTGTTCTACTGTTCCCATAACCTTTAATCTCAACTCCAGCTCCATAAAACTTTTTATGCGCCGCCAAAAGGCTTGTACTGGAGGACAATTCCACAGTGCATGACAAAATGACCCTTGGGCTCTCCCACACTTAAGACAGTTACGGTTCGTCAACCCCCCTATATGAAACAGCTGGGAAGATGAGATATAAGCTCTATATATAATACGATAGGCACATTCCCTTAGTCAGGTGTCCATAGTAAGGGAGGGTATGCATGCTACAGAGGCTACTATGTCCCAGTGTGTCAAAGGGGGCCCTACATCCAACTCTCATTTACATTTAAGTTCAGTATAGTCTTTGGGCGGCTTCCACTTAGTAAGGGCGTTATGTAAAAGTGAGATAGATACCCCTCCCTCCCACAAAGATTGAAAGAATTCTCTGAGTTTGGTCCCCATGCGACTACTTAATGAAGCCTTGGGGAGCGTGGAGATATAATGGGTGACCTGCCAAGACGCGAACCTATTGCCCCACGAATCTTCCACCTTGTTTAATAACTCGTCTGATGGAATGGGAACTCCCTCGTCACTTACCAGGTATTCCAAACATGTTATACCTTGGCCTGCCCATCAAGTAAAGACTTTATTAATAAAGCCTGGTTGGAAGGCTAAATTGCCCTTCAGGGTAATCTGATCAGTGATGGATGGTCCCCCCCCCCCCCTCCCCCCCCCCCCCCCCCCCCCCCCCCCCACAATTTTTGCACTAGCTGTCTCCACACCACCCGTAAGGGGTTTAATGCTCCCCCGAAGCTCCAAAGGAATCAGACCTCTTGTGATGCAATAAGGAGAACAGCTGGTACGGAGCATAAAAAACTGTCTCCAGCTCAATTGGGGTATAAGTCTGAGTCCGGAGACACCAGTCCCGTAGATGGCGTAAGTGACAAGCCTGATTATAGAGTTTCATGTCAGGTAGACCCAAACCCCACTGCCCCCAGCTCCCAATCAAATATGAGAGGCGAGCCCTAGGTTTCTTGTGAGCCCAACAAAATCGTGTGATTAATCTGTACAAGGCTTTAATATCTCTCTGAAGTAACCAGAGGGGTAGTATCTGTAGGAAATAAAGCCATCATGGGAACACCACCATCTTCACCAAGCTCACTCTACCCATCAAAGACAAAGGAAGGTCCTGCCAGCCCGCTAACATCTTGCCGGTTTCCTCCAAGAGCGTGGATACATTCAGCTTATATAACTGTGGCACTTTCATAGGCAGGAGGATACCTAGAATACCGAAAGGACTTCTCTGCCCAGCGCATAGGGAGCTCTGTACCCCATTCCGTCACCAACTGAGCCGATGAAGCCAAGGCCTCCGATTTGTACAGATTTAAACGCAGGCTGGCATGATCTCCATACTCTTTGAAGATCTCTAACAGCTGGCAATGAGGCCTGTGGTTCGGTCAAGTGCACTAGTATATCATCTGCAAAGGCTGCGACTTTAAAGGTCATTGTACCTATCGAAACCCCTCACACCACTGGAGAATTCACGATATCTCTTAGCAACGGGTCTAATGTCAAGACAAAGAGGAGTGGAGAAAGGGGGCACCCCTGCCTGGTACCACGAATAATCTGAAAGTCATTGGACTCCATCCCGTTAACAGACACTCGCGCTCTAGGGGTGGAGTAAAACGTTCTCACCTTAGAAAGGAATCGCCTCGAAAATCCGTATTTAGTCAACGTGGCGAATAGGAAGCTCCAGTGAACACGGTGAAAGGCTTTCTCCGCATCAAAACTAACAAGAAGAGATTGTAGATTCCTCCTATGACCATATTTCAGAGAGGCCAAACTTTTTGGAAGATTTTTAGCCTCTGTATATCCACGTACAAATCCCACTTGGGAGTCATGTAAAATCTTCGGGAGTACTCGCACCAAATGGTTGGCTAATATTTTGGTAAGTAGCTTGACCTCATAGTTCAAAAGTGATATGGGGCGTTAGGACTCCACCAACTCAGGGTCTTTCCCTGGTTTTGGTATGACTATAATCCGTGCCGTATTCAACTGCGCAGGCAACGTCTCAGCCTCCACCAGAGCATTGAACATATTCGTCAAGGGGAGTATGACCTCTTCTCCCAGCAATTTATAAAATTCAGCTCAAAAGCCATCTATACCCGGAGCCTTTAGTAGTTGACTCTGCCAGATTTCTAAGTCAACTTCATCTGCCATTATTGATTTACTTAGCAAGTCATTGTCTACTGGGTGCAAAGAAGGCAGTGGCATATCAGCCCAGTAAAGATCACAAGGGAACCCCCCATCTTCCAGGGCATCATAAAGCTGCCTTTAATATGAGAAGAACATATTACAAATCTCCTGATCAGTGTGGACTGAGGCACCATGTCTCAGTCTCATCGATAATATTCTGGTACGGCCCCTTTTTACTGCTATCAGACGTGAAAGAAGGCCCCCCTCATTCCCATGCTTATATAACATGTACTTGTAATAAGTCTGTGATTTAAGGGCTCTTTGGTGCACGAGCTCATTCAGAGCCACCTGCAATTCTAGTACTCTCTGTTTATACTCCAAGGAGTGTGTTTGACCAAATCTCCTACAAGCCGTCCCAAGTTGCCGACTTAAACGGAGGATCTCATGGTCCCTGGCCTCGTCTGATGACAGGTATAGCTCAAAATCTCGCCTCTCAAAACAGCTTTCACCGCCTCCCAATAGAGGATTGGATCTTCCTCGTGTATTGCATTGTGCGCCTTGTAATCCTTCCAAATTTTAAGAAGCCTATCTCGAAAAGTCTGATCTCTATATAATTCCACCGGAAATACCCACCGCCCTCTACCAGTGGGGGTCTGGGACAAAACACAGTCCATCCCAACCCATGCATGATCAGAGATAACATAAGGCCCAATATCTGAATTGGTCACTGATCTGAAAAATTGCTTCGACACTAGCAGATAATCGATTTGGGTTTGGGTAGAGTGAGCTCGGGACAGATGTGTATAGTCTCCCTCCTGGGGGTGTAACACCCGCCAAATATCAATTAAATCAAGTTGGTGGCACAGATTAGGCAGTCCTCTACTCTCATGGTTGGCATAAGTCCTTCCGGGGTGAGATTTATCTAATTGAGGGTCTAATACAGAATTGAACCCCCCCCCCCCCCCCCCCCCCCCCCCCCCACTAGGACTGCATTCTGTGAACAGGCCACAAGCTTAGCGGTAATCATCTTATAGAAATGACAATCATATTGATTGGGGCATAAACATTCCCAATGAGTAGCTTCTGTCTCTGCACTATGGCTTCACATAATAGGAATCTACCACCAGGGTCCACAAAGAGAGGCGTAACCTTATCTTCTACCCCCTTCCGGAACAGAACAGCCACTCCTCCCTTTTTCCCTTGGGATGCTGCTGCAACACATTCTCCCACCCACCATGTTTTAAGCTTAGTGTGTTCTAAGGAAGACAGATGGGTCTTTTGTAATAAGGCTTTCTCCGAGGACAAGCAGGCTGCTTGTTCTCACGACTGGGTGACGTCCGCGGCAGCCCCCACCAACCGGAAGAAGCTTTGCGGGCGGTCCGCACGCAGGGCACGCCCACCGCGCATGCGCGGCCGTCTTCCCGCCCGTGCGCGACCGTTCCCGCCAGTCCTTTCTTTTCCGCGCCTGGAGAGAGTCGTGCGATTGCCGCTCTCTCGTTGTCAGCCCCGGAAAACCGTTGCGTTTTTCGCGAATTCGTTTATTCTTTTGTTTCTGTACATCGCGCGCTTCAGTTTCTCTTTTTCCTCTAAAAAAAAAAAAAAAAAAAAGAGCACGCGCTTTATTTTCCCTCGTTTCTAGCGGGGGCGTCGCGTTGCGGCCTTGTGGCCGCGCGGTCGATTATTTTTCGAGGTGGGATTTACCGCCACCATCGACGACTTTAACTTCGCCGACGCGATTTTTCCGTCGATGTCCTCGAAGGTCCCGAGTGGATTTAAGAAGTGTGGTCGATGCGGCCGGCCTATCTCGCAGACCGACACCCACGCTTGGTGCCTCCAGTGCCTCGGGCCGGAGCACAATATCAAGTCGTGTTCTTTGTGTCTTGGTCTCCGGAAACGGACTCAAGTTGCGAGGCAAGTTCTTCGGGACCGCCTTTTTGGAACTTGCGCCGGCCCCTCGACGTCGACCTCGACGGCATCGGTATCGACGGCCGGTTCTTCGGTACCGGTATCGAGGCCCGAGAAATCGGCACCGATGGCATCGACCCCAGGAGCACAGGTCCCGTCGGCCCGCCGGTCCTCCGGTGAGGGTAGGGGTGAGAGGCCGCGTGGGCAATCGGCCCCGGTCACTCCCTTGGCCCATGGCCCTCGGGACCGAACCCTGTCTGACCCGGTTCCTCGAGACCGAGGGGGATCGACCTCCTCCTCCTCCATGCCGCCTGGCACCGATGACGGGCACCGAAAGAAGTCTAAGAAGCGCCGTCATCGGTCCCCTTCGAGGCTTCCGGCTCTTGGTACCGGCGAGGAGTCGATGCCGAAGCGTCCGCGTCGAGAGGAGAGATCCCCTTCGGTTGTGGAGGTACCGACGCGTCAGGGTCCCAGCACTTCGGTGCAGTCTCCTGGACCTGATCAGCTTCCTGCACCGACGCCTCTACCGGCCCCACCGTCTTTCCCGGCAGCGGGCCTGGACGAGTGCCTCCGAGCCATCCTTCCGGGCATCCTGGAAGGGCTGATGCGCCAGGCTGTGCCGGCGCTGGGGGTGCTTGCGCCCTCGGCGCCGTTGACTGTGGCGCCGCCGCTTGCGGCGCCGGTCTCGACCGCCACGCAGGTAGAGTCCCTGTCGACGTCAATCGAGGGAGTTTCGTCCCCGCCGGCGCGGGAGTCCACCGCTCGACGACACCGAGGCCTCGGTGCCTCAACGTCGAGCCGGGCCCGGTTAAGGACTCAGCTACATGAGCTTATGTCCGATACCGAGGAAGAGGCCTCGTGGGGGGAAGAGGAGGACCCCAGATATTTCTCCTCAGAGGAGTCTGCGGGTCTTCCCTCGGACCCCACGCCTTCACCAGAGAGGAAGCTCTCGCCTCCTGAGAGCCTCTCTTTTGCCTCCTTTGTAAGGGATGTGTCTATTTGCATTCCCTTTCCCGTGGTCTCTGTGGATGAGCCGAGGGCTGAGATGCTCGAGGTCCTCGACTATCCATCACCACCTAGAGAGTCCTCCACGGTGCCGTTGCACAATGTCCTCAAAGAGACACTGCTTCGGAACTGGATGAGACCACTATCTAATCCCATCATCCCCAAGAAAGCAGAGTCCCAGTACAGAATCCACTCGGACCCAGAGTTAATGCGGCCCCAATTGCCCCATGACTCGGCGGTCGTGGATTCTGCTCTCAAGAGGGCACGGAGTTCGAGGGATACCGCCTCGGCGCCCCCGGGGTGGGAGTCTCGCACTCTGGACTCGTTTGGGAGGAAGGCCTACCAATCCTCCATGCTCGTGACCCGCATCCAGTCATACCAGCTCTATACGAGCATCCACATGCGGAACAATGTGAAGCAGCTGGCGGACCTGGTCGATAAGCTCCCGCCGGAGCAGTCCAGGCCTTATCAGGAGGTGATCAGGCAGCTGAAGGCGTGCAGAAAGTTCCTGTCCAGGGGTATTTATGACACCTGTGACGTGGCATCTCGTGCTGCGGCCCAAGGTATAGTGATGCGCAGGCTCTCATGGCTGCGTGCCTCTGACCTGGACAACCGCACCCAGCAGAGACTGGCCGACGTCCCTTGCCGGGGGGATAATATTTTTGGTGAGAAGGTCGAGCAGCTGGTGGACCAACTGCATCAGCGGGAAACCGCCCTCGACAAGCTCTCCCACCGGGCGCCTTCAGCATCCACCTCAGCAGATGGACGTTTTTCCCGGGCCCGGCAGGCTGTGCCCTATTCTTTTGCAAAGCGTAGGTACACCCAGCCGGCCCGAAGGCCTCGCCAGGCACAGGGACAGCCCCAGCGCGCTCGTTCTCGTCAACAGCGTGCGCCTAAGCAGCCCCCTGCGCCTCCACAGCAAAAGCCGGGGACGGGCTTTTGACTGGATCCACGGGAACATAGCCGCCCTCAAAGTGTCCGTACCGGACGATCTGCCGGTCGGAGGGAGGTTAAAATTTTTTCACCAAAGGTGGCCTCTCATAACCTCCGACCAGTGGGTTCTCCAAATAGTGCGGTGCGGATACGCCCTCAATTTGGCCTCCCTGCCACCAAATTGTCCTCCGGGAGCTCAATCCTTCAGCTCCCATCGCAAGCAGGTACTTGCAGAGGAACTCTCCGCCCTTCTCAGCGCCAATGCGGTCGAGCCCGTACCACCCGGGCAAGAAGGGCAGGGATTCTATTCCAGGTACTTCCTTGTGGAAAAGAAAACAGGAGGGATGCGTCCCATCCTAGACCTGAGAGGCCTGAACAAATTCCTGGTAAAAGAAAAGTTCAGGATGCTTTCCTTGGGCACCCTTCTGCCAATGATTCAGAAAAACGATTGGCTATGTTCCCTGGATTTAAAGGACGCATACACTCACATCCCGATACTGCCAGCTCACAGACAGTATCTCAGATTCCGCCTGGGCGCACAGCACTTTCAGTATTGTGTGCTGCCCTTTGGGCTCGCCTCTGCCCCATGAGTGTTTACAAAGTGTCTCGTGGTGGTAGCGGCCTACCTACGCAAGCTGGGAGTGCACGTGTTCCCATATCTCGACGATTGGCTGGTCAAGAGCACCTCGGAGGCAGGAGCCCTCCGGTCTATGCAGTGCACTATTCAACTTCTGGAGCTGCTGGGGTTTGTGATAAATTACCCAAAGTCCCATCTCCAGCCAACTCAGTCTCTGGAATTCATAGGAGCTCTGCTGCATACCCAGACGGCTCAGGCCTTCCTTCCCGAAGCGAGGGCCAACAACCTCCTGTCCCTGGCTTCGCAGACCAGAGCGTCTCAGCAGGTCACAGCTCAGCAGATGTTGAGACTTCTGGGTCATATGGCCTCCACAGTTCATGTGACTCCCATGGCTCGTCTTCACATGAGATCTGCTCAATGGACCCTAGCTTCCCAGTGGTTTCAGGCCACCGGGAATCTAGACGATGTCATCCGCCTCTCCACCAGTTGCCGCACTTCACTGCTCTGGTGGACCATCCGGACCAATTTGACCCTGGGACGTCCATTCCAAATTCCGCAGCCCACGAAAGTGCTGACGACGGATGCATCTCGCCTGGGGTGGGGAGCTCATGTCGATGGGCTCCACACCCAGGGTCTGTGGTCCTTCCAGGAAAAGGATCTGCAGATCAACCTCCTCGAGCTCCGAGCGATCTGGAACGCACTGAAGGCTTTCAGAGATCGGCTGTCCTACCAAATTATCCAAATTCGGACAGACAATCAGGTTGCAATGTATTACACAAACAAGCAGGGGGGCACCGGATCTCGCCCCTTGTGTCAGGAAGCCGTCGGGATGTGGCGTTGGGCTTGCCAGTTCGGCATGCTCCTCCAAGCCACATACCTGGCAGGTGTAAACAACAGGCTGGCCGACAGACTGAGCAGAGTCATGCAACCGCACGAGTGGTCGCTTCATTCCAGAGTGGTACGCAAGATCTTCCGAGAGTGGGGCACCCCCTCGGTGGACCTTTTCGCCTCTCAGACCAACCACAAGCTGCCTCTGTTCTGTTCCAGACTACAGGCACACGGCAGACTAGCGTCGGATGCCTTTCTCCTCCATTGGGGGACCGGCCTCCTGTATGCTTATCCTCCCATACCTTTGGTGGGGAAGACCTTACTGAAGCTCAAGCAAGACCACGGCACCATGATTCTGATAGCGCCCTTTTGGCCCCGTCAGATCTGGTTCCCTCTTCTTCTGGAGTTGTCCTCAGAAGAACCGTGGAGATTGGAGTGTTTTCCGACTCTCATCTCGCAGAACAACGGAGCGTTGCTGCACCCCAACCTTCAGTCCCTGGCTCTCACGGCCTGGATGTTGAGGGCGTAGACTTCACTGCGTTGGGTCTGTCTGAGGGTGTCTCCCGTGTCTTGCTTGCCTCTAGGAAGGATTCCACTAAAAAGAGCTACTTTTTCAAGTGGAGGAGGTTTGTCGTTTGGTGTGAGAGCAAGGCCCTAGAACCTCGTTCTTGCCCTGCACAGAACCTGCTTGAATACCTTCTGCACTTATCAGAGTCTGGCCTCAAGACCAACTCAGTAAGGAATCACCTTAGTGCGATTAGTGCTTACCATTATCGTGTGGAAGGTAAAGCCATCTCTGGAGAGCCTTTAGTCGTTCGATTCATGAGAGGCTTGCTTTTGTCAAAGCCCCCTATCAAGCCTCCTACAGTGTCATGGGATCTCAACGTCGTCCTCACCCAGCTGATGAAACCTCCTTTTGAGCCGCTGAATACCTGCCATCTGAAGTACTTGACCTGGAAGGTCATTTTCTTGGTGGCAGTTACTTCAGCTCGTAGGGTCAGTGAGCTTCAAGCCCTAGTAGCTCATGCTCCTTATACCAAATTTCATCACAACAGAGTAGTGCTCCGCACCCACCCAAAGTTCCTGCCGAAGGTGGTGTCGGAGTTCCATCTTAACCAGTCAATTGTCTTGCCAACATTCTTCCCCAGGCCGCATACCCGCCCTGCTGAACGTCAGTTGCACACATTGGACTGCAAGAGAGCATTGGCCTTCTACTTGGAGCGGACACAGCCCCACAGACAGTCCGCCCAATTGTTTGTTTCTTTCGACCCTAACAGGCTAGGGGTCGCTGTCGGGAAACATACCATCTCCAGTTGGCTAGCAGATTGCATTTCCTTCACTTACGCCCAGGCTGGGCTGGCTCTTGAGGGTCATGTCACGGCTCATAGTGTTAGAGCCATGGCAGCGTCAGTGGCCCACTTGAAGTCAGCCACTATTGAAGAGATTTGCAAGGCTGCGACGTGGTCATCTGTCCACACATTCACATCACATTACTGCCTCCAGCAGGATACCCGACGCGACAGTCGGTTCGGGCAGTCGGTGCTGCAGAATCTGTTTGGGGTGTAAATCCAACTCCACCCTCCAGGACCCGAATTTATTCTGATCAGGCTGCACTCTCAGTTAGTTGTTCTTCGTAGGTCAATTTTCTGTTGTATCCTCGCCGTTGCGAGGTTCAATTGACCTGGGTTCTTGTTTTCAGTGAGCCTGAGAGCTAGGGATTCCCCAGTCGTGAGAACAAGCAGCCTGCTTGTCCTCGGAGAAAGTGAATGATACATACCTGTAGCAGGTGTTCTCCGAGGACAGCAGGCTGATTGTTCTCACCTACCCTCCCTCCTCCCCTTTGGAGTTGCGTTTTCATCTTTTGCTTGTCATTCAACTGGCGGGAACGGTCGTGCACGGGCGGGAAGACGGCTGCGCATGCGCGGTGGGCGTGCCCTGCGTGCGGACCGCCCGCGAAGCTTCTTCCGGTTGGTGGGGGCTGCCGTGGACGTCACCCAGTCGTGAGAACAATCAGCCTGCTGTCCTCGGAGAACACCTGCTACAGGTATGTATCATTCACTATGTCAATTCGATGGCATTGAAGATGTTGTAGGATTTTTGAACTTTTGATAGGGGAGTTAATACCTCCCACATTCCAAGTTACCACCTTCAGAACTACTCCCCGTACCAAAACTCATGTCCTCACAGTAGGATAACATTTATATACTTAAGGGAGTGCCCCAGCTCGCACCCGCCCCTCCAGTGTCTCTCATCAGATAATGACGTTCTCAGAGCAACCAAAGTATCTCTCTTAGGATAACCTAATTGTCCCCCAATGGTTTCTAGTCTCGAATCCTGAACCCTACCCAACACCCTCCCCCCCCAGACCCCCCTACCTTCCGTCTACCCCTCCCCCTCACTAGTTCTACCTAGGGTTCCCCCCATAGAACCGTCACGTTCAACACCCTCCATCACCCTTCCCCTTAGATAAATATACATTTGCAAGCTGGTCGACCAAAAAAAAAACACAAAACAAAACCCACACATAAACATTCTACATTCAAATATGAATCAATGTTAGAATCTCACAGTATTGGCCATCAAGATGGCAGGCATCCAAGTCTTAGATTGTTACGAATTATCTTATGGCTCTATAAGTTGCCAAAGTCTAGAGCCCGCAATAAACACCCGCACGCTTCCACCAGCGAACCTCCATGTCTTGGGCGTATTCCTTCTCAACAAAATAATAGTCAATCTCAGTTAATGGTCTGAGCTCTCTCCCCTGGTATTCTGCGATTCCAAAGAACGCAGAAATTCCTGCGCTGTCTCCACAGTGTGATAAACTTTAGTTTCTGTTTGATAAGTCACTCTCAATTTGGCTGGCTATTGAAGTGTGAAACGTATCTTTAATGCAAAGAGTCTTGAGCACACTGGTGAAAATCGTCGCCGCTGTGATGTGACGGCTGCTGAATAATCCTGAAAGCATAACATTTTTTGGTTGTTCTACCTTAGTTCCTGGCTGCCTCTCAGAGCCTGCAAAATGGCTGTTTTATGTGCAAAGTTATGGAGGCGGCAGATCACCACTCTCGGTCTGGAGTTCGGTTGTGGACGAGGGCCCATGCGGTGTGCCCGCTCTACACACAGTACCCCCAATCCGGCCTGTAAGTTTAATTGTTGTGGTATCCATGTCTCCAGGAATCCCCACAACTCACCTTCGCCCAGCACCTCCGGCAGGCCCACGAATCGCAGATTGTTCCTTTGGGACCTGTTTTCCAGGTCCTCCAATGTCTCTTCATATGTAGCCACTAAGGTTTGTAAGTGGGTCTGTTCCTCCTCCATTTTAGCTACACGATCCTCCAGGATCCCATGCCTCTGTTGGTATGTCACAAGGTCTTTGCTGAGCTGTCCCATATTGTTCCAGCTTAGCATCAATAGGGCTCAGACGTTTATCGAACAATATTTCCATGGCCCTGGTAACCTCGGCTGCCACCTCTGGCACCCACGCTGATCCGATTGTGAATGCGGCCGGGCTCGCTGGGGCCGCCATCTTGTCCTCATGCAGCCTGGCTTTCTCTTTCTCTTTGCACAGTCCCTTCGCTGCCTTAACTTTTATAAAATTAGTGAATGTGGTCCAAAGCAGTCCAGACAGTAAACTAAATGAAATTAACTAAACTTAAGAGGTTGAAAATGATGTTTTCTGTGGGTGCAGCGATGGGTGTGCAGGAGCGGAGGTTTTCAGCGACCGCTCCTGAGCATGGCGCCACGTGACCCTATAATAACAATTTAATACAAACAGGTGTTTGTTAAAACAAATCCACAAAACCCTAATCCTAATTCTTCCTCCTGAGGTATGTTGGAATTCCTCAGGAGGTTTTTCTGATTGCTTAAGGAGCTGTCTCCTGTTCTGTAGGGGAGGTTTACAATCCCATAGATACAACTCCCAAGTCTGTAGTACCTAGGGTAGTATTTACACCAATTCCTGGTCCCAAACCCACTCTGTTAGTCTGTAAAAAAAAAAGCACACTGATATATAAGAGATTTCTTACTGATAATATTTATTATAGACTTGGCAGACAGCAAATAAGTTAAATCCAGAAATGTACTCCTATTAGTAGTTTCTTTCCTAATTCCAAGAACTTCTTATAACAACTTTAAAATTCCCTGATAAAAAGACCAACATTTCTAACACGGGATAATTTCTCCGACTCCCTGCCCTAAGAAGAATGAATTATATACAGTCATACAACCATTAGTGGCAGATGAAGCCACAACAAAGCTGCTGAAATTTATTTTATTTATTTATTCATACTTGTATCCTACAATTATTCAAAAACACGAGTTTCAGTTCAATGTGGCTTACATTTAACAGTTGTTAGAGATCATGTTGATTCAATTATGTTTACAAGGTTGTATGGTGCTGTGTTTTACAGTGGTTGGCAAGGTATTAGTGCATTGGAATAGTCATTGGGTTTCTTGAGAAGATATGTTTTCATTTCATAAATGAAAAGATGCATGACAGTTAGAGGTTGTGTTGTGTATTGTTGTTCCAGAATGATTAGTGCATATTTTACTCATAGGCAATTTTTAGATGGTAAACTGCATATAGGACATGCAGAGGGATAGGGAAACAAAGTCCCGCATCCAGCAAGTTTGTGAATCTTGTTGATGTTGCCTAAGAAGGCAGTACAGTGTATTCCTGCTATCAGTGACTTTGGCAAACCTATGTAAGACGAATGTCAAGGAAGGCAAAAATGTCAAAAAAGCAGAGTGTCTCTCCAGACAGCAGTTTTTCCATTATCAGTGCTATATGAAGGCATCTGTCTGAACTCTGGAAACAATCTCTGTGAGTGGCTGGATTGGAGCTCGCTAAGTTTAGGAGAACCAATCAAACACTATTGCCATGAACATGTTCCCAGCTTGTTCCAGTCCGCCGATCCAGCTTACCCCCTGCTTGTTCCAGTCCACCGGCTCCAGTGTGTTTCAGCCTGCTCCAGTCCGTCTATTCCAACTTGTTCCAGTTCATCTGCTCCAGCCTTCCCCAGCATGTTCCAACTTGTTGTTCCAGCTGCATCCCAGCCTACCCAGCTTGTTCCATCCGTTCCTGCATGACCCGCTTGTGCCAGTCCGTCTGTTCCAGCGTGTTCCAATCCATCCATCTCAGCGTATCCTGTTACTCTGTCGTCTTCTGGTCCAGCTCGTCACAGTCCATCTGTTCCTGTCCGTCTGCTCATCCTGACACAGTCCATCTGTTCCTGCTTGTTCCAGCTTGTTCCAGCTTGCTACGACTTGTTCCAACTTGTTCCGGCCTGTTCCAGCTTGCTCCTGTCCATCTACCCCAGCTTGTTCCTGACCGCTTGTTCCAGCTGCTACCCGCCTGCCTGTTAACACATCGAGTAGCCTGCCTGCTTGCGAGCCTCTCAGCCATTGACTTACCTACCTGCCTGCTAGTTTGTCAGCCATTGACTTACCTACTCGCCAGTCCAAAACCCAGCTTTCCAGCTCTATCTATCTGCTTATCACCTCAGTCACTACATAGTCGCCTGTTAACACCTGGTAACTGCTTATCACCTCAGTCACTACATAGTCGCCTGTTAACACCTGGTAACTGCTTATCACCTCAGTCACTACATAGTCGCCTGTTAACACCTGGTAACTGCTTATCACCTCAGTCACTACATAGTCACCTGCCACACCTCAGTCACTACTTATGGCCCCTGTCCACGTTCTTTTCCTTGCCCTGCCTGCCACGGCAATACCCCATTCAACCTCATCCCCCTCCACCTCACCATCCCTCCTGTCCCCCGCCTCCTTCCTAGCTCTTAACCTTCACCACTTCCTTCCTGCCATTAACCCATCCCCATTCCTCCTAAGTACACCTCGTCTTCGTCGCCTTCGCCGCCCGACCTCCCCCACCCTCCTCCGCATTCTCCTGCTATCCGCGGGAGACATTAACCCTAATCCAGGTCCCCCTCACCTGTCCCCATCCTATCCATGCAAACGATTTCGAGATGTCTCCAATCTCGTCTCTATTCCCCTCCTCCCCCCCCCTCTTCCCTCCCCTTCTCATGAGCCTTGTGGAATGCCCACTCAGTCTGTAACAAATTGCCCTTCACCCACGATCTCTTCATCTCTCACTCCCTTCAACTGCTCGCCCTAACCGAAACCTGGATCTCCCCAGAAGACTCGGCCTCAGTCGCGGCCCTCTGCCATGGAGGTTATCTTTTCTCCCACACTCCCCGCACAGCTGGCTGCGGTGGAGGCGTTGGGCTACTACTCTCGCCCTCCTTTAGTTTCCAACCCCTCCCCTTCTCATCCTTTGAAGCCCACTCCATCTGGCTATTCTACCCGCTGCCACTCAGAGTCGCAGTCATCTACCGCTCCCCTGATAAATCCTTCACTTCCTTCCTCACCGACTTTGATGCTGGCTGTCCATCTTTCTTGAACCCTCATCTCCGTCCCTCATTCTCGGAGATTTTAACATATACGTTGATGACCCATCCGACCCTAGCGCTTCTAAGTTCCTCACCCTAATATTCTCCTTCAACCTCCAGCTGTGCTCCACCACCCCCACTCACCGTGACGGCCATTGTCTTGACCTAGTCCTCTCCTCCTCCGGCTCACCCTCCAACTTCCACGCTTCTGCTGTCCCTCTCTCCGATCATCACCTGATCACATTCACACTTCTTCACCCCCCCCCCCCCCCGCCCCGTCCAACTTTAACCACCACCTCCAGGAATCTCCAGGCTATTGAACCCCCCCCCCCCCCCCCACTTTATCCTCTAGTATCTCTAATCTCCTCCCATCCATCATGTCCTCCGAGACTGTAGACAAAGCGGTCTTCGCTTACAATGCCGTTCTCTCCTCTGCTTTGGACACCCTCGCTCCATCCACCTCCCGTCCCACAAAGCGTACTAATCCCCAGCCCTGGCTGACCCCTTGCATCCGTTACCTTCGCTCCTGCACCCGATCCGCTGAAAGCCTCTGGAGGAAATCTCATACCCATTCAGACTTTCTTCACTACAAATTCATGCTATCCTCCTTCCATTCCTCCCTATTCCTTGCAAAACAGGAGTATTACACCCAATTGACCAACTCTCTCAGCTCCAACCCTCGTCTCTTCACCACCCTTAAGTCCCTCCTCAAAGTGCCCCCCGCTCCCACTCCCCCTTCTCTCTCTCCTCAATCACTGGCTGACTACTTCCGCGACAAGGTACAAAAGATCAACCTTGAGTTCACTACCAAGTTACCACCTCCTCTTCAGCCTGTAGCCCTATCCAATAATCAACCAACCATGGCCTCATTCTCGTCCTTTCCTGAGATCACCAAGGATGAAACCTCCCGCCTTCTTTCCTCCTCGAAATGCACCACGTGTTCCTCCGATCCCATCCCCACCAACCTACTTAACACCATCTCCCATACTGTTACCTCCCTCTCCTTCTCTGCGCATATCCAACAGACTGCCAAGACCTGTCGCTTCTTCCTCTTCAACATCAGCAAAATTCGCCCTTTCCTATCTGAGCACACCACACGAACTCTCGTCCACGCTCTCATTACCTCTCGCCTTGACTACTGCAACTTACTCCTCACCGGCCTCCCACTTAGCCATCTATCCCCCCTTCAATCCGTTCAGAACGCTGCCGCACGTCTTATATTCCACCAGAACCGATATACTCATATCACCCCTCTCCTCAAGTTACTTCACTGGCTTCCAATCAGATACCGCATATAATTCAAGATTCTCCTCCTTACCTACAAATGCACCCGGTCTGCGGCTCCTCACTACCTCTCTACCCTCATCTCCCCCTATGTTCCCGCCCGTAACCTCCGCTCACAGGACAAATCCCTCCTTTCAGTTCCCTTCTCCACCACTGCCAACTCCAGGCTCCGCTCATTCTGCCTTGCCTCACCCTATGCTTGGAACAATCTTCCTCAACCCTTATGCCAAGCCCCCTCCCTACCCATCTTCAAATCTCTGCTTAAAACTCACCTCTTCAATGCTGCTTTCGGCACCTAACCTTTCGTGAAATATAGTATGCCCTATCAGACGGACTCTACACTTGTCTTTTGACTATACACTTGTCTTTAGATTGTTTAGATTGTCTTTAGATTGTACACCTGTCTTTTAGATTGTAAGCTTTAGATTGTACACCTGTCTTTTAGATTGTAAGCTCCTTGAGCAGGGACTGTCCTTCCATGTTAAATTGTACAGCGCTGCGTAACCCTAGTAGCGCTTTAGAAATGTTAAGTAGTAGTAGTAACATCAGATGTACAGCATCTTCAGTGAAGAAAGACGGAATGTAGCTGAGGAGTGCAGAAATCTCAAAGCTGGATGGAAATAAATAAAACATTGTCACTCGTTCAATGTTTACTTGGATGCACACAAGCTAGAGATCTCAGGCACTGGTTTCAGCCAGTACACAGCAGGAGTAAACATATTATCCTTGATTCTTCACACAGGCAGAATAGGAATAACTGCATTGTCACAACAAGCCCAGAGTGTTCTGCAGTAGAAGCTATGCTAGTTTATTTCTGGCATCATAGGCACCCCAAAAGGTTGTTCAATCCGTTGCTCTACACCATCTGTTTTTCTAGATGTATTTAATAGTTCCATAGCTCTTTCCTGCAGGTATCTCTACTTTAGCTTTTCACAGGCTTGGTCTATCTGCCTCCAGTGCCTTTGTTTTTTCCATCATTTCACCTTTTCATCTGAATCACCTTTTCTAGGGAGGAAAGAGGAGTTTAGTAGGTGCATTCATCTGTTGGATGCCCTCAGGGCTTTACTTCATTATCTGAAGGTGATGAACCTTTTTTTTTTTTTAGAAGTCCAGTCAGTTGTTTGTCTTGTTCAGCAGAGCCTGGAAGGGTGCAGCAGCCTCTAAAAACTTCTCTGGATCAAGGAGATGTTTTCATTGGCCTATCATTTGAAAGGACATTCACTGCCTATCAAATTTCAGGCACATTCCACCAGAGCTCAAGCTTCTTCTTGGGCTGAGGCCATGGCATTCTTTTGTGAAGCATTACAAGTTGGATGTTAGGCCAGGGAAAATTCTGTTTGCGGGATGACAGTCCTTAAAACAACCTTAGCTTCTCCCCACCCAGTGTCCTAAAGTTTGGGTATTTACCATACATCTGGACTGGTCTAGCAAGATGATAAGGAAATATCTGTTAATGTCATTTCCTTGAATCCTGCTAGACCAGTCCAGGACACTTTGGGAAGTCTTCAGCTGCATAAGTAGGTAATTGTTCCATCTGTTAATGTACTTTATAGGCGACCCAGTGTTTATCAATACAGAGGAATCAGAATTAAGTTTGTCAGTGTTTTTGTAAGTTTTTATAATGGATGTATGGTTTTTGCTAAGATGTTGTTTCTAGTAGCTTTGCTATGCAAATATCAGTGCTGCACCATTGCTAATACTAATGATGATGTCACTGGAAAAGCTGTGTCCTTTGTGTCCATCTGTTGGCAGGGTGGCACAAACTCATGTATCTGGACTGGGCTAGCATGATTCAAGGAAAGGAAGTTAACAGGTAAGACTAAATTTCTCCTTTTTAAACCTGAAGGGGCCCGTATTCAAAAGCATTCATCTGGATAGGGGTGGTTTCTATGTGGATAAGAGCCACTGAATGTTTTCTTTGACTGACTCAGCACTATCTAGATAGTGTCACAGTGGTCTGTTGGTGAAGCTTGGAGGATCCGGAGGTTATATGGTTAGCGGCAATATTCAGACTACAAACTGGATACCTATCTAAATTTAGGACAACGAAAAGGTTATCCTAACTTTATCTAGATACCTATCCAATTTGTGATTGAATATCACTGCTAACTGGTCAGCGACAACTCCAGATATAAAGTGGTAGTCACTGTCTGGATACTACCATTGAATATCCAGATTTTTTTTTTTTAACCTCATGGTGGCTGGCGTTCGTTGGCTCAATGTCTAGCTCATCAGTCTTTTGACCATACATTTCTTTGCTTGTCAATATTTGTATGTGATTTGTTTCCCCTAAAATGCTTAAGTACTAAGATGCATTGTGTTGAATGTGTAAACGTATATTTAATACTGAGCTGGTGATGCCTTATTTATAGATTAAATACTATGTGGCTTGTAGTGAACACTGGACTCACATCACAAGCTGTGGTGTAGCTAATGAAATATCCTCTTTGCTGGGGTTATTTTATCACCTGGAAGCATAGGGCTGTCGAGCTGCAGTCTGGTGCTCCCAGACTGCATGTTAAAGGAGTCAGTAACATTTTAAAGGAACTGGTCTTGAGCAATCCCCTCTCAAGCAAAAACCCCATCCTGTGGTCACATTCTCCCCCCCCCCCCAAATCAAACCCCACTAATAGTGCCCCTGCACACTCTCAAAGACCCCTCAAGCTTACTGTAATAAAACCCTGGTGTCCTCAGTTGCTCCTGCCCTTGTTGGCACCGAGATCCCAAATTGTGCTGGCGACCCCTACTACTACTACTATTTAGCATTTCTATAGCGCTACAAGGCGTACGCAGCGCTGTACAAACATAGAAGAAAGACAGTCCCTGCTCAAAGAGCTTACAATCTAATAGACAAAAAATAAAGTAGTCTCATGGTACTTCTGCTAAGAAACTAATACAGAAACATGACCCCCAGCAGTAGTACTGCAAGACTACTGCTAGGGTTTGCGTGGTGCCATTTTGGTTCTGGTGCTGGCAAGGGCAGGAGGGACTGGGGATTGCTCCTGCCCATACCCCACTGGACACCAGGGGTTTGATATGATAGGCCTGGGGGAGCCTTTGGGAGGGTTCAAGACTTGGGGGGAGGGGTAACTTCCAGGTGGGGAGTTTAAAACTTTGGGTACACTATTGAGGGGGCTTGATTTAGGGGAGGGTGGCAACAGGAAGTGTTTGTGCTTGAGGGGGGAGATGCTTTGGGACCAGCTTCTTTAAAATATCACCAGCCCCTTTAAGATGCGGCCTGGAAGCATAGGGCTGTGGCTTTGCGACCCAGTGTTCCTGAGACGATGGAATAATGCTGCTCGAGGTAGCTCGCATGTAGTATTATTCATTTGCACAGGAGTCAGCAACCTGCAGTCCTGAGATACCGTAGGTTGGTGACTCCCATGGTAAATCAAGGTGCATCTTGATAGCTAGCTCCCAAAGTGGTTTTACAAATTCAAAGATAAAATATTAAGTACAAAAAAAATACAAAATACATACAAAGTGGACCATATCAATTGTATGCAGAATTTTTAAGCAGGGTTCAGTGCTTCATTGGGATTAGGGGATTGTCTACAGGCTGCTGTCTGCAATCTAGGGCTTTGACATTGTTGACACCAGGAAAGATCATCTTTTTTTATTCAAATATCTTTTATTATTAAAATTTGAGATAAGAACTGACAACCATGGTTCATCGATAGGGGCATGTCAGGAGATACCTTTGCACGATACTTTGTATTATTTGATTCTTAATATTACCATTATGCAGTGCTTCCAGATGTGTGCAGTTCTTCATGGGCAGACATAGGTAATCCCAGGCTTTTCTGCCATAGAATATGAATGAATATTTACTGATTACCTGTGCCTCTTACTGGCCAGATTTTGGAATGAGTAATAAGAAAAATAGACTTCTCTGTGCTTTAATTTGATTTCTTGTAGAGAACCGCTGTTAAAACAAGGATCTAAAGGCAAAGTCATCCCTTTAGGACTGAACCTCATCAAAATAAACTGCCAAAATGATGCTGTCTACCAGTACCATGTGACCTTCAGGTAATTGTACATGCTGCTGCAGTATCACAGTTGCACACTGCACATTGCACATCAAACAGCACCACCACCTAGTCCTGGTGGCCATCAGCTAGTTGGATTTTCAAGATATTCACAATGAATATGTATGAAGTGAATTTGTATTTCCATTACATTATCAAAGGATCAGTCCCAGACTAATGGATTGTGCCCATCCTCCAGAAGGTGGAGATAGAGAATTCTAACGAGCAGTGCCATACAAACACCTGTACATTAGAACTCAGTCAGTATTCTCTGTTTCCAGCAGACAAATAAATGTTCCCTGTGCAGTTCTGTGACTTTCTCAGTAGTCTCCTGTCCTATTACCAGGTTCAGTTGAGTTGCGGTTGAGATAGTGCTGTGCGTAATGGTGCTAGGTCCCTTCCTGCTTTCCCATTACCACTTCTCTGCCTCTGTCCTTCCCTAGCTATTTTTCTCCTTCCTCTTAACCCCCACCCCCCCAAACCCCCCCCCCCCCCCCCCCCAGCAATAATAACAACAACAAAAAAGGTTTTACCTTAGCATTTCTCTTTGAGAATTAGCTTTGGTGTGGGAAGTTATAGGACTTTTACAGTGCCTTTGAAGTAAATGGGCTGGCAGAGACCATCTACAAACTGCGAGTACTAGAGCATGGTTGAACTTTTAAAAAGCTGTTCCTGCTGTGGTAGTCAGCTATCGCCATCGGGCTTGTGTAACTCTTTTGTTAAACAGGCTGAATTACAACTTATGCTGAATTTAAGCTTTGGGGTCCCTGCTAGTTGGAACAATGCTGGAGCCGGCTCACAAGGGTCAACGGGCTTCGTTGCTGCCCTTTTCACCTGAATTTGTATTCCTTTTATATCAGGCGTTCCTGTTAAAGAACAAACGAGAGCTTTGTCTACTTTCTTTGGTGGAACCTCGTTCTATCTCATTGGAGGAAATTTATAGATCTGCTATATGGTCTTCCTCTCATTCCTTTGTCAAGCATTATCGCTTAGATTTGGTGACCAGATCAAATGCCTCTTTTGGAGCGAAAGCCCTTTCTGCAGGGGTATCACATTCCCTCCTTAATTGAGGATTGCTTTTCTACATCCTATTAGTCTGATCTGATTCTTTGGTGACATAATGGAAGGTTAAATTAGTTCTTACCTGATAATTTTCTTTCCTTTAGTCTCAAAGAATCAGTGCAGAACCCACCCTTATGTTCCTTGTTTCTGGGGCATGTATTTTGTCCTCTTGAAATTATTCTTTACATTTGAGAGATCACGTGACACATAGGACAGGAGTGGAGGCTGCCTGTTCAGCTCCTCTGTCTCCCCACCGATAAAGCTACTTTTTCAATTTATATTTTTCATAGAAGTGGGTGGATTTGATACCTGTGACTTACACTTTCTGTTGGCTTGACGGGGTGTGATCTCGGAGGATATTGCAGTTGGTATGTTTTCGAAGTTACCCCACAATAGTAAAGTCAATCTAGAAGGGAGCTTCATACAAGATGGGTGATTCCATTGACTCCGCCAAGTCCTTCAATCAGCATTGTTTGGACTTCAGAAATTCTGTCGGAGGTACGGGTTGCAGTGGAGGAAGCGTTGGATGCAAAATTGCAGCATCTACATGATTGAACGGAGGCCGTTCACGAACATTTGGACAGTGTAGACTTGGAACTGGATGCACAGCAACATTGGGTCGGGGTGTTGGAAATTCAGGCCCAGGGTTCATCTTGTAAGGTGGAGCAGCTTCAAACCATGGTTCAGCAATTGGAATGCAAATTAGATGCCTTTGAGAGCAGAGCAAGATGCAATAATTTGCGGCTGGTGGGCCTTGCAGAATCTGTGCTCGACATGGAGCTTGTGCATACTTTGGAGCATTGGATTCCTCAATCTTTACATCTGGATACTTTGGAGGTTCTTTTTTAAATCAAGTGGGCCCATCGCTTGGGTTCTTGGAGCATGGTTGCTGCCCGTCCCTATGTTGTTGTTTTCCGGGTGTGCCATTATGAGCATAAGCAAGCCATAGTTCAGGCACTACATCATGGGAAAAGTTTGGACTACAAAAATCAAAAAGTACTTTGTTTTCAGGACTATAGTGCTAGAGTGCGTGTTCAGCACAAAGCATTTGCTTCCCTTTGCACTCAATTATATGATCATAAGATTTCTAATGCGTTACTTTGTCCTGTACAACTTAGGGTCACTCTAAGGGTCAAACTCATTTCTTTTGTCAGTGGAGGCAGCGCAGTCTTTTTTTACATACTCTCCCTGCTGATGTTGGACTTTTTAGAAATTTGTGCAGTTTTAATTAGATTGCTCTTGGACCTCATTCTTTGGGACTTTTATTGTGTATTTTTATGTTTCAACAATTTTTATTATTAAAGAAATCAACATAACACTGCATTATTGCCAATGTTTAACATAAACAGATATTTTCCACCTCATTTATCCTGTATTAATACAATAAAATCAACTATTATCTTCATAATATTATTATGTTTCATTCTTCCATCCTTATATCTACTAATTCCCCTTCCCATTCCCCACCCCCCCTGCCCTCCCATTCTTCATGCTCTCCCCTGTAACCCATATTAATCTCCAAGCGTTTCTGGTATCATATAGAATCCATTCATAAAGTATTAATAATCAGACTCCGCCCTTTCTGTGTCATCTTTTCCAAGTAACAGCCCCAGATTTTAAGGAATCGCGTTTTTCTTTTATCATTTCCTTTAGCCTCTTTTGCTTTCCAGACCAACAATTGGTGTACTTGACTACGCCAGTGCCAAATATTTGGCGGGTTGTGCGTAGTCCAGTGTTGCATAATACATTTCCTTGCTATCAGACATAATTTGCGCCGTAGCAATATTTTATCTGCATTTAAGCTCGGTTGTACCTCCTTCATGTCTAATATTAGTTGCAATGGATTCATAGCTACTCTACTACATAACACACCTGTAAGATAAGTAGTTATTTGTCTCCAATATCGTTGTATTAATACACAGTTCCACATCGCGTGATAAATGGAGTTCTCAGCATTATTACATTTTAAACAAAGAGCTGTTTCAATACCCCCAGATTTATACAATTGAACCTGAGTAAAATATGCCCTGTGTATCATTCTAAATGCGCATTTTCTATAATCAGTTCCCCCTATCAGGTATGGAATGTTTTTGATTTGTGCTACTGTATCCCAGGATTGCAAGTCCCTCCCTATATCTTTTTCCCATTTCTGTCTCAACAGGGTCATCTCCTTCTCAGGTGTTAGGCTCCACAATCTCTGATACAGTTGTGATATAGAAGGGGCATTTTCTGTAATTTCCTCAAAGAAGTTAATAATTTTATTACCTAACTTAAGTTTAAGTGTTTCTTTATTTAATTTTTGTATGTAATGCTTAAGTTGATAATATGCGTAAGTATCATGCCAACCTGGCTCCTCTTGATGAAGCAGCTGCGGTAATGGTTTAATATCCCCATTCTCCCCTAATGCGTCTGCCAGGGTTTTCACACCTAACTTTTCCCATTCATCAAAAGTTTTATTCTCCATTCCTGGTTTGAAGACCGGATTTCCTCTAATACTTAGTAGTTCCGTTATTCTTGAGTCTCCACCTAAACATGTACCTATAAATTTCCACACCTCTCTCAAAGGTTTAAGTAGGATATTATGTCTAATTCTATGAGGGGTTTCCACATTCCGTAGATGCAATAAGGTAGTAAAGTGATATGGACTGAATAGTGCATCTTCTATCTCTATAGGTGTATGATCAGAAGAATGGAATAGTCTATCTCTCACCAGTCGCAATAAGCATGCCATGTTATAATATTTAATATTGGGAATTCCCAAACCCCCCTGTTTCCAACCTCCCAACATGTATTTTTGTTGTATTTTAGCTTTTTTCTTGGCCCAACAAAATCTGAACATTATTCGGTACAAACGCTTTATATCTTTCTGCAACAAGGCTATAGGTAAGATCTGCAAAATATATAACCATCTCGGTAATATCACCATTTTAAGAAGATTGATCCTCCCCGTGAGCGAGAGTGTTAACGTACCCCATGAGTCTAACTGTCGTTTTGTCTGCTCCAGTAATTTTTCAACATTTAAATAATATAGCTCTTTTGGTCTAGCCAGCAACTGTATACCCAAGTATAGAAAAGATTTGTGTGCCCGCTTCAAAGGAAAATCTCCCACCCACAGCTTGTGTATGTCCACATTGATCTGAAGCGCTTCTGACTTATCTATATTCAGTTTGAAACCCGAATAATCTCCATATTCTCTAAAAATTTGCAAGAGATTCGCTAGAGTGTCTTTCGGTTTCATAATTATCATTAACAAGTCATCCGCAAACGCGGCTATCTTAAATTCCTGTCTTTTAATTTTTACCCCCGAAATCACTGCACAACCGTGTATATCTCTAACTAGTGGATCTAATTGAAGTGCGAAGAGCAAAGGCGATAGAGGACAGCCTTGTCTGGTACCCCTACTAATCTGAATTTCACCCGATACATTTCCATTTACCAGTACCTGTGCTCTTGGCATGTGATATAATGCTCTAATTGCCTGCACGAAGGTGCCATTAAATCCATATTTCTCTAGCACCGAGTACAGAAAGGGCCATTCCACTCTGTCGAACGCCTTTTCTGCATCAAAACTGATCATCAAAGCTTGTTCTTTGGAATGACCCAATCCTTCCAAGGATGCCAGGATACTCCGCAAATTTTTTGTAATCGATCTCCCTTGGACAAATCCAACCTGTGCTGGATGAATAAGATGAGGTAATATTCCACCCAATCTTTTGGCCAATATTTTTGCAAATAATTTTGCCTCTTGGTTGAGTAGGGAAATGAGTCTATAGGATGTAACCAACTGCTCATCTCGTTTGGGTTTAGGAAATACTACTATCCCAGCTATATACATATTGTCAGACAATGTACCCTTCTCTATCCATTCATTGAATACCTCGGTCAAAGTAGGAAGAATCGAGTCCCCCATTAACTTATAGAATTCCGCTTTATAGCCGTCTGGGCCTGATGCTTTACCTAATTTGCTCTGTTTGATTGCCCAGCCCACCTCGTCCATACTGATCATGGCATTAAGCCGCTTTCTATCTCTATTTTGCAGCTTCGGGATTTGGATACCCTCCAAGTAAGATTCCCCCTGTAGCTCGTCTTGATCTGACCTCTTATAAAGCTCTTGGTAAAACATTTGAAAAGCCTGTCGGATTTCTTTATTGGAGTGTATGAGATTCCCATTCTTATTTCTAAGAGTTGTTATATTTCGGGAAGCAAACTTAGGTGCTATAAGTCGAGCTAAATATTTGCCCCCTTTGTTCCCATGCTTATAGAGTTGAAAACGATAGTAGGCCTGAGATTTCACTTCTCTCTCGTGTAATTTGGTATTTAAAGTGGTTTGTATAGCCAAAATCTCTTGTCTAATGTTATTGCTGGGTTTCAGACCATATTGTCGGTTTAATTTACCTAAGAGTTGTTCAAGCCTCATTATTTCTCTGTCTCTCGCTCGTTTTTTATTGCGTTACATAACTTATTATTTCACCCCTCAGCACAGCTTTCGCTGCCTCCCAGTAGGTACTGGTCTCAGCAACAGAGCCCTCATTGAAATGCTTAAATTCTGCCCATTTGGCTTGTAAGTGTTCCCCAAATCGTGCATCTTTAATTAAATATGTTGGAAACGTCCAACTTTTTAGCAAATCCTCATCTTCCCCTCCCTTCCATGTCATTCTGACCACCGAGTGGTCCGATATGACACAGGGATCTATGTGTGCCTCGGTGATATCTGTTAATATATTACGAGATACAAGCAAGTAATCAATTCTGGATGATGACCCATGTGCTCTAGATTGATGTGTATATTCTTTATCCAATGGATGCAAGGTGCGCCAGACATCTATTAAATCTAGCATTACACATAAATCCGGTAGGCCCCTAGTATCTATTTTTCGCAGCTCCTTTGGCGGGTGCGATCTATCTAAGATCGGATCCCAAGTCGCATTAAAATCACCTCCCAGTACTAGGGGTAAGGTTTCTAACTGGGTGATTTGTGAAAGCAATTTCTTATAGAATTTTAAGTCTAATACATTGGGAGCATATATACTTCCCAAAATTATAGTTTTTTTATTAATGGTTACTATGCTTAGTATGAATCTACCCTCCGGGTCTGGAATAATTTTGCGTATTTTAAATGCTAGCCCTTTACGAAAGAGTATGGCTACCCCCCCTTTCTGACCCATGGCCGCAGCTGCTACGCAATCAGCCACCCACCATTTGGTCAGTTTGGCATGTTCCACTGTTGATAAATGCGTTTCTTGGAGCAGTACAATATCTGCGTTTATATGTTTAAGATGTCGCAAGATTTTTGATCTCTTAATGGGGGAGTGTATTCCCCCCACATTCCAGGATACTACCTTAAGTGGTTATCTTTCATAGTCCAATTTTCCATCATCTGATTACCTTTTACAGCTAAGAGTAGCCAGCCCAGCCTCCAGCCACTCCTGTTCATGTACCATGCTCTCATTATCCCAAGTGTATGAATCTGTAGGTTACATTGAGTTACTCTCTTCCCCTTCCCCCCCTTAAATTGTAGTCCCTTAATTATCTTTTCCCTAATCTCCCTCCTCCCCCCATTCCCCCCCAATAGCCCTCTCCTTCCCGTAGGAAGCAGGTCACTTACGACGCTCCTCCTCCCATCATCTGTATCCGTCCCTTCTCTACACGTTCTTCCTTTAATGATACATTGCGTATGTGAACGGGTATCACCCCCCCATCATTCAATCCCCCAACATATTTAACTTTTATGTTACCAGCCTCTACATCTGCTAGGCAATATCAGTACTGCTAACCTTAAGAAATCCTGCTATTGTCAAATTCTTCCAGGCTAATATTGTAATACTTCAGATCTACTTTAACTAATTTCTAATAACGCAGTTTAAACTTCCCGCAGTTTTCAGCTAACTAATAACAAAAGTAATAACTTTACATCAGTTTGCAATGTCTATTATAACATTCTTTCGTGGTATCAGAGACTCATGGCCACCTTTCATGCTCGTATCATCCATTTTTTCATCTTACTTGTACGACAGTTGACCATCCAGTTTTTTCACTGTCCATCTTGTCCGCTTTAGTTCCAACATGTATCTCTTTTCAAGTTATCCTTTAATAATCTTTTTTATGGGTCACCTGCTCCGATATCCTCATATTACTATTCTCATCTCAGTTATTAGGCCATTATCATGACCGCCATTCCTTCTCTCTTCGTTCTTCACAACATTGTAAGTGATCTCAATTATTTGGCAAAGTCAGTTGAAAAATGCCTTACTTCTGCAATGCAATCCTTTCAATCTCAAGGTTCCGGTCTCTCTTCCAACTGCTGCACAAATAGTTTTGCTTCTTCCACAGTGGCGAACAACTTCGTGCCCGAAGAATGGATTATTCTCAGCTTCGCGGGATACAATAGCGCAAATTTAATCTTCTTATTAACCAGTGCTGAGCATACCGGGGAAAACCTTGAAAACAAAGAACTTTGCGGTTTCCGCTGTATAATTCTTTTCCATTGCGCAGGGCTTGCAAAATGGCGTTCTTATGATTGAAATTAAGAATTTTGCAGATGAGTACACGTGGTCTTCCCTCCGTCGCGTTCTTCGGCCCCAGTCGATGTGCTCGCTCGATTCTAAGCGGCCCCAGCGTCTCCGGCAACTCCAGTTCTGCTGTGAACCACATTTCGAAGTATTTGCTGAGTTCGCGATCTCCTTGCCCTTCGGTCAATCCCACAATTCGGAGATTGTTCCTCCTCGACCTATTTTCTAGGTCTTCAAGTTTGTCATCATAGGAGGTGAGTGTTTTCTTCAATTGGGTTACCTCCGCTTCTAGGACACTAACTCGGTCTTCTGTATCACTGGCCCGCTGTTGATATTGCGCCATATCCAATTGTATTTGATTTATGCTGTTGTTGAGAGATTCCAATTTAATGTCCAGGGAATTCAATTTTTTATCCAAATTTACTTCTAGTGCTTGTGTGACTTCTCCCACAATCTCGGCGGCCCAGGCGGACCCCACCGCCGACGTTCCCGGGCTCGCCGGCGCCGCCATTTTGTCTTCAGCTGGACGAATCTTTTCTTTCTCTTTTCTTGTATTTTTAGTCGCCATTGCCGTATCTCTATCCACTCGTTGTGTCCACTATGAATTCGGCTAGTTTTCTCTCTCGAATGACAGGTTGTTAGTCCCTTTTGTAGCGATATTTTGCACAGATTTTTGAGGAGAAGGCAGGAGCGATTCAGCTAGCTTCCACTCCTGCTCATAGCGTCACGTGACCCCCCTTATTGTGTATTTTTAAAAATCTTTTGACCCCACATGACAGCCGGACAGGTTCCCCCCCCCCCCCCCCCCCCCCCCCCATTTCTGGTTTTCTTCTTGTGGAACAATTTGTTGGATGCTGGGCTATGTGGCTTTTGTCTGTACTTTCTGGTTTTGCGTGTTTTTCTGTGGGAGTGGGTTTGGCAGAGGGAGTTCATGTGATAGTTCCCAAGTAATTTGGGACTAGAAGTAATGTGGGTTTGGATTAGGTTGTAGAGGGATGGGGTGGGTCTGGGTTGGTGGTGGAGGGATGAAGAAAAAGAAAAGTTCTTGACAATTTTTGGATTGTTTGACAATTTTCTGTACTTGAGTTTTGTTCCCTTTTGAACTCTGAATATACTTGTACTCATATTATTGTCAATAAAGAAGATTTAAACATAAATTGTTCTTACATTCTTTAGATTATTTAGAGGGTGGAGTTTTTTTTTTTTTTTTGCAATGAGTCACTCAATTTTCACTTCTTAACTATCAAATACAGGCTGAGTTCTAATGCATAGGTGCTGGTATGGCACAGCTCATTAGCGTTCTCTATCTCCACCTGCTGGCAGATGGGCAAACCCATTAGTCCGGACTGATCCTTCGGGACTAGAGTAAAGAAAATTATTGGGTAAGAACTAATTTTCCATCTTTATCTCATGCATATTCATTTTTGGTACCTTGAAAAACTCGACTAATTATGGTAGTACTCAAAAATCTTTTGGCGGCCTCAACCCCAATTGGCATCACTGCCGAAAGCGCATGACCCCCGGCTGGCGCAGGACAGTAACAGTCATATATAGCACCTGCCCAGGTCGTTACCCACAGTTTCGGAAGCTCTGGATTACGGAGTCACTTAGTTTAGGAAACCGTGGTCTATAAAAGTCAGCTTGGACTAGCTCTGTAAACATCTGTCAGGCAGGCATTGTTTCTGCTGGGCATGACCGACTATTGAAGCTGATTCTTGGCTGGCAAAATATCTAGTGCTCTCCTACTCTGGGATATTTTGGAATAGCTGCTTTATGGTGTAATTAGGTTGTAAATCAATCCTTTATGAAATGATTTTAGGCACCAACTTCTCTGTTGCAATCCTTGTTCTCAGCTTTCTCCGTGAATAAACCTTTATGCCAAAATTCCTGTTGTGTAACTGGTAAACAACAACACAAAGGAGAGTCCAAGGTCTCCCGCAAAACGACAAAAGTAAAACAAAGATGAGCGGAAGCTGTCCAGAAAGACCAGACTAAATCCACAAATGTAAAAGCCAAAATAGGTTTATTCACGGAGAAAGCTGAGAACAAGGATTGTGTAACTGGTAAATACAGACAAATGGGAAAAGCTTGTAACTCCAGGAATTATTTCCAACCTCTCTGCATGTGTGTGCATCTGCGTTCACGTGTGTTTATATCAATTTATGTGTTCGTGTATATGTGTATAGTCATGTTTCTCTGTTTGTGACTGCCCAGGAGGGATAGTTTAAATGGTGTGGTTCCCAAGTATTCATTGTGTTGGAAAAAATAATAAAATGAAACAAAGTGTGATAAAACTTGTAGCCACTGCCAACAAAATTCAAAGGATGCAGTTTACATTCAAATCATAGGGCGCCTCTGTACCATGACAACAGGTATTACCATTTTTTTCTACCACTAAGAGGCCAAACACATAGCAACTAAGTAGCAAGCTGTACAGTTCAGTCCCTAGGTGTCACTGTACATAACAACCATTAACAAAGCTATACCACTCAATAAAACCGTTTATATGCGGTTCATTCACTAGGTATGATGGTAAAATTTACAATAAGGAAAAAAATGTACATCGGAATCACTGAGCCATCCCAGCAGGGATAGGATTATGGCAGTGGGGAAAGGGGTATGAATGGTAAGAAAAGCATGCAGAGCATGCCTCATGGAATCATTTTCAATCCCTCTGTATTTCTGGTGTATCTTTGTCTGTGTATATTTTTTTGCTTTTATTTATTGCATTTGTATCCCACATTTTCCCACCATATGTCAGGTTCAATGTGGCTTACATATGGCTAAAAAGGCGGTTACAAAATTTAGATTTGTAGAAGTCTAGTACATATTACAGAAGTACAATAAATTAGCATATTGTGAGAGAGGTTAATATTGTTTTCCAAGAAAACCAACCACCATCCCCTCTTCCCCCCAACTGCTCCGCCACCCAATTTCAGCTGAGCTTCTGAGGATCCATTCCTTCTGCACAGGATTCCTCTATGCATATCCTACGCATGTTTGGGATATGCATAGAGGAATCCTGTGCAGAAGGAATGGATCCTCAGAATGGGATATGCATAGAGGAATCCTGTGCAGAAGGAATGGATCCTCAGAAGCTCAGCTGAAATTGGGTGGCGGAGCAGTTGGGGGGAAGAGGGGGTGGTGGTTGGGAGGCGAGGATAGGGGAGGGCAGACTTATACGGTCTGTACCAGAGCCGGTGATGGGAGGCGGGACTGGTGGTTGGGAGGCGGGAAATACTGCTGGGCAGACTTATATGGTCTGTGCCCTGAAAAGGACAGGTACAAATTCAAGGTAAGGTATACACATATGTGTTTGTCTTGGGCAGACTGGATGGACCATGCAGGTCTTTTTCTGCCGTCATCTACTATGTAAATGCTTAGGTTGATATATTAGCATATTGTGAGAGAGGTTAATATTGTTTTCCATTTCTGAACTTTTCGTGATGTATGGTGGTGTGAGATTAGGCAGATCCAGGGGGGAAAGACTTCTTGAAAAGATGTGTTTTCTGTTTTTTTTCTGAACTGTAGGTAGCTTTCTTTGAGTTTCATGTCTTTGGGTAGTGAGTTCCAAATTTGAGTGCCTATAAACGAGAGGCTGGCGGCATGTGAAGATTTGTATTTTTATACCGTTGCAATTGGAGTAGTGAAGTGTTAGGTATGTTCTTGCTGTTCTAGTCACGTTTCTTATTGGTAGATCGTAAATTCCGTCATGTAATCTGGTGCGAATCTGTAGATGATTCTGTGGACTATTGTGCATATTTTGAAAGTTATGCGAGCGTTAATAGGAAGCCAATGTAAGCTTCTTAGGAAGGGTTTCGCGCTTTCAAAGCATGTTTTTCCAAAGATTAGTCTGGCAGTCGTGTTTTGTGCTGTCTGTAGTTTTCTTATGATTTGATCTTGCAGCCTACGTAAATACTATTGAGTAGTCTACGTGGTTTGGATCATGTTGCGGAATGGATCCCTGGGAAAGTAAGGTTTTATACGTTTGAGCTTCCACATAGTGTGGAACATTTTCTTGGTCATGTTCTTAGCTTGGCTTTCTAGTGTTAGGTTGCAGTCAATTATTATGCCTAAGATTTTCAAATGGTCTGAGATTGGGAGGGATGAAGCATGTGCATTAATTGCCGAGGGGGGAACATTATTGTATTGGGACGAGAGAATGAGACATTGGGTTTTATCTCTATTGAGTTTTAACTTGAATGCCAATGCCCAGGATTCCCAGATGGTCATGCTGTTTATTATTTCCTGGGTGATACCTGTGGGGTTCTGTTTGAAGGGAATATAGATGGTGATGTAATCTGCGTAGAGAAATGGATTGAGGCCTTGTTTGGGTAGAGATTTAGCCAGTGGTGTCATCATTAGGTTGAATAATATGGGTGAGAGCGGTGATCCTTGTGGTTATATGTTTATATGTGTGCACATATGTCTATGTATGTCCCCAAGTATATATCTGTGATGTTTCTTTGTGTGTCTGTGGCTGGGAGAGAATGGAAAACGGTTTGAAAGGAACAATTCCCTAAATGCCTAATTTGGTCCCATTCTGTTATGTTTTCAGAGAGTTATTTAGGCCCCAGACAAATAGAGAGACGGACATTTTCAACCCCTTTTGTCTAATTCTTTCCAGTATTCCAGTAAGTTGACAAGTCTCCAAGTAGTCTGAGATCAGTGATAATTAATTACAATAAAATTATAAGTCCATATGACTGGCCCCTCACCCCTCCAGTTTTTCTTCTTACTAAGAATTCTTTTCATCCTGCTCCTCTCTCAGCATGTGTAGTGCCCATCTCCTGTTCTCCAGCCCTACCCCTAATGGTAACATAGTAAAGTCCAGTGTGGAGGTTAGTGTTGTACCTGCCACCTTATCCCACATGTTTTTCTTCCATCACTGTTTTTGATCCATAAATTTCAGCATTTTTTCTCAGTGTTAATGGCTATCATGCACAGGCCAGCCCTGAACCTGTGACCTTCAGGTTAGAAGGCAACCACCCTCAGATGGAGCTATTCTGCCTGTTCCTAACACTGATTGACAGTGTTTGTGTAACACAGAAATCAGACTTTTTTCTCAAATGTTCACACACTGAATCTTTTGTGATGTGCCATTGGACATGATAGTATAAATAGTACAGTGTGTTTAGATGGGGGTGAGGGGCGGAACAGGATTTCAGTATTATGATGATCATTGTTTCTTTTTGTCCTGCAGTCCTAATGTGGAATGCAAGAGTATGAGGTTTGGGATGATGAAAGAGCACAGGTCAGTGACTGGTGATGTGACTGCTTTTGATGGATCAATCCTCTACCTTCCAATCAAGCTGGAGCAGGTACAGTAAACCCCACAAAACTGCACTAAGATAATGCAGTGTCTGGAGTCACTGCAACAGATGAATGCCTCTTTTCCCCAAGCAGAAGGATAATGCACTGTTGAGGAGGGTTCTCCACCTGACAATGCTTCAAGCAAGTATATCTCTTGCAAAAAAGGGAGACTGGAGTGCAAGAGTGGCCTAGTAATCAGAGTGGCAAATTTTTACTTTTGCCAGAGATGTGTCTCTTATCCTAGGGAAATGATTTTACCTTCCACTGTCGTAGCTACTTATTTGTATCCTTAAGTTTGATAATCTACTTTTCACTATGGGCCTTAAAGCAGACAACAGTTGACATATGCTGACAAAGTTTTGAAACCAAAAGAGAACAAGAAATGAAGTCAGAACACACTGAAATAATGTGTGAATGAAATCAGTCTTTATTGACAGGATCCGACACAGGCGCTGTGTTTCGGCTTGGCAGCTTGCATCAGGAATCTAAAAACAGTACATATAAATAATGCAATTAGATGCTCACATTGAGAAACTTAAATGAGTCCAGATATCTAAAATAACAGAAATGCATTATAAAACGTTTAAAGTATAAAATGAAAGATCAGTAAAATATGACCATATGTAAAAAAAAAAAAAAAAAAGAAAAACACCTTAAATAACTAAAAATTTCAGCTGATACAGTTTGCAGGTATTGCACAGAAGACAAAACCAATCAGTAAATGCCTAAGGCAGGAAAAGCATAATAACTTTAAACATGAGTTTATGTTGCCAAGGTAGGGATACAGAGAACATCATTCTTTGATAGGTTTACTCATTTATATTATTGTTCTATTTATTGTTCAATGTAGTTTGTTATTAATTTAATTGTATGGGTCATTTTTTATGTGTATATTATATTTTATATATATTCACACATATAGGGGCAGATTCTATATAAAGCGCCTAAAAAAATCTTCATGGTAAACATTTCCACCTAAGCCTATTCTATAAGCGGCGCCTAGATTTAGGCCCAGTATATAGAGTATGCATAGTTGATATCCAAGCACCTCAAACTATGCACTTCCATTTACATCAACGAAAACGTGGCGTAAATCCCTGTGCATATATTTACATGCTTTGGGCCATATTCTATACAAACCATGAAACTCCCATTTCCCTGCCCATAGCCACACCCCTTTTGAACTGCATGAGTTAGAATTTAGGTGCAGTTCATTACAGAATATGCTTAGCGAGTTCATGTAAATTCTAATTATTACCAATTAGTGCTTATTGCTTGTTAAGTGCTGTTATCAATGCTGATTAGCTTGTTAAGCCAATTAAGTTATGTGCGCTGTTACAAAATTTGCTTGGATTTTGGTGCGGATCTCTAGGCGTGCTATATAGAATCCAGGTGATAGTATTTTTATTCATATTATGTAAATTATTTTTATATATAGGTTTCAGTTATTTAGGTTTTTTTTAATGTATGATCATATTTTACTGGTCTTTCATTTTATACTTTAAACTGTTTATAATGCATGTATATGTTATTTTAGATATCTGGACTCATTGAAGTTTCTTAATGTGAGCATCTATTTACATTATATTTGTTAGGGGCATAGCTAAAAGTCTATTTTGGGGGATCCTAAAAATGGACTGGGGAGGTCACAATATTCTTTCACCCTCCTGCCACCTGCAGCAATATTGCCTTTGCTGGCAGGGATACCAAGTTCCACCAGCCGAAGACATCTCCCACCTGGGTTGCAGTTGCACATAATTCAGTCAGGTGTGCTTTGGATGCTAATGCTGGCTCTCCTGTACATGCTCAGTTAGACCTGAACTGAGCAAGTGCAAGAGAGACGGCCGAAGTGAGCCTGAGTGAATTAAGTGCCACTGTGGGCATGACTCGGGTAGGCAACATCTTCGGCTGGCAGGGCTTTGCTTCCCTGCCAGCCATGAAGGCAGAAGGGTCCCAAGCTAAAGGTGAGGGGGACCAGGCCCCCAAGGCCCCCCTTTACTACAGCACCGATATGTGTTGTGTTTAGACTCCTGATGCAGGCTGCCAAGCCGAAACATGGCGCCCATGTCGGGTCCTGTCAGTGAAGACTGATTTCATTCACATATTATTTTAGCATGTTCTGAATCCACTCCTTGTTCTCTTTTGGTTTCAAAACTCACCCTGGCCACCCACAAACCAGCATCTTCACTGCTTTCCCTCCCGCAGGTCCGGGATCGCTGCTCCTTCCTTCTTGGCCGCCGCAGTGCTTGCAGCTTACGTTTTTGGGCCACCCAGCAGCGATTCTCACATGCACTCTGGGACCTTCCCTGTGCCGCATCCTGCTTTTTCTGATGCAACTTCCTGTTTATGCCTTTATATAGGAAATAGGGCAACATATGTAACTATCTATTCAGTGGTCTTACCCATCCAAACAAGAAACCTGCACTCAAAAAAGTGGGAGAGAGAGACTAATCTATGCAGCTAAAAAAACTCCTCTTGAAAATTATCATTAAAGAATATGTCTCTTGACTTACAGAACATCTAATTAAATGTGATGTCCCACTTAGACTGCACAATATCAAAATCCAAAAACATTCAAACTTAGTGTTCAACAGTGCACATATCATTATATCAAAAATACAAAACTTCACTGCAAAATATACTTATCCGTGTGCAGTCCAGTTGAGTATTCACCAGTCAAGGGCCCCTTGTTTTCACCTAATGCTGCCTCAAGGGTTTGAATTGACTGGACCCCTATTAATTTGGAATAACACTCATTAATACATTATACATGTTAGTAAATCTAGCCCTTAGATTATAAACCCTCTGGGGATGGAGAAATACCTACTTTATCTGAGTGTAACTTGGCTTGAACTTAGAGAGATGCATGGGTATAGGGACTGTACAAATTCTGCAGAATCCACAGGATTCCTGATGGGATGGATGAAGTTCCGCTGGAGTGTAGTGAAAATCTGTGGTGACTCCTGAATGAAGCTTGGAATGCATTGAGAGAGGCAATGGGAGCACCAGAATTAAGATTGGAACATTCAGAGAGAAGTAATTGAAGTGTCAGAATGAGGCTTGGAATGTCCAGAGAAGCAGCCGCACCAGATTGAGGCCTGGAACACTCATTGGTTGAATAGAAAATGCCATCTGAAAAAAACATGGGAGGCTGTTGGGGTTGGGAGGAAACACAGAGCTGTGAGCAAGTAATAGTGTCGACTCTTGCAGGTATAGGTGGGGATGGAATGGATCTTAGTGGGTATGGGTGGGTATGAGTTAGATTTCATTGGGGATGGGCAAGGATGGGTGAAATTTCTGTCCCTGTGCAACTCTACTTGAATTATCACCAAAAAGGCGAGTGCTAAATCCAAATGAACTATTATTTTTTCAATTTACTGGGGTGTGTGTTCATGGTGTAAGTATTATCACTGGATATCTTTTTTGTTTTTGGCCTTTCTTAATTTCAACTGGTGTAACAAGAACTGGTGTATTCCCTAGTAAGCTGAATTGGCCACTGTCAGACAGGATGGTGGTCTTAATGGATCTTTTGTCTGACCCATGAAGTGTTTCTTGGTAGGCTGGCAAAGGGTATGTGGGCAGAATGTGGATAAGAAAAGATGTGTGTGTGTGTATATATATATATTTTTTTCTTTCTTCTCTTCTTTCTCTCTCCCCTTTCTCATATACATCTTTTCTTATCCCCCTTCTGCCCACATACTCTTTGCCAGCCTACCAAGAAACATTTCATCATGACTTTCTTCAAGTCCTTCACACAGATTTGCCTGCCTTTGCTAATAGAGGAAGGGAAAATGCATTGTCTCACAAGAGGATAATTTTATAAACTATTTTCTAAGTGGGCTGTTATAAAATTAGGTCACACCTAAAAGTATGCACAGTGCAAGCCAACATGTACAGTAAGTGTTCTCGGGGATGGAGCCATAATTTATGTGCATATATTGCATATATTATGTGGACATTTATACCTGCTCTCAGCACGCATAATATTTAGGACTTATTTCTGCAGGATTCGGGCTAGTATTTTATTAAAACACATAGCCACATTTGTTGACTAAAAATAGTCTCTAAATATTCTCAGTTCAGTGTTAGTATCTGGACCAGTGAAACAGCAGGGAACATAAAGTATGTGTAATACTGGGCACAATTGCCTGTACCTCAAAATTTCAGTTTGATTCCTGTTCAGTATCAGCTTAGGAGTTAGTAATTATTTCTAAATATCTGTTACAAAACAAAATAGAAAATGACTATTTATTTGTGTCATGATTGTGGCCGACCCCCCCCCCCCCCCCCCCCACCAGACTTACCTTATTTCTGGGGGTCAGCTTCTGTGCTGGCATCTGTTTCCTCTGTCTGTCCCTTCTGAGCTAGCTCTGTCTCTCTGTGCTGGCTGCTTCCAGCAGCATGATTCTAATTGCTTCACTATATGGCAGCTGTGTGGGTTAAGCCTCTCTGGGTTTCAGTGTGCTGGCTGCCTGTGTCTGGTAGTTGTGACATCATCAGGCAGGGCCTTGATAAGGAAGTGGTGTTCTTCCCTTCAGGGCCTTTGCAACGTTTGCGTTTGCTTTAGGTAGGGTGGTGCAGTGTGCACTTCTGACTTTGTCTAGCTTCCCTGCTTGCATTTGCTAAGGTCCAGGTTAGTGTGGGTGCAGTGTGCACTTTTGTCTTGTGTTTAGCTTTCCTGCTTTTCCCTTGTGGCTCCCCTGCTTTCCCTTTTGGTGCTTAGGGGCACCTGTGTTAGTTTGGTGCGGTGGAGCACTGCTATAGCGTGGTGCTTAGGGGCACTTTTATTAGTTTTTGTGTTTAGCTTCCCTGCTTTCTCCTTGTGGCTTCCCTGCTTTCCCTTTTAGTGCTTAGTAGTACTTCTGTTAGTGTAGTGCTTAGTAGCACTTCTGTTAGAGTAGTGCTTAGGAGTTCTTGTGTTAGTTTAGTGCTTAGGAGCACATCTGTTGGTTTACTGTTAGGAGCTCTTCTGTTGGATTACTGTTAGGAGCACTTCTGTTGGGTTACTGTTAGGAGCACTTCTGTTAGTTTAGTGCTTAGGAGCACTTCTGTTAGTTTAGTGCTTAGGAGCACTTCTGTTTGTGCAGTACCTAGGAGCACTCCTGTTCCAAGCTTGTTCTAGTATCCTGGTCCCTATGTTATCCTGCATCCGGTAAGTCCTGCCGACCGCTCGAACTCAGGAGCTCAACTCCTGGGGGGTCAGTGGCTAAGTGCAGGTGAAGCTGTGCGGACCAGTCCGGTGTACTCCAGTTCAGAGTGTTCCAGTCCTGTGTGCTCCAGTCTGGTGTGAACCAGTCCGGTGTACTCCAGTCCAGTGTGTTCCGGTCCGGTATGTTCCAGTCCAGTACAGACCAGTCTGGTGTACTCCAGTCCAGTGTGTTCCAGTCTGGTGTCCTCCAGTCCAGGGGGTTCCAGTCCATGTGTTCCGGCTTGCTGGGCGGTGCCTGCAGTCCTTGCCTGTGGGTTTTGCCTGCTGCTGTTGCTCCTCATCAGCAGCCCAAGGACTCATGTTTGCTCCAGGGCCCGTCCCCACGGGCTCTGAACCTGAGAACCTGACAATTTGCATCAATTTAATATGCTTCCAGTCATACAGAATACAACAAATTTACGATAAAATCAAGGGAAAGAAGGAGAGGAAGGTCACTGAGAGAAGAACTTTGTAGAAAGAGGAATCAGGCAGTGAGAGAGGAGCTGAGAGGGGAAGTAGAGGTAGATTGGGAGAACTGGAGAGGTTAAAGGAGGTAAGGAGCCTGAAGGATCCAGTGACAGAAGGCCAACCAAAGGGCATGTGAAACAACCAGGCTTTGACAGCCTTGTTAAATATCTTCAAGTTAGACATCATCTTGCTATTATGCTTGCTAAAAAAAAGTTGAAGATCTCTGTCTTTTCTCTCTCAGCTGTTGCTTCTTCTCTGGCTCCCTCCCTCACCTGTCCCCAACCTAGCTGTGCATCAATCTTCCCTTGTGTCCTTTCTACTGTTTACAACCTCTCTTGTATTCATCTCTCATCTACTAGCTTTTTATCTTCCAGTCTCACCACCCTTCCCGTGCCTTCTTTCTTTCTCTCATTCCATCCCCCTAAAACTCCTTTTCACCTAATTGTCACCCTTTCTTCAGCTTCTGGTTCCCATTCTTTCACCCATGCCCTAATCCTCCATTTCCATTCTTTGTACTCACTCTCCAGCCCTTTTGTCCACCTCCCATTCCTTCACTAGTTCAAGCTTATTCCCTGTTGCTCACCACCTCCTATGGCTTCAGTCTTTCTAACATTTTAATTATTTCAAATCTATATACACCATCTGTCAGAGTGGTTTACAGTCAAAAACAAATCTAATGAGATAGCCAGGAAAAAGAAAGTAAAATCTAGATGTCCCGCCACAGACCCCTCCCGCCTCCACTTATTCAATGGAGGCACTCACTCTCTCAAAACGTGGGAGAAATAACAGGCCTTAAGACCTAGAGAAACCTCCTTTCAAAGATATTTTGGAATTGAGTTCCAAAGTAATAGGGTTAAACTGTAGATTGAGATGTTGTGGGTAATTTCACGATGTGCTCTGATTGGTGGTGGAATAAAAACGTTATCATCCTGAGAATATAATGGGGGTCTTTTACTAAGCCGCGCTTAATGTTTTTAACGCACGCTAAAAATAGGTGCACGCTAAACGTTAGAGATGCTAATGCATTCCTATGGGCATCTCTAACGTTTAGCGTGCGCCCAATTTTAGTGCATGCTAAAAATGTGAGCGCGCCTTAGTAAAAGACCCCCAATGTATGCAATGGAATGTTTGGCATCAATACATTAAAAACTGCTTCAGTTGTCTGGGTCTTCATTGCCTTAAATTCAAGAACAAGTAACTTGAATTTTACGCTCTAGAAAATCAGTAGTAATCTATAGTAGTCATCAAAGAGGGAATTAATATAAGTAGAGCATCCTTATCTAACAAAGATCTAAGTGATCTAATCTGTTGAAAAGCATAAAATAAACTCTTAATGAAGAAATTTGTAAATCAAAGAATGACTTCTAAAATCCAAAGCGAAGGTTGAAGAGTCTATATATAACCATCTATTTTAGATGCTAAAGGTGGTGTGAATTGCTGCTTGATAATCCACATTATGACACATTTTTCAAGATTAAGCTTGATATGATTAATTTCAAGCCACTGAGCAATACGTGACAGATCAAGAGCTGAAGATAAGAGCATTGGGTTCCCCAATGGACATAGCTGAATTTCATCCACCAATAGGAAAGAACTTCTAATGACTGAATAACAGATTTAATAATGCTGGCACTAAAGCAGAGCTTTGGGTAACACCAGTAGTATGTTACTGTTGGGAGGAAAAAGATGAATTAGTGTACACACTCTGAATGTTCGACTAATTCAAAAGCCTGACAATCCAAACAAGAACAATACCTCCCACTTCTGAGCTCAAATAATCTTAAAAGCGACAACTGGTTTTATGATAGCATGATTTCTTGAATCCGAGTATTGCTATTCATAGTTTGGCTTCACTTCAGTTACAAGATTCCAATACTGGCTATGTGCTGACACATTTACAAAAGATGATCAAGGCTTGACTTTATATGCTCAAAAGTCCTCCAGGCAGGCCTTGCTTTGTTCACATGCTTTCTCTGAAATTGTCTTCAAGTAGAGTTGGATCTGATGAAGTTTGGAAACAGTTTAAAGACCTATTTGTTCCTTCAGGCTTTTCCAGCTTAGCTAAATCAGCATAAGTTACACTCTGGTTTTATTTTCATTTTTAATTTAGTTTGTTTTACTATATATTTCATGATTTAAATTTTTATACTGTCTTGTTTGTTGGCCGGTCTTGTATTTTGTTGTTTCTTTTATGTATGATGATTTATTTCCTGTGTGGAATATAAACGGTCTAGAATGATAGCTTAGTGATATAGAAGGTTTTTTTTTTTTAATAAGAAGCAGGAGAATGTAATGTCAAGGGTTCTTGCCCTATTGAACTGTTTTTCTGATGTATTTATTTTCCTTACTTTGCAGGTTATTAATTTGAAAAGTCAACGAAAGACTGATGGGGCTGACATCAATATTAAGATACAGATGACCAAAATCCTGGAGCCCAGCTCAGACCTATGCATCCCCTTCTATAATGTTGTATTAAAGAGGTAATGAGACCCAGGGCCCTGCTGCCCTTTGGTCTGTGTTCTCCCCCTCTTAGTGTGATTAAGAAACTCTGGTGCACCTTTTTCATCTGTGCACTCTAGTTTTGTGGTAAGGGTGCAGTAGAGTCCAGCCCTACCCTCTGTATTTTTCAGTGCTGTATCAGGGTGTAATCAGTTCTGGTTTTAAAATAAGGTCAACCTGTACGTATAAATTTCATATATATTTTTTTGTTTGTTTTAGTTGGTGATAAGGATGTGTATTATGTCAGGTGCATTTTACTTGTTATGTGATTAATTTATAATACAGGTATGTGGAGGATAGTTTTTTAAGGGCGTGTATACTTTAAACAGCATTCTTTGGTATGCTCCTTATTTATCAAGTTTCAAGTTTATTGAAAGACTTACTATCTCGCCCATCAATCTTGTGTCTAGGTGGCTAACAATCTAAAAGAAAAGGGAGGAGAGGAGAAAGCACATGTCAGAAGTAAAACATAGCAAGCTACAGACATTGACACAGGAGGAACAGGGGAGGAACTACAATGATCAATTGTAAAGAGAGAGAGGGGGAATGGGAAGTACAGTAGCTAGTTGAAGGTGCAGGCAATCAAGGAGCTAGTGCCTATAGACCTCTCCAAAAATATGGGTTTTTACATTGGTTATGTCATTCTAATTATTGTTCAATGTAATTTTACGTGATCCTCCTCATAGTTTGTTGTCATTAATTTAATTACATGAGTCATTTTTTAAATGTGTATAAAGCACTCACTCACTTTGGTATTATTTTAGTTATTTATGTGCTGATGCATGCATAAATGGCCTCTCATAAAGTACAGGCTGACGCAAAAGTATGCCCTTTGAAATAATGGCATCTACTGTGCTGATGTGCGTGCATGGGAGTGACATTTGGGTTGAGTGCAGAGGTACGGTGTTGATCACAAAATAGTCTAATTTATATATGTACCTGGAAAATATTGGCATGGACATTAGCTCTAGGGCTGGTGTAAATTTTTATAGCTGCCACTTATCCTAGTATTTTATAAAGACAAGTAGGTGCCTGTGGGGCTCATTTTCAAAGCACTTAGACTTACAAAGTTCTATAGGTTGCTATGTAACTTTGTATGTCTAAGTGCTTTGAAAATATGCCTCTCTGTGTCTTTATGGAATAGCCTTAACATAGACACCTTAAAAGGTGCTTTAATTAGGCACTCTTTTATAAACTTCTTTTGATATTTTTTTAAGGGGGGGGGGCTATTTTATAGCCGTGGGCTGTAAATATTTAGAGTCCCAAATGAATCTAAAATTAATATGGATGATTAGTTTCCTGAGTGTGTTGCAGCCTGTCAGGCATGTGCAAGTAATCCACTTAATCCATGTCCTTACTTCTTTTACTACCCTTCTGGGCCTCTCTTTTAGGGTAATGAGAATTTTAGACATGAAACTGGTTGGGAGAAATTTCTACGACCCCACAAGTGCCACAGTGCTGCAGCAGCACAGGTGGGTGTGTTGCATGACCATGGTCTTTGGACTCCTTTTCTTTCATATTTTATAAGCACTAACCTTCTAAGTGTGTTTTATTTATTTCATTTGAGTATATGTCTTACCAGTGTAAGTTCAATGTGTAGCTCAATAATAAAAGCAAAGTATAAGAAGGCATGAAAATAGCATACAAATCTTTACATCCGGCCTATCAAGAAGCAGAGCTTGAAGATATTATTTCTCCACTTAACCACAATACATTGACCCACATTGCCCAGGACTGGCCTTTCTCTGAGCTTTTAAAAACTCTCTCCTGCCAGAGAGAGAGAGAGAGAGAGTGGGATTTATTTATTGCATTTGTATCCCACATTTTCCCACCTCTTTGCAGGCTCAATGTGGCTTACAATACATCATGAATGGTGGAAATATATAAGAAAATAGATTGAGTTCCAAACCAAGGCATCACGTAGGTAAATGCAGACTGATTAGTAGACTTTAATCTGTCTTTCCCTGGTAACTCTGATAACACTTGTAATGAAGAACTAAAGTGACTGTGAGGGAGTAAAAGTGAACAACCTCTCTATGAGATATCCTAGTCCTTTTCCATTCACAGATTTTTGAACCATGCACAAAAGTTTAAATTTATTAGATATTCTTATATGCCGTCTTTCTGTAGTACAGTCAAAGCGGTTTACATTTTGCATTCAGGTACTTTCTCTGTCCCTAGTGGGTTCACAATATGTTTTGTACCTGGGCAATGGAGGGTTAGGTGACTTGCCCAGGGTCACAAGGAGCTGCAGTAGGAATTAAACCCAGTTCCCTGGGTTCTCAGCCCACTGTACTAACCATTAGGCTACTCCTCCCAGACATTCAATTAGAAGCCAATGCAAAAATCTCGGCAGTGGTCTCTTACGATCCTAACTCTTTTTCTGTAAAAGTAAACATGCCATGGTGCTCTAAAGCAGTTGTGATTGTGCTTTTGCGATAACCCATAGTAAAGGCTGTTGCAATAATGGGTGATAAAAGTATGACTTAAAGTGGTCATATCGCCCTGTCAAACAAAATTGCGTATACATCTTAACAGACAGTTTTCCAAAAGCTTACCAAAATAGTGCTGTGATTTGTACATCAAAAGTAAATCCAGGATCCAAAAATACACCCAAGGTTTAATGGAATCTTTGCAAGACAGTCGATAGCCCATCATAACAGGACAGAATGTGAATTCCCTGTGTGTCTAAACTGTAATTCTTACAGTATTTGGATTTAGAGACGGTTCAAAACACCGCAGCCAGACTGTTTTTTGGTAAGTCTTGCTTTGACAGTGCGCAGCCTCTTTGTGTGAAACTTCACTGGCTTCCCATTAAGGACCGTATTGATTTCAAGATCTGTGCCTTAACTCACAAGATCATTTACGGTGAAGCACCTGTGTACATGTGTGATTTGATCGATTTGCCTTGGAGAAATTCCTTGGTGACATCTCAAACTTATCTTAATCTGCACTATCCTTCATGCAGGCATCTAAAATATGAGACAATGTACGCCTCTTCCTTCTCATTCATCAGTCCGCAAACCTGGAATGCTTTGCCGAGACTTTTGAAAGAGTCAACGGATCATCAAACTTTAAAAAAAACTGCGTAAAACTCATTTGTTTAACAAAGCCTACCCCAAAGTCAACAATGCTGTTTAACACCCTTATTCTTTTCCCATTTTATTAGTTTATCCACTCTTTTCCCTTCCGTCAGCTTCTCTTACGATGCCAATTTTTGTAACTTTGTTAGCCACATTGAGCCCGCATAAGCTGGGAAAATGTGGGATACAATAAAATAATTTTCTTCTGGCTGATCTACAGTGGTAGCAAAGCATTGGACACCTTGTGGAAAATTAGCCCCTGATCTGGTCCCATATAAGCCACAATCTGTATATCATTTGCATAAAGAAGACATGTTAGTTCAGAGCTTTCAATCAGTGGCAGCTATGGACTCTGTTAAACATTAAACAGTAGAGGTATTCTCCGAGAACAAGCAGGCTGCTTGTTCTCACTGATGGGTGACGTCGACGGCAGCCCTAGAACCGGAATTCTCCCTAGCAACAAAGAGTTTGCTAGCCTTGCGCTCCCGTGCGCATCGCGCATACGCGACTGTCTTCCTGCCCGAACGTGAGCGTGCTTCACAGTCTTGTTTTTTCCGCGGCTCGGGATACTGCTTCGTTGCTGTTCTCTGCCCCAGAGACCCCTCGCTGCGGTTCTACGGACTTCCCGTGAGTTTTTTTGCCGGTTTATCAGCTCTTTTCGCTTTCCGCAATCTTCTGTTTAAAAAAAAAAAAAAAGTTTTTTCCTTTATTTTCGTAGAACTTTGCTCCCCTAAGTTTTCTTTCTTTTTCTTCGGTGGCCATTTTGGGCTGCCCTTGCGGGACCCCCTTTTTTCTTTTTTTTTTGGTGTCCTTTCTTTCCGACACCATTGCGTTCGACCTCACCGGCGTGATTTTTCCGCCCATGTCCGCGAAGCCTACCAGCGGCTTTAAAAAGTGCACGTCGTGCAACCGGACAATCTCGCTAACTGACAGACACGTTTCGTGTCTTCAGTGTTTGGGAGCTGGTCATCGTCCCAACGCCTGTACTTTGTGCCTCCAATTGAAAAAGAGGACTCAGGCGGCGAGATTGGCTCAGTGGAACATTTTGTTCGGAGCCAGGTCTGGTCCTTCGGTATCGACGGAGTCGGCGGTATCGAGGTCATCGCCGGTATCGATGTCGGTACCGAGACTGCATCGACGTCCGTAGTGCAGGTAAGGGCTGTCCATAGGTCCCATGCTGGTGGCAGTGAGCCATTGAGCGGGTCTCCACCTGCCTCGAGGACTCCTGTTCTACAGGCCCCCCCGGGATCGACCTTCTTTGGACCCAGCCCTGAGGAGGCGTGTGGATTCCACGTCTTCCTCTTCGGTACCGGAGGGTACCGTTGGTGTGCTTCGAGCGAAGACTAAAAAGCATCACCATCGGTCACCTTCCCGCCACGGTACTGAGAGCTCCAGGACGCCAAGGACTTTGGCACCCGAAAAGCGTCAACGCCGGGAGGATCGCCCGCCCTCCATTCAGGAGGTGTTGGTGCTCTCTGCCCAGGACAGCCCGGTACCGACTCCGAGCCCCAGACAGGTTCTGTCGTCGTCGCCTGTACCGGCTCCTTTGCCTTTTTCTACAGCTACTCTGAACGAGAGCCTCCGGGCCGTACTGCCAGAGATTCTGGGAGAACTGTTGCGACCATCTCCGGTACCTTCGGTGCTTGCGCCGTCGGTACCATGTGTTCCGGTACCGCAGGTGCTTGCGCCGTCAGTACCGTTGAGGGAGGCAGCGGTTGGCTTGTCGCGTACCTGAATCAGCCACCACCCAGGTTGACTCCCCACCGACGTCGCTGGAGGAAGCTTCATCGCCTGCGGCTCGGGGGTCTTCCTCTCGACACCGCCATGAAGGACATTTCCTCTGCATCGAGATGGGCCCGGCTTCGGACTGAGGTTCACCAACTCATGTCCGATACCGATGGAGAGGACTCGTGGGAAGCGGAGCAGGGACACCAGGTATTTCTCGGATGAGGAGTCCTGTGGTCTGCCTTCCGATCCTACTCCCTCACCTGAGAGAAAGCTTTCTCCCCCGGAGAGTCTTTCCTTCTCTTAATTTCTCCGGGAAATGTCTACGGCCATTCCCTTCCCCGTGGAGACGGTGGATGAGCCCAGGGCTGATATGTTCGAGGTCCTGGACTATCCATCACCACCTAAGGAATCCACCACAGTTCCTCTTCATAATGTCCTTAGGCAGACATTGTTGACAAACTGGGAGAAGCCATTAACTACTCCCCACATTCCCAAGAAAATTGAGTCCCAGTATCGAATCCACGGGGACCCAGAGTTAATGAAGACCCAATTGCCTCATGACTCTGGGGTGGTGGATTTGTCCCTTAAGAAGGCCAAGAGTTCTAGGGATTACGCCTCGGCGCCCCCTGGGCGTGAGTCTAGAACTATGGATTCTTTTGGGCGGAAGGCCTACCATTCTGCTATGCTCATGTCCAAAATTCAGTCTTACCAGCTCTACACGAGCATTCACATGCGGAATAATGTGCGGCAGTCGGCGGACTTGGTGGACAAGCTCCCTTCTGAGCAAGCCAAGCCGTTTCAGGAGGTGGTCAGGCAGCTGAAGGCGTGTCGTAAATTCCTGTCCAGGGGTGCTTACGATACTTTTGATGTTGCATCCAGGGTCGCTGCTCAGGGTATAGTGATGTGCAGACTCTCATGGCTGCGTGCCACTGACCTAGACAGTAGAGTCCAGAAGCGAGTGGCGGATACACCTTGCCGGGGGGATATTATTTTTGGTGAGCGGGTCAAACAGGTGGTAGAACAGCTCCACCAGCAGGACACCGCATTCGACAAGCTCTCCCACCGGGCGCCTTCAGCATCTACCTCAACTGGTAGACGATTTTTTGGGGGGAAAGAGGAATGTCTCCTACGCTTTTATGTTTCAACATTTTTATTAGATTTGCAATACCAATTTACTTTACAACATAGTGATATACAGTTACATCTCAGTCAACCAATTATAGTATCAACTCTATGCAACAGCATTTATCATATCCCCCCCCACCCCCGTCCTCCCTCCCCACCCAACTCCTCTTGAACCCTGCTTGCTGATGTTAAAGTTATTGATTAGGAATTGGAGTGTTGTATAATTAAGTGAAATCATCTACTATTGTCTCTTGTTTGTTATTATTAAACATTCTAGCTCCAGTCCTGTGTTCTCTATCTTTGCAGTATCCAAATTTCACATCAACAATATATACTCAACATATTCATATATATACTCATCCCTCCCCCCTCCCTATTTGATCTATTATATGTATATTGATCCACTACTATTAGTACTATGAATATTGCAAAGTGTTAAGAATTCGACTTCTCCCTCTCGGAGTCATCCCATCCAAGTACCATCCCCAAATTTTAAGAAACTGTGTTTTCCGCTTGTGTGTTTCTTTCGCTTCTCTCGCTTCCCAAGTCAACAATTGTTGTATCTGGTTTCGCCGCCTCCTATGCTTTTAATAAGCGCAGGTATAATCCACCTTCCCGACAGCCGGCTCAGGCTAAACCCTAGCGCGCTCGTTCTCATCAACAGCGTGCGCCTCAGCAGGCCCCTGCAGCTCCCCAGCAAAAGCAAGGGACGGGCTTTTGACTGGCTCCAGTTGAGCATAGCCGACATCAAAGTGTCCTTGCCGGACGATCTGCCGGTCGGAGGGAGGTTAAAATTTTTTCACCAAAGGTGGCCTCTCATAACCTCCGACCAGTGGGTTCTCCAAATAGTCCGGCTAGGATACGCCCTCAATTTGATCTCCAAACCTCCAAATTGCCCACCGGGAGCTCAGTCCTCCAGCTTCCAACACAAGCAGGTACTTGCAGAGGAACTCTCCGCCCTTCTCAGTGCCAATGCGGTCGAGCCCATGCCACCGGGGCAAGAAGGGCTGGGATTCTATTCCAGGTACTTCCTTGTGGAAAAGAAAACATGGGGGATGCGTCCCATCCTAGACCTAAGGGCCCTGAACAAATACCTGGTCAGAGAAAAGCTCAGGATGTTTTCCCTGGGCACCTTTCTTCCCATGATTCAGGAAAACGATTGGCTATGCTCCCTGGACTTAAAGGATGCTTATATTCACATTCCGATACTGCCAGCTCACAGACAGTATCTGCAATTCCGTCTGGGGACACGGCATTTTTAATACTGTGTGCTACCCTTTGGTCTCGCCTCTGCGCCCAGAGTATTCACAAAATGCCTGGCTGTCATAGCGGCGGCTCTCCGCAGACTGGGAGTGCACGTGTTCCCCTATCTCGATGATTGGCTGGTGAAGAACACCTCAGAAGCAGGAGCCCTACAGTCAATGCAGATGACTATTCAACTCCTGCAGCTACTAGGGTTTGTGATAATTTATCCAATGTCCCACCTTCTTCCAGTACAAAAACTAGAATTCATAGGAGCTCTGCTGGACTCTCAGACAGCTTGTGCCTACCTTTCCGAGATGAGAGCCGACAATCTCCTGGCTCTCGTCTCTCAGGTGCGGGCGTCTCAGCAGATCACAGCTCGGCAGATCACAGCTCGGTTGAGATTGCTCGGCCACATGGCCTCCACAGTTCATGTGACTCCCATTGCCCGTCTTCACATAAGATCAGCTCAATGGACCCAGTGGTACCAAGCTGCCGGGAATCTAGAGGACGTCATCCACCTGTCCACAAGTTTTCTCGAATCCCTACATTGGTGGACAATTCGATCCAGTTTGACCCTGGGACATCCTTTTCAAATTCTTCAGCTGCAAAACGTGCTGATTACGGATGCGTCTCTCCTGGCGTGGGGAGCTCATGTCGATGGACTTCACACCCAAGGATTTTGGTCCCTCCAGGAAAGACAATTTCAGATCAATCTTCTGGAGTTACGAGCGGTCTGGAACGCTCTAAAGGCTTTCCGGGATCGGCTGTCATGTCAAATTATCCAAATTCAGATAGACAACCAGGTTGCCATGTATTACATCAACAAGCAGGGGGGCACAGGATCTCGCCCTCTGTGTCAGGAAGCCGTCAGAATGTGGCTTTGGGCTCGCCGGAATGGCATGTTTCTTCAGGCCACGTATCTGGCAGGCATAAACAACAGTCTGGCCGACAGGTTGAGCAGGATAATGCAACCTCACGAGTGGTCTCTCAACTCGGGAGTGGTACACAAGATCTTCCAAGCGTGGGGCACCCCCTTGGTAGATCGTTTTGCCACTCAGATCAATCACAAGGTCCCTCAATTCTGTTCCAGGCTTCAGGCCCATGACAGACTAGCGTCGGATGCCTTCCTCCTTCATTGGGGGGAGGGCCTCCTGTATGCGTATCCTCCCATACCTTTGGTGGGGAAGACTTTACTGAAACTCAAGCGAGATTGCTGAACCATGATTTTGATTGCGCCTTTCTGGCCCAGTCAGATTTGGTTCCCTCTTCTTCTGGAGCTGTCCTCCGAGGAACCGTGGAGATTGGAGTGTTTTCCAACTCTCATCACTCAGAACAAGGGGGCGCTTCTGCATCCCAACCTCCAGTCCCTGGCTCTCACGGCCTGGATGTTGAGAGCGTAGACTTTGCCTCCTTGGGTCTTTCAGAGGGTGTCTCCCGAATCTTACTTGCTTCCAGAAAAGATTCCACTAAAAAGAGTTACTTCTTTTTATGGAGGAGGTTTACTGTTTGGTGTGACAGCAAGGCCCTAGATCCTCGTTCTTGTCCTACACAGACCCTGCTTGAATACCTTGTACACTTGTCTGAGTCTGGTCTCAAGACCAACTCTGTAAGGGTTCATCTTAGTGCGATTAGTGCATACCATTACTGTGTGGAAGGTAAGCTGATCTTAGGACAGCCTTTAGTTGTTCGCTTCATGAGAGGTTTGCCCCCCATCAAACCTCCTACAGTGTCATGGGATCTCAGTGTCATTCTCACCCAGCTGATTCCTGCCATCTGAAGTACTTGACCTGGAAGGTCATTTTCTTGGTGGCAATTACTTCAGCTCGCAGAGTCAGTGAGCTTCAAGTCTTGGTAGCTTATGCTCCATATACCAAGTTTCATCATAACAGAGTAGTCCTCCGCACTCACCCTAAGTTCTTGCCAAAGGTGGTGTCGGAGTTCCATCTAAACCTGTCAATTGTCTTGCCAACATTCTTTCCCTGTCCTCATACCCGCCCTGCTGAACGTCAACTGCATACATTGGACTGCAAGAGAGCATTGGCCTTCTATCTGGAGCAGACACAGCCCCACAGACAGTCCGCCCAAATGTTTGTTTCTTTTGATCCCAACAAGAGGGGAGTGGCTGTAGGGAAATGCACCATATCCAATTGGCTAGCAGATTGCATTTCCTTCACTTATGCCCAGGTTGGGCTGACTCTTGAGGGTCATGTCACGGCTCATAATGTTCGAGCCATGGCTGCGTCAGTGGCCCACTTGAAGTCAGCCACTATTGAGGAGATTTGCAAAGCTGCGACGTGGTCATCTGTCCACACATTCACATCTCATTACTTCCTACAACAGGATACCCGACGCGACAGTCGGTTTGGGCAGTCTGTGCTGCAGAATCTATTTGGGGTTTAGAATCCAACTCCTCCCCACTAGGCCCATTTTTATTCTGTTCCAGGCTGCACTCTCAGATAGTTGGATATGTTAGGTCAATCTCTGTTATGTCCTCGCCATTGCGAGGCCCAATTAACCAGTGTTTGTTGTTTTGAGTGAGCCTGGGGGCTAGGGATACCCCATCAGTGAGAACAAGCAGCTTGCTTGTCCTCGGAGAAAGCGAAAGCTACATACCTGTAGAAGGTATTCTCTGAGGACAGCAGGCTGATTGATCTCACAATCCCGCCCACCTCCCCTTTTGGAGTTGTGTCTTCCCTTTCTTTGCTTTTTACTGGACTGAGGCGCACGCTCCCATTCGGGCAGGAAGACAGTCGCGCATGCGCGATGCGCACGGGAGTGCGAGGCTAGCAAACTCTTTGTTGCTAGGGAAAATTCCGGTTCTGGGGCTGCTGTCGACGTCACCCATCAGTGAGAACAATCATCCTGCTGTCCTCGGAGAATAACTTCTACAGGTATGTAGCTTTCGCTATACTGACCCTTGAGGGAGACCACTGAAATTCTGAATAAAAGTATTTCCATAACACATTTTGTCCCCTATCAGATAAATAAGATTGCACCCAGGCCAGGGCTAAACTATGGATTCCCAAGCTTTATAGCCATTCCAGTAACTAGACATGGTTACTGGAATCAGAGGTATTGCTTTGTCCATTCTGCTTTTTATTTAGTTATTTTCTACATTTGTACCCCACATTTTCCAATAGGGAATCAGTTCAATATGGCTTACAAGTTACTTTGATTGTACACATATATCAGTTATTCATGTTGCGGAGTTGTTATGGGTTGGTGCTTGTCTTGATCAGTTTCTGTTCGAAATCCAGTACCATCGTGTGTTGTTGTGAGTCAGTTTGATTATGAGGGTTCATCAGAGAAGGATTGTATGAAGAAGTGGGCTTTCATATGATTTCTGAATGCCAAATAATTGTTTATGCATTTCAGGGCTTTTGGATGTGTGTTCCATATCGTGGGACAGATGCATGTGAAGTTGGTTGAGTACGAAGTTTTGTATACTATTCCTTGACATTTGGGAAAGTGAAGGGTGAGAGAGGTTCTATCACCTTTGATTGCGTTGTGTATAGGTAGCTGTGTTAGGTTTGTCAGGTATTCCAGTGCGAGACCGAAGATTATTCTGTAGGCAAATGAGCATATCTTGAAGGATATCCATGCTTTGACTGGGAGCCAGTGTAGGTTTTGGAGTAGTGGTCGTGCACTTCAAAGCATTTTTTTCCAAATATTAGTCTTGCTGTTGTGTTTTTTGCAATTTGCAGTTTTGTTTAGAGATTGTTCCTTGCATCCAGCATAGATTCTGTTGCATGGGTGAGGACCATGGATTGTACTAGTGTGTGGAATACATCTGTTGGGAAGTAGCGTTTAATGTACTTCAGTTTCCACATAGTGTGGAACATTTTCTTTGTGGTGTTTTATATTTGTGTGTCAAGTGTCCGGTTGTAGTCTATGGTGACTCCTAGGATTTTTAGATTGTCGGATATGAGGAGGGAGATGTTGGGGAATTGGGCGGTGTTGTGGGGTGATGTGATTATCAGGCATTGTGTTTTGTCTTTGTTCAGTTTAAGTTTGAGTGTTGAAGATTTCCATTATATTTATGCATTCTGTAATCCTGGTTGTGATTTTGTGCAGATACTTTTAAAAGGGATGTAGATTGATACGTCATCTGTGTATATTAGTGGACTGAATCCTTTTTTAGTTAGTGTTCGGGCAAGGGGGAGCCATCATTAAGTTGAATAGTATTTTTGAGAGTGGCGAGCCCTGTGGGATTCCGCATACAGCTTTCCATTTTTGGGAGAGGGCAGAGTTCATCTTTACTTGGTAGGATCTGGTGGTTAGGAAACCTGGTATCCATTTGAGCACCTTCCCTCCTATGCCAATTTTGTCAAGGATTCTTTCAAGGATTCGATGGTCCACCATATTGAATTTATTGATGTAATCAGTTAGCTGGTTAGCAGCTATGCCTTCCATAATTTTGGTTGTTAGAGGTATGGATGCCACTGGTCTGCAGTTCGAGTTGTCATTGATGTTTTTCTTGGTGTCTTTTGGGATTGGTGTAAGCAGTATGTTGCCTTTTTTCTGAGGGGTCCGGTGAGAGGTGAGGTGGTCTATGAATCAATTTGGAGCGAGTTTTGTTATGTGATTGGGACATGTATCTAGCATGCAGTGGGCGGTGAAGAATTTTCTTAACATTAGTTCTACTATCTCATAAGTAGGTTGTGTGAAGGTGGTCCATGTCCTATCCGCTAGAGCTTCTGGAGGGTGGTCAAGTTCGTCTAAGAGAGGTTTGTGGTGTTATGTGAATAGACTTCCCGAGCCTGTGCGTCTAGCCACGTCTTTGGCTGTTTTCAAGTCCAAACTTAAAGCCCACCTCTTTAACACTGCTTTTGACTCCTAACCACTACTCACTTGCCCTGTCCTTTTACCTCACCTATTTATTCCCTTACCCTTAATTGTTTTGTCTGTTTACCTGTCTTATCTAGATTGTAAGCTCTTTGAGCAGGGACTGCCTTTTTGTGTATGGTGTACAGCGCTGCGTATGCCTTGTAGCGCTATAGAAATGATGATTAGTAGTAGTATATGTTAAGTTACTCCTTAGGTTGAGTATTTTTTCTACAAAGAATCTAGTGAGATCATTTGCTGATGGGGGTGGGGGGTCATTGTTCACTGTCATCAAAGGTTTGGTTTTTATTAGGTTATTTATAAGTTTGTATGATTTTTTTTGTGTCTTTGTAGACTATTGGAAACAGAGAGGTGTAATACTTCATTCATCTTTCAGAAGATTCTGAACATTCTGTGCTGTTTACCACAAAAATATAGCACAAAGTACCAAAAACCTCCAGAAGAACATTCACAAAAAAGTTTTATTTAACCACTGAATACTTTTGACTGGGGAACACAGTACCCAACATGGCCACATTTCACCCATATAGGCTGCATCAGAAGTTGTCGATCTTAAAATAATTTTAAAACAATATTGGTCTTCTAAAATGTAAATATTCCATTTCAGTTTAGGTCTTATATACTACTAATATTCTCTGTTTAGGGTTCAGTACGGTTTACAACATTAGTAGAATAATAGTTACAGTTTTTTTATAAGTAAAACAATAGGTGAATACATTCTTGTTGGATCGATATGATGTATAGAGCATAGATACAATGTGATTCATATTCTGTGTTAGATTTGATAGTTCTAAAGTCCATTAGAAGATCGATGTTCGATGAGCATTATATAACATTCTATGGGAAGAAGAAAGTTTTTAGTTTCTTTCGGTAGCTGAGGTAGTTGTTCTCTACTCTGATATCCAGAGGGAGTGAGTTCTATAATGTGATCCCTGCCATTGAGAAGACCGAGTTAAAGATCTTCTGAGATCGGATTTCCTTGTGAAATGGTGGGGCTAGGATCAATTGTTCTTTTAACCTGCTGGATTGAACAGTGCGAATGGATGAAATGTTAATCAGGAGTGCAGAGGTAGCTCCTTGAAGAATCTGAAAGTCTAGGCAGGCAACCTTAAACTTAGTTCTTTCAGCTATTGGTAGCCAGTGTAATTTTGTAAGGTAAGGTGAAACACTGGTGTATCTGTTCAGTTTGAAGATTAGTCTTTTTGCTGTGTTCTGTATGATCTGTATTTTTTTTAATATATATTTGCTCCTAATGCCAAGAAATAAGGCATTTCAGTAGTCCAGGTGTGGTAAGATAAGCATTTGTACCAGTATTGCAAAGGCTTTTTGATCAAAGAATGACCTGATTAGATAAAGTTGTCTCATTTAAAACATTGTTTTCTTCCAAAGTAGGTTGATATGGGATGTGAATGATAAGGAGGAGTCTAAGATTACTCCAAGCACTCTAGCTTCATATTCAACTGGGAAGATGATGTTGGGTAGTGTTATTGAAGTAGGGACCTCGGCTCCTTGATTCCGGAACTAGAGAATCTTAGTCTTTTGGGTGTTCAATTTCAGCTTCTTTGCTAGGGCCCAGTTCTGAATAGTGTTCGTTCCGATTGTTGTTGATCGGGTTGGATCTTGGTGTGAGGGTGTCGGAGGTAGAAGAAGCATGATGTCATCCGCGTATGATAACTAGTAGTTCTCCCAGTCCCAGATGAATAGAGCTAAGGGACCACATGAAGAAATTGAACAAGATGGGAGAGAACGGGGACCCTTGGGAACCCCATATTTTGGAATCCAGAATTTGGAAAGGTTTTTGTTTTGTTTCACTGAGTAGCTTCGGGTTGCGAGGAATTCGTTGAATCATTTTAGGTCTAGTCCAGTAATCCCAGTCTGACATATGGTCCAGTAGCATTACGTGATCCACTGCATTGAATTCTGCTGAGAGTAGTAGCACCTGATCCCCCTTACATAGGTGTTGTTTGACATGCGTTGTTAGTACTAAGAACAGGGTTTCGGTGCTATGTGCAGATCTGAATCCGAATTGGGACTGGTGTAATGTGGATAATGTGTCCAGATATTTGGAGAATTGTTTACTAACCATGCTGGTTTCAGCCATGATAAGCAGAATATCTACAGTGAATTAGCATGAGATAGATTTGCATGCAAATCTAACTCATTAATATTCATTGTAGATATCCTGAAAACCCGATGGGACTAGGTGTGCCCCAAGGACTGGGTTGGGAATAGCTGGCCTAATGCATGAAAACCTTGCAAATGAATCGAGGCTTGTCTCCCCGTCTCTAACTATTTTACTAAAGTGGAAGGTTCTCACATGGTCACAGACTATATAGTCAGTCTACCATAGATTTTTATGGTTTTGATGCAGTTGTTAACTGGTTAAATAAGAAATTTGCTTTTGATCCATACAGCCAACTCAGAGCCCCTCTAAGGTCCAAGAATAAGAATAAAACTGTTCTCCCTCACTACCATTAGTTTTTCTTAAACATTTTAATCATTACCCCACCTCCCTTTACAAAAAAAAAAGACATAATTGGTTTTTGGAATGTACACAGTTGTTACAGTTGTATCAAATATTTTATATCTACCTCCAGATTTGAAAACCTTGTTTCTTAAGGAGAAGGAGATCTGACTGGGGCTGATTGTTTTCTCCTTACTCTCCGGGGATACGAATTTGTTATCCTCTGGTTTGTGGTTCTGGTTTTTTGTTGAGATACGGATGGATTATGTCTTGTGCTTATTAATAAACACAAGTTTAATAAAGGCATGAAGGGATGAAGGAAGGGAACAAGTCATGCTTTGTACTAATCATGACTGTTGAGAATAAAATGAACTTGATAGGAATGTGTAAATCCAGCAATCAGAGTCTTTCTTAATCTTACTTTCCAAGGTACTCTCTCTCTTCATTCAGCCTTGACACTGCAAAGTTCATATGCCTCTTCAGGTCATTCCATTACAATTTAAATCACCATAGGATACCTGATACGTTTGTCAGGTTAATTCCACTCCTTGATTTCCAAATCCTTAACAATAGCATTAACTGGAAGAACATCAAGTCTTTGACTGTCTGCACAAGGAAGTAGACAGGGCCCTCTTTTTAACCTTCTTTGAACTAGTCAAATGCAGTGTTGTTGCTGGATGGAGTCCTCAGAGTCAGTTCCACAGAAGGTCAGTTTGGGAAACTCTCTGGTCAGTGGCTTTACAGAATACAAGATTTGCACATTCCTGTAGTAGAAACACATCATGTTCAGATTTATTCTCAACAGTTATGATCCATGTCAAGCATATGTCTTGGCTTCATCCCCTTGAAACTTTAGTTAATTCTGAATATGGCTTATTGCAATATGGAGGATCCTAGGGGATGCTTGCTCATATCTTGATGTGTGGTAATCAGTTCTTCCTTCCTTTTTAAAAAATATTCTATTTATTAAGTTTTTTCAATTAAGCAATACACAGTAGTACTTTGAATACACAAAGAGAAATTTGTCAGCAAGTACAAGAATATCCAACATATCCAAGAATTCCCACTCGCCCCAGAATATTCAATCCCCCCACCTCCCAGTTTCTAGCAGGATATAATCTAATGGGTGAGACAGAGAACCCCACAGGAGTCTTACATATACAAAGCTTATGAATTTGGCAAAGCTGACTTCCAAGCAATATATATATCCCACACTTTGTGGAAACTCATCAATTGACCAGTGCATATCGCTGTTAATAGGGTCATCTGATAAATATAGTCCAGTTTCCGAAGGACCTTAGATAATGCTAGCATCGCTGGTTGCTTCCATGCTGCTGCAATTGCGATCTTGCTGGCCATAAACAGACTCATTGCCAGTTTATGCACATCTTTTTTTTAACTCCATATGGCTTAAAGTGCAATAAACAATGTTCCGCCTTATGTGGATAGTCAAACTTGACTATTTGTTGAAGAGTCTGCAAGGTCTCTAACCAAAATTGATGAACTAAGGGGCAAGTCCATCAAATGTGGTACATATCCCGCACTTCTCCACAATTATGCCAGCACCTCCAAGTTCTCAAATTAAATAGATGCAGGAGTCGCTTAGGAGTGTAGTACCATTGATAAAACACTTTATATCCATTTTCCATAAGATTAGCGATATTGATACCTTGAAAAGATATTTAAAGCATTTCTCCCACTGGATAAATTCATAGGTTGAACTCTTAACAGCTTCCCGTTTGTGTATATAACATAAAGCAGGAGCCTCGGATACCAGTAAGGCATTATATAGTTTTGAGATGCAACCCCACCCACTTCCCCCCTCTCATAGCTCGTTCCAAGCACATTTCTGCCAGCTGCAACTCACCCCAGACCCGTCTATATAGATAATTTCTTAGTTGTTGGTATCTGAACACATGATGGGATGGGACCCATATTCCCCCTGCAGATCCAAGAATGACACAAATTCCCCCTCGTCCCAAATCAGACTCAGCCTGTAAATTCCCTGTTGTTCCCATTGGTGGTGAAACAAGTCCATCCATCGGAGAAAATCCCGGGGCAAACTGAATTGCTGTTTGTAGAAAATATGTCTGCCATGGAAGAATTTCTGCCTCAGCTTACTCCAGAGCAATAATGGGCAGTGTATTAATGAAGGGATCTCATGCAGTAATTTTAACAGTGTGGTCCTAGGCAGCCACATTATGGCCCATAAAGGTGTGGGACCCAGGACTTCTGAGAATGAATGACTACTCCATTCTGCCAGGATTCAAAGATTTGCTGTGTGATAATAAAGAAGAAAGTTTGGTACCCTCATACCACCTTTCAACCTATCTAGTAAAGCATAGCCTTTTTGACTCTTGGGGGAGGGGGATGCTTTCTCCAAATGAAGGAAAAAGCTTTGTGCTGCAGCTTTACAAATACGTTTTTTGGTAACGGGATTGGCTATGCCATCTGCAGATAACAAAAGTTTTGAATCAGTGTCTTGCCACTGATGTCCCATCGCCTCCCACTGGGCTCTAATTACACACACCAGGGGCTCAATAGTATGTTCACAAAGTAATGACGATAGAGCACAATCCTGGTGTGTGCCATGTTGCAGAACAAAGGTCTCAGAGCGTGTGCCATTCACCTGTAAACAGGCTTAGGGGCAATGATAAATTAAGCGAAACCAGGTAAGAAAGTGACCCCAGAACCCAAATTTCTCTAACACAGAAAACATAAAGGGCCACTGGACATGGTCGAAGGCCTTCTCTACGTCCAGTGATAAAAGAAGCATTGGTATCGCCTCCACCCATGCATAGTGAATTAGATGCAAAGTCTTTCTGATATTGCCAAAATTTGCCTGCCCCTGATAAAGCCAGTGTGGCCTTCATGAATCAAGTAAAGCAAGACCCGCTTCAAACGTGCTGCTAAAATCATGGCAAACTGTTTGTAATCCGTGTTAAGCAATGAAATAGGCCGGTATGAACTACAAAACTGAACTTCCTTCCTACTACTACTACTATTTATCATTTCTATAGCGCTACAAGGCATATGCAGCGCTGTACACCATACACAAAAAGAGACAGTCCCTGCTCAAAGAGCTTACAATCTAGATAAGACAGGTAAACAGACAGAACAGTTAAGGGTAAGGGAATAAATAGGAGAGGTTAAAGGACAGGGCAAGTGAGTAGTGGTTAGGAGTCAAAAGCAGTGGTAAAGAGGTGAGCTTTAAGTTTGGACTTGAAAACAGCCAAAGACAGGGCTAGACGCACAGGCTTGGGAAGTCTATTCCAGGCGTGAGGTGCAGCAAGACAAAAGGAACGGAGTCTAGAATTAGCAGTAGAGAAGAAGGGGACGGATAAGAGAGATTTATCTACGGAACGTAGTACCCGAGGGGGGGGCGTAGGGAGAGACGAGTGGAGAGGTACTGGGGAGCGCCAGAGTGAATACACTTATAGGTCAATAAGAGAAGCTTGAACTGAATACGGAAACGGATAGGGAGCCAATGAAGTGATTTAAGGAGGGGGCTAATGTAAGCATAGCGACTTTGGTGGAAAATGAGTCGCGCAGCAGAGTTTTGGACTGATTGAAGAGGAGAGAGATGGCTAAGAGGGAGGCTGGTGAGAAGCAGGTTACAATAAGATGAGAGGTGACAAGAGAGTGGACAAGGGTTCTGGTAGAGTGCTCAGAGATGAAGGGACGGATTTTGCTGATATAGAGAAAGAAACGACAGGTCTTGGCAATCTGTTGAATATGAGCAGAGAAGAAGAAGAGAGAGAGGAGTCAAAGATGACCCCAAGGTTACGAGCTGATGAGACAGGGAGAATGAGAGTGCCATCTACAGAAATAGAGAAAGGGGGGAGAGGAGAGGTAGGTTTAGGGGGAAAGATGAGAAGCTCGTTTTTTTATTTTTTTTAATTTATTTGTACCCCACGCTTTCCCACTCATGGCAGGCTCAATGGGGCTTACATATTATATACAGGTACTTATTTGTACCTGGGGCAATGGAGGGTTAAGTGACTTGCCCAGAGTTACAAGGAGCTGCCTGTGCCTGCAGTGGGAATCGAACCCAGTTCCACAGGACCAAGGTCCACTCTAACCACTAGGCCACTCCTAGTGGTTAGAGGCCATGTTAAGTTTTAGATGACATTGGGACATCCAGGCAGCGATATCAGATAGGCAGGCTGAAACCTTGTTCTGGATGTTAGTTGAGATTTCAGGGGTAGAGAGGTAAATCTGGGAGTCATCAGCACAGAGATGGTATTGAAAGCCATGAGATGATATCAGAGAGCCAAGGGAAGAAGTGTAGATGGAGAACAGGAGAGGACCAAGAACAGAACCTTGAGGTACACCGATTGGTAGAGGGATAGAAGTGGAAGAGGATCCACCAGAGTGTCCACCAGAGTGTCCACTGAAGGTGCGAAGCGAGAGCTAGGAGGAGAACCAGGAAAGAACAGAGCCCTGGAATCCAAATGAAGACAGTGTATCAAGAAGTAGGCTGTGATCAACAGTGTCAAAAGTGGCAGATAGATCGAGAAGGATGAGGCTTTAGCAACAACATGATTGTCATCAAATGCCACATATCTGGCCATTCCATATTAACTTTGAAGGAGTTAAACAGCCTCACCAATAGGGGGCCAGAAGCACTTTGAAACTTTTCTAAACTTGTTGGTGAAACTATCTGGCCCTGGGGATTTACCATTTGGCAAGTCACCAATGGCCCACTGAATCTATTCCAGGTCTATAGGCTTAGATAGGGTGTAACTAGCTGTCAACGATAACTGCAGCAAATCCAAATCAGCTAGATAAGCCTGGATCTCCTCATCTTTAGGAAAGGAGTCCGGTGTATATAAACTACATTAGAATTCTACAAAAAGCTGTTGTATTTCTATTTTAGAAATATGTATTTCCCCTGTTCATCTGATATACTGAAAATGTAGTTATGAGCCATTTGCTTTTTAAATTTGAACGCCAGGAGGTGACTTGATTTATTACCAAACTCAAAATATGATTGGCGGACCTGCACTTATTGGTCTGCTGTTCTGGCTAATTGTAGCTCCTGAAGCTGCATATGTACAGTGGGGGAAATAAGTATTTGATCCCTTGCTGATTTTGTAAGTTTGCCCACTGACAAAGACATGAGCAGCCCATAATTGAAGGGTAGGTTATTGGTAACAGTGAGAGATAGCACATCACAAATTAAATCCGGAAAATCACATTGTGGAAAGTATATGAATTTATTTGCATTCTGCAGAGGGAAATAAGTATTTGATCCCCCACCAACCAGTAAGAGATCTGGCCCCTACAGACCAGGTAGATGCTCCAAATCAACTCGTTACCTGCATGACAAACAGCTGTCGGCAATGGTCACCTGTATGAAAGACACCTGTCCACAGACTCAGTGAATCAGTCAGACTCTAACCTCTACAAAATGGCCAAGAGCAAGGAGCTGTCTAAGGATGTCAGGGACAAGATCATACACCTGCACAAGGCTGGAATGGGCTACAAAACCATCAGTAAGACGCTGGGCGAGAAGGAGACAACTGTTGGTGCCATAGTAAGAAAATGGAAGAAGTACAAAATGACTGTCAATCGACAAAGATCTGGGGCTCCACGCAAAATCTCACCTCGTGGGGTATCCTTGATCATGAGGAAGGTTAGAAATCAGCCTACAACTACAAGGGGGGAACTTGTCAATGATCTCAAGGCAGCTGGGACCACTGTCACCACGAAAACCATTGGTAACACATTACGACATAACGGATTGCAATCCTGCAGTGCCCGCAAGGTCCCCCTGCTCCGGAAGGCACATGTGACGGCCCGTCTGAAGTTTGCCAGTGAACACCTGGATGATGCCGAGAGTGATTGGGAGAAGGTGCTGTGGTCAGATGAGACAAAAATTGAGCTCTTTGGCATGAACTCAACTCGCCGTGTTTGGAGGAAGAGAAATGCTGCCTATGACCCAAAGAACACCGTCCCCTCTGTCAAGCATGGAGGTGGAAATGTTATGTTTTGGGGGTGTTTCTCTGCTAAGGGCACAGGACTACTTCACCGCATCAATGGGAGAATGGATGGGGCCATGTACCGTACAATTCTGAGTGACAACATCCTTCCCTCCGCCAGGGCCTTAAAAATGGGTCGTGGCTGGTCTTCCAGCACGACAATGACCCAAAACATACAGCCAAGGCAACAAAGGAGTGGCTCAGGAAGAAGCACATTAGGGTCATGGAGTGGCCTAGCCAGTCACCAGACCTTAATCCCATTGAAAACTTATGGAGGGAGCTGAAGCTGCGAGTTGCCAAGCGACAGCCCAGAACTCTTAATGATTTAGAGATGATCTGCAAAGAGGAGTGGACCAAAATTCCTCCTGACATGTGTGCAAACCTCATCATCAACTACAGAAGACGTCTGACCGCTGTGCTTGCCAACAAGGGTTTTGCCACCAAGTATTAGGTCTTGTTTGCCAGAGGGATTAAATACTTATTTCCCTCTGCAGAATGCAAATAAATTCATATACTTTCCACAATGTGATTTTCCGGATTTAATTTGTGATGTGCTATCTCTCACTGTTACCAATAACCTACCCTTCAATTATGGGCTGCTCATGTCTTTGTCAGTGGGCAAACTTACAAAATCAGCAAGGGATCAAATACTTATTTCCCCCACTGTATTTGATGCATTTGTTACTCTAAAGAAGTCACCCCCCCCCCCCCCCCCTTTTAGATTGATATTCTAGTTGTGCCAATTGGGATCGTAACATACACGTGTACGGAAGAAGAATGGGACTTGGGGGTGATTGTGTTCTGATGACCTTAAAGTAGCCAAACAATAGATAAAACGGTGGCCAAAGCCAGAAGGATGCTTAGGTGCATAAGGAGAGGGATGACCAGCAGGAAAAAAGTTCCTGTTGAGGCCCCATTTAGAGTACTGCGCGCAATTCTGGAGACCGCACCTACAGAACGATATAAACAGGATGGAGTCGGTCCAGAGGATGGGTACAAAATTGGTAAGCGGTCTCTGTCATAAAACATATAAGGAAAGGCATATGAATCTCAACATGTATACACTGGAAGAGAGACAGGAGAGAGGGATATGATAGAGACATTTAAATACCTCAGTGGCATTAATGGCATTAATGTGCAGGAGGAGAGCCCTTTCCAACTGAAGGAAAACTCTGGAATGAGAGGGCATAGGATGAAGCTAAGAGGAAATAGGCTGAGGAAGAATCTAAGAAAATACTCTTTCACGGAAAGGGTGGTGGGTGCATGGCATTGCCTCCCAGTGGAGATCGTGGAGACAAAGACTGTATCAAAATTCAAAAAAGCTTGAGATAAGCACGTGGGATCCCTTGGGAAAAGGAGGAGTTAGTGGTTACTGAGGATGGGCAGACTGGATGTTCCGTTTGACCCTTATCTGCCATCATGTTTCTGTGTTTCTGTTTCTATTCCTGGTAGCATCTTCACAACATATAGTCATTGAGGCAGCATCATCATATTGTAAAATGCTATGTGACCAGAAAGAGAGATGGGAAAGTGTTGCCAGAATTGCAATGTCTGTGACGTAGCTGTGATTAGGGGTGTAATCCAGAACCCACCCATATATGTTAATCTGCAAAGTAAAAGTTTTGCTATTAGGTGGTCTGAGTCAAGGAGTGAAAGTTGCAGAGTGGCTGTTGGGTCTGGTTGGTTTGAATTTTTGGTTTGAATTAGTTTGGTTGTCTATTGTTTCTGGATTTTGGTGAAGTAGTTCCTTGTGTAGTTAAATATTAACCTCCTTCATACCACTTTGTTATCAAAATATTGGTTAGAGGAAAACTTCATAGGATACTTTAAATTATGATGTCTCTAGTTTTGTGGTTCTTGGTCTCCATCTTCTGGTAGGAGAAGGCAAAGCCAAGTGTCTGGACAGTCTGGAGGGACTCAGGGAAAGAAAATTAGTAGGTAAGACCTAATTACAGCTTTTTCTCATACTTTAAAAGCTTTCCACCAATGAACAAATTCTCCTGTATCGTAAAAATTGATATGGAAGGATATTTTTTTAATGTATAGGATTGCGATTAGATTGAAGATGACAGCATAAGACTACTAAGCCATATTAAAGATGAGTGCTGTAAGACTGTTCTATTATCATATTAAAGTTGTTTGATATACCAGTTTGCTTATCGAAAGTATTGAACTCTGTTAGAAACAATCGAACACATTATAGAAGAGTTTTTACGACCAACTACTATATTATATCCCACTGGCCATTAAGATACCTGGGCTAACTAGTACCTAAGGTTTTATTCTCCTCTGTTTTAACAATAATGTAGGCTAAGTTTTTTTTAGACAAATCTTTTTCAATATTATAGTTGTGCCTTAATAAGCACAAACCGAGTTTTGAAATGCTATTATCACTTTAGAAGAACAGAGTAAGATACAGAAGGGCTGGTCTGCACTTTTTTTTTTTTTTGCTTAAAAGTAAAAAAAAAAAGGGGGGGAGAGTAGCTGTGTTAATAAAAGGTTGCTATGTGTATTGCAACTTATTTGTCTCTGTTTAAGCATGTTTTAAGCACATGCGTTTGTGCATTTAAGCAAGTGTTCAGTATAGTGTGTATCAGGAGCATACATTTTTAGTGAAGTGTACTAAGAAGTCACATAATTATGTAAGTATTACATAAAGAGCTTGCTATGTATAGGATGTTTCTTGATACTTGTTTTTGTTCAGGTTGCAGGTTTGGCCAGGCTATGCTGCTAGTATTCGAAGGACAGATGGAGGCCTTTTCCTTCTGGCAGATGTCTCCCACAAGATTATCCGGAATGACTCTGTGCTGGATATAATGTGATTAACAGGAAACAAATATGTGGTTTGGGGGACACAAGCGGGGTAGGAATGACCAGAGGATAGGTTGTGATATGGGAAGTAGGTTAGTAGAGGCTTTGAAGATGGGGGCAAAGCTGATTTTGTAGAAACTGGGATAAGGATGAAGGATTTGGGGCTTTGAGATGAGGGTAATGTGAGAGTGAGGAATGAGGCTAATATGAGGTAGCATGAGCATAGAACAGTTTCAAGGCTGGTTTGGGGATTGGGAGAGGACCCTGTGCTCATTCCCATACCAGTTTTGGGAGACCTTACTGAATTGTAGCAATATTAGCCAGATACTTTTACATAGATCCAATTTTGTAGTGGTGTGCTGAGTTCCATGCCAGCCATGTGCCAGTCATAAGGTAATTTCCTTGTTTAAAAAGTTTATTCATTATCTTCTGGCTGTGTCCAGGAAGTAATCAAAACTTCATCTTTATTCCTTGTTCCTGTTGTATTTGCGTAAGAGATGCTTACAGCTTTTAGAAACTTTCCAACATCTGAATAGGATATTTGTCACATAATGAAACTTACAGAAATGCTTAGTTCACTTTATTTCTCCACCCTTGATAATCCTCTTTGGATAGGGAGATCCTATTCTCATAAATATTCTTAGGTTCTGCTAAAATACAGAACATCATACTCAACACATAGGTAATCAGGTAATCCGTTCTATAAATGAGGTGCAGCAATAGAGAAAGCAGTAGTCAGTGTAACAGAAAGTCTACCATCTCAAAGAAAAGGAAGTTTTAGAAGAACAAGGCTTATCGTTTATCATTTATTGGCTTGACATACTGCCTCTTTCGTACACGATTCAAAGCGTTTTACAAAATAAAATATTTAAGATAAAATACTAGAAAAAGGAATTCTAGCAGTAAAAACCATTCATATTTAATTGTCATCCCACTGCTTTCTAAAGCAATCCTGATTGCAGGGCCAAATTGTTTTACTAATTATCAAATGCATTTTGAAAAAAATATGCTTTCAGCGCAGCCCAAAAAGAAGCATATGATTTTTCTAGTCTAAGATATCGTGGCAAGGAATTCCACAGTTCAGGGGCTAAAAAATAAAAAGCACTAAAACTGGTAGACTCGCATTTTCCTTTGGATGGATGGGGCCGTATAAATCAGGAGGAGTATCGAAGTGCAACATTTTAAAAGCAAGCATACAAACTTTATATTTTATGCGCTGGGCAACAGGCAAAAAGTGAGGGGTCTCTAATACAGATACAGATGATTCGCTGAGGACAAGCAGGCTGCTTGTTCTCACGACTGGGTTGACGTCCACGGCAGCCCCCACCAACCGGAACAAAACTTTGCGGGCGGTCCCGCACGCAGGGCACGCCCACCGTGCATGCGCGGTCGTCTTCCCGCACGTGCGCGACCGTTACCGCTCAGTTTTTTCCTTTTCCGCGCTGGAGAGAGACGTGTTATCGTCTCTCTCTCTGTCAGCCCCGCAAATCGGATCGCGGCCTAGCCGCGGGTTTTTTCCTTCGACATACACGTTCGCGTATTTCTTTCTTCCCCTTGTTTTAGCGCAAGGGCGCTTCTTTGCGGCCTTGTGGCCGCGCGGTCGTTTCCTTTTCGGGTGTGCTTTTCACCGCCACCATCGACGACTTTGACTTCGCCGATGCGATTTTTCCGTCGATGTCCTCGAAGGTCCCGAGCGGATTCAAGAAGTGTGGTCGGTGCGGCAGGCAGATCTTGCAGACCGATACCCACGCTTGGTGCCTCCAGTGCCTCGGGCCGGAGCATAATACCAAGACGTGCATCTTGTGTCTCGGCTTACGGAAGCGGACACAGGTGGCGAGGCAAGTTCTTTGGGACCGTCTTTTCGGAACTTGCGCCGGCCCCTCGACGTCGACGGCATCGGTACCGATGTCGACGAAATCGGCGCTGCCATCGGGACCGAACCCTGTCAGACCCGATTCTTCGAGGCCGGGGGGTTCTACCTCCTCTTCGTCTTTGCCACTGAGCGCCGATGACGGACACCGAAAGAAAACCAAAAAGCACCGTCATCGGTCGCCCACGGCGCACGGGACTGCCAGCTCCGGCACCTCGAGAGATGACTCGATGCCGAGGAAGCGGCAGTGCCGAGAGGAGCGTTCCCCCTCGGTTGAAGAGGTGTCGCTGCGTCAGTCCACGGGTACTTCGGTACCGTCTCCTGGACCCGAGCAGCTTCCGGCACCAACACCTACACTGGCCCCCCTGCTTTTCCCGACAGCGGGCCTTGACGAGTGCCTCCGAGCCATCCTTCCGGGGATTCTGGAAGGACTGATGCGCCAGGCTCTGCCGGCACCGGGAGTGCTTGCGCTCCCGGCGCCGTTGATGGAGGCGCCCGTGTGCTCTAGCCTGATGCCGCGGCCTCCGACGCCGATGCCGCTTGTGGCATCAGTGTCGACTGCCACTCAGGTGGAGTCGACGTCGATGGAGGGAGCTTCATCCCCGCCGGCGCGGGAGTCCACCACTCGACGCCATCACTGAGGACATGTTTCCTCGCAGTCGAGACGGGCCCGGTTGAGGTCTGAGCTGCAGGAGCTCATGTCCGACACAGAGGAAGAGGCCTCGTGGGGGGAGGAGGAGAACCCCAGATATTTGCCTTCCCTCCGACCCTACTCCTTCACCGGAGAGGAAGCTCTCGCCCCCTGAGAGCCTCTCCTTTGCCTCCTTCGTCAGGGATATGTCTATTTGCATTCCCTTTCCCGTGGTCTCTGTGGATGAGCCGAGGGCTGAGATGCTCGAGGTCCTCGACTATCCATCACCACCTAGAGAGTCTTCCATGGTGCTGTTGCACAATGTCCTCAAAGAGACACTGCTTCGGAACTGGCTGAAGCCATTATCTAACCACCATTCCCAAGAAAGCAGAGTCCCAATACAGGATCCACTCTGACCCAGAGTTGATGCGGCCTCAACTGCCTCATGACTTGGCGGTCATGGACTCTGCTCTCAAGAGAGCACGAAGTTCGAGGGATACCGCCTCGGCGCCCCCGGGGCGGGAGTCTCGCACTCTGGACTCGTTTGGGAGGAAGGCCTACCAATCCTCTATGCTCATGACCCGCATCCAGTCATACCAGCTCTACACGAGCATTCACATGCGGAACAATGTGAGGCAACTGGCGGACCTGGTCGACAAGCTCCCTCTGGAGCAGTCCAGGCCTTTTCAGGAGGTGGTCAGGCAGCTGAAGGCGTGCAGAAAGTTCCTGTCCAGGGGTATATATGACACCTGTGATGTGGCATCTCGAGCTGCGGCCCAAGGTATAGTGATGTGCAGACTCTCATGGCTGCGTGCCTCTGACCTGGACAACCGCACCCAGCAACGTCTGGCGGATGTCCCTTGCCGGGGGGATAACATTTTCGGCGAGAAGGTCGAGCAGTTGGTGGACCAACTACACCAGCGGGAAACCGCTCTTGACAAGCTCTCCCGCCGGGCGCCTTCAGCACCCACCTTTACAGGTGGACGTTTTTCCCGGGCCCGGCAGGCTGCACCCTACGCCTACAACAAGCGTAGGTACACTCAGCCAGCCCGAAGGCCTCCTCAGGCACAGGGACAGTCCCAGCGCGCTCGTTCCTGTCAACAGCGTGCGCTTAAGCAGCCCCCTGCGCCTCCACAGCAAAAGCCGGGGATGGGCTTTTGACTGGATCCATGGGGACATAGCCGCCATCAAAGTGTCCGTACCGGACGACCTGCCGGTCGGAGGGAGGTTGAAAGTTTATCACCAAAGGTGGCCTCTGATAACCTCCGACCAGTGGGTTCTCCAAATAGTGCGGTGCGGATACACCCTGAATTTGTTTCACATTGATCAGTCAGTTTTACTTCTGGTGTTTAGAGAGGCAGAAGATGTCTAGATGCAAGCCTACTACTACTACTATTTAGCATTTCTATAGCGCTACAAGGCATACGCAGCACTGCACAAACATAGAAGAAAGACAGTCCCTGCTCAAAGAGCTTACAATCTAATAGACAAAAAATAAATAAAGTAAGCAAATCAAATCAATTAATGTGAACGGGAAGGAAGAGAGGAGGGTAGGTGGAGGCGAGTGGTTACAAGTGGTTACGAGTCAAAAGCAATGTTAAAGAGGTGGGCTTTCAGTCTAGATTTAAAGGTGGCCAAGGATGGGGCAAGACGTAGGGACTCAGGAAGTTTATTCCAGGCATAGGGTGCAGCGAGACAGAAGGCGTGAAGTCTGGAGTTGGCAGTAGTGGAGAAGGGAACAGATAAGAAGGATTTATCCATGGAGCGGAGTGCACGGGAAGGGGTGTAGGGAAGGACGAGTGTGGAGAGATACTGGGGAGCAGCAGAATGAGTACATTTATAGGTTAGTAGAAGAAGTTTGAACAGGATGCGAAAACGGATAGGGAGCCAGTGAAGGGTCTTGAGGAGAGGGGTAGTATGAGTAAAGCGACCCTGGCGGAAGATGAGACGGGCAGCAGAGTTTTGAACCGACTGGAGAGGGGAGAGGTGACTAAGTGGGAGGCCAGCAAGAAGCAGATTGCAGTAGTCTAAACGAGAGGTGACAAGGGTGTGGATGAGGGTTTTGGTAGAGTGCTCGGAAAGAAAGGGGCGGAATTTACGGATGTTGTAAAGAAAGAAACGACAGGTCTTGGCAATCTGCTGGATATGAGCAGAGAAGAAGAGAGAAGAGTCAAAGATGACCCCAAGGTTTCGAGCTGAGGAGACAGGGAGAATGAGAGAGCCATCAACAGAAATAGAAAACGGGGGGAGCGGGGAGGTGGGTTTGGGGGGGAAAATGAGAAGCTCGGTTTTGGTCATATTTAATTTCAGGTGGCATTGAGACATCCAGACAGCAATGTCAGACAAGCACTCTGAAACTTTGGTTTGGATGCAAGGTGAGATATCAGGGGTAGAAAGGTAGATTTGGGAGTCATCAGCATAGAGATGGTAGGAAAAGCCATGGGATGAGATTAATGAACCAAGGGAAGAAGTGTAGATAGAAAAGAGGAGGGGACCAAGAACAGAACCCTGAGGTATGCCGACAGGCAGAGGGATAGAAGTAGAAGAGGATCCACCAGAGTGAACACTAAAGGTGCGGAGGGAGAGGTAGGAAGAGAACCAGGAAAGGACAGAGCCCTGGAATCCAAGTGAGGACAGGGTATTGAGAAGTATGTTGTGATTGACAGTGTCAAAAGCAGCGGAAAGATCAAGAAGAATGAGGATGGAATATTGACCTCTGGATTTAGCCAGTAATAGGTCATTGGAGACTTTAGTAAGCGCAGTTTTGGTTGAGTGGAGAGGGCGAAAACCAGATCGTAGTGGGTCAAGAATAGCATGTGAGGAGAGAAAATCAAGGCAGCTTCACCAGTTGGATATTCGAACTGTGTTGCAGTATTATTTGAAGAGGACTGAATATTTTTGTTATTCACGTTGTCTTTTTCTATTATTTGCAGTCATTAGGAAAGGAGAAGTAGGTGACAGTGGCCCATTGGTTAAGGAAGCAGTAGCATCTGCATATACAGTCGGGGATCATCCGGTGCTCTCATTTCTGAAAGCACATTCTATTAGAAGTCCAGTGTGTTCTTGGGCCAAGTATGATCTTGTTCCACCATGTGCAGGGCAGCCATGTGGTCATTGTTGCAATCCTTTGTCATTACAGACTGGATATGCAGGGCTGGGGTAGGGTGAAGAGATGTAAATCTGGAGGTAGCTGTAGTAAAGAGAGAAATTGAATACTAGTCGTAGAAGTAGGCATGAAATCTGAATAGAGAAGCAGAAAAAGAAATGGAAGAAATTAATGTTAGAGATGGATGTAGAGGAAACAGGAGAGAGAAGAAATGGCAAATGGACAGGAGATCGAGAAGAGAGCATTAATAAAAATAAAATGGCCAGACAACAAAGATGTAAAAAAATAATAATTTCTGTTTAGTGATTGGCCCTGGCAGATGTACATTCCAAAAATTGACATATTCTAGTGTTAGAAATGGCTAGGGCTTAGGGCAGAAATTTAGGAGGGGACCCCAGAGACCACTAGCAGGCTATGTTCTCTTGAGCTTCAGACAAGCTAAGGGCCATCACTGACCTGGGATCCCATGGCAGTTGCCCTGGTCGCAGCCTACACTAGTGCTGTTGTGACATCTACTTCCTTTATATTTGACACAATACTGGGGGAAATTCATATCTTTCTGTTTCTCTGGTGTTGCATTGAATGCTGCATCTAGCTTCTTGGGTTTCAGTTTAATTTTTGATACATATTTCTGTATTCAATTTTTGATCACTAATTCTGTTGCTTGTGAGGGTCTGTTTGTGTTCTGTGTATGTGACTGAGACTTGATATTCTGTTAGCATATATTTTATACATAGTGATCTGTAGTAATCTGTCTTGTTCAGTTTTCCTACCAGGTGTGTTTATGATCTAGGACTTACTGCAGTATTTATAGTGCTGCCTTTTCCCATGTAGGTCTCTGTTGTGTGAGTTTTGGACATTTATGTTGTTATGGAATGGTAGATTTACTGTAGGTCTTGAATGACTTTTGTAGGATTTTGTATTACTTCACAGCATGCCTGGCAGTGGAGAAGGTTTATGTTGCTGTTAACAAAGAGGTTATCAGAATCTGAAATATTTTTGCACAATACATTCTGTGGGGAAATGTCCTAATTCTTCTCTTCACCCATTGTATCAGGGAGGATAGAGTCCTAGGCTACATAATTAACAAACTGCAGTTTTTGCTGAAGCCTGCACTGCCACCATCACTGCAGTTGTTTGCGGTGGATAGGGCAGGGGATGGGTTAGGGAAGTGGCAAGTGTTAGGTTTTCCTCTTTCAAAAAGTTGGCAACCATACTCTATGAACAGGGAAATACCTAGTGTATATTGTATTTATTTATTTATTTAGTTCATTTGTTATACCACCAAATTGTCAAAGCGGTTTTCAATCCGAAAATGAAGTTGAAAACATCAATTACATATTTTTTTTCTAGCATTTAATTTATTGTTCTGTCAATTAAGTTATGAAATATAAGGGTACCACTATAATTAAATTTCCCTTAGAAAAGCCAATTTTGAGGACACACCCATGGCTTGTAATACTTTCTTCTAGGAGTATGTACTAAGATGTCTCATTCCATCTCTCTCCTGCTTTGCTATAGGCACAGGAGTCTGAAGTTATAAAGGAAGGCCTGAACACAATTAGCATCTGCTAAAAAGAGATCATTAAAGAAAACTTGGCAGCTGCAAAGCCCCTTTTCATAGTCATTATGGTGGCAAGTGGCTCTTCTCAGGGAAAGCTGCGGTGTCAGATGTGAATGTACTATCATAAGACCTATGTGGATACAAGCAACATTTTAATTTTTTTTAAATCACCACATGAATTTTAAGAGTGGAATCTCTGTATCAATTACATATTGACGAAACAAGGGGGAAAAACATGAGGCTAGGGAATTAAGGAGTAGCACAGCAATAAATCACCTAAATACAGTGAATTATAAACAATTATCTGCAAGTATACATTACACACACGGAAATGTATGAAAAGGAAGGATTTCAAGAATAAAATGGCACCAAATTATGCCATTAAAGAAATAAAAGCTTTAGCAGCAGTTTTAAATTTAGGATAGGATGAGATCAAACGAATCTCCATAGGAATGTAACTTACCCTGAAAATGTGTGAGTTAATCCAAATTTAAAAAAAACAAGTGATTACAATTTATCTATTGAGTGAGCCATGGAATACCCACATGAGAGTTTAAAACAGATATTGGCTCTAAATGCTTTTGAATATTGATCCCTTTGGGTTTTGCATTTATTTATTTGTTTTACAAATTTCTATACCGCCTAAAACAAACAGCAAGTTTAAAAAAAAACCTCGTTACAAACAACGGAGTTAACATGAAGTCCTAAATCTGCTAACATTATAGCATGCTCATTTTTTAGCGCGTGCTTAACACTAGAGATGCATCTCTACCGTTTAGCGCACACTTATTTTTAGCATGTGCTAAAAATGCTACTGCACCTTTGTAAAAGGACCCTCGGTTCCTATGGGCTTCCTTTCATTTACTGTGCAGGATTCACTAGCGCAGCTTTGTAAAAGAAGCCCTTAATTTTCTCCTTTTAGTGAATCGTCCTCTTTTCAGCTTAAAAAAAAAGTTTGGGACAACCTAGTGGCTTAGATGGTGAATTCTGTTCTCTTCCATACGATCCAGTTCAATTTTTAGGTCAGGATTTCTTGCTGGGCACACTGCAAAAGCAGCATTCTCAGTCACAGTCCTCAGAGGGGATTGGGGATGAGAATGTAGATATTATGTGATTGACATCTACATGTCTGATCAGAGATTTATTGTTGCCAGGTTATGAAGACAGCCAGGCGATGTCCTCTGGCCCAGTACTGTGCGAGTGCACGTGTGGGAGGGGGGGTATAAGAGGGAGTGAAAATCATTAAGTAGTACAGATGAAGATTTCATGGTGCCAGTTCCCAGCCTACTTCTGGTTAAGCTGGAAAGAAATAGGAGAAGGAGAGAAATGATGAGTCAGAAAAGAAAAAAGTTTACAGACATTATTTTGTGTCTTCCTTCTAACTAACATTAAATCACAGGTATGCATTCATATTAACTAACAGAAAATAATTAAACTAATGAATGCTCCTAAGTCTATTAACTGACAGATATGGGGCCCTGTGTGATGTGTAGTTAACTCACCTTGGTGCTTTGTAATAATATTAAGCTGATCTCTCCTCCCACTAATTGCTATATACTGCCCCTGCATGCAGTAGAACAGTAGCTGAATTGTTCTACTGTGGGCTGTGGAGGAACTTTCCCAGGGGTGATTTAAGGAAATTCTTATAAAGCACCTAGAAACAAGAAATTCTTACATGCTTTTTAGTAGGATCATACTTGTTAGGAATGCCGACACTTATTAAAAAATGCTTCATTTGCATCTTGCAGAGAATGTTTTTTTTACTGAATTCATTTGGTAGTCTTATGGGCTCTGACATAAATTTATAATCCTCTTCATCGGTTACAAACCTACACAAAGACTGTATAATTAGTGTGCAACCAAATAAAACAAAACTATAGCATAGAACTAAAAATAGAGAAATGGGTCATGTCATTAAAACTAGAAGTTTCACACACCAACTAATTGAGTTTATTTTTCAGACTGCATGTGTAGCGGGTTGAGTTAAAATACTACTACCAATCATTTCTATAATTCTACAAGACTTATGCAGTGCTGTACACGTTATGTGCAGGCACTTTCTCTGTCCATAGAAGGCTCGCAATCTCAGTTTTTCTACCTAGGGCAATGGAGAGTTAAGTGACTTGTCCAAGGTCACAAGGAGATGCAGTGGGTATCGTTCACCAGGATCAAAGCCCACTGCACTAACCATTAGGCTACTCCTCCACTCCAAAGCTTGACCAGAGCACACCTTTTCTGTTCCTCTCCTGGACACAGAAGGAGGAGGTTGTCTGGGAATTGAACCCAGGACATCTCACACCCGAAGCAAGAATCATACCCCTAGACCAACAAGCCAGTGTGTTCAACTCCTCTTAGTTCCCTTGACATCTCCTGAAAGTTTGGTGAGCACTGGGGGCAAAACCAAAAATTATTTGATGGCATAATTTGTGCATGTATTCATAGAATATGCATATATGTGGATTGAAAATCAAAACCCTTTTATTCTCTTTATCAATCTGAGGTGGATCAGGTAAAAAACCAAAAAAATTATTAGGTGGTGTAATTGTACACCCATATTTGTCTAGAATATGTATTTCCTCTAAACATACCTCTTTCATTATCCTTATGAAGTCAGACCTCTCTGACTTCCATACAAAATTTAGTTTGCTTTGGATATCAAACCCAAAAGCTATCTGTAGACAAGCAGGATAGAGTCTGCTGCTTGTGGATAACAACCTTCTCTTCAACACTGCCAGAACCTGGTGTTTTTTTGGCTCTTCTTTATTTCTTCATTAATTTCTTTGTTTATCTTTCCTTCCTGTGTTTCTTTTCTAACATATAATGGGGGAGTTTCCAAGATTTTACCTTCCCAAGCACAGCTTACTTTAACCTCTTAGCTGCCTTTTCCCCAGTGGTGGATCAGATGCTTGGATTCAAGAACTGCTCTTACTGAGTAAGCATATATTTCATAAGTTCATTTCTTATCATCAGCATTGATGCCCAGAAGCAGTTATCCTCCCAAAGACTTCAACTACTCAAAAGCATATTCAAAAGATGACGGTGTTACCACTTTACATCCACAAGGAACCAGATTCTAGGGAGTCTCCAGGGTAGATGTCTTAAGTCTCTTCCACTTTTATTTATTTGTTACATTTATAACTCACATTTTCTCACCTATTTGTAGGCTCAGTGTGGCTTACATAGTACCGGAGAGGCGTTATAGACTCCAGTGTAAACAAATACAAAGTGATGTTGTTGTAAGATAAAGTTCATGTGGTACAGTCGCACTAGAGAATCGTACAACGGAAGAGTTGTGGTATGTCCATTACGTTCTTTAGTTTTGTTGTGTTGCAGAGATCAGCCATTTATGTTGGATCGGTAGGGTATGCCGTTTTAAACAGGTTAGTTTTTAGTGTTTTCCGGAAGTTTAGGTGGTCGTTCGTAGTGTTCAGTGCTTTTGGTAATGCATTCCACAGTTGTGTGCTTATGTAGGAAAAACTTGATGCGTAAGTTGTTTTGTATTTGAGTCCTTTGCAGCTTGGGTAGTGCAGATTTAGGTAGGTTCGTGTTGATTCGGGTGTGTTTCTATTTGGTAGGTCAATCAAGTCTGTCATGTACCCCGGAGCTTCACCGTAGATAATTTTGTGAACCAGAGTGCAGATTTTGAAAGCAATGCGTTCTTTGATTGGGAGCCACTTGATTGACACTCCATGGGAGACTGTTCTGCCCTGACAAACCAGAACACAGTCACAGTAACTGTTCAGAATGTAAATATGAAAAAAAGGTTTGTTTTTTTTTTATTTTTTTTAAACTGATTTTCTTGAATAAATCTCCATGATAGAATTCTTGACCAAAACTAATACAATACTGTGTTCTGGCTTAACATATCTCCAGTTTATCAAGAGATACTGTTTAAGACTTTTGCAACAGGCTTGAAAATGCATCCAAATGTTAAATGACTTCAATATTATGAAATACACAGTAACTATAGGACATCTGGAGAGTTGGCTTAGTTTTGACAAAATTTTGAGTTACTATGTTCTGGCTTTCAGTCCTTATCCATAGACTGCTGCAGGAATTACAATCTAGAATGTGACAAAACCTTGTCATACCAGGCAGAAATTTGTATTAGAAGTACAGGGTCCTGCCTTGCCCAAATTTTGATAAAGCCCCATTCCTACATCACTCAGTGTTTGTAGAGCTGGCTCTTAAATGAACCAGACATTCTAAAGCCTATGATGGTGCTCTGATAGTTTATTAGAATTTACCATACCGCTCAACCTAACTTGCAGATCTTTAATGATTTACAAAACTAAAGGTACATAAACGGGCAGAAAGGAACAACAGTATGAGATAGGAAAGAATTTTATCATTCACACGCACAGAGCAAGTTCAGACTAAAGAGCAGCAAATAGGGAGGTTGATAGATGGCAAAAAGGGAGAAGAAGATGGGGAAGAGTTGTGAGTTTGAGTTGAGTCTTATAGTAGGTCAGGAAACATTAAAGGCTTGGTTAAAAAGCCAGGTTTTCAAAGCAGTCTTAAAATTTTTGAAAGACGATTCAGCTCGAATGATGAGAGGAGGAGAATGCCAATGAAAAGGTGCGGTAAAGAAAAAGACGTGATGTCTAGTAAATTCTAGCTGGGCATCATTTGGGCTTGGGAGAACCAGGTGATGATCGTTAATCGACCGCAAAAGGCAAGTGGGGGAGTATGGAATGGTTAATGATGCTAGGTAATCTGGAAGATCTAATCTATGGGCTTTAAATGCAAAAGTGTGAGTAACTTGAAAATGAATCCACTAAAAATCAATACAAACAGTTGTGGAATCATTTAAGTCAAACAATCAAATAAAAAAAAAAACAAAATAATGACCATTGAACTTCAGAAATATGTTCATGACAGGAATACAATTGAAGGAAGGGAAAAGCCTCAAAGAGCTCCAGATTAACCGATCTATAGAGCTAAAGGCGATCACAAGGATCTACTCTTCATCATCAGCTTAAAAAACCTTCCCAGTCTTTTTATTTGAAATTTAAGAATTACTTATCCGTTATTGTATGAATTGAATCAAACTGTCTCTGTGCAGCACATTGCATACTTTTCAATGTTCCAAGCATCCAACAGTGTCCAACAATGTACAGTGCTCAAATGTATGAACATGTTCTTATCTCAGTACACTCCACAAGCCATCTCTCCTGTGATTTATCAGTCCCCTAGACCAACGGTGGTCAGCGTTTTGCTTCGCTCAAACTTGCTATACTGCTTCAGGATCTCAGCAGTCAGGGTAAATGCAGACCGCATCCAATGGACAGCAGTTACAAGTTGAGATCCTTGTGATCGCCTTTAGCTCTGTAGATTGGTTGATCTTCAGCTCTTTGAGGCTTTTTCCTTCCTTTAATTGTATTCCTGTTGTGAACATATTTGTGAAGTTCAGTGGGTCATTTTGTTTGGTTATGATTGTTTAACTTGAAAACGATCCATTTCTCAACAGGAAGCCAATTAAATTTCTGGAACAAAGGGAACACGTGATTGAACTTGCATAAGAAATTAATTTTATAGCAGTGTTTTATATAGATTTGAGTCATTTTAAGCTTAGTGTGTGAACATCTTGGGTAGATTATGCTACAATAATCAAGACTGGTTAGTGATCTTTCCTTTACTAACGGGGTGGTCTGAGATAGGGTCAGATTTGACCTCTCTGAATTAATGATGAGCCCTAGAGAATGCAGAAGAGAGAACATTTCTGAGGATTTGCACTGCCCACTAAGGGGATGATTGTTTCAGTCAACTAGGTAGGGAGACTTGCCTATGTTATTTCTTGTCACCACTAGGCATTTTATGAAAACCCTCACAGCCACAGAGGCTTGAATAGCAGTGATCTTTCCCTTACCTCCCGAGGGCATTCAGTATATAACCAAGTCAGACACTCCCAACAGCCACAGCCCCAATAAGTATAGAGGTCCTAAACATAAACCCATAGACGTCCTAGCAACCTAAAGCAGGAACAGAAGAGTAAGGAGGCCCTACACTAGTGTGCTATGAGTCCAGAGCACTGATACACTACAGATCCTTAGCACCAAAGAAGCAGTACCCAACACAGGGTGGCATGTAATGCAGGAAGGCTTCAATAGCCAAGCACCTCATCACAATTGCAAGTGCATAGGGTCTTGACATAGAGCATAACCTATCCCTTGCTTCAACAGGATGTTCCAGTTAGGAATAGAATTCAACTCTTTAATGATGCCTGAAGAAGAGTAACAGAAAACAACAAGGCAAGGAATCCGCCAAATCCAAAAGTGGAAAATATAAAACCAGGAAGCAGATCATATAAAAAGGTAGTCTTTAATGAAGTCAAAAGGCTCCCAGGTCGATAAACATCTGTGCCCCAAATGGCCATGTTTCACCAATAAATATTGGCTGTGTCAGGGGCAGTATGAACTAGCTGGTGTGAACTGCACGCTTCACCTAGTCTGGTCCAGCACAAAGGTAAAATAACCAAGTTTCTTGAACCTGGAGGCTTCTAGTTCAAGACCAGGACACCTTACTATGCTCTAGGACTGACAGAATAAGACGACATAGTATTTATTTATTTATTTATTTATTTATATTTTGCTCACACCTTTTTCAGTAGTAGCTCAAGGTGAGTTACATTCAGGTACACTGGATATTTCTCTGTCCCAGGAGGGCTCACAATCTAAGTTGTACCTGAGGCAATGGAGGGTTAAGTGACTTGCCCAAGATTAAATGAAAGAAGACAATGCATGGAGTAGAATGGAACTGATGCACAGTGGATATACAATGTAAACAGAAGAGATGGCTAGCAAGACATGTCAAGTGAAATACAGAAGATATTGAGGACACACTGACATTTTTTGGGAAGGCATTCATGTTAAAAAAAATTGACAGGAGCTTATACACAGGGAAGAAATATGAAAGAAATAATAGCACCATCAACCCTGCCAGTTGAAAGAATGTCATCTATTATCTTCTCTGGTCATCGCCCTTGTGGAATGTGCTCAGGCTGCACTTTAACTCTAGATACCTTCACACATCCACGTACAGGTCAAATTTATCATTTAAAACATAATTCTTTTATACCGAAAGGGTCGTCCATGTTATTATTTGCCCCTGCTCCTTCATTTATGTTGGAAAAACCATGAGGAAAGTGAAAACAAGGATTATTGAGCACCAAAGTAATGTGCATAGAAAGAATATCACTGTGCCTCATGTCCAACACTGTCTGGAACTGTCACACACTTTTGATGATCTAAGATTCTTTGCGCTCAAGGTCATCAACAAACCATGGCATGGAGGAGACATAGGTCAACTACTGTTACAACAGGAACAGTGCAGTGCATTTTCAAACTCAACACTGTTCAACCAGCTGGGTTGAATGCAGGAATTGATTATTCAGTATTTTTATGAAACTGTTGTCTTCCACCATGCCCGTTTCATGATGCTCCCTCTTTTTTTTTATGTTTCCTTTTTTATGAATTGTCTTTTCAGTGATGTTTGTTCTTATCATGACTCTGTACATTTCATGTCCAGTCTTTATGAAATGCACTCAATTGAGTATTCAGTAGTATCAAGAAATTGCCACTTGTCACCCAGCCCAATTAGTCCTTTCCTTTTATATGATGTTCTTATGTGTTTATTTATCTATTATTCTTTACGATGTGTTCATTCTTATTGTTATGCTATACACATTTTACATTTTATGATGCTAAGTTGCATTTGTTGTTCGTCACCAAGTCCATTTTGTGATGCCTTTTTATCATATGTCTTTTGTTAATGAGAACTTTTGTCCTCCATGAATTGTATTTTATCTTTTTTTTATTTTTATCATATTTGACTTTTTCATATGTTTTATATGCCTGTGTAATTTATTTTTATGGCTCACCCATTATTTTATAAATTAACCAAGGGTTTGTAATGTACCACATAAGTTTATGTTGTTCGTTTGGACTGACCACAGCTTTGTTGACATCTTGGTCAAGTGCACTTCGTTTGATGGTTTATAGTATCTATCACCATCTACATATGTTTTGATTTCAACACTCTCTTAGTATATTAAATACATTTGTTAGCAGTGCACTGTATTCATTTTGGTCCTTTCATATTCATTCACACCTGTTTTTTTTCACACACATCACGATTGGTTATGCAGTGCACAGCACATTTTGTTGAGATTCATTAGATAAAATTGACCCGCAAAATGGTTTCCAGCTTTTAGTTATTTTTAGTTTTTTCAAGCAATTCTCACACTTCTAGTGCATCCTCTTTTTTTATGAAGGTATTGTAACCTGTCACTTCACTCAAATATGTGTAGTTTGTTCATTCTTCTGGAACCTCGTTTTCAATCTTTGTTTTAAAAGGCTTAGTGCGCATATGCGCGTCTTTAGTTTTTTTTTTTTTGGGGGGGGGGGGCACGCTTTCATGGCACTTTGTGTCACATTAAGTTGATGTTTCACTGTTGTAAGGTAAAGTCAATAGTTGTTTTATAGCTCTCCTATGAGATTTAATCTCCCTCTTTGCATGATGCTGCTAATGCTTTGCATTGACAGATCAGTCGCGATTGTCTGAATGCGGTGTAGGGACATGGTTTTATTTAGCCTGATTTTTTTTTTTCAGTCTGCTGTATGTTGCGATTGACCAGACCTGGTGATGTTTTTGTCAGGGTGATGTTTTTCAAATAGAGCTTTGCAGCTAGAAATTGTCAGCACGATGTTTGCACTGTGTCCTAAGCAATATGCTGCTCATTTACCATCCATTTCGGTGACTGTTAAGACAGTTGTTTCCCATTTCTGTACAACTGATTCTCCGAGGACAAGCAGGCTGCATGTTCTCACATGTGGGTCGGCATCCACGGCGGCCCCAGGAACGGAAATTTTCCAGCAAAATCTTCCAAAACCTTTGCGACAGCCAGTAGAGCGCAGAACGGACGCACCGTGCATGTGCAGCCATTCCCACCTCAGCTTTTCTTTTCCGCGGTGGAGAGTGGCTGCATGTCGGTCTCTCTCCTGTATGTCCCAGGAAAAACTTAGGCGCCCTTTGTTCGCGTTTAGCGCTTTCTTTTTGTTTTAGGTCGCCTTTTTCCAGAGCACGCCAGGCTTTTTCAGGAGGTGGTCAGGCAGCTGAAGGCGTGTTGTACATTCCTGTCCAGGGGTGCTTATGACACTTTAGATGTAAGCTATTAGATTGTAAGCTCTTTGAGCAGGGACTGTCTCTCTTTGTTAAATTGTACAGCGCTGCGTAACCCTAGTAGCGCTCTAGAAATGTTAAGTAGTAGCAGTAGTAGATGTTGCATCCAGATCCGCTGCTCAAGGTTTAGTGATGCGCAGACTCTCATGGCTGCGTGCCTCTGACCTGGACAATCGGACCCAGCAGCGGCTTGCGGATGTTCCTTGCCAGTTGGATAATATTTTTGGTGAGAAGGTCGAGCAGGTGGTAGAGCAGCTCCACCAGCGGGAAACTGCCCTCGACAAACTCTCCCACCGGGCACCTTCAGCATCTACCTCAACAGGTAGACAATTTTTCAGGGGAAGGAGGAATGCTCCCTATGCTTACAATAAGCGTAGGTACAATCCACCTTCCCGACAGCCTTCTCAGGCTCAGCACCAGCACGCTCGTTCACATCAACAGCGTGCACCCAGACAGGCCCCTGCACCTCCCCAGCAAAAGCAAGGGACGGGCTTTTGACTGCTTCCAGCTGAGCAGAGCCGCCATAACCATACCTGTGCCGGATGATCTACTGGTTGGAGGGAGGTTAAAATTTTTTCACCAAAGGTGGCCTCTCATAACCTCTGACTGGTGGGTTCTTCAAATAGTCCGGTTGAGGTACTCCCTCAATTTGATCTCCAGACCTCCAAATTGTCCACCGGGAGCTCAGTCTTTCAGCTTCCAGCACAAGCAGGTACTTGCAGAGGAACTCTCTGCCCTTCTCAGCGCCAATGCAGTCGAGCCCGTTCCACCAGGGCAAGAAGAGCTGGGATTCTATTCCGGTACTTGTGCAAAAGAAAACAGGAGGGATGCGTCCCATCCCAGACCTAAGGGCCCTGAACAAATATCTGGTCCGAGAAAAGTTCAGGATGGTTTCCCTAGGCACCCTTCTTCCCATGATTCAGAAAAACGATTGGCTAATCTCTCTGGACTTAAAGGATGCTTACACTCACATCCCGATACTTCCAGCTCACAGGGAACTATCTGTGATTCCATCTGGGAACACAGCACTTTCAGTATTGTGTGCTGCCCTTTGGGCTTGCCTCTGCGCCCAGGGTGTTTACAGAATGTCTGGCGGTGGTTGTAGCGTCGCTACGCAGACTGGGAGTGCATGTGTTCCCTTATCTCGACGATTGGCTGGTGAAGAACACCTGAGAGGCAGGAGCTCTACAGTCCATCCAAATGACTATTCGACTCTTGGAGCTACTAGGGTTTGTCATCAATTACCCAAAGTCCCACCTTCTTCCAGTTCAACAACTAGAATTCATAGGAGCTCTGCTGGACTCTCAGACAGCTCGGGCCTATCTTCCCGAGATGAGAGCAGACAACCTTCTATTGTTCTGTCTCTTGTTTCCATGGCCAGGGCATCTCAGCAGATCACGGCTCGGCAGATGTTGAGACTTCTAGGCCATATGGCCTCCACAGTTCATGTGATGCCCATGGCACGCCTGCACATGAGATCTGCTCAATGGACCCTAGCTTCCCAGTGGTATCAAGCTGCGGGGAATCTAGAGGATGTGATCCAGCTGTCCACCGATTTTCACAATTCCCTTCAGTGGTGGACAATTCAATCCAATTTGATCCTGGGACGTCCCTTCCAGATTCCTCAGCCTCAAAAGTGCTGACCACGGATGCATCTCTCCTGGGGTGGGGAGCGCATTCCTTAATCTTCACTTCCCCAACTGTAAAGGTCTAAAATACAAACTAACACATGCGTTAACCTTTTCATACCTGAGCACACAATTCTGGAATGCGCTGCCGCGCAACTTAAAAACAGTTTATGAACTAGCTAACTTCCGCAAACTACTGAAGACACATCTCTTTAACAAGGTATACCATAATGATCAACAAATGTGAACTCCTCCACATACATCCAGAAATGTCTTATAATATCTGCTTGTTATACTACTATCACGTTTTACCATTATAATGTTACCCAAGGGTTGTCCTGGTGACTAGTGACCCCCTCTCTGTACCTTGAGGAAGATGGAGGCAGGCGGGTAGGAGCAGTGGACTGAGATACTGAGGAACTGGGTTCGATTCCTGCTGTAGCTCCTTGTGACTGAGCAAGTCACTTAATCCTCCATTGCCTGTGGTACAAAAAAAAATACATACACACTTTAGATTGTGAGCTCACTAGGTACAGAAGCTCCAGTGTTATTCCCTTTTTCATTTCTCATGTTGTTCATGGGCTGAAGAGATTTTAGCCTTGTGCCTTCAGCTAGGTTTGCCAACTTCTCAGGCTCAGCTCATTTGGGCCTGTTAGCTAAACTTTATATCATTGGTGTCATTTTACAGGGTCTGTGGTGGATGTTTTTCCTCCGCAGATTTTGAAACCTATGCAGGATTTTGTAATCCCTGAAATGATGAAGATGATAAATGTGTTCTTCAAAAAAGGGTATTGTCCTCCAGAGTTAAAATTGGCAACAGTGTGTCCAGTGATAAAGAGTGAAAAAATAGGGGTAGCTGTTTTGTCAAACTATCATCCTATCTCTGTTCTTCCAGTGTTGGCAAAAGTTTTAGAACTTGGGGTTTATAGTCAACGATAGATTTTTGCAAGAACATAACCTCCTGGATCATTTTCAATTTGGCTTCTGCAGGGCACATAACACTGAGGCACTGTAGGTAGATCACAAATGATACTTATAGAAAATAAACAGTCTCATCTGCGCCCAAGGTTCCCAATACAGAATTATTTGCAAGCAAAATACTCTGTTTTCTGTCTAGGGAAGGAGGGAACCTGAATTGGCACCAAGCCAATACTTCCAATAGAGAGAAACGAAACTAAAGAAGCCAGCTGATATATTAGAATTTATTATAGATATATAAGATACAAAATAGAAACTCTGTAGCAAAGCTTAGCCAAATACAAAAATAACTTGTTGGTAAAAGAGCTACAAAATATATTGTCACTAACTAGACACTCTGATTCTTACTGGCATACGAGGTAATCTGATTTTTAACACTGAACTAAGGTTCTGAGGTAACAATTGTTAGCAGCTTATCTCCTGACCATGGGCATGACTCTAACCAGCCTAAGCTTAGGTAAACACCAATCACTAACTTCCGGCTATAAGAAGTAAATCACTGTTTATCTCACCAGGCTGTCTCTCGGGCAGTCTCTCGGATGAGGTTGCACAGGTTCCTTCTCAGACTCGAGCTGTCTCTCCCAGCGAGTCTCAGTCTCAGAAGTAGGACAGGGTCTCTGCAGCAAGCAGGGGTCACTCTGTGCGGGTACAGCTGAACCAACTGGTACTTTCTCTAGATAGGCAGTTCACAAGTTTGTGGACCACATTAGGTCTCACTCGTCCTCCTGCCAGCTCCAACTTCTTCTAGCGATTCCGAACAACTAACTTCTCCTTCTTCCCGCTTTCTTAGCCCCTTTTCCTCAGGTGACCAGACGGGACCAATCAATGATCTTGTCCAGCTCATTCCATGAGCAAGAAACGACCGTTGTTCATAACCTTGAAACTGTTACTTCTTGGTATGCATTTCTGTTTCTCACCCGGCTTGCTGGAGCCATGTCTCACTCCCTTTCAGCTTCTCAGGCAAATAAAGGGGGGTTGGTTGCCCACAGCATGTCGTTGGATGTTACATGACTGCCAGTGATTTTCCACAAGCAGAAAGCTGAATATGCTGGCTCACTGATGTGCAGGGTCAGAGGTTGCAGACTCCATCTTGATGGACTAGAATTGCACAGGCTGAGACCAGCAAGGTGAGATTCACAGGGAAATATCCTACAGCACAGCTAGCTGCTAAGGTAAATGAAATACGGATAGGCCTAGATAGGCATCAGTTTTTAGTTTTTTTGCCTCTCTGGATATAACAGTGGCCTTTCATACCATAGATCACAAGATATTGTTACAACTCCTCAGTGCATGTGGCCTTGCAAGAACCGTATTGGATTGGTTCCATTCATTTTTGAATGAACGTAGGGCAATAGTACCCTTAGATTCCAAGCTGTCAAATGTCTTATCATCTTATAGCAGGGGTACCACAAGGGTCAGTTTTGTCTGCTACGCTATTTAATTTATACTTACAACTTTTGTGTCATTTATTGCAATCTTTAGGGTTGTCTTACAGGATCTATGCAGATAATATCCAATTTTTCTTGCCTGTAACAGTAACTGATACTAACATGATTTCACATTTGCAGTTGATTTTTGAAGCAATAATGGGTTGTTGAAGAAGAATTGTTTGCAAATGATTGTGGCAAAGACTGAAATAATGTCGGTTATGTTGAATTCTACATTGGTGTTGGGCTTCGCAGTTGGAAATACAGGATGTACTTGTTAAAATTGTAACACAGATTAGGAACTTGGGAATTATGATAGATTTGGCATTCTTATTTAGAATGCAAGTGCAAGTTTTGATTCTTTCCCTGTATTTCAGATTGCAAATGCTGTCTCAATTGAAATACTTCTTGGCTTGGACGGTTTTTAAAACAGTGTTGCAATCTATGGTGCTTAGTTGCCTAGATTATTGCAACATTATGTATCTCGATTTGTCAAAGTATTCCCTTCAGGCACTTCAAACAGTCATGAGTTCTGCTGTCCATTTGTTGATGGGCTGTTCTCGTTATGAACATATCACTCCTTGTTTGAAGTTCTTGAAACGGTTACTGGTATGATGGAGAATACTGTATAAGTTGTTGACTATGATTCATCAAGCTATTTATTATGATTCTGCCCACTACTTAAAAGCTATTGTACAGTGATATATATGCCATCTCAACTTTTGCAGTCTGAGAACCAGCATTTGTTTGTTATTCCTGCATTACAGCATGTACGTTTGGAAATGACAAAGATGGGAACTTATTCTATCAGAGGTCCCATTGAATGGAAGTTTGGCATTGCGGCTTAAATGTGAAACCAGTAAATCTTCATTTTGGAAACACTTAAAAGGCTTTTTATTGTTTAAGGCCTTTTACAATTCTGATTCATTCTGTATTGATCTGTTTTTGAGTTCTTTCATTATTTATATTTGTTTACTGTATTTTTTATGAATGTTTTGTTGTAATCCGCCCTGGATAAGGGTGGGCTAAAAATAATAAATTTAAATCTAAATAAGTTCCGCTGAATGTCTTCTCAGCATAGTTTCAGCTTTAATTCATCCAAGTTTGGCGGCCCAGATTCAGCCGAGCTTATCACCTTGAAGCCTTAGCCTCCTATGTTAAGCTTGTTGGCATATGCTAAGCAGGGTTTATATTTGTGGGCTGCATGGAGCTCAGTCTCTTAGTTTCAGTGGAGCCTAGCCTTTTCGCTTCTCTGTGTAATACAGTTGGTGGAGTGCTAGGGTAATACACCGCCTTGAGTGAATTACTTTAAGAGGTGGTACATTACTCCTAAAAAATAAATGTAGCTTGCTAGAAAAGCTGTACTACGTGGTTGGATATGGCTCCTGTTCCAGGGAACTGACTTACTCAGTTGTTTGGCTTCCTAGCTCACCAACATATCTCACTTTTCCAGAAGCCCGATGTATTTGGGGTTTCTAGTTGGGTTACCTTTGGCAGCTTCGCAACATAGCGTCACCTAACCTCCTAGTCTATTCTGTCTTTGAATTCAGGGACTTACTTGATCTTAATTTCACAACCTCACTGTGTCTTAACCTTTTGTTCCCATTTAAAACTTTCTTTTAAGATTAAGCTGAACTTCTTCTTTCAGCTTCCTTGTAATCTGTGAGCTTTTGTCCTCAACTGCTCATGACAAGTGGCTTAGCCTAATGGCTTCAACTACATTTCTTCTTCTGGTACCAGCTATATTTTCATTCTTTTCAGGGCTGCATTTCAATTAAAATTTTTATTCATGATTAATCGTGCAATCAAAACTTTTAATCTCATGATTAATCTCGCAATTAAATGCGGGGCACAGCCAGCAGTCCATTGGGGGGGGGGGGGGGGCACAGGAATGGAAAAGAGGGTATGCATTTCCTCCCTTTCCACCACTTTAGATATCATACCTTTGCTGGTGGGAATGCCGAAGCCCCGTCAGTAGAAGAAATCAACTGCCAAAGCGGCTCCCTTTCTCCTTGTGCTGCCTCAAGAGTGAGGAAGTCAGCAAGGTGCCTCCAGCCATTGATGCCAGCACTCCCCAAGAATGCTCAGGGAGTGCACGAACTTGAGCATACTTGGGGAGTGCAAGAGTTGGTGGCTGGAATCACCCTGCTGATTTCCTTGCTCCTGAGGCAGTAAGAGAAGGAAGGGAACTGCTTTGGCAACGGATTTCTTCAGCTGGTGGGGCTTCAACTACCTCACCAGCCTTTGAACAGGTGCTGCAGCTTTAGAGGAGTCCCAGGTCTCCAAAAGGCATATTTTCAAAGCACTTAGCCTTCCAAAGTTCCATAGGTTTCTATGGAACTTTGGAAGGCTAAGTGCTTTGAAAATATGCCTCCAAGTCTCCTCCCTTCCTCTCCCCTGTTGCTGTGCCACTGATTAAAGGCCCAACATGTTCCTGTCTTTTGCCTCCAGGTCCGCTGTCTCTCCCTTCCTCCCCTTTATCCCCAGGTCCGTTATCTCTCTCTCTCTCTTCCCTCTCTCCTAACCCCCCTTTTTTTTTCTTCCTTCTTTCCACTCCAGGTCCATTATCTCTCTCTTCCTCTTTCTGAGCCCAACATCTGTCCCTCTCTCTTCTCCCTAAACTTCCTTCCCTCTATCTTTCTCTCTTTCAATTCAGATTCTACCCCTATTTATCCCTACACCCCCCCCCCCCCCCCCCCAGAGTCCAGCACCTCTCTCTTTTTCTTCCTTCCCTCCACTCTTTCCATCCCAGGTCCATTATCTTTCTCTCCTTCTCTATGAGCCCCACATCTCTCCTTCTATCTTTTCCCTCCACTTCTCACCCTTCAGCATCTCTCCCTATTTTCCCCTCCCCCTTGCACAGTCCAGCATCTCTCCCTCCCTTTTTGGCCCTGCCAGTGGTTCTCTCTCCCTCCCCCCAGCCACCCAATGTTCTGTCCCTCCCCCAGCCACCCAATGTTCTGTCCCTCCCCAGCCACCCAAGGTTGTCTCAATTCCTTCCAGCCCGCCCAAGGCTGTTTCTCAATTCCCTCCCTCCCCACTCCCAGACTGCTGGTGACTGACTCCCCCCTCCCCTCCCACCCGATTTACCTTTTCAGTTTTCTTTCAATAAGTCTTTGGTCCTGTAGCAGTAGTAGCCGTACTGAAAAGCTGCCTGTGGTCTGCACCTGTCCTTTCCTTCTGAACTGTCCTACCCCCTTCTGACTTAACATCCTGTTTGGAACAGGTCAGAAAAAGAAGCTTTTCAGTATGGCTACTGCAGGGTGAAAGACTTATCGAAAGAAAACTGAAAAGGTAAACTGGGTGGAAGGGGAGAGGAGAGAGAGCCAGCCACTGGTGGTCCAGAAGGGGAGGGAGAGATGTCGGACCTCGCTCAGCAGGGGGAGGTAGAAAGCTAATCATTAATCGCAATAAAATTTTAAAATCACAATTAGTATTGAACATGTTAATCGCAAATAATGTGCAGCCTTAATTCTTTTCTCTTCAGCTACCTTTAACCCTTTTATGGGCCAGAAATATTTTGGAGAGCAGCTAGGTGTTTACAGATTACATTACTGTCACCTTTGGTAGGCAGCTGCCTTTTTGCTCTAGAGTTTTTCTTTTTCATTCTGCCCTACCTAGGTTGATTCTTTCTGAGTCAAGTTTTGCCCTCAAGGGTTTCTCTTTGCAGAAGATGTGGTACCTTGAGTAGAAGTTCATAAAACAGCTGGTCTCTACATTTTACATTTAGGTGACCACTGCAGTTTTCATCATACAGATTTCTTCAGCATGTTTTCCAATTTGCTTCTGGAAGTTTTGATAGTGATTAGACTCTAGCTCCTTCTAGGTAGTGCTGTAATTGAGCAAGCTCCAATAGCTGCTGATCTGGTGGTTCAACCATTCAATGTTTCTTTGCAGTTTTTTTTCCTGCCAACAGAGTATGCAGCGTTTTCCTCATATGGTTGATTCTGTCTGCAGACTGTTTTGTTCCTTGGTTGTGTTCCCTGCAGTAGGGAAGTGGCCTGGAGATCCAGTTGTTTGTGCCTCGGTCATGTTCTCTGTGATAGGGAAGTTGCCTGGAGAGCCATTTTTTTTGTGCTTTGGTCATGTTCCCTGCAGTGGGAAAGTGGCCTGGACAACCAGTTTTTGTGTTCCAGGTTTCCTTAGGTAGGGAAGTAGCCCGGAGAGCCAATTTTTGTTCCTCTGTGAGGTTCCTTCAGGTAGGCAAGTGACCTGGAGAGCCTGTTTTTGTGCCTCAGTGAGGTTCCCTCAGGTAGGGAAGTGGCCTGGAGAGCCAGTTTTGTGCTTTGGTCAGGAGAGCTAGTTTGTTATGTTAGCTGGTCTGAGAAAGCACCTGGCAGTGTTTCAGGCCACCATATTGCTTTGCATTGAGGAGGCCATTGGTTTGGCTTACCTTCTTGGTGTCAATGTGGTCCTAGATGCCCTTAAAACACACGTTACCAGATGGCAGCCAGCTTTCTGGGTGGAGAGTACTTTGGTACCACCACAGGAGATTTTAGAGGGGCTGGCTGGTCCTATTTGCATTTCTTTGCTAGGCATTACTGTGTAGATGTTCTCTCTCGTCAGGACGTGGCTATTGGGGTTCAGATATTTGAGTCGGGGCTCCAAGGGTCCCACCCTTGATGCTCATTCTTTGGTACTTCCCATCCATCTAGGCAGGTCTGGAGGGACAGGGACACCAAGGAAAAATAGACCTTACCTGTTAATTTGCTTTCCTTTAGTCCCTCCAGACTGGCCTAGAACCTGCCCATATGTTATGATTTGGCCTTATGCATTGTCAGTTATCTCTGCAGGAAATTTGTTTTGCTGTACATCCTGGGGGGGGGGGGGGGAGTGCTGCCTTTTGGATGGAAGTGTTTCTTTTTGTTACCACAAAAAAACCCTCTTTAAGTGACAGAGAAAGCTGTCTTCATGGAGAGTAGACAGTGAACCACAGAGCATTATATAGCTCGTTTTCGGCAGCAGATTCTTTGTGACCACTCTTACTTTTTGAGGCAGCTGCTTCCTTTGCAGCAAAGCATTCCTCACATCGTGTGGAATTTTGAAGCTATGGGAGAGAAGAGTTAGGAGAGATTTGTTCTTATTTTATTTTACATCCATACAGACTGTGGGAGGGACTGCACAGCTAACTTATAGGCTCCACCAGAATTCTGTAGTTCAGTCTCCAATTACCTGCTGATAGGAGTGCATAATCCATCCATCTAGGCTGATTTGGAGGGACTAAGGAAAGCAAATTAGCAGGTAATGTCTAATTTCTTCTTTTTGTATATGCAAAATCATATCAGTCTTGGTATACCTTACCAGATCATAAAGAACAAAGTCTTATTAATAGTGTATGCACTGAAATATTTTTTAAAATGCAAGCTTTTGGCTTCAACATCAATCTTTATAGGCTGTCTTTTGTGAAAATATAAAACCCTTGACTGCTTGTTTGAATTTAATTTTAAAGATCCAAAGGACAAACATCTACCATAATAATTAACCCAGTACCATAGAAATATTGGTCATATCGAAGGACAAAGTCAGTCTGATTGATATCAAGCATAACAGCATTTAGAGCCAAGATAGGAGGAGTTATTGTGACTATAAACCCTGTACTCTCTATCTGAATCAAGGTTTCCATAAAATGAAATAAGATGATAAAGCCAAAAATAAAGTAATCATTGTGAATGTCGAGGAAATAGGATAAGAGTACATTATACTTCAACTTAACAAGTTACCCACATTGCACCTAGTACCACACACAGGAGCGCAACAAGGAGCATGCTCCTTTGGTGTGTGCAGTATGCCACAGGAGAAGGTATTTACGAAGCAGTGTAGCTGGGAAAGATAGTGTTTCAAGAGGGGAGCAAATTAGTCCAGCTTCCATACTGACTTCCGTACCTTCACAGCTTAGGTACTATGTTATAAAATTACCCTTACTACAATTTTAAATAGGCCTGGCCTTACTACCTGTGAAAGACTCAGCAACACCATCAGATGACCCAGCTATTTGTCTATTTTAATCCAAACTGGTGAAAGCAGTAGTGGTGTGCAATGTCCAACTTGGTTAGTCAACTGCATTACTTACTGTGGTAGTCTTTCTTCTCAAAGATCTAGTCAGAGCACATCAGGTGTGGGCAGTCGCTTCCTTGACTGCCCATCTTCACTTGGTTCTAATGAAGAAAATTTGTAAAGCCACAACAAGAACCTCGATCCATACCAACTGGAAGCTTGTTTGGTCAAGGCAGTACTACATAAGTATTTCAGTTGAGGGTCAACTTCTCCTTTCTCTCTATGGGTTGCCTTCTTAAGATTTCATCTTAACATTGAAAAGACAGCCATCTGTTTGGAATTTCCTACTAATATGGCTGATTTCAGTCTCTTGTTGACAGAAAAAGCAACGTTGCTTACCTGTATTGGGGAGGAGGGTGTGACTCTGTAGATAGTGAGGTAAATGAGACATGTTACTGCCTTCCATTCCATGGCATTAATCCTTAAGCTGTAATATCAGACTAAAGAGTGGGAAAGCAGCTGCTGTGTTGCAACTTGGTGCATTTGCTTAGAAAGATCTTTTGGTTTTTCTGAGCTTTGAGAGAGCAGGGTCTATATCAGCATCACTGGATGATATTACCCACTAGTCTGGGTAGTGTAATTGCATGCACTATTACATGGATCCAACAAACATATCCATGCCATGAGAATTTGATATTTTCAGCCCCAGAGTTCAGGTAAGAGTTCTAACCTCAGACCAGTCAAGCAAAAGCAGCAGGGAGGGGAAGCTGCTTCAGATAACACCCTTGACATTAGTGATTGCCTGGAGCTCTCTTCAGAAGGGTTGCTGAATAGAAAGTTGTTCATACCAACCTGAAGGCTACAAGCTTCATATTTGCAGAGCCCTTGCTGTTAAGTCTATCTGCTTTAGGTTAATCAATCTACTTTCTTGCTCTTGTATTACATGCCACCTGTCTAAGTTCCCTTCAAGCTATCATTTCAGCCTTATTACTTGCTGATTTCAGTTTCAGGCCTGATGTTCCAGTTCTCTTCAGTCTGTTCCAACTTCATGGCCTTCCTGCTGATGCCAGTTCAGTGCTTGGCAGCCGTGGTCTGAACTCCAGTTTGTTTTCTTTTGCTCTTCTCTGTTTACCTGAGTGGAAGCTCTAACTTTAGTTCATTCAGGTCTTTCAGCTTGTAATTTTTATCTTTGGGCTTTTCACTGACCAAGTGTAATTCCTGATTCCTAGGTATATCCTAGGCCATGCTGGCCAAGCCTGAGTGCCCCCTGTCCGGTTTCAGGTTCTGCTCCATGCCCCATAAATACCTTAAGAGTGGACTAAGAGTACTGTAATGAACCTTCTTAATCCCCTGTGATTTCCAGCTATGCAGGTTGGCGGTGCCTGCTCCTACCGAGTTGAATGATGCTATGCAGGGGCAAGTTGCCACACTGCAGAATATCAGGCTTTGTATCAACAAGTGGCCCAGTTGAAGGCTGTGAATACTGCTGTACAGCCATCCATGGTCAGTAACTGCCGGTGCAGCTGACTGCCTAAACACTTTACTGGAAAACCAAAACATTTTTAGAGATTGAATTTTATGATATATCCACCAGCGTTCACCAGTGACATTACCAAGGTAGGGTGGGAGCTCAGTCTACTTAACAGGAAAGATATTAAATTGGGTCTCCCTATTACCTGAGTATAACAGACCCCTATTGGGGAACTGAGAAGCTGCTTTGCCAGTTAATCACAGACATTGCATGGAACTACTCGCCCAATGATGCCAGTTCCAGAGGGCCTGAGACCAGGACATCAGAGGTAGGATAGCAAGAACGCATTGTCCTGAGGGATTGGAGACATTTATTGACTTCTGCACCTGAACTGAACTCTTGTGTAAGTGAATGACAGAATGAAGGGAATAACCAGGCTTTTTATTTTTAGTTTTGTTACATTTGTGCCCCGCGCTTTCCCACTCATGGCAGGCTCTATGCGGCGGGCAATGGAAGGTTAAGTGACTTGCCCAGCGTCACAAGGAGCTGCCTGTTCCGGGAATCGAACTCAGTTCCTCAGTTCCCCAGGACCAAAGTCCACCACCCTAACTTAATGTCAGGCTTCTCACAGAAGCACAGGGTTTGTGAGCCCTTGGACCACTGCCGTGGAGCGGCAGTGGCAGGCAAAACCACCCCCAAACCAGAGGCAAGGCAGAACAGGACTGGAACCCCAGACTGGAGTTGCAGCAGAGGCAAACAAGCTGGGACAGGCCGGGCAGGAACAACTAGACTTCACCTGCGCTTGACCACCGTTCCCCAGGAGTTGAGCCTCTGGGTACAGGCGGCCGGCAGGACTTACAGGACAGGGCAGGAACTGGATACCAACAGGAAACACACAACAGTCAGGACTAAAAGCTGCCAGGCAGCCACTAAGACAGAAACACAGACAGGTGAGAGTCAGGACTGAAAGCTGCCAAGCAGCCACTAAAAAGGAACACAGACACAAGACAAGGAAATGCAGACCAGAAACAAGACTAGGAGCTAAGCAATAAAACCAAAAACTAACTACACACAAACAAACTAGAACCAGGCAAGAAACTCGGACTAGAACTGGACTAGGCAGAAGTGCACAGAGCACACCCACATACCAGGGGCCTTAGACGATGCAAAGGCAAACACAGAAGTTTCCAGGTGGTTAATAAAGCCCATCAGCAGCTGAAGTTGAGCTGCAGGAATCACAAGGCAGCTACGGGTGCTGTTCAGGCACAAACAAGAAAAGCAAGTCTGGCAGCCTGGAAGATCCGGACCGGACTGTGCTAAAGTCTGGAACGTGTGACAGTTCATAGCAGCCTCTGGTTCAGGCCACCAGAGGGCGAGGTGAGCACAGACAAGGAAACAGTCACCACCATGACACTTGAGTTTTATGAGATAGGTATCTCTGGAAACACCACTGCCAGAACTAATACAGGTTGCCACAGGTTGACCATACCTAACATCCAAGGAAAAAAATGCTGACAGCTACTGAACCAGTGCCCCTGCTGTGGGGCATTATGCAATGACCTGTCTCAGAAGCCCCACAGAGAAAACCAAATGAGCCAAGCCTTAAGGAGTTGATAAATGTTGCCTTGTTTCCATCCACGGCCTTGGAGGCACCCCATATTCTGATAGTACCTTGCACTGGGGGAGGTGGACTTGAACCTTTATCTCCTTAAGAAAGCCTAGCCTGGTGTGCCATTTTGGACTCAGGTGCTAGTGTCATGGCAGTTACTTCTTTTTCCCTGAAAGATCAAGAGGGGCATAATCAAACGCGAACGCCCATGTGTAAAAACGTCCATCTCCGGAGATGGCTCCGTGAAGAGGCGGAGCGAACCGTAAAATCGAAACGAGGTGGCCGTCCATCTTCGGTTTTGATTAAACGGTTCAGCCCGCTGAAATCCCATCATTTGTGTCGACTCTAGAGATAGACGACACAAATGGTGAGATCGCTGGACCTAGAGATGGCCGTCCGCGGTTTTCAGCGATAATCGAAACCGCTGCCGGCCATCTCAAAAACGGACCTAATCCAAGCCATATGGTCGTGGGAGGGGCCAGCATTCGTAGTGCACTGGTCCCCCTGAGATGCCTCTATGCCAGCCTCAAATATCATACCTAGCTCCATGACAGCAGTATGCAGGTCCCCGGAGCAATTTTAGTTTAGTTGGTGCTGCGCGGGACCCATGCAGAAAGCAAAAATCGGAAGAAAAAAAAAAACATGCAAGTGCAGTCAGGGACGTCCAAAAAAAAAAACATGCAAGTGCAGTCAGGGACGTCCAAATTAAAACAATAGTAATAGGGGGATTCAAACCAGAGCAATTTTAGTTTAGTTGGTGCTGCGCGGGACCCATGCAGAGAGCAAAAATTGGAAGAAAAAAAAATCATGCAAGTGCAGTCAGGGACGTCCAAAAAAAAAAACATGCAAGTGCAGTCAGGGACGTCCAAATTAAAACAATAGTAATAGGGGGATTCAAACCAGAGCAATTTTAGTTTAGTTGGTGCTGCGCAGGACCCATGCAGAGAGCAAAAATTGGAAGAAAAAAAAATCATGCAAGTGCAGTCAGGGACGTCCAAATTAAAACAATAGTAATAGGGGGATTCGAACCAGAGCAATTTTAGTTTAGTTGGTGCTGCGCGGGACCCATGCAGAGAGCAAAAATCGGAAGAAAAAAAAAACATGCAGGTGCAGTATATTGATATGGTGTTACATTGCCTCCAAGAGCACAAACCCTATGCCATATCCAAGAAGTGTTCATTTGACCAATAATCCAGAAGGTTATGGAAAAAAGGAATTATAAGGTTTCTAAAGTGAAAACTAAGCATTTCAAGTCCTTGTCTAATAGGAGAAATTCAATTAAGGTACAACAAATACAAGCTAGTCTGGATTCTTTTACTCTGTCCCATGCTATTACATTAATGCAAGGTCAGTTAATAATAAAACACATCTTTTTAGGGATTTGTTAGAAGATCATCCAGGCTTTCTGGTGGTGGTTCTTTTTTTTTTTTTTTTTCTTCAAACAGAAACATAATTGGCAATGACAGAGGATCCTGAGAGTTATGTCCCTTAGGATATAAGGTTATACACTTATCATGCAAAGTTAAACGAGTGAGGAGGGTTAGCTTTGGTTTATAAAGAGTTTTTTTAATGTCAAATTATTGGATTCAATTAGTTTACCAGATCTTGAGGTTATGGTTTTTGAGGTAAAAGATGATTCTTTTATAGATTCTTTATGTTGTATATTATTTTATTTTTAAGGTCAAACGTAAAATTGATCCTGTAGATTTTTGGGGTAAAATCAGTGATAAACTTGACACTGAAGATGAATCCTTAAAATAATTCATTGATAACTGGAATCATATTTTCTCACCCTGTTTGGATGAATTAGCACCAGTTATGGATAAACTAGTGACAGAAAACCTTCAAGATGGTTTAGTGAAGAGCTATGGAATGGTTATGGAGAAAGCGTAAGATGGAGGAAGCTAGGGCTGAGTGGAGGTCGGCAATAAATCAATATAAGCTACATATAGTGGCTAGAAAAAGGGAATATTTTTCTAATTTGATGGGTTCCGAGGCATTAGATCAAAAGAAAATAGTATTGTTAATCATTTAACAATTGTGGATAGCCTGTTGCTGCTTCCTGCAAATCAAACTACTCCTAAAGCTAATGAATTAGCTTCCTATTTTGAAGGTAAAGTGGAGAAACTACGAATCCAGATTAATCAATCAGTGAGTTGATTTCATAACTAAAACACAAGTTTTGTATCTCAACCAAACTGCTTTTCACCAACATTACAGTACAGAAACTACATTGAGAGGTATTACCTCTTTCATTTATCTCTTTCTTGATCAAGCAAAATCTGTACTTCTCCTATCCCTAGATTTGCCTGCTGGTTTTGATTTAGTTGATCATCACATCCTTTTGTACCGTCTTCAGTCTTATAGGAATTGCAGGAGCACCCTTAAACTTGTTTGCCTCATATCTAGGTAATCGTCAATATATACAGTATTTCATGACAACTCCCTCTCCACTCCATATAGTACAGAGTGTGGTGATCCATAGGGATCAATCTTGTCCCCAACATTATTCAACATATTCTTGGCTCCCCTGTTAGCTATACATTTATGCCAATGACATTCAAGTACTTATTGTCACGTCTCAAAGCAGCAACTAGGTTTGTGAGCCCTTGGGCCGCTGCCAAGGAGCGGCAGTGGCAGGCAAAACCACCCCAACCAGCGCTGGACTAACACATACACACAAGGCAGGGACTGCAGACAGGGATAAGAAAGCAGGAACACACTGGACAAGGACACTTGGACTGGAATTCAGGACTGGAGCAAGGCTTCACCTGCACTTGACCACCCTTCCCCAGGAGTTGAGCCCCTGGGTGTAGGCAGCCGGCAGGACTTACCGGACTGGGCACGAACTGGATACCAGCAGGAAACACACAACAGAGTCAAGACTACAAGCTGCCAGGCAGCCACTAAGACAGAAGCACAGACAGGAGGGAATCAGGACTAAAAGCTGCCAAGCAGCCACTAATAAAGAACACAGACACAAGACAAGGAAATGCAGACCAGAAACAAGACTAGGAACTAAACAATAAAACCAAAGCTAACTAAACACAAACAAGAACCAGGCAAGAACTCAGAATAAAACTGGACTAGGCAGAAGTGCACAGAGCACACCCACATACCAGGAACCTTAGACGATGCAAAGGCAAACACAGAAGTTTCTAGGTGATTAATAAAGCCCATCAGCACCCGAGGCTCAGCTGCAGCAATCTCCAGGCAAGTACGGGTGCTGTTCAGGCACAAACAAGAAAGACAAGTCTGGCAGCCTGGAAGATCCGGACTGGGCTGAATCCTGACAGTCTATGGCAGCCACCAGTTCAGGCCACCAGAGGGCGAGGGGAGCACAAACCAAGAAGCAGGCAGAAAGCATATTGAAGTACAGAATGGCTCAACATACACAGGTGCAGCACAGTGGATAAATCAGAGCCATGCTGGAAGCAGCCAGCACACAGAGACAGAAACAAAGCTAATTCAGGAAGAACAGACAAAAGCCAGCTTAGAAGCTGACTGCCAGAAATAAGGTAAGCCTGAGAGGGATCACGACCACAGACGTGACACTTATCCCCTTAGATATATGCACTCCCCTTGAGATTGCTGCAGTTAATCAAAAACTTTCCCAACTTTCAGACTGGCTCAAGAATAACAAACTGGTTCTAAATCCTACAGAATCAAAAGTCTCATTCTTTCAACATAGAGTGAGTCCCTCTTTGCCTGCACCACTTTCTCTTGCTAATACACCAGTCCCACAAGTGGAGACTGTCCATATTCTCGGAATACTTATAGACTCCAACCTCTTATTTCTTTCACAAATTTCTCAGGTAGTCAAATGCTCTTTCTATAAACTATGACTTATTTGTTCGGTCCACTCTTCTTCCAAAAGCGCTTAACATATTAGTTCACTCACTGCTTATTTCACAAATGGATTATTGTAATTCTTTGTACAAAAGTCTCTGGGTTATAGACATACACCACTTATAGATATTTGTCTCAACACTAATTTGCATAAATATGACCATGTTAGCCCTTATCTCAAAGAAGCTAATTGTCTTCCCATTACTCACTGTATCACTTATAAACTTGTATTGCTTGTTTTCAAAATATTACAAGCCAAGCAACCTCTTTATCTTTTCTGCCACTTCATTCCTTATAGTCCCGTACATGCACTTTGGTCAGTGCAGCAAAATCAATTAGTGATACCAAGCTATCAAGAAATAACCCATGAGCACACTAGACATGTCATGGGGCCTTTTCTCTGGAATTCACTCCCAGCTTCTCTTCACCTTCAGACTTCGCTAGATCAGTTTGAAACTAACCTTAAAATGCACATTTTCAAGGATGCATATAAATGAGTCCCTATTTGCAGCAGGTAGACCAGGAGGTACCTGGAAGATAACTGTAGCTCTCCCTCTCGTTCTCTCCTCCCCTCTCTGTCCTATCAACTATTGTAGTTCTCCCCCCAACCCTAATGGTTATGTCTGAAATTCTTTTTTATTTGTTTATCTTGTTCCTTTTCTATGATATTTTAGATTGTAAGCAACTCTGAAGGCACCCCAAAGGACGGGATAGTAAACCTATAATAAACTTGAAACTAGAATTTCAAGTTATTTGATGGACTGTTTTTGAGTGTACAGCTCGAGTAGAAGTTTGAGATCAGAGACAGTGTTGCGTGTCTCTTTTGACCAAGCCGTTCATGTGAGATATCAGGATACAAAGCTTTTGGTCTTTTCCATAGCGGGGAATTCTTTATGGAATTCCTTGAAGGGGCAGTTATATTTATGTGTGGAGGACCTCGTTTGTTGAGGCTTTTCTGTAAACAAGACTGAGATAACTTTTTACAGCTTTGAGACAGCATGCTGTACTGTTAGCAGATTTAGCACTTTGCTAACTCTGTTGTTTGTAGTGATGTTTTTAAACTTGTATTTTGTATCGATTGTTTTTTTATAAACTGCTTTGTTTTAAGTGGTATAGAAATTTGTAAAATAAATAAATTATCCTCCTGATTAAAAGTTTGTTCTGTTTGCTGAAAAAAAATTAAGGAGGGTTAGAAAATATTGTGATTTATCTCAGTTTATTTTAGTAGTTCAAACATTGCAGTTGTCTAAATTAGATTACAGTAATTGTGTTTATGCAGGCTGTACAAAAACTTTATTGATAAATATGCAGACTATCCAAAATACTGCGGTAAGAATGATATTTTCAGTTCAAACGTTTGACCCAGTGACTCCATACCTCATTTGTTTGCACTAGTTTCCTATTGAGCCTAAGATTACATGTAAAATATGCATGATGGTATTTAAGATTATCTGTGGGGTGGCTCCCCCATGTATGATAGATCTAATACTCTGCTCGGCAGCTCCGGAATCAGATGAAATTAAATTTCCCAACTGTCAATAAGGTTAAATTGTATAAAACTTTCACCTCTTCATTTTCATATTTGGTGGCCTCAATATGAAATGCATGGTCTCTCTCAATAAGACAATTGAATGAATATTTAGGGCCCTGTTTACTAAGCCACACTGTAGATGTGCAAGCGTTTTTAGTATGTGCTAAAAATTAGCAAGCTCTATTGCTAGAGACACCCATAGGAATATATGTGTCTCTAGCGTATTAGCGCACGGTAAAAACACTAGCGTGCCTTAGTAAATAGGGCCCTCAGTGTTTAGGAAAGCAGTTAAAACGTTTTTATTTTAGGATTAGCTGTTGTCAAAATCTTGATCTACTTTTGGTTTATTGAACGAACTAAAGTATGTTGTAATTTTCAGGACTGTTTTAATCCTAGTTCCTCATAGTTTGTTATCCGCAATGAGCTGAATATGTATTTCTATGGGCTATAAGAACTAAGTAAGATAAGCTAAGAAATCCATTCTAGACTTGTCTTCTCAGAAAGTGCAGATGGATCCCAGAAAGAGAAAGCCCCACATGCATCTGAGACATTCAGTGCTTTGTCTGACTCACCAATTTTTACCATACTTACATTGTGACAGAGAGAGCTTCCTTTGGAGTTCATATGCAGTAATGTATGTAGGCAACATATCAAGGTGCACTTAGATGTTCTTAATCAAGCCAGGGCACCCAAAGCAATTGTGATAATGTCTTTATCTCTCTACCACATTTTCTTGATCTGTCTACATTTCTTGGGATTTTGAGAATGTTCTGTCTCTCTGCATGATGTATGGAATAATCGCTTGACACTGATAAGTCTATTATAAATGCCATTCCATTCCAATGTTTTTCTCTTCTACAACTATGCCCCATTTTCTTGCTTCAGGCTTCTTATTGATAAGAATTGGGAATGTCCCTGATGGTCACAAGCTCTTTATTCTCCATAATTCTCTTAGTGTTGTAAACCCACTGCTTTTCTAGTACAGCAGTGCTATAGTGTTCAGACAGTTTCCAGTGGATGAGATGTGCCACTTTATTGTGTCCTTCTGTACAGAAGTTTTCTGCTATCAGAACTTTGCAGCCAACTACAGGAAGAGTAAAAAGGTTTACAGTTTAAATCTACTTGTATCTGTTTTTGAACAGTTTTTACTTAAGAACATAAGAATAGCCATACTGGGTCAAACCAATGGTCTATCTAGCCCAGTATCCTGTTTCCAACAGTGGCCAGTGCAGGTCACAAGTAACATGGCAGAAATCCAGATAGTAGTAACATTCCATGCTACCAATCCTAGGGCAAGCAGTGGGTTCCCAATGTCTGACTCAATAACAGACTATGAACTTTTCCTCCAGGAGCTCGACACTGTTACCACATTCTCTGACGAGTTCCACCACATCCTCTGACGAGTTCCGGAGCTTAACTATTCATCAAGGGGAAAAAAAATTTCCCTCCTATTTTGTTTTAAAAGTATTTCCATGTAACTTCATTGAGGGCCTCTTTTACTAAGCTATGCTAAGGATTCCTGGTGTGGCAAATGCATCACAGCCCATTCATTTTGAATGTACTGCGTTGCATTTGTAGCACAGGAATTGCTGGCACAGTTTCGTAAAAGAGGCCCCGAGTGTTCCCTTGTCTTTGTACTTTTTGAAAGAGTATAAAATCAGTTCACTTTTACCTGTTCTACACCACTCAGGATTTTGTAGACCTCAATCCTATCCCCCCCTCAGCCATCTCTTTTCCAAGCTGAAGAGCCCTAATCTCTTTAGCCTTTCCTCATATGAGTGCCATCCCCTTTTTATGCTTGCTGTAAATCATCTTGTCTCTTATCCACTGTCCTGGACTGCAACTATCAATCTCCTATTGTTTGGTTAAGGAGAGGTAAACTCAAGTACCCAGCTTTGATCAGTGTATGGGTCTTGGCATAATACTTTGTATTTTCTATTTTATTTGTGTATTTGACACTTAGCCTCATCAAAACTTGGACGTCCCTTTCGATTATGCCCCTCTTTCTGGCCCTTAATAAATACTTTTATAGCGCTCAACAATTAATTGGTCCCTTTCTGAGAGAGCGCGGGGTCTCTTTCTGAGAAAGCGCGGGGTACAAATATAACAAAAAATACATAAAAATAAAATGTTGAGCTTTTTTTTCTTTTTGGCTCTGAGAAAATGTCAAATCTGACGTGCGAAAAATGCAATTACCTTTAGGGGGAAGGAGAAGAGCAGGTGTTGCTCACCGTGGCATTTCTATCCCAGGATGTTGTGCCGACTGCTACCACATCTACCCCTAGATCCTTGCAGGTCAAAAACCACATTGGGTGGACGTGAATCACTTGTTTACTCTTTCCAAAAATACTAGGACTAGGGGGCACACAATGAAGCTGTTAAGTAGTGAATTTAAAACAAATCGGAGAAAATATTTCTTCACTCAACATGTAGTTAAACTCTGGAATTTGTTGTCAGAAAATGTAGTAAAAGCAGTTAGCTTAGCAGGGTTTTATAAAAGGTTTGGCTAACTTCCTAAAAGAAAAGTCCAAAAGCCATTATTAAGATGGACTTAAATCCACTGTTTATTTCAAGGCTAAGCAGCATAAAATCTGCTTTACTCTTTTGGAATCTTGCCAGGTACTTGTAACCTGAATTGGCCACTGTTGGAAACAGGATACTGGGCTTGATGGACCTTCGGTCTGTCCCAGTATGGCAACACTTATGTTCTTATGTTCTAAACTTGGCCCTCATAAAGTCACCAGTACATTACTGCTCTTTGAGTGAAACCAGCCAGGGGATTGGAGGACATGTTAGCTTTCTGATGAGATAAAGATGGAAGGAGCAAGTAGATAGACTGTGCATGAGAGCTAGTGAGAGCCAAGTGCAAACAGTAAAATGAACAGCTGTGCATGATGAGTCCTTGAGAGCTGAATGGGAAGATTTTGTTGTTTCTGTAAATGACGGGAACTTATTCTCAGTTTCTTTATCTCAGGCATGTGCTGTACCAGCAGAGCAGAGAAAATTTTCAGGATGAGTGCACAAAGCAGCTAATTGGTAACATTGTCATAACTCGCTACAATAATCGTACATACCGCATCGATGACATCGACTGGATCAAGTCCCCCAAGGACACTTTCACATTATCTGATGGGAAGGAAATTAGCTTTATTGAATACTACAGGTACTCTCAAGAAAGAAAAGATCCCTAGCCACTGTTTTCTATGACCGTGAGCAGTTACTTGTTCCCTCTATACTTGAACTTTGGGGCAGGGCATTGCAGCCCTGCAATTTGGAGCTTGTGGTGCCCCATGGAGCACCACCATCTTCTCTCTTGCTAATATTTTTCCTGAAGCCCCGTGCCAACAAAGGTGAATATGACCTTCATGTTTTGGCTTATAGGCGAGCCATTGCCTTCTACTTGGAAAGATACACCCAACTTTTTGCTGAAATGAAATAGGCAATAGAGCCTCGTGGGGACACAGCTCTTTAATTTTTTTAAAATCGTCTTTACCAATTGATTCTACTGTTTTGTGCAGATAGGGAAAACACTGTGTGTGTATTAGACAATGCTGTCCCTACCAGTGAGAAATTTGCATTTTTCACTCATGGATTTGCTTTTTAGCATTTCTTGACTGACTTATGCAAATGAAACCCCACAATGAGTCTGTGCACATGGCCCCACGTCCCCCAACAGGCTGCCCCTCATATCTGATAACATGATCAGGATTTGTCAGTCGATAGTTGGCACATGTGCTTAGTCTTGTATGTCCTTTTCTCTCCAGCCAACACTATGGGATAACAGTGAAGGAGGTAGATCAGCCACTGCTGATTCACAGGCCCAATGAGAAGAGACTCCCACAAGGGAAGGTGAGAAATATCACAATACCAGCAGAATTTATTTCTGAGCAGGAGAGGGAAAAGGTAGGCAGGTTTTCCTATTGAAAAGTTGTGACAACTTTGTTCTTTCAGGTGGTGAGGGGGGAAATACTACTCCTACCAGAACTCTCCTTCATGACTGGGATTCCTGAGAAGATGAGGAAGGACTTCAGAGCCATGAAGGTGAGGAACATGGATTGAGGTGTGCTGGACAAGGGGGTTATTTTCATACATAATATGGCAGTGTGTGACTCAGGTGTAAAAGAACAAGGTTTTAATTACAGAGGCAAGGTTGGAGTGCACAGAATGAGGAGATTAGGACTAAATTGTGGAAGGTAGAGGAACAACAGTGGGGTTGGTCTAAGGTTATGTAGTGTGGGGACAGATATTGAGGGGAAAGAGTGATAGATTGACTGCAGTGAGAGGAAGTTTATAGAATTAGGCTCTTGGGTAATTAAGACTTGTTTTAGCTAAAGGATTTGCTTTTGGTCTGTGTCCTAAGTTGTGAAGACATGACAGAGAGTGGATACTAGAGAGCTTTTAAAATCATGAGGGTTGGGGAGGGGAACAAGTTAATGAGGAATATTTATCTTTTCAAATAGTCCTAGATTTAACCAACAAGCCATGAAACTAGTAAGAGAACATTTTATCCATCAATGGTAAACCTAAGTCTGGAGTTTGCCACCAAAGAATACAATCAGTGTTCATGGCCTAGCTATGTTTAAAAATGGTTGGACGAGAAAGATCCATTAACCTTTGGAAATCTAGGGCTGACTGGCAACATGAGTACTTCCCTCTGTACCATAAATCGTACATGAGGCATGTTTGCTGGCTCTGCCTGCTTGTAGCCCTGCCCCTGTGTGGCACGGGTAAAAGTACCCCCACTGTAAAACTACTTGAGTACTTTCATCTGCAACAGGGGAGGGCAGTTTTCAATGAAGAATTTTATCCTGATAAGTGCATTGTTATCTGGTAAAGTTGTTTGAAAATTGCCTTGCCCTTCAGCACAGAAATCTTGTTTTGAGAACGTAAACTCATCACCAAAACCAGCTGCCCGGGAATGAGTTCGTGAAGGTGTGTGGCAGCCCTACTTTCTTCTGTGTTGGTCCTAAATAAAATGTTTCCCAGCGCACTTAATGGTACTTGGACCGGATCTTGTTATTTTATCCTGCTTCTCGTAGAGAAAGTCATTATGTGTTTTATAGCACTTCAGAGATAAGCTCTTTGATGTGTGTATCAAGAAAAAAAGTGTGTGTCATGGAAAGCAATTAGTCCCTGAGGGTACAAAAACAATATTTATAACCCACATACAGAGTGGAAGGCATATTTTGTACATGCTGATCTTATTCCCCAAATGCAAGTAGAACATTATAAGAAACTGCACTTTCACAGATTACTGTTCACGGTGACAGAAATCTTCCATAAAAATCTGGCTGCCAGCTTTTATTTGTTGTATAGAATGACTGGCCTCCAGGGCAGAGATGGCTGGCAGGATCTTTGTGGTCTGGTTCCATGGTTGCCCATCTTCTGAGCACCTTTTCCTTTCTTCCTTTAGGATCTTACACAACAGATTAACCTGAGCCCAAAGCAACATCACATAGCCCTGGGGCAGCTTCTGAAGAACATTGAGAGCAATGAAGCCTCAAAGAATGAAATGTCACGCTGGGGGCTGCGCCTGGACCAGGACATTTACAGGGTGAGGGATAGAAGGGGGAGAAGCACTGAGAGGACCACCCACTGATACTTAGGAAGAAATAAACCACCCAAGGCTGCATCAGTTTGCTCTTTATTAGATACCTCATCAAGTATTTGTACAATTACAGATCAGTGATATCTCATAGGGAGTACAGAATATAGCTACATGGAATTACCTCTATATCTGAGACTCCAACAAGCAACATGTACAATCGGTTATGGGAATATAGCACCACAGCTACACATAGGTGTTCTCGGGTCTGAGTCTTTAATGCCGAAGCCAATTAGTGGATATAAAAGACTCAAAGCTACTTATGAGAAAGCAATTGGGTTACTTGCCAATTCAGATACAATTGATTGGTTTCTCATAGGGAGAGAACAGCTCGGCTGGTTCAAAGGTACCAGCTGCGGCTGTCTCTCTCCCTTGAAGTAGGAAGTACACTCATTTTTTATATGCCCATTCAGGATACAGGTAGTATGACAGTAATCACATCTTATTGGATCTATGCTAGTATAATGGTTAACACTGGTTATGGTAATGAGTTGATTAGTATTTTACTGGAAAGGTCAATAATAGACTAGCTTTTACTGGAAGACTAAGTCATCTTCCTGAGAAGCCATCTTGTTCTGTTTTTCAGGAACATCTGTTATCACCATATTGCCACATTCATGCAACTCTGCAAGTTAGACCCCCCCCCCCCCTTCCTTATTCTTTGCAGATGTCTGCTTGCTCTGCAGTGTCTCAATAGCTCATGAGCCCTTGAGCAGCACTGGAGTTCAAGTCAGAATCACAGGCCTTTAAGTTTTTCTCTCATTTTGGACCAAATAATAATAATATTCATATCCCCACTTGAAGGTCTGTATAAACACAACCTTCACCAAATATGGTTAAGGCTAGTGCTCCTTGCTAGTGACCTAGTCCTGCACCTAGGTGTTTGCTCTCACCTCAAAATCTTGAGCCAACTCTTTATTGTCATGAGCTCAACAAACATATGATTAGTACTCTGATTGCAGGCTATCTTGGGTTGCAGGTATCCAGAATCCCTAAGCAGGTTGGGATTCCCGAGCCTTACTTTACCCGTCATGGCCACCCAATCATGAGCACTAAGAAGCGGATAGTAAATAGGAGAGGCACTAGTAAAGGGAATTTTTGTGTTTAAGATTGCCAATGGTGTAATTAAAAATAGGCTGACACAACCGTCAGGGTTTCCATCATAGAGCAAAACGGTAGCAACAATTTCTATGGGTAATTCGTATACTAAGAAGGGTCATACTATGGTTGAATATACTAAGATGGGTTACACTATAGCTAAATAATTGCATAGCTAAATGACATTTAAACAGGGGTTTCAATGTCTATAGCATGTAAAACATAGAAAAGCAAGTCTAAAAACAATAAGGGTTCAGTTACGAGCGTCCATCTACAATGGAAACTGTGTCATTAGCAACATGAATTAGCTAAAAGGGAGTGAAAGGAAAATAAAATAGAACCTTTCCAATTTAAACAGAATTAATGTTAAACTAAAAATAAAACAAAATATGAATCCATAATGTCTATAAATGGTAATTGTGAATATCAAATTATTTATCTCCTGATTTGCTTGGCTCTCTTGTGCTGGAGGTTCTGGTTCTGAGATGTCTCCAGTTGTGATTCTGAGTCCTGTACTTTACTGAAGACTGTAATATCTTTTCGGTGAACCCAAGATGTATGGTTCTCAAACTTGGCCGTAGTAGAGGTCACAGCTTCAACTTTAAATGGGTATACTTTCTATGGGCTAAGTCTCCTATTCTCTGCAGTGTCTCAATAGCTCATGAGCCCTTGAGCAGCACTGGAGTTCAAGTCAGAGTCACTCATTTTGGATCCTGAACCAAAGTCAGGCCTGGTACCAAATAATAATAATATTCATTATACAGATAAGCAAGTGTGGCTGCATCGCCTGTGAACTACATTACACACAATGTATTGCTCCTGTATCTTTGCAGTGGAAACTGCAGCAGTGAATGTCCTTAAAAATGAGAATCACATTATAAACTAGTGCAAGGCTGTCAGAGTACATAACACTCCCCGCCTGGTATCGGTAGATACCACTATCATTATTATCACAATTTATCAAATTAATTGCATTCGAAGTCCGTTATTTGTATTCAGGCTGTCCACCGGCTGTCACGATCCCAGGCTTCAAACAAACAGTCACGAACCCAGGAACAACGTGAGTCCTGGGCCTATTGTCTTTGAGTGGCAGCAGGAGGCAAAGCCTACCAAGCAGGACTAGACTAACAAGCTTGGCTTGGCTGGAACCAGATGTTGGGACGGACTTGGCTTGGCAGGAACAGGATTCAGGATGCTGGAACAGGGTTCAGGATACTCGAACAAGCTGGACGGGAACAGGGTTCAGGATGCTGGAACAAGCTTGGCAGGAACAGGATTCAGGATGCTTGAGCAGGATTCAGGATTTTCAAACAAACTTGGCAGGAATGGGAGCTGAAAGCAAACAGAGCAGAGACAAGCAGGAAGGGGACTGGAGCTGAAGACAAACAGGGCAGACACAAGCAGGATACAAAGCTGTCCCACACAGACCAACAACAGAACTAAGGCTGAAGCTACGGTAGAGAGGGACTAGAACAAGCAAGACAGACTAGGCAGGACACAAAGCTGACCCACACAGACAGACAGACAACAGGACTATGGCTGAAGGCTGAACCTAGCACACAAACAGACCGAGAAGAACAGAAGCAGAAGTGCCCACAGGCACATAGACTATGAGCAAGGTAGAAGTGCTACACTTCCTTATAAACAAGACAGAGGCAGGAAATACACGGAACCCAAAGTGAGGCTTAAAACACACATGAAAGAAACAATGCAGACAGTAGCCAGCAAAGCAGCTGACCATTGGGACAAAGGGTGAGTCAGAGAGGGATCACGACCCCAGTCGTGACACGGGCTGTAGGTTCATCTTCATCACACATGAGTTGAAACGAGAGACAGACAACAACAACACTAGACAACACAAAAGAGAGAAAGAGTCTTTGGTCTTAATGGGAGGATGGCGACTCTCTGTGCTTGTGCTTCTTCGGGTGGTCCAGGAAGCAAAATCTTGGTGGTGGATCATACGGGCCATTCACTGTAGACAGGATGCTTTGTTGGGTGCGCTGTTGCAGCTGGGTGGAGACCCAAAAGGTGAAGATGTCCTTTTTTAGGTCCCAGCTTAGGCCAAGGCGGTGTTGAAATGAGGGTGTGTCCACGCCTAGGTCTAGGTCCTTCGGGTCTCTAGCACGGTCTGCTGAAGGGAATGACTCATCTTTTCTGAACTCTTTGTTCATCATGTTCAGGAACTCTTTATATTTTATGGAGAAGGCAGGTTTGTCTCCATCTTTGGTGGGCTGGAACAGTGAGCTTCCCAGGTGTTCTAAGTCTGGGTCCTTCAGGTCTCTAGTATGGTCTACTGAAGGAGATGACTCATCTGTACTGAATTCTGTACTCATTATGTTCAGGAACTCTTTATCTTTTATGGAGAAAGCAGGTTCATCTCCATCTTTGATGTTCTGGAACACTGAGCTTCCCAGGTGTTCTCCTAAGTCTGCTGGAGAGACTGTTTTGTAGAGCGTTGGGACAATGCTCTGTTCCTTCTGGGCGGGAGCTTCTTTGGTGGTTATATGGTTGGTACATGGCTGGAACAAGGAAGGGCGCCCACTTTCTAGGACATTGGTGGAAAGTACATTGACATTTGACTTTCTTGTTCGCTGGAGGCAGACATCGCCTACTGTTGTCCAACCCAAGTTGAGTGAGTGTGCGAAGGGAGCACTGTGTTGCATGATTCACGGATGTCCAGGGATTCTGGTGCATCTCTGTCCAGCAACAGCGAGATCTCAGCATCTGGATTCAAGTGTGCAAGCTGGTCGGTTATAGGCCTCAGGTAGGGGTGATTCTGGGCAGCCTGTAGCTTGGGAACACCATCTTCGTTATCTGGTATCTGATCACATTAGACTTGTGTGAGTGATCATGGCTTGGTGCCGCCATTCATAGCCTCTATCACATAACCGCTTGCTGTTTGCCCTGCCATCCATACGGCCCTTGCACAAGTTTTGATGCTGTCTGGGGAGTAGTTTTGGTGGATGTCGAACAGGTCATAGCGCTCTGATCTTGTGAGAGACCTGTTGCTCTGCTTGTCTATGACGATGTACGTTTTGGCTGCTTTGTCACGTTGTCCTTCAAGGTGCACTTCGGTCAGGCACGTCTTGGCTCAGGATCTCCCTTCACGGTCTCCTTCGCACACTTTCGTGCATCTCTGAGTGGCTTGGAATGGGTGCCTTCTCCTCCCTCTCCCCGCCATGATTCAACTCGGGGTTAGAGTTCGGTTCGGCATCATCTGGGTGTATGGCATAGACGCTCTGGTCGGTGCCATGTTCTGTACACTTGATAGGTACTTCGCAATCTTTGCCGAGATGATCTGAGTTCAATTCTTCTATACGTGCAGCTGTTTCCTTTTCCAGCCCATGTGGCATCGTATACATCTCTTGCTTAGGAGTAGGCCTCATACTCACTACGGTACCCTTGGAATCGGGTTTCCATGCCCTGTAACGCTCAGGGCGGTCATAGACCTAGGTAAGCTCTGCGCTCCACAGATCTTTGCTAGCCATATACTCTGCTGGCTCGTCTCTTGCTGCAGTTTCAAGTCGAGCAGATGACGTCACTGCTGGTTGGTTGCCTTGTGCTCTTCTGAAGCCCGATGAGGAGTGTGGCTGTCCAGCTCCCTCAGGTTTAGGCCAAAGGAGTTCAGCCGATATCCTGCTTGAGAGCGACTGCTCCGGTCTCTTTTGCCTGCACCATGTGTGAAGGCTCAGACTCTGCGATGAGTGTTCTTGCTCGAGTCTCTCTTGCCCCCACCCTGTGTGAAGGCTCAGACTCTGCGATGAGCATTCTTGGTCAGGTCTCTTTTGCCCCCACCCTGTGTGAAGGCTCAGACTCTGCGATGAGCGTTGTTGCTCGGGTCCCTTTTGCCCCCATGCTGTGTGAAGGCTCAGACTCTGCGATGAGCGTTGTTACTCGGGTCCCTTTTGCCCCCACCCTGTGTGAAAGCTCAGACTCTGCGATGAGCGTTGTTGCTCGGGTCCCTTTTGCCCCCACCCTGTGTGAAGGCTCTGACTCTGCGATGAGCGTTCTTGCTCGGGTACCTTTTGCCCCCACCCTGTGTGAAGGCACAGACTCTGCGATGAGCGTTCTTTCTTGGGTCTCTCTTGCCCCCGCCCTGTGTGAAGGCTCAGACTCTGCAATGAGTGTTCTTTCTTGGGTCTCTCTTGCCCCCACCCTGTGTGAAGGCTCAGACTCTGCGATAAGCATTCTTGCTTGGGTCCCTTTTGCCCCCACCCTGTGTGAAGGCTCAGACTCTGCGATGAGCATTGTTGCTTGGGTCCCTTTTGCACCCACCCCGTGTGAAGGTTCAGACTCTGTGATGAGCGTTCTTGCTCGGTTCCTTTTTGCCCCCACCCTGTGTGAAGGCTCAGACTCTGTGACTGAAATGGAGTGTCTCCGTTAGCGCATCCTTCTGGAGCAAGTGCCAGTGGTAGTGCATTCGTATGCATACATGCGTGTGGATCACTGTAATACTGGCTTGCCTCCGTTGCGCTTCTGCCTTGGGCTCGCTCATTTCAGGTGCATTAAACTCTGATGAAAATAGATCAGGTTCCTCAGGATATGAGGGTTCTTCTGACTCAAACTGCTTCAGTGCGCTAGTAGGTGATGGGGTGTGTGCCATCGCATGAGTTTCAGTTCTTAGAGCAGGATCTTCAGAGACAAGGTGGCTAAGTCGTTTCTTTCTGCCATTCTGACCCACAGCAGCTTCGAGAACCTTGGCCTTTGCCTCAAGTGAAGCTATTTTTTTCTCTTGCTGGAGTGCTTCTGCGATAATGTCCAGCTCAGCTTTTTCACGCGCAGTCTCAGCCTCCATCTCAGCCCTTTTGCGTGCTTCTCCAACCTCCATCTTGGCCCTTCTGCGGGCTTCCTCAGCCTCCAGCACAGCCCGTTCTAGCTTCAGGGCAGTTTCCTGTTCAATGTAGCGATGGCAAGCTTTGGCTACCTCTACCATAACCTGCGCCTGAAGGGCCGCCGACCTAGCTGTCGATTGGCTGGAGTGGTTTGTTGCCCGTGACTTGGAGGATCTTGAAGTTTTGGATGTATATCTAGAGAAGTGAGAGCACAGGGAGCTGCTGTCTTGTGGATTTACAGTTGCATCTGCTGCTTTCTTTACAGCCTTGGCTACTTCCGTGCTAAGCTTTCGGTCTTTGGCTTCTTGGAACGCCTTTCTCAAAAGACTGTGATCTGTATTTGTCTCATCTAAGAACTGGTAATACTCTTCTGCCTTTTTGTTGTAGAGTGCATAACTGGTCTGTAGTGATAACAGACAGGTGCCACTGTCTGCCCCTGCCTTTGAAATAATAAACATGTTTCTTTCCACCTCATGCCACAGCCTGTATAGATTCTCCTTATATTTTTCCTGTTTTGCTTGATAAATTTCTAGGAATTTCTGGGTTAACTTGCGAGTTCTTCTACTCTTGAACCCTTGTTGGGACTGGAGGGAGAGGGTGTCTACCGTATCTGCGTTGCCTTCTGGCTGTTCCTTCGTGTCTGGTGCAGGGGACACTTCGTCTGGTACTGACTGTGAGACATTAAATTCTGCCATTCTGTGCTTGTTTGCTTATTACTACTACTACTACTACTTAACATTTCTAGAGCGCTACTAGGGTTACGCAGCGCTGTACAGTTTAACAACGAAGGACAGTCCCTGCTCAAAGGAGCTTACAATCTAAAGGATGAAATGTCAAGTTGGGGCAGTCTATATTTCTGAATAGAGGTATAGTGGTTAGGAGCCAAAGGCGACATTGAAAAGGTGGGCTTTGAGCAAGGATTTAAAGATGGGCAGGGAGGGGGCCTGGCGTATGGGCTCAGGGAGTTTATTCCAAGCATGGGGTGAGGCGAGGAAGAAAGGGCGGAGCCTGGAGTTGGCGGTGGTGGAGAAGGGCACTGAAAGAGATTTGTCTTGAGAGCGGAGGTTACGGGTAGGAACGTAAGGGGAGAGGTAAGGAGGGGCTGCAGATCGAGTACATTTGTAGGTTAGTAGGAGAAGCTTGAACTGTATGCGGTACCTGATCGGAAGCCAGTGAAGTGACTTGAGGAGAGGGGTGATATGAGTATATTGGTCCAGGCGGAAGATAAAACGTGCAGCAGAGTTCTGAACGGACTGAAGGGGGATAGATGGCTAAGTGGGAGGCCAGTGAGGAGTAGGTTGCAGTAGTCAAGGCGAGAGGTAATGAGAGAGTGGATGAGAGTTCGGGTGGTGTGCTCAGAAAGGAAAGGGCGAATTTTGCTAATGTTATAGAGGAAGAAGCGACAGGTCTTGGCTATCTGCTGGATATGCGCAGAGAAGGAGAGGGAGGAGTCGAAGATGACTCCGAGGCTGCGGGCAGATGAGACAGGGACGATGAGGGTTTTATCAACTAAGATAGAGAGTGGAGGGAGAGGGGAAGTGGGCTTATCTATCTTTACTAAGTGAAGGGTCAGCTCTTCTATGCAGGGAGGCTGGAGGTGTAGAGATTACTCGGTATGGGAGCTGTTGCTGGGACTTGCTAGCTTTGCAGTGGCTTCTCTCTCTGCTCTGGGTTAAATCTGCCTTTCACACTGCTGAAGTCAATACTGGATCAGGTTTCAGTGATAAGTTAATGAGCAGAGGGGATGGGAGAGAGTGCGTAGCTCTGAGTCACAGTTCTCCCTCAATCAGTATCCTAGCAACTGATGTCCTGGAGATCTTCAGGGCTCAGATTTCTGACTTGGGCTGGAGGAAGAGGGGAGAAAGAACTTCAAAGCATCTTCAAAGTGATCAGCACACAGGTGTGAGAATTCAACACATAGAATTCACGCAGGAAGATTCCTCACCAACTCTGCAACAGTCGCTTTTTAAACCACTTTCCTCTCTGGTCTTTCTTATGCTTACTTAAAGGTTAAGATGTTCATAGGTTTGCCAATACAAAACAGTTTTTTCTTTTTCTGATTCTCTAGCTGCTGACTTTATTACTGAGACCCAATGGGAGGGGCTGCTGTCGAGCAGGGAAGAGTACTTAAGCTTAATCACTCTCAGGAATGTGGTCAGCGAAATGTTAGCATGGAGACACTGGGTTTGACTTCTATAAATCTTCTGTTTCTTCACAGACAGCCTTTCATAAGCTTGCTTTTCTGATAAATGCATTTAAACTTTAAGAGCTCCATACATTGCTTTTCTTTAGCTACAAGTTCACTTAAATGCAGATCAACAGCTCTTCTACTAAACACACTTGAACAGCTCCAACATTTCTTTAGCTGCAGGTTCTCTTGAATGCAAATCAGTTAGCATCCAGGCAATATAAGCAGAGTTACTCAATTCCCTTTTTCCTTTCTGGTCTGGTTAACTCACACACATTTGTCTTTTCACACTTCGCTCTTCTGCTGTTCTTTTCAGATGGCTCTTAAAGCACGATTATCCTGCTGCAACTCCTTCAACTCCTCAATAGCTATTTAGTTTTTACTTTTTATTGTTCAATAGTTTTTATTAAAGAAGATGGAGTTTAACAATGTAATTGAGTCTTGTACACAATCCTCTTTATCACATCACTTGTTAACTTTAACCAATTCTAACATCAACAACAAAGTACTTTTATTATTATTGTTCTTCCCCCTTATGCCCCCCCTCCCCTCCCATCCACCCTTCCCAAGCTTCCCCCCCAACTAACCCCTCCCCCCTCCCTCTCACTCTTCTCCTCCTTATATGTTTGCACATTTCAGTCATCTGTTTATTGATTATACATTTGCAACGTATTCATTATTAAACTGCGGGCTCTGCCCCCCATCGATTGAATATAAGGTTCCCATATTACCCAAAACTCCTTTTTCTTTTTGGGAGTGTCTCTCGCATCTCTGGCCTCCCACGCAGCGAGCATCTGCAGCCCGCTACGCCAATGCCAAAATGAGGGAGCTTCCTCCTGTATCCAATATTGCATTATACACATTTTCCCAATGATACAGACTTTATACATAAACTGGCGTTCTGCTCTTCTCAAATTTGTCCTACTGCCTTTATATCCCAATATACACCTCTGAGCGGTCAGCATAACTGGTTTATGTAATATATATACACAATACTGCTTGATTCTCATCCAGAATCTCTGTATGGAAACACAATCCCATAGCATATGTAAAAACGACGGATCTGTGCTTCCACATTTGTAACATTTACTCTCTGATATACGTCCCGCATAATACGCTTGTTTAGGTGTGAAATATCCCCGCATGATTATACGATACTGAGTTTCCCTATGTCTTGCATAATGCAAGTTGTCTTTAATCTCTGTCATGTGTGTTAAAATGCCATCTTCTGTGATTGTCAGTCCTAGATCATTCGTCCATTTTTGGGCCACCCCTGCTAATGACTTAGGTACTTTCAGCTGTGATATTGCTATATGCATCCCCGACACCGTAACCCTGTCTATCCCTGGGGGTAAGAAAAAGTGTTCCAGCAGAGGATAAAGCTCTCTAGAACACCCCTCTCTTATCAATCTAGCCATATAAACCTTCACCTGCAGATATGAGTACCAATCTACATTGTCCTCCCCTACTATCTGTCCCAATTCACCTTGTGTCCTCATCCGTCCTGTATTGTGTAATACGTCTGCCACTACCACCACCCCTTTTGTTGCCCATCTGTGGTGTCTACTCGATTGAATACCCGACTGGAAATCAGCATTGCCCATTAATGGTATCATGTCGGTACATCTGGGATTCTTCCCCAGGAGGTGAATTACATATTCCCATGTCTTTCTCATTGGAGCCAACAAAAGATGCTGCCTCCACTCTGTAGGTATCTTATGTGTGGGAGCATGTAATAAGTAATAGGGATGATACGGTTTAAATAAGCTTCGTTCCATCTCCCATGGGGTGTATTCTTCCGTTCCTAGTACCCAGTCTGCCATATGTCTTAATAAGCATGCCCAGTTATAATCTCGCAAATTAGGTAACCCCAATCCTCCTTTCTGCAATTTTCCACTCAAATTTTCAAATTTAATTTTTGGCTTCTTGCCCCCCCAGCAGAAGTAGGACAGCATTCTCTTTAATTTTTTTAAATCCTTCTGTTGTAAGTATAATGGTAGCTGTCGAAATACGTACAGCCATCTGGGAAATAACACCATGCTGTACAGGCTGATTCTCCCATTTAGTGTCAACGGCAAGGTATGCCAATGGGTCAATGTCTGCTTCGTCTGTCTCAGAAGGCTATCTATATTTTTCCTATAAAGTTGGCGTGGATCCGCTGTCAGAGTTATTCCTAAATATTTGAATTCACCTGTGACCCATCGTAAGGGAAACTCCCCCCTCCACCCTGCCAGCATTGTGTCCTGTGTTGGCATACTTTCTGATTTTTGCATATTAAGTTTAAAGCCCGAAAATGAGCCATATTCTTTAAATCGTTCTAGCAATACCGGTAGTGCCACCTGTGGCTTGGTAAGGTGGACTAAGAGGTCGTCAGCGAATGCCGAGATTTTAAATTCATGAGGTCCCATTCTCACCCCTGTGATCTCCTGGTCCTCCAGTATTGTCCGTAACAGCGGATCCAGGGTTAAAGCAAATAACAAGGGGGACAAGGGGCATCCTTGTCGTGTGCCTCTACCAATCTCAAACGTTTCAGTATAGTCCCCGTTAACATATAGCCTGGCTAAGGGGTTTTTATACAATGCGGCTATAACTTTTACAAATGACCCTGCAAAACCATATGCTGACATTGTCCGAAACATAAATCCCCAGTCTACTCTATCGAACGCCTTTTCGGCGTCGAAACTTATTAGTAAGGAGTCTTCTTTCTTTCTTCTTACCCATTCTAATGAGGCTAATATCTGTCTAATATTCTTGACTATCTGTCTCCCTTTAATAAATCCTCCTTGTGGTAAGGCTATGATGTCTGGTAAGATCCTTGCTAGTCTATTGGCATAGATCCCCGCCAGTAGCTTGGTTTCATAATTAATCAAGGAAATTGGTCTATATGATTCTGGCCTAATCAGGTCCTTTCCTGGTTTGGGGAATACCACAATGTCTGCCACTCGAAGTGTCTCTGGTAGACATTCCTGATCTACTGCCCGTTGAAAGGCCAGCATTATTGGGTTCCCAATCTCTGCCTCTAACAGTTTATAAAATTCGGCTCGATACCCATCAGGTCCCGGAGCTTTTTGTAAAGGACTATTTTTGATTGCCCTGGTTATTTCGTCTAGTTCAATGGGCTTGTTAATCATTTCCTTCTGGGCCTCTGTTATCTGTGGTATTACTATATTATCTAGATACATCTCTGGCTCTAACTGATCTTCTGTGACTGGCTGATATAGCTGGGTATAATATTCTAAAAATATTTGTCTAATTTTACTCTCTGAGTTTGTTACAGTTCCTGAGGGATGTTGTAAAGTAAGCACCCTTTGTGGGCCAGTCTTTTTCCTGATCAACCCTGCGAGCATTTTACCTTGCTTATTACCAAATTTATAGAGTTGATATCTGTAGTATACTGCTGATTTGATAGCTCTTTGATGGATTAAAGTATTTAAATTTATCTGTGTGACTAATAACTGCTCTCTTATTGTGCCTTGGGCTGTGTCTCTATATTGACGTCGCAATTTGACTAATTGCTTCCCTAGCCTGAGTATTTCCTGTTCCCGTCTTTTTTTCTTTCGGCTGCAGTAAGCTATTATTTCTCCTCGGAGTACAGCTTTCGCTGCCTCCCAGTACAATATAGGTTCTAATGTATGCCTCTCATTATGAATCTTATATTCCATCCATTTCTCTCTTATATAACTCAGAAATTCATCATCATAATAAAGCTCAATTGGGAATATCCATTTCCGTCTCTTAGATTGTGTGTCTTGTCTATTAACAATGATATAGATTTGCGCATGGTCAGATATTATGGTGGCATCTATGCCTGCCCCTTGTACATCTGGAAGAGCCCCCTCATTAATCAAAAGATAATCAATCCGGGATTGAGTATGATGTGCTCTTGAGTAGTGCGTATAATCTCTAAGACCTGGATTTAATATTCTCCACACATCTATAACTTCCAGTGTGTCACACATCCAAGCAATGCCCTTCATATGATCCCCTTTTCCTCCACCCTTATTACAGGTTTTATCTATGGTTGCGTCCGCCACTATGTTAAAGTCTCCCCCAATTACCGTCTGCACATATGGGTCTTGTAGTTTAATTTTTTGAATACGCATAATTAAAGTTTGAAAGAACCTTTTGCTGTACACATTCGGGGCATATACATTCACCAATAGCATTGGCATTCCATCTATCGTCACCTTAGCTATGATAAATCGGCCCTCTGGGTCTGTATATACATAATTCTGAGTTACTTGTAGTGTTTTATGAATCAATATTGCTACTCCTGCTTTTTTCCCCACTGCAGGGGCCTCTAATACAGTACCCACCCACCATGATTTTAGTTTTGCATGTTCCTGTGTTGTTAAGTGTGTTTCCTGTAACATAGCTATTAATGCTCCCTTTTTGCGCAATTCCCCCATTATTTTCTTTCTCTTTATGGGCGAGCCTATACCTCCAACATTCCATGAGTATATTTTCATATCTTTCATGTTATTCCTCCATATTTTGCTTCCAATAGCTGGCTAATTTCCTGCCAAGTCCCGGACTGCTGTCCCAGCTGCAGCCGTCCCACATATTTACCATATGTCTTATATTGCGACTGAAAGTGTCTGTACCCCAACATTCCCATCCTCTTTCCCCTTTGAGAAGAATTTAGCTTTTTCTTTTCCATTCTGCATATATTGCGTCCCCTCCCCCCCTTATCTCCTATTCCCCATCCCCTCCCTCTGACCCTTGCCATTAACCAAACTTTCCCCCCGCTTGGCTGGTCACAACTAACCAATGCTTACCTCCCCTCCCCGTTCTAGTCTTGATCTATTACCCCTTTCACCCTCTCCCAAATGTGAAAGATACCATTAATAGCATTCAGTCCCATCCTTATGTGTATGCCATTTACCTTCCCACTTCTTCCCCTGTATGATATTCACCTAACGCGTACTTCTTTATATATTGCCTTCTCCCCTCATCTTTAACTTTCAATTCAAATCCAACAACATCAACTATCAAGTCCTGATCCATGTATAATTTTAAGTTCTTACAAACTCTCTCCTGCTCCTGTCTGTCTCCACTTTTTCCCAAACTTTTTCATATCTTCGTGTATTCCGTGTATCCTGCTATCAGCCTGCTCAGGTTCAAATAGGTCAAGTAGATCCAGTCTCTGCAGACTCCATTTCTGCTGCCCGCTCCAAGTCGGCTACAAAGGCTCCCGCTTCTTTCTCCGATGTAAAAATTTTTAAGCTTCCATTATATGTCAGTTTCAAAGTAGCGGGGTATTGCAAGGAGAAGCGAATCTTCATCTCAAATAGCTTTGAACACACTGGCGAAAATGCCCGCCTTTTTGCTGATATTCCAGCCGAATAGTCTTGGAAACACAGAATCCTCTTGCCTTCATAGGTTAAAGTCGTTGCGGAGCGTGCTGCCTGTAATATACATTGTTTATGCACAAAATTTAATATCTTGCAGATAACCACTCGTGATGTAGTTTTCCCCATCTGGCGAGTTCCCAGGCGATGAGCTCGCTCTATTCTCAATGGGCCTATTGATTCTGGAAAATCCACCTGTGTATTCAGCCATTGTTCCAGGGTTTTTTCCAACTGACGGGCCCCCAGCGCCTCTGGCAGACCCACCAGGCGAATATTGTTCCGTCGGGAACGATTTTCTAAATCTTCGATTTTACTTTCCATGTCTGCCACCAGTTTCTTCATGTTTTTCTGAGCCTCCTCCAAATCTGTAACACGGTCCTCAACCACGCTGGTCCGTGTCTGGAACGCCACACATTCTTTAGTCAGCTCTCCGATCTTAGCGTTCAGCTGTTCCAGTTTACCATCCAGCTTTTGGTCTATCGGGGCCAGACGCCGCTCAAGCAGATCCTCCATCACTACTGTGAGTTCTGATGTTATCTCCGCTATCCAAGCGGAGGAAACCGATGTTCCCGCCTCGGGAGGAGACGCCGCCATTTTGTACTCGGTCGTCTTTCCCCTCTGCTTGTCTCGCGGCGCTGATCTCGCTGTCATTTTCAGCTTTTACCGGTAGAAATGTCAACAGGAGCACTCCCCAGACCTTGTGCTACTATTTTATATATTTTGGAGGGTCCAATTCTTTTGCTGATTTGCGAACGGGTAGGTTGGCGACGGAGAGAGATTCACCCGCGACCGCTCTCCATCACAGCATCACGTGACCCCCTTAGTTTTTACTTTTATTTTTTTACTGTTCAGGCCTCTCATAGACTTGTTACCGTAAAGTCTATGATATCTTGGAGTATAACCTTGGCACACCAATCACACCTGAAGTCTCTAATATTTTTCTGAAGTCTCTTTTATTTGAATAAATCACAGATAATTTACTCACAGTCAGATGTTCAGAAGTGCTGCCCCAGGGCACAGAGACTCCGTAATTCTGAGGGCTGTTTCAGTGGTTGGAGGTGAGAAGTAGTTGAGCAGATAGAAGTATCTCAGAGCTGTGTGACTGGAATGTGCGATATCTCATTAGGGAGGAGATAATTTCAAGGTAAATGTCACGATTGTGGTCGTGACCCCTCTCAGACTCACCTTATTTCCGGAGGTCAGCTTCTGAGCTGGCTTCTGTCTGTTCTTTCTTCCTGAGTTAGTTCTGTCTCTGTGTGCTGGCTGCTTCCAGCATGGCTCTGATTACTCTACTATACTGCACCTGTGTGGGTTAAGCCTCTCTGTGCTTCAGTATGCTTTCTGCCTGTGTCTTGGTTTGTGTTCCTCATGTCTTCTGGTGGCCAGAACCGGAGGCTGCCATAGACTTTCCAGACTTTCTTTTTGGTCCGGTCCAGATATTCCAGCCCTCCAGACTTGGTTTGAAGTTTGGCAGCTAGCCTCACCTGTAGCTGCCTCATGATTCCTGCAGCTGAGTTCAGCTGCTGATGGGTTTATTACCACCTGTAAACCTTGTGAGTTTGCCTTTGCATCGTCTAAGGTCCCTGGTTTGGTGGTGCTTTGTTGCACTTCTGCCAAGTCTGGTTTTTGTATAGTTCCTTGTCTGATTCTAGTTAGTCTCTTTAACATTGCTTTTGACTCGTAACCACTCGCCTCCACCTACCCTCCTCTCCTCCTTCCTGTACACATTAATTGATTTGATTTGCTTACTTTATTTTTGTCAATTAGATTGTAAGCTTTTTGAGCAGGGACTGTCTTCTATGTTTGTGCAGCGCTGCGTACGCCTTGTAGCGCTATAGAAATGTTAAAGAGTAGTAGTAGTTTAGCTTAGGTTTGCTTGTTTCCTAGTCTTGTTTCTTGTTTGTATTTCTGTGTCTAGTTCTTGGTTGTCTGTGTCTCTTGCTAGTGGCTGCCTGGCAGCTTTCAGTCCTGTCTCTTGTCTGTCAGTATTTGCGTGGCAGCTTTCAGTTCCTGTCCTTTAGCTTGTCCATTTCCTGCTTTGTGTAGTATTGTCTGTCTGTGAGTCCTAGCCCAGTTTCCTGCCTTGCTGCCTATGTATATTCCTTTCCCCTCTGACCCTCAGTCCCTGTTCAGCCTAGTTGGTATCCAGTGCCTGCCCTGTCCGGTAAGTCCTGCCGGCCGCCTGCACCCAGGGGCTCAACTCCTGGGGAAAGGCGGTCAAGCGCAGGTGAAGTCTGGCTGGTTCTGTCAGAGTTCTGCCTTGTCTCTGGTGTGGGGTGGTTTTGCCTGCCACTGCTGCTCCACGGCAGTGGCCCAAGGGCTCTCGAACCTAGTTTCTGCCTTGAAAGCCTGACAGTAAAAAACCAAGTTCATTGCAGGGAGTTTCAGCAGGACAGTGCTGTCTGAAGCAAGATGATGAATTCCTCATGTCTGTAGCAAGATGGTGAGTGCCTCATGGCTGAAGGGACAAAGAGGTCAAGAAGCCTCACACAGGCTCAAGGAGGAGCAGGTAAAGACCAACGGGGACAGAGCCTGTCATCGGGTAGCAAGGGGTGGTCCTAGAGGACGGCTCTCGATTGGAGGGAAAGGTCATACCTGGCTGACCTCTCAGTGGAAACTGCAGCATGAAAGTCCTTAGAAATGAGAATAACAGTAAAAGCATTACACACATTCTAGAATCACATTATACACTAGTGCAAGGCTGTCAGAGGACAGAACAGTTATTCAGTGTGTCTTTGAAAATAGAGGCCAAATTAAATTCCTGTACAACCCCCCCCCCTTCCCCATGGCTTATGTTTATTATTTTACATTGTCCTAAAAAGACTTATAGGCCCCCCAAAAATTGTTGACCCATCCTTTTGCATTTCCCCTTTTATGTTCCAGACAGCTATTAGGGAGTTTATTTATTTATTTGTTACATTTGTATCCCACATTTTCCCACCTAATTGCAGACTCAATGTGGCTTACATAGTACCGTAATGGCGTTCGCCATCTCCGGTAAAGAACAAATACAAAGAGATGTTGTGGTCGAATAAGGTTCATGTGTTATAGACACATTGGGGGAATCGTAGAAAGGAAGAGTTATGCAATGTCCATTACAAGCTTTGGTTTCGTTGTGTAGCAGGGTTTAGGCACTTACAGGGCCCCAAACATAAGAACATAAGAGTAGCCATCAGGGGCGTATCTGAACTGCGGCGGTAGGGGGGGCCAGGGCCAGAGTGAAGGGGCACATTATAGCCCCCGCCGCCGTTGCCGATCCCCCTCCCCCCAGCCACTGCCATTGCCAACCCTCCCCCTCCGTTGCTCGCCTACCTTCGCTGGCGGGGGACCCCAACCCCCGCCAGCTGAGGTCCGCGTCCTCCTGCCCCTGCTGGCTGCCTTTAAAGAATTCCGTCAGCTGGCGGGGGACCCCCAACCCCCGCCAGCCAAGCCGAGGTCCTTTCATTTTTCCACTGAAGCTGGCGCCGACGAAAGTTTCTTTTGAGTCTGACGTCGCTGCACGTTGTACGTGCAGGACGTCAGACTCAGAAACAGAATGAAGCTGTTATTATGCATATATTTAACCAGTAAACGGTGCCCAAGATTAGGTAAGTGTTAATAAAAAGTCTGAAATGCCTTTCATACAAGGTAGGAGGAAAAGACCCCAGTGGCTCAACTATCGAGATCAAAGATTATCATCTTTTTCAAAATCAGTTGTGTATTATTTCAATTTATGGGCTATAACAGAGTGACTTATCTGGCTCATTGGTCCCACTCAACAGAATATACAACACATTGATTTTGAGAAACACATGATAATTTTTGATCTCGTTAGTTGAGACTTTTTATTAACACTTGCATAGTTTTGATAGCAATTGATTTCTTATTCAAGTGATAAGCTTGATTTTGAATTAGCCCAAAATTAGGCACCATTAAAATCCACACTAAGCTAGTATTCTGTAAAGACAGTACCGTGCGGAACTATCTTTATAAAATAGGTTGATGAGCATGAGCACCTACCAAACGTTGGTGTAAATGCTCACGTCTAACTACTGGGAGGTGAGTAAATGCAAATATACTAAATCCTGGGAATGCCACTGACCTGCCCATGCCCATCCCCTGACCATTCCCCCTTGGGATTGCATATAAGAGGTTATAGAATATGGGCATAAAGCAGACCCGTGTGTAATTTCTGATTAGCACTTGTTAGTTCCAGTAATTGATAATGCCTATTTAGCCAATTAGTTTATCCACAGATCTATGATCTGTACCCAGAATTGCGTTCCCAACTTTGGGTAACCTGTAAGTAATCTGGGGGGACTGTTTCTGCATAAGATCTACTCTTCATGCCCAGTGCAGTTGAAGACTCTTCTGGATCAACATCTTCAGCATGACATCACCTAACTGTGGAGTCCTTTTACCAGGCTGCAGGAAAAAGGGCCCTTCGGTAACTGTTTTTCCCGCTTGCTAGGGCTCTTTTTACTGCAGTGGGTAGAAAGACCCAAAAACAAAATGGCCATACAGTAAGAAAATTCTTACCACGTGGCCATGCAGCAGGGAGCCCTTACCGCCACCCATTGAGGTGGTGGTAAGGGCTCCTGGGGTAACCGGGCAGCGCGCGGCGATGCCCGATTACTGCCGGGTTACTTCCATACTTACCATTTCTGGGTTTTTATTTTCCCTAGAAATGGCATGCTCAACTCAGAACTACAGTTGCCTGCCACGTTGGGCCATCGGTAGTCCCAGAATAGCGAGCGGTAAGCCCACATTGGGCTTACTGCCGCTCTGTAAAGGGCCCCTGTTTGACTAGTGAACTGCCGTCCTCAGAATAGTTAAGTAATTTGGTTTTAGGGCAGAAGTGGGCCCAAAAGATGCAGTTATTATAATAAAAAGAAATAGTGCAAGGAAGTGGAATTCTTACCAAAGGAAATAGGCTTTGCCGTAAAGCTGTCTGTTTTTTTGTTTTTGCATGTTTCAATGACAGAGAGCACTAGGTGACCATTCACAACTTGTAATGGTGGGGGTGCCACATAAAAGCTGCGATATTTGGGGAAGTATTTCAAGTTTAATATGATTTGATATAGCACCTCTAAGTATAACTTCCAAAGCGGTTTAAAAATAACAAATGTATAAAATGGGGAAAAGGAACTACTATGCTCATAGCACAGGAAAGAAGAAACATGGAAAAAAAATAAAAAAGTTGCAGAACCGAGCTGAGAACCACAGTCCCGTGGAGCATGGCCACAGGATGGAGCAAGCGACCAAAGTTCACCATAGACCTCTTTAAATAAGTGAGTCTTTGATCCAATCTTAAATTTTGCAAAGGAAGCTTCCAGGAAAAATGAGGGGGTAAGGGCATTCCAAAGGGAAGGACCATGTACACCGAAAATATGGTTCCGGATGGAACGGAGTGAATCTGGCGAAGAGACAACACCACCAGCACGCCAAGTTGAGATGAGTGGAGAGCTCACGTTGTAGAATATATGACAAAAAAGCAAGACAAATGAGGAGGATTACAGGCATGATAAATTTTGTGAATCAGAGAAAGGATCTTAAAGATGATTCTATAACGGATAGGTAACCAATGTTCGATACACAGGAGAGGGATGACATCAAATTTATTGGAGCCGGTGACTAGGCACACTGCCATATTCTGTAATAATTTCAGTCTATGGATATCTTTCGTCCATGCCCCAGAAAGAAAAGAAATGCAATAGTCCAGGCTTTTGAAATGACTAGAGAACGGACCAAAATACACAGTGAAGTGTAAGTTTTTTGTGGTACCTTGTCCTTGGTGATGTATGATAAGCAGCTAATATGCAGCTCTTCCTGTACTACTTTGGTCTTGCTTAATAAACCAAATGTAAAAGATACAATTTGGTTGCAAAACTGTTTTGCTATTAAGTGGCCATTAAGAAATCTTTTCCTAAATACCTCCCACTTCTTCTTCCTCTGTATTTTACCATTAGACAAATGGACGGATTCTTCCCTTGGAGAAAATCAACCTGCGAAATAATTCTTTCCCCACTTCAGAAGACCTGAACTGGACAAGGGAGGTGACCCGGGATGCAGCCCTCTGCACTGTACGTAACTGCTGGGATAGTGGGAGGCTCTGTGGTGTGTGATTTGGGATAGAGTGATCATTCATCCTGTTTTCTGCTTTGTTTCCCCAGATCCCCTTGAATTTTTGGGCCCTGTTTTATCCAAAGCGCTGTGCAAACCAGGCCCAAGAACTTGTAAACATGTTGGAAAAAATTGCAGGTCCAATTGGGATGAGGGTGAACCAGCCAGCCTGGGTGGAACTGAAGGATGATCGTACAGAGACCTATGCGAGGAGCATCAAATCAACACTAAGCTCAGAGGTATAATGTAACCCAGCTTATCTGTGCACAAAATAACGTACTTGGCAAACTGTTTTCCATATACACTGCATAACTGGTATATTTGTTCTAGCTTTTATATGTCATCCTAAATTAGAGAACTGCTCTGCAAAACACAGATTCTTGAAATTTCATGTATGCTTGTTTGTTACTAAAGCAAGAAGGTTCTGATAATGGATCCAGCCTGTATACAAGGGCTGATAATAGTGCAGAATCCCAATGTCTGGTACTGCCTGGACACCTCATGCTCTTTCCCTGGGAAGAGCTCTCATCAGTCTCTACAGGACAGGCTCCTTTCTTGTTAGTCACCAAAGTCTCAGGAATAGGTCAGAAATTTATCCCGGTGACCAGTAATGGAACATTTAGTCAGGGGAATTACCTGGAGCTTCTATAGTGAATGACAATAATGTTGGGGCATGAGCCTCTCCATTAGGAGGGTACACATTGCCAAGGTCAGTTGGCACTGAGTGCACTAGAATCCTGTAGACCAAGTGGTCAATTTTCAGACAAGGGACCAACAGAAGGGCCATGCAGAACCTTACTTTGATCCTCCAAGAACGTACAGAAAGAATTTTTCAGACAAGGAGCTGGCTTTGGCCTAGGTGAGTGACAAGGTGACACCAAGAATCAACATTATCAGAGAAATGAATTTCCTTTGCAGTAGGCAAAAAAATATGTTCATGTCATTGAGCAAAGGATGCAATAGGGGTTTCCATATCATCAAGCTGATCAATCCATAGACTGGTGGGTTGTGTCCATCTACCAGCAGGTGGAGATAGAGAGCAAACTTTTGCCTCCCTATATGTGGTCATGTGCTGCCGGAAACTCCTCAGTATGTTCTCTATCTCAGCAGGTGGTGGTCACACACAGCAGCAGCTCTGGCTAGGCCTCCAAGCCTAATTTTTAGGTTTTGTTGAGTGCCTGGGGTTGAGGGCTCTTCTTGAGCAAGTGCAAACCTGGTGGTGCCAGGTCCCTCCTTTTCTCCCCCCTCCCGCTGGCTCCGTTAAAAAAAAAAAAAAAATTTTAAACGTCCTTAAAGGCGTTTATTTCGACGTTTATTTAAACGTTCATTGCAGCTACTCACTGGCACACCAGTTCGTTACAGCTCGGAGCGGACAGCAGGTAATTTTTACCTTTTTATAGCGGGCAGGGGGTTCCCCGATTCTTCTCCTCATGGCTTATGGCGTCGGAGGGCGAGGGCGCAAAGGGTCGCTCCCCGGATCGCTTGAGCGCTTCTAGAGGGGATGCGGGGGTCTTACAGCCTGATTCGCCCTTGTTGGGTGACAGTTTCGTGACCGATGAATGTCCCGGTCCTTCCTCCGGCGTGGCGGTTTTTCCCGCCATAAACGCCCATCCCCCGCTCCTCGCCTCCGCCATCTTGGCCGGCCACGCGGCTCGGACGGCTTCTTCGTGGGCCGCCCTTGAGGTTGGAGACATTAATGCCATGAACGCCCTTAATTTGGGCGACGGCACAAAAGCGGCTAAAGTTAAGCGCCGTTCTTCCCGCGCGGCTCCTTCGCGGAGTGTCGCGCCGGACGCCATTTTGAATGCGCAGCATGTCTCTCCTCCGCTCTTGCGAGCGCCGGTTGAGGGTGCGTCTAGGGCTGTTGCCCAGGCTGCGGAAGTGCACAGTCTGGGGGGTTTCTCCCCCGAGTTTATTTTGCTGCTGCATCAGGCTTTTCTCATGCAAAACGCTGCCCCTGCTCCCTCGTCTGGTAAAGAGGTTGAGGTTCCCAGAGGTAAACGCCCTCGGGTTGATTCCCAGGCCTTGGAGGACTTTGTCTCCTCCGATGTAGATGAGGGCAGCGTGTCTGAGGTCTCCCAACGGTCCTTTGCGGATTCCTTGGAGGAGACGGATCCCCGCTCGGATGGAGCGGATGACCCCTCTGCAGCGCGGCTTTTTAGCCCAGAGGATTTGCCCAACCTGTTGTTACAGGCCATGGACACTTTGAAGATTTCCTCTCCGGAGGACGTCTCTCCCTCAGCCCCTGTTGGCTCTGCCATTATGCTGGGGACGAAGCGCCCGCCTAGAACCTTCCACGTGCATGATGCCATGCACACCTTAATTTCGGCTCAATGGGATGTCCCGGAAGCGAGCCTTAAAGTGGCTAGGGCTATGTCCCGCCTCTATCCTTTGGCTGTGAGTGAACGTGAGGCCTATCTGTGGCCTACCGTGGATTCTTTAATCACTGCGGTGACTAAGAAAACGGCGTTGCCGGTGGAAGGTGGCACAGCCCTAAAGGACGCCCAAGACAGAAGATTGGAGGCGGCCTTAAGGTCGTCCTTTGAGGCGGCTGCTTTAAATTTGCAGGCCTCAGTTTGCGGCTCCTATGTGGCCAGGGCGTGCCTGACTATGGTGCAGCGGGCTTCCCCCTCGGATCATTCCTTGAGGGTTGATTGGCCGGCCCTGGAATCGGGCTTAGCCTATTTGGCAGACTTGCTGTATGATGTCTTGAGGGCCTCAGCTAAAGGCATGGCTCAGACAATCTCTGCGCGGCGGTGGCTTTGGCTGAAACATTGGTCTGCTGACCACGCCTCTAAATCCCGCCTGGCTAGATTGCCTTTTAAAGGCAAGCTGCTCTTTGGGGTTGAGCTGGACAAAATCGTGACCCATCTTGGCACGTCTAAGGGCAAGAAATTACCAGAGGTCAGGGTTCGGGCTAGTACTCGTCCCGGTACCTCCAGAGGACAGTTGCAGGAAGCCCGTCGGTACCACCCGGGCAAATCGGGTTCCTCTGCCCCCTCTTCCTTCAAGAGGAATTTCTCCCCCAAGCAGCATTCCTTTCGCAGAGACCGCCGTCCCGGAGGTGCTTCCTCCGGTCCTCCCCCAGGGTCTCGTACCCAATGACGGGGTCTTGGTCCACGCCCCAGTGCAGATTGGAGGACGGCTGTCCTCGTTTCTGGGCGAGTGGACCAAAATAACTTCAGACGCTTGGGTGCTGGAAGTCATCAGAGACGGCTACAAGCTAGAGTTCTGCCGACCCTTAAAAGACGGGTTTGTACTCTCTCCCTGCAAGTCTCCGGTCAAAGCTGTGGCAGTGCAGCAGACCTTGGTCAATCTGATCCGCCTGGGCGCGGTCGTTCCGGTGCCAGAAAGTCAGCTTGGCAAGGGACGTTACTCCATTTACTTTGTGGTACCAAAGAAAGGAGGTTCTGTCCGGCCTATCCTCGACCTCAAAGGGGTCAATCGGGCCTTGAAAGTGCGGCACTTTCGCATGGAGACTCTCCGCTCTGTTATAGCGGCAGTGAAGGCAGGAGAGTTCTTGGCTTCCTTGGACATCAGGGAAGCGTACCTGCATATTCCCATCTGGCCTCCTCATCAACGCTTTCTGCGTTTTGCAGTCCTGGGACGACACTTCCAGTTCAGAGCCCTCCCATTCGGGTTGGCTACTGCTCCGCGGACCTTTTCCAAAGTAATGGTGGTCATCGCGGCCTTCCTCCGAAAGGAAGGGGTACAAGTCCATCCTTATCTGGACGACTGGTTGATCCGAGCCCCCTCTTATGCAGAGTGCGGCAAAGCTGTGGACCGGGTAGTTGCTCTTTTGAGCTCCCTGGGATGGATCATCAACTGGGAGAAGAGCCAGCGGCGCCCGACTCAGTCCCTGGAGTACCTGGGAGTTCGATTCGACACCCAAGTGGGCAGAGTGTTCCTGCCAGGCAATCGGATTGTCAAACTTCAGGCTCAGGTGGACCAGTTCCTGGGAGCCTCTCCTCTTCGGGCTTGGGACTATGTGCAGCTGTTGGGCTCTATGACGGCCACGATGGAAGTAGTGCCCTGGGCCAGGGCTCATATGAGACCACTTCAACACTCCTTGCTGCAGCGCTGGACTCCGATGTTGGAGGATTATGCTGTGCGACTTCCCTTGGACCCAGCAGTGCGCAAGGCGCTGAGCTGGTGGATGCAGACAGACAAATTGGCTGCGGGAATGCCTCTGGTGACCCCAGAGTGGATTGTCGTCACGACGGACGCCTCTTTGTCGGGCTGGGGAGCCCACTGCTTGGGAAGGACGGCGCAGGGGCTCTGGTCTCCTGCAGAGGCAAAGTGGTCTATCAACCTCCTGGAACTCAGAGCCATTCGGTTGGCGCTTTTGGAGTTCATCCCGGTACTGGTGTGGAAGCCTGTACGGGTCCTGTCGGACAATGCCACGGCTGTGGCCTATGTCAACCGCCAGGGAGGTACCAAGAGCGCCCCTCTAGCCAAGGAGGCTATGTATCTTTCCCAGTGGGCGGAAGCGAACCTGGAGCAGCTTTCAGCGGCCCACATTGCCGGAGTCATGTATGTCAAGGCGGACTTTCTCAGTCGCCATACCTTGGAGCCCGGAGAGTGGCAGCTATCTGCTCAGGCGTTCTTGGACATCACGAAGCGCTGGGGCCAGCCGAGCCTAGATCTGATGGCGTCATCGGCCAATTGCCAAGTGCCGCGCTTCTTCAGCAGAGGACGGGACCCTCGATCCCTGGGAGTAGATGCTCTTCTCCAACAGTGGCCGACACGAGCTCCTCTATGTGTTCCCGCCCTGGCCCATGTTGGGCAGGGTGCTAGACCGGGTGGCAAAGCACCCCGGCAGGGTAATCCTGGGGGGTCCGGATTGGCCCAGGCGTCCCTGGTATGCGGACTTGATCAGGCTCTCAGTGGACGATCCTCTGCGTCTGCCAGTGGAGCAGGGCCTGTTGCATCAGGGTCCCGTGGTGATGGAGGATCCCTCCCCCTTTGGTCTTACGGCCTGGCTATTGAGCGGCAGCGTCTGAGGAAGAAGGGCTTCTCAGACAAGGTCATCGCCACTATGTTGAGAGCGAGGAAGCGCTCTACTTCTACTGCTTACGCCAGGGTTTGGCGTATCTTTGCAGCGTGGTGTGAAGCAGGCTCATTTTCTCCCTTCACTGCTCCAATTTCTTCAGTGTTGGCGTTCCTGCAAGAGGGTCTGGAGAAAGGCCTGTCGCTCAGTTCCCTTAAAGTCCAGGTAGCGGCTCTGGCTTGCTTCAGGGGCCGCCTGAAGGGTGCTTCCCTGGCTTTTCAGCCAGATGTGGTGCGCTTTCTCAGGGGAGTTAATCACCTGCGCCCTCCTCTGCACTCAGTGGTGCCTGCGTGGAATCTCAATCTGGTGCTAAGAGCATTGCAGAAGCCGCCTTTTGAACCCTTGTCGAGGGCATCTCTGAAAGACCTGACGTTGAAGGCAGTCTTTTTGGTGGCTATCTCTTCAGCCAGAAGAGTTTCCGAGCTCCAGGCGCTCTCATGTCGAGAGCCTTTTCTGCAGTTCACTGAGGCAGGAGTGACTATTCGCACAGTGCCTTCCTTCCTGCCCAAGATTGTTTCTCGCTTCCATGTGAATCAGCAGCTCTGTCTCCCTTCCTTTCGTAGGGAGGACTACCCAGAGGAGTACTCTGCTCTTAAATATCTGGATGTGAGACGGGTCATCATCAGATACTTGGAAGTGACCAATGATTTCCGGAAATCGGATCATCTGTTTGTCCTGTTTGCAGGTCCTCGTAAGGGTCTGCAGGCTGCTAAGCCTACAGTGGCAAGATGGGTCAAGGAAGCCATTGCGGCGGCTTATGTGGCCGCGGGCAAGGTGCCGCCTATCCAGCTGAAGGCTCACTCCACGAGAGCTCAGGCGGCCTCGATGGCGGAGGCCGGATCCGTCTCCTTGGAAGAGATATGCAAGGCGGCAACTTGGGCTTCGGCTCATACATTCTCCAAGCATTACCGTTTGGCTGTGGCTGCACGGGCGGAGGCCCGGTTTGGAGCTTCAGTGTTGAGGTCAGGGATTTCTATGTCCCGCCCTGGGTGAGTACTGCTTCGGTACATCCCACCAGTCTATGGATTGATCAGCTTGATGATATGGAAGGTAAAATTATGTATAATCATACCTGATAATTTTCTTTCCATTAATCATAGCTGATCAATCCATAGCCCCTCCCAGATATCTGTACTGTTTTTATTCTGGTTGCATTTCAGGTTCAAGTTTAGTCTTCAGTTACTTCAGAAAGACTTCGTGTTCAAGTTCTTCCTTCACTTGGATTCTTCAAGAGTTGAGACGAGTTTGTGTTACAGTGAGCTGCTGCATTCCTCTCCCCTCCGTTTTACGAGGCTGGATTGAGACATAAGTTCTGCCGGCGCTCCCTCCCGCTTCGTGCGGTTGTAGGGCAGCTTTGTACCCCTCCCGCTTCGGCGGTGTTAGGGTCAGTCAGCTCCTCCCGCGGTTGCGGTTGCAGGATAAGCCAGATCCCCCCGCATCGGCGGGTGTGGTGTCCCTCCCCCACTCCGCGGGGATGAGCTGGACGGATTCCCCTCCCCCACTTGTGTGGGGATGAGCTGGGTTAATTCCCCTCCCCCGTTTCGGCGGTGGTGAGCTGGGCAGAGTGTCCCTTCGTGGGTGTAATTCTCTAAGTGCTGAGTCCTGCGGATGGAGCTTTGATATCGACATACTGAGGAGTTTCCGGCAGCACATGACCACATATAGGGAGGCAAAAGTTTGCTCTCTATCTCCACCTGCTGGTAGATGGACACAACCCACCAGTCTATGGATTGATCAGCTATGATTAATGGAAAGAAAATTATCAGGTATGATTATACATAATTTTACCTTCAAAAACCAGGCAAATAAATGTTGCACCTTAGATCTGGAAGACGGGAAGTTGATCTTTTCTGTTTCTTCAGAAAGAGGGGATGTATCCCAGTTGGATCTAAGAATAGCTTGGATAGACAGTGATGTGACAAGATTCTTCACTCAGTGGACAGAAAAAAGTTCATTCAAGCAGGAGAGTCAACACATTCATGGCCATGCCTTTTTTCTATAACCATTAATAGACAGAGTTATTCAGAAAGTATCCAGTCTTTCAGAGGTGGTTGTCCTTGTAAAACCCTCCAGCCCCAGGTGTGTATGGTTGGTGGTTTTGAAGGGAGTCAGGACACAGGATCCATTGGATGCTTCATGGTCCAAGGACGACCTAGCACTAAGACAGGTGGACATAAGGACTAATGTTGCAGCTCCACTTATTCTTATAGCCTGGTCCTTGAAAAGGCACACTTGAGTATGGAGATTTACTCAGCAAAGATAATAGCTTTGCTGTTACAGGTTAAGTAGAGATCCAAGAAGAGGTGGTGAATAATTGATACTAAGTGTTACAGGGGGAATGGTACAGCTGATCAGGGCATCATTTTGATATGATATGATACTTGTAGTCCACCAACTCCCAGACTTAGGTTCAAAGTGAATAACAAACGAGTAAAAAAATGTTGAATTATGTAATTAAGAATATGATTTCCAGAACAAGTAATTTTGCTAAATTTAACTGGGCTTCTGGAAGAATCTGGAGGAACATAAGAGTAGCCATACTGAGTCAGACCAACGGTCCATCTAGCCCAGTATCCTGTTTCCAACAGAGGCCAATCCAGGTCACAGGTACATGACAGAAACCCAAATAGTAGGGAATGCTCTCCACAGAGTGGATGAACACAAAATCCCACGGGGTAAAGATACAAAAAGACAAAGTGGGAAGTGGACCAATGACTTCAGGACGCTGAGACTATGATGGTATATAAAGGAGTAAACTTTATTGTAGACTCGACACAGTACTGTGTTTCGGCCACAAACCTGCCTCAGGAGTCTAAAGAATTATTTAAACAAAAATTTAAAATTAGAAATCGTGACATAAATACACAAAAATATAATTCTAAAATTTGTGAGGACAAATATGCAATTATTAAACATAAATAATAATATATGAAAGAAATGCATCAAAAAACATTAAATAAATTGAATCATAAAATCTCCAAACACATGAAATAAAACAAATAAAACAAAAATTCCCCCAAAAAACACATGATTCATGTACAGTTGTATATAGAGGAACTTTCATGAAATTTTAGTATAGAGTAAATATATCTGATAGTATAAATTCAAATAATTCATTATTTCTAAATGTGATGTGTAATGATATCAAGCATATGTAAAACAGTCGTAAAGAATATATTATTGAGAATATATGTGTAATAAAAATGTTATTTATAATAGAAAGAATCATAAATAAAACAAACAAAATAATGTATATGAACTTATATTTAAATCTAAAGTTATGTTCAAATTAAAATTTGTGTTTGAAAAATTATATTTGAATTTGAAAAATTATATTTGAAAAGGACCTTTCATATAGTCTAGTGGAGACCAAGGAAATGTGAATTTATAAATTACATCAAATAACCGTAAAAATATATATATATTCCTTACCCTATTATTGGAATAAAAATTAAAATCAAAAATAGGAAGAGCACTGGACATAATTTAATAATCTGTCAAAAAATATTGATAAAAAGGAAATAAAAATAAAAGACGAGTGTGAACCATTAGTGTATAAATCATGTGATTTTATGGAAAATTCCATATTTTGGCAAGTTTCTGATTCTGGTAGTAAAGGGGGTACTAAACGTTCTTTCAGATTCTTATCCCTGGAATATGCAACTACTAGTTTCTTCTCCCTAAAGCACTCAAGGCCATTCAAGATATACAAAAAATGATCAGACAGCATTGGCATGTCTTTAGCAAGATGTGAATATCTGAGGGTGCATGCAATATCTGGTATCTCTCGGTGGTCTGCAGGTTTTAATAACGAAGATCTATCTTTTGACAATTCTTTTTTGTATCCATCTTGAATACATCTAGTCGGATAGCCTCTGTTGAGGAATCTTTTACTCAACATTTCTGATTGTATATTGAAGTCTTCAAAGTCTGTGCAAATTCTGCGTAACCTTAGAAACTGGCTTAACGGTCAGTTACTTTTGAGAGATGGATTGTGATGACTTGAATAGTGTAAGAAAACATTTCTGTTGGTAGGTTTCCGGTAAACTGAAGTTTTGAAAAAATATGGTCCTTTTGTGATATTTAAATCTAAAAAGTGTACAGAATCTTCACTAAATTCCATCTTGAATTTCAAGTTTGGATCTCTGGAATTAAGCCAAGTGTGGAAAGATACTAAAGATTCAGTATCTCCTTGCCAAAGGATAAAGATGCCATCTATATATCGTCTATAGATCCTAATTTGATCTGAAAAAATACTAGATTCCAAATGTTGGTGTTCAAAATTGTCAACATATAAATAGTATCAGCATTCCATGCTACCAGTCCCAGTCGCTGCACCCTACGCCTGGAATAAACTTCCTGAGCCCCTATGTCTTGCCCCATCCTTGGCCACCTTTAAATCTAGACTGAAAGCCCACCTCTTTAACATTGCTTTTGACTCGTAACCACTTGTAACCACTCGCCTCCACCTACCCTCCTCTCCTCCTTCCTGTACACATTAATTGATTTGATTACTTTATTTTTTGTCTATTAGATTGTAAGCTCTTTGAGCAGAGGGACTGTCTTCTATGTTTGTGCAGCGCTGCGTATGCCTTGTAGCGCTATAGAAATGCTAAATAGTAGTAGTAGTAGCAGGGCAAGCAGCGGCTTCCCCATGTCTGTCTCAATAGCAGACTATGGACTTTTCCTCCAGGAAGTTGTCCAAACCATTTTAAAACCCAGATGGGCTAACTGCCGTTACTACATCTTTTGGCCAAGAATTCCAGAGCTTAACTATTTGTTCATTGAAAAACCTCTGTAATCTGGAAGTGTGCAGCATAGTCAGCAACAGGGATTGACTTTAAGTGAAACTCCTTTCCATTCGTCCGAATATATTGTACTTTCTGAATGGGGTAGAACATCCTCATTCCCCCTTGAGCTTGAGCCTTGCAGTCTTAATTAGTCCTTGAGACTTGGGCCTTCAATCACCCACTCGGAGAAGTGATAAATATTAACCCTGAAGATGGTTAATGGCTTGTTCCCTTCTCTGTGATGATTAGAAGCTACAGGTCTGTTTTCTAGGGACCCTTTCTGAACAGAGACTGTTTCATTATGGGTGATACTATCCTTTTGTGTGGAGGCAGGGTCTCTGTCCCACTTGCATTAGACAATATTCGTATTTGGCTTGAGAAAGAATATCCTTAAGATTGGTGTGGATTTTAACTAGGAGTCCCACACAGGCATCCTTTGTATCTGGAATCACTTTATTCAAGATGATTATAGTAGGCCTGTGGAGAAATCCAAATCTTCTCTGTAGCTCAAGATCAGTTCTCTGCTTCACCCTGGGTAAGTGTCTTAAATACCTTTCACTTTGTTACTGGTCACTGCATTTCATTATTATACATTATGGGACCTTTTAACTAAGCTTTGGTAAAAGGGGCCCAATGCTAGTGCCAGCGGCCGTTTTTGCCTCGTACTGAGGCCCTTTTTATTGTAGCAGGTAAAAAGGTTGAAAAAAAGAAATGGCCATGCGGTAAGATTGCACTTAATACATGACCATGAGAGGGGGCGCACTTACCACCACCCACTGAGGTGGCTTTAAGGGCTTCCGCGCTAACCCAGTGGTAACCCCCAAATATTTACACTAGTGCTGGAAATGCTGCACGCACTGGGGGTGGAACTACTGCCGGCGCCTGCATTGGGGCCGGCGGTAGTTCCGGATTGCCATGTGGCTTACTGCTGCTTTGTAAAAGGGCCCCTATATGAGCACATCCTGTAAAGGAACTATAGAACATTCTATATTAGGTGAACCAATGAACAGAAGCAAAGATTGTTGTGCCCTTGGAGCTGTGTGCGCAGATTTACCTTCAGTTTGTATTATACTGACAGTCTTAAGCAAATATAAGCTGTTTCCTGCTTTGGTCTTTTAACCTTTGCACCCACATATTAAATGTTGCATGTGATCTCCTTCTCTCCAGTTCATAGAAACCTGCCTTGCTATTACTTCAGCCAGATAACAACCTCTGACTCTGTTGGTGGTCAAATTCAGAGCCCCTATTCTTTTGGATAGTACTCTATATCTCTCCCTCTGGAGAGAAAATTTCCATTTTGGCTCCCAGCATGGCAAGCAAAGTCACACAAGCCTCCATTTACCCCTGCAAATTTCATCGCCTTTTCACCGATTCAACATTCATCAACTGCAGCATTCATCTCCATTCATTCCTATGGAGGATGTTCAGGAGCCCAGTCTAGAAACATAAAAAACATAACGGTAGATAAAGCATCCGCAGTCTCCTCTCCCTAAGCAATCCCACATGCCTGTCCCATACTTCCTTGAAATCAGATACAGTCCACCACCGCCACTGGGAGTCTTTTCCACGCATCCACCAAGCTTTCCGTTAAAAAATTATTTCCTTAGATTCCTGATCCTATAACCTCTTAATTCATCTTACAGCCTCTCATTCTGGAGTTTCGCTTCATTTGAAGAAGGCTCACCTCCTGTACATTAATGCCATGGAGATATTTAAACATCTCTATCATATCCCCTCTCTCCTGCCTTTCTTCCAGAGTATACATATTGACAGTGTGTTTTTTCTAAAGAAAAAGGTGTCGGTACTCAAATGCGAGGCCACCCTTTAGGGGTAGGGTGATCACTGAGGGACCCACCTCATAATAGCCAGAGCCCCTGCAACCAGTCACAGAATCTATGACAAGGCAGAATTGGTGAGTAGGGCCTGAGCTTTTTCATTTAAACCTGGGGACAATGGGTCAATTTTAGCAGGCAATGGAAAAGGGGCTAGTACTCAGTACCCCCAAGTACCCCCTCAAAAAAGCCCTGCATATTGAGGACTATAAGTCTGTCCCCATACGCTTTATGACAGAGACCACTGACCAGTTTTGTAGGCATCTCCTGGACCGAGTGTCAAGACTCTTGAGGCTTGATAACTTGAGGCCTCAATATCTTGGAGTATATCCTTGGCACACCAATCACCCGAAGTCTCTATTATTTTTATGAAGTCTCTTTTATTGAATAAATCACAGATAATTTGCTCACAGATAGATGTTAAGAGGTGCTGCTCCAGGACACTGAGACTCCTTAATCTGAGAGCTGTTGGGGGTGGAGATCTGAGGAGAGGTAACTATATTGCGGGGGGGGGGGGGGGGGGGGAAGGATAGTTGAACAGGTAGAAATGGTTCAAAGCTGGGTGACTGGAATGTGCGATATCTCATTAAGGAGGAGATATTTTCAAAAACCAGGTTCGTACAGGGAGTTTCAGCAAGATGATCCATGCTCCATGTCTCTGGCTAGATGGTGGTGGAATGCCTCATGGCTGAAAGGACAAAGAGGTGTTGAGGCTTCACACAGGCTCAGGGAGGAGCTGATAGAGACCAATGGGGACAGAGCCTGCCATCGGGTAGCAAGGGGTGATCCTAGAGGACGGCTCTCGATTGGGGGGAAAGGTCATACCAGAGATAGTGAGAATGACCAGGAAATGATAGCAGGAAGACAAAAGAGCCAAGCTTGGCAGAGAGAGAGAGAGGAGGTCTGGGCAGCCTCACAACCAGTGGCAACAGTTCTTACACAGCCAAGCAAGTGTGGTTGCAATGCCTGTGAACTACATTACCCACAGTGCATTGCTCATGTATCTTTGCAGTGATGGTCCTTAGAACTGAGAATAACAGTAAAAGCATTACACACATTTTAGGATCACGTTATTATCTAGTGCGGGGCTGTCAGAGGACAGAACACCGAGTACATCCTGTTTATATCTTTTTTCAAGGTGTGGTCTTCAGAACTGCACACAATATTCTAAATGGGGCCCCACCAGAGACTTATACAAGGGCACTAGCACCTCTTTTTTTTCTGCCAGCCATTCCTCCCCCTATGCACCCTAACATCCTTCTGGCTTTGACCGTTGCCTTTTTTACCTGTTTAGCTCTTCTTTTGTGCACAGAAGTATTTCACTTCCTATACTATACTGTTCCTTTGGATTTTTGCAGCCCAAATGCCTGACCCTATATTGTTTAGCATTAAATCTTAGTTGCCAATTTCTGGACCATTCGTCAAGCTTCACTAGATCCCTCCTCATGCTATCCATGCCCTCTGGGCTGTCTACCCTATTACAGAGTTTGGTATCATCTGCAAAAAGACAAACCTTACCAGACGGTCCTTCCACAATGTCACTCACAAAGATGTTAAAAAGAGCCAGCCCAAGGACAGATCCCTGTGGCATACCACTAATAACATCCTTTTCCTCAGAGCAAACTCAATTACCGCTACCCTCTGTCTCCTTCTACTTAACCAATTTTTAACCCAATCAGTCACTTTACGTCCATACCATCCTGTCAGTGATTGTTGAACTGGAGACGATTAATTCAGAGAGGCTATGCCAGGCTCTTGTTTCAACAGTCTGCATGTAGTAAGTTACCTTATCTTGCTGCACCATCTCTGGCCGTCTTCAAATCTAAGCTAAAAGCCCACCTTTTTGATGCTGCTTTTAACTCCTAACCCTTATTCACTTGTTCAGAGCCCTTATTTTATCATCCTCACTTTAATATTCCCTTATCTCTTGTTTGTCCTGTTTGTCTGTCCTAATTTGATTGTGAGCTCTGTCGAGCAGGGTCTGTCTCTTCATGTTCAAGTGTACAGTGCTGCGTACATCTAGTAGCGCTATAGAAATGATAAGTAGTAGTAGTAATTTGTATTAAACAATTGTAAACTAAGAGACTATGGGGCTCATTTTCAAAGGACTTAGACTTACAAACTTCCATAGGTTACTGTGGAACTTTATAAGTCTAAGTGCTTTGAAAATATGCTTCTGAGTCTCTTCTATGTATGTTGGTCTGATTTAGCTAATTATTGAATATTGCACTGGAAATGCAGTATAAGAACAGCATGAAGATCATAAGGACTATGGTCAGCAAATTTGTTAGACCTAAACAGCTTAAATTCATCTTTTAACAGGTATATGCGCTTATCAGAGACAGAGAGAGAGAACTTGATCTAAATCTTATCTTTTCAGGCCTAACTTCAGAGATCTGCTTGGACAGGTCAGCACAAACTATTCTAGGGATTCATAACTTGAAAAGTTGTACAGGTTTTTGCTGAGGTGACCAAAGGTGGCTATTCTGTTTTGTAAATCGGATCTTATTCATTTTTCTTAGAAGTAGAACCATGAGTGCAGGGATGCTATGAAAGAGGTGTCACTGTGTTCCTGTGTAAAGGATGTGTTTGACATGGCCTAGGTTGCTTTGATAGCCAAGGTTTATTGGATTCATCCTTCCATAGCACAGGCTCCAAAGGAGAAATTTTGGTGATCATTCCTTATAATTCAACATCATCTGGAGGCTCACTAGAGATAGAGAAAGTACCTGCATGTAAACAAAAAAGTAAACCACTTTGTTTGTGCCCCAGAAAGGTGGTATATCAAATCCATGACCCTTTACTAGTCTGGCTGGGTTCATACAAAGGAAATTAGCAGGTAAGACTTGTGTATATATTTTTTTTTTGGGGGGGGGGGGGGGGGGGAGGAGTTCCAATATGTCTATTTGTTTTAGGTCACCGATGGGTTAAGTCTGTCCTGGGTGAAGGTGGTAGATCTTGTTGGCCAGCTGTCATAGTGCAGATTTGGAAGTAAGCTTTAGATGGGTATGCAGTGCATTTTTCAGGGTTGGTGAGGAGAGGAAGGCCGACAGTTGCTCAGAAGCGCATGGTTCGGGATAAGGTATCTTTCAAAGATAGCACCAAAATAGGGAAGATAGGGTATCCTGTTAGTGAGGTTGCAAAAGAGACCGTAGTAGATCAGGTTTCCTAAAATAAAAATCAGACAAAAGATTGCAAATTAATACTGTCAAGTACTAAGCATCATGTAAATGGGAGCAACAAACATACTTTGAAATGTCTATATGCGAATGCCAGGAGCCTAAGAAATAAGATGGGAGAGTTAGAATTTATTGCACTAAATGAAAAATTAGATATAATAGGCATCTCTGAGACCAGGTGGAAGGAGGATAACCAGTGGGACACTGTCATACCGGGGTACAAATTATATCGTAGTGACAGGGTGGATCGAATTGGTGGAGGGGTAGCATTGTATATTAACGAGAGCCTTGAATCAAATAGATTGAAAATTCTGCAGGAAACAAAACACTTCTTGGAATCACTGTGGATTGAAATTCCACGTGTAAAGGGGAAAAGGATAGTGATAGGAGTGTACTACCGTCCGCCTGACCAGGATGAACAGACAGATGCAGAAATGTTAAAGGAAATTAGGGACGCAAATAAACTAGGCAACACAATAATAATGGGTGATTTCAGTTACCCCGATATTGACTGGGTAAATGTAACATCGGGGCACATTAGGGAGGTAAAATTCCTTGATGAAATCAAGGACTGCTTTATGGAGCAGCTGGTACAGGAGCCGACGAGAGAAGGAAAAATTCTAGACCTAGTTCTTAGTGGAGCGCATGATCTGGTGCGGGAGGTAATGGTGCTGGGGCCGCTTGATAAGAGTGATCATAATATGATCGGATTTGATATTAGCTTTGAAGTAAGTATACATAGGAAATCAAGTACGTTAGCGTTTAACTTTAAAAAAGGAGACTATGATAAAATGAGAAGAACAGTGAAAAAAAAATTTACAGGAGCATCTTTGAGGGTCAAAAATTTACATCAGGCATGGATGCTGTTCAAAAACACCATCCTGGAAGCCCAGGCCAAATATATTCCGCGTATTGAAAAAAAGAGGACAGAAGACCAAACGACATGGTTAAAAAGTGAGGTGAAGGAAGCTATTAGAGCTAAAAGAAAATCCTTCAGAAAATGGAAGAAGGAACCAACTGAAAATAAAAAGAAACAGCATAAGAAATGTCAAGTCAAATGCAAAGCGCTGATAAGGAAGGCTAAGAGGGACTTCGAAAAAAAGATTGCATTGGAGGCAAAAACACATAGTAAAATTTTGTTTAGGTATATTAAAAGCAGGAAGCCAGCAAAAGAATTGGTTGGACTGCTAGATGACCAAGGAGTAAAAGGGGCGATCAGGGAAGACAAAGCCGTAGCGGAGAGATTAAATGAATTCTTTGCTTCGGTCTTCACTGAGGAAGATTTGGGTGGGATACCAGTGCCGGAAATGGTATTCAAAGCTGACGAGTCGGAGAAACTTAATGAATTCTCTGTAAACCTGGAGGATGTAATGGGGCAGTTCTACAAACTGAAGAGTAGCAAATCTCCTGGACCGGATGGTATTCATCCCAGAGTACTGATAGAACTGAAAAATGAGCTTGCGGAGCTATTAGTAATATGTAATTTATCCTTAAAATCGAGCGTGGTACCGGAAGATTGGAGGGTGGCCAATGTAGCACCGATTTTTTAAATAGGTTCCAGAGGAGATGCGGGAAATTATAGACCGGTGAGTCTGACGTCGGTGCCGGGCAAAATGGTAGAGACTATTAAGAACAAAATTACAGAGCATATTCAAAAGCATGGATTAATGAGACAAAGTCAACATGGATTTAGTGAAGGGAAATGGTGCCTCACCAATCTACTACATTTCTTTGAAGGGGTGAACAGACGTGGATAAAGATGATCCGGTTGATTGTGTGTATCTGAATTTTCAGAAGGCGTTTGACAAAGTACCTCATGAAAGACTCCAGAGGAAATTGGAGAGTCATGGGATAGGAGGTAGTGTTCTATTGTGGATTAAAAACTGGTTAAAAGATAGAAAACAGAGAGTAGGGTTAAATGGTCAGTATTCTCAATGGAGAAGGGTAGTTAGTGGGGTTCCCCAGGGGTCTGTGCTGGGACCGCTGCTTTTTAACATATTTATAAATGACCTAGAGATGGGAGTAACTAGTGAGGTAATTAAATTTCCTGGTGACTCAAAGTTATTCAAAGTCGTTAAATCGTGGGAGGATTGTGAAAAATTACAAGAGGACCTTACGATACTGGGAGACTGGGCGTCTAAATGGTAGATGACGTTTAATGTGAGCAAGTGCAAAGTGATGCATGTGGGAAAGAGGAACCCGAATTATAGCTACGTCATGCAAGGTTCCATATTAGGAGTCATGGACCAAGAAAGGGATCTAGGTGTCGTCGTTGATGATACATTGAAACCTTCTGCTCAGTGTGCTGCTGTGGCTAAGAAAGCAAATAGAGTGTTAGGTATTATTAGGAAAGGAATGGAAAACAAAAATGAGGATGTTATAATGCCTTTGTATCGCTCCATGGTGTGACCGCACCTCGAATATTGTGTTCAATTCTGGTCGCCGCATATAGTGTAATTAGAAAAGGTGCCGAGAAGGGCGACAAAAACGATAAAGTGGATGGAACGACTTCCCTATGAGGAAAGGCTAAAGCGGCTAGGGGGGGAGGGGGAATGGGGCTTGATATACCGCCTTTCTGTGGTTTTTGTAACTACATTCAAACAGTTTACATGGTATATACAGGTACTTATTCGTACCTGGGGCAATGGAGGGTTAAGTGACTTGCCCAGAGTCACAAGGAGCTGTAGTGGGAATCGAACCCAGTTCCCCAGGATCAGAGTCTGCTGCACTAACCACTAGGCTACTCCACTCTTCAGCTTGGAGAAAAGGCGGCTGAGGGGAGGTATGAGTAGAGGTCTATAAAATAATGAGTGGAGTTGAACGGGTAGATGTGAAGCGTCTGTTTACGCTTTCCAAAAATACTAGGACTAGGGGACATGCGATGAAGCTACAATGTAGTAAATTTAAAACGAATCGGAGAAAATGTTTCTTCACTCAGCATGTAATTAAACTCTGGAATTCGTTGCCAGAGAATGTGGTAAAGGCGGTTAGTTTAGTGGATTTTAAAAAAGGTTTGGACGGCTTCCTAAAGGAAAAGTCCATAGACCATTATTAAATGGACTTGGGGAAAATCCACTTTTTCTGGGATAAGCAGTATAAAATGTTTTGTACTTTTTTGGGATCTTGCCAAGTATTTGTGACCTGAATTGGCCACTGTTGGAAACAGGATGCTGGGCTTGATGGACCCTTGGTCTTTCCCAGTATGGCAATACTTACGTACATTGCAAGTGCTCTGAATAGAATATGTATTAGTGCATAATAGTGAGAAACACTGTGTTCCAAAAGAGAGGTTTCTTGTTGGCAGCATTACTGATTATATGAAGTCAGCTGTACTGATTATCTTTTTTATTTTTTTTTTCTTGGATCTGGCAGTTTTCTTCAGCTACTTGGGGCTTCCAGCTCATTCCAGTTGGGATCTAACCCATTGATCATTCACAATTACCTGGGGATATTTTCTACTATTTTACTGTTCCTCTTAGCTTGAATTGGCAGATAACATACCAGGGCTTCTTCAGGAACCCAGCAATCATAGGACCTGAATAATAGCTTTTGGGTGTTGTCATTGCACGATGACACTGACTCCCTCCCCACCATGAAACTTTTTATATTTTATTTTAGATCATTTATACCCCGCTTTTTACCACAGTTTAGCAGTCTCAAAGCGGCTTACAATGAACTAATGAAACAATTACAATGACAGTAGAGAGGGTAGAAGGAATAGAGAAAGAGGGGAAGGGAAGGGAATATAAATACAATATTTAAACATTTTTATTGACAACAGTGAAATAAAATCAAGAAACCACAAACAGGCCAGGTACATTACAACCATCATCCATTTTCAATATAAATTCCATGTTTCTCCTATCCCCTTAATGATCAATAAACCTTAGTCTCCAGTCATAATGAAAATTCTAGCTTCACTAATGATATGTAAGTAAATTCCATATACCTTCCCTTCCCCCTTATCCCAACCCAATATATCATTGACTAAGGGATCTGAATGTCTGGGTTCTTATGGCTCCCAGATCCCCTTAAAACAAGATTAACTCATCTCTCCCTCCCTCCCCCCCCCCCCCAGCCCAAGAAGCTTTTTAATGCTGCGTCTGCAACATCTTTGTTGCAATGTTTGCATATGTATTATTGTGTGTGCTTTGTTGTACTCCGCCCTGGGTAAGGATGGATTATAAATATTAAGAAATGATCCAGGGAACAAAAAATCTGACCCAATAATCAAACACAGCAAGCCAGCTCCCTGTACTGATGGTATCACTGACACCAAAGTCCAAGATAAAAATAAGAAGTGGCACACACCCTTTTCTCAGAACTCACAGAGCAAGCATAGGTAGCCAGATGAAAAATTATGCAACACAAAAGGTGGAATACCATTACATTTATAAAGATTTTTTTATTCAAAACATTTTGACTACTTTTCACATTTAAACTGTTAAATATTTTTAATCAAATTTAATAAATGCATGCATACACTGAGAGAATGATTAAATAACCCTCAAAAGTTCACAGTAAGCTGGAGCAAAACATGAAAAAAGATAAATAATACTCTATTAGAGTTGACGGGTAATGGATCTTGAAATAATTATTCAGCAAAATAAGAGCTGCAAAACAAAGTTTACTCTTCTCCCCTTTTGCTGTCTTTGGCTTATCCATTGCCCTCTTCTAGGTGAAGCACTATTTGACATCAGGGCTGTTATTCTCCTGGAATGTCTCAAGATTCATTATCTGCAAGCTCTACTAGGAGAAGCAGTATAATTTTTTTTCATATTTTTTCAGGTTTTGCTCCAGCTTTGATGTGGACTTTGGAGAGTTTCTTGACTCTTTTATAGACATGTTTTGCGCAATTGATAGCACTTGTTGGAGAGGATCAACTGGTCAATTTGTCCATCAGTTCGTACACATAGGTTTGTTTGCACAATTGTGAATAAACCTATACATACAGAGAGAGAATAAGCTGGCGTCAAGAGCTATGGGTGGCAGCATGCAAGACCCTGACACTCAGACTGTGGAGAGACATCTCAAAAAGAATGAGGTACAGGCAAGATTCCCATTCCTGCAGGCAGAAAGAAAGAGATACCGGTCATGATAGAAAGGAGGAGCTAGTGAGTTTCCCAGCCCTACTGGCATGTGAGAGCTGCAGTGGTGGGGTGAGAGGGAAAGAAAGATAAGATGAGGGGAGGGAGGGAAGAGAAGAGGAAAAATAAATGGAGCAGGCAGAGATGACTCAAACCCTTCCAACATTCATAGTCTCTCAGCACTCTCAAATCATCCCCTCCCAGCACTCACACTTTGCATGCCACTCTTTTAGCTTCCCTTGTAATAACTCAGCTCACTTTCAACTCTCATCATTTCTACATCCACTTGTTCACCCCCCCCACCCCCACCCTTGCCACTCACGCAGTCCCATCCAGTAACTACTCATAATACCCCATCTCCTCACTCACATACTTTACTGACAGAAGAAATGGACAGAGATTTAAATGAAGACATTCAAAATATATCTGTGAAAGGGGAAGTATTACTAAGGAGAAATCAGGCCTTACCTGCTAATTTTCTTTCCTTTAGACCCTCCAGACCGGGTTATGTGTGCCTACCAGCAGAGGGAGACTGAGAACATCTGATTTTAAGAACTGTATATCTTCCCTGTGTAGTCCCCAGCCAGTCAGTATTTCAGTTGCAAAGCAGAGCAACGGGCAGAACCCCGTCAGTTGTACCTGGCACCAAGAATAAACCCAAGAATGGTTAAGGGTGTGCTTCTCAACAATCTGGCATTACCAAACTCCACAAAGTTCCCGTGACCACTAAGATATTCAATATCAAGTACCTTTGTCTTTGTATTTTATTTTATTGTAGAGTACATTATATTTTATAGTTGTCTATGCAAAAAGCCAACAAACAACCACAGCAACTCCGACTCCTAAAACTAGAACCTCAACCAGAGCAGCACACTCAGAAGACACGGGCAAACCACCCAACGCCATGCACTGTAATCTTTTCACACAAATACAAAGGTTGGGCTCTTGACCGGTCTGGTAGATCTAAAGGAAATTAGCAGGTAAGGCCTAATTTCTCCTTCCTTAGCAACACTCCAGACTGGTCAAGATGCTTGGGAAGTACCAAAGCAGTAACTGCTGAGGGCAGGACCCCCAAAAACCAGAAGACAAAACAGCTGCTCCAAAATCTGCATCCTGCCTGACATGCACATCCACTCTATAATGCTTCACAAAAGAATGCCGCAACAACCACACCGCTGCCCTGCAAATATCCAGGAATGGAATCCTACTTCTCTCTGCCCAGGAAGCAGCGATGCCCCATATGGAATGTGTCTTGAGGGCCTCTAGAACAGGACAACCCTTCAGATGGTAAGCTGATGCAATGGCCTCCTTTAGCCACTATGCAATAGTCACCTTGGAAGCCGCAGCCCCCTTTTTTGGGACCACCGACAGGAACAAACAATCTGTCCGTGAGGCGAGAATCATCAGTCTTCCACAAGTACTGTTTCAACACTCTGTTCACATCCAAGTGTGCCAGCCGACGCTGAATGCCATCCCTGTCCTATTCCTCAGAAAAGGCTAGGTAATGACCTGCTTCACATGAAAGTCTGAAATCACTTTGGGCACAAATGAAGGAACCGGCCACAGAGTCACCTTTTCCCTGGAAAAAAATCTGGAAAGGTTCCCTACAAGACAAGGCCTGCAACAAAATCCTGCAGGCTGAAGAAATGGCTATCAAAAACACAGTCTTCAATGTGAGATCTTTGTAAGCACTCTTCTCCAACGGTTCCAATGGACCAGCCAGTGCCTCCAAGACCAAATTTAGATCCCAAGATGGAACAAAGGGGAGTGCCTATGTGACTGGATAACATTCAGTCCTTGAAGGAACCACAGCACATGCAGGTAAGTAGCCAAGACCTGTCCCTGAACCTCCCATTGAAACAAGACAAAGAGGCCAACGCCAGACCCCAGTTGAAATCATCTTGCAGAAACTCTGATACCTCTGGAACAGAAACACGAAAGGACCGATACCCCTTAACCTGGCACCAGGCCTCGAAAATCCGCCAGACCCTGACATAGTCCATTTAAGAGCCATACCGTAAGCAAGAATGGAGCCAGGTCAGGCATCGCGATTGGACCCTGAAGAAGCAGGAAGTCCAGACCCTGAAGATGTAGAGGGTCCCCGACCATCAGATGAATGAGATCTCCATACCACGGCTTCCGGGGCCACTAGAATAACCGGGCCAGAATGTACCTCCACACATTGGATGACCCGACCTATCAGTGGCCATGGAGGGAAGACATACAGAAGAATGTGGGTTGGCCAAGGGAGAATTGATACCTTATGACCATGGATTCTTCCAAGAACTGAAAAACCGCAGCACCTGCATGTTGCTGGACGTCACTATGAGATCCAACACTGGCCTGCCCCAAATCCACACTATACGATGGAAGACCGGTGTAGCCAGAGACCACTCTCCCCAGATCCAAGATATGCCTGCTGAGGAAGTCTGTCTGAGTATTGTCCACACCCACCACATGGGATGTCGGGAGGCCTGCAGATGAACCTCTTCCCAGTAAAGCAGCAATGCTGTAGGCGATGGCTGTGGCGTTGTCTGAGAGAACTTGCTCGACTGCCTTCGAGGAGAGACATGAAGTGTTCCAGAGCCAGGCGAATTGCCCTGGTCTCATCCTGTTGATCAACCACTGGTGCTCCAACTCAGACCAGCAACCCTGCGCTACCTCGCCAAGGCAATGGCCGCTCCAATAGAGAAGACTGGCATCCATAGTGACCACTAACCAATCCAGAGGCTCCAACACCACTCCCTTCTCCAGATTGCCTTCAGAGCCAACAGCGCAGACTACACCGCAGCTTCCTCCCAAGAGAAGCAGCCACAACTCCAGCTCCTGCAGAAACCAGTGGAAAAGAAGGGAGCGCTGCAATGGTCACATGTGAGCCTGGGCCCAGGGAACCACCTCCAGCGTTGCCACCATGGACCCCAACACATAAAGATGGTCCTGTGCCCTAGGAGCCCATACCGAGAGAAGAGCGCAAATCTGACTTTGAAGCTTCTCGATCCAGGCCTGGGGCAGGAAGACTCAACCCACCTGAGTGTTGAACCAAACCCCTAAATACTCCAGGCACTGAGCGGGACAAAGATTACTCTTGACCAGGTTCACCACCCAGCCCAGAGACTCCAAAAACTGCACCACCCAAACTGTCAGATATTTTGCCTGAATCAGCCAGTCCAGATAAGGAAGAACCCGGATCCCCTCCTTATTAAGGGCAGCCGCCACTACCACCATCACGTCATCCGAGTCGCTGTTGCTAGCCTGAATGGAAGAACGCAAAATTGAAAATGCTCTCCTAAGATGGAAAAATGCAGAAAACGCTGATGGTACTGCCAAATAGGGATGTGGAGATACACCTCCGTGAGATCCAAGGAAGTGAGGAACTCGCCCTTCCGATCCGCTGCAATCACCGACCACAGCATCTCCATAGAGAAAGAAGGCACCTTTAGAAACCCCTTGACACACTTGAGATCCAGAATCGGCCGACAAGAATCTTCCTTCTTGAGAACCACAAACTAAATCGAATAACATCCCAGCCTGCGTTCTGCGCTGGGCACGGGAACCACAGCCTTTAACTGAAGAAGATGAACCAGAGTGTCCTGGATCGCCCCTGCCTTCAGATGGGAGCACCAGGGAGACTCCAAAAAAGAGATCTGGAATAAGACGCTTGAACTCCAGTGCATACCTATCTCAAATCACCTCCAAGACCCACTGGTCCTCTGTCACCTGGGTCCACCTCTGGTAAAACCCCGTAAGCAAGTACTCACGGGTACCAGAGGCTGGACCCCAACACCTTCATTGAGAGGCACGAGAAGTTCCGGCAGCCCTTGTGCCCAAGTCGCAACTGCCCCGATGGCTACTCCAAAGAGACTGCATCCTCTGGAAAAAAAACAACCTCATCGGGTCCCACTAAACCAGCCCGGGCAATAACACTTTTCATCCCTAAAACGCCTTTAGGATGACACACTGCTACCACCTATTTTAGGTAAACGTGGAGCCTTTTTATCACTAAAACTGCAAACCAGCTTGTCCAACTCCTCCCCGAAGAGCATAGAGCCTTTGAAAGGAAGAGAGCACAGCTTAGATTTGGATGCAGCATCCACAGCCTAACTCCGAAGCCATAACCCTACAGGCCCACAAGCACCAGGGACATATTCTTAGCTGAGGCCCTCAACAAATCATACAGAGCATCCACTAAAAAAGATGTTCGCATCTCAAACTTAGCCACCTCCTGGACCAACACCTCCCTCTCCAGAGAAGGGATCATTCAGCACCTTTTCTGGCCACCAAAAGGAGGCCCTGGATACCAGGCCCCTACAGATAGACATCTGAAAAGCCAGCACTGACAGGTCGAAACTGCACTGTCTATCCTGAGGGTCTGGTTGAGTGAAAGGCAACAGAGGATAGTGGTAAATGGAGCTCATTCTGAGGAAAAGGACGTTACCAGTGGTGTGCCGCAAGGTTCTGTTCTTGGGCTGGTTCTTTTTAACATTTTTATAAATGATATTGCTGAAGGGCTGGCTGGTAAGGTTTACCTGTTTGTGGATGATACCAAAATCTGCAATAGGGTAGACACCCCTGATAGTGTGGATAACATAAGGAAGAACTTAGCAAAGCTAGAGGAATGATCTGGAATTTGGCAGCTTAGATTTAATTATAAAAAAAAATGCAGGGTCGTGCATTTGGGCTTCAAAAACCTGAGGGAACAGTACAGTTTAGGAAGTAAGGAACATTTGTGCATGAAAGAGGAGCAGGACTTGGGTGTGATTATATGTGATGATCTTAAGGTGGCCAAACAGGTAGAAAAGGCGATGGCAAAAGCTAGAAGGATGCTTGGGTGCATAGGGAGATGAATGGCCAGTAGAAAAAAAGGAGGTAATGATTCCGCTGCATAAGACTCTGGTGAGACCTCATTTAGAATATTGTGTACAATTCTGGAGACTTCACCTTCAAAAACGTATAAACAGGATGGAGTCGGTCCATAGGGCAGCTACTAAAATGGTCAGTGGTCTTCGTCATAAAGTGTGTGTGGACAGACTTAAAGATCTCAATATGTATACTTTGGAAGAAATGTGGGAGAGGATAGATATGACAGAGACATTTAAATACCTATGTGGCATAAATGCCCAGGAGGCGAGTCTCAATTGAAAGGAAGCTCTGGAACGAGGGGGCATAGGATAAAAGTGAAAGGGGATAGACTCAGAAATAACCTGAAAAAAAATACTTCTTCACCAAAAGGGTGGTGGTGAATTCATGGGACAGCCTCCTGGTGGAAGTGATGGAGACGAAAACAGTATCTGAATTCAAGAGAGCTTAGGGCAAGTACATAAGATCTCTAAGGGAGTTATAGGGAGAGTAGATGGCATGGATGGGCAGACTAGATAGGCATATGTTTTTTATTTGCCTACAGTTTTCTATGTCTTTATACTCAGCCTCCCCCACTCATCATTCATAACTCCCTGTCCACTCACTCATGCAGCTTCTTTTGCTACTCGTATGCTCCCCCAGGCACTCACTCACTTAGCCTCCTTATCATCCTCATCTATTCATGTAGCCTACATTTCTACTCATAACTTCTCCATCCACATACTCTCGGTTCAGAATCAACACGAACATATCTAAATCTGCACTACCCAAGCTGCAATGGTCTCAAATACAAATCAACTTACGCATCTAGCTTTTCCTACATAAGCACACAACTGTGGAACACATTACCAAAAGCCTTGAAAACGACGCACAACCACCTAAACTTCCGGAAATCACTAAAAACTAACCTATTCAAAAAGGCATACCCTGCCGATCCAACCTAAATGCCTGATTTCTGCAACACACAAAACTAAAGTACGTAATGGACATAACTCAACTCTTCCATTGTACGATCCCCTAATTGTGGCTGTGCCACATGAACTTTATCCTACCATAACATCACTTTGTATTTGTTCTACCTGGAGCCGGCAAACGCCTCTCCTTTACTCTGTAAGCCACATTGAGCCTACAAACAGGTGGGAAAATGTGGGATACAAATGTAATAAATAAGGGGAGGTCATTCCTGATTCCCTCCAGTGGTCATCTGGTTATTTATGGCATCTTTTTGTGCCTTATTTGTAATAAAAACAGGTCTAGCTCAAAACATCTTAAGTTTTAGTCCTGGGCGGTTTTGTTTTGTTCCATTATGGCTGAAAAACATCTAAGTCTCAGGAACACCCAAGTTCCGCCCTGAACACGCCCCTGGCACTCCCCCTTGAGATTTAGATGCACTTCTGGTGGACTTCAGAGATAAACGTCTAAAATAGGTTTCAAAAATACTGATTTGGACGTTTTTGTGAGAAAAATGTCTAAATGCAGACTTATGCTACTTTTTGGACATTTTTCTCTTTTGAAAATGAGCCCGATAGTAACCTTTGGAACTATGTAAGTCTTTGAAAATGAGCCGCCTGGTGTACCATGGTCTCTATTGCAACCTTGATATCAGGATGCTCTGTCTTCCCTGTATTGGTGATAGCTTTTAAAGATGCCTTGTTCCGAGCCATGCGCTTTTGAGTGGCTGTTGGCCTTCCCTCAGTTTCATCTGGGAGATAAACATGTGAGACTCAGTCAGTGGCGTACCGGGGGGGGGGGGGGGCGGTGGGGGGTGGTTCCGCCCTGGATGCACGCCGCTGAGGGGGGGGGGGGTGCTGCGCGCACGCGCGCCTGCCTGTCGGCTCTTCGTTTTCATGCTCCCTCTGCCCCGGAACAGGTTATTTCCTGTTCGGGGCAGAGGGAGCATGGAAACGAAGAGCCGACAGGCGCGCGGCACCCCCCCCCCCCCCCCCCAGCGGTGTGCACCCGGGGGGGGGGGGTTATTTCGCCGGGGGGGTCGCGCTGCACCGGGGGAGTTATTTCGCCGGGGGGGGGGGAGGGTGCTGCACCCAGGGGGCGGGGCGCATCGGCGATCCGCCCTGGGTGTTAGCGCCCCTAGGAACGCCACTGGACTCAGTGCAAAAGACTGGATAGCTCCCATCTCACCGCTGAACTGCTGCCTACATCTTATCTAATCTCAAACTTATACACCACACCAATTCCAGCTTGAGGTTCGAGGCAGTTTACATCAAAAGGGATTCACACAAAAGTGAAGACTTACATTTGCACATCAGTAAAAATAATTAAAATTTACCAAACAGAAATGTTTTTAGCTTCTTTCGAAGTTGCATATAGTTTGCTTCCAATTGGTGGTTTCTCTATTAAGTTGCTAATGGAATGAGAATATATAAGCTAAAGTCTCCTAAGTTATATGCTAGGCTATGCTAATATTTAGTTTTTATTATTACTATTTTAATGTTATTAATAGGTTCCCCTCTATGGATCTGAGTAGACTGTATTTCAAGGAGCTAATTACTGGCTGATAGAGATGCCTTAATTACATTTGTAGCCTCCTAATTGGTTCAAGGGCCTATAAATCAGAGATCAGGCCAGGGGTGTTGGGGGAGGGGGGAAATTAAGGTCTAAACTGAGGCTTCCTGTTCTTTATACTGATACTTTAGTAACTGTAAAATAGCCCCCTTAAATGCTAGCCTATAGAACTATAAGCAAATCTCAGTAATGGAAAGAATAAAGCACCAAGATGATCCACAGTGGTGAAAACAATTTCTTTATTGATTGCTGTATATTCAGTCTTGATCAGAATTAAGTACAAAAAGAGAGTTCCAGACAGACTCACTCAATGCAGGCCGTGTTTCGGCTTTCATGCTTTCATCGGGAGTTAACTTTTGGACCTGTACTTGTAGACTGTGTTTTAAAACTCAACAGAGTTGCTGCTAGCTCTGTTGAGTTTTAACCTAACTTCTGCGTTATAAGTACTGACCTCCGTAGCCATACAGCATGCATTATTTAACCTTTCCATTACTGCTGCTGAAGAAAGAAGTATTGCTTCTAACTTGCATCTGTTGCAGCTCTCATGAGCTTTGAGCAATGCAGTGTACAAACCAGGGGCATAGCCATGGGTGAGCCTGGGCCCATCCATTTTCATCCCAGGCCCACCCAGCAGAAAACCAGCCACTATCAGTCCCTCCTCCGTTGTTGCAGCTTCAGCAACGAAGTTATCCTTTGAAGGCAACTGCGGTCTCTCCCAGCTGCACACGTCAGCAGACAATCTGCAGCATCCGAAGATCCATAGCTGGGGAGATGTCATTCATTCTTTAGACTACAGCGCGGGACCAGCCACATGCCCTCTAACAGCTCTGTGCAGCGTTCCAAATCCGAGTCCCGCCCCTTAAAAACCCTTTAGTGGCCAATGTTCCCATCAATCTGTTCCCATATGGCTTATTACGGGAACATTGGACACTAAAGGGTTAAGACACAAACGTTCTGTTTCCGACACAGAGAAACAGGAAGTTTGTATCCTAAGGGGCGGGAGTCGGGATGCTGCAAAGCTGTTAGCGGGCATGCGGCTGGTCCTGCGCTGCAGTCTGAGGAATGGATGACATCTCCCTACGAATCTTTGGGTGATCTGGAGAAGTAGAGAAATGGGGAATAGGAGAGCTAGTGGGTGAAAAAAGGAAATGGAAATCTGACAGGTATCTGAAAAGTAAAACAAAGGAAAAGGGGTTAGACAGGATAAAATTTGGGTGGACAGAGAGCAGAAAAGAAAAAAAAAAGAGAGGAAAGAGCTAAAATGGAAAGGTCAATATGTCAGAGGCAAGTGAAGTGAGGGAATGGAACAAGAGAGGAGAAAAAGACAAATGGACAGCAGCTGCTTGAAAGAGAAATAGCAGAAAGATAGGAAAGTTCAAAAGAGAAACGATCAACATGATGGAAAAATAAAATGATCAGACAACAAAGGTAGAAAAGGCATTTTATTTTGAATCTTAACTGAATTATGATAGCTTGAGAAATGTGCATAGCAGATGTCACTTTCGTGGATGTGTTGGTATTATTTTGTGTAAGTTTTTTTATATAATATTTTATGCTCTATTAATTTGGATTTTGACTTATTTTAATTTTTTTTGGTGTGGTGTAGCATGTTAAATGTAATATTTGAGTGGGGGGAGGAGGGCATTACCCCCCCCCCCCACCCAAAAAAAAAAAAATAAACAACTATCTGGAAGAGGAAAGGGAAGGAGATAAATTTAAGACTGTGATGTTTCATGATTGTTAAGGGTGGGAATTGTCCTCCTTGGAGCAGTGGGAATTGGTTAGGTGGTAATTGTCCTAGGTGGCAATTTTCCAGATGGGAATTGGTGAGTGGGACTGTCCAGGTGGGAACTAACCTAGAACCTGCAGTATATGCCAAGGTTCCCAGTTCAATTTTTTTCTACATATTTTTATTTCTAATTTATGATCACTTGTTCTGTATTTGATGAGGGTCTGTTGGTGTGATTGCAATGGCAGGTGGGGAGATTGGAGGGGAGAAAGGGAGAAGAAGGAATTGGGGGGGGGGCTTCTTTATTTTCTGCCGAGGGTCCTAGCATGTCAAACACCAGTCCTGACCTTTGCTGTTGCTGGAGGGGATCCCTAAGCCCCATAAGCTGAGGACCTCCTCTGATGACAGCCAAAACTTCCTTCTACTAAGCTTAGCAGATGGCAGCAGCATCCTCGAGTCAACAAAAACTAAGCATGCCTGTAGCTCAAGGACTTGCTGCTGCTGCCCGCCAAGCTTGGTAAAATGGAGTTCTGCCATCTTCATAGGAAATCTTCAGCTGATAGTGCTTGGGGATCCTCATGAGCTAAAGTGTTTCTATTTTGAGTTGGGAGGTGCTGGGGGAGATGTGGAGAATAGGGGGAGGAAGGGGGTGGGGCAGAGAGAAAATTTTGTGCCCACCCACTTTGGGCTCAGGCCCACCCAAAATTGGCTTTCTGGCTATGCCACCAAACTGTAGTTGAACTCTCACTGTCTCAGGTCTCACAAGACTTGCCTTTGTCATTGCCACATCATGCAGCTTAAACCTAATAAGATCCACGATGGATGTAACATAGTAAGCAAGTTAGATACAGCACTTCTTTCTTTCGCTTTGGCAGTGAATTCAGAGGCATGAAATTGCAGACACCATGGCAGCCTAGTGCTTGAGATTTGTTTAGATATGATTTGTGAAAAGTTTGTTTTAATTAATCAGAACATTTTAACTATCTTATTATTTTTAATATTTTACTTTTTTTTTCTTTTACTGAGAACTTGTGGAAACCGTTGTGACTAGCAGTCAGGTTCATTTAAGATCTGTCAGAGCTGCATTTGATGTTTCCTGTAAACCAAGGTGAGGGGAGTTAAAACACAGCCTGTCCCTTCTCTGTCTCATTTCCCCATCATAGCTGAGAGCTCCTGTAGAAAGTGACACAGGTGCATCAGTTCTGCAATAGAGACTTCTCCCTCACCCCACCCATCAAATGACCTAGGTTCCAAACTACATATAAGCACATCAGGTGAGTCAGAATGCTCAAAACAAGCAGGACAGGATTGTCAAGAAATCTGACATTTGTTTTAGAGGATCAGCAACTTCTCACTCTTCTATCACTGCTAACGCCTGCTGAATGTATCTTTCACTGCAGGACCCTAATTCATTGCAATCTACAGTTTTTTTTTTTTTTAGGGAGACAATAATCAAAGTGCCCATGAGCCTTCAGACCAATTTCCAAAGAGAAACTGCCCATGAAATTTTCCCTATAGGAAAATTTGGGCAGCCACGGGAATGCAGGTGCTTTGTACCTGTGTACTTTGGCACCTGTGCATCCTTACCCTCCCTTCTGCCTCTTTTGCCTTGGTCACAACAATAGGTACTTTACCTGCAGTAAAGTGAGGTCACATTCTCAAAGCACCTCATTTTAGTGGATAAAACAATGCCCTCCACATGCTTAGCTTTTTTGAATTATTTTGAGATCGGGATGGAGAAGATTACTACTACTACTACTATTTAGCATTTCTATAGCGCTACAAGGCATACGCAGCGCTGGAGAAAAGTATTGCTGGAGAAAAGTTTTGTAACAGGAAGTGCCAATTATGTATATAGCAAACACAGGTTTACAGGTATAGGCATGCATAGCTCTGCTGCCTGTTCACATAACTTTAAGTGGATGTCTTGAAGTTTCTGGCTACTGATGCACAAGAGATGGATGATTGCCACTTTCTTAACTGTAGCATCTGTAGCAGTCTGTATGTTGGAATGATGACTATTTGCTTAGGAGGGTCATCAAAATGGAGTAATCAAATACATCTGGCCTAGAGTTTTTTTTTTCTCTTTCTGAATGGGAAACAGATCAGTTTTCTGTCAAAGTTAGAATAAGATATGTGCTCTGGAGGTGATGTACTTCTGACGACAGATGGAGATTGTTCAGATAGGAGACCAGTGGACTACTGCTTTTCAGACAAATGAGGAGAATCTACCCCAGAACATATAGAAAATGATGATGGATAAAGACTGTGCAGCCTATCCAGTCTGCCCACCATACCAACTACTAAGCTCTACAAAACCTTCCTTTACCTCAGAGATCCTCTGTTCATGTCCCATGTTTTCTTGAATTCAGATGCTTGTATTAAGGAAGGGGATATGCACTGCTTAAGTTTAAGTAGTTCTTCCTGTATTAATCTGGTCAAGTCTACCAGTTCTGATTTGCTAACACCAAATAAGAAAAAGAAATAAACATTGTGTGGCTCATTTTCAAAACAAAAATAAACACAAAAAAAATGTCAAGGTGGCAGAAAGATGTTTTTCTGTCAGAAATGTCCAAGTTGCAACTTTTGACACCCCAATTTTAGACGTTTTGCTCCACAATTCGTCCAAATTTCAAGGTGGCGTGTTGTGGGCGACACATGGGCAGCATCAAAAGATAACGGAACAATAATGAAAACTTCTATGGCCAACATTAAGACATTTTTGGCTAGAACTGTTTTAGTCATGACAAAGCAAAAGATGCCCTAAATGACCACTGGAGGATTAAGGCATAACTCCCCTTCCTCCCCCAGTGGTCACTGACCCCTCCCACCCCCCAAAGATGTGAAAGAAATAGTACATACCAGCCTCTATGATAGTTTAAAATGTTATAGCCAGTCCTATTAGAGCAGCAATCGGGTCCCTGGAGTAGCTTAGTGGTTGGTGCAGTGGACTGTAAAGACAGGGCCGGTCTGAGCTATTGCAGAGCACTGTGCCAACCACTTCAGTGGGGTCCCCCGATCCCACCTAGCCTCACATCTTACTGACAAGATATGTTTTAAACATTTTCAAATAAAGACAAATCAAGCAAAACGCGGACAGAAAAACTAATTCAGATATGCACATTGCTATCATAAGAAAACTTTGGGTTTAAAAAGCAAAACCATGTGCATATAAGGACTGGATAAATGAATTAAAACAAATCCCCTTAGTATGTAATGCTTGGTAGCAATAATGAAACAGTGATAGAATATTCACATAGCAAACAGCCTGAACCAACAGATTTATTTTCCACTTTATTTCTTAAAGCTCCCATAAAGTTACAGGGGTAACCTCTCCCATGTCATTAAATGAGAAATACTCCTATATATCTTGCGGTATGGAGTAAAAAAAAAAACTGGGGGTCAGCAAACAATTGATCAATGTCCAATAGTGGTGGCCACCTTGTGAGGGGCAAACCAAACAGCTATAAAGAAATAGGGGTGTGGTCAGACCACTCCTTTAGGTTTTTGTTTGTTTTAATTTGTAATGGTTTTTTTAACTAACCATCCAAAGTACAAGGCACTTGGTGCACATTGTTATCACAGAAACAAACATAACAATCAGTTATTTCTACACTATTGCACCTAGTGCTGAGCGTTAATAAGGAATACATAGAGCTAAGCCCAAACAAAAACCCCTCCCCCCCGCATCCAATGTGACCTATATCTAACTGAGATAATAGTACAACAAGAACCAGAACATATCCTACAGTAAGAGTTACAAACAAACTGTAAAGGACTACCGTTCACTAGAGTCCAGGTGTTGTTGAAGTAAGGACCAACTTCTCTGAAATGTGTCCATTGTATTCTTCCTATATGCTGTGAGCTGTTCCATCGTGAGAACAAATGTTAACCTTGAATACCAGTCTGTTATGGATGGGGAGTAGTAGATTTCTCGATGGAACATTTAGCTGTTAAGAAACAATTAGTAATAACCTTCTGCAAATAAGGTGGATAATCCCCCAATCCTAAAGTGCTAGTATACAGTGTAATGGTTCATCTATTACCTTTTTAATGATCCTTATTACTTGCTCTCAAAAGGGGTGAAAAATGGCACAGCCCCTGGCCTGACATCCCTGCCAGCAAGTCCCAGCCAAACCCTTCCTGAACCTACTTATCTGCTCAGGGGATAGATTCCATCTCTTAAGTACTTCCAGGTTATTTTCCCACAGTTGGGCAGAGATATTAGTCTTTGAAGCCATCATGACAGCTGCCTGCCATTGGCTAACCTCAAAGGTTTGCTGATGATCATTCTCCCACTGGAGCATGTATGGAAGTTTATTAAATATATAACCCCTTATAATTTTATATAACGCTGCAATTGGACCCTTCGCTGATGAGATTTGTGCCTACAAGAATTCTAATGCACCTGGTTCTTTAACTTCAATATCATTATTCAGAGCGCTATTAAGGTCATGCCTACATTGCAAATAGAAGAAAAAATCCCACCTATACAAGCCAAATTTCCTCTGTAGATGGTCAAATGCCTTCACCTGGCCCTCTGTAATAGTTGGAAAATAGTCAGTGTCTGAGGTCTCTCCATTGCTGAATTATGAGCAACATAAGGAGTACTTATTGGAGGCGTATCAAAAGAGCTTGAAAGAGGTAGAGTGACCTGGGCAAAACATTCATCTTTATAATTGCCATTCTACCCAGCCATGAGATGTGCCCTTACTCCAGCCCTGCAAGTCTCTTGAGCCATTTAATCAGTGGTTTGTAGTTAAAATCATAGAGGGAAGCCAGGTTATTGGAAATATTTGCTCCTAAGTATTTTAGGTGCGAGTTTAACCCATTTAAAGGGACAGTTCTCTTTTATTCTGATCAAATCTGCTCCTATAATATTTATATTAAGCGCCTCAGTTTTATCTATACTGGCTTTAAACCCTGAGACTAAGCCGTACAGCTTCATCTCCTGGAGAATCTTAGGCATGGATAAATGTGGATTAGAAATTGATAAGATCTCATCATCTGTGAATAGAGAGATTTTGTGGTGTTGGCCTGTTGGAATTCTGCCTACATCTGCAGTATCCCAGATACGCTGAGCGAAGGGTTCCATGACCAGGGCAAACACAACTGGTGACAAAGGACATCCCTGTCTTGTGCCTCTCAGTTTGAAACTACTAGTATAGGATCCATTAATTTTAATTCATGCTTCTGGGTTATATATAAATGTTTACTAAGGTGTGCTAATGTTTTTAGCACGCATTAAAATTACTGCATGCTATCGCTAGAGACACCCATAGGAATATATATGTGTCACACTAGCGTTAGCGAGCACTAAAAACACTAGCGCGCCTTAGTAAACAGGGCCCTTAATGTCTTATCAGATTCAATTTTCCAGTCTGCCTTCCTTTTTAGCTAGTTTTCTGATTCCTTATGCCCCCATCAGATCCTTTTGGTTGGGTAACCAGTGTCGTCTACCCTCTTTCCATGCGGTCTTTCTGGATGTTACTAGAAGTTCCTGTTTCAGTGTGGCTTCTCCCACACTGTGAAATGCCCTTCCCCCATTTTGAGTGGTCCTTTCAAAAATGTTAAGTCCCAAATTAAAGGGTTATTACTTTTCCTTGGCTTTTCCATCAACTGATATTTGACTTGGGGCTTTTTCCTGTGATTCTGATCTTACATAGTAACATAGTAGATGACTGCAGAAAAAGACCTGCACGGTCCATCCAGTCTGCCCAACAAGATAAACTCACATGTGCTACTTTTTGTGTATACCTTACCTTGATTTATACCTGTCCTTTTCAGGGAACAGACCATATAAGTCTGCCCAGCACTATCCCTGCCTCCAACCACCAACCCCGCCTCCCACCACCGGTTCTGGCACAGATCGTATAAATCTGCCCAGCACTATCCCCGCCTCCAAACCACCAGTCCCGCCTCCCACCACCGACTCTGACACAGACCGTATAAGTCTGCCCAGCACCATCTCCGTCTCCCGCCACAAAAAGTGTATACCTTACCTTGGCCATACTAATAGACAACTCCAAGCCTCCTATTTTACTTTCCCTCCCCTGTTTTTCCCTCTTTTTGGCCATGTAATCTCTCCTACTACTACCCTCTTGTACTCTATTTTGCGTTGCTCCCTTTTTCTCCCCCGATTAGTTTATGTATTGTAAACCATTTAGATTTCTTTCTGAAAATTTGCAGTATATCAAATTGAACTTGAACCAAGAGTAGCAGGGCTAATTGCAGTGAAATAGGCCGTTCAGTTGCCATTCAAGGTCAGGATAGGTGCACTGGATCCATGACAAATGGCATATTGTCAGTGAAAGGGCCTTAACAGTCTGTAGCCACTGCACAGTTGACGACTGCTTAAGCTTTGTTGACATCCCTGCTGTTACTGTGTGTTACTGGATTTCTGCCACTGTGCAACCAGTGTAAGTTGTGTCATCCACTGTAAACACTAACTCAATGGGGAAGAGCCATCAGTATAGAACTTTGCTGCGTAGTATCTCAGTGAAGCTCTTATATTCTTTTTTTCGACACAGGGTAGCTGGAGCAAGGTCCGCATAAACACTAACCTTTTCCTCATCCCAGGTTATTGTTCATTCTTTCTTGTGAGCAGCTCTCAGAACTCGTTCTTTGTCTGAATACTTACAGAAGAAGACCATGATATCCTAGGGCCGATTCCAGTCACATGGCCCAGCCACCCTGTGAGCTGTATCCAGCATTAAAGGCAAGGCCTCATGAGTTCCAGAGTCCTCTTGTAATACAGCAGTAAAAATCTGTTGGGCCATCTCTATGGACCTCGCCCGCACTACAGTTTCAGGGACACCCTTGATCCACAAATTACATCTGCACAATCTGTTATCAATGTTCTCTAATTTTAACACAAGCATTTTGTAACTGCTCCACTGTGTTTTCCAATGTGATTACCTCTTCACTCTAATCATTCAGATGTGTTTCAATATTCTCCACTTGTAGGGTAGTTTCAAGTAAATCATTACACAGTTCCTCCATTGTGGTCTGAATCTCTTTGCACTACATGAAGATCACTTTTAAGCTCCTGGAACCACAGACACGTTTCAGCACAAAGAATGGGGATAGCACATCATTCTGTGATTAGCTGGTTTCTGTTCAGTGACCATCATAGAAACATAGAAACTTGACGGCAGATAAGGACTAAATGGCCCATCCAGTCTGCCCATCCTCAGTAACCACTAACTCTTCCTTTCCTAAGGGATCCCACATGCCTATCCCACGCTTTCTTAAATTCTGACACATTCCTCATCTCCACAACCTCCACCAGCAGGCCATTCAACGCATCCACCACCCTTTCTGTGAAAGAGTGTTTTCTTAGATTCCTCCTAAGTCTATTTCCTCTTAACTTCATCATATGCCCCCTAATTTCAGAGTTTTCCTTCATTTGAAAAAGCTTGCCTCCTGTATATTGATGCCACTGAGGTATTTAAATGTCTCTATCATATCCCCTCTCTCACCTCTCTTCCATTGTATGCATGTAGAGGTTCCTAAGCCTGTCCCTATATATCTTATGACAGAGACCGCTTACAAATTTTGTAGCCGCCCTCTGGACCAACTCCATCTTGTTTATATCTTTCCATAGGTGCAATCTCCAGAATTGCACACAGTACACTAAATAGGGCCTCACCAGAAACTTATACAAGGGCACTATCACCTCTTTTTTCCTGCTGATTATCCCTCTCCTTATGCACCCAAGCATCTTTCTGGCTTTGGCCATTGCCTTTTCTACCTGTTTGGCCACCTTAAGGTCATCAAACACAATCATCCCCAAGTCCTGCTCTTCTTTCATACACAGAAGCACTTCACCCCCTATAGTGAACCATTCCCTTGGATTCTTGTACCCCAATTGCATGACCCTGTTTTTCTTAGCATTAAATCTTAATTGCGAATTATCAGAATGTTCTTCAAGTTTCGCTAGATCCTTCTTCATACCAGCCACACCCTCCAAGGTGTCCACCCTATTACAGAGTTTGGTATCATCCGCAAAGAGACAAACCTTACCAGACAGCCCTTCCGCAATATCACTCATAAAAATGTTAAAAAGAGCCAGCCCAAGGACCGAACCCTGCGGTACACCACTGATAACAGTCCTTTCCTCAGAGCAATCTCCATTTACCACTACCCTCTGTCTCCTTCCACTTAACCAGTTTTTAACCCAGTGAGTCACTATAGGTCCCATGCCAAGGGCACTGAGTTTAACTTTCGCCTGTGCAGGACCGTGTCGAAGGCTTTGCTAAAATCCAAGTACACCACATGTAGCGCCCTTCCCACGTCCAACTGTTTAGTCACCCAGTCAAAGAAATCAATCAGATTTGTCTAACACGACCTGCCTCTAGTGAAGCCATGCTGCCTCAGGTCCTGCAGTCCATTTGATTTTAGAAACCTCATGATCCTCTGCTTTGGAATTGTTTCCATTAGCTTACTCACCATCGAGGTCAGACTGACAGGTCTTTAATTCCCAACCTCCTCCTTACTTCCACTTTTGTGCAGAGGGACCGCATCCGCCCTTCTCCAGTCCTTCAGGACCACTCCAGTCTCTAAGGGAGCATTGAAGAAGTTAGACAGCAGTTCCACCAGAACATCTCTGAGTACCCTTGGGTGTATCCCATCAGGCCCCATTGCTTTGTCTACTTTTAGTTTAGCCATCTCCTCTCGAACAGTCTCTTCTGAAAATCGGTCTACCATACATCCATCCCCATTAACATTTCTTTTCTGTGGTCCTACCCCCGACCTTTTGTCCGTGAACACAGAACAGAAATAATTGTTAAGCAGTTCAGCTTTATCCTTATCAGCTTCTACATATTCCTCCCCCTCAGCTTTGAGTCTCACAATGCTATTACAACACTTCCTCCTGTCATTTATATATCTGAAGAATGTCTTGTCCCCCAATTTTACCGTATCGGCTATCCTTTCTTCCATTTGCATCTTCGCATTCCTGACATCTTTTCAAGCTTCTCTTAGCTTTTTTAAGTATTTTCTGTCCTCCTCTTTCTGAGTCTTCTTGTAACGTATGAAGGCTAACCTTTCCCTTAACCTTTTCAGCTACTATGTTCGAGAACCAGAGCGGCCTTCTTTTCCTCTTACTTTTATGTAGTTTTCTAACATAAAGGTTTGTTGCCTTTAAAATAGCTCCTTTCAGTTTCGCCCACTGCTGTTCTACATCCTTCAGCTGTTCCCATCCAGCTAACTCACCATCTTAGGATCCTGCCATGTCAGCTTATTCTTATTCGTGCTGGAAAAAGCTTTTAAATCAGTCTGATGCTTTCTGAAAGTCATCGTATGGTATTGCCATCTGGCAGGTCTCTGTAAAAGGTCAGAAGAGTGTTCCTTCGAGGTCTAGCACATTGAAAAATTCAATGTAGCATGACAGAACTGTGAAGCTCTGCTCCTAGGGTGTCATTCTGTGCATTGACATCAATACCTCCCAAATTTCACAGGTTTTGAGCTAATATTTCAGAAAGAGCAAAAGCAGTCCTTGGATGCACTCATCGGTGGGGGGAGAACTATGGGTGGTGCTAGTCTTACCCCTGGGTAAGTCAGCCTGCTCTGATAGTTTTACCAATGGATTTTGCAGGAAGTTATGGAATGTAATCTCTCCATTGTTACTGAAAGTCTCGAATCAAGTATTAGAGACAGGAAGGATTCCGGAATCCTTTTCTCAGGAAAATATAATGATACTGTGTTAAATACAGATGCAAAAACTTTGTGTAAGCTGTGTAATGACTTCATGCCAGACTTCATTAATAGAAGTCAGGCAGATTTTATAAAGGGATTAAATGCATTTAATAGTGTTCACTGAGTGCTGAATATAGTAGATCAAAGGGCAAGAAATGTGAGTGACCTGACTATTCTATTAGCATTAGTTGCTGAAGAGGCATTCAATAGGGTAAAATAGTATTACCTGGCTTTATTTTTGGAAAAGGTAAATTTGGACCCAGTCTTTATAAAAGTGGGTAAATTTGGACCCAGTCTTTATAAAAGTGATTAAAGCATTATATAATTCTCCAAGAGCCCACTTAAAATAAAAGTCAATTTCAAGAATTTACATTGGGGAAGGTAACAAGACAAGGCGCCTTCTGTCCCCACTCCTTTTTGCAATATCCTTAGAATTCTTTGCACAGGCAATTGGGGTCTGATAAGAACATTGTGGGAGGGGGAGGTGTGCAGGGACCAACATAAGTTAGTCCTTTATGCAGATAATATATTGTCATTTTCAAGGAAACCCTTAATTTCATTACCAAACATTATGCGAGGAAATAGGTATCAAAATATAAATAGAATGAAGACAAGACTGTAATTCTCCTAATCAGTATTTTAGTGACTGTGGAAGAAAGCCTAAGGTATTGTTTCTCTTTTGTGTGGCAAAAGAAGAAAAATATCTAGGGGTTTATGATTCCTATACAACTTGTAGATTTATACGATTTACATTATCTTCAGGTAATGGAATAAATAAGAAAATCTCTGTCAAGATAAAAGAAATATTTCTCTGTCACTGCTAAGAAGGGTGAATGTGATAAAGGTGAATTTCTTACCCATACTCTTATTTTTATTTATGATTCTCCCATGTGTAAGTCAGCATTTGTGTGATCCTGGCCCACCCGATGTCGCACCTGAAAACTGAAGCCCTGGAAGCTGAGGAACCACTTCATGATGTGTGCATTTTACGCCTTGTGGCAATCATCCACTTGAGAGTTTCTTTGGTCTGTGATGAGCAAGAAGTGTCGACCCAATTGATAATACTGGAATGTCTCCAAGGCCCATTTGACTGCTGAGGCTTCCTTTTTAATTACTACAAAGTTTCTTTCCCTGGGAAACATCTTCTGGCTGATGTAGAGCATAGGATGTTCTTCTCTCCACGGATTGCAATTGGGGTCACCACATCTAAAAAAAGGATTGCGGATTTAGAAAAGATACAGAGAAAGCAACTGAAATGATAATTAGAATGGCATGATTACCCTCTGAGAGAAGGCTAAAGAACTCAGGGCTCTTCAGCTTTGAGAAGAGATGACTGAAGGGAAATATGATAAAGTTCTATAAAATCATGAATGGAACAGGAGAATGTAAATTGGTTGTTTACTCTTTCAAAAAGTACAGACTCAGGGGCATAATGTTACTAAGTAGTACATTTAAAACCGGAGAAAATATTTTTTTATTCTGTGCATAATTAAGCTTTGGAATTAGTTGCTGAAGGATAGTAAAAGCAATGTTTGTAGCCGGGTTTTAAAACATTTGAACAACTTCCTGGAGGAAAAGTCCAAAAGCCATTGGTGAGGTAGACCTGTGGGAAATCTACTGCTTATCCCAAGGGGTAAGCAGCTTGGAATCTATCTGCTCTTTGGGAATTTGCCAGGTGTTTGTGATCTGGATTTGCCACTGGGGGAAACAGGATGCTGGGCTGAATGGTCCTTTGGTCTGACCTAGTATGTCAATTCTTATGTTCTTGCAGAGTAAGTGCAGATGTTTGCTGATGTTCTCTGTTCCTTATAAGCAGAACGCAAATGAGTTGATGCAGATGTGTCTTGTTCTTCACAGGGTAAGATACAGATGATGGTTTGCATTATCACAGGCACACGAGATGACCTCTATGGAGCCATTAAGAAGCTATGTTGTGTACAATCTCCAATCCCCTCCCAGGTAAGCCCAGTTTTCTGTATCTTACAACTTAAGAAGAAATAGTTGGAACCTGCTATGGTGAATGCTGGGGGATCTTTGGGTTGGAGGAGTAGGAGAAATGGAAATTTTTTTAGTGCTGCTGAAGGTGCCTGACAGTTGAATGCAGCATAATACCTGTTGTGCAGAGGTAAGAAATCTGAGTAGATTGAGTCCTGAATACTTTGTATTAGTACAAAATAAAATATGCTTTGCATTTGAAGATGGAATTTGCTGTCATTGCTGATGCAGCTTGACAGAAATCACCGAAAGTGAGTCTCCTTCTCTCCAAGTAACTGCTGTGTTTTAGATCTGTATAGCACCTTTTGTAAATAGCATCCTTCATATTTTTTGCAGTGTGAGAAGGCTAGAATAGAGAGCTGCACAGGAACAGGGCTAGCGGGAATCCCAGGTCCGCAGAGGTTTAATGTAATGAAGAGGGGTTCTAGGTGGGGTAGTCTCTGTAGTGCCCAAGACATTAAAAAAAAAAAACAAAAAGTTTTATATTTAATGTTGGTGTACTTCAGAGTGTGGGGGGGAGGAGATGCCAGACTATGGGGGGTGGTGGGTAGGAGGTAGGATAGGGCTGATGCTAGGCTACAGGGAGGGGTGGGGGTAGGGTAGGACTGATGCCTAGCTATGGAATGGATGGTAGGAAAGGGAAGGGCTGATGCTGGGCTATTAGGATGGCTTGTGGGGGTGATAGAGATGAAAGGGCTGATGCCAGGCTATGGGGATGGATGTATGGGGGTAAGGAAGGGACAGGCTGATGCCAGTCTATGAGGATGGATGGATGGATGGGGGGATAGGAAAGGGAAGGGCTGATGCTGAGCTATGGGGAGGGTTACATGGGGAGAGGGAAGGGAAGGGCTGATGCTGGGCTATGGGGAGGGAAAGGAAGGGGTGATGCCTGGCTATGGGGATGGATAGTGCCCCCACCCATATTAGCTTTGGACCCGCCCAAAATATCAGGTCTGGCTACGCCACTGACAATATCAAATCCAACTCCTGAAACGCTTTGAGGAGCTAGAACAGCATCAAGTTTTTGAAAACGTACAAGTAGGCGCAGAACTTTCTGAATGGTCTTCCTGGAACTTCGTTGGAGACCTGAGGAATTCAGTTCTTCATTGCCGGTAATGATATGCATGGAACTGCATCACATCTTAGGTGACTCCCTGCCGTTCTTCACTTGTGGGTCTTTGGTTGGCCTGCTTAGATTTGATATGATGGTCTGTCAGGTCATTCCATTGTTGCAGACCTTTGGTTCCTTGGAAGTGGAGCCCATACAATTTTACATGGTTGTTCCTGCCCCCTTTAATGAGACTTACGTCAAGTGTGAGGCATTGACCGTTCTCTTTTGATGAGGAGCTACGCTCTCAAGACAAGAACCCTTGAACACTGGCGTATGACTTTTTTTTTAAATTAATATTACTCTGCCTTATGGACCATCTGACCTGGTTATGTCTGCTCCCTTTGTAATTGATTGGTGACTACTATTACTAGATGTATGCTTAACATTTGGGGGACAGCCAATCTTTATGGACAAGGTGTTTCAGCTATACAGTGGCTGCGATATGGGCCTTATTCTCCTCCCTGTCACTTTTCTCTGACTGTTGGTTTGAACCATGAGCCCTGAACTTCAAATTCAGCAGTTTAACTTGGATAGCATAGAAGGAGGATATGACCCAGTGTGTGCAATTATGCAAATTGCTGGTGCATCCTGATCCCTGTGCAGAATTTTCCAAAGAAAGGCAGTGCTGTGCAAATGTTGTGTTGCACAGGGGTACAAAATTTGCTCTGGAGTACTTGGTACATTTTTTACATTCTGCCGGCTAAAAAAAATATATATATATATATAATTCAAAATATATAAAGTGTTTAACTTATCTGTGCAACATAATTTACAATTTCAGTGAAACACCAATTGCAAAAATACTGAAAACGCAATGAATAATAAGAAATCAAAAATTCTTGATTGCATGTCTTCACCAAGCCCTTGTCATAGTAAACCCAAATTAGCCAATTACGAAATATTCCTTAAGGCGCATAAGTAGTACAATAGAGCCTACCTTTGTCCAGTCCCAGTAGCTAACCTTGATTCTTCATCCAGAATCAGCTTATTTTTATTGTATGAAGTAATATATTTAAGTAGAGAATAAATATGCTGAACATAGAGCTACCAGAACAACTGTGGTATAAAGTTATGCAAAGATACAAGAAATATTGGTGTGTGTTAATAGTCCTTGGAGCACTTTCCACAGTCCATTATTGTAAAGTGGATACAATTGTCAACACTATGATACTGATTCAGTTAAGCCAGTGCTTCTCAAACCTGGTCCTGGAGGCACCCCAGCCAGTCAGGTTTGTAGGATATCCACAATGAATGTTCATGAGAGAGATCTGCATGCACTTCATATACTTTCCACAATGTGATTTTCCGGATTTAATTTGTGATGTGCTATCTCTCACTGTTACCAATAACCTACCCTTCAATTATGGGCTGCTCATGTCTTTGTCAGTGGGCAAACTTACAAAATCAGCAAGGGATCAAATACTTATTTCCACCACTGTATATGATCTATAAAAGGTTTTTTTGTGTGTGTTTGTGTCTTATGATAAACTTACACCATCGTGTCGAGACCTACATCCTCCCAACCCATAGTTTTCCCTCTTCTTCATCGCTGTTTCACCTACATTAGAGCTGTCCCCATTAAGTACTAGCTGTCCATTGTAACCTAAATCATGTAACTAACTTCCGTAAATCACTGAAGACTTACCTCTTTGACAAAGCCTACCATGAGAACCCATAGCTACCCATAACACAACACCCTCTCAACTCTAGGCAGAATGTATCTCTCTTCAACTACTTGATTAATTCCTCTTGTCTTCCTTAACTTCTTTGTAACACCAAATGTATACTTCTCTGTAACATCAAATGTATACTTCATCCTGTATGGCGATGCCCCCTTCCCGCTCTCTGTTGGAGTTCCTCAGGGGTCTGTCCTTGGACCCCTTCTTTTTTCAATCTACACCTCTTCCCTGGGCTCTCTGATCTCATCTCATGGTTTCCAATATCATCTTTATGCTGACGACACCCAGCTCTATCTCTCCATACCAGACATCACTGCGGAAACCCAGGCCAAAGTATCGGCCTGCTTATCCGACATTGCTGCCTGGATGTCCAACCGCCACCTGAAACTGAACATGGCCAAGACCGAGCTTATTGTCTTTCCACCCAAACCCACTTCTCCTCTCCCTCCACTCTCTATCTCAGTTGATAACACCCTCATCCTCTCCGTCTCATCTGCCCGCAACCTCGGAGTCATCTTCGACTCCTCCCTCTCCTTCTCTGCACATATCCAGCAGATAACCAAGACCTGTCGCTTCTTTCTCTATAACATCAGCAAAATTCACCCTTTCCTATCCTGAGCACACCACCTGAACTCTCATCCACTCTCTCATTACCTCTCGCCTTGACTACTGCAACCTACTCCTCACGGCCTCCACTTAGCATCTATCCCCCCTTCAATCCGTTCAGAACTCTGCTGACGTCTTATCTTCCTTCTGGACCGATATGTCATATCACCCCTCTCCTCAAGTCACTCCCTGGCTTCCGATCAGGTACGCATTCAGTTCAAGCTTCTCTACTAACCTCCCTCGTACCTCTCTACCCTCATCTCCCCTTACGTTCCTACCCGAAACCTCCGCTCACAGGACAAATCCCCCCCCTTCCTCTCATTACCCTTCTCCTCCACTGCCAACTCCAGGCTCCGCCCTTTCTGCCTTGCCTCACCCTAGCTTGGAATAAACTCCCCACGAGTCCATATGCCAAGCCCCCTCCCTGCCCATCTTCAAATCCTTGCTCAAGGCACACCTCTTCAATGTCGCATTCGGCACCTAACCATTATACCTCTATTCAGGAAACCTAGACTGCCCCAACTTGACATTTCATCCTTTAGATTGTAAGCTCCTTTGAGCAGGGACTGTCCTTCTTTGTTAAACTGTACAGTGCTGCGTAACCCTAGTAGCGCTTTAGAAATGTTAAGTAGTAGTAGATGCCACAACAGGTCTTTGTAAGCCACATTGAGCCTGCAAATAGGTGGGAAAATGTGGGATACAAGTGAAATAAATAATCGCACTGAACCCTGCCCAGGGGATATTAGCGGTATATAAGACCCCACTTTTTATTCTATTGTATTGTATACTGCCTTACAGATGGAGATGGGGCATAGTGTAGGGGGTGACTTGACCTTCGCCATTGGAGAATGGTTACTGGGGCTTGGAAGGGGGGTGGGTTGTTGTAGAGAGGGTTTGGGTGGTACTGTACAGCTTTGGGTCTTACTGGGTGATACTTCTCAAGGATGGTTTGGTATGTCTGGTTTATCTTGGCATATTGCTGTGGGGATCATAGTTCAGATCCTAATGTACTTTGTTATGGTTGGTGATTTGCAACTGGTGTGAGTCTCCTATGGGGTGGACCAGGTTGGGATGTTGGAGGCTGGAATGGTATTACAATCCTTATTATTTCATATGGTGCTGTTTCTGTTCCTCTCAGCTAGGTATTACCTGATGGGGATGTGGTGATTCTCCTGGAATATGGGTGGTATATCATTTCCGATTAAGCGTAAAAAAACTCCTACATAACCTTCATTGTAAGCAGACCACAATAGGTATGCTGCAAGAAACACATTTGACAACACTAGAGCATAGTAAACTTGGCCAGTGGTGGGTGAGTGATTATATTGAGGCCCCTGCTAAGGGGAAAAAGGCTGGGGTCATTATTCTTTTCCATAAATTTTTACAAGTGCAGAAGCAGAATATAATTGTTGACCTGGAGGGAAGATATATCATTGCCTAGGTGCTAGTGAATAGGATGCCCTTACTGCTATGCAGTGTGTTTGCTCCCAGTGGATATAACAAATACTTTTTCCAGAGTGTCATTTCACTGCTCCAAAGCAACACTGCACACACCAAAATCATAGGGGGGATGGGGACTTTAATGTGGTAGCAGATCCAGATCTTGATAAGATGTATAACCTTCACAAAGAGCAACTGGATTGCACTACAGGAATTCCTCTGCTGTGCTCTAGTTTGGATGTCATAAATGTCTGGAGAACTCTTCATCCTGGAGTCAAGGATTTCACCCACCTATCCAGAACACATATGACCCACTCTAGAATTGATTATTTTCTTCTGGATAGCACTTTGTTTTCTGCTGTGAGGGGAGGCCTCTATAGACCCCATAGAAATAGCTGATCACGCTCCGTGCTGGGTGGAGCTCCAGGGGCTAGTGAATAATGAGACTGATAGATCCTGGTGTTTTCCCTTGGATTTATATACAAATCAGAAATTTTTAGACTATTTGCACCAAAAATGGATGATGGACTATAAACAGTTTTAACTCTTAACATGTCTCGGGTGTGACTCTATTTTGGGACACAACTAAAGCTGTTTTATATGGCGACATAATAGCCTATAGCAAAAAAAAAGAAAAAACATAGAGACCAAGCAATTTTGCACCTGGAGTTGACAGCTGGTTCGTCTGAGGCAGAGTTGTGGCACTCCTATGCCTTCCCTTTGGACTCAATTATTAGTGACATGGCAACTTTTGAATGAGCTCTTGCATCAGTAGGCCAAAAAGTTAGTTCTATATTATCAATACCAGCTATATAAATTTGAGAATACCACGGGTAGATTGCTGGCTCGGTTGGCTAATCCCAGGAGCCACTCTTCTAGAGTGCTAACGCTTAAGACAGCTTCTGGGACTTTGGTAAATACCGATAAACAGATCAATCTGATTTTTAAAGATTATTTTTATTTATTTTATTTACTTGGATTTTGCTCACACCTCTTTCAGTAGTAGCTCAAGGTGAGTTACATTCAGGTACACTGGGGTATTTCCCTGTCCCTGGAGGGCTTACAGTGTAAGTTTGTAGATGAGGCAATGGAGGGTTAAGTGACTTGCCCAAAATCACAAGGAGCAGCAGTGGGATTTGAACCGGCCACCTCTGGATGGCAAGACCAGTGTCTTTATAGAGATGATGATGCTGGTGTGTACAGCGCTGCGTACATCCAGTACTGCTATAGAAATGATAAGTAGTAGTAGTTGTCTTGATCCTGACGCCTGTTTGGTGAGTTTTGAGTTACCTCACCTGACTCATTTGCAGTCTGCTAATTAGATTGTCTTATTGTGGCAGATGAGGTGTGGCTGATCCGTAAGAACTCACTCTACAAAGCACCTGGTCCGGACAAATACAGAGCAGAATTTTATAACATACTATTACCAGATGATGTAGAGCCATTGACTACTATGTTTTAATAGGATTATAGAGACTAAGCAACTGCTTGGGTCATTGGAATCAGGGCGGATAGTATTAGTCCCTAAACCGGGGAAAGAGCACTCACTACCGGAATTGTTCAGGTCTATTTCTTTGATTTGTTATGAAGCTAAATTACTATTTCCATATCATCAAGCTGATCAATCCATAGACTGGTGGGTTGTGTCCATCTACCAGCAGGTGGAGATAGAGAGCAAACTTTTGCCTCCCTATATGTGGTCATGTGCTGCCGGAAACTCCCCAGTATGTTCTCTATCCCAGCAGGTGGTGGTCACACACAGCAGCAGCTCTGGCTAGGCCTCCAAGCCTAATCCAAGCCTAACGCCATTTTGGATGCGCAGCTTGTCTCTCCCCCGCTATTGCGAGCGCCGGTTGAGAGTGCGTCTAGGGCTGTTGCCCAGGCTGCGGAAGTGCACAGTCTGGGGGGTTTCTCCCCCGAGTTTGTTTTGTTGCTTTCCTCATGCAAAACGCTGCCCCTGCTCCCTCTTCTGATAAAGAGGTTGAGGTTCCCAGAGGTAAACGCCCTCGGGTTGATTTTCAGGCCTTGGAGGACTTTGTCTCCTCCGATGTAGATGAGGGCAGCGTGTCTGAGGTCTCCCAACGGTCCTTTGCGGATTCCTTGGAGGAGATAGATCCCCGCTCGGATGGAGCGGATGACCCCTCTGCAGCGCGGCTTTTTAGCCCAGAGGATTTGCCCAACCTGTTGTTACAGGCCATGGACACTTTGAAGATTTCCTCTCCGGAGGACGTCTCTCCCTCAGCCCCTGTTGGCTCTGCCATTATGCTGGGGACGAAGCGCCCGCCTAGATCCTTCCACGTGCATGATGCCATGCACACCTTAATTGCGGCTCAATGGGATGTCCCGGAAACGAGCCTTAAAGTGGCTAGGGCTATGTCCCGCCTCTATCCTTTGGCTGTGAGTGAACGTGAGGCCTATCTGTGGCCTACCGTGGATTCTTTAATCACTGCGGTGACTAAGAAAACGGCGTTGCCGGTGGAAGGTGGCACGGCCCTAAAGGACGCCCAAGACAGTAGATTGGAGGCGGCCTTAAGGTCGTCCTTTGAGGCAGCTGCTTTAAGTTTGCAGGCCTCAGTTTGCGGCTCCTATGTGGCCAGGGCGTGCCTGACTATGGTGCAGCGGGCTTCCCCCTCGGATCTTTCCTTGAGGGCTGATTGGCCGGCCCTGGAATCGGGCTTAGCCTATTTGGCAGCCTTGCTGTATGATGTCTTGAGAGCCTCAGCTAAAGGCATGGCTCAGACAGTCTCTGCGCGGCGGTGGCTTTGGCTGAAACATTGGTCTGCTGAACACGCCTCTAAATCCCGCCTGGCTAGATTGCCTTTTAAAGGCAAGCTGCTCTTTGGGGTCGAGCTGGACAAAATCGTGACCGATCAAAAAACGGCACGTCTAAGGGCAAGAAATTACCAGAGGTCAGGGCTCGGGCTAGTACTCGTCCCGGTACCTCCAGAGGACGGTTGCTGGAAGCCCGTCGGTACCGCCCGGGCAAGTCGGGTTCCTCTGCCCCCTCTTCCTTCAAGAGGAATTCTCCCCCAAGCAGCATTCCTTTCGCAGAGACCGCCGTCCCGGAGGTGCTCCCTCCGGTCCTCCCCCAGGGTCTCGTACCCAATGACGGGGCCTTGGTCCACGCCCCAGTGCAGATTGGAGGACGGCTGTCCTCGTTTCTGGGCGAGTGGACCACTATAACTTCAGACGCGTGGGTGCTGGAAGTCATCAGAGACGGCTACAAGCTAGAGTTCTGCCAACCCTTAAGAGACGGGTTTGTACTCTCTCCCTGCAAGTCTCCGGTCAAGCTGTGGCAGTGCAGCAGACCTTGGACAACCTGATCCGCCTGGGTGCGGTCGTTCCGGTGCCAAAAAATCAGATTGGCAAGGGACGTTACTCCATTTTCTTTGTGGTTCCAAAGAAAGGAGGTTCTGTCCGGCCTATCCTCGACCTCAAAGGGGTCAATTGGGCCTGGAAAGTGAGGCACTTTCGCATGGAGACTCTCCGCTCTGTTATAGCGGCAGTGAAGGCAGGAGAGTTCTTGGCTTCCTTGGACATCAAGGAAGCGTACCTGCATATTCCCATCTGGCCTCCTCTCCAACGCTTTCTGCGTTTTACAGTCCTGAGACGACACTTCCAGTTCAGAGCCCTCCCTTTCGGGTTGGCTACTGCTCCGCGGACCTTTTCCAAAGTAATGGGGGTCATAGCGGCCTTCCTGCTAAAGGAAGGAGTACAAGTCCATCCTTATCTGGACGACTGGTTGATCCGAGCCCCCTCTTATGCAGAGTGCGGCAAAGCTATGGACCGGGTAGTTGCTCTTGTGAGCTCCCTGGGATGGATCATCAACTGGAAGAAGAGCCAGCTGCGCCCGACTCAGTCCCTGGAGTATCTGGGAGTTCGATTCGACACCCAAGTGGGCAGAGTGTTCCTGCCAGACAATCGGATTGTCAAGCTTCAGGCTCAGGTGGACTAGTTCCTAGTAGCCTCTCCTATTCGGGCTTGGGACTACGTGCAGCTGTTGGGCTCTATGACGGCCACGATGGAAGTAGTGCCCTGGGCCAGGGCTCATATGAGACCACTACAGCTATCTCTGCTGCTGCGCTGGACTCCGATGTCGGAGGATTATGCTGTGCGCCTTCCCGTGGACCCAGCAGTGCGCAAGGCGCTGAGCTGGTGGACGCAGACAGACAAGTTGTCTGCAGGATTGCCTCTGGTGACCCCGGAGTGGATGGTCGTCACGACAGACGCCTCTTTGATGGGCTGGGGAGCCCACTGCTTGGGAAGGACAGCGCAGGGGCTCTAGTCTCCTGCAGAGGCAAGTGGTCTATCAACCTCCTGGAACTCAGAGCCATTCGGTTGGTGTTATTGGAGTTCATCCCGGTACTGGTGTTGTAGCCTGTACGGGTCCTGTCGGACAATGCCACGGCTGTGGCCTATATCAACCGCCAGGGAGGTACCAAGAGCGCCCCTCTAGCCAAGGAGGCTATGAGTCTTTGCCAGTGGGCGGAAGCGAACCTGGAGCAGCTTTCAGCGGCCCACATTGCCGGGAGTCATGAATGTCAAGGCGGACTTTCTCAGTCGCCATACCTTGGAGCCCGGAGAGTGGCAACGATCTGCCTCAGGCGTTCTTGGACATCACGAAGCGCTGGGGCCAGCCGAGCCTAGATCTGATGGCGTCATCGGCCAATTGCCAAGTGCCGCGCTTTTTCAGCAGAGGACGGGACCCTCGATCCCTGGGAGTAGATGCCTCTTCTCCAACAGTGGCCGACACAAGAGCTCCTCTATGTGTTCCCGCCCTGGCCCATGTTGGGCAGGGTGCTAGACCGGGTGGCAAAGCATCCCGGCAGGGTAATCCTGGTGGGTCCGGATTGGCCCAGACGTCCCTGGTATGCGGACTTGATCAGGCTCTCAGTCGACGATCCTCTGCGGCTGTCAGTGGAGCAGGGCCTGTTACATCAGGGTCCCGTGGTGATGGAGGATCCCTCTCCCTTTGGTCTTACGGCCTGGCTATTGAGCGGCAGCGTCTGAGGAAGAAGGGCTTCTCAGACAAGGTCATCGCCACTATGCTGAGAGCGAGGAAGCGCTCTACTTCTACTGCTTACGCCAGGGTTTGGCGTATCTTTGCAGCATGGTGTGAAGCAGGCTCACTTTCTCCCTTCACTGCTCCAATTTCTTCAGTGTTGGCGTTCCTGCAAGAATGTCTGGAGAAAGGCCTGTCGCTCAGTTCCCTTAAAGTCCAGGTAGCGGCTCTGGCTTGCTTCAGGGACCGCCTGAAGGGTGCTTCCCTGGCTTCGCAGCCAGATGTGGTGCGCTTTCTCAAGGGAGTTAATCACCTGCGCCCTCCTCAGCACTCAGTGGTGCCTGCGTGGAATCTCAACCTGGTGCTAAGAGCATTGCAGAAGCCGCCTTTTGAACCCTTGTCGAGGGCATCTCTGAAAGACCTGACGTTGAAAGCAGTCTTTTTGGTGGCTATCACTTCAGCCAGAAGAGTTTCCGAGCTCCAGGCGCTCTCATGTCGAGAGCCTTTTCTGCAGTTCACTGAGGCAGGAGTGACTATTCGCACAGTGCCTTCCTTCCTTCCTGCCCAAGATTGTTTCTCGCTTCCATGTGAATCAGCAGCTCTGTCTCCCTTCCTTTCGTAGGGAGGACTACCGAGAGGAGTACTCCGCTCTTGAATATCTGGATGTGAGATGAGTCATCATCAGATACTTGGAAGTGACCAATGATTTCCGGAAATTGGATCATCTGTTTGTCCTGTTTGCAGGTCCTCGTAAGGGTCTGCAGGCTGCTAAGCCTACAGTGGCAAGATGGGTCAAGGTAGCCATTGCAGCGGCTTATGTGGCCGCGGGGAAGGTGCCGCCTATCCAGCTGAAGGCTCACTCCACGAGAGCTCAGGCGGCCTCGTTGGCAGAGGCCGGATCCGTCTCCTTGGAAGAGATATGCAAGGCGGCAACGGGGGCTTCGGCTCATACATTCTCCAAGCATTACCGTTTGACTGTGGCTGCACGGGCGGAGGCCCGGTTTGGAGCTTCAGTGTTGAGGTCAGGGATTTCTATGTCCCGCCTTGGGTGAGTACTGCTTCGGTACATCCCACCAGTCTATGGATTGATCAGCTTGATGATATGGAAGGTAAAATTATGTATAATCATACCTGATAATTTTCTTTCCATTAATCATAGCTGATCAATCCATAGCCCCTCCCAGATATCTGTACTGTTTATATTCTGGTTGAATTTTAGGTTCAAGTTTAGCCTTCAGTTACTTCAGGAGGACTTCGTGTTCAAGTTCTTCTTTCACTTGGATTCTTCAAGAGTTGAGACGAGTTTGTGTTACAGTGAGCTGCTGCATTCCTCTCCCCTCTGTTTTACGGGGCTGGATTGAGACATAAATTCTGCCGGCACTCCCTCCCGCTTCGTGCGGCTGTAGGGCAGCTTTGTACCCCTCCCGCTTCGGCGGTGTTAGGGTCAGTCAGCTCCTCCCGCGGTTGCGGTTGCAGGATAAGCCAGATCCCCCCGCATCGGCGGGTGTGGTGTCCCTCCCCCGCTCCGCGGGGATGAGCTGGACGGATTCCCCTCCCCCACTTGTGTGGGGATGAGCTGGGTTAATTCCCCTCCCCCGTTTCGGCGGTGGTGAGCTGGGCAGAGTGTCCCTTCGTGGGTGTAATTCTCTAAGTGCTGAGTCCTGCGGATGGAGCTTTGATATCGACATACTGAGGAGTTTCCGGCAGCACATGACCACATATAGGGAGGCAAAAGTTTGCTCTCTATCTCCACCTGCTGGTAGATGGACACAACCCACCAGTCTATGGATTGATCAGCTATGATTAATGGAAAGAAAATTATCAGGTATGATTATACATAATTTTACCTTATTTATTTGTATCCCACATTTTCCCACCTTTTTGCAGGCTCAATGTGGCTTACATATAACCGTTAACGGTGTTAGCCAATTCCGGTCTGAACAAATACATGGTATGAATGAATACAAAGTGATATTGTGGTGGAATGAGGCACATGTGTGGTAGGTACAGTTGGAGGGAACTTAGAGAGGGAAAGGGAGAAGAAGAGTCAGGTAATGTCCGTTATGGTCTTTAGTTACATTGTGTCGCAAGTGACCAGGTATTTTTATGTTGGGTCGGTGGGGTATGCTCTTCTGAACAGGTCTGTCTTTAGTGCTTTGTGAAAATTTAGGTGGTCGAACGTAGTTTTTATTGCTTTTGGCAATGCGTTCCATAGTTGTGCGCTTAGGAAGGAAAAGCTGGATGCATAGGTGGATTTGTATTTGAGTCCTTTGCTGCTTGGGTAGTGGAGGTTTAGGTATGATCATGCAGATTTTGTGGTGTTTCTGGTTGGCAGGTCGATGAGGTCTGTCATGTATCCCGGTGCCTTGCCTTAAATAATTTTATGAACAGTCATGCAGATTTTGAAAGTGATACGCTCTTTCATTGGTAACCAATGCAATTTTTCTCTGAGTGGTTTGGCGCTGTCAAAACGTGTTTTTCCAAATATATGCCTGGCTTCTGTGTTTTGGGCGGTCTGAAGTTTGTTTATGATTTGATCGTTGCATCCTGCATAGATTTCTACAGTAGTCTGCGTGGCTTAGTACCATTGATTGTACCAGGTTACAAAATATTTCCCTCGGAAAGATACGCATTTGAGTTTCCACATTGAGAAAAACATTTTCTTTATGGTGGATTTCGCTTCGGTCTCTAGTGATAGGTTACGGTCGATTGTAACTCCGAGAATTTTCATGCTGTCTGATATAGGGAGGGTGTATCCTGGGGTGTTAATGTTTGTGGGTTTTGCCATCTCTTATTGCAGAACACCAAGTAGGCTTCATATGCAAACACAATGCCATGAAAAATATTCGGAGGATCTTAGCTACCGTAGAGAAAGTGTGCACTAGCAAAGAATCATCCCTACTTAAATTTGATGCTGAGAAAGCTTTTTGATAGGGTCCGCTGGGATTTTATGCTTAAAGTATTACAGAGATATGGCATTGGGGGACTGTTTGTGGATGCCATTCAGGCTTTATATCATGCACCGAAGGCTATGGTGACCATCAATAGATTCACTTCTGAGCCTTTTCAACTTTACAGAGGTACAAGACAGATTTGTCCCTTGTCTCCCCTACTATTTGCGTTGACCCTGGATCCCTTGCTCAGGGAAATTCTGGCTAATCCAGAAATTACTGGGGTTGCTCTATGTTTTTCCAATTTCTTACCTATTGTGGGGAACTTGGATTTTACCCCAGGGCTGGATAATGTGGTTTTTAGGCGTTGGGCTACTTGGTTTAGTGTCTGTCACAGATTTCATTGAGGCTGATGGTGCTCTCATCCTTTCCTACCCTTCATCAGTCTCTGGGCTTGCCATCTATTGAGTATTATGTGTATTTGCAAGTTTCCCACTATATTAAGGCCCTTTTGAGGAGTTCTTACTCTAAGGGACTGTTGGATAAGCTGGAGAGTTTCTTAGTTTCATTTGGGAACCCGCAGGTATCAGTTTCAGGCCTCTACAAGTTATTTGAGAGAGTAGTCCCTCCACGGCACTATGATCTTATTGCAGCCAAGTGGCATATTGTTTTGGGGGTTCGATTTAAAAGGGGTGGATCTGCATGTTGCCATAACTCGGATTCCTACCAGGATTCACATTGCCACTTACCGAGTATGCCAATTTCACATACTTACTAGAGGCTATTTTTCTCACAGACAAGCATTTTATGCTAGTTGTGTAACTTCTCCACTCTGTTCGAAGTTTGGCGTTTCTGATAATACTCTGTCTCATGCATTTTGGCATTGCTCATTGGAACGGAGATTCTGGAACAAACTCTTAACATTTCTGGAGTGCCTGTTGGGAAGACCATTGTACTATCGCCTCTGGTGATTGTGTTTGGTAAATTGGAACACTGTGGCCTGCTTACAAAATGGGAGCATTTATTGTTTTATAGAGCTAGTCATTGGTAAGAAATGCATCCTACAACATTGGACTTTAGATCACTGGCCCACTTTTTGGCAATGGAAAAGTTTTTTCCACAAATTAATTAATTAATTTATTTATTTGTTGCATTTGTATCCCACATTTTCCCACCTATTTGTAGGCTCAGTTTGGCTTACATAGTACCGGAGAGGCGTTTGCAGACTCCGGTGTGAACGAAGTTCATGTGGCACAGTCACGTTAGGGCATCGTATAACGGAAGAGTTGTATTATGTCCATTACGTACTTTAGTTGTGTTGCAGAGATCAGGCATTTATGTTGGATTGGTAGGGTATGCCTTTTTAAACAGGTTAGTTTTTAGTGTTTTCCGGAAGTTTAGGTGATCGTACGTAGTTTCAAAGGCTTTTGGTAATGCGTTCCACAGTTGTGTGCTTACGTAGGAAAAACTGGATGCATAGGTTGATTTGTATTTGAGTCCTTTGCAACTTAGTGTAGATTTAGGTACATTCGTGTTGATTCGGATGTGTTTCTAGTTGGTAGGTCGATCAAGTCTATCATGTATCCCGGGGCTTCACCGTAGATAATTTTGTGAACCAGAGTGCAGATTTTGAAAGCACTGCGTTCTTTGATCGGGAGCCAGTGTAGTTTTTCGTGAAGGGGTTTTGCGCTTTCAAATTGCGTTTTTCCGAAGATTAGCCTACCAGCCATGTTTTGAGCAGTCTGAAGTTTCTTTAAGGTTTGTTCTTTACATCCCGCATAAATTCCATTGCAGTAGTGTACATGGCTTAGTACCATTGATTGTACCAGGTTGTGAAATGTTTCCCTCGGGAAGAATTGCTTCACACATTTGAGCTTCCACATTGAGTGGACCATTTTCTTTGTCGTGGATATCATTGGCTCTCTAGTGTTAAGTTGTGCAGTCCATTGTAACGCCGAGGATTTTCAGGCTGTCAGAGGTAGGGAGATGTTGATGGAATCACGTGATGCCTGTTTGACAGCCAAAAGTTTTTTAAAAATGGACAATTTGGGGCCCATATATTCAATAATTACTACCCCAATTACATAGTTTTATTCTTAATGAACTGAATTTATGATTACCTTTCTTACGACTATATGTTTAGACACCACCAATTTGACCTGGGGGTGAAGAGGGAATGGAAGGGGGGGATAAGACTGTGGGGTAAGGGTATATTGTATCTTGGCCCCTGCATTTTCATGGTAGAGAGGCAGAAGAAATCAAGCTGTCTCCATGCTTTGCCAATGTTGTTCCTCATGATTTTTGTATATTCTCCTGTTTGCAGTCTGCTTTGTCGGTATGTACTAAAAATGAATAAAAAACATTTAATCTAAGAACTTGTTGAATTACACAGTTTGACCAGGAGCTGTCTAAACTTTTGCACACAACTGTATATTTTGTTCTCCCCAGCAGCGTATAGTACTGGAAACCAAAGTAAGAAAAAGTGAGATCATCCAGCATGCTGATTTGCCTCCAGCTCATGCCCTGACCTTTTCAGGGGAGCACCATTTTTTTGCACTTTCCAGGCAGCTGCTGAGATGAAGATTGGGTGCCAGGAGTAGGATATAGCTCAGTTGGAACTGTTCTTCCTTGGCCTATGGCACCTTGATCCTTTATGTTTACGCATACTGTTTAATAAAAACTTGATGGATCACGTGACGCCATGATTAGGAGAGGTTGCTGAAACTCCTGCTCCTGCCAGCTTGCCTGCTAAACCCTCAAAATCGGAGAACTTACCTCGCCACGAGCCACCTAATTTGCAGCCCCAACAGCGGTTATTAAAGCGCAGCGTTCGCACCAGCTAAAATCGAACTAGATGGCGGCGAAGGGCGTCCGTAGAGACAAAGAGAAGGCACGAGTCGGCGAAGAAAAATGGCGGCTCCGTCGAGTCCGGCTGCGAACACCATGAGCTCGGCGTGGGTGGCGGAGGTAGCAGCGGAGGTGACGAACGCCATGGAACCATTACTAGATAGGCGTCTAGGACCCATCGATGACAAATTAACATCAGTCCAGGAGAATTTGGGGCAACTTAACAGAGACCTGGTGGACTTCCAGCAATGCCATGGGGCCCTAGAGGACAGAGTACAAAAACTGGAGGAGGACAACACAAGACTCTGAACCATAGTGGAAGGCTATGAGGAGAAGATGGAAGATCTCGAGAACAGATCTTGAAGGAACAACTTGAGATTTGTGGGGTTGCCTGAGGCGCTGGAGGCTACTAACTTAAGGGCCTTTCTGGAAAAGTGGATATCTGAGCAACTGCAGCTACCGGCGGACTTAGGTGCCCTCCAGGTGGAGAGAGCGCATCGGGTGGGCCCCAGGCACACAGACAACGCGAGGCCACGTGTGATGATCTGCCGCATATTAAACTTTGCACATAAAGAGGCTATCCTGCAGGCTTTGCGTAAGGACCAGGAGCTGCGATACGGGAATAAAAAAGTGTTGTGCTTCCAAGACTACTCTTCAGCGGTGGCGCTGCAAAGGAAGAAATTTTCACCTATTTGCACCAAACTGTTTGAAATGAAAATCCGATTTGCACTGCAGTACCCAGCCAAATTAAGAGTCACATATCAGGTGGAGACGCAGACCTTATACTTCAGTGGAACAAGCGCAGGCCTTTCTGAGATCATTGGAGATGAGATGATCCTGAGGACGCAGAGAGGATTTATAGAGGATCTGTGACATGTGGGATAGCAGATTTGCAGCTTTGCAGCCTAGCAGAAACTGGATTACAAATTGATTATTTAAGAGATTGACATTTGCATCTGCTTAACCGGATTATTGGAGAGTTTTGGCACCTGTTTATGTGCACAAGTGGTGAGACCATTTCACACCACTGGCCAAGTTATGTCATTCGAGAGAGTCTGTTTCAGGGTGATTTTGGAGTGGACCTGGATACTAGAGGTGAAAGACGCAGATGCACAGGGAATCCGACTGAGAGGACTCCGCACCTGCTTTCGTGAGAAGCTATGCTAGTACTTGGTGGAGTTGTTTGGGCACTGGGCGGACTATTACATCTGGATCGGCCCCAGGGTTTCTGGGCAAAACAAGACGCAGTGGTCATGGTTTTCCCGAACCGAGAGCACCACCAGAAGACTCTGAAAGGAGGTTAATGATTACCTGTTGATATTGTTTAAACTTTTGTTCAAATGCATATAGTCACAAGTTGAAGTAATATTTGTTGAGGAATTTGGGGAAGGGACGGTGATATGACATTGGTTTACAAGAGGGAAGGGGGTAAGGTGCGTTATACGTGATGGTCTCGAATAGAGGTTGGGGGAACCTAAATGGGGGGTTAGAGTTAGTGGGGTTGAATAGGGTTTGTAGGGGAGGAGGTGGGGGGTTGGGGGAGAACAGGAACCTGGAGACCATGGATACTGAGGGTTTGGAAGGGAAATTTGTGGATCAAGAGTGAGAAGGGAGGGGGGTGGCTGGGACACCCCTTTCCGATACAAAACTGGTATATAACCTGGGAGAAGATACCTTACGTGAAAGGGGGCCCCTGAAAGTAGTTACTTGGAATGTAGGAGGGATTGCATCCCCTATTAAACATTCTAAAATCTTGCAACACCTGCAAAGACACAAAGTAGACATTGCCCTATTGCAAGAAACCCATTTATCGGATGTGTAGCACGCTAAATTGCGCACTTGGTGGGTGGGGGTATGTGCATCTGCAGCTGCTCAGAGGAAGAAAGGGGGGTTGCCATCTTGTTTAGAAAAGGGATAGTAGACAAACTAGATATACGCTTTGTGGATCCGGGAGGGAGATTTTTGCTCTGTGAGGTTAACATAAAATGTCAAACTTTGCTACTTGGGAATGTGTATGCCGCAAGCCAATATGACCGGAAGTTCTATAAGTTGATTACTTCAAGACTGCTGGAGCAACCCTCTTTGCCTTTAATAATTGGTGGGGATTTTAACATGGTGATGGATCCTTTGATGGACAGCACAGGGCCTAGGAGACAAGATCTTGGACAGGAGCATCGTGGGCTGCCCAATCTCTGTAGACAGATGGGGCTGGTAGATGTTTGGCGGATGTTGGACCCGCAGGGAAGAGATTACACACACCTCTCGAGAGCACATGGTACGCAAGCATGAATTGATTACTTATTGATCTCGGAACAGCTATTTGGCTCTGTGACAAGGTTGATTATAGGAGCCGAGGTAATATCAGATCATGCCTGGGTAGAAATGAGTTGGCTGCTACAGGATGAGAGGAGAGGGAGATGGGTGTTTCCGGTGGAGCTATACTGGGATCAGGTTTTTAGGGCGTCTATACTCCACAGTTGGCGGGATTATAAATTACATAATGGAATACATGCTGATGATCCGGTCCTTTACTGGGAGGCGGCCAAGGCAGTCTTTCGTGGAGAGATCATCAGCTATATGGCCCATAAATGCAAAGCCCGGCAGAGAGAAATCTTGAGATTAAGTCAATTGGTCTGTACAGCTCAGAGAAGGTATGGTCAGCTGCCTTCCTCCGGGAATAAACAACACTTATTATCCCTACAGACGGCATTAAATGAAATCCTTCACCAAAAAGCTGTGAAATCGCAGCTGTACTATAAGTATAAGCTTTATAAGCATGGGAATAAAGGAGGGTGATTGATGGCACGTCTGATTGCGGCTAAGCAAGGGAAGGCCAGGATCCTGGCTATGAAACAGAGACAGGGGAAGAGAGTTCATACGGATCAGGAGATTAGTGAGATTTTCTATAATTATTACAAAAGCCTATACGAGGCCGCACCGGACGAAGGACTGCCGGGTGATTTATACTTAGACCAGCTTCACCTGCCGAGGATAACACCGCAGGAGGAACAAAGGCTTAATAACCCTATTACGTCAGAGGAGGTCCTGCTGGCTATTAATCAAAGCGCATTACTTAAGGCACCGGGGGTGGATGGTTACAGGGCGGAATTTTACAAAATTATGGAGGAAAAGATCATAGAACCATTAGCCGCAATGTTTAACACTTTTATCAGTCAGGATCAAGTGCCGGCTACATTAAACACCGCTTGTATCATAGTGATCCCCAAGAAAGGAAAAGATCCAGCACTAGCTGAATCCTATAGGCCTATCTCACTTCTCAATTATGAGGTTAAATTGATGGCTAAGATCACGGCAAATAGATTAGCAAGAACCTTACCGAAGCTGATGCATGACTCCCAGGTGGGGTTTGTGAGGGGACGGACGATTGCTAAAAATGTTCGCAAGGTCTTGACCTCTTTGGAAGCCAGAAGTAAGGGAAATAAGAACTCTTTATTAGTGAGTTTTGACGCGTAAAAAGCCTTTGATCGAGTACATTGGAATTTTCTGTATGCAGTTCTTCAGAAGTACGGGTTCTCGGGTAGATTTTTATCAGGCATAAAAGCGTTATACTTTGAGCCGAAGGCCAAAATATCGATTAATGAGTTTGTCACAACAGAATTTGAAATAGGCCGGGTGCCCGACAAGACTATCCTTTATCGCCTCTTTTGTTTGTGCTGACATTAGATCCTTTACTGAGAGATATAGTAGAACGGCAAGAGGTAGCAGGAATAGCGATAGGGAAGGAGGTCTTTAAAGTGGCGACATTCGCCGATGACATTTTGGTTCACCTAACGAACCCACAGGAGTCCCTAGACGCATTACTGGAGATCTTCTCCGAATATGGAAATTAAACGGGCCTTCATTTGAATTTAGAGAAATCGGAGGCTTTGGCCTCTTCAGACGAGTTTTGGAGACAGTGGAGAGGTGGGTTCCCTTTAAGGAAGGCATGTACCTCTTTCAGATATTTGGGAATTTTGCTCCCTATGAATACTTCCCGATTACCTGATCTTAACATCACTTGGCTCCTAGAGGAGACCCGGAATATACTGCAAGGATGGATGGATTTACCGCTATCCTTGTTGGGCAGAGTAAACCTGATAAAGATGGTGTTATTTCCCAAGTGGCTTTATGTGCTGCAGACTATCCCGGTCAGGCTCCGACGGAAGGACCTGCAGAATTTTTATAAATTAGCATCAAAGTTTTGTTGGAGGGGCAAGAAGCCTAAGATTCGTTTCTCACACCTAATAGGAGGCTGGAGTCGGGGAGGGGTGAGGATGCCAGACCTAGCATTATATAATCAAGCCTGTCAGTTACGTCATTTGGGGGATTAGTACTTCGGTACGCAGCGATACATTCCTCTAGCGTTGGAGGAGGCATTTTGGGAACCTTATCAGCTTTTCTCGCTTTTACATCATAAAACGTGCAATTTACCGGAGGGGCTAGGTAAAAACGTGCTCTTGCGACCACTCCAAGAGGTGTGGGGAGTGATAGTACGGCGGTTTGGGGGAGATCCGACGGTGACAGACCAGCTTACTATACGGGGGAACTGCGAATTTCTACCTGGACTGTCAAGTCGGCAATTTGTAGAATGGACAAGGCGGGGGATCACACGTCTAGTGCAACTGGTGGACGGAGATGGGCAGCCCTTCTCAGAGGAGGAATTGCTGAGTAGGGTGGGGGACTCCTGGGGTAACAGATTTGCTATAAGGCAAGTGAGACACTATGTTGCTTCCCTGACGGGAGATCCTTTGAAAGTTCGGCTGGGGGACAAACTACAGGATTTTTGTAATTCCATGGGAGAGGGGGCGCTTACTATTTCCTTGCTATGCAAAGCGATTTCTAGATGGCAACCCCCCAGGGATTTTACCCCTGTGAAGAGCGTGTGGGAGAGAGAACTGGGTAGGGCAGTAGTGCCATGGGATATCACTAAGTCAATAGCGCGAGTACCCCTATTGGTATCAGATGCCCGATTAAGGGAATGTGCATATCTCTGCATCTATAGAGGATATATGACTACCTCTCAGTTAGCACATATGGGAGGGAATCGAGATCCAGATTGTATTAAATGTGGAAAGAGTCCCGGTACGTTTCTACACATATTTTGGAGCTGCCCCGCCATAAAAAGATTTTGGACTCAAGTCCAAAGTTTCTGGAAGGAGAAGTTGGGAATTCGGGTTCCGGGGACAGTCGAACAATTATTTTTAGATGTCCCGGGGTCGGTGAGAGGTCAGAACCGTTTGCAACACTGCTGTTCTGTAAGATGTGTCTATTGGCCAGGAAGTGTATCTTGCAATATTGGACGGTGAAAGACCCCCCAACATACTGGCATTGGAGGAATCAATTACATCAGATGGTATCTTGGGAGGCTGAAGAGGCTCGGCTTTCAAAGAGAAAGAGAGTCACTTTTTTGGCAGTCTGGGGCCCTTATTTGCGAATCCTTAGCCCCAGAGGTCGTAGTCTACTCCTCAATGCATGGGGAGCTCCACATGCTGATAAAGATTAGTTCTTTCAGTTTCCTGGAGGGATGGTGGGGGGAAGGAGTAGGGGGGTGGGCGGGATAGTGGATACATGAGTCTTAATATTACTGTCAGATGCCCGGACACTGCAAGACAGCTGTGGCTACGCTGAACATATCCTTGGGTTAAGGGATCACAGGATGCTTAAAGTGCTCCTATGCTATACTTGTCGTGGTTGTGATACTTTAGTCACTATAAGCAGGGAGGGGGGTAAGAGGGGGATTTGGGGAGGGTTACGGTAGGATGAATATGTAAAATGTTGATGATAAGTTGCCATTTGTAACCTTGGAAGAGCTTGATTTTGAATGTGTTATGTTGGATACTTGCTGAAACGCTGTTTGATCTTTCATCAATAAAAATGTTGCATCATAATAAAAACTTGATGTACAACCTAATCTTTACAAACAGGTTGAGGCGTTTTACAAAATATAAAATTCACAAAATCAGAAAGAAATGCCAGAGTTGAATAGGACAAAAAAACAACCACTCAAGAAACATAAATGCACTCAATTCAATAAAATAACAAAATAGACAAAATTATGAATCAGATGGTAGGTAACTGACCAAACATTCCAAGACGTGCTGACCAAAAGCTAATGTGTTTTAAGCTGGGTCTTAAATTTTTTTTAACAAAATCTCACTACGAATGAGGGGGTGGGAAGGCGTTCCACAATTCGGTTGCAAGAAAATAAAAGACTGAATTATCTAGTGGATTCCAGGTCAGCCAATTTAGGTGCTAGGAATACTAACCAAACGGATTCAAGTGATCTTAAGGATCTAGTGGGAGTGTAGGGAATATTGAGAGATGCCAAAAACAAAGGAAGGCCAGAATAAAAGACAGAGAACCTTGAAATGAATACAATAAGGAAATGGAAGCCAATGGTGACGAATGAGTAGCGAGTGATATGGTCAAATCTCTTTGCATAACAGAGAAACCAGTGGCTGAGTTTTGCAGGCTTTAGAGCCTGCAATACCAGCATAAATAAAATTGCAGTAATCTAATCATGAAATCAGAAGAGCATGAACAAGGGTATGCAGCATAGAAAAGTTAAAATAGACCTGAATTATGCAAGGTTTCCACTATATATAGAACCATTTATAACATTAGAAATCTGCTGTTGGAATGATAACTGGGAATTGATGATGATCTCAAAGTAATGGAAAGAGGTGACAAGAAAAATGGATGACAAAAGTTCAGAGAGAAGGTTCCTCTCTCTTAAATTCCTTTCCAACTTCCATTCCCTAGTCATTGTCTTCCTATTACATGTGCCATATGAGATTAAAGAGGACATTCAGAAGAGCTTTCTCTTGTTTGGCACCAGAGTTGTGTAATACATTGCCAACATAGGCCCGAAATGATTGATTATGTAAGTTTCAAGCAGCATGTCAAAATAAGGCTGGGTGGATTTTTAAACACCTTGGATAGTTCTTATTTGCAGGTTTATAACCCATAATTGGTGCAAAGCTATGCATATAGTTTATTGGGGGGGGGGGGGGATGGTATTTTCACATGAAGATTGACCTGCAGAGATTTTGTGCCTACTTTTTCTTCAGGTACTATATACCCAAGCAAAATGCACATAGGAGCCCTTTTACTGAGCTGCAGTAAAATTTGCAATTACTGTGTGTTAACGCGGGACTTGACCATGTGGTAGCTGAAAATTTAATGCAACAACTATTGGGGGCATTCCTAGCATTTGCCATTATAAGTGCCTTATTAAATTTGCAGGTAGCATGTGCTATTGTGCTTGGAGTTTGCACAGAAGCACTTACCATCTCATTCTGTGATCTTGCACACACATTTTTGTGCTTAGCATGCAAAATTCCACATACAGGTGTAGAATACTGCCAGTTACATGTGTAACTTAATTGCCTAATAGGTGGGAATTGACACTAACAACCACTAATTCGCTATTATTGCAGTTAATTGGCCTTAACTCAGCCCCACTTAGGCATGATTCAGTAATGTTGTCACCTAAGTTCTACAGCACATAACTGTGAGAAGCTCGTGGTTGTAGGAGGGGCACACCAAACAGTTACACACAAACCCCCAGATTCTGTATAGGTTGCCTACATTTTGGCATGGATCTCAGATACATGCATAAAATAGTCAATTACGTCAATGATTAATTAAACTCTGGAATTCATTGCCAGAGAATGTGGTAAAAGCAGTTAGCTAGCAGGATTTTAAAAAGGTTTGGATAATTTCCTAAAAGAAAAGTTCATAAGCCATTATTAAGATGGACTTGGGAAAATTCACTCTTTATTTCTAGGATAAGCAGCATAAAATCTGTTTTAATTTTTTGGGATCTTACCAGGTACTTGTGACCTGAATTGGCCACTGTTGGATTCTGGGCTTGATGGACCTTCGGTCTGTCCCAGTATGTCAACTCTTATGTTCTTATGTCACCAGGTACAATGTCCTAATATATCTCAAATCTCCACACTTTGCAGAAACATGGTTGTTCTTTCTAATATTGTTGGGTAAACAGATCAAAAACCTCTGGACGTTCCTCATGGTCCCACAGATCTCTCTCAGCTTTCAGGTGCATATATACTAAGGCATCCCACCTTTCACTCCTTGTTGGTTTCTAGACGGAAGCTGCCCACAAAGACACTTCTGATGCTATTATAAATAACCAAGACTCTCTCTTTTGAATGACCCTGAACTTTGTTGGGTACAACGCAGATCAAATCTTCACATAAAATTGCAGTAAGACTCAGGTAGAATAATCCTGGAAGCAAAGTATGCATTTACCATTATGATCCAGTCTCACAGTCCCCATCAGATCTCTGTTTTGTGAGTATAATTGAGGAGTTCAAAAATCATCGCTGTAGGCTTACTATTATTATGCCTCTGGCCCAGCGGTGAGCTCTCTCAATATACAGGAGCCCCACGATGCTGGTAACCTGTAAACATTGCTGAAGCCACTTTTCTTTTTCTTCTTTCCCTTTTTATTTATTTATTAATTTTCCAAAATAATCACAACCTAAAACTTGCAAAAGAAAAAGAAGAGGTAATCACAATAATGTCAGTAGGGAAATATTACTTCTCCTACCAGTCCACCCTTAATGGGAGTAGAGTCATACACAAATAAGAATCCTCTCGGTGCTGCCTCAACAGTAGTTTATGGAAGACCTACAAGTCTTAGATTGCTTCTCCAAGATAAATTTTCTAGGTTGTCAAGCTTGTCCCATAGCTGAGCAGTTGATTTTTACAGCACTTCATGTTCCTCCTTCATGTGCCGCAATATAATCTCTAAAATTGTCAGCCTCTGTTGGTAGCCATTAAACTTCCCATACAAAAGGTAACTCATTGCAGCTCTTGGAAAAAGGGTACCACTTCCATGCTACTTGACCATCTTCTCAAACCAAGAGCATATTCTACTGGAAAGCTAAACCAAATGTTCTTTCACTAACTTCTCGAGGGCAGTACACCACATTCCAATCTAATAGTCTCAGGTAAAGCATTCCACATCATCAGCTCACCCGCCAAGAAAGTTCACAGCAATCCTTGCCTACATGAACTTAAGGATCAAATCTGTGCATAACATGAAATAGTCAATGCACACAACCATCTTAATATGAGAGAGCATAAACAGAGACCCATCCAAACGAATCCCCAAGTTATATGCACATGATTGAATCACAGTGGTGATGTCATCAACATGAAAAGACGAGTTCAACACAGATAACCTAGTACAACTGAAAATCAACATTTCATCCTTTGTAAATTCGATGCGAACATATTCACAAACATCTAGGATTTTACTGCCACTATATAGGGAGCAACACTAGCAGTCGTCTGGTTCAAGAATCATGCGCTGGTACAAAGAATTGGACTTCATCTTCATAAAGCCACTACTCAACTGCCAGTTCTCTCAACACCCCACATAGTGGAATCCTGTGGCACTCCAATCTTAAGAGCTAAAGGGTAAATGATTGGGCTTCTCAGGGATCTGTGCTGGGACCGCAGCTTTTTAACATTTTTGTGTTATTGGCAAATTTGATCACCTCACTTGCTATTCCTGTTTCCAGGCCATTTACAATGTTATTCAAAGTTGTTAAATCACAAGAGGATTATGAGAAATTGCAAGAGGGCCTTGCAAGACTAAGAGACTCGGCATCTAAATGGCAGATGAAATGTAAGGTGGATAAGTGCAAAGTGATTTATGTCAAGAAGTGCAACCCCAATTATCGCTACACGATGCAAGGTTCAATGTTAGGAGTTACCACATAAGAAAAGGATGTAGGTGTCATCGTTAATATGTTGAAATGTTCTGCTCAATGTACAGTGGGGACCAAAAAAGCAAATAGGAATCATTAGGAATGAATGGAGAACAAAAAGAGAATATTATAATGTGTTTGTATTACACCATGGTGTAACTGCACCTTGAATATTTTGTGCAATTCTGGTCACTGCATCTAAAAAAAAGATATAGCTGAATTTTAAAAAATACAGAGAATGGTGACCAAATGAAGGGGATGAAACGACTCCCTTGTGAGAAAAGGCTGAAGGGGTTGAGGCTCTTCATCTTGGAGAAGAGATGACTGAGGTGAGATAGGATAGAGATTTATAAAATAAAGAATGGAGTGGAAAGGGACAAGGTCTAGGGGTCATGCAAAAAAGTTACTAAGTACATTTAGAACAAATGAAAGGAAATATTTCTTCACTCAACATATAATTAAATTATGGAATTCATTGCCAGAGAAGCAGTTAGTAAAGCAGGATTTAAAAATAGTTTGAATATGTTTCTGGAATAAAAGTGCATAAACCATTATTAAGATGGACTTGGAGAAAATCCACTGCTTATTCCTGTCAGCAGTTGTTGTCTAGGGATGGTCCCAAGTCCAGTTCACAGAGGCAGTGGGTTCCCAAAGAATACACAATTCACACAGGTTTGGATATATATAGAAAGTATATTGTATTTGCATATATAGGATCACAGCACTTAGTACAGGGAAATAGTACAATGTTGTATCTGTATGTGTGTTTAGATGGGAATCACTGAGAGAAAGGTAAGAATGGGGAGGGGGTGCAGGGAGAAAGACAGAGAAGTGCCTAAGAAAGCAGAGCTATGTGCTTTGGGAGAGAAAGCTTTGGGGTAGAGTTGGGGGGAAAGGGGGGGGCAGAGCTGGGGCAGTATAATAAATATGCAGTATTTATTAATTTATTTATTTATTTGTTTATTTAGATTTTGCTCACACCTTTTTCAGTAGTAGCTCAAAGTGAGTTACATTCAGGTACACTGGATATTTCTCTGTCCCAGGAGGACTCACAATCTAAGTTTGTACCTGAGGCAATGGAGGGTTAAGTGACTTGCCCAAGATCACAAGGTGCAGCAGTGGAATTTGAACCAGACACCTCTGGATTGCAAGACCGGTGCTCTAACCACTAGGCCAGGTACTTGTTACCTGGATTGTCCACTCCTGGAAACAGGATACTGGTTTTGGTGGACCTTTGGTCTGTCCTAGTATGTCAGTGCTTTTGTACTTACATACTGGTTTCCACTGAGACAGTAAAGGGTTAACTTCAACCTTGCAGCTTATCAGAATTGCAGGGGAAGGGGCAGAGTTGCCTAGCAACTGGGAAACAATCTGTTTGGTAGGTAAGCAGCCTGTTTATCCTCTTTTCCTTTTTCAGCTGTTCAGCTCTCTCTAGTGTAACACATCTATTGTTAGGGTTACCATAAGTCCGGATTTACCCGGACATGTCCGGACGGATTTGGCCAGCCTGCCCGTTTGTCCGGATTTCTGGACAAACGGGCTGGCTGGCTGGCGGAGGCGGGACTCCCTTCCCCTCCCCTTACGCTACTATCCCTGGTGGTCTAGAGGTACCTCTTCGCTCTTCGGGGCAGGAAAGAAAGAGCCCCCTCTTTCCTGCCCGGAGCGCTGCTGCTAGCTGCCCTGCTGCATCCTGTGTGAGTCCGGCTCTCGGCGTTTCAAAATGGCCGCCGAGAATTGAAGTCTCGCAAAGCTGCTTCAACTCTCAGCGGCCATTTTGAAACGCCGAGAGCCAGACTCACACAGGATGCAGCAGGGCAGCTAGCAGCAGCACTCCGGGCAGGAAAGAGGGGGCTCTTTCTTTCTTGCCCTGAGCGAAGAGGTACCTCTAGACCACCAGGGATAGTAGCGTAAGGGGAGGGGAGGTGACGGGGGAGCGAAGGTGATGGGGGGAAGAGGGGGCGACCGGGGGCAGGGCGATGGCGTGAAATGGGGCGGGGCAAGTGTCCTCTTTTTATGAGGACAAAAAATGGTAACCCTATCTATTGTGTGTTCTTGTTTTGTCTTAAGTGCTCTAGCAAAGTTTGCATTCTGTAGCAGAAATTGCTCCTTCTCCCAACATATTTATTATGATTTGTCAAATTCTTCACACCCTTATTAGTCCTAGAAGAATTCTAGGAGTGCAAAAGTCTTGAAAGTTCTAAGCAAAGTATATTAGAATTCTGTAAAATTCTGCATCCTTTACTTGTAATTTTTGTGTAGAATTCACCATCATAAAGAGCGGAGTCCTGCCACTCCCCAGTTTTCTTCTTTCTTAGGCTCTATTTCCCAGCAGGCTTACTCCCCAGCATAGCTTGAACCTCTCCCTGGGATTCAGAGGCAATGGAACATCTTTTTGGTTGGAGGGACCAAACAAAACAACTTCTGGCCTTGCCCCCCAAACTTGTCTGCCTGTGGAGGCCAAGTTGAGCAAAATATTGTTTGGCCATAGCCCCAATGGCCCACTCCATTCTGCTGACTATACTGGGCTTGATCTCACTCCCTATCTGCAGGGCGAACACCCTCAGCTTTCTCTCTCCCCTATACCCCGTTTCTCACGCCATCCATCTTTCTCAAACACCCTTCCCCCTCCAAATGCTTATACACCTGCAACTGTCTCTCATGCTCCCTGATACTCACGCATAGTGCTCTCTTAGCAGCCTTTCTTCCTCCTCCTCCCCCCCCCCCCCACCCCAGTGCACACTCCCTTAACATTTTTTTTCTGAACTCTTCCATCCTCCAGCATACCTTCCACACACAGGCTTGCCCTACCCCTCTCCCCCACCTTCGGTACCAATCAGCACAAGAGAATGAAAACAGTAGCTGCGATATGGGCCTTATTCTCCTCCCTGTCACTTTTCTCTGACTGTTGGTTTGAACCATGAGCCCTGAACTTCAAATTCAGCAGTTTAACTTGGATAGCATAGAAGGAGGATATGACCCAGTGTGTGCAATTATGCAAATTGCTGGTGCATCCTGATCCCTGTGCAGAATTTTCCAAAGAAAGGCAGTGCTGTGCAAATGTTGTGTTGCACAGGGGTACAAAATTTGCTCTGGAGTACTTGGTACATTTTTCACATTCTGCCGGCTAAAAAAAAATATATATATATATATATATATAATTCAAAATGTATAAAGTGTTTAACTTATCTGTGCAACATAATTTACAATTTCAGTGAAACACCAATTGCAAAAATACTGAAAACGCAATGAATAATAAGAAATCAAAAATTCTTGATTGCATGTCTTCACAGCCCTTGTCATAGTAAACCCAAATTAGCTCAATTTACGAAATATTCCTTAAGGCGCATAAGTAGTACAATAGAGCCTACCTTTGTCCAGTCCCAGTAGATAACTTGATTCTTCATCCAGAATCAGCTTATTTTTATTGTATGAAGTAATATATTTAAGTAGAGAAATAAATATGCTGAACATAGAGCTACCAGAAAAACTGTGGTATAAAGTTATGCAAAGATACAAGAAATATTGGTGTGTGTTAATAGTCCTTGGAGCACTTTCCACAGTCCATTATTGTAAAGTGGATACAATTGTCAACACTATGATACTGATTCAGTTAAGCCAGTGCTTCTCAAACCTGGTCCTGGAGGCACCCCAGCCAGTCAGGTTTGTAGGATATCCACAATGAATGTTCATGAGAGAGATCTGCATGCACTGCCTCCCATCTCTCTTATGAATATTCATTGTGGATATCCTCCTGAAAACCTGACTGGCAGGGGGGCCTCCAGGACCAGGTTTGGGAACCACTGAGTTAAGCCCTTCCTCCAAAATCAATAGGAAACTTCCTCAGGCAGGGTATTGTGAGACCTACAGAGTTCTCTAACTGAGGCTGGGGAAAATGTTGACTCTTAACAATTTTTAAGATTACACCACAAATATGGCCATGAGAGAGTAGCAAGAAGGAAGCCTCTGATGAAGAAAAGCCATATGTGCTGTGCAATGTTTGCAAAGAAATATGTGGGGTACACTTCAGGTATGGAGAGAGGATTTTGTGACCTGATGAGACCAAAGTAGAACTTTTTCATCTCAATACTACTGTATATCATATGTATAACATAAAGCAAACATAACACTAGCATTTCACCCTGCTAACACCATCTGTACAGTAAAGCATGTTGGTGGCAGCATTATGTAATGGGGATACTTTACAGAAGGAGGGAGGGAAGGATGGATGGTACAAACTACAGGCAGATCCACCTAGAACATCTATTCAGTCTACCATAGGCTGGTACTAGGGAGAAAATTCAACTTTCTGCAAGACAGTGATCTGAAGCACAAAGTGAAAGCAACACTGGAATGGCTCAGCATGAAGAAAATGAATGTCTTTGAGCGGCTGTCTGCATGGCCTTTGCACACTTATGCTGCATTAATCTTTATTCTAATCAATGTTTTATTTTGTCACTTCCCCTTCCCACTCCACCTCCCCAAGTGTATCGTGCCATGTTGTTATTATTGACCTTTTAACCTCTTCCTCCCCCCGCCCACTGTTATTCACTATTTTTTGTTCTTGCCATGTTTTCATTTCTAAAATTACTTTATTTTTTCTCATCCTGCTTCCTATACCCCACCCTCAATTCGATTCACTGAAATGGGTGTCATGTTTATTTCTTTCACAACTTTGCAGTTTTCCTTCCGCAGGGAGGGAAAGTTTAGGTGGAGTATTGAAGGAAGTAGAGAGCTGCACGAGAATTAAGGAATCCCGTGGAACCCATGAGGATGGAAGAAGCTACTGTCGGATTGCCATGGGAGTACAGTCAAAATATCTGTTGATTCCAGAACGTGACTTGGAATGTACTGAGAGAGGCAATTGGAGCACCAGAATGAGGCTTGGAATGCCCAGAGTGGTAGTTGGACTGAGGCTTGGAACACTCATTGGTTGAATAGTGAACACCATCCAAAAAAACACAGGAGGCTGTTGGGATTGGGAGAAAGCAGAGGGCTATGAGCAAGTAAATAGTGTCAACTCCTGCAGGTACAGGTGGGGATGGAGGAGATTAATTGTGGGAATGGAATGGATCTTAGTGGGTACGAGTGGGTATTCCAAGACAATTGTGAAAAATTGCAAGAAGACCTTACAATACTGGGAGATTGGGTATCCAAATGGCAGGTGATTTTTAATGTGAGTGAGTGCAAAGTGATGCATGTGAGAAAGAGGAATCCAAACTATAGCTACCTGATGCAAGCTTCCACATTAGGAGTCGCCGCCTAGGGAAAAAATCTAGGTGTCATCATTGATAACATTGAAACTCTTTGCTCAGTGTGCAGCAATGGCTAAGAAAGCAAACAGAATGTTAGGAATTATTAGGAAAGGAATGGAAAACAAAAACTAGACTGCTATAATGCCTTTGTATCACTCCATGGTGTGACCGCACCTCAAGCACTGTATGAAGTTCTGGTCACCGCATCTCAAAAAAGATATAGTAGCCTTAGAAAAGGTACAGAGAAGGATGACGAAAATGATAAAGGAGATGAGACAATTTCCAAATTAGGAAAGGCTAAAGCTGCTAGGGCTGTTCAGCATCGTGAAGAGATGGCTGAGGGGAGATATAATAGAAGTCTATAAAATACTGAGTGGAATGGAGTGGAACAGAACGGGTAGATGTGAATTGCTTGTTTACTCTTTCCAAAAATACAAGGACTAGGGGGCATGCAATGAAGCTACTTAGTAGTACATTTAAAACAAACCAGAGAAAATATTTATTCACTTAATGTGTAATTAAACTCTGGAATTCATTGCCAGAGAATGTTGTAAAAGCAGTTAGCTTAGCAGGGTTTTAAAAAGGTTTGGATAATTTCCTAAAAGAAAAGTCCATAAGCCATTATTAAGATGGACTTGGGAAAATCCACTGCTTATTTCTAGAGCAATTATTATTATTTCTAATAGCAATTGGCAATATTCTACTCAAATATGGTAAACATACCTCCTGTTACTTAGTAGAATTTGTTTAGCGTATGCAATCAGCATGATATTATTGTTGAAAGCAGGGGATTATAACTGTCACAAAAGAGGGTTATAAGTATGAAATTTAAACCCCAGCGACTTATGAGACTCCTCTGCTTTCAACATTAATATTATGCTGATTGCATACGCTAAACAAATTCTACCCCCTTCTTACAAGAAAAACTTTTTGCAGTGACAGGAAGAGGATATGCCAGTAGTTTTATTACCCAAAAGGAATTTGCATATTTGAATAAAAAAAACACCTCGCATTCCTGTTTTCTACACTTTACCAAAGGTACATAAAAGTCTAAGCAATCCACCGGGTCGTCCCATTGTTTACAGTAATGATTCATTACTCGAACCGTTATCTATCTATATCTATACTTTCCTGCGTCCATTTGTGCAACTATCTAGATCTTATATTAATGATACCACAGATTTTTTGACACATCTTCAAGCAGTTGAAAATCCAAATGAAGAGTGGTTATTAGTCATAATGGACATTACCAGTCTCTATACAGTTATTCCACAAAAGGAAGCGTTAAATGTATTAGAGGAAGTATTGAATCGGAGAACAGAGTGTAAAGTACCTACAGCATTTATATTGGAATTAGCAACGTTAGCATTAAAAAATAATTTTTTCCAGTTTGAAGGGAGACTTTTTAAGCAAATAACAGGGGGTGGCAATGGGGGTTACTATCGCACCCTCCGTTGCTAACCTGTTTGTAGCTGATTTTGAGGAAAAGCATGTCTATGTTACACCTTGGTTTGAAAAAGTCAAGCTATGGTTAAGGTTTATAGACGATGTCTTTTGTCTATGGACTGGAACAAGGACAGAACTTGAAGATTTTGAGAAATATTTGAACCAATGTCACTCATCATTGAAATTTACCATGCAATGTGATTAACAGATTATCTCCTTTTTGGATGTATCTGTGACTAAGGTAGATACTGGATTTCAGACTACTGTCTTCCGAAAAGAAACAGACAGAAATACGTTATTGAAGTATGATAGTTGTCATCCAAGAAAGTTAAAAGATAGCTTACCCTTCTCTCAATTTCTGCGCTACAGACGCATATGCTCTGATTTGCCTGAATATAAACGGAAAGCTAAAGAACTTAGTGGCAGACTGAAGGAGAGAGGTTTTCCTAAAAAAGTAATACAACAAGCTTATAGAAGAGCTAAATACAATAACCGAGAATTTCTTTTTACACCAAGACAAATCCAAGTGGAAGATGATCAAGATACACTGACGTGTGTATTACGTTATTCTATGAGAGCAAATGAAATTGCTAATTCTATAAGATCGAACTGGCATGTTATACAAACGTTGCCAGGTTTTGAACATAGTCGGTTAAGGCTTGCCTACAGTAGAGGTCGAAATCTAAAGGAGATCCTAGCCCCGTCGGCTTTAAGACAAATTTTAACTACACAAGAACAAAATGAAAAGGGACATACCAGATATGGAGAATGCAATATGTGTGATATGATGCTTAACATAAAAGAATTCACAGACCCTCAATCAAAGAAAAAATATATTCTACAACATAATACGACTTGTCGATCAGATTGGGTAGTCTACTGTATTATTTGCAGTTGCAATAAATTATATATAGGTCAGACGTCACGTAAACTTTCTACAAGATTAATTGAACACAAAAGTGACATCAATATTAAGAAAACTACAGCACCGTTGGCAGCTCACTGCAATAAAGAAGGACATTTATTTGAGAGTCTTAAATGTTTTGTCCTTCAACAACCTAAATGGCATATAGGAGGAGGAGATAGAAAACTCCTTCTATTGAGACAGGAACAACGCTGGATTTTTAAGTTACATACATTATATCCATATGGAATGAATACTAGAATAGAATGGAATAAGTTCTTCTGAACCGGCGTTGTACCTTTAAATTTATGATGACTCCTGCTGATCGACATCACAGAGGGAGGGTCTAAGCTGGAGGCGTCTTACGTCAGCTTAGATAAAGCGCGGCCATTTTTATAACTTTGAGAAGCCAGAGAGAATAGACCATATAGTACCTGGTAAGAACCACTAAGTCAGAAAATTTATTTGATGAAGTCATGTTCTGAGAGATTCGTTTGTTACACGTTTTTGTTTTTTGTTAGATCTTTAGAGTCAGACACCACGGACCCTGAGGAAGGATTCGAAACTTAGGCCAAAGTCGGGCCGTGGAAGGTGTCCAAAAGACTTAAAAGATAAGTGCACAGGATTCGTAACTGAGCAGTAGCCGTATGTTTACAAATATATATATTGTTTGGAAAACTCTTTAAGCAGTAGCTTTGGATTAAGTAAGGAGTTTTTTGCCCATGATGATGAGGGACCTCCCTTATGTTGGTGCACCAACGACGGAGTAATCCCTTATAATTGAGGCTTTTTCTCCTTTTAAAAAATATTTAAAAATTTCAATAATATTGCCAGAATCCTAGGATATTGTAGTTTGATTACATTGTCATATGCAAACTTCTTCATGTCATTCTCTAATGAGATGTTTCCGGCTAAATGATATTCTATAAGTATGTACCTAGAATAGTCTTCGAATAGGGATTTTCCTAACACCTAACTTGGTAATTCCTGAACCTGTCCTAAGGGAACCCCAGACAGTCAAGTGCAATTTCTACTAAAAACCAGTCACAAGATCTTATTCATAAGGGCTTTTCTTTCTAATTTTGTGCCTATGGTTCTGATGCAGAAAGCTACTGTGGGCAGAAGCATGTGTTAAATGAGAGCTCAAATGCACACATTAGCAGGTGAATGATGTAGAAAGGGGTTCAGCGTTAACTCGTTCAGTAGATGGCACACAGTATGATAAAAGCCTATTATTTATTTTACAGCAATGCAGAAAAGACCATAGGATGTTCTAATATGAGCGCAATGTGAGAAATTTACCACCAAGTCTGAGACGGCATAGAAGGGTTGGTTGCCCTGGCCCCCCTCCAAAAGAATGAAAATGGATGTTAGCAGTTTTCTGAGCTTTTATGAAACAATGTCTCCTCTGAAGGCTGTTGTTAATGAATTGCAGACACGCCAAGGGTGGCCCATTCCAAAGTTGGAGATTTACCACCGCTATGCTGAGATCGAAGCTCAATGAGTGAGGTTTTTCTCGTGAGCCCTAGGCAGGTCTAACATCAGTTCTGGCATTTGTACATTACAAAAACTAACATAGTAGGTAAAATTCATTTTTCTACCTTGTTATCTAGTCATTTTATTTTTCTAATCGTGTTGGTCTCAGTCTCTGATTTCTGCCTTCCTCTGTCTTCTCTTAACTTTTTTGTCTGGGTCTCCTGGTCCATCTGGCATTTCTTCTCTGCCCATGTCCATCATTCAGCTCTCCTCTGTATCCCTGCTCCATATCTTCCTGCCATGTTGAGCATCTTCCCTCTCTGTATCTTTATTCTTGCCCTGTTCAGGAGCACCTCTCTGTGTCCCTATCCCCACACCCCTTGTCCAGCATCGCATTTCTATGTCTATCCCCTCCTCATGTTCAGCTTCTCTCTTGTCCTCTCTCCGCTCAAGACCATCATCTCCCTTCCTTCTCTCTTGTCCTTCCTCCCCCTTCCATCCAGCGTCTTCCCTCTTTCTCTCCTCCTTCCATCCAAGGTATGCCTTCTTTCTCTTTCTCTTTCCCCTTCCATCCAGCCTCTGCTCTCTCTCCCCCATACATCCAGTGTGCACTTTACTTCTCTCTCCTGATTCCATCCATTGTCTGCTCTCCTTCTGTCTCCTTCATACATCCAGGATGTGACTTCTTTCTCATCCTCTTTCCATTCAGTCTCTACCCTCCCTCCTTCCATCCAACATCTGCTCTCCTTTTCTCCCCATCCTATCCAATTTCTGTCCCCTTTCCATCCAGCGTCTCTCCCCCTTCTGTCCAGTATCTACCCTCGTCCTCCCTATTCCTCTCTGTTCCCCCCTCCTGTCCCGACACACCTGCCGTTACTGCTGTTTCTTCTCTAGATGTAGCAGCAATGATGGCAAAAGAAGCTACACTCACTGCGGGGCCAGACACTCCATTAGCACGTCTGCCAGTTCTGCCCCAGAAAGGAAGTGACTTCCAAGGGGATGGGACCACCAAAACGCGTCTATGGAGAGTCTGGCCCCACAGTCAGTGTAGCTTGTTTTGCTACCACTGCTGCTCATCTAGAGAAGCAACAGCAGCAGTGGTATCAGGGTGGGGTGGGGGGGACAGAGGCTGGATGGGAGAGGTGGGGAGAGAGGGCAGAGGCTGGATGGCACGGAGGCAAAGAAAGAGGGCAGAGGCTGGATTGAAGGGGAGATGAGAGCACACCATGAATGGAAGGGGAGAGAAGAGAGCAGATGGATGGAAGGAGGAGAGCAAATGCTGGATGGAAAGGGGACAGAAGTCCCGGTGACCTTGCAGCGCAACAGTGGAGAACTACTATGCGGCAATTTTAAAAATGGTAAGCAGCCGCACAGCCTAGAGGGAACATTGGCCAGGAGCCAGAGTGTATTTGAGAAGGGCACAAATGCCATCGAATGCCTTTGACTTGGCATGTCTGGAATTGAACAGTTATTTATGTTCAAGTGATGGTGACGATGATGTTTTTGTCATTTTGGAAAAATAAGCAAAATTGCTGACCAAAATTTGCATAGGGGATCTTGTGCATTCCTGCTGTCAGCATCTTATCATTTAGCGCAGGCTAATCATTAGTTGCACTAATTCCTTTAGCGTACCTTAGTAAAAGGGTCCCCTAAATGTTTAAACAATTGCAGAGTTTTTTGAAGGGGTTTCTTTTTTTTTCTGGACACCGTGTAGATGTCAAGGTGTAATGTTATGGTTTAATTTTTTAGACACAGAAAAAAGCTCTTATACAAATTTGCAAAGATAAATGCACATAAAAAGTGAGCTCTCTGAAACACAGCACCTACCTCAACACACACTGCACATTGACAATCACAAGGGCATAGTTTTGGTAGGGGCAGAGTTCCAGCATACGAGTGTATTTCATAAAATACATGAGTGCATGCATACTGTACTCACACATATTTTACCTTCAGATCAGGTATACAGTAGATGTCCAAAAATCCAGATGCCAGAAATATGGACCACCGGAGAATACGGACTACAAGTCCCCCCCCCCCCCCCCCCACACACACACACACACAGTCTGGCATTTCTTCTTCCCTTCCCGGCCCTTCCCTGCCTGCGGCTCTCTCTCACTCCGAAAACAGGAAGGGGTGGGATGGATCAGAGGGAAAACCCCGGTACAGGCCAGAGGCAACCTGTGAGTAAGGCTGCCACTGGTGTTGCAGCACAGAAGACTTGCTTACACTTCTGAAAAGGTACATCAGGGAAGTGAGAGAGCACTGCAGGCAGGACCCAGATAGGAAGGAGAAACACTGGACCGTGTGTGGAGGGAAGAAGGGTATAGCCATTGGGGGGGCCAAGGTCCCCTCCTTTGGGCTCTGGCACTTTCTTGAATTGCACAGACAGAGATGGGGGAGAGAGATGCTGGATGGGCAAGAGAGACACTGGTTGCTTGTTCATCTCTTTTTTTTCCCCCTTAAATTTGAATTTTAAAAATTAATCTGAAAATCCAGACTGACCCAATCCCTAAGCCGTCTGGATTTTTGTTCATGAGTATTTGTGTTCTGTGGGGCTGCTTCAGGGTGCCTCTGTTAATTTTATAAAACAGGCTTGAAATAGGTGCCAACTTCAACATAGACACCCTCTAGTAAAACTATGCTTAATGTTCTAGTCTATGGAAACAATCCTACTGCACTGAAGATTCTTTCATTGTGGAAAATGCCTGGAAAAAATTATGAATGTTAAACAAGGGTAGAAGGAGTTGGAGCACATTGAGAGAGTACTGTAGACTTATTTCTAAAGTAAAACTGTTTCTAAAGAGCTTGTGAGTCCACTTTCTTAGTGTCAGACTTGTGAGTTCTTGTACCAAGTAGAGCGCTGCTGAACCCGGTACTCAGACCAGGTTCTGCTTGGCGGCTGGACAACCCCGGGTTTCACCTGCGCTGACCGCCATTCCCCAGAGGTTGAGCCCCTAGGTGCGGGCGGCCTGCAGGACTTTCGGGATGGAGCTGGAAGTGGGGTGATGAATGTATCGGCCAGGCAGGTCAAGAGAGTAATCCAGGTGCAGGCGAAAGTCAGTAGGCAGGCGGCAGGCAAGAGAGTAATCCAGGTACAGGCGAAAGTCAGTAGGCAGGCGACAGGCAAGAGAGTAATCCATGTACAGGCAAGTCAGTAGACAGGCGGCAGGCAGGAGAGTAATCCAGGTACAAGTGAAAGTCAGTAGGCAGGCATAAGAGTAATCCAGGTACAGGCAAAGTCAGCAATGAGGGACCAGTAGATAAGAAGCAGACTACAGAGGGGAATGCAGTTGCTGATGAAAACCAATCGGAATTTAGCCCCGATTTTAGGGAGCAGCATGGGACTGCAGTATCGATTTTAACCACACTACGGAGGGGGATCCCCCACAGGACAGTGATACATCTGAGCACAGCTAATACCCTGTAACAAGCTAAGTAGCGATAGTTTTTTTTTCTATAAATGACAACTGTTGAATAGAAACCAGTACCCGGTACAACCTGAAATAGAGTAGGGAGGAGGTGTGCAATGATGTACTAAAGGGGTTATGCTAGCATGCATTGCATGTGAGTCCTGTGGACGAAACCCCCATTCACTGAGCACTATTAGCATATTTTAAAATATTTTTAAAAAGTGAGAATATATTGCACAGTGCACTATTACAAGATAGAGGGTTTCTTTATGTCTATTTAGTAAGTTAAACCAATAGAAACCGGAAATAAGTTTTGCCCTGGAAAAGCAAAATAATCCAGATTAAATTTTAACTGCCAAACCCTCGACCATTCTTCTAACTTTCGGAGATCCCTTCTCATCGTTTCTACTACCCCCAGGGTATCCACTCTATTGGCTATCATTCTGTCATCCGCAAAAAGGCAAACCTTTCCTTCCAACTCTTCAGCACTATCTCTCACAAATATATTAAACAAAATGGGCCCCAGCACTGACCCCCGAGGAACCCCACTGCTCACCATCCTTTCCTCCGAGCAGATTCCATTTACCACCACCCTCTGCCACCTGTCGGTCAACCAGTTTTCAAACCAGTTCACCATTTTCGGTCCTAAGTTCAGCCCTTTCAGCTTATTCACGAGTCTTCTGTGGGGACCGTATCAAAGGCTTTGCTGAAATCCAAGTAGATTACATCTAGTGCACGGCCTTCATCCATTTCTTTTATCACCCAGTCAAAGAAGTCAATGAGATTCGTTTGGCAGGATTTTCCTTTGGTAAAGCCATGTTGCCTCGGGTCCTGTAACCCGTCGGTTCTAGAAAGTTAACTATCCTTTCTTTCAGCAGCGACTCCATTATTTTTCCTACCACCGACGTGAGACTTCCCGGTCTGTAGTTTCCCACTTCTTCCCTGTCTCCACTTTTGTGAAGAGCGACCACATCCGCTTGTCTCCAATCTCACGGAACCTCTCCCATCTCTAAAGATCTATTAAATCTTTAAGAGGTCCTGCCAGGACCCCCCTGAGCTCCCTCAGTATCTTGGGATGTATTCCATCTGGCCCCATAGCTTTGTCCACCTTCAGATTCTCCAGCTGTTTATAAACTCTTTCTTCTGTAAACGGCGCAGTATCCACTCCACTCCCAAATATTCTTTCAGCAGCCAACCATGCTCCTTCACCAGGATTTTCCTCCGTGAACACCGAAGAGAAGTAATTGTTTAGCACATTCGCTTTATCCTCCTCACTTTCCACATAACCATTCTCATTATCTTTCAGTCTCGCAATTCCATTCCTATCTTTTCTCCTTTCATCTTTAGCCATTTTTTCTTCTGCTTGCGCTTTTGCTAGCCGTATTTCCCTCTTCACTTCTTTGAGTTTAATCTGATAATCTTTTCCGTGATCCTCTTATTGCATTCTTTTGTATTTCTTGAACAAAGCCTCTTTTGCTCTTATTTTTCAGCTACTTGGTTGGAAAACCATATAGGCTTCCTGTTTTTCTTGGTTTTGTTTACTTTCCTCGCGTAAAGATCAGTCGCCATATTTATAGCAGCCTTCAGCTTTGACCACTGATGTTCCACTTCTCCTATGCCTTCCCACTTCAACAGCTTCTTTTTCAGATATTCCCCCATTTTATCAAAATCAGTATGTCTGAAATCCAGTACTTTTAGGTTTGTGCGTCCACACTGCGCCTTCGCCCTTATATCAAACCATACAGTGTGATGATCACTATTACATAGGTGGACACCCACCCGGATATTAGAAACACTTCCTCCATTCGTGAGCATAAGATCCAGTATTGACCCTTCTCTCGTGGGTTCCGTCACCATTTGTCTGAGCAAGGCACTTTGACAGGCGTCCATATTCGCCCTACTTCGTTCCGATTCCGCAGACGGGATGTTCCAATCCACATCAGACAAGTTGAAATCTTCCAACAGTAGCACCTCCCCTTTCATACTAATCTTTTGAATATCCTCTATCAGATCCTTGTCTAGCTTCTCTGTTTGTGCCAGAGGTCTGTAGATAACCCCTGTGTGAATACAGGTTCCAATCATTGAACCATGTCTCTGTAATAGCAACAATATCCAAGTTTTCTTCAAACATCAGGGTTTGCAAGTCTTGAACCTTTTTACCTAGACTACGAGCATTTGTGCTCATTGCTTTCCATCTGCGTAGAGAGTTTAGGTGGTTTTCTGTATTTAGATGACCTTTCCCTCTGCCATCAAGTTTATTCTGGGAGTGACTTTCCGAATTCCCTTGTTTCCTTTTGTCACCCCGGCCTTCTAGTTTAAATGTCTAGAAACATACTGTCTGAATTTCTCCCCACGGATCCTTTTCCCCATCACCGAAAGATGTAGCCCATCATTACAGTACAGCCTGTTATTTTTCCACGTATTACCCCATGCCCCTATGTGACTAAAACCTTCTTCTTTACACAAAGACTCAAGCCACTGTTTTGTGTAGTCTTTCTTCTCCCTTCTCCCATGTGGGAATTACTTCAGAAAAAGCCACAGTCCAAACCAAAGATTTCAGTCCCTCCCCAAGCTTCTAGAACGCTCTCTGTGCTGTAAATTTGCTATTGTTCGCCAGGTCATTTGTCCCCAGGTGAATTACAACATCAGTATTCGAAGCCTCACTCTCTTCTCGGATCACTTTCAGAATTTGGTCGGTACATCTGGTAGCTGAAGATCCTGGAAGGCATTTCACTAGGTTGGAACTCTTGAACTGTGTTCCTAAGTTAATACCTCTGATAATGGAGTCTCCGATCAGTAAGAGTTTTCTGCTTTTCACCAATCTGTCATTTTGGGGGGGATGATTCTTGGGTTGTGCTACCTTCATAGCCTCTGGTTCCACCACAGTACTTCTTTTTTCAGCATCATAATGATGCAGTGCAGCAAAAGAATTTGACAGGGGCAAAGGTTGGGAAGGTGAGAGCTTCTGTGTCACAGATCTTAGTCTACCTACTGTGACCCATCTATTCCTCTGTTGTTGAATTCTCTGTGGCAGTGGTGGTGGTAAATTGGCAGGGAATTGATTAATCCTGGATGCTTTTTTAGTTGAAGCTAATTCTTTCTTGAGTTTGTTGATCTCATCTTTCAAAGCTGATAATTGGAGACAGATAGGACAAGCTCTAAGGTTCCAGGTAGTTTGCCTTAGGATTAATTAGATTACATATATTAGATATATTAATTAGATTACATATAGTGAAAAGCATGTATTTTTCCCTGGAAAGGCAGGAGAATGGTGGTTCACACAATATCAAACGATAAATTGCCTTTACCCCCCCCCCCCCCCCCCCCCCACACACACACACACAAAAGCTTAAACAGACAGTTTTCACAGAGCCAGTTGCTATTTTAACAAATTCAGAATGATCACATGTTGTTTAAACAGTAAACAATTTTGGTAGTGTGTTCATTTTGAATTTTTTTAAAATAGCGACTGGTTCTGTTGTGAAAACCACTTGTTGAAGCTTGGGGAGAAGGTGTAATGACAATTTAACGTTAGTACACTTGATTGTATCAAATGCCAAAAACAAAAAAATCCCAAAGCGAGAGTGAAATATAAGAGCAATGGTAATTATTTGCAGTACTGAAATACTGGATAGGATACAGATCAGTGAAAGAGAATAATTTCCAAGATGGCTCCCAAGATAAACAGGGTGAATTAGATTTAGGATTTCCTGGTATCTGACCCTACCAAGTATTTCAGCAGTCTCATATAAGTGAATTAGTGGAACATACAAATAGTTTGCTACACCCAATAAAAGGTCTAGGAAGAAAGGAGTGCTAGACTGAATCCTGAGATTATAGATTGATTACTATTCACTCACGGATTAAAAAATCATAAGAATTTGAAAGTATAGGGAGTGCTGGTATCAGGTGCTTCATAAGGCATATTTCTCCCCTGTTAGGGCATACAGAGAAGGTTGTATTTTGTCCCCCTGGATATTTTAGCAGAGTATGTTAAGGTTGGGAGTTGCGTTCCAAGACGTATGAAGAGAGACTTGCTGACCTGAACATGTATACTCTGGAGGAAAGGAGGAACAGGGGTGATATGATACAGACGTTCAAATATTTGAAAGGTATTAATCCGCAAACGAATCTTTTCCGGAGATGGGAAGGCGGTAGAACGAGAGGACATGAAATGAGATTGAAGGGGGGCAGACTCAGGAAAGATGTCAGGAAGTATTTCTTCACAGAGAGGGTGGTGAACGCTTGGAATGCCCTCCCGCGGGAGGTGGTGGAGATTAAAACGGTAACGGAATTCAAACATGCGTGGGATAGGCATAAAGGAATCCTGTGCAGAAGGAATGGATCCACAGAAGCTTAGCTGAAATTGGGTGGCGGGGGGAAGAGGGGTTGGTGGTTGAGAGGCTAGGATAGGGGAGGGCAGACTTATACGGGGTCTGTGCCAGAGCCGGTGATGGGAGGTGGGACTAGTGGTTGGGAGGCGGGAAATACTGCTGGAAAGACTTATACGGTCTGTGCCCTGAAAAAGACAGGTACAAATCAAGGTAAGGTATACACATATGAGTTTATCGTGGGCAGACTGGATGGACCGTGCAGGTCTTTTTCTGTCGTCATCTACTATGTTACTATGTCCCTTGGGGTAGTAGAAGCCAGAGATACTGTTAGGGGTGGAAGAATAGAGGGTGGGTTAGGTGGGGGTTTATTTCAATTACTCATTGTTATTGTTTTCTATTTGTGATTTATAAGTGACAGTTGTAAAGAATATTGTTCCTTTCTATACTTTAATAAAAAGATATAAGTATAAAATCATAATTGTTTGAGGCTTGTGCAGATGGGGTCAGAGCTTGTGGGGACGCAGACAAACTCTGTCCCTGTATCATTCTCTATTCTGTATTTTGCTAGTCTGGAGAAGCCTTACTACAAAGTACTGTATGTCACATCATAAGGAACCTCCTGAGTCTGTCAGAGCATAGTCTACCTGGTGGTTTCAAAGTCATTTTCAGAAAAAGTATCAGCATCAGTGAACAAATTTGGAGGGCCACAACTTGGCATTCCCTATATACCTTTGCTCAGCATTACCAAATTGTTAAGTGAAGGTTGGTCGATATGTATCGTTTAGAGGAAAAGTCGTCCAAGCTACGATGTTCTCTGTCTAGAAGAACACAGCTTTCATATTTACGTTGTAACAAGACTCTTGGAAAGAACAAAATATAATGGGAATTTTGGCATACCTCAATCAATTGCTGTATTCCTCAGTGACCCCCTAGACCGATCAAGATTCTTGGGTTATGCACTCCTACCAGCAGAGGGAGACTGAGAACACTAAAACTGTAACAATGTATAAGCCACAAAAACCAAAAGGGGTTCACACTTTCCACAAAAGTACAGCAACACAAGAAGAGTGGAAAGAAACCAACTTCAAGAGATCAGTCTAAACGCAAGAGTAAGATGCTCCCAAATCAAAACTTTATTTGGACCCTACACGGTCGGTGTTTCGGCTTTAAAAAGCCTTCATCAGGGGTCAATCAATGAGTGCACAGTTATGTAATGATTGATCATGGAGCACATAAAACAAATGTCTCTTGATCAAGGAAAATAAGCTTTCAGGCATCGGCAGGTACTTAGAATCTGTGTGCGTCGGGAAAGTGGGTCCGGTGGGGCTCCATTTTTCCCCTGGGATGTAACACTCGGTGATTGGGTCCCACCCCCAGCTGTGCTCTCCTGAGCAGTCAGCCCTGTGCCTCAGCTCCAGTGTGATTGCAGGAACCTTGAGAGCCATAGCCCTTGTCAGCTTTTAGCAACTGGGCTGGGAAGTAAGAAGCCAGTTAAAGAAAAAGAAAAGCTCTGCTTGTTTGTTTTGGGGCTGACTGGGAGAGCTGCAGTGCATTTGTGAGAGAAAGTGAGTCCGGGCGCTGCTGCCTGTTGGGTTGCTTACCTCCTTTCTTCCCTGAGGGATGTCGGCGGGGAAACCGTCCCATTGCCGGTTCTGTGCGATCCGAGGTGTGGATGCGCCGGGGACACAATGCAGGCTCTGTGAGGAGCCGAAACCGCCTCTTTCTTTACCTCCGGTATTGTCCACAGAGGTTTCCGGGGTTGGCTTGGGCTCTGTTGATACATCCTTGCTCCCGGGTGCTGTAGCGGCGGTTCCGATTTTGGTGGGAACCACCACCATCTTGGATTCCTCCGGCCCTGCGGTTTTGCCTCAGATGTTGCAGGATTTTCAGGGGCAGAACGTAGGCTGGTCTCCTGAGTGCTCAGGAGGCATGGGATTCCCACCTGATTTTATTTGGTCGATGTTCCAGGCGTGGAAGTCAGGATCCCTGCAGGCAGACCTTCAGAAGGGGGTAGGTTCCTTAGTTGCCAAGCGCCCTCGTCTGGAGTGGTCAGAAGACCCTGAGTTTTTGTCCTTACAGCACTCAGAAGAGGAGTGCAGTGATCTTGGAGATGACGTTCTTTTGGACACCTGTCCTCAGGAGGAGGAGTCCTTGCCAGGTGAAGATCCCTCGGTAGTGAGGATCTTTCATAGAGATGAGCTGGCTGAATTGATTGATCAGGTGGTTGCTACACTTAAATTTGATTCTCCTGAGACCATGGTGGCGGAGGTAAAGCAGGTAGACCCGTTGGTTAAGGGTATTCGCCAGTCTTCCCGTTCTTTTCCCATGAATAAAGACCTCAGAGATATGGTCATGCAGGAGTGGTCTTCCCCAGATTCTGCTTGTAGGGTGGCTAGAGCTATGGCGAGGCTTTATCCTCTTCCACAAGAGGATAGGGACTCCTTAAAGTTTCCTACAGTAGACGCAGGCCCGTGCCAAGGGTCTGTGCCGCCCCCCCCCCCCCCCCGCAGACGAACAGTTGGCGCCCCCCCCCCCCCCCCCCCGCAGATGAACAGTTGGCGTGCGCGCCCCCCCCCCCTGTGAAGATGATCGCGGCGCGCCCTGGGGGCCTTTAAATCTTTTACTTGCAGTCGCAGCAGCGTCTGTGAAAGCGGAACGCTGCCGACGTCTCCCTTCCCTTCGCGCTGTTGGTTCCCTCAGTGTCTCGCCTTCTTCTGACGTCAGAAGAAGGCGGGACACTGAGGGAACCAACAGCGCGAAGGGAAGGGAGACGTCGGCAGCGCTCCGCTTTCACAGACGCTGCTGCGACTGCAAGTAAAAGATTTAAAGGCCTCGGCGGCGCGGGGCAAGGGTAAGCACCGCGGCGGCGGCGCCCTCCAGAGGTGGGCGCCCTTCTGCGGTGCTTACCCCGCTTACCGCATCGGCACGGCCCTGAGTAGACGCGGTGGTGACGGCAGTCACTAAAGCCACTGCTATTCCTGTTGATGGGGGGGGGGCTGCTCTCAGGGATCCTCAAGATAAGAAGTTGGAATCCTTTATTAGGCGTAGTTTTGATCTGTCCGCTTTGTCGCTGCAGGCTTCGGTGTGTGGAGGTTTAGTAGCTCGTGCTTGTTTCCGCTGGGCTGAAACACTCTTAGATGATCCGGTGGTGGATAGCTCTTCCTGGGTGCAGGAACTAGCCAAGCTGGAGATGGGCTCTTCTTTCTTAGCGGATGCTCTTTCTGATTTGCTGCGAACGTTGGCAAAAAATATGGCATTGGTTGTGGGAGCTCTTCGGGCTCTTTGGCTTCGAGGTTGGGTCGCAGATTTGGCCTCTAAGTCCAGGTTGTGTTCTCTCCCCTTCAAGGGTTCTATGCTGTTTGGGGATGAGCTGGATAAGTTGGTACGCGGTCTTGGGGATGCTAAGGTTCCGCGTCTGCCAGAGATGCGTCCCAGAACAGGTGGTCGAGGGTTATCGGGCCGTGATCGTCTGCGAGATGCTCGGTGGTACAGGCCGGGTAGGGCCAATGGGTGCGCCTAGAGGGCGATTTTTTTTTTCAGGTGTACGCAGCCCTTTCATGGAGGCTGCCGGGGAGGTCAGGATGCATCTTCGGTGGGTTCCGCCTTGGTGCGTGCCTCGCAATGAAGGTGTGCGGGTCCAGCCTCTGGTTCGCGTGGGTGCTCATCTACATCAGTTTTACCAGAGTTGGACCCACATCACGTCAGATCAGTGGGTGCTCGAAGTTGTGCGTGACAGGTATGCCCTAGAGTTCGATGGCCCTCTTCCCGATTTTTTTCTGGGATCTCCGTGTCGCTCTCAAGGCCAGGGCAATTCGCCAAACCCTCCATCGGTTGATAGATCTGGGGGCTATGGTTCCCGTACCCACCTCAGAGAGGGGGGTGGGTTGTTACTCAATTTTTTTTGTGGTTCCCAAGAAGGAGGGTGCCTTCTGGCCTATTTCAGATCTGAAAAGGGTCAACGGGGCGCTGAAGGTTCCCTCCTTCCGGATGGAGACTTTGCGTTCGGTCAACGTAGCGGTTCAGTTGAGCGGAGTTTCTCACTTCATTGGATCTGACAGAAGCCTATCTACATATTTCCATCCAGGCGGTGCATCAGCGTTTTCTTCATTTTGTGGTCATAGGACAGCATTTTCAATTATGTGCTCTGCCATTCGGTCTTGCTACGGCGCCTCGTACCTTTTCCAAGGTTATGGTGGTCGTAGCGGTGGCATTGAGGAAGCAAGGAATCTTGGTCCATCCGTATCTCAACGATTGGCTGATTCAAGCCGAGCCAAGTCAAGGCAGGAGAGTGTAGAGGCGACCGCGAGAGTGGTGAGTTTCTTGGAGTCGCTCGGTTGGGAGTGAACGTGGACAAGTCACCTAGTTCCGTCGCAATCCCTGGAGTATCTGGGAGTTCGTTTCAACACGTTGAAGGGGCGAGTGTTCCTACCATCAGCTCGGATTGTCAAGATGCTGATTCGTCAGCTTTGCTCCAAAAGACTTCCTTCAGCTCGCTCTTATATGCAGGTATTGGGTCTCATGGCAGCATCGATAGAAGTAGTTCCGTGGGCCCGGGCTCACATGCGGCAGTTACAGTCGTCCCTGCTGGATTGCTGGTCTCCTCAGACTCAGGACTTGGAGGAGAGACTCTCTTTGCCGGATGCTCCCCGCCTCAGCCTTCAGTGGTGGCTTCACAGGCCGAATCTGGAGAAGGGCATGCCCTTGGATCCTCCAGACTGGATTGTTCTCACCACGGATGCCAGTCTGGGAGGTTGGGCGGCCCATTGCCTCGGACAGGTGGTCCAGAGCCGTTGGTCGTCGTCAGAGGCCGGATGGTCCATCAATCGTCTAGAAACGCGGGCGATCCGTTTGGTTCTCCAGACTCTTCAGTATCTTCTAGGTGGCAAGGCAGTCCGGGTTCTCTCCGACAATGCCATGGCCGTCGCATATGTCAATCGTCAAGGGGGCACGAAGAGTCGAGCTGTCGCCGAGGAGACAGCGGAGCTAATGCGTTGGGTGGAAGTTCATCTGCAGTGTCTCTCAGTAGGTCACATGGCCGGTGTGGACAACATGAGCGTGGATTTTTTGAGCAGACACACATTGGATCCCGGAGAGTGGTTGCTTCATCGTCCGCTGTTTCATCATCTGGTGATGGAGTGGGGTCGGTCTGCCTGTGATGGACCTCATGGCGATGTCCGCCAATGCTCAGGTGCCCCGTTTTTTCAGTCGTCGGGATCCCCTGTCCGAGGGTATCGACGCCCTGGTGCTTCCATGACTTCCTCAACAGCTGTTGTACGTGTTTCCTCCTTGGGCCCTGGTAGATCGTGTAGTTCAGAGAATAGAGCGGTATTTAGGCACTGTGATTCTGGTAGCTCCAAATTGGCCTCGTTGACCATGGTACGGAGATCTAGTGTGTCTGGCAGTTCGGGGTCCGCTGTCTCTGGAGGAGTCGGTGTTGTTAGTGCAAGGCCCCATAGTGTTGCCCGATCCGTCTCCATTCTCGCTTACGGCTTGGCTCTTGAGAGGAACAGCTTGCGGAAGAAAGGGTTTTCGTCTAGAGTAATTGATACTATGTTGCAGTCCCGTAAACGGTTCACCTCCGTCGCTTTTGTTCGTGTGTGGCGAATTTTTGAAAATTGGTGTCAGGAGCGTTCTTATTCTCCTTCGGTTCCGGAAGTGCTAGAATTTTTACAAGATGATGTGGATAGAGGTCTCGCTCTTTCTCCGGACATGGTTCGTTTTTTGCGGGGCATGAAGTTGATTTGTCCACCGCAGCATCAGGTGGTTCCTCCGTGGGATTTGAATCTGGTGTTGGAGGTTTTGGTGGGTTCCCCCTTTGAGCCGTTGGTTTCGAGTACTTTTAAGGATCTCACTCTGAAGACGATGTTTTTGGTGGCTATTGCTTCGGCTCGGTGGATTTCGGAGTTGCAGGCTTTGTCTTGTCGTGCTCCTTTTTTGACTTTTTCTAAGGAAAAGGTGTCCCTGAAGCCCGTTCCATCCTTTTTGCCTGAGGTGGTTTCCTCTTTTCATGTGAATCAGGACATTCCTTTGCCGGTTTTGGGCAATAGGTCGGGAGATTTGACTCAATGCCGTTTTGCTAAATTGGATGTTCGTCGAGCTTTGCGTTCTTACTTGACAAGGACTCAAGTGTTTCGGGCCTCTGATAGGTTGTTTGTGTTGTATGGAGGACCTAAGCAGGGTGTTGCAGCTTCTAAAGCAACGATATCCAGATGGTTGAAAGAGGCAGTTTCTTTGGCATACTTGCTCAAGGGGCGTGAGGTGCCTTCGGTACTTAAGGTGCATTCTAGTCGGGGGATGGCTTCCTCCTGAGCTGAAAGTAGTTTGATTCCTCCTCAAGATATTTGCAGAGTGGCTGTCTGGTCCTCTTTTGTGAAGCATTATAGGATTGATGTGCAGGCTAGAGAGGATGCGAGTTTTGGTGCGGCAGTTCTGACTTCTGATTTTCGGGGTTCGCTGAGGAAGGTGAAATTAGGCCTTACTTGCTAATTTTCTTTCCTCTAGACCCTCCATACCGGTCAAGAACCCACCCGGTATGTTTTAGTCTAGTGTGGTCTGCAGACTGGTTTTGGTTTTGTGCCTCAGGGTTGCTATGGCTGATAGGTCTTTAGTTCTGGACTTCTTGTTTTCTGAAGTTCAGTGGTAGTAGCCTCTGCGTTGTCAGGGGCGGACCGTAGCGCTTTGGCGTTCGGTCGACAGAAGCACATTCGTGTCTGTTTTGAGTTCTGAGTACAGGGTTCTATGTATTCCTGATCTTTTCTGCTTTGTTACTGATTTACTGGCTGCTTGGGGGTTGGCAGGTGGCTTATACATTGTTACAGTTTTAGTGTTCTCAGTCTCCCACTGCTGGTAGGAGTCATAACCCAAGCGTCTTGACCGGTCTGGAGGGTCTAGAGGAAAGAAAATTAGCAGGTAAGGCCTAATTTCACCTTATTTCTCTCCACTATTCTAGAGGATCCCAGTCAACGGCATATTGGTAAGCAAAGAGTGTGCGCATGGATGTGTAATTGGAGTTAGCTGTAGAAGGCTATGACTTGGGGATCCTCAGAGCTGGAGACAGGTCAGATGATGATGGTTGATGCCACTTCCCGATGGTTTCCAGCATTGGCTTTGTCTCACCTTGCAGAAATAGGACAGTACCTTTGAGCCCAGATAGCTTACTAGCGCCCAGTAAGCCTTAGCATTCCCTTTCAAAATTTTCTCCTAGCACACAGGGCCTTTTTTACAAGTATGCCATGGAATCTCTCAATATAGTAATCCCTATAAAATCTAGGCCAACTAGATTGATTGATGCATATCTCTGTCAGCTCCCATCAAAAGTTGAAACACGCTATGAGGACACCTGTAATACCGCCTTTTCTTCTATTATGAAATTCCCTCCTATTTCAATTACGAACTGAATTTTCCCATCCTAAATTTAAGAAAGGCCTAAGACTCACTTTTTTATGAAGGTCTTTGAGGGGACTTTGGACTAGGAGGGTTAGTTTCCTTTCCCTTTGCTGTACCCCATTTTCCCAGTGTAATGCACACTAACTCAGTATCAGAACTCCTGCTACACTTCATTGTCTTTTCATCACCCATTTGTGTTCTGCTTTCTTAATTATTTATGATATTTTTGCTGCTTTTGTTACCTTCCTTTTGTGAAGGGCAGAAGTGCCCTTCACAAGAGGAATAAACTAAACATATGGAAAACACAGAAAAACAAGAATTGTCCAAGATATATGGATATTTCATTCACTTTAAATTGTGTGGAAATCATCTTGGGATATAAAAGCACGGTTAATTGTGTTGTTACTATTTCTGGCCATGGCTTTACCTTCCGTGGATATATGATCTCTTAAACTGTTTCCTAGGTTGCAGAATAGGTTACTCCTAGATCATTACAGTGACTTCTTCTGTCCTTATTGCAGTTAAAAAAAAAAAAAAAAAACATAGTAGATGACGGCAGAAAAAGACCTGCACGGTCCACCCAGTCTGCCCAACAAGATAAACTCACATGTGCCATTTTTTGTGTATACCTTACCTTGATTTGTACCTGTCTTTTTCAGGGCACAGACCGTATAAGTCTGCCCAGCACTATCCCGACCTCCCAACCACCAGCCCTGCCTCCCACCACCGGCTAAGCTTCTGGGGATCCCTTCCTTCTGAGCAGAATTCCTTTATGTTTATCCCACGCATGTTTGAATTCCGTTACCGTTTTCCTCTCCACCACCTCCCGCAGGAGGGCATTTCAAGCATCCACCACTCTCTCCGTGAAAAAATACTTCCTGACATTTTTCTTGAGTCTGCCCCCCTTCAATCTCATTTCATGTCCTCTCGTTCTACCGCCTTCCCATCTCCGGAAAAGGTTCGTTTGCGGATTCATACCTTTCAAATATTTGAACATCTGTATCATATCACCCCTGTTTCTCCTTTCCTCCAGGGTATACATGTTCAGGTCAACAAGTCTCTCCTCATATGTCTTGTAACGCAAATCCCATACCATTCTCGTAGCTTTTCTTTGCACCGCTTCCATTTTTTTAACATCCTTCACAAGATACGGCCTCCAAAACTGAACACAATACTCCAGGTGGGGCCTCACCAATGTCTTATACAGGGGTATTAAAACCTCTTTTCTTCTGCTGTTCTGATATATGAACAGAACTACAATAATCAGTTAAGTAGACTCTGTGGAAGGTCTAAAATGAGGAAGCATTTTCTGTCTTGTTTCTGCTCATTTGATGTGTGATGATCCCTAACCTTGGAATTATTTCTTTCAGGTCATTAATGCAAAAACAATCTCACAATCCAACAAACTGAGGGCTGTAGCACAAAAAATCCTGCTACAGATCAACTGCAAGCTAGGTGGAGAGCTATGGGGAGTTGACATCCCATTGGTAAGTATTGGATTACTGACCCAGAGGCCTCTTCTGGATGTATGGAGAGTCGATTAAGGTGTAACAGCAATAAGATGTACCAATATATTTTTTTTTTATTTGCTTTTTGAAACTTACATTTCAAGTGATAACACTTGTAAAGAAATACAGATAGGCATAAGTAATGCAGATAAATACAACCAAAAATTTTGTATATAATCTTCTTTAGACCACAATATAGGAGGGGGGTAGTTTAGGCAATTCTTCCAGGAGAAGGAAAACCACATAAGACAAATTAAACATGTATATAGCTTAACACGCCTATCCAGACATCAACTTAAATCAGCCCAATATCAGATATTAAGTTACTGACATTTTTTTTTTAATCTATAAATGCTTTCAAATGTTCAGGATTGAAGAAGATATATTTAAGCCCTAAATATTTTATCACGCATCTACAGGGGTAGTTCAAATAAAAGGAGGCTCCTATTTCTAGGGCCTCCTTTCTAATTGCTAAAAATGCCCTTCTTCTTTCCTGTGTCTGCTTGGCAACATCGGAGTACATCCATATTTTCGCCCCACAAAATAGGGACTGTATATGTCTAAAGAATAATCGTTTGACTGCTTCTAAATCTTGCTCAAATATAAAGGACACTATTAAAGTATTTCTTTCAGAATCCTCATTTAATGAGGACTCTAAAAGTTCCGTTAGGTTCAAGTTTTGTCCATTTTTTTTCCTTTGTGACTCTATGTCCATTCCTGGTTCACTTTTCTTCTTTTGTGGAATATAATAAATTAGATTGATTGGAGGAATATGTTCTGGGGAATATTTCAAGACCTCTATCAAATAATTTTTAAAAGCTTCTAAAGGAGAGATCCCAGTAGCTTGTGGAAAATTTAAAAATCGCAAATTTAATCTACGATTATAATTCTCCAGTTGTTCAAGCTTCCTATGTATACCAGCATTATCCTTTATTAACATAGTAGAAGTTCCTTGAATCTTTTCCACTTCAGTTTTAAGCTGAACCATTTGGGTTTTAGAGTCAGTTTTAATTGTTTCTATAGATTTAGAAAGATTGTCCACGGTTCTCACAAGTGCTGCCATACCTTCCGTTGAGTCAGTAAGTTTGGTATCAAGTTGTTGGAGAGCATCCCATATGCTCTCTAAAGTTACCATCTGAGGTTTAATCAGAGAAACTCTGTAAGCTTGATGGCCTGCCGGCTTCAAGCCTCCGTCGGTTGTACTCCCTTCCTGACCTCTTGCTTGGGAAACCCCTTCGACGACTTCCGTTTCTGGCGTCCCAATAGGAGAGGGAGGACCTTCGGGCACAGGCGGTATGTTGGGCTCCCAGGGCGAAAGAGTGACATCGAGCCCCAAGTCTCGTAGCTCTCCCAGCAAAGAGACAGCAGGGCGGCTCCCGGTAAAAATGTCTGGAGTCCTCACGGTGAACCTTTCGATTGACGGCTGCGAAGGGGAGGAGGTCCTGACCGCCGAGGCTCCGGTCTTAACTGCTCCTTTGCGCTTCGTGTGCGGCATAATGGTAAGGTAGAAAAAGATTAATTTCGCTGCCGTCGTCTAGAGGTCTCATCCGAGATTGCGGCGTGCCGCCATCTTGAAACGCCCCCCAGGGCTCAATTTCTGAGGGAGCCAAGATGTACCAATATAAGCATAATAGTAACCGGTCCTGTTCAAATCAAATAAGTAAATTAATATGTCTTCCCTATTTGTAAAATATGCCACCTTTATACTGAGGTGTGGTCGGGGTGCAGGGCCACATAGTCTTCAAGTAACCAGAAACAGCTTCTTGGTTCCCAGCAACCCCTTTTCAAGAGCAGAGGTCCATTCAAGTAGCCCTTGGTATGGTTGTTGGTCCTAGTATCAGGTTAGCCCCTTCAGCACATCTCATTTCCCTCTACTAAGGCTTATTTACTACTCTGCTTAAATTCATTGCAAACAGTACTGAGCAGATTACAACCATAAACAAGTATAATTCACATAGAAATATGAAAAATGATGGCAGATAAGGATCATATGGCCTATCCAGTCCACCCATCCACACCAATTACTAAGCTCTACATCCCTTAGAGATCCTTTGTACTTATCCCATGCTTTCTTGAATTCAGATACCATCTTCCCTTCTACCACCTTCACTGAGAGGCTGTTCCACACATCTGCCACCCTCCCAGAAATAAAATTAGACTACTCCTAATCCTACCTGTTTTCACTTGCCCCTTATTCAAGAGGTTCCTGTCAATTGGAAGAAGCCCACCACCTGTGCATTTTTACCTTGGAAATATTTAAATGTCTGTTATAATCTTCCCTCTTTTCCCTCTCTTACAAAGTATATTCATTTATATATTTGTTCTTGTATTCTATATCAGAATAATAAAGTACACCAAATAAAAAAATTAGAGCTCAATTCACAGCATAAATTACACAAAAAAATTATTTTTTTAACTTTAAATTTTTATTGAAAAATTTGAATATTATAATATTTGTAACATCCCTCAACCAAAGGTTTATTGCTCAAGTACAAACAATATAATACCAAGACCACCCTCTAATTCTAATACAAAATCTCAGTAACTCGATCCCCACCCTCCATCCCAGTTTCCGTCCTTGCAACAGTTTTCCCCCTCCCCCTGTAATACTTCCCCCACCCCCACCCAATTATCCCATCCCCCCTTGTACCCTACGAAATGTAACAATCAAACTATTTCCAATATTCGGTCCAAATGTGTCCATTCTGCCGCTTCCGGATCATATCGCTCTGCTCGGCGGTCCGTCAGTTTCTCCAAGTCTGCCACCAGTTTTACCTTTGTTAACCAATTATGTATGGTGGGTTCAGTACTTAGCTTCCAGTGAGAGGCGATGATTGACTTTGCTGCAGCTAAGCAAAGGCGCTTTATGCGTCGCTGGCACTTTAATCCTCTCCTGTTCCCCCAGCCTAGAAGACACCACTTGGGTTCACAGGGAAATGTAGAATCAAGAATTGTAGTGAGATTTTGAGCTACTTCCAGCCAAAAACTCTGCAGAGAACCACACGACCATCAAACATGGAAGAAGGTGCCAGTGGCCCTTCCACATCTCCAACATTGATCGTTGGAACCAGGATACATGATCTTCGCCCAATCAGGTGTATAATACCACCTGCTTAATACCTTAAACGCATTTTCTTTTATCAAGACACATATAGATGCTTTTTTCACCTCCAGGCATACCACTTTCCACTCTGCCATACTTAACTCACCATACTTAACTCACATTCCAAATCCTTTTCCCATGCAAACATGTAAGGTAACTTGACAAAGTCATACCCTCTGATGTAGCGATACAAAAGAGATATAGCCCTTCCCATCTTACCTAAAGAGACCCATAAATTCTCCAGATGCTCAGTCTCATCAGGATCAGTTTTTAGCCATCCTTGCCTAAGGTTGAAATGTTTAACCTGTAAGTAAGCAAAAAAATCTGATGCGGGCAGTGTATGGGACTCCTGTAGTTCCCCAAAAGTCCTTATTTTGCCTACATCCAATACATCTCGAAATCTAACAAGACCTCGACGGGACCAGGCTGCAAAAATCGCTCCATGCCGACCAACTAGTAAGCCAGGTCTTGGGTAATCTGCGCATAGGTCGACAGAGCTCGGGTGCCACGTAATTTGTATTTTAAAATACTCCACACTGTTAACAAATGTGAAATAAATGGGTTAGGCGTGAATTGTTTATAAGTTTTGGCTGAGACTGAAGCCCAGAGAACAGCATCTAGAGAATATTCTGGAACAAAATACTGTTCCAAGATAGTTACTGGTGACTGTTCTCCCCTACTCCATTCTGCTATCAGTTTTAATTGAGCTGCCCAGTAATATCACATCAAATTAGGCACCCCCTGCTTCACTGCTCCCCACATCACCTTCCTTGATAATCTAGCAGAGCGCCCTCCCCATACAAATCCTGATACTTCTGACTGAAGGCGCATTAACTCACCCCTTGGGACCATCAAAGTTAGGGATTGAAATAAAAATAATAACCTGAGTAAGAGGTTCATTTTAACTGCTGATATTCGTCCCCACTAGGATAACCACCCATTTTTCCATCTACTCAAACCTCTGCGGAGCTCCTTAAACCAAGGGATGTAATTTAATGAGTATAGTTGGGACAAGTCTCGAAATCTGAATACCTAGGTACCGGAAACACGTTTCCGCTTTTTTGAATGCAAAAGACTGTAACAATCTATTGATCTCCTTGTCCAAAATAGTTACCCCCATTAATTCAGATTTATCATAATTAACTTTGAAGCCTGAAATCCCCCCAAATTTATTAAGCTCCCTGATAATGATAGGCAGTGTCAGCAATGAGGTACCCACATGAAATAAGATGTTGTCCACGAACAATGCTGTTTTTGTGTTCTTGCCCCCCAAGTTGTACCCCTCTAATGTCAGGTAATAAATGAACCCTCTGTGCCAGGGGCTCTTTAGAGAGAGCAAATAGCAAGGGAGAAAGAGGACATCCCTGCCAAGTGCCCCATTGGATGTTAAACTGACCCAAATATCCCCCATTTACTTTGATTCTAGCTACCGGGGACTCATACAGACTCTGCAGCCATCCCACAAATTTAGTCCCAAAAGCCATTGACTGCATAACCTCCCACAGGTAGGACTATCCTACCCTATCAAAGGCCTTCTCGGCGTCCGTGGTTAACAAGGCCAGTGAATCCCCCTGCCTCTGGGTTCCCCATATTCAGGGATCGCCTGATGTTGTCTACTACCTGTCATTTAGATACAAAGCCTGACTGATCTTCATGGATTAGCTGGGGAAGCACCCTACCTAGTCGAGCCGTCATTATTTTGGGTAAGATTTTTACATCTATATTCAGGAGGGATATCGTTCTATATGATCCGCAGACAGTCGGGTCTCGTCCTGGTTTTAGAAGAACCAATATCCCCGCCTCGTGCATACTGGGGGGAGATAATGTCCCAAGAAGCATGTGTTTTCCACCCGCCTCAGAAGAGGGGCTAACTCTGAAGCAAATATTTTATAAAATTTAGCTGTATATCCATCCATCCCAGGGGCCTTGCCCCCTTTAAGACCTTTTATCACCCTTAATAATTCATCTAAGGATATTGGGGATTCTAACTCCTCTTTTTGATTTGTCAGAAAGTCTCTTTAGCCCCAACTCCTTCAGATACTTGTGTATCTCAGATCTCATGGCTCCTTCACCCCTAGAGAATAAAGTAGTATAAAATTGCACAAAATGTTCTCTAATTTCCCTGTCCTGATGGAAAAGAACATCCCCGGCCCCTTTTATTTTTGATATAGTATGTTTTGTCTGACGCTGGCGAAGAAAGCGCACCAACATACTCCCTGCCTTATTACTAAACTCAAAAAATCGTTGCTGCGCCAGACATCTACAAAATTCCATCTTTCTTATTTGAATCCTTTGCAATTCAGATCTGCAAGCTAATAGTTCAGGTAAAATTTCGGGATTCTAACCCCCCCCCCCCCCCCCCCCCCCCCGATGCAGTACTTCCAGACGAGCCAGTTGCAAACGGATCTTCAGCTCCTGGGCACAATGTTCATGCTTACGTTTAGCCCCCCCCCCTCCCCCGTTTGGGCAAGGTGCCCCGTGTTACTGATTTAAGGGCATCCTAGATAATCCCATCAGACACCTCCCCTCCGTCATTAAGTTCTAAGTAATCCTTTATGGCCCCCCACACCTCTTGACAAACCTTCACTTCTCCAGAAAGTGCTATTGCTGTCCTTCTCCAACCCAAGAAGGGACACCCAAACTGGAGCATGATCAGAGGCATGGATGTTCTCTATTTCAGTTTCACGTACCTACTACTACTTAACATTTCTAGAGCGCTACTAGGGTTACGCAGTGCTGTACAAATTAACAAAGAAGGACAGTCCCTGCTCAAAGGACGTACCTGCCCCCATTAGGAGCGGCTGCACCAGACCGCATCTATTCTAGTGTATGTCTGCTGTGTGTGCGAATAAAAGGAGAAAGTTTTTTGCCCCAGATTTTGCAGCCTCCGTACATCTAGTAAATCCAGCTCCTTAACCAATTGTAGAAGCTTACCCCTAGGGACCAGGGTTCCCCCCACACCCCCTTTTAAATTATCTATATCAGCCACAGTCAGATTAACCCCCCCCCCCCCCAATTATCATTCTACCAGAGGCAAACAGCACCAGTTCTTCCCTTAATGATTCAAAAAGGTTACCCTGGCCCAAATTGGGAGCGTATAGATTAATGAACTGGTTATATATCTTCCCTTTTACCGCTATACATCTCTCCTGTCCCTCTGCATACACTCTTTCTTTAACAAAAGGTACCCCCTCTCAAACATAAATTACCAATCCCACAGTTTTGGCCCCCCCCCCCCCCCCCCCCCCCGGAGTCTGCTAAGGGAAAGCAGTCACCAAATTCTTTATGACAAAGCAATAACGCATCTTTCTTCTGTATATGAGTTTCCTGAAGCATAACATCCCATTTCAAGCGACGCAACTCACGAAAAATAATATTTCTCTTCCGTGGATTGTTTAGACCGTTTACATTCCAAGATCCCACCCATAACCCCCCCCCTTCCCCAATACCCCTAACAACCGGCCATCACCTCCTCCAGCCAGTTAGCTCCCTGAGGAAGTGTGCTTTCGCTGGAGGCCCATATGCATGCTCCATACCCCGGTTCGCCCCAACTCTCCTTTCAACCTTCATTCATTCACTCCCCAAGCATGTAACAGAACTCCCCTGCAAGTCCGTCCACAGTTCCTCATTACATACACCTTGTCTCTGAGTAGTTCAAGTTGTCTCTCCCAGCTCACTTCTGGATTCATACGAGGGAGGGGTACGCCTCCCCCCACCCCCGCACCCTCTCCCATCCACGTTGCAAGTTTGTAGGGGAACCCAGGTTCCGATTCTGAGTGACTGCTCCTTCTTTAGACAGGTCTGTGCATCCCAAATCTGAGAGAACTTTCCAGGCTCCTGTTGTGGTATGAATCTTCCTAGTCTGGTCACCAACTGTCAGTTGTAATCCAAATGGGAAAAGCCATCGGTATCTCAGGCCAGCTTTTTGCAGGTAAGCCGTTACCTCCCGGAAGTCCCTCCGCCTTTGTAATGTGATCCTAGCCAGGTCTTGGAAAACCTTAATATTGCAGTTCTTCCAAGTAATATCACCCAGGGCCAGGGCCTTTTTCCAAACTGACTCTTTATGAAAGCATGCAATGGTATCCCTGGGCAATTGCCCCCTTCTGAGGTCCCAGGCTTCGATGAGCCCTGTCTAAAACAATATGGCCAGATCTTTGTTCTCCAGATATACTTTCTCCTTGGTTTTGAATAAATTCACAAAGTTCCTGCACCACTTTAACACAGTCTCTAAACTGGTCCTCCTCCAGTATTCCCTTAAAGCGCAAGTTACAGCGCCTTGATCTATTCTCCGAGTCCTCGACCATTAGCTCCATATCAGCCCTTAGCTGGCGCGCCCTTTTAAGAGCGGCTTGTATGCCATGTATATCTTCCAGTATGGTCTCCACCCGCTCTTCCGTCTCCGCCACCCGATTTCCAGTTTCTCTGACCTCCTCATGGAGCTCTGCCACCGCCGATTGTCCCTTCTAGTGGCCACCAATTTGGATTTCAACTCTTTAAACCAGCGGGCAACATCTTTCTTGGTAAGCTCTGTGTCACTATCGAGTTGCTCCTTGGGGTCCGGATCTGTGTCTGAATTCTCAGTCGCCGTTTTAGCGCCTCATGTCACCACCCTCTGCACCGCGCTCGTTCCCGTCTCCGGTTTCTCAGCCGTGTATTTAAATTTTGCGAGCTTCTTACGCGCCGCCATACTTTCAGAGGACTTCAGAAGTTAGCTTGGGGAGGAATCAAGTCAGATTCACGGGTTTATCCAGTATTTATGCTCAGGCACCAGCAGAGCTCCGTGATCAAGCGGCCATCTTACAGCGGTGACATCACTTCCTCACAAAAAAATTATTTTACAAAAATAAATGGACCTCAAAGCAATCAATGCATTGGAATGGGACATTTTGATTAGAAGAATTGTGAGTTTCCCTAATGCAGAGAAATTTGAAACGTGTCATGAAGCCGGTATTCTTTTCTTTAATTAATTAATTAATTGTTGTGAGCAGAGTTTTGAAAATTGGAATTTTGGTATGCATGTTAATGAAAGGAATTATTAGAAAAAAAATAGGAAACAAAAATGAGAATGTTATAATGCTTTTGTATCGCTCGATGGTGCGACGCACCTCGAATACTGTGTGCAATTCTGGTCACCAAGTCTCAAAAAAGATATAGCAGATTTAGAAAAAATAGAAGGGCAATGAAAATGATAAAGGGAATGGGATAACTTTACTATGAGGAAAGGCTAAAGCGGGTAGGGCTCTTCAGCTTTGAGAAGAGACTGTTGAAAGGAGATATAAGTACATAAGTACATAAGTACATAAGTAGTGCCATACTGGGAAAGACCAAAGGTCCATCTAGCCCAGCATCCTGTCACCGACAGTGGCCAATCCAGGTCAAGGGCACCTGGCACGCTCCCCAAACGTAAAAACATTCCAGACAAGTTATACCTAAAAATGCGGAATTTTTCCAAGTCCATTTAATAGCGGTCTATGGACTTGTCCTTTAGGAATCTATCTAACCCCTTTTTAAACTCCGTCAAGCTAACCGCCCGTACCACGTTCTCCGGCAACGAATTCCAGAGTCTAATTACACGTTGGGTGAAGAAAAATTTTCTCCGATTCGTTTTAAATTTACCACACTGTAGCTTCAACTCATGCCCTCTAGTCCTAGTATTTTTGGATAGCGTGAACAGTCGCTTCACATCCACCCGATCCATTCCACTCATTATTTTATACACTTCTATCATATCTCCCCTCAGCCGTCTCTTCTCCAAGCTGAAAAGCCCTAGCCTTCTCAGCCTCTCTTCATAGGAAAGTCGTCCCATCCCCACTATCATTTTCGTCGCCCTTCGCTGTACCTTTTCCAATTCTACTATATCTTTTTTGAGATACGGAGACCAGTACTGAACACAATACTCCAGGTGCGGTCGCACCATGGAGCAATACAACGGCATTATAACATCCGCACACCTGGACTCCATACCCTTCCTAATAACACCCAACATTCTATTCGCTTTCCTAGCCGCAGCAGCACACTGAGCAGAAGGTTTCAGCGTATCATCGACGACGACACCCAGATCCCTTTCTTGATCCGTAACTCCTAACTCGGAACCTTGCAAGACGTAGCTATAATTCGGGTTCCTCTTACCCACATGCATCACTTTGCACTTGTCAACATTGAACTTCATCTGCCACTTGCACGCCCATTCTCCCAGTCTCGCAAGGTCCTCCTGTAATCGTTCACATTCCTCCTGCGACTTGACGACCCTGAATAATTTTGTGTAATCGGCGAATTTCTAGAGCGCTACTAGGGTTACGCAGCGCTGTACAAATTAACAAAGAAGGACAGTCCCTGCTCAAAGGACGTACCTGCCCCCATTAGGAGCGGCTGCACCAGACCGCATCTATTCTAGTGTATGTCTGCTGTGTGTGCGAATAAAAGGAGAAAGTTTTTTGCCCCAGATTTTGCAGCCTCCGTCTATAAAATAATGAGTGGAGTGGAACGGATAGACATGAATCGCGTGTTTACTCTTTCCAAAAATACTAGGACTAGGGGAACACGCAATGAAGCTACAAAGTAGTAAATTTAAAACAAACCAGAGAAAATATTTCTTCACTCAACGTGTAATTAAACCAGTGCTTTTTTTTGTAGAAAAAAAGGTGTCGGTACTCATTATGGGCGGGATCACCATACATGGCTCCACCCCTATGATAGCCACACCCATATTAACCACACCCCTTATACCAGCCATGGCGCATATAAACAGACATCATTGAAAAAAATATACTAGTATAGGAGAAAAAAAATAACGTGATTTTTTTCATTATATATAATTTGTGTAAGCTGTTACAGCTCCAGTATACCCAGTGCAAAATAAGACAGAAGATGTAAATTCTCAAATTGGACATATTCCAAACACTAAAATGAAAATAAAATTATATTTTTTTTACCTTTGTTGTCTGGTGACTTTGTTTTTCTATCCGTATTGGTCCCAGTCTCTGATTCTGCTGCTCTCTATCTGTTCCCTTAACTTCGTTTCCAGAGCTTCCTTTCCATTTATTTCTTTACTTTCCTCCTTTCTTCTTCATTTCTTGCCCTACATCCATAAGTAAAAGCTGGGTCCTCCTCCGTGGAATTGACTGGAGGAGGTATAACGTGGATCCAGCTTTTGCCTATTTTCTCCATACATGTGCAGTTTTTCTCCTCTCTTCCCTTTCCCTCATCTCCATCCATGTGCATCTTCTTTTTTCTTTCCTCCCTTCCATCCATGTCCAGCACTCCTCCTCTCTCCTCCCCTCCATCCATGTCCAGCATTTCTCCTCTCTTCCCTCCCCTGTATCCATATAAAGCAATAATTCTCTCTCCCCTCTCCTCCATCCAAGACCAGCATTTCTCCTCTCTCCCTGCCAACCCCTCCATCCATCCATGTGCAGCAATTCTCCTCTATCTCCTGCTCTCCCTCTCCATCCATTTCCAGCATTTCTCCTTTCTTCCCTGCCCTCCCTTCCCATCCATGTCCAACAATTCTTCTCTCTCCCCTGCCCTCCCATCCATATCCAGCGATTCTCCTCTCTCCCCTCCCATGTCCAGCAATTATCTCATCCATGCCCTCCCATCCCATCGATGTCCAGCAATTTTCTTTTACCTGCCCTCCCATCCCATCCCATTGATGTCCAGCGGTTCTCCTCTCTGTCCTGCCCTCCCCTCTCCCATGTCCAGCGATTCTTCTTCCACCGGCCCATCCTCCTTCTCCACTGCCTGCCAGCGAAGTGATAGAAAGGCTGCCAGCGTCAGACTCAGCAGCGCGAACGGTGTAGTGATTGAGAGAGGCTGCCAGCGTCTGAGCTTCCCTCTGCGAGTCCAACTTATGCGGAAACAGGAAGGTGAAACAACGTAGGCGGGACTCGCAGAGGGAGGCTCCGATGGTGCCAGCCTCTTTGAAATCACTGCCTGCACCGTTCGCGCTGCCGAGTCCGACATAGTACTGACTAGGAGAGTGAGAGGAAGGGTGCAGGACTCGCCAGGAGGGAAAAAGGTGCCGGCACAGCCCTGAATTGAACTCTGGAATTCATTGCCAGAGAATGTGGTAAAAGCAGTTAGCTTAGCAGGGTTTTAAAAAGGTTTGGATAGCTTCCTAAAAAATAGTCCATAAGCCATTATTAAGATGAACTTGGGGAAAATCCACTGCTTATTTCTAGAATAAGCAGCATAAAATGTATTGTACTGTTTTGGGATCTTGCCAGGTACTTATGACTTGGATTGGCCACTGTTGGAAACAGGATACTGGGCTTGATGGACCTTCAGTCTGTCCCAGCATGGCAACGCTTATGTTCTTATAGTGATGACACATTATTGAAGATATTAGGGCATATGTTTGAACACGGAAGGGTAAATATATTTCTCCGACGACAAGCAGGCTGCTTGTTCTCACTGATGGGTGACGTCCACGGCAGCCCCTCCAATCGGAACACTTTCTAGCAAAGTCCTTTGCTAGTCCTCGCGCGCCGATGCGCACCGCGCATGCGCGGCCGTCTTCCCGCCCGAACCGGCTCGTGCCAGCCAGTCTTCTTTTGTCCGCGCTTGGTACAGTCGTGTTTCGCCGTTCGCGCCCCAAAAAGTTGACCTCGCGCGTCGTTCATCGACTTTGTTCTAAAAAAAAAAAAAGGGTGTCGGGAGGAGGCCTCTTGGTTTTCTCCCTTCCCGTACTTCGAGTTTTTTGCCCCGGTAAGTTTTCTTTCGTCGTCGGGGTAGGCCCTAGTTAGGCCTCGGTCGAAGTTTTTCTTCTCCCTATTTTTGTGGTGCCATGTTTGCCATTTCGAGTTCTGATCTCGCCGGCGCGATTTTTCCGCCCATGACATCGAAGTCTTCCAGTGGCTTCAAGAAGTGCACCCAGTGCGCCCGGGTAATCTCGCTCACTGACAGGCACGCGTCGTGTCTTCAGTGTCTGGGGGCTGGGCACCGCCCTCAGGCCTGTAGTCTGTGTTCCCTTTTACAAAAGCGGACTCAGGTAGCGAGGTTAGCCCAGTGGAACATTTTGTTCTCGGGCTCTTCGTCGGCATCGGCACCGGGAGTATCGACTGCCTCAACGTCGTCGGCGCCTGGACCTTCATCCGATTGCATCGAGTGCATTGAGGCATCGGCCCTCTGCATCGGGGCGACATCGGAAGGCTGCGTCGGTGTCGGTGGCATCGAGACCTCCTCGTCTACTGATGTCGTCGGATGGTGGTGCTTCGTCTGGAGTGCAGGTGAGGGCTGTCCATTCCCCTGCTGGTGGCGGTGAGCCTTCGGGTGGGTCTCCCCCTACCCTGAGGGCTCCTGCGGTACAGCCCCCCCGAGACCGACCCTCTTCGGCCTCGGCCCCGAGGAAGAGACGGCTGGATTCTACGTCCTCCTCGTAGGTGCCGGGAAGCTCCGGTGACGTGCTTCGCTCCAAAAAATCGAAGAAGCATCGTCACCGGTCCCCTTCCCGTGTCGGCACCGAGAGCTCTGGGTCGCCGAGGGAGTCGGCACCCAGTAAGCATCGGCACCGAGAGGACCGCTCGCCCTCTGTTCAAGAGGTGTCGATGCGCTCCCCTTTGGACAGCCCGGAACAGCCTCCACGCCCGGAACAGGTTCTGACATCGACTCCTGCATCGGCTTCCATGTCTTTTTCTACAGCCGCTCTGCACGAGAGCCTCTGGGCCGTTCTCCCAGAGATCCTTGGGGAGCTGTTGCGACCTTCCCCTCCGGTACCGGGGGTGCTTGCACCACCGGTACCGTCGAGCGAGGCGCCCGGCTGGTCCATTGTCCGGGGTGAGGTCTCCGACATCGGTGCGGCTTGCGGTACCGACTGCGGTAGCCTCCCAGGAAGGCTCCCCGACTACATCGGCGGAGGGAGCTTTGCCGGTGCGGGCGAGGGAGTCTACCTCTCGACGCTCCCACCGTGGCCATGGTTCCACGGACTCGAGTCGGGCACGGTTGCAGACACAGGTCCGTGAACTTGTGTCTGACACTGATGGTGAGGCCTCGTGGGAAGACGAAGGAGACATCAGATATTTCTCTGACGAGGAGTCTGAGGGTCTTCCTTCCGATCCCACTCCCTCTCCTGAAAGACAGCTTTCTCCTCCTGAGAGCCTGTCTTTCGCTTCCTTTGTCCGGGAGATGTCTACGGCCATCCCCTTCCCGGTGGTTGTGGAGGACTAGCCCAGGGCTGAAATGTTTGAGCTCCTGGACTATCCTTCTCCACCTAAGGATGCGTCCACAGTACCCATGCACCATGTCCTCAAAAAGACATTGCTGGCGAACTGGACCAAGCCTTTAACTAATCCCCACATTCCCAAGAAGATCGAGTCCCAGTACCGGATCCATGGGGACCCAGAGCTGATGCGCACTCAGTTGCCTCATGACTCTGGAGTTGTGGATTTGGCCCTAAAGAAGGCCAAGAGTTCTAGAGAACATGCTTCGGCGCCCCCGGGCAAGGACTCTAGAACCTTGGACTCCTTTGGGAGGAAGGCCTACCATTCTTCTATGCTCGTGGCCAAGATTCAGTCCTACCAGCTCTACACGAGCATACACATGCAGAACAATGTGCGGCAGTTGGCGGGCTTGGTGGACAAGCTCCCCCCTGAGCAAGCCAAGCCATTTCAGGAGGTGGTCAGGCAGCTGAAGGCGTGCAGAAAATTCCTGGCCAGAGGGGTGTATGACACCTTTGATGTTGCGTCCAGGGCCGCTGCTCAAGGTGTGGTGATGCGCAGACTCTCATGGCTGCGTGCCTCCGACCTGGAGAATAGAATCCAGCAGCGGATTGCGGACTCGCCTTGCCGTGCGGATAATATTTTTGGAGAAAAAGTCGAGCAGGTGGTAGAGCAGCTCCACCAGCGGGACACCGCATTCGACAAGTTCTCCCGCCGGCAGCCTTCAGCCTCTACCTCTTCAGGTCGAAGATTTTTCGGGGGAAGGAAGACTGTTCCCTACTCTTCTGGCAAGCGTAGGTACAATCCTCCTCCTCGACAGCCTGCGGCCCAGGCTAAGCCCCAGCGCGCTCGCTGTCGTCAGCAGCGTGCGCCTCAGCAAGGCCCCTCGGCTCCCCAGCAAAAGCAAGGGACAAGCTTTTGACTGGCTCCAGCAGAGCATAGCTGACATCCAAGTGTCAGTGCCGGGCGACCTGCCAGTCGGAGGGAGGTTGAAAGCTTTTCACCAAAGGTGGCCTCTCATAACCTCCGATCAGTGGGTTCTCCAAATAGTCTGGCAAGGATACACCCTCAATTTGGCCTCAAAACCTCCAAATTGTCCACCGGGAGCTCAGTCTTACAGCTTCCAGCACAAGCAGGTACTTGCAGAGGAACTCTCCGCCCTTCTCAGCGCCAATGCGGTCGAGCCCGTGCCATCCGGGCAAGAAGGGCTGGGATTCTATTCCAGGTACTTCCTTGCGGAAAAGAAAACAGGGGGGATGCGTCCCATCCTAGACCTAAGGGCCCTGAACAAATATCTGGTCAAAGAAAAGTTCAGGATGCTTTCCCTGGGCACCCTTCTCCCCATGATTCAGGAAAACGATTGGCTATGCTCTCTGGACTTGAAGGACGCCTACACGCACATCCCGATACTGCCAGCTCACAGGCAGTATCTGCGATTTCAGCTGGGCACACGTCACTTCCAGTACTGTGTGCTACCCTTTGGGCTCGCCTCTGCGCCCAGAGTGTTCACGAAGTGCTTGGCTGTAGTAGCAGCGGCACTTCGCAGACTGGGGGTACACGTGTTCCCATATCTCGACGATTGGCTGGTGAAGAACACATCCGAGGCAGGAGCCCTGCAGTCCATGCAGATGACTATTCGCCTCCTGGAGCTACTGTGGTTTGTGATAAATTACCCAAAGTCCCATCTTCTTCCAGTGCAGAAACTCGAATTCATAGGAGCTCTGCTGGATTCTCGGACGGCTCGCGCCTATCTCCCAGAGGCGAGAGCCAACAACTTGTTGTCCCTCGTCTCGCGGGTGCGAGCGTCCCAGCAGATCACAACTCGGCAGATGTTGAGATTGCTGGGCCACATGGCCTCCACAGTTCATGTGACTCCCATGGCCCGCCTTCACATGAGATCTGCTCAATGGACCCTAGCTTCCCAGTGGTTTCAGGCTGCTGGGGATCTAGAGGACGTGATCCACCTGTCCACGAGTTTTCTCGAATCCCTGTATTGGTGGACAATTTGGTCCAATTTGACTCTGGGACGTCCTTTCCAAATTCCTCAGCCACAAAAGGTGCTGACCACGGATGCGTCTCTCCTGGGATGAGGAGCTCATGTCGATGGGCTTCACACCCAAGGAAGCTGGTCCCTCCAGGAACGCGATCTGCAGTTCAATCTTCTGGAGTTACGAGCGATCTGGAACGCTCTGAAGGCTTTCAGAGATCGGCTGTCCCACCAAATTATCCAAATTCAGACAGACAACCAGGTTGCCATGTACTACGTCAACAAGCAGGGGGGCACTGGATCTCGCCCCCTGTGTCAGGAAGCCGTCAGCATGTGGCTTTGGGCTCGCCGTCACGGCATGGTGCTCCAAGCCACATATCTGGCAGGCGTAAACAACAGTCTGGCCGACAGGTTGAGCAGGATTATGCAACCTCACGAGTGGTCGCTCAATTCCCGTGTAGTGCGACAGATCTTCCAGGTGTGGGGCACCCCCTTGGTAGATCTCTTCGCATCTCGAGCCAACCACAAAGTCCCTCAGTTCTGTTCCAGGCTTCAGGCCCACGGCAGACTGGCATTGGATACCTTCCTCCTGGACTGGGGGGAGGGTCTGCTGTATGCTTATCCTCCCATACCTCTGGTGGGGAAGACTTTGTTGAAACTCAAGCAAGACCAAGGCACCATGATTCTGATTGCTCCTTTTTGGCCGCGTCAGATCTGGTTCCCTCTTCTTCTGGAGTTGTCCTCCGAAGAACCGTGGAGATTGGAGTGTTTTCCGACCCTCATCACACAGGACGAAGGGGCGCTTCTGCATCCCAACCTCCGGTCCCTGGCTCTCACGGCCTGGATGTTGAGAGCGTAGACTTTGCCTCTTTGGTCTGTCAGAGGGTGTCTCCCGCATCTTGCTTGCTTCCAGGAAAGATTCCACTAAGAGGAGTTACTTCTTTCTATGGAGGAGGTTTGCCGTCTGGTGTGACAGCAAGGCCCTAGATCCTCGCTCTTGTCCTACACAGACCCTGCTTGAATACCTTCTGCACTTGTCTGAGTCTGATCTCAAGACTAACTCTGTAAGGGTTCACCTTAGTGCAATCAGTGCATACCATTACCGTGTGGAAGGTAAGCCGATCTCAGGACAGCCTTTAGTTGTTCGCTTCATGAGAGGTTTGCTTTTGTCAAAGCCCCCTGTCAAGCCTCCTACTGTGTCATGGGATCTCAATGTCGTTCTCACCCAGCTGATGAAACCTCCTTTTGAGCCACTGAACTCCTGCCATCTGAAGTACTTGACCTGGAAGGTCATTTTCTTGGTGGCAGTTACTTCAGCTCGTAGAGTCAGTGAGCTTCAGGCCCTGGTAGCCCAGGCCCCTTACACCAAATTTCATCATAACAGAGTAGTCCTCCGCACTCACCCTAAGTTCTTGCCAAAGGTTGTGTCGGAGTTCCATCTGAACCAGTCAATTGTCTTGCCAACATTCTTTCCCCGTCCTCATTCCTGCCCTGCTGAACGTCAGCTGCACACATTGGACTGCAAAAGAGCATTGGCCTTCTATCTGGAGCGGACACAGCCCAACAGACAGTCCGCCCAATTGTTTGTTGCTGTGGGAAAACGCACCATATCCAATTGGCTAGCAGATTGCATTTCCTTCACTTACGCCCAGGCTGGGCTGGCTCTTGAGGGTCATGTCACGGCTCATAATGTTAGAGCCATGGCAGCGTCGGTAGCCCATTTGAAGTCAGCCTCTATTGAAGAGATTTGCAAAGCTGCGACGTGGTCATCTGTCCACACATTCACATCTCATTACTGCCTGCAGCAGGATACTCGACGCGACAGTCGGTTCGGGCAGTCAGTGCTTCAGAATCTGTTCGGGGTTTAGAATCCAACTCCACCCCCCTAGGCCCATGTTTGTTCTGTTCCAGGCTGCACTCTCAGTTAGTTGGTAAATTTTTTAGGTCAATCTCAGTTATGTCCTCGCCGTTGCGAGGCCCAATTGACCATGGTTGTTGTTTTGAGTGAGCCTGGGGGCTAGGGATACCCCATCAGTGAGAACAAGCAGCCTGCTTGTCCTCGGAGAAAGCGAATGCTACATACCTGTAGAAGGTATTCTCCGAGGACAGCAGGCTGATTGTTCTCACAAACCCGCCCGCCTCCCCTTTTGGAGTTGTGTCTTCCCTTCTCTTTGTCTTGCTACATATGAGACTGGTCGGCGCGCGAGGACTAGCAAAGGACTTTGCTAGAAAGTGTTCCGATTGGAGGGGCTGCCGTGGACGTCACCCATCAGTGAGAACAATCAGCCTGCTGTCCTCGGAGAATACCTTCTACAGGTATGTAGCATTCGCTATATATGTAAAATAGGAAAATTATGGACCACTAATGAAAAGCTTTTGTAAAAGCTGAGAAAGTCATGATTGCCTTGATCGCTTTGAGGTCCATTCTACTTAATAATATTTATTTTTTAAAGTTGTGTTATTTACCCATATTCTTTATGAGAGAGACCATTGACCATATTAATAGCCGCCCTTTGGACTGGCTCTAATCCTGTTTATATCCTTCTGAAGTTGTGGTCTCCAGAGTCTGTTAAACTTTCAGCAGCACTATATAGTGCCACTGAAAATTCACAGATAGGGCACACATATATGTAGGAGCTACCATTAAACGTATAAGTACTTTTGAATATTAGCTGTTTTTCTCTCTCCTCAACTCTGGTGGAATAGGTTCTAAACAAAAGAAAAAAATCTTAATTATTTGAAAAATGAATGATTGCTCTCCTGCAATGATTCATTCAACCAGTGGTTCCCAAACCTGGTCCTGGAGGCACCCCAGCCAATCAGGTTTTCAGGATATCCACAATGAATATTCATGAGAGAGATTTGCATGCACTGCCTCCAGCTCATGCAAATCTATCTCATGAATATTCATTGTGGATATCCTGAAAACCTGACTGGCTGGGGTGCCTCCAGGATCAGGTTTTGGAACCCAGTGCTCTAAACTGATCCCAACGTTCCCAGTTTCTTTGTACACAGTTGTAGACAGATGCAGCTACCTCCACAACTCCAGCTTCCATCCTTCACATACAAAAAGATCCATCATTACAGCCAAGCTACAAGATACCACCGTATCTGCTCTGACCCAGGGGACAGAGACAGACACCTTAAAAGCCTGACTGCATCCTTCAAACAGAAAGGCTACAACCCCAAAATAATCTCCAAGAATATTGCCTCCTCCCTCAAAACACCCAGGGAGAATCTGCTACAGTACAAGGAGAAAAAAAGCCACAGACAGAATCCCCCTTGTAGTGACATACAATCCAGAGCTGGAAAAACTGAGGAAAATCATAAGAGATCTACAACCTGTACTCCAGGAGGATGAATTACTGAAAGAGATATTCCCATCCCCACCAGTACTGGCCTTCCGACAGCCACCCAACTTAAAACACAAGCTAATCAGAAGTAAACTTCCATCACAGACTGAAAAGGAACAGAAGGGCACACTTCCTGTAATTTATCCAGTTGCAAACTATGCCAAAACATTTCACAGGACCCCACAGTCATCCACAAAGGAAAGATATTCAACATAAAGGAATCTTTCACTTATCTTCCAATGTGGTATATGTCATTCAGTGTAAAAAATGTAACGAAGGATGCTATATTGGAGAAACAGGCCAGATGCTTAAGACAAGATTCAATTTACATAGACATCACATGAACAATACTGGTGCCAGTAGGGCTCCCACCCCTGTTGGTCAGCATTTTACAGGACCAGGACACTGTACCAGTGACTTCACAGTGAGAATCCTGAAAGGTAACTTTAAAACCATACAAGAACATAAGACCTTTGAAGTCAGAATGATTGAATATTTTAACACCCAACAGAAAGGACTTAACAAGGATCTGGAGTTCCTAGCCCATTATAAACCATAAAGCTGTATTTCTCTGTTGATCACCCTCCCCTCACCTATCCACACCCATCCTGTTAGAATATCAATGATATGCTTTGATGTCCCCATGCATACCTCCTACCCACCCCCATCCTCCCACCCTGTCAGACTGTCATAGTAATGCTTGAATATTTTCACTTATATACACTGTCAGCTAGCACATTTGCTTATTTACGATCTGACGAAGAAGGGCAACCTTCGGAAGCTAATCAAGAAATGTATTAAGTTATGTCCAATAAAAAAGGTATCATCTTATTTTCTTTTCCATGTTTTATTTTGTTTGATTTCTATTGATAACCTTAAGAGTGGACTAACACGGCTACCACACTCCTCTACTTTGTACACAGTTGAAATGAGTTGGGCAGTTACAATAACTGTCCCCGGCCCTCTGTGTTCCTGCATTGAAGTAACTCTGAAAAACTGAACTCTGAAAAAACTAACCCATCTTGGCATGAAAAAAAGTTGTCAGAATCATCACTGTAAGATCTCCCAGAGAATTTTTATAATTTGGAGAATGTTAGCTGCATAGTTCTTCCATTTCCCAAGGGAGTCAGTATGTAAACGTAAGTGATAAATAGGTTGGATTTCTAATTACCTGGTGAAAATCTAAACCTGAAAAAAAAAATAGGAAGCAAAAATATAACACCAATCAAAAATACTAAATATTCGCTTGGAATTCAGTCGGGAAAGCACTTGGCTTTATTAAATCAATAAATTCAAAATCTAAACCAATAAAACCTCAAATCTCCATGGGAAAGCTCCTAACGCTTTATAATCAATCCCATTCAAAGTCAAATTCTATCATAGGTTTCAATAAAAACTGTAAAAAGAGCAGCAGGAAAAAACTCCATAATCAAATATAATAGAGAAAAAAAGTTGCTCCAAAAAACCGGTATCAATATCAGTTTTACCAAACTACTAGCAGAGCTCTCACTCAAACTGAAAAATATACACAAGCATGTTCCCCAAACTACTTTGCACAGAAAAAAACCCATTAAAAATAGCCACTACTTATCTTCAAAAAACATTGTTGCTGACATTTTTGCCTGGGGAGGGTGAGAGCAAGGGGGGGAGGAATGCCAGCTGTGGGGGACAGAGAGAGAGCCTGGTGGGGGGAGGAAGGGAAGGGGGAGATGCTGTATACATGGGGTAATGGAGGAAAAAAGAGAGAGAGACCAGACCTGAAGGGTGAGGGAATGCTGGTCCAGTAGAGGGCTGGAGGGAGAGAGATGTTGTCCTGGGTTGGGGAAAATAGGAGAAGGGGAGGAGAGAGGGGATAAGCTGGACAAGGGGTAGGACAGGGCACAGAAAAGGTGCTGGGCATGGAGGGAGCATAGGGCCCGGGACACAGAGAGGCAATGATAGATACAGGGAGAGGAATAGGGACACTGAGAGGGCAGATGCTGAACATGGGGAGAGGATAGAGACATGTACATTTATTTATTTATTAGGATTTATTTACCACCTTTTTGAAGGAATTCACTCAAGACGGTGTACAGTAAGAATAGATCAAGCATGAGCAATAGACTATTACATCAGTAAAAATATTCAAAAACAATATGTAATAGAACATTATAGGTGATAGCGAAGGGTAAAGCAAAGATGTAACATATAGAAAGGTAAGAAAGTAAGAAGAGTTAGAAAGTAAGGTGATTGATTTAAAGAAAGTTGCACATGAGGTCAGAGAGATGGTTAAATGTTATCTCAGCTAGAGTAGGAGTGGATAAACATGTCCTGCTACAGTATATGCAGCCTGAGTACTCCTTGTGTGAGTGAGACTAGCGAGTTAGTTACTTCTTCCAGTAAAGGCCTGGTTGAAGAGTACATGAAGGGGAGATTCTGTACAGGACAGATGAGAGACACAGGGAGATGGATGGTGGACATGTAGAAATGTGAAATGGACTGGAGACCCTGGCAAGAGAATTAGAAAGAAAAAGAGACACTGGACTGAAAGAAGATGGAAAAAGAAAATGCTCAGACAACAAAGGGCCTGTTTTGTCAAGCTGCGCTAACGGTTCCCACCAGGGGCATAGCCAGACCTCGCCGGGAGGGGGTGGCCAGAGCCCGAGGTGGGGGGCACTGTTTAGCCGCCCCCCCCCCCCCCCCCGAGCCGCTGCCACCACCACATTGGACCTCCCTGCCCTGCCGACGATCCCCTTGAACCCCCTCCCGCCACCAACTCTTCCCCACTGTTGCCGCCCGCCCCACCGCCGCATCAGATACCTTTTTTGCTGGCGGGGGTCCCTGAACCCCGCCAGCCAAAGAGAGTCTTCTTCAGCGCCGGAGTAGCGCCTTAGTTCAACGAAGTTCCTGTGCGATCAGCTGTTTCGACGCCTTACGTCCTGCACAGGGCTACATGCACGGTGCAGGACGTAAGGCGTCGAAACAGCTGATCGCAGGAACTTCGTTGCACGAAGGTGCTACTCTGGCGCTGAAGAAGACTCTCTTCGGCTGGCGGGGTTCGGGGACCCCTGCCAGCAAAAAAGGTATCTGATGCGGCGGTGGCGGCGGCGGGGGAGAGTTGGTGGCGGAGAGGGGTTCAAGGGGATCGTCGGCAGGGGGGCCAGGGCCCCCTCAGGCCCCACGTAGCTATGCCACTGGTTCCCACATGGCAATACTAATGGAGCCCATTCAGAGTGAATGGGCATTGTCGGCAAAACTGCACCGCGAGCCACTAGTACGGCTTGATAAAAGAGGCCCAAAGGTAGAAAGAATATTTTATTTTGAATTCATTAATTGGAATATGTCAGCTTTTGGAAATGCAATATATAAACTACCTTCCATACATTTCAAAATATATGGGAGGTAGTATATGTGGAGGGGCATAATCGAACGCAAACGCCTATCCCCATCGGCGTTTATTTCCTAGAACGGGTCCGTGAAGGGGCGGGCTGAACCGTATTTTCGAAAAAATGGACGTTTTTGAGCTGGGCGTTTGGGTTTTTTTAGCGATAATGGAAACTAAAAACGCCCAGCTCAAAAACGTCCTAATCTGAGCCATTTGGTTGTGGGAGGGGCCATGATTCATAGTACACTTGCCCCCCCTGACATGCCAGGACACCAACTGGGCACCCTAGAGGTCAGTGCGGTGGACTTCAGACAACGCTCCCACATGCATAGCTCCCTTACCACGGGTGCTGAGCACCCAACCCCCCTCCCCCAAAACCCACTACCCACAAATGTACAACACTACCATAGCTCTTAGGGGTGAAGGGGGCACCTACATGTGGGTACAGTGGGTTTTGGAGGCCTCCCATTTACCAGCACAAGTGTTACAGGTAGGGGGGATGGGCCTGGGTCTGCCTGCCTGAAGTGCACTGCGGTACCCACTAAAAGTGCTCCAGGGACTTGTTGCTGCTGTATAACATTGGCACACCAGTTGACACCTGAAGACTAATCTCTCCGAAAACGTCCTTTATTGGAATAAGCACGTTTACTCACAGTTAACTGCAGAGGTTGTGCCCCACTGGCAACGAGTCTCGCTGGTACTGAGATTAGCAGTAGGTCAGAGCTGGCAGAATGCTGGACAATGCCCTCTTTCAGCCACATTCAATGTAAGAACTAAGTTGTCTAACGTGGCTAACACAGGAAAGGGAACTAAAACTGGCTTACAAAAATGGCCACTACCGCATGGACTACAACAGGAAACACAACAGGGCACACTCTGACCCAGTAGGCAGGTGGGAAAAGCACCATGGGAGAAGAGCCTACCAACTACCAACATCGTGAGACTGTAACACAAGCTAATGAAATCACGGAGCCCAATACCCTACACCCACCACAATGCAATGCTGATGTGACCCTGTAGTGCACCCGAGAGCCACATCTGACCCAGGGAAAGGCTGTGAGAGGATCGAACACATTCTGCTGTCATGGAGGTGGGTACAGCATTTGAGGCTGGCATACAGGCTGGGAAAAAAGTTTTTAAAGTGGGTTTATTTTGGGTGGGAGGGGGTTAGTGACCATTGGGGGAGTCCGGGGACGTCATCCCCGATTCCCTCCAGTGGTCATCTGGGCAGTTGGGGCACTTTTTTGGGACTTCGTGAAAAAAAGGGTCCAAAAAAGTGACCCAAAATCGTGGTAAAAACGTCTTTTTTTTTTTTTCGATTATCAGCTACAGACGCCCATCTCTCCTCGGCTGATAACCACGCCCCAGTCCTGCCTCCGACACGCCCCCGTCAACTTTATTCGTTTCCCCGCGATGGAGTGCAGTTGGAAACGCCCAAATCGGCTTTTGATTATACCGATTTGGCGCCTTTGCGAGAAAAACGCCCATCTCCCGATTTGGGTCAAAATATGGGCGTCTTTCTCTTTCGAAAATAAGGCGGATATTGAGCTTTTGGAAAGGTGCATCTTTGATATCTTGCATTTTCAGTTTCTATTCCTCTAATATTACTGTATATGCAGAATCTGACTTGAGGTTTTCAGTTCATTTTTTGTCTTCATATCTCTATTATTGATGTATGGTCCCTTGTTTCATATTTATTAAGGGTCTCTCTGTGTTTTGTGTGTGTGACCAAGATGTGATATTCTGCTACATAATTTCTATATAGGGATCTGTAGTACTGTGTCTCACTTGCTCTTTTTTCCAGCAGGAAGTATACTGGTGATTTAGGGTTCTGCCTTTTTATAAGTAGTAGTGTTGCTATTTGAGTCTTGGGCTCCTCTCTTTCTAGTCTTTGCTGCCGACAAGCAGCGAGCTCTAAGAGACTTATGGGGCTGATGAAACTATGATAGTTTTTGATGGCAGGCCCTAAATGGGGTGAGGCTGCCAGTGCCATCCTTGGCCATTCCAAACCAGTGGAGAGTTAAGTAGCTTACCTAAGGCCACAAGGAACTGCTCTAACTTATAAGGCTACTCTTTGGTCCTGTTCTGGACATTATTGCTCCTTTATTATGACAGGTTTTCTATATTAATCTGGAAATTTTTATTATTATTTTTTTGCAGAATTGGATTACTGGAGCTCTGTTTATATATGTTTTGTGAAATAATCATGGACCATATGGCAGTTTTTTCTTTTGAGATGGCAACCCTAGTGTAGACAGTTGGCTATAGAGGGGCAGGGCAGGAGAAGAGTACAACAGTGGGTGTCACAAGGGAGGGGCATGGAGAGGTACAGGTGTCGGGTTTTTCTTTGTCAAAAAGTTGGTAACTCTAATTGCTTTATCTACCTGTTTGGTCACCTTAAGATATCAGAAGCAGTCGCTTCCAGATCCCACTCTTGTTTTGAGTTCAAAACACTTTATCTCCTATGTCACATCACTCCCTTGGGTTTTTAAACATTAAATCTTAGCTGTCCTGTGGCACACCACTAGTAACATCCGTTACCACGGACCTTTGTCACCTCTTATTTAAGTAGTTTTAACCCAGTCAGTTACTTTTGGTCCCTTACAGGCTTATTTTTGAAAGAGAAGGACGTCCATCTTTCGACACAAATTGGGAGATGGGCATCCTTCTCTCAGGGTCGCCCAAATCGTGGGGACCACCAAAGTTCCCGGGGGCGTGTCGGAGGCATAGCGAAGGTGGGACTGAGGCATGCCTAACAGATGGGCGTCCTCGAGTGATAATGGAAAAAAGAAGGGCGTCCCTGACGAGCACTTGGCCGACTTTACTTGGTCCATTTTTTCTTACGACCAAGCCTCAAAAAGGTGCCCGAACTGACCAGATGACTACCGGAGGGAATCGGGGATGACCTCCCCTGACTCCCCCAGTGTCACTAACCCCCTCCCACCCTGAAAAAAACAAGTTTAAAAGCTTTTTTTGCCAGCCTGAAATGTCATACTCAGGTCCATCGCAGCAGTATGCAGGTTCCGGGGGGGGGGGGGGGGGAGGTGTGTGTGTGTGTCAGCGGAGGCATAGCAAAGGCATGGACGTCCTTTAAAACATTTTGGACGTCCTGAACTGCCCCCCACAGGGACGGCCAAATTTCAAGGGAGTGGAGTGGAGGAGTGGCCTAGTGGTTAGAGCACTGGTCTTGCAATCCAGAGGTGGCTGGTTCAAATCTCACTGCTGCTACTTGTGATCCAAAATCCAAATAAATAAATAAAGGGCGTGTTGGAGGCATAGCAAAAGCATGGACGTCCTTCTCACAGAAACATCCACATTTTAGACATCCTCAACTTCCCGTCGCAGGGACGGAGGCATAGCAAAGGACGTCCTTCACCCATACTCTTTAAAAAAAAAAAATATGTCCCTGACAAGCTCTTGGACGTTTTCACCTGGACTTGTGTTTTTCTAAGGTTGTAGACGGCTATTATACACAACTTGTCTGCATGTATGAAGCCATCTTTGGCATGCGCAGAGCAGCCACACATAATGCTTGGCTTCTCTGCACTGGCTTCCCCTCCTTAGGAAGGAAATCGTGTGCAAATGAGCTAACAGCGAGCAGCTCATTTGCATGCGACTTCCTTCATGCATGCCCGTTCCTCTCCGAATCGCTAAGGGATCGGTAAGGGAAGGGCTTTTTCTGTTCAGTTAGTGCATCTGGCTGAAGGTAAGGGAGCTATGTACCTGGGAGCAATTTCTGAAGTCCACTGCAGTGCCCCCTAGGGTGCCCAGTTGGAGTCCTGGCATGTCAAGGGGACCAGTGCACTACGAATGCTGGCTCCTCCCACGACCAAATGGCTTGGATTTGGTCGTTTCTGAGATGGGTGTCCTCGCTTTCCATTATCGCCGAAAATCAGAAATGACCAAGTCCTGGGGATAACCATCTCTAAGGTCAACCTAAATTTGCTGATTTGGGCGTCCCCGACCGTATTATCGAAACGAAAGATGGACGCCCATCTTGTTTCGATAATACGGGTTTCCCCACCCCTTCCTGGAGCCGTCTTGCGAAGACGGCCCCAGGAAAATTTGGGCGTCCCTTTCGATTATGCCCCTCTTAGTCACCTATGTGGAATCTTGCTGAAATTGAAACACAGCATCTAACGCTCTCACCTGATCCAGCTCTCTGAACATCCAGTCAAAAAATTTGATAAGATTTGTCTAACAGTTCCTACTTCTGGTAAAACTATGCTACCTCAGATCCTATAATCCACTCAGTTCCAGAAACCGTACTTTCTTCAGTTTTTCAGCATTACAGAGGTCAGACTTACTGACTTGTAGTACTCATCCTCCTTCCACTTTTATGAAGAGGAATCGCATCTGCCTCTTTCCAGTCATCTGAAACTAGGACTGCCTCTGAAGAACTTCCCATACTGTATATGCTCAAATATAAGCCTATCCAAGTTAAGTTTTCCCCTGAAAAGGGGGGGGGGGGGGGGAAACTGTTAACTTGAGTATAAACTTGAGGGGGGTTATATTTAAGTATATTCTTTCCTCCACCGTGGTATCCTGCATTTCTCCCTTTCCTGTTTCTCCTTGGTATGCAGCATTTTTGTTGCTCCTCCCCCTGGTCCACCCACAATGACTGCCACTTCTCTGTCGCTTCCTTCCCCCCCCACCACCACCACACACACACACTAGCACTCAATTCTTACCACTCCATCCTGGCTCCTGCTGTTGCTGCCGCCGCTGACAGGGAAGTAAACACAAGCTGGGCCGGTATGGGGCCTTGAGCATCTGCGTATGCTTAAGGACTCACAGTTCCCGGCAGAAGTCCTTGAGCATGTGCAGACGCTCAAGGTTGCACACCGATCCAGCTTGCTTTCAGTTCCCTAGCAGCAGCAGTTAGGAGGGAGCAGTAAAAAAAAAATGCCAGTTAGTGCGGTGGGGGTGGGAAGTGAGAGAGCAGTGCTGGTCACTGGGGGAGGAGGGGGGAAGACATTTTTTCCGACTCAACTACAAGCCAGGATCCCAATTTTTGGGCCAAAATCTCAGATTGTAGTCGAGTATATACAGTATCCCACCTGGCCCCATTGCTTTAACTAACTTTGGTTTACCTAGTTCCTCATGGACATGGAGGGGCATAATCGAACGCGAACGCCCATCTCCATGGGCGCCTATCTCCGAGGACGGATACACGAAGGGGCGGGACAGACCATATTTTCAAAAAAGATGGGCGTCCATCTTTTGTTTCGATAATACGGTTTGTGCCGGGCAAATGCATTGATTTGGGCGGATTTGAGCTGGGCGGTATCGGTTTTCAGCAATAATGGAAACCGAAGGCACCCAACTCAAAAACGAACAAATCCAAGGCATTTGGTCTTGGGAGGGGCCAGGATTCGTAGTGCACTGGTCCCAGAAACGCCACAAGATCATCCCGCAAGTTTCTCAACCTACACTTCCCCATCTGTAAAGGAATAAAATACAAGCTGATGCATGCCACTTCCTTCTCTTACATGAGCACGCAATTATGGAATGCAGTACCTACAGACCTGAAAACAATCAATGTTATAACTATCTTTCGCAAAGCCCTGAAGACATACTTCTTCAACAAAGCCTACAATGAAAACCAATAATTGACAACTCATCAATTCACCTCACCAACCCAATCAGTTATGAAAATCCAACTACATAACTCCCGATCACATCTCTCCCTTCCTCTATCTCCCTACTCAATCTATGCACAATACTAACTGTATCTGATATCTTGTAATGACATTGTTAACAACATTATGTAAGCCACTTTGAGCCTGGAAAAGGTGGGATACAAATGCAATAAATAATAATAATGCCAGGACACCAACCGGGCACCCTAGGGGGCACTTGTAACAATTAAAAAAAAAATGAAAATACCTCCCAAGTCCATAGCTCCCTTACCTTGGGTGCTGAGCCCCCCAAATCCCCCCAAAACCCACTCCCCAGAACTCTACACCATTACCATAGCACTTATGGCTGAAGGGGGGCACCTAGATGTGGGTACAGTGGGTTTTGGGGGCGGTTTGAAGCGCTCCCATTTAGCAGCACAAGTGTAACAGGTAGGGGGGGATGGACCTGGGTCCACCTGGCTGAAGTCCACTGCACCCACTAACAACTGCTCCAGGGACCTGCATACTGCTGTGATGGAGCTGGTATGACATTTGAGGCTGGCATACAGGCTGGGAGGGGGTTAGTGACCACTGGGGGAGTCAGGGGAGGTAATCCCCAATTCCCTCCGGTGGTCATCTGGGCAGTTGGAGCACTTTTGGGGGACTTGTTCGTGAAAAAAAGGGTCCAGAAAAAGTGACAAATTCTCACTTCTGGCACCCTTCTTTTTTCCATTATCGGCCGAGCGCGCCCATCTCTCCTCGGCCGATAAACACGCCCCAGTCCCACCTTCACCACGCCTCCGACATGCCCCCGTCAACTTTGTTCATTCCTGCGACAGACTGCAGTTGGAGGCGCCCAAAATCGGCTTTCGATTATACCGATTTGGGCGCCCATGGGAGAAAGGCGCCCATCTCCCGATTTGGGTCGAAATATGGGCGTCTTTCTGTTTGAAAATAAGCTGGATGGTCTTCTAAAAAATTGTTAAGGTCTACCTCTCTACTGTTCCTATTTTGTATCCATTTCTGTGTTCTACTGCCAGCCCTTGAAGAAGCAAATTTGCTTTATTTCTCACCAGCTTCTGTGTAAATCATTTCTTTCACCTCAGAATCTCAGAAAGCTATTTTTGCACTTCATCATGTCACTAAAATACTGTGGGGAGAGCCTCCCTTCATTTTACCATAGTGCTAATTTTTTTCTATCTGCATCTTCACATTCTCAAGTACTTTCCCAGCTTTTCTTAGCTTTTTCTGATATTGTCTGTCCTTTTCTTTCTTTGATCTGTTATACTTTATGAACGTTAGAAAACTGTCTCAAGTTCCACACCCCACTAGTTTTGAGTTTTAGTGGATTTGTATATACTTTATGAATGTTAACCATTTTTCCTATGCAGCTACTTATCTAGAAAATCGTTGTGGCCTCTCTCCTCTTACTCTTATCTACTTTGAATTGTATATCCTTTAATTTTTAGCCACTGCACCTCTACTCCCCCCCCCCCCCCCCCCCCCCCCCCCATTTCACATCTAGCTAAAAACTCATCTTGACAAAGTTAAGGGTACTTTTACTAAGCTGCGGGGAAAGGGCCCTTTTTACCGCAACGGGTAAAGCCTTGCAGTAAGAATAACTCTTACCACATGGCCATGCGGCAGGGAGCACTTACCGCCAGTCATTGAGGTGGCGGTTAAGGGGTCTCACGGTAGCCGGAAGGCACACAGCAATGCCCGATTATCCAACCAGTTAGCATTGCGCTAGAAAAAACTTTTTCACGAGCGCTGAGCAGGAACTACTACCAGTGGCTGCATTGGGCCAGTATTAGTTCCAATTTAGCATGCAGTAAGCCCACATTGGGCCTACCAACGCTTTGTAAAAGGGCACTTTAGTTTTCTGGAAGTCTAGGACCCTTATCTGTGATGTCTAGGGTGGGCAGTGTGGAGCGTACAGGGTCATTACAATTACCAGATGTAATGGTTGGGGAGAGCAGTCACACACAGTTAGCTGGCTTTGGTTAATGCTCACTGGGGAAAAGCTGGCCATTGTTAGTGTTTTCATACTCTGTGTTAGGGGAGAGGTTTTCTGTGGTTCATGCTGTTGGACACTGTGTTCTGGGAAAGGTTTCAGCCTCAGCAGTAGATGAGTCTGTCACATTCTTCTTTCTTCCCATAGAAACAGTTGATGGTGATTGGGATGGATGTGTATCATGACCCAAGCAGAGGCATGCAATCCGTGGTTGGGTTTGTTGCCAGCACTATCAGTAAGTTACTGTAAATTTCTTTGGATTGCTTTATTTTGCCTCACACTTGTAGGACACCTGTAAATGCTGAAATTATAAACTAGCAAAAACACATCTGAATTGTGTAGGAGGTGCAATGTGGGGCCTACCCTGCTGATGGCATACTCAAGGTTGTGGGCAAGGGTTCTATATTTTCCTGTATGTAAGCAGGATTTCCTTAGCGTCAGCAGCAGATGAATTCAGAGACAGGGGGATTGTGGCCATCTACCAGGTGGAGATAGAGAGCACTGATTTATACTTTGTCTTATTGGACGGTGTGCTCCTGGAATCCCCAGTATTCTCTATCTCCAGCAGGCGGGTGGACGGTCTTCTGCCTGCTCCTGGCTTCATCTGGCTGCAGCTTCTGTTCCGGGTATCTGGTTCAGTAACCTTGGGGTGCTAGCTGAGTGGTACCAGCTTTAGGGGATACACCTGGTGAGGCGAGATCCTCCCCCACCCCGGTAGTCTCTGCAGCCCTTTGGCACCTTTTCTTTCCTCACAGCGCCTCCATTTCAAAAAGATTTTAAATGCTGTCTGGTGGATTTTAGCACTTTTTGGGCTTCTTGGGAGAGTGAGCACACGTGGCTGTTTTTGCAGCACTGCTTTCCTGAGACGTCTGGGCTCTCCTCAGGGTGAGTGTGACCCTTTCCTTCTTTCTGGGGGGGTTTGCCCGGCGTTGTCAGTCACACAGATGGCTGTGGATGTAAACACTGTTCCTGCTGCAGTAAGCGGAGAACAGCATCGGGGGCCTGTCCGGGTGGGTGTTCAGTTTCTGAGCCTGTCAGTGTGGCAGCGGATTTAGGCGCGAGTATTTCCCATTCTCAGGATGTGCGGCCGTATTCTCCCCTCGCTGCCATGGTGTGGGCAGCCATGGTGTATTCCTGCGCAGCAGATGCTGCGGTATCAGGAAGTGGTTTACAGGGTCCCGGAACAGATTTAGGTAGGGCTTCCTGTGCGAGGACTGAGTGCTGGGCACCTCTGAGAGGTCCAGGGGACGGAGAAGCAGAGCTTCCATTTTCCCCTGAATTTGTTATGCTCTTGCACAGATCTTTTCTTTTAAAAAGGGTACAGCCGGTTCTGAAGCAGCATTGCAGCTTCCTGGGATATACTTTGACCCTCCGGCTACGCAGGCTGCTGTTGGGTCCAAGAGGCCTCGTTTAGACTCCATTTCTGATGGGGGGGTCTATTGCTCCTTTGTCTCCAGTCCCCTCAGAGGGGAATTTGCGCCATCCCTCTCCTTGTGGAAGTTGGAAGATCTAGAGGAGGGAGAGCTGGTTGGAGAACCAGGTGATCCCACGGGTGTTCTACAAGGAGGGAACTCTTGACCTTCATTACTAGAGCCTTGCAGGCTTTAAATATTTCAGCCCCTGAGGTGCAGCCAGTTGCGGCAGCAAATTTGAAGATGGCTAGTACCCACAGACCACCGAAAGCCTTTCCAGTCCATGAGGCTATGCAGGAACTTATTTCTGCACAGTGGACTACACCGGAGGCTAGCCTCCGAGTGGCCAAGGCGATGTCTCGCCTCTAACTGGTGGTTCAGGAAGACCTGGACCGTTTGGCGTTGCCGAGAGTGGACACTTTAGTGGCAGCAGTCACAAAAAGACTACCTTGCCAGTTGAAGGGGGCATAGCTCTTAAGGAATGTCCAGGACCACAAGCTGGAGTCGGCCTTGACGCTTTCCTTCAAGGTCTCGGCTCTGGCTGTGGCTCTACAAGCAGCAGTCTGCAGCTTTTATGCTACCCGAACATGCCTTTCTTGGGTCCAGCAGGTAGCTGACATGCTGGAGACCGGGGCTAAGCCTCCCTCTGAGTTTCCAGATGTGAAGATCGGACTGGCTTATTTGGCAGATGCCTTGTATGACTTGGTTCGTCAGCCAAACAGATCTCCCTGGCTGTAGTCTCACGCCAGTTGTTGTGGTTGCACCACTGGGTGGCAGATGCAACATCCAAGCAACAGCTGGTTAGACTGCCATTTAAGGGAAAGCTTTTATTTGGGGAGGACTTGGAGAAACTGGTGAAGGATCTCAAGAATTCCAAGTCTCAGCATCTGCCAGAAGACAAGCCTTGTCCTTCTGGGAAGACTGGTCACCCTAAGATTTGGTTGAAGGATAGCAAAAAAAAATACAGTCCAGGTCGCTCTGGCTTTTCTCAGTGGTCTCGGTATCAGTAGAAGCAGTCTTTTTGGTCGGACCAGCGCCCCAGGGGTTCTTCCTCTAGAGCTCTCTCTGTCCCAAGACCTTCACAGTGATGGTTTATTGGCCCACTCCATCCCGAGCATAGGGGGGTGGTTGTTTCTCTTTTACGAGGAGTGGGCCAAGATCACGTGAGACCAGTGGGTCTTAGATCTTATTCGAGATGGGTACAAATAGAGCTTTCCTCTTGTGTCACAGATTCTTTCTTGGTCTCCCCATGCACAGGCAGCTGCAAGCGGGCGGTAGTGCAGGGCACCTTGCAACATCTGATTCAGTTGGGGGATGTTGTTCCCATCCTATATCAGGAATGAGGTACAGGTCATTATTCCATTTATTTTGTGGTTCCCAAAAAGGAGGGGTCCTTCCGCCCAGTCTTGGACCTCAAGAAAGTCAACCACTGTCTCAAGGTCCGTCATTTTCACTTGGAGACCGTCCAATCAATGATTGTGGCAGTTCAGATGGGGGGGGTTTCTCATGGCATTGGACCTCAAAGAGGTTTATTTGCATGCGCCCATTTGGCCTGCCCATCAGCGTTTTCTTCGCTTCGCAGTTCTGGGCCGACAGTTTCAGTTTTAGGCTCTCCTTTTCAGTCTGGCAACAGCCCCTCAGACCTTTTCAAAGGACATGGTGGTGGTGGTTGCGGCGTTGCAGAAGGAGGGCTCATCAAGGCATCATCTCGGCGGGAGAGCGTAAGGCGACGACCAGAGGCATGAACCTCTTACAGTCCCTTGGATGGGTGATCAACTTGAACAAGTGTCATGTTCCCTGCTTGCGCAGGTATGGGCATCTGCGGAGATGGTGGCCATCTTGGTTGTGGGCATCTCCTGGATAGGGCGTCTTAGGATGGGGCAGCCATCTTGGAGCTGGGCAGCCTCAGGAAGGAAGTCCATATTTGTGCTTGAGGACGTCTCTGGTGGGGGCAGCCATCTTGCAGACAGCTGTGCATGTTTGGGCCTAATTCCTGTCCTATTTAAAGCCCTGCCTCCAGTCCTCCCATGCTTCGGCTTCTACTCTGTTTCCTGGGTAGTTGCAGTGCTTCTGGATCTACTACTGTTTGCTGCCTGGTATTGACCTTTGCCTGTCCCTGGATCTGCTACTGTTTGCTGCCTGGTATTGACCTTTGCCTGTTCCTGGATCTGCTACTGTTTGCTGCCTGGTATTGACCTTTGCTTGTCCCTGGATCTGCTACTGTTTGCTGCCTGGTATTGACCTTTGCCTGTTCCTGGATCTGCTACTGCTTGCTGCCCGGTACTGACCTCTGTTGGCTCCTGGTCCTGCTTCTGCCTGTTGCTTGGCCGTGCCCCGTGGACTTTGTTCTGGACTCAGTTCTCTCTGCTGTTTGCTTCTCGCATCTGGGGGCTCAACCCTTGGGGAACGGAGGGGGACACAGGGGGAACTTGGGGTTGGCCGACAGCTCGATGAGGAATCCTCCTCCATCGGGCACAAGAGCTCACATCTCCTCTAGGCGAGCCTGACAACAAGAGTCAGCTCATTCCTTCTCAATCTCTCGAGTATCTCCGGGTGCTTTTCGACACAGTTCAGGGCAAGGTGTTTTTGCCCAGCCAGCGCAGTGACAAGCTGCATACTCAGATTGCTCAGGTACTGCGGTCTCTCATTCCCAGAGCATGGGATTATGTGCAGGTGTTTGGGTCCATGGCAGCGGCTTTGGAAGTGGTGCCGTGGGCTCGGGCTCATATGAGGCCCTTACAGCTATCCCTGTTGAGTCGGTGGTCTCCAGTTTCCCAGGACTACGAGTTACGTCTCTGGTGGCTTCCGTTAGCAAAGGCCAGTTTGACCCGGTAGTCTCCAGTTTCCCAGGACTACGATCCACACGTCCGGCAGCTTCCATTAATGAAGGCCAGTTTGACCTGGTGGTTGTGGACAGTCAATTTGACTCGCAGAGTCTCATTGACTACTCCCAATTGGGTGGTGTGATCACTGATGCCAGCCTCTTCAGGTGAGGGGGGGGTGCATTGTTGGTCACAGTATGCACAGGGTCTCTGGTCAGTGACCGAGTCCCAATGGTCGATCAATCATTTGGAACTCTGGCCCTTCAAACATTAGTATGCCTACTGGAGGGAGAGCCAGTTTGGGTGCTCTCGGACAACATGACGGTGGTAGCTTACATCATCCGCCAGGGGAGCACTCGCAGTACTGCTCTGGCATGCAAAGCGAACATGCTGATGAGTTGGGTGGAGCGGCATCTGTCTCAGCTGTTTGCAGCCCACACAGCGGGAGCACAGAATGTTACAGCTGACTTTCTCAGTCGGCACAATGTGGTCCCAGGGAAGTGGGAGCTCTCGGGGGCGGCCTTCAGCTTCATAGTGCAGAAGTGGGGGTTCTAGTGATGGACCTCATGGCGACACACAAAAATGAGAAAGCCCCCAGGTTTTTCAGCAGAAGAAGATGCTTCGGGTCGGTAGGCATCAATGCTGTCCTTCATCCATGGCTGGAGTTAGTCCTTCTCTACACGTTTCCCTCTTGGCCGCTCATCGGGCGTGTGCAATACCGTATTTAGCGTCATCGAGGTCGAGTGCTGCTGATCGCTGTGGACGGGTCTCGATGTCCATGGTATGCGGACCTAGTAACGCTGTTGGTCGATTGGCCCTTCCAATGGTGCCGGGACTCCTGTGCCAGGGTCCGCTGGTTATGGAAGATCCCTCCCCCTTTGATCTTACAGCTTGGCTATTGAGCGGTCAAGATTGAGGAAAAAGGGGTACTCTGAGGCGTTATTGCTACCTTGCTTTGTGCTAAGAAGCTGTCTACTTTGGTGGCGTGCGCATGAGTTTGATGAGTTTTTGAGACCTTCTGCTCCTACAGAGCTTGGTCTCCCTTTCCAAGCTTCCCTATTGCAGATTTTATCCTCCTTACAAGAAGGATTGGCAAAGGGTTTGTCAATCAGCTTGCTACGAGTGCAAGTGGCAGCACTCACCTGTTATCGCGACCGGGTGTTGGGCTTCTCTCTGGCGTCTCATACTGATGTGCTTTGGTTTATTAAGGGGGTTACGCAGCTTGCAGGGGGCACCCTTGGAGCCATTGCAGAGGGCCACCTTGATGGATTTACGCTGAAATTGGTGTTTCTGGTCGCGTTTTCGTCTGTGTGGAGGGTGTTGGATCTTCAGGCTCTTTCTTGCACGGAGTCCTTCTTGTGTTTTTCCGAGGCAGGGGTTAATGTGCGTACCATGCCCTCCTTTCTCCCTAAAGTGGTCTCGACCTTTAATCTGAATCAGCCCTTGTTTCTGTCTGCGTTTTGCAGAGACCAGTATCCAGAGGGTTCTGCTGCATTATTTGGATACTACAAATGATTTCCGTTCAGATCATGTTTGTCTTTTTTCTGGGCTGCGCAAAGGTGAATCGGCTTCTAAAGCAAAGATTTCTCATTGGGTTAAAGCCACTATCTTGTCAGCTTATATCCTGCGAGTCACATGCCTCCAGCAGGACTTTGCACGTATTCCACTTGGGCGTTGGCAGCTTTATAGGCGGAATTTTGATTGGCTCTGGATGAAATCTGTAGGGCAGCGACTTGGACATCAGTGCATACCTTTGTCAAACATTATCAGGTAGATGTGGCCATGTGTACGGAGGCGGTGTTTGGGGCTTCCGTGCTGGCGGCGAGAGTTTCGGCTCCCCACCCTGTTTAGGTACTGCTTTGATACATCCCACCTGTCTCTGGATTCATCTGCTGCTGATGCTAAGGAACTAAAAAATTAATATTACCTGATAATTTTCTTTCCTTTAGTTGCCTCAGGTGAATCCAGAGTCCCACCCCGAGCCACAGTGCCAGTTTCTAGGTGGAGTCTGGTGTCTGTGGAAGTGCAAGCTGCAGCTTTGTTGGTTTTCTCTGTTATTTTCTGGGTTCTGTTTACATGACTGTTGGAAGGATCTGTGTGGAAGGAGATGTGTTGTTTCACTTTTTGTTTCCTGTGCTTTGTTATAAGAAATACTGAGGATTCCAGGAACACACCCTCCAATAAGACAGAGTATACAAATCAGTGCTCTCTATCTCCACCTTCTTTCATCTGATAATCATGATTTTGAGTTATCAAAATATCTCATCATCACCCATCCCAAGATGATTCTGTAAGGAAAAAAAACCCACAGGCACACACACAAACACATGCATAACTGGACATTATAAAGATGATATTAGAACCAGCCATATAGATGGGTGCAGCTGGTATATGTGTTAAAAAAAAAAGTCAAATTTAGAAAGAGAGAGAGCATCTGGGCATGCTAGGGAAGTAAAGTTCTTAGATGAAATAAAGGGCTGCTGTATGGAGCAGCTGATTCAGGACAAGTAGAAGAGCAATTCTAGACCTAGCCCTTAGTGGACCCTGTGACCTGGAGCAAGAAGTAATGGTGCGGGGGCCCCTTGACATTTGTGATCATAATAGGGTTACCATATTTGCCTTGACAAAAAAGAGGACACCAATAGCCACCCCAATCCCTACCCACCCTGCCCCTGTTAAGCTCCCTCCCAGCCATACCTGTCACACCCCTCCCCACTCCCATGCCACATAGTCATCTTTATCCCCCCCAAAGCAAAGAAAGCCTCATTCCAAACCATGATCCACCTCCCCTCCCCTACCTTACAGTGCTGTGGTGGTCTAGTGGCCTTTTCGGGGCAGAGAGGGGACCCCATTCCTTCCTGCCCAGTGATGCCGCTCCCGTTCGCTGCCAGCGCCACTTCAAAATGGTTACCGAGACTTCAGGTGGTGACCTTGCAAGACTCTTGTGAGGCTGCTACTTGAAGTTGAAACATTCAAATCTCCAGCTTCATCCATAGGAATGTATGTAAATTTTTGACCTTTGCCACTGTTCCTGTAAGTTGTGACCCTTTTCATCCTTTTATCATAGTCTCATTTTTGAAAGCTATATATTAACATATTGGATTTTCTGTGTGTACTTACGCCCGTTATTAAATAAAAATTGATTACATTATGATCTAGGGTTAATATATGTCCGGTTTTTAACCCTGACATGTCAACTAGGCAGGCTGAGGCTGGTGTTGGCGTGCCTCAGGGTTGTCCGCCCCTCCCCTACCTTATCATGCCCTGGTGGTCTAGTGGCCTCTTTGTGGCTCCCACTCGCTGCTGGCAGCGCTTCAAAATGGCTGCCGAGACTTCAAGCAGTGACCTCGCAAGATTCTCGCCAGGAGTAAGTTCACACAGAAAGTCCAATATGTTAGTATATAGCTTTCAAAAATGAGACTATGATACAAGGAGGAAAATGGTCAAAACTTACAGGAACATTGGCAATTCTTATGGATGAAGCTGGAGATTTGAATGTTTCAACTTTATTGGACTAATCTCAAATGGAAGGGGGGAAGAAGAGAATGGGACTCAGTATACCGCCTTTCTGTGATTTTTGCAACTACATTCAAAGCAGTTTACATAGTATATACAGGTACTTATTCGTACCTGGGGCGGTTTTTGCAACTACATTCGAAGCGGTTTACATCGTATATACAGGTACTTATTTGTACATAGGGCAAAGGAGGGTTAAGTGAGAGTCACAAGGAGCTGCCGTGAGAATCAAACCCAGTTCCCCAGGATCAAACTCCACTGCACTAACCACTAGGCTACTCCTCCACTCAAATCCTGGGTAGAGCTACTTTATTATTCTCTTTTGTTTTTTTGGCAAGACAAAGAGGCTATTTTGAGACTTTACTGTAGGTCTGGGAATGTTGTGTTTATGGTGGTATTCTGTTTTTCCCAATTTTAAGTTCTGGAACTCTTTGCCAGAGGATGTAGTAACAACAGCGTTTCTGGGTTTAAAAAGGGTTTAGACAAGTTCCCGGAGGAAAAGTCCATAGTCTGTTAATGAGACAGACATGGGGTGGCCACTGCTTGCCCTGGGATTGGTAGCATGGAATGTTGCTACTATTTGGGTTTCTGACAGGTACTTGTGACTTGGATTGGCTGCTGTTGGAAACAGGATACTGAGCTAGATGGACCATTGAGCTGATCCAATATGTTCCTACAAATGGACACAGTTTAAGAGAGAGAAATTTCTGGCCATGTGCCCGTCAGTGCTGGATTTGGGGGCTTCCTTTCAACTGTGTTTTCCATGTAAATGCTTTATTTCCTATCGAAATGTTAAGTATATTTATTATGAACCATCACAGTTGTAGAAGTTTATTCAGACTGGGGGTGTTTTGGGGGCCTCTGAAGTAGCTTCATGATTGTAGGTCCTTATTTGTATTAGTAACAGGGATTACTCTGACTTTTTTCTTATCCCTTTTCTTGTAATATATCCAGCTTCCTATGGATTTTTCTTTTTTTTTGGTTCTCTCCCCCTTTTATTTGTAAACTGTAGGGTATACTTTTGATCCTAGTTGGAAATTTAGTATATTTCTTATTGTTTCCTTTTCTGGATTTCTTTGTCAAAGTGGATTCTTTAATGCACATTATGTTAAAATGAAAATAAAAAATGGAAGAAGAATCTAACTGAAGATAATAGGAAACAGTTTAAGGAATGGCAAGACTGCCAAAGCACTGATAAGAAAGGCAAAAAGAGACTTTGAAAAGAAGCTTGACTCAGAGGCAAAAACATATAGTAAAAAGTACATTCATAGCAAAAGCCAGTAAAAGAATCAGTTGGACCACTAGATAATCAAGGAGCAAAGGGGCACTCAGGGAGGACAGACAAGACCATGGAGAAAAGACTAAATGAATTTTGTGCTTCTGTCTTCACGGAAAATGTGGGGGAGATACCTGTGCCAAAAAACAGTATTTAATGGTGCTGAGTTGGAGGAACTGAAATAAATCTCTGTAAACCTAGAATATATAATAGGGCAATTTGACAAAGTAAAGAATAGCAAATCACCTGGACCAGATGTATGCATCCTAGAGTACTACTAGAACTAAAAAAAAAAATGAACTTGCAGACCTGTTATTAGTAATTTATCTTTAAAATCGGGTGTGGTAGCGGAAAATTGGAGGGTGGTCAATGTTTTAAAAGGGTTCCAGAGGTGACCTAGAAAATTTATAGACCTGTGAGCCTGAGATTGCACCAGGCAAAATGGTAGAGACTATTATAAAGGACAAATATACTGAACATATACATAGCCATGGATTTAGCCAAGGAAATCTTGTCTTATCAATCTGCTATATTTCTTTGAAGGAGTGAATAAACATGTGGATAAAGGTGAACTGGTTGATATTGTATATCTGGATTTTCAGAAGGCATTTGATAAAGAACTTTATGAACGACTCCTGAAGAAATTAAAAAGTAATGGGATAGGAGGCATTGTCCTATTGTGGATTAAGAACTGGTTAAAAGATAGAAAACAGAGAATAGGATTTGATGGCCAATATTCTCAATGGAGAAGGATAAAGAGGGGTATTCCCCAGGGATTTGTACCAGGACCACTGCTTTGTAACATATTTATAAATGACCTGGAAACATGAATAATGAGTGAAGTGATCAAATTTGAAAACACAAAGGTATTCAAAGTTGAGAAATTACAAGAGGATTTTGAGACTGGAAGACTGAGCATCCCACAAATGGCAGATAAAATTTTAATGTGAGGAAGTGCAAAGTAATGCATGTAGGGAGAAGAGCAACCCAAACTACAGCTACCTGATGCAAAGTTCCACATTAGGAGTTACCACCCAGAAAAAGGCTCCCAAGTGCCATAATTGATGATACTTTGAAATCCTTTGCTTAATGTACAGCAGTGGGTAAGGAAGCAAATAGAATGCTAGGAAATTTATATATACATAGAGCAGAACAGAAATTTTATATATCTACAATTCTAGGTGGATAACAAATTATTAGGAAAGGAATGGAGGATAAGACAGAGAATATTATAATGTCTTTGTATCACTCCATGGTACAGACCACACCTGGAATATTGTATGAAATTTTGGTTGCTTCATCTCAAATATAGTAGAATTAGAAAAGGTACAGAGAGAAAGGCAACAAATATGGTAAAGTTGGTGGGACAGCTTGAAGAAGATACAGCTGAGGGGGGAGATATTGGTAGAGGTCTATAAAAATAATTAGAAAATTTCCTGATTCAAATTATACCTTTTTTTAAATCCAGGTAATTTAGAACATCTTTTGTTAAATAAAGAAGTTAAGTGATTTCCTATTATTCCTTAATGTTAGTTCCTTGTCATCAACAGCAGATGAATCCATTAACTGATGGGTTGTATCCGCCTACCAGCAGGTAGAGATAGAGAACACTGAAAGCACATGGTGTTCTAGGACTCCCAACCCCCTCTGCCTTCAGTATGACGGTATCTCCCAGCAGATGTGGACGTCTCAGCTCCTGGATTTCTGCCTGGGGTGGCTCCTGTGCTTTGCCAGAGCAGGGGGTGTTGTGGCTGGTGGTGTCCAGTTTAAAGGCATACTTGGTTTTCCCTGTCCCTGCCTTACCCCAATCCCCCTCCTCCCGGAGTTCCTCTGTGGCTGCCTACCTCTAACTTTCCTCACAGTAAAAAAACAAAAAAACAGAGAGAGGCTTTCTCCTGAGCTCCTGGTTCGGTGCAGCTTGACCGCAGCTCATTTGACTCGATCGCCTGAGGTGAGAGTGGTGCCCAGCTCCTCCGGGGAGGTTCCCGCTGACAGCGCTCTGTGCGGGGTAAGTTTTGGCGCGAAGGCGCCATTTTGTGTTCTGTATTTGATAGCTGCTGAAGGGGTTAAGCGCTGCTCCCACTATGGGAAACGCAGATCAGCAGTGGGGCTTTGCAGCACATGCTGCCTAGATGCTAATGCTGGCGCGAGCATGGCGGGTGGTGATTCTTCCCACCATGCTCGTGCCAGCATTAGCATGTAGGCAGCATATGCTTCAAAGCCCCGCTGGAGTTGGCAGCGGCTGCCATCTTGGAGGCACCACGTGACTGGACCCTCACGGTTGCGGAGAGGTCTAAGTGCAGGGGGATGCCTCGTTTCGAGGTTTCTAGAGGACCTTTTGCCTCCACTTCCCCCAATGTGGGGGCGGATATACAGGGTGAGTTTTTCTCCCCTAAATTTGTGCTGCTGATGCATAAGGCTTTTATGTTAAAAAGAGCACTGCCTGAGGCTCCTGACAATTCCTGTCCGTCTGGGTTGCCTCCAGTTTAGAGAGTTGCACGGGGACAGAAATCCAACCCGTCCCCACTGGAATCCAACCCATCCCCATTCATCCCCGCAGGGAATCTAACCCATCCCCGCCCGTCCCCGTGGGGAATCTAACCCATCCCCGCCCGTCCCCACGGGGAATCTTACCCATCCCCGCAAGAATTTAACCTGTCCTCACCCACAAGAATTTAATGGTACATTAAACAAAATTCCTGTCAGCTCTCTCAGTCTCTGGGTTTGAGCCACAGCACTGCAGGCAAGGAAGGAACGGAAGTTGGAACACTCTGGTGCGCACATATAAGACTTCTCTGATTCACTGGCACTGTGTGCTAAGAGATCACCACATGCATGCGCCAGTAGGTCAGGTGACATCTGATGCTCATGCTTATGTCAGAGCTGAGGTCTGCGCATCAGCCCGGAAGCAGAGAGGATTAATAGTAATAGTAAATGACAGCAGATAAATACCAGATCGGTCCATCCAGTCTGCCCAATAGTCACAATCATTATCAATTCATGATTAAATCAACAATGACTGTGATATTATATACGTGATTATGGTTTTTCTGTGGCGTTTCTGGGACATAGACCATAGAAGTCTGCCTGGCCCTATCCTTATGTTCCAACTGCTGGAGTTGCCCTCAAAGCCCACTCCAGCCTATTCATCTTCTCATTTGTGGGACACAGACCGTAAAAGTCTGTCCAGAACTGTCCTCATGTTCCAGCCACTAAAGTTGCTGTCTAAACCCTTTCCAGCCCATCCAAAACCAGATTGCCATATATGAGACACAGACCGTACAGGTCTCCCGGTATCGGCCCTAGTTCATCACAGCCAGAGTCACCATGTGACACTTGTCACACAACACATCCACACACATGCAGCCATTTAAGTTTAGGTTTTTTATAACTTCCATTTTCTAAATAGAGATCCTCTGTGTTCATCCCATGCCTTTTTGAATTTCGTCACCATTTGTATCTCTACCACCTCCTTAATGGAGGCTTTCCACATCTGTGCTGTTAAAGCAAGGAGGAGGAGGAGACAGCACTCAAAGAACTTGGTACTCGGTAGGTGAGAGGCTGGCGCAAGTGCAGCATACACTTCCACGGGAACTCCACAGGAACTGCTTCCGTCCCCACGGGAACCCCACAGGAACTGCTTCCGTCCCCGCGGGTTCCGCGGGATTCCCGCAAACCCCGTTCCCGTGCAAGTCTCTACTCCGGTTCTTTATAGCCCAGCATCTGCTGGAGACTTTATTTCTTCCCCCAAGCTTTTGGCTGAAGCTAAGCGTAGATGAGTGAATACCCCGTCTGAGGGGGATTCTTCACTCTGTTCTTCCCCGTGGTCTAGTTTCGGGGAGTCTGAGGGGTCTGGCAGGCCCTCACGGACTGATGATCCAGATGAGGGTGGCTGCTTGCCACAGGAGTTGGATGACCCTAAAGCGGTTCGGATTTTCCACCGCAATGAGCTGCCAGCTCTCATTTCTGATGCCTTACAGGCCCTTTGTATTGAAGATCGTGACGAGGGCACTGCCTCTTCTATTAATCCTAGGATGGCTAGCACTAAGAAGCCTTCTCGGGCTTTTCCCGTGCATGCTTCCATCCAAGAGCTTATTTCAGCTCAATGGTCTGACCCTGAGGGTCCCTTGAAGGTGGCCAGGGTTATGTGTCACCTTTACCCCCTGAGGGGAAGTCAGTTGACCCTCTTTGGGATGCCTAAAGTGGATGCTTTAGTCACGGCTGTTACTAAAAAGACTACTCTTCCGGTGGAGGGAGGGGTCGCTTTGAAAGATATGCAGGACTGGCGGCTGGAATCCGCGCTGAAGCGGTCCTTTGATATCTTGGGCCTTTCCTTATGGGGGGCTGTTTGCAGTTCCTATGCAGCCGGGGCCTGCCTTTCCTGGTTGCAGCAGGTGGTTGAGCAGCCCGCTGATGGAGCGGGTTCCCTCGCTGAGGTCGGCCTGCGTATGGAGTCTGCACTGTCTTTTTTGGCTGATACCCTTTATGATCTGGTCAGAGCTTTGGCTAAGCAGATGTCTGTGGCAGTTACTGCCCGCCGCCTTCTTTGGCTCCGGCATTGGGCGGCTGACATGGTCTCTAAACAAAGGTTGCTGTGGTTACCCTTTCGGGGCCTTCTTTTATTTGGGGAGGGTTTGGAAAAGATTGTTAAGGACCTAGGGGACTAAGTCTCAACAGTTGCCTGAGGATAGGCCTTCTTTCAAAAATCCTTCTTTTCCCTCCTCTTCCAGGCCACCGCCCGGGGCGCTCTGCGGGGTTTGGTCAACATACCCGTTTCCAGCAGAGGAACTCCTTTCATTCGGACAAACGCGCGTCGTCGTCTGGGCAACATCCAGGCGTACAGGGGCGTCCTCCACAATGATGGGGCGCCGGTCCACTCGTCGGTTCCCGCAGTAGGGGGGTCGTCTCTCCCTCTTTTTCAAGGAGTGGACCAAGATTACTTCAGATCAGTGGGTCCTAGACCTGATCAGAGTAGGTTACCGGCTAGAATTTGCCGTCCTAGTAGGAGACGCGTTTTTGGAGTCCTGATGCGGCACTGCCGTCAAGTGGGCGGCAGTATATGAGACCTTGCAGGTGTTGCTGAAGTTTGGAGCGGTGGTTCCGGTTCCTTCCACCGAACGCGGCTGCGGTTGCTACTCCATCTATTTTGTGGTGCCTCGAAAAGGCGGGTCGTTCAGACCTATCCTCGACTTACACAGAGTCAACAAGGCCTTAGGAGTGCGACACTTCTGCATGGAAACCCTGCGTGCCGTCATTGTGGCAATACAGCCAGGAAAGTTTCTCACGTCTCTGGACCTCAAGGAAGCGTACTTGCGTATTCCCATCAGTGGTTTCTCCGGTTTGCGGTATTGAGCCAACATTTCCAGTTTCGCGCCTTGCCTTTCTGCCTGGCGACTACCCCTCGGACTTTTTCCAAGGTCATGGTGGTAGTGACTGCCTTTCTCAGGCAAGAGGGTATCAGAGTTTACCCTTGACGACTGGCTCATCAGAGCGGATTCGGCAGACGAGAGTCGACTTGCCACAGCCAGAGTTATTACAGTTCTTCAGACTCTGGGCTGGGTAGTCAATATGCCCAAAAGTCACCTGACCCCCTCTCAGTCTCTCGAGTATTTGGGGGTCTGGTTCGACACGGCTTCGGGGTTTTGTTCTTCTTCACGACAGCAGGCGGCTCAAACTTCAGAATCAGGTCCACCTGCTTCTACGGATGCCTCGCCCTCGAGCTTGGGACTTTGTTCAGCTCTTGGGATCGATGACAGCCACCATAGAGGTGGTTCCCTGGGCGACAGCTCACATGAGACCGCTACAGCTTGCTCTGCTTCAGCAATGGTCTCCAATTTCCCAGGAATACCAATGCATACTACGGTGGCTTCCTGCGGCCCAGCACAGTATGGATTGGTGGCTTTCCGACAGTAGGCTGCGGCAGGGGATGCCACTGGCTCTTCCTTTTTGGTATCTGGTGATAACGGATGCCAGCCTTTCGGGCTGGGTAGCTCATTGCCGGGGCGCTATGCTCAGGGTCTGTGGTCCACCGCGAAAGCGGGATGATCCATCAATCGCTCGGAACTGAGAGCGATATTTCAGGCTCTTCTGGCTTTCCACAGGACGCTGAAGGGTCTTCCTGGCCAAGTTCTGTTGGACAACACGACAGCAGTGGCCTACATCAATCGCCAGGGTGGCACTCAGTGCAGGGCCCTGGCTGCAGGGGCGTCTCAGATCTGCGACTGGGCCAAGCACCACCTAGAGCTGCTCACATAGCCAGTCACATAGCAAGCCGATTTCCTCAGTAAACATCAAATCGACCCAGCGGAATTGGAACTGGCAGACAGTTTTTCTTCAGATTTGTGCCAAATGGGGGACTTCAGGCTTGGATCTCATGGCATCAAGCGTAAACGCCAGAGTCCCTCACTTTTTCAGCAGAAGGAGAGATCCTCACTCGGCGGGGTTGGATGCTGTGGCTCAACCTTGGCCCTCGGGCCCTCCTGTATGTATTCCCTCCTTGGCCCTTGATAGGGCGAGTTCTACTTTGGATTCGTCTACACCGAGGATTGGTGATTCTCATCGCCCGGATTGGCCAAGGCGTCCGTGGTACGCGGATCTCCGGCGGATGCTGATGGACGCGCCTCTTCCTTTGCCTCGGGTTCCGAACCTGTTAGTTCAGGGTCCGGTGACTATGGAAGATCCTTGCCGCTTTGGTCTTACGGCCTGGCTCTTGAGAGGGCGCAATTGAGGGACAAGGGCTATTCTAATAAGGTTATTGCCACGCTCTTGCAGGCTTGCACGCGATCTACCTCTGCGACTTATGCTCGGATCTGGAGCACTTATGAGGCATGGTGTACGCCAAAGTCTATCATGCCGACTCTGGCGACAGTCTCGCTGTTGCTGGACTTTTTGCAGGACGGGCTACAAAAGAGGGCTATAAAAGAGCCTGGCCTACAATTCCCTTAGAGTTCAAGTGGCAGCATTGGCCTGCTTCCGGGGGAAAGTCTCCGGATTGGCCCTTGCTGCTCATCCAGATATTATCCATTTTCTCAGAGGGGCGCTTCGTCTCCGTCCTTCTTTGCGGTCGCCTTGTCCGGCTTGGAACCTGGGGCTTGTGTTGAAGGTGCTCCAGCGATCACCGTTTGAGCCTCTTAAACGGGCTTCTGAGATGGATGTGACTCTCAAGACAGTTTTTTTAGTGGCAATGACGTCGGCTAGAAGAGTGTCTGAGCTTCAGGCTCGCTCTTGTTGGGATCCTTTTCTGCAGTTCTCAGAATCTGGGGTAACTGTTCCTACGGTGCCTTCTTTTCTGCCTAAGGTGGTTTCAGCTTTTCACCTCAACCAGCCCATCTTTCTTCCTTCCTTCTCTAAGGAGGCGTTTCCAGACTCCTTTGGGCAATTGCGCCTTTTGGATGTCCGCAGGGCTCTGTGGCAGTATCTGCATATGTCAAATGAGTTTAGGAATTCTGATCATTTATTTGTTCTGTTGGCAGGTCCCCGACGGGGGTTTCCGGCGTCTAAGGCCACTGTAGCCCGATGGCTTAAGGAACTCATTTTTTCGGCTTATCTGCTTTCAGGGCGGTCGCCGCCTGAAGCGTTTAAAGTGCACGCTACAAGGGCAATGTCCTCTTCGTGGGCTGAAACGGGTGTTTTTTCTCTTCAGGAGATCTGTCGCGCGGCTACCTGGGCTTCTCAGCTCTCTTTCGTGCGGCATTACAGGCTGGATGTGGCAGCGCGGCAGGATGCTCATTTTGGAGCGCAAGTGCTTGCTCGCGGAGTGGCCTGTTCCCACCCTACTTAGGGAGTGCTTTGGTATATCCCATCAGTTAATGGATTCATCTGCTGTTCATGACAAGGAAGGGAAAATTAGGTTCTTACCCTGATAATTTTCTTTCCTTTAGTCAAGCAGATGAATCCATGATCCCTCCCTGACTGACTTTAATTTTTGTACAGATGTTGCATACAGACATTGTGCCTCATCAGGAGTACTTGAAGACAAGCTATCAGAGTTTCTACATGCTGTTTTTATTGCAGGAGGTTGATAACGTCCCTCCTTTGTTTGGTTATTGCCCTGGTTCTGGGGCGTTTGTTCTCTGTGAGGAAAGTTTGTTATATTGCCTTTTTTATTCACTCTGCTTTGGAAATTTCATATACTGAAGGCGGGGGGGGTTGGGCGTCCTAGAACACAATGTGCTTTCAGTGTTCTCTATCTCCATCTGCTGGTAGGGCGGATACAACCCATCAGTTAATGGATTCATCTGCTGTGACTAAAGGAAAGAAAATTATCAAGGTAAGAACCTAATTTTCCCTTAGATGGGGTGGGGGGGGGGGGGGGGTAATGGATAATTTGGGTCTAGATTTGTCAGGTATTAATTAATACAATGTAATTTTGTATATTACTTTTTTTCCCTTTTTTTATTCTGTTATTCTTCCTATTAATGTGGACTTGGTTTGCTTGCTTGTTGCTGCATTATATAGTATTTAAGATTTAGAAAATACTCAATAAAAATAAAAAGCATGAGTGTAGTGGAATGGGTGGATGTGAATCATTTTTTTTCTACTCTTTCCAAACGTATGAGGACTAAGGTCATGCAGTGAAGCTACTAAGTAGTACATTTAAAACAAATTGGAGAAAATATTTTTTCACTCAACATCTAACTGGACTTTGTTGCCAGAGAATGTGGTAAAAGCAGTTAGCTTAGCAAGGTTTGGACAAGTTCCTAGAAGAAAAATTCATAAACTATTATAGTGAACTTAGGAAAAACCACTTCTTATTCCAGGGGTACACAGTATGAAATCTATTTTACATTTTTGGGATCATGCCAGATATTTGTGACCTGGAAACAGGACACTGGGCTTGATGGACCTTCAGTCTGTCCCAGCACTTTAATTATTGCTTATATATGCTGCTGGCAATGACATGCAAAAGTGTATATTTATGCCTGCTTTGAAATGGGTATAAATACTTAGGTCTGCTGGAATATGCACACGTACTTTGCATTTTGCAAGATAGAAGTACAAACCCCCAAACCGTACCCAGCTCTGTCCCCAGGAATGCCTTTCTTATCCACATATACAAGAATATTTAGGATCATTCACTGCATGTACATTTTGATGGGTACATGGCAGCAAATTTTGCATAGCCCACTCTCGATGATTAAAAATGAGTTCTGTACATATAAAGCCTTTCTAACGTTGCCCTCCACACTTTTAAATATTAAATTTTGTTTCATTCATAAGCTATTTGTGTAGGTCAGTGGTGTATTTTTGAAATTTCCACAAACCTTGAGGTGTTAATTTGTGACTTACTTTTGTGTTTAATTTTCTTCTTCTGCTATACTGGTATGTCTCCCATCAGTACCCTCACTAGGTGGTATTCGCGAGTCGTCTTTCAAATGCCACATCAGGAGATCGCGGACAGCTTGAAGCTTTGCTTGGTGGGTGCCTTGAAAAAGTTCTATGAGGTGAGGAAAGCTCAATTGCCCAGCTCATTAGAATAAAAGGGGTGTCTTTGTGGAGGAAACCTGTATGCTTTGTACTGCTGAGTGTGAGCAGAGACATCCATGTCTCTTTTAGATTTAGACTTATTTGATTAGTTCCACTTCTGCAAATGTAATTAAGATCAGCAAATAAATTTAAGATGATACTTTTTTTAATGAATTCACTTGATACCTCTGTGAGTCGGTAATGTAGCCAGGACTGATTTTTTTTCTTTTTTTTTGGGGGGGGGGGGGTTGAGGGGACAATGGTTAACATGGGTGGGCACTAGGCTCCCCATTTCCTCGACTTCCCCTTTCTTCCCTCCCCAACCAAAATTGAGGGGACAATGGTTAACATGGGTGGGCACTAGGCTCCCCATTTCCTCGACTTCCCCTTTCTTCCCTCCCCAACCAAAATTTACCTTTTGAAGCAATCTAGAGTCTGCCCCATGTCAGCTAAATCATGCCAGCCAACAGCAGTATTTTAAGCTTCTGACGCCCAGTACCACGAGCATGCCCTGTTGCAGAAAACTGAACATGCTTTCAGGGCCAGCATCAGCAGCTCAACATAATTCTGCGCTTCAGCTGACTCAGGGTGAGCTCCAGATTGCTTCAGCTAATGGAATTTGGGGATCCCCACCCGCTATACAGTTGGAGGGGCCCAACCCACACGTAGCAATGCCCCTGCTATGAGTTGCTTTTCAGGGCTTTCCGACTAAATGAGCAATCACCACATTGCTTTTATTCTTACAGAAATGCAGTAGACTTTTATCACAGTGTGGCCTGGTTCAGAGCATTTGCAATTAGTGGTGGTGATAGAGAACAATGGAATATAAAGTGTTCCCAAAGTCAGGATGAGCATTTGTTTTTTGTATTTAACATGTGATGTCATCTTAGGGTGCTGTTGCAAAGCCTGTGCTGCCTATTCATTGGTTGATACTAGGACTGTTTTTTGTTTTCAGGTAAATCATTGCTTACCTGAGAAGATCGTGTTATACAGGGATGGTGTGTCAGACGGGCAGTTGAATACAGTGGCAAATTATGAGATCCCACAGCTGCAGAAATGCTTTGAAACCTTTGCAAATTACCACCCCAAGATGGTAGTGTTCGTCGTTCAGAAAAAGATCAGCACCAACCTGTATTCAGCAGCTTCCGGACAGTTTGACACACCCGCTCCAGGAACAGTGCTTGACCACACAGTCACCAGCAAGGAATGGTGAGTTTTAAGAACAGTGTAGTTTTCACAGGGGAAGGAGCATGTACAAAAGGAAGACGGCAATGACTGTTTGGCGAATTGAATTGGGCAGAGAATGCATAGCAGTACCTGGAGGACATGAACTTCTGCAGAGGCAGAGAGCTGTACCAGTGTGCACCAATTTGTTGTGAAATATTGCTCTTAACAGGATATGTAAGCTTGAGGAAGAGAACTACAGCTGTGCCGAGGTACACACAAGAGGAATGCAGGATTGTAGCATTTTTAATTCAAAACCGCGGGAGTTACTAACTTGCTGTATTACAGTACCACAGATTAGTGGCTCCTGTGGTACATGAATAGCGCAGCTTGTGATCAGTCTTACAAGCTGCATTATTCATCCTGTCTGGGAGCATCATAAAGAGGCTAATACACAGATACAGAAGCTGATCAGCCTCTCCTCTAAAGATACCCCTGCACCCCCACACAAAAATACAATGTATTGTGCCAAGTGCCACACCACCCTGAAGGCAAAGATCCATATCTTCCCTCTACCCCCATAAGACCCCTCTGGGCATACCTAAGTAATCCCTAGTGGTCTAGGGAGTGCCAAGCAGGAGCGATCTACAATTACTCTTTCCCCTTCTGGCATTGGGTTCAAAGTGGTGCTGCAGATCCCAATATTGCAGTACTACCACTAGGGGTCATTCATGCGTGTAAGTGCTTTATGCTCGCTAAGTACTGTTCTGCAAATTGCACACAAAGCATGTGTTTACAAGGGGGTCATATAACAAGGACTGCGGAGTTGAGTGGTAGGCACACAGCTACATCTGGAGAACATAAGGCTTGTTTAGAGAAATACAGCTGCATCAGGGAGGTATACAGCCACATAAAGAGCAAGGAGAGCAAAGTCCTCACAGATAACAAATAACCGAACAAAGAAGTGAAGCCAAGAATAAACAAATCCAAGGAGTTTGCAATGTCTTAAAAATGTCAGTTTATTCTGGATTGGAGATAGGAATTCTCTGACAAGGTAAGGCTTGTGATGAGAAGTACGACTCGATACATTCATGTTTCGGCAGAGGTACCTGCATCGGGAGTCCAGTACATGAAAGTATTTTCTTAATTGTGCAGCAGTAAGGAGATTGTATCATGTAAGAATCACCAATTAAACCAGTTGTGCAGTGCACAGAAGTACCTTGTGCTGTCACAAACACAATTAAAATTGGAACACAGCTGCACAATTTACAGGATAGAATACTTTTGTGTATTGGACTCCTGATGCAGGCACCTCTGCCAAAACATGGCCATTTTGAGTTGTGCTTCTCCAGTTGCAAACCTTACCTTGTCAGAAGATTTCTATCTCCAAGCCAGAATAAACTGACGTTTTTATAACATTCTGGAACTCCTTGGATTTGTTTGGTTTTTTTTCTTGGTTTCTCTTCTCTGTTTGGGAGGTATACAGCTACATCCTGAGACATAACAGGTTTGTGTGGGCACTATACTGCTGCATTGGGGTGTACTACTTAGAGGAGTAGTGTAGAAGTGCTTTAGGATATGTAAGCTTATTGGCAAGGAATACAGCTGTATTGAGGGATGAAGGCGTAGAGGGACAGTGTACAGCTGTTTATGGGGTGCACAGGATTGGAAATGTACAAAGTGCACGGAACATGCACATTTAAGAAGACTATCAGTTTTATGCTTCTTTTGTAATTGAACATGCCCGCATCTTATTTTTAGGGTGGATTTTTTCCTGATGGCTCATCATGTTAGACAAGGCTGTGGCATCCCTACCCATTACATCTGTGTGCTTAACATGGCCAATCTGAGTCCAGACCACATGCAGAGGTAAGGAGCAATCAGCGCACACAAGATAGGAAAGGGGAAGCAGAGCACTTCTCTATTCAGAAGCATGCACTGCCTCCATTGTATGCAGATATATCTCATGCATATTCCTTGGGGAAAACCTGAAAACCCGACTGGGTTGCAGCCCTCGAAGCCTGAGGGTTGTCCACCCCTGCTCTAGAACTTCTAGGTCAATTAGAGAACTGTGCCACAGTTGAGCCAGGTGTAAATATTTAAGGACTGCAGTTGTTCTCGTGATCTGGGGTGGAAACTGAGAAGAGTGAGTTCCTCCTCCCCCTGAAGCTGCCTAACCTTATTCCTTTTTCCTGAGCCTTTCTGTTCTAGTCTGAAAGATTTTGAATCATTCTTCAGGTGAGAGATGGCTGCTGTTTAAGTTCAGGAGCGCTCTTTCTTCTTGCCTATCCAAGGGAGCTCAGGATTCAGATAGGGCCACCGAGAGACTGAGCCGGGCCCAGGGCAGAATCGTCATCGCCGCCGCCGCCCCCCTTCCCACCCGCCCGAAGTACCTTGGCTGGCCCCACCAGATGCAGGCAGCGCGGCTCCTTCCTCTGCCCAGCATTGCCTGCCCCTGCGGCTGCTCTCCTCAGGTCGCACATGCTCAGTCTCAAAACAGAGCATGCGCAGCCTGAGGGCTCAGCAAATGCTAGGCAGGCAATGCAAGAGGGGCCCGGTGCCGGAGTTTTCTCTCTCCTGCTCCTGTTGAGAAAAGGCGGCTGAGGGGAGATATGATAGAGGTCTATAAAATAATGAGTGGAGTTGAACAGGTAGATGTGAAGCGTCTGTTCACGCGTTCCAAAAATACTAGGACTAGGGGGCATGCGATGAAGCTACAATGTAGTAAATTTAAAACGAATCGGAGAAAAGTTTTCTTCACTCAACGTGTAATTAAACTCTGGAATTCGTTGCCAGAGAATGTGGTAAAGGCGGTTAGCTTAGCGGAGTTAAAAAAGGTTTGGACGGCTTCCTAAAGGAAAAGTCCATAGACCGTTATTAAATGGACTTGGGGGAAAATACACTATTTCTGGGATAAGCAGTATAAAATGTTTTGTACATTTTTGGGATGTTGCCAGGTATCTGTGACCTGAATTGGCCACTGTTGGATGCTGGGCTTGATGGACCTTTGGTCTTTCCCAGTATGGCAATACTTATGTACTTATGTTGGGATGCAATCACCCGGGTCCCATCAGGAGAAGGAGAGAGAGACCCTTGCACCTGGCCCCAGGGAATTTTGCCCCCCCGTCCCCCTCTCAGCGGCTGTGGTTTCAGACTCTGTTATTCATGGGAGTCGATCTTCTTCTGAAGCACACAGGCTAAAGCACTGAGCTAGAGTAGTCTTGAAGCCTATGTGCCTGAGGTAACCTTCGGGTATTGAAGCATAGAGGCCACTGCTGAACGTACCAAATGTTGCTGCCAGTGTGGGGCCCAACTCAGATCCTTGAAGCGCTGTTATACTTGTCGGTCAGGACTTTTTCAAAGTGTAGACTGTGGAAACGGCCCATGGGCAGGCTGCAATGTCATTTTAAAGTAGGAAAATGAATTCTACAGCGTCTAAGTCCTATGGTTCTCATAGTAAGTTTGAGGGGAGCAACCATTTTAGATATGGCTGAGCCTTCAGCCACGCTTTGCCTGCCAAAAGGGATCACAGCCATTTAAAATCCTTATTTCTCAAAATAAGTTTTTGTCAGCTTCATAAAAATGCTGTAGAAGCTGATTCTCTGGGAGCTAGAATTCTTTTCTCCCCAGAATTTGTGTTGCTATTATAAAAGCATTTTTGTTGAAATATTCCTAGGGTGCTCAGACTGATGCTGCTTTCAACTTTAATCTCAGTCCCTGAGGCTTTTATTGCCGAGCAGAGCCTAGATATAGTGGATTACCGTGATTCTCAGTCTACTATTTGTGCTGTCCTTTCTGTCCAGGAAGGTTTGCAGGAAGCTAGGTCTCCTTCCATTCCTGAACTTCAGGAAAATAGTGAGATTCCTTTTATATAGGGGAAGGTCCTATAGTAGTTTGGCTCTTATGCAGAGAAGATTTTCCATCATTTGTTGCCAAATCTTTGGAAGTTCTGGGTATTAGCTTCTTCTGCCTGGGAGCTTCTGTTTTTCAGGGAATTCATAAGCCCTCAAAAGTCTTTTCCTTTACATCAAGCTATTTAGAATCTTATTTCTGTTGAGTGAGAATAAAGAAGTGGATAAAGGTAAGCCAGTTGATATTGTGTGTAGGGCTGTTCATCGATTAAAAAGGTTAACCCCACGATTAATCAAAATTAGAATTTTTGATCGCACAATTAATTGCGTAAAAACAACCCCACTCAAATTTCCTCCTGTTCAGTACAAAATATATATTCAGAATCAGCTTCAGCAAAACCAAATGTTTATATAATTCATCAACAAGCTGAATAATATCTTCTATTTTCAGATCTCTTGTATATCAGTTAGATCTCTTTTATATTAATGTTATGTTTCTATATTCCTAATACTCTTCAACATTACATTCATACTTAATTGAGGGAAAAGACCTCAAAAGTCCTAGCTTAGCAGCAAGTATAATATCTTTAGTGCCAGCTCATATTGGACTCCATTCTTATCATTGGTCTCAAAAACCTCCAAGGAAAATTTTGTTTTTATCATGTATTTGTATATATATTGTGCACTATGTGTTTTTCCAGTTAGCAATTAAGCAAAGAGACACTTAGCTCTCTCGTACCCAACGGGGCTCTCCGTTTCACTTCTTCAGTCAATTTTCATCAGGGGGTCTAAGTGCTCCACTCATCTAAATGAGTATAACAATCTATAAATGTCTTCAATAGATATTCTTCAAATGGTCACAAGAGAATATAAACTTACTTTATTTCAAGTTCCATTCGACTCACAAAATGGCCCTTACTAACTGCAGGACACTGACCTTTTTCCTGAACCAGAAGTAAAACTGGGCTCTTTAATTAGCTCTTCATTTGCTGACTTGTCATAATGAACCACATTTGAATATATTGCTTGATGGATACAACTAGGGACTTAGCCAGACCTCGCGGTGGGAGGGGGCCACAACCTGAGGTGGGGGAGGCACATTTTAATCTGCCCCACACACACACCGTCTCACCTCCCCCCACCGCGTCGCTGCACCCCACAGCAGCAAATACCTTTGCTGGTGGGGGTCCCCAGCCCCCGCCTGCCGAAGCCTTCTTTGGCGCTGGTCTCCTGTGCACTGTGCTTTCTTCCTTCTGACGTCCTGTGCACGCTCCTTTAAGTGAAACTGAGCATGCAAAGTGATTCACATTGGGAAGAATAATCTGAATTATAGTTTTCTGATGAAAGGGTCCATCTTAGGAGTCAGCACTCAAGAAAAAGATCTAGGTGTCATTGTAGACAATATGCTGAAATATTCTGTCCAGTGTGCAACAGCAGCCAAAAAAAGCAAACAGGATGCTAGGAATTATTAGGAAAGGGATGCAAAATAAGACAGTGCCTCTTTATCGCTCCATGGTGCAACCTCACCCTGAGTATTGCGTTCAGTTCTGGTCGCCGTATCTCAAAAAAGATATAGCAGAATTAGAAAAGGTTCAAAGAAGAGCAACTAAAATGATAAAGGGGATGCAACTCCTGTGTGAGAGAAAGCTAAAGAGGATAGGGCTCTTCAGCTTGGAAAAGAGACGGCTGAGGGAGGATATGATTGAGGTCTTTAAAATCCTAAGTGGTGTGGAACGGGTAGACATGAATTGATTTTTCACTTTTTCAAAAAGTACAAAGACCAGAGGACACTCAATGAAATTACATGGAAATACTTTTAAAACATATAGGAGGAAATATTTTTTTCCTCAAAAAAATAGTTAAGCTCTGGAACTCGCTGCCTGAGTATATGGTAACAGTAGTTAGCGTATCTGGCTTTTAAAAAGGTTTGGACAATTCCTGGAGGAAAAGACCATAGGCCGTTATTGAGATGGATATGGGGGAAGCCACTGGTTGCCCCAGGATTGGTAGCTACTAATTGGGTTTCTGCCAGGTACTTGTGACTTGGATTGGCCACTGTTGGAAGCAGGATACTGGGCTAGATGGAGCATTGGTCTGACCCAGTATGGCTATTCTTATGTTCTCCGAGGACAAGCAGGCTGCTTGTTCTCACTGATGGGTGACGTCCACGGCAGCCCCTCCAATCGGAAACTTCACTAGCAAAGGCCTTTGCTAGTCCTCGCGCGCCCATGCGCACCGCGCATGCGCGGCCGTCTTTCCGCCCGAACCGGCTCGTGTTCGTCAGTTTTCTTTTGTCCGCGCTCGGTACGGTCGTGTTTTCGCCGTGTCGCGCCCTGGAAAGTCGACCTCGCGCGTCGTTCTTACTTCGTATTTAAAAAAAAAAAAAAAAAACCCTGTGTGGAAGGAGACTCTTTGGTCTTTTTCCTTCCGATATTTCCAGTTTTTCGCCCCGGTAAGTTTTCTTTCGTCGTCTGGGTAGGCCGCTTTTAGGCCTCGGGTCGAAGTTTTCTTCCCCTTGTTTTTGTGGTGCCTTTTCCGCCATTTCGACTTTTGATCTCGCCGGCGTGATTTTTCCGCCCATGACATCGAAGTCTCCCAGCGGCTTCAAGAAGTGCACCCAGTGCGCCCGGGTCATCTCGCTCACTGATAGGCACGCGTCGTGTCTTCAGTGCTTGGGGGCTGGGCACCGCCCGCAGGCCTGTAGTCTGTGTTCCCTTTTACAAAAGCGGACTCAGGTAGCGAGATTGGCCCAGTGGAACGTTTTGTTCTCGGGCTCTTCGTCGGCATCGGCACCGGGAGGATCCAGTGCATCGACGTCAGCGCCCGGACCTTCATCTTCGCCCCTGACCGCATCAAGTGTATCGAGGCATCGACACTCTGCATCAGGGCGACATCGGAGGGCTGCGTCGGCGTTGGTGACATCGAGACCTCCTCTTTTGCTGATGTCGTCGGACGGTGGTGCTTCGTCTGGAGCGCAGGTGAGGGCTGTCCATTCCCCTGCTGGTGGCGGTGAGCCTTCGGGTGGGTCTCCTCCTGCCCTGAGGGCTCCCGCGGTACAGCCCCCCCCGAGACCGACCTCCTTCGGCCTCGGCCCCGAGGAAGCGACGGCTGGATTCGACGTCCTCCTCGTCGGTGCCGGGAAGCTCCGGTGACATGCTTCGCTCCAAGAAATCAAAGAAGCATCGTCACCGGTCTCCTTCCCGTGTCGGCACCGAGAGCTCTGGGTCGCCGAGGGAGTCGGCACCCAGTAGGCATCGGCACCGAGAGGACCGCTCACCCTCTGTTCAGGAGGTGTCGATGCGCTACACTCTGGACAGCCCGGAATAGCCTCCACGCCCGGAACAGGTTTTGACATCGACTCCTGCATCGACATCGATGTCTTTCTCCACAGCCGCTCTGCACGAGAGCCTCCGGGCCGTTCTCCCAGAGATCCTGGGGGAGCTGTTGCGCCCTACCCCTCCGGTACCGGGAGTGCTTGCGCCACCGGTACCGACGAGCGAGGCGCCGGCTGGTCCCATGCCCGAGGTGAGGCCTTCTGCGGTCGCCTCCCAGGAAGGCTCCCCGACTACGTCGGCGGAGGGAGCTTCGCCGATGCGGGCGAGAGAGTCTACCTCTCGACGCTCCCATCGTGGACGTGGCTCCACAGAGTCGAGTCGGGCACGGTTGCAGACACAGGTCCGTGAACTTGTGTCTGACACCGAGGGTGAGGCCTCGTGGGAAGAGGAAGAAGACATCAGATATTTCTCTGACGAGGAGTCTGAGGGTCTTCCTTCCGATTCCACTCCCTCTCCTGAAAGACAGCTTTCTCCTCCCGAGAGTCTGTCTTTCGCTTCCTTTGTCCGGGAGATGTCTACGGCCATCCCCTTCCCGGTGGTTGTGGAGGACGAGCCCAGGGCTGAAATGTTTGAGCTCCTGGACTATCCTTCTCCACCTAAGGATGCGTCCACAGTACCCATGCACCATGTCCTCAAAAAGACATTGCTGGCGAACTGGACCAAGCCTCTAACTAACCCCCACATTCCGAAGACGATCGAGTCCCAGTACCGGATCCATGGGGACCCAGAGCTGATGCGCACTCAGTTGCCTCACAACTCTGGAGTTGTGGATTTGGCCCTAAAGAAGGCTAAGAGTTCTAGTGAGCATGCTCCGGCGCCCCCAGGCAAAGACTCTAGAACCTTAGACTCCTTTGGGAGGAAGGCCTACCATTCTTCAATGCTCGTGGCCAAAATTCAGTCGTACCAGCTCTACACGAGCATCCACATGCGGAACAATGTGCGGCAGTTGGCGGGCTTGGTGGACAAGCTCCCCCCTGAGCAAGCCAAGCCTTTTCAGGAGGTGGTCAGGCAGCTGAAGGCGTGCAGAAAATTCCTGGCCAGAGGGGTGTATGACACCTTTGATGTTGCGTCCAGGGCCGCTGCCCAAGGTGTGGTGATGCGCAGACTCTCATGGCTGCGTGCCTCCGACCTGGAGAATAGAATCCAGCAGCGGATTGCGGACTCGCCTTGCCGTGCAAATAATATTTTTGGAGAGAAGGTCGAGCAGGTGATAGAGCAGCTCCACCAGCGGGACACCGCATTCGACAAGTTCTCCCGCCGGCAGCCTTCAGCATCTACCTCTACAGGTTGAAGATTTTTCGGGGGAAGGAAGACTGTTCCCTACTCTTCTGGCAAGCGTAGGTACAATCCTCCTTCTCGACAGCCTGCGGCCCAGGCTAAGCCCCAGCGCGCTCGCTCTCTCGTCAGCAGCGTGCGCCTCAGCAAGGCCCATCGGCTCCCCAGCAAAAGCAAGGGACGAGCTTTTGACTGGCTCCAGCAGAGCATAGCCGACATCCAAGTATCAGTGCCGGGCGACCTACCAGTCGGGGGGAGGTTGAAAGCTTTTCACCAAAGGTGGCCTCTCATAACCTCCGATCAGTGGGTTCTCCAACTAGTCTGGCAAGGATACACCCTCAATTTGGCCTCAAAACCTCCAAATTCTCCACCGGGAGCTCAATCTTACAGCTTCCAGCACAAGCAGGTACTTGCAGAGGAACTCTCCGCCCTTCTCAGCGCCAATGCGGTCGAGCCCGTGCCATCCGGGCAAGAAGGGCTGGGATTCTATTCCAGGTACTTCCTTGTGGAAAAGAAAACAGGGGGGATGCGTCCCATCCTAGACCTAAGAGCCCTGAACAAATATCTGGTCAAAGAAAAGTTCAGGATGCTTTCCCTGGGCACCCTTCTACCCATGATTCAGCAAAACGATTGGCTATGCTCTCTGGACTTGAAGGACGCCTACACGCACATCCCGATACTGCCAGCTCACAGACAGTATCTGCGATTTCAGCTGGGCACACGTCACTTCCAGTATTGTGTGCTACCCTTTGGGCTCGCCTCTGCGCCCAGAGTGTTCACGAAGTGCTTGGCTGTAGTAGCAGCGGCACTTCGCAGACTGGGGGTACACGTGTTCCCATATCTCGACGATTGGCTGGTGAAGAACACATCCGAGGCAGGAGCCCTGCAGTCCACGCAGATGACTATTCGCCTCCTGGAGCTACTGGGGTTTGTGATAAATTATCCAAAGTCCCATCTTCTCCCAGTGCAGAAACTCGAATTCATAGGAGCTCTGCTGGATTCTCGGACGGCTCGCGCCTATCTTCCAGAGACGAGAGCCAACAACTTGTTGTCCCTCGTCTCGCGGGTGCGAGCGTCCCAGCAGATCACAGCTCGGCAGATGTTGAGATTGCTGGGCCACATGGCCTCCACAGTTCATGTGACTCCCATGGCCCGCCTTCACATGAGATCTGCTCAATGGACCCTAGCTTCCCAGTGGTTTCAGGCTGCTGGGGATCTAGAAGACGTGATCCACCTGTCCACGAGTTTTCTCGAATCCCTGTATTGGTGGACAATCTGGTCCAATTTGACTCTGGGACGTCCTTTCCAAATTCCTCAGCCACAAAAGGTGCTGACCACGGATGCGTCTCTCCTGGGATGGGGAGCTCATGTCGATGGCCTTCACACCCAGGGAAGCTGGTCCCTCCAGGAACGCGATCTGCAGATCAATCTTCTGGAGTTACGAGCGATCTGGAACGCTCTGAAGGCTTTCAGAGATCGGCTGTCCCACCAAATTATCCAAATTCAGACAGACAACCAGGTTGCCATGTATTACGTCAACAAGCAGGGGGGCACCGGATCTCGCCCCCTGTGTCAGGAAGCCGTCAGCATGTGGCTCTGGGCTCGCCGTCATGGCATGGTGCTCCAAGCCACATATCTGGCAGGCGTAAACAACAGTCTGGCCGACAGGTTGAGCAGGATTATGCAACCTCACGAGTGGTTGCTCAATTCCCGAGTGGTGCGCCAGATCTTCCAAGCGTGGGGCACCCCCTTGGTAGATCTCTTCGCATCTCAAGCCAACCACAAAGTCCCTCAGTTCTGTTCCAGGCTTCAGGCCCACGGCAGACTGGCATCGGATGCCTTCCTCCTGGACTGGGGGGAGGGTCTGCTGTATGCTTATCCTCCCATACCTCTGGTGGGGAAGACTTTGTTGAAACTCAAGCAAGACCGAGGCACCATGATTCTGATTGCTCCTTTTTGGCCGCGTCAGATCTGGTTCCCTCTTCTTCTGGAGTTGTCCTCCGAAGAACCGTGGAGATTGGAGTGTTTTCCGACCCTCATCACACAGGACGAAGGGGCGCTTCTGCATCCCAACCTCCGGTCCCTGGCTCTCACGGCCTGGAGTTGAGAGCGTAGACTTTGCCTCTTTGGGTCTGTCAGAGGGTGTCTCCCGCATCTTGCTTGCTTCCAGGAAAGATTCCACTAAAAGGAGTTACTTCTTTCTGTGGAGGAGGTTTGCCGTCTGGTGTGACAGCAAGGCCCTAGATCCTCACTCTTGTCCTACACAGACCCTGCTTGAATACCTTCTGCACTTGTCTGTCTGGTCTCAAGACCAACTCTGTAAGGGTTCACCTTAGTGCAATCAGTGCATACCATTACCGTGTGGAAGGTAAGCCGATCTCAGGACAGCCTTTAGTTGTTCGCTTCATGAGAGGTTTGCTTTTGTCAAAGCCCCCTGTCAAGCCTCCTACAGTGTCATGGGATCTCAATGTCGTTCTCACCCAGCTGATGAAACCTCCTTTTCAGCCACTGAATTCCTGCCATCTGAAGTACTTGACCTGGAAGGTCATTTTCTTGGTGGCAGTTACTTCAGCTCATAGAGTCAGTGAGCTTCAGGCCCTGGTAGCCCAGGCCCCTTACACCAAATTTCATCGTAACAGAGTAGTCCTCCGCACTCACCCTAAGTTCTTGCCAAAGGTTGTGTCGGAGTTCCATCTGAACCAGTCAATTGTCTTGCCAACATTCTTTCCCCGTCCGCATTCCTGCCCTGCTGAACGTCAGCTGCACACATTGGACTGCAAGAGAGCATTGGCCTTCTATCTGGAGCGGACACAGCCCAACAGACAGTCCGCCCAATTGTTTGTTGCTGTGGGAAAACGCACCATATCCAATTGGCTAGCAGATTGCATTTCCTTCACTTACGCCCAGGCTGGGCTGGCTCTTGAGGGTCATGTCACGGCTCATAATGTTAGAGCCATGGCTGCGTCGGTAGCCCACTTGAAGTCAGCCTCCATTGAAGAGATTTGCAAAGCTGCGACGTGGTCATCTGTCCACACATTCACATCTCATTACTGCCTGCAGCAGGATACCCGACACGACAGTCGGTTCGGGCAGTCATGCTTCACAACCTGTTCGGGCTTTAGGATCCAACTCCACCCCCGAGGGCCCTGTTTGTTCTGTTCCAGGCTGCACTCTCAGTTAGTTGGTAAATTTTTTAGGTCAATCTCAGTAATGTCCTCGCCGTTGCGAGGCCCAATTGACCATGGTTGTTGTTTTGAGTGAGCCTGGGGGCTAGGGATACCCCATCAGTGAGAACAAGCAGCCTGCTTGTCCTCGGAGAAAGCGAATGCTACATACCTGTAGAAGGTATTCTCCGAGGACAGCAGGCTGATTGTTCTCACAAACCCGCCCGCCTCCCCTTTGGAGTTGTGTCTTCCCTTGTCTTTGTCTTGCTACATATGGGACTGACGAACACGAGCCGGTTCGGGCGGGAAGACGGCCGCTCATGCGCGGTGCGCATGGGCGCGCGAGGACTAACAAAGGCCTTTGCTAGTGAAGTTTCCGATTGGAGGGGCTGCCGTGGACGTCACCCATCAGTAAGAACAATCAGCCTGCTGTCCTCGGAGAATAACTTCTACAGGTATGTAGCATTCGCTTTATTACAGGTCCACATTTAAAACTCCTATTTTCAAGGGTCAGTAGCATGGAACCTAGCTGCTACTTAGGATTCTGCCAGGGACTTATGGCCACTGTTGGAAGCAGGTTATGGGCTCAGTAGACCTCTGTTCTGACCTAGTATGTCAGTTTTTATGTTCTTGTGTTCAGACAGAATGGGCCAGAGTACCTTTGAGGCCTCTATGGTCCTCTCGAGGAGCATCACTATCCATACCGTCATCAAAACAAATCACATGATGTGATACCTGCCAGTGAGTCTTCCCAATTACTTTGTCCTACCTATCTTGTCCTGTTTATAAGTTTCAACTTCACTTGCCCCTCAAAGCTGTATATCTGGGCCTGGACCTTCTGGAAATTTGGGCCACAATCTTCAAATTTAAGCTAAATAGAGACAGAACCAAATTTCTGGTTCTATCTAGTCCACACAGTCCCACCTCTTACCAAAGCTTCACAATCAATCAACAAATATATCAAATCGAAGCACAACTAAAATAATGGGAATTATCCTTGATAAACATCTATCTCTGGAAAACCAAGTATCAGCAGTCATATCAAAATGTTTCAGAACACTATGGAAACTGAGAAGTGTTAGAGGATACTTTTCTAGACAAGCATTTTGGCTAATAGTACAATTGCTGATACTATCACAGCTAGACTATTGTAATGCAGCATATAGGGTCTTAGGAAAATTCAGACTATACAAAACACTGGAGCTTGCTTGATTTTTGGTTTAACTAAATTCAGCAATATTTCTCTCAGTTTTGTTAAATTGCACTGGTTGCCCATTGAGACAAGAGTTATTTTCAAGTTGGCTTGTTTTCTTTTTAAAGTTATGCATGAGTTAGCACCAAACTATTTCTATGATCATTTCCAATTCCCTGCCACTCAGAGGGCAAGACGAAAGGATGATGTTATTTTCTCCTTTCCCTCAGTTAAGGGAAAGAAGAGACTGCATTTACTTGAACTAACATTGGCGTTTCAGGCAGCTAGATACTGGAAACAGTTTGCTGATATTTTTTATTCTTCCCAGTCATATTGTGTTTTTAGGAAAAGGGTTAAAACTTTTTTGTTTCAAAATTTTTCTTGCACTCTACTTCATGATTATACTGTAATATTGATTAGTTCTTATTCCCAGAAGCTTGTTTCTGGTCTCTTGTGATTTGCTTTGAGGTGTTAGCAGGATATAAGACCAGTTTATCTTTATCTTTAGCCTAAAGTTAGGCGTGGTTTATAGAATAGCACATAGGGCGGGGGAATGTGCCTAGATTTACGCCACTGAAAAACCTTACATAAATACTTGTGCCTAAATTAGGTGTAGTTCTCCTGAATTCTATAACCACGCGCACAGATTTGATGAACACCCCTGACACAACCACACTCCACACACCCCCTTTTCAGCTACATGTGTTAGAATTTACATGTGTCTCTCTTTAGAATACGCCTAAAAAGGTGCACACGTAAATTCCAATTATTACCAATTAGTGATGATGGTTGTTATTAGCCAGTTATCACTGCTGTTTGGCTCGTTGCTCAAGGTGCACAAATTAATTGAGCACATGCCCAGTTAACGCACGCAACTTGCCGTGCCGTATATAGAATCTGGAGGTTAGGGGGCAATTCAAGTAGACATCTTTTAGGCGCCCCAGTGCTGCATGGTGAGAGCCTTATTCTACTGTATAACGGCATCTGAGTGCCCAGATTTGGTTATAGAATACCAACCAGTGTATCCCGACATTGGCACACCTTACATTTAGGGTCTCGCAGTTACACCAGCCATAAACATCCAAATGCAGCAAGGATGCTCAGGTTGGAGCATCACCCACACTTTGTCCCCTTGCAGGCCTCCCTTGCAGTTGCATGCTATAGCACTTCACTGCACCCTTACAGAATAGTGCTTAGGGCAATTACATACATAAGTGCTAATTTTCTGTACATTTGCACATCCAAGGGACAGGTAAATGTGGGCGCTCTGTTATACAGTTGCCCTTCTAGTGGCTGCTGCTCTTGCTTCCTTTCACCACACACATGCACAAGTGTATCTCCACTTGAACAAATACCCACTGGTTGTCAGCTCTGCTCTCCCAATCTCTCTGCTTCTTTCCTCCACATGGCTGTTTGTTTTCCAGTTCCTGTCACTCCTCAAATACTCATTTCCAGGCTCACCTCACTTTCTGTCACCACTTGCATGCTGATGTTTGTTAGCTCTGTTTTGGTATCTGTCACCTCTTTCATACTAATGATTCTTTGGTTTTTTTTTCTCCTCCTCTTGTTTCCAGGCTGACATTCAAGCTTTGCCACATGTACTGGAATTGGTCTGGTACTATACGTGTGCCAGCCCCCTGCAAGTATGCCCACAAACTGGCATTCCTCTCAGGGCAGGTTTTGCACCATGAGCCTGCCATCCAGCTGTGTGAGAAGCTCTTTTTCCTGTGAGCCCATTGAGCTGTGTGAGGAGCTGTTTTTCCTGTGTGCCTGCCATCCAGCTGTGAGGAGCTCTTTTTCCTGTGTGCCCGCCATGCAGCTGTGTGAGGAACTCATTTTTCCTGTGTGCCCGCCATCCAGCTGTGTGAGGAACTCATTTTTCCTGTGTGCCCGCCATCTAGCTGTGTGAGAAGTTGTTCTTCCTGTGAGTCCACCATCCAGCTGTAAGAGAAGCTCTTGCCATCCAGCTGTGTGAAGAACTCTTCTGTGATAGTTTTGGGCAGAGGAAGGTGTTCCTGCATATCACTCAATTCTTTTACAAGCTTTTGTTTTAATTTATCTGTAGTGTATTTGGCTTCCTCATTTTGTTAGGCTTTGTGCATCTCCTTATCTCGGTATACCATGTGGCATTTAGAAGAATAAAGAAATCGTGCAGGACTGTCTGTTCTTTAGCTTTTGTGAGGTATTTTAGCTCATGCTCTTTGGAATTTGTATTTAGTTTTTATTCTTTCCAGTAGTTGAGACATGTTTTAAGTTCAAGAGTTCTTAACTCATTGTATTTATTTTTTTTCTGCAATTACTGATACCATAAATGTTTTCATACAAAACAAAATTAGACTTGCTCTCAGTCCAGCAGCCCTTCTGCTCCCAGATCATCTCTCTGTATGTTTAATATTTGGTTTATGTCCCAGTTCAGTAAAAGTTGTTTAGCAGAAGCTGTACTGTAAGTTTGGCAGTGGGAGCAGGCCTCTTCACACATCTCACATTTCCATTTGTTTTTTTAGAGCTGATGTTGGAGCTCATCAGTCACTTGTTTACAGAGCAGGATGGGCAGCCATCTCTCCTCATGGTGCTATCAGATAGCTTTGTTTGGCCAGTACCCCTTGATTGCCATGTGGAGGGTGTTTTCTCTTCCAGTTTTGGAAGTCATGCAGGAGCACACATTTTTTTTTTAGGTCTGGGCTCAACACTGTGCAGCTATTGAAGTACAAAAAATGATGTTTGATCACTTCATGGACAGTTTTATAGTTGGTTAAATTCTGCTCCTTCCTGCATTGCTACAGCACTGTGGTGACCAGGCAGGTGGTGCCAGGTAATATGGAAAACTTGCAAAAAATAGCAAAAAGTCACCTGATTACGCCAACTAGGTATCCCAAAACTTGTTTTAAAAAATGGTGATGGAGGATTCTGTTTATAGATGTGATGAGAATACTTTGTAACATAAGTAATTTGAGGGGGGGGGGGGGTAAGGGGGTGGAGGGGATGAGGTTCTGTCTCATGATGCCTTTTAAAACAGGTTTGTGTACCTTCCTCTGCAGTATAGAGCTTACTTAATGTTTGTGTCAAGATGATATCCAAGTTCACAGCCTTCAGTGGAAAAAAAAATCTATCTGTATCCAATCTTTTCAGAAAAATAGCAATATTTTGGTACATTCCCTCACTGCATAATAGGGTAACACTTATACATATCCTTCTTGATGCCCTCCTTTGGAAATGATGAGCCAGACTTTCCACCCTAGACGTGGCACGCACATTGCTATGCTGTTTAGATAAAAGGTGCTGTATAACATACAAATTACTGTATTGTGTGGTGTTTTTATGATGAGAAGAGAGCCCTATTAATAAAAATTATTATAAAACAGGTTATTGGCTCGTTTTATTTATTCTTAAAAGCTTAAATTTAGAAAGGAAAAGGAAAGCTCCTTGAGTGCAGTGGGCCTGGCTTGTTTATTTGCTGGAAGTAGCAGCCGTGTTGAGGCTCTGTCATAGGAACACCCTGACTGACAGCCCCTGTGTTAGAAAATGAATGTCAAATTTTGCTGCTTGAGAAAGTTTAGTTTTTTATTGAATGGCCATGGTATGTGTAAGTTGATAGTCCATGCCTAGGCAGTGAAAGACATAAGATGATTGGGAAGGGTGACCTATGATCCAACAGGTGTCTGTTTTTTCTTTGTTTAAGATCAAAGGATGATCAGAAAGCCAATTTATGACTGCATTTAGGCAGGCTTGTAGGGAATGTAATCAAGGGGGTATCCGAGTCAGTGAAGTAAAGTAAGAGAATATCATCAGTGTAAAAATATGCAGAACTAGTGAAGGTTTGAATGATAGTAGCTAAAGTACTTAGAAACAAATGGAACAGGAATAGGGATAGAATTTAACCTTGAGGGACACCTCACTGTAGAGTCCTGGGCTAAGATGATGAATTTGAGAGGTCACAACCATAAATGAATGTCCTGACAAAACAATAAGAGAACCAGTACAAAAACAGTACTGGTTATACCCAGGGATGTGAGTCAAGAGAGAATTAAAGAGTGATCAGTTAAGTCAAAGATGTCAGAGAGATTGAGATAGCCAGAGTGATATGGTTCTTGTCTAACTGAGAGTGAACCTCACTAAGAAATGCAATCAGAACCGTTTTGTTACTATGAGTTCTAAATCCAGATTGCCTGGGATGTAAGGCTAGAGTCTTATAAGGATGAGATCTATGTGTATACCACCTTTTCAAGGACTTTGGACAGAAAACATAAGTTGGAGACTGGGTGGTAATGGGTAAGCACAGAGGGATCCAAGAAAAGCTTTTTAAGAATTGGGTGAATGATAGAACGGTACGGCCAGCTAAAGGAAAGCAAATAATTAGGTAAGACATAATTTCACCTTTAACCCTCCCCCCCCCCATCCCATCCCCTCAGAGGTCTCATTGTAAACTGCTTTAAAACGTAACTGTATTAAACAGTATGTTAAGTAATTAAATCAAATCAAACATATCCCCTCTTCTGCACTGAGCAACATCCATTTAAGAATTTATTCCATTTAAGAATTTATGGCAGATCATTGTGTTCTCCAATTCCCACTTAGAACACTCCCACATTATTCTCATAAACATATTTGTTAAGTTATACATCTGACAAAACTGCTGAAGCTGTTCACATACTCAGTGAAGTGGAGATGGTGCTCTATGCTTTCAAAACTGTGCCAGAGTTATCCTGGCTGCAGCGAAGCCTACTACCATTAGCATATCTGGCACTTCTCTTATTCCCTCTATCCCCATGTTCAACAGTGTTACTTCCGTGCATACTGGAATGAATTTTCTAACCATCTTACCTAGAGTAGTACATATCCACTCCCAGTAGTGCCTGATTTTTCTCTCTCACAATATATCTAATATAAGCCCATGGCCCTATATTAGAATATAAGCATTGCCATACTGGGACAGACCGAAGGTCCATCAAGCCCAGTATCCTGTTTCCAACAATGGATCCAGGTTACAAGTTCCTGGCAAGATCCCAAAAGAATAAAACATTTTATTCTGCTTATGCTAGCCTGTTATTGTTGGTGTAGTTTCTAAAGTGTTTCCAGAGTATAATACTATCTCAAAATTTTTTTGAATTATATCACTGGGACACTAAATATTAGAATGCATTAAGATTTTAAAGAGCACCTATTAAGCAAAGTTGTGCACTATCGGAGGTTGGAGGTTGTCTATGATTATAAAACGTCACACAAGCGTATGCTTTGATACAGCACACTGCAATGGTGCTTTAGTGACAGTATGAGACACTCCCTCATCAACTAATTAATTGTACATTTAGCTGGTTTTGCTCCATCTATCATCTAGTTGTGTATGCTTCAAAAAAATTAGGTTGGAGTGGTGCCATTTTTTCTAGTTTTTGATTATGCTAGATATAAGCAGTGGATTTTCCTAATTCCATCTTAATAATGGCTTGTGGACTTTCTTATAGGAAATTAGCCAAACCTTTTTTAAACACTGCTAAGCTAACTGCTTTTGCTACATTCTCTGACAACGAATTCCAGAGTTTAATTACACATTGAGTGAAGACATATTTTCTCAAGTTTAAGTTACTACTTAGTAGCTTAATTGCATGGCCTCTAGTCCTAGTATTTTTGGAAAGAGTAAACAAGTGATTCACGTCTACAAGTTACACTCCACTCAGTTTTTTATAGACCTCTATCATATCTCCCCTCAGCCATCTCTTCTCCAAGCTGAAGAGCCCTAGCCACTTTAGCCTTCCCTCATAGGGAAGTTGTTCCATCCCCTTTATCATTTTCAATCTCCCTTCTTTTTACCTTTTTTTTTTTTTTTAATTCTGCTATATCGTTTTGAGATGCAGTGACCAGAAATGGACACAGTATTTGAGGTTAAGTCCCACCATGGATTGATACAGAGGCCTTATAACGTTCTCATTTTTCTTTCCCATTCCTCTTCTAATAATTCCTAACATTCTCTTTGCTTTCTTAGCCACTTCTGCAACTGAGCAGAGGGTTTCAACATATCATCAACGATGACACCTAGATCTTTTTCTTGGTGGAACCTTCCATCATTTAGCTAGAGTTGGGGTTCCTCTTTCCCATATGCGCACTTTGCACTTGGTCACATTAAACGTCCGCCATTTGGATGTCCAGTCTCTTAAGATCCTCTTGCAATTTAACAACTTTGAATAACTTTGTGTCATTTGCAAATTTAATTACCTCACTAGTTATTCCTATCTCTTTAGTTCATTTATAAATATGATTAAAAAGCAGCGGTCTCAGCACAGCCCCCTGGTGAACCCCACTATCTACCTTTCTCCATTGAGAATACTGCCCATTTAACCCTACTCTCTGTTTTCTATCTTTTAAGCAGTTTTTACTCCACAATAGGACACTGCTTCCTATCTCACAATTTTCTAATTTCCTCAGGAGTCATTCATGAGGTACTTTGTCAAATGCCTTTTGAAAATCTAGATACACAAGATCAATTGACTTGTCTTTATCCACATTTTTATTCACCCCTTCAAAGAAATGTAGTAGATTGGTGAGGCAAGATTTCCCTTGACTAAATCCATGTTGGCTTTGTTTCATTAATCCATGTTTATGTATATGCCCTGTAATTTTGTTCTTTATAATAGTGTCTACCATTTTGCCCGCCACCGACTTCAGGCTCACCGGTCTATAATTTCCCAGATCACCTCTGGAACCCTTTTAAAAAATTGGCATTACATTGACCACACACCAATCTTCCATTACCATGTTTGATCTTAAAGATAAATTACATATTAACTAACAGCTCCGCATGTTCATTTTTCAATTCTATCAGTACTCTGGGATGTCTCAAACACTAGCCTGCTGTCTGTTGGTGTAGTTTCTAAAGTGTTTCCAGAGTACAATACTATCTCAAAAGCACCGTTATATATATTCTCTAACAACATCTGACCCTTGAAGACAAAGTTGCTGCAATCATGTCAAAAAGCTTCAAAACACTATGGAAACTGAGAAGAATCAGATACTTGTTCCCCATCCAGTCATTCCCATCTTATAGTACAGACGCTGATATTGTCTCAACTAGACTACTGTAATGCAACATATGTAGACTGCAAAGAAAATCTACTACAATCATTACAGACTGTCCAAAACACAAAAGCGAGATTGATATTCAAAAAGTTGAAATATGATAGGGCAACCCCACTACTCATAATGCTACATTGACTCCCAATCATGGCCAGACTATTTTTCAGTACCAGCACATTACTTTTTCTCCACTATTATTGGTTACCTGTCAAGTATAGAATGTAATAGTATTAGCTCATTGGGCATACTATTTTCAAACTCCATTGTGTGTGGTGTTTTTTTTTTTTTTTCAAAATATTTTTATTGAATTTTGATATGCATAATACATAACAAATGTAATAAGGAAACAAAGCAATCAATGTATGAACACTGTTTGAAAATTTCAGGGATGACTACAGCTTGTAAGGCTATTACCAGGGAAACTGCCTTTTTTGATTGGATATTAGGAAGGAGGCCTTGAAACAGTTTAAAGTGTTAGTTAAAACATTTTATTTTTTGCAAGCTTTTGGCCTAGCTGTTTCATGATTAGGTATCACAGATTTGTTTTCTATTGTATAAGAATGAGATGTGGGATTGTTGGTGTTGGGAGGGGGAAGAAGAGAGGTAATGTGAGTCCTTTGATGTATATGATTTGATCCTCTCTGAAGAGTGGAGTTCCTTTCTTATGATTTATTGTTTTGTAAACTGCTTTGATCTTTGTGTATTTAGTGGTATATCATGTTTTACCAATACCATTACGATGCTTATATCCCACATATACCTAAATTAGTAACAATCTAAAGGAACATAGGCATACCCAGGGAAGCATGTTTGTTTTGTTTTTTTAGGGGCCCTTTTACGAAAGGGTTGTCACGTGGCAACCTGGAACTACCGCCGGCCTAATGAGGCCACCAGTGGTAGTTCCAGCTCGAGCATGTACCATTTTATGCCGGAAAATATTTTTGGAATTTTTATGGTGGCACTAACCCAGCGGTAATTGGGCAGTACCACACACTGCCCAGTTACTGTGGGAGCCCTTAGTGCCACCTCAAAGAAGCCCTGGCACACAGGAAAAATGGCCCCCGCTGCTACTGCAGGACCCTTTTTACTACAGCTCAGGGGCGTAGCTAGGTGGGGGCATGGGCCCCCACAGATTTAGCCCTGGCCCCTCCTACTTTCAACCCCCCCCCCCCTCCTGCCGCCAGGTACCTTAGCTGGTAGGGGTCCTCAACCCCCGCCAGCAAAGGTACCTGGTGGCGGCGGCGGGGGAGACGGTTGGTGGCGACTGTGGGAGGCAGGCTAAAATGTGCCCCCCCCCCCCCCACCTTGGGCTCTGGACCCCCCCTCCTGCCGAGGTCTGGCTACGCCCCTGCTGCAGCTTGATAAAAGGAACCCTTTATGAGATTTTTCTTGTCTCATGTTGCTAATTTAAAGTAGGGAATGGGTTATGATGTATGGAAAAGTCACTTTTTTTCCTTGCTCCCTATTGCCACCTTTCAAATTCTTCAATCTGAAGACATCACTGGGCTGCTGCTTCTCAAGCCCCACTTTGACTGATAGATCATCAGCTAGCCCTAGCAGTCCTGAGGAGAACTGCTGATCCATTCAACTCTAATCCTCTTCTATCTTCACCACTAAAGCAAGCTAAGACTAAAAAAAAAAGAAATAAAGAAGAAGGAATGAAAAAGTGTATGTGTGTGGATTGGGGAAAATTGAGGGATGATTTTGAATATCTACCTTGGGTGTAGAAAAGGCTTGGGTTTTGGCTACAGATTGGAAGTCTCAAAGAATAGGAGTAAATCGCTGGGCTCACAAAAAAAGTAATAGTGCAGAGAGGTGTTTTCCATATCATAGCAGGGATCCATGAAAAGTGTTACGCCTAGAACAGGATTTTCATCTATTCAGGTCATAAAATGTTCAGGCCCCACCCTTTGTATAAGAAACACTGCTGACACTCGCAGTAGTATATGTCTATTCACAAGAGTGAAATCTTAAAATGGTGGATTACAGATGAGACTATGTTGTTCCAATGCTGTACGAGTTACATCGGTTGCCGGTGGTGTTTCAGGCAGGGATTTCTAAGGTTTTAGTTTTGATCTTTAAAACCCTTTATGCATTGACTACACCATATTTGCAAGATTGATAACTTATCGCCAAGTCTTGCTGTTCGCTCAGGTAATAGGAATTGCTTAGAGGTCCCCTCACCCAAAACTGTCCATCTTCAGTGGAGCTGGAAAAGAATGTTTTTGTTCAAGGCCAATTTGGTGGAACAAATTTCTGAAGGAGATCTGGCTGCAGACCATCCTCATTTTCCTGCTGTAAAGGCTTGATTGTGGACCTTCACTTTTAGGGTTTGAATGGGGGGGGGACTGGTTTATCTCAATAGATTGAGCCTTCTGATTCAGGTGTAGCAAATGGATTCTGAATCCTTATGGAGATTAATTTGCAATTTTATTATTAAAAATTAAAAAGTCATGATCTTATAGAGCTTAGAACATACAGGGAGTCTTCAGCTGGCTCTCTTTTGGCAACTTGTTCCAACAAATTGGTCTCTGCACAAAGACAGAGAATTGCTTCCATGGCCACACTGCTTTCAGTTGTCTGCCCTTACTCTGACTGTTGTTCCTTCCCAGATTCACCTCTTGAGTGTTGTTCCCTCCCTCTCTCCTATCATTCATTATGGAGATGTCCTTAAAGATTATAGGGAGAATTGTAATCTTTATAGTAAACCTTGGAAGATGTGATGATTTTGTATTTTAATTTGATACTGCAAGATGTTTAGTGATGTGATGATTTTATATTTTAATTTCATACTTGCAAGATGCTTAATGATGAGTAATAAATTGCTCTTAACATTATACAAATCATTAAAAATGGCTGAAGTACTTTTTTCTATCAACATACTATCAATGTAGATAGAAATGGCAAAACAGAATATCCTCAGAACTGAATCTTCTACCACCTTGAATGTATAAGTGCTTTATAAGTACTCAACTTACATCTAAATTAACACGTTATATATTGTCCATCATTCCTATTATGATTCCATTGCAATCACTTTTCTTATCCCTCATGCATTTGTCTTCCGCTTGCTCCTTCATTTCCACAAGTACCAGTGCACTGTATATCTCCAATGAGTAATTATACACAATTTCTCTACATTCCTTCCATTGGTCATCAAGAAACTAAATTCTTAAATCATATATGTTCTCCTGCTGAAACCCTTCCTTACTCTTTGGGATGTTAGCTAGATGGGAAGCTCTATGAGAAAAAAAAAACTGGATATTCAGGTCCAGGGACTGAACCAGCAAGATTCCAGCCCTGAAATAACATTCCATGTGTTCAAGCAAAGTGACTTACCATTCTGACTGCCAACCATTACTGACCTCCTCCTTGTAAATTTATTTAGCAAGTAATCCTTCATAGAAAGAAAAAATTGTTTTTTTGTGAGCTTCAGAGTTTCAAACATGACAGGATGCAAAAGCATCTTTACTTGGAGCAGCATAATCGAAAGGGACACCCAAGTTTTGCTGAGGACATCCTCACAAAACGTCCCAGCGAAGGGGCAGGGAAACCCATATTATCGAAACAAGATGGACGTCCATCTTTCATTTCGATAATACGGTCGGGAACGCCCAAATCTTGAAATTTAGGTCATCCTTAGAGATGGTCGTCCCTAGACTTGCTCATTTCTGATTTTCGGCGATAATGGAAACCAAGGACGCCCATCTCAGAAACGATCAAATGCAAGCCCTTTGATCATGGGAGGAGCCAGCATTTCTAGTGCACTGGTCCCCCGTGACATGCCAGGACACCAACCAGGCACACTAGGGGTTCCCAGGTACATAGCTCCCTTACCTTGTGTGCTGAGTCCCCCAACCCCCCGCCCCAAAACCCACTACCCATAACTGTACACCACTACCTACTACTACTATTTAGCATTTCTATAGCGCTACAAGGCATACACAGCGCTGCACAAACATAGAAGAAAGACAGTCCCTGCTCAAAGAGCTTACAATCTAATAGACAAAAAATAAAGTAATCAAATCAATTATTGTGTACAGGAAGGAGGAGGGTAGGTGGAGGCAGGTGGTTACAAGTCAAAAGCAATGTTAAAGAGGTGGGCTTTCAGTCTAGATTTAAAGGTGGCCAAGGAAGGGGCAAGACGTATGGGCTCAGGAAGTGTATTCCAGGCATAGGGTGCAGCGAGACAGAAGGCGTGAAGTCTGGAGTTGGCAGTAGTGGAGAAGGGAACAGATAAGAAGGATTTATCCATGAAGCTGAGTGCACGGGAAGGGGTGGAGAGATACTGGGGAGCAGCAGAGTGAGTACATTTTAGTAGAAGAAGTTTGAACAGGATGCGAAAACGGATAGGGAGCCAGTGAAGCGACTTGATGAGAGGGGTAGTATGAGTAAAGCGACCCTGGCGGAAGACGAGACGGGCAGCATAGTTTTGAACCGATTGGAGAGGGGAGAGGTGACTAAGTGGGAGGCCAGCAAGAAGCAGATTGCAGTAGTCTAAACGAGAGGTGACAAGGGTGTGGATGAGGGTTTTGGTAGAGTGCTCGGAAAGAAAGGGGCGGATTTTACAGATGTTGTAAAGAAAGAAACGACAGGTCTTAGCGGTCTGCTGGATGTGAGCAGAGAAGGAGAGAGAAGAGTCAAAGATGACCCCAAGGTTTCGAGCCGAGGAGACAGGGAGAATGAGAGAGCCATCAACAGAAATAGAAAATGGGGGGAGTGGGGAGGTGGGTTTGGGGGGAAAAAATGAGAAGTTCAGTTTTGGTCATGTTTAATTTCAGGTGGCGTTGAGACATCCAGATAGCAATGTCAGACAAGCACGCTGAAACTTTGGTTTGGATGCAAGGTGAGATATCAGGGGTAGAAAGGTAGATTTGGGAGTCATCAGCATAGAGATGGTAGGAAAAGCCATGGGATGAGATTAATGAACCAAGGGAGGAAGTGTAGATAGAAAAGAGGAGGGGACCAAGAACAGAACCCTGAGGTATGCCGACAGGCAGAGGGATAGAAGTAGAAGAGGATCCACCAGAGTGAACACTAAAGGTGCAGAGGGAGAGGTAGGAAGAGAACCAGGAAAGGACAGAGCCCTGGAATCCAAGTGAGGACAGGATATCAAGGAGTATGCTGTGATCAACAGTGTCAAAAGCAGGGGAAAGATCAAGAAGAATGAGGATGGAATAGAGACCTCTGGATTTAGCCAGTAATAGGTCATTGGAGACTTTAGTAAGAGCAGTTTCGGTTGAGTGGAGAGGGTGAAAACCAGATTGTAGTGGGTCAAGAATAGCATGTGAGGAGAGAAAATCAAGGCAGCGGCGGTGAACAAGCACGCTCAAGTAATTTGGAGAGAAAAGGGAGGAGGGAGATGGGTCGGTAATTAGAGGGACAAGTAGGGTCGAGTGAAGGCTTCTTAAGGAGAGGTGTGACCACAGCATGTTTAAAGGCAGTACCATAGCCCTTACAGGTGAAGGGGGGCACCTAGATGTGGGTACAGTGGGTTTGTGGTGGGTTTTGGAGGGCTCACATTTACCACAAACAAGTGTAACAGGTGGAGGGGGATGGGACTGGGTCCGCCTGCCTGAAGTGCACCGCACCCACTAAAACTGCTCCAGGTACCTGCATACTGCTGCGATGGACCCAAGTTTGACATTTGAGGCTGTCACAAAAGATTTTTTAAAGATGTTTTTTGAGGGTGGGAGGGGGGTTAGTGACCACTGGGGGAGTAAGGGGCGGTCATCCCCAATTCTCTCCGGTAGTCATCTGGTCAGTTCGGGCACCTTTTTGTGCCTTGGTCGTAAAAAAAAACAGGACCAAGTAAAGTCGTCCAAGTGCTCGTCAGGGACGCCCTTTTTTTTCCGTTAAGGGTCAAGGACGCCCATGTGTTAGGCACGCCCAAGTCCCGCCTTCACTATGCCTCCGACATGTCCCCGTAAACTTTGGCCAACCCCGCGACAGAAAGCAGCTGGGGACGCTCAAAATCGGCTTTCGATTATGCCGATTTGGGCGACCCTGGGAGAAGGACGCCCATCTTCCGATTTGTGTCGAAAGATGGGCGTCCTTCTCTTTTGAAAATGAGCCTGTTGGTCTAAGGGTGTAAGGATTTTAATGCGTTTTCTGTCATGTGTTTACACTGGAAACAGAAATACTGACTCACGTTTGCAGGGATCTGTGTGTGTATGTGAACAGTGTTATATAGTAACTAAGTAAAAGTAATTAGTTACTGTACTTAAGTAAAAGTTTTGTCAATTTAAAGAAGTGTAGGAAACCTTTGTTACTTTTACCGAAGTAATAATTTCACCAGTTTTTACCACTCTTACTTAATCATATCTGATGTTTGCAGTTAAAAGTAAAAGTTTAAGTGAGACATAAATGACAATTCCCGGGCAAACCAGTTGATGCAGCAAAAACTGGAACAGGAGTTTGCTAATAAACCCTTGTCACACAAACAACTTAAATTTTGCTGTTCAGAGAATACAGCCTATGAGAACAGTGGATTTGGTTGTAGTTGTTGAACTGGTAAAGGTCTCCAGTCAAACACAACAATGATGAGTTGGTTCACTTTGAAGTGGAGATGAAGCTGTAGCTGGTTTGCAGTTCTTGGTGAACAACAGACTGCTGGACATTCCACGGAAATTTTTACATTGGAGTGACTGTTCACTGGATTGGACAGAGACTTTAGAAAGGAAGTCTCCTTGTCTAGCCTTAAAGAAGCTTGAAATGTTTGCACATATTTGAACAATCTTACATCTGTTCTTGAAGATATTCATATGGAGTTTGTTGTCAGAAGAAAAATTGTTAGACCAACAACAGACAATGATTCCAACTTTGTGAAAGCCTTCTCTGTAATTGGACATGATGTTGATGATAACAAAAATTAAGATGAAGATGCAAGTGATGAATGTGACATGATGATAAAGCAAGTGTTTCAGGCAGAGATTTTCATGATCAATATCTGCAGACTGAGTCAGAAGATATCAGTAGTATTGCAGCCTGGTCTGATTGGAAGGAACTTTTTATCAGACTGAACATTCCACTTATGCCAGTGCAGTTGAACACCTTTTTAGCTGTCCTGGGCTAATAATGACACAAGCGTACATGTATGCATGACTGTCATTTTCAAAATTTAGTTTCACTAAAAGCAAAGTGGATTAAATTGTAGAGCAATAGAGTTGTTGCATTCGTTACAGTTGTGGTACTTTTACTTTTACTCAAAGTATTATATTAGGCAATAACTTTTTTTTACTTTCTCTTAATTAAATTAATCAAGTTTTAAAACATGCATTTATTTTTTTACTTTTACTTAAGTACTTTGACCAGGATTGTATGTGAGTTAAAGGGGCAATAATGGAACAACTCTTTGCATAGACAAAGCCAGCTTCAGTACAGCTGCTGGAGTTTGAAAGGGACAGAGTGTTCAAAGACACATCAGTTAAGATGCAGGAGGCTAAAATGCAGGCCACTGGAAACCCCCTTTTCCCTCTGAGCCTCCCTACCTTCTCCCATTTTGCCACTGGTTTGTGCACTGGCCTCATTCCAACTGTAGTGCCTTGTTGCCCCCTTTTCCTCTCAGGATAACAGAAAGGGGTTTGGGTCAGGCCTTCATACACAGGGAATCAAAGGGCCTGGAGGAGCAACAAGAGGAATGATGCATTGGTAGCTATGGAGATCTTGTTTCTGAATTCTGTCTCTGTAAAACTTCAGCTGCCATCTCTCTCTCACCAAGCTACAAGTTCTACATTTCTAACACATTTTAAAATAAAGCTTTTCTTAAGGTGTTTGTTCATATTTAAATATGTTTTTAGAAAGGATTGGTGGTATACAAAACTCTGATAGAATAGAATAATGGTTTTTCTCAGTTATGCAGCGATTCAGATTCAATGGGTCCCTCTTATATGGATGCAGCAATGACCTCTTCCCTCCTCCAGCCCCCCTCCCCCAAGCTGCTAAATTACCAGTTCCAGAAGGGAGATTTTAGACCAGTCATGGATTTCTGAGAATCCCATTCCAGAGATGGGAAGGCAGTAGAACTAGAGAACATGAATTGGGGTTGCAGGAGGGCTGACTCAGGAATAACGTCAGGAAATACTTTTTCACAGAGAGGTTCCTGGACTGTCCTCCCATGGGAGTTGGTGGAGATGAAAATGGTAACAGAATTCAAAAATGTGTAGGATAAACACCAAGGAATCCTGTATGGAAAGAGAAGAGAACCAAACAAACTTGGTGGTACATTGATGGCAACTCCAGTAACTAGGAAACAAAGCCAGTGCTGGGCAGACGTCTATGGTCTATGCCCTGACTATGGCTAGACAGATCTGGATGGATTGGAGTAGGGCTTTGATGGCAGCTTCAGTAGTTGGGGAACAAGGCTTGGGCCAGGTAGACTTCTATGACAAATCAAGACCAAGAATGCATATGTAGCATCGCATCATACTTTATGCTTTGCATTTATCTTGTTGAACAGACTGGATGAACCATACAGATCTTTATCTGCTGTCATCTACTATGTTACTATGATGCAGTATGAAACCTGCAGCACTGCTTTCAGTGGGTAGAATGAGGAACTGCTGATAACCACTGTGCATTGGGAAGTAAGTCAAATTCAAGAGTGGCAAAAATATCTCCCTCCTGGAACTGGGTACCTAGGCAGTACTATTCCTCCTGCTGATGGTTTGCCTAACTACTATGAATTTATCTTGTTGGGCAGACTGGATGGACCATACAGGTCTTTATCTGCCATCATCTACTATGTTACTAAGATAATTGTGGCATTCCTCAGTAGGTTATATAAAGTACTTCAGTATTAACTCGCAAGCTATTAATTATGGACTTCAATTCCTATGGGCTTCCTCTCATTGGCTGCGCAGGAATCACTAGTGTGGCTTTGTAAAAGAAACCCTATGTTACTTTTGGAAGGAGCCAACAAGCCAATGAAAAATACCCTCGACATGGTATTACAGCTAACTGGAGTCCAACACCGAACACATTGAGAGTGGCCAAACCTTTTAAGATCATCGCAGAACTGGACTCCATAAATTTGTCCATAAATTGATATCTCAAAAGCTGCATCAAAAATACTGGCCGCATTCTCTTCAAAAGGGCGTACCTCAAGGGCATGTGTGCTTGCCAGCCACAGACAACTGCTTGCCTGGGCTGCCACTAGTGTTTTGCATGTGCTGAGTGGCGCCTGAGTCCTCCACCCTAATAAGAAAATGTTAGGTCTTTTGGTACATTCATCCCAGTTATTTCTTTAACCAAACATATTACTTGTTTCTAGTATTCATAAGCTCTGACACTCTCCCACCAAATATGATAAACTGTACCCTTTTCCCCCCACAGTCCCTCTAATATGCAGGATGTACTTGATGGAGATGTGGTGATACAGGGAAGGCACATTAAGGATTGGTGATTTGAAAATTATATAGATCTATTGGTGGAAAAAGAGGACCACCTATAAATGCCATTGACAACTATATCAAGCTGGTGAAGACTTTGGACTTCACATCAGCAGGGATAAGACAAAAGTGATGGTGATGGATAATGATAATAGGGTGCAGGTGATCACAAAAGGTGAGATGTTAGAATGTGTAAAACTAGTTGGTATACCGAGGAAGTGTGATAACCAAAGATAATGAATGTAGCAAGGAAATATGAAGGCGGATCAGAACAGTGAGCAGTGGTTTTATGGGCCTGACCGTGATATAGAACATTAATATAACCAGACTGCAAATACTGGATGCATGTGTGATGTCTAAACTGCTATACAAGTCTTGGACTCTTCAAAAAAATAAAAAAGTAGACAATGTGAAGTTGAATGCATTCGAAATGACGTATTACAAGAAATTAAGAAGAATAAGTTGGAGCAACAGAAACATCCAAGAAGATTTGAACAGGAAAGTGATGGCTGTGGACAAGACCAAAGCAAGGAAATTGGCAATGTTTGGACATATCTGTAGAATGGAAAACAAAAGGTTAATAAAAAATATTGATGCTTGGTAGAGCTGAAGAAGTGAGGAAAAGAGGAAAACTGAAAAGAAAATGGGTGGAGGATATCTGAGAATAGATTGGACTGGACATCCAAAGTGCAAAACATATTACTCAGGACAAGGAAGAATCTTGAGCAAGAAGGTTGCTTCCAACCAGAGTCCATAAGGGCTATAGAGTGCAATGATGATAAGATGAATATGATCTCTATTTAGTCAGCAGTTTCAGCTGGCCATTTCTACCATGGGGGCTGAGGAAAAGGAGAATGTTAAGCCCCTCTCCACAAATATATACTTAACATACTTCTCTGGGAGGAAAGCAGCATTCATAACTAGGGCTTTCTCAATCCCCTTCTATGGGGGAAGGGGCAGAAGGGAGCAGGAAATTTCTCCGTCTAGCTGTCATGAATCTGTCTCCCTGCATGGTTTCTCCTTACTCTGGGACAGTTTTTACCCTGTAATTGTTAGAAATGAAACTGTCCTCCTATCCTATAATTAATTCAGTTTCCTCAGGGCTGCAGTAGAGGCTGCTTTAATAACAGGCCCCTTCAGACTTTAGCATCTTGAATTACTGCTTTGCAGAAAGGAGGACAGAAACTGGTATGTATATGGGGATGGTTTCCTTGGCAATTACTGAGCTCATTTTCTCAAGCAGGATAGCATTTATATTTTCATTTTAAAACCACTCGAGTGTGGAAAGGTAAAGCATGGCAATTCTTCTTGCTTGGGGCAGACATTGAAATGACCCAGCTCCCACCTCTGTTCTCTGTCGTACCTTTGACTTATGTTTTTGAAGAGGAACTACATCTGTATACAAGATTCATGATGAGAGATGCCCAGTGGCACTTCTGCCCTCTTCTATTTTATGACCCCAGGCTTTTAATTATTAGTTGGGATAGAAATTTATGAGATATAAAAGCACCGGCATTTGCCAATGTATTCTGGCCATGAAATAAATAAATTCAGTAGTAAGTTCACTGCATTAAAGGAAAAGTTGCAGAAATCATTGGGGGGGGGGGGGGGGGGAGGAGGCAAAGAAAGAACACCAAAGCTAGTATTCATTAGCTGCTGATCAGGTTTCTTTCTCTAAAAACCCTAGGGACTATTAGCCAGACTGAGCCAAGACATGTAGCCACACCCTCTCCCTATCCCAAGCAAATTTTAATGGGTGTTAGCACACAGCAGTGCCTTTTAATAAAACTAGACCAGGGTTGATTGGTCTTGAACCTTTACTGCAACTTCTGGAACATGGATTGATGGTATCACTGGATATCTTATTAAAATTTCAAGACTGGGATCCAGTGAACCAACAAATTAAAGACAAAATTTGCTCTTAGTTTACAAAGTGGGGCATTTTCGACATGACATCTGTCGGACTTTGGCCGTTTTACACAAAACGTCCCAAATCTGAATAGGAAATATGGCCATTTTTGAAACAGCAAAATGTCTATTTTTTTAATACCTTTTGTAACAAGGTTTTGTGCTCCATGTTTTTAACTTTTTAGGCTATTTTCAAAAGAAAACACAATTGAAAACTGTCGAAAATCAAGTATGTTAGAGAGGCCAGCATTTTTAGCAGACTGGTCCCCCAGACATCCCAGGCAAGCAATGGGGCACCCTAGGGGGCACTGCTGTGGACTTCATATAAATGCTCCCAGATACGCATCTCACTGTTGCTCCCTTATCTTGTCTGCTGAGCCCTCCAAAAACCACCCAAAACCCACTACTCCCAACTGTACACTACAATAGCCCTTATGGGTGAAGGAGGCACCTATATGTGGGTACAGTGGATTTCTGTTGAGTTTTGGAGGGCTCACAGTTTCCACCACAAGTGTAACAGGTAGGGGGAGGTATGGACCTAGGTCCACCTTTCTACAGTGCACTGCACCAGCCACTACACTATATAGGAACCTGCATGCTGCTCCAATGGACCTGGCTATAACATCTGAGGCTGTCATAGAGGCTGGTGAGCATAGAAGCCAACTTTTCAAAATGATTGGGGTGCTGAATTTTTTTTTACAGGTGGTGCATTCCCCCCTCCCCCGTCCCCCCTCCTCTCCCCCTCCTCTCACATTCCCCCCTCCTCTCCTCCGAGTTCCAGGCCCCCTTCCCTCTTCTCTGAGTTCCAGGCCCCCTCCCTCTCCTCCAAGTTCCAGGCCCCCCTCCCATCCCTCTGAGTTCCAGGTGCCCCTCCAAGTTCCAGGCCCCCTCCCTCTCCTCCGAGTTCCAGGCCCCCCTCTCCCTCTCCTCCAAGTTCCAGGCCCCCCCTCGCCTTCGAGTGCCAGTCCCAACCGCAGCCCGACCTCTTCTCCCACAACAGTCCTCCGCCCTCGCCTTCCTGCGTGCCGCCCAGAATGTAAAATTCATCTTACCTCGGGGTCCTGGCGGCAGCTGTGAAAGGTGAGCAGGCTCAGCGCTTCAGCCTTCCCTTCTCTCTCAGCTCTGGTCCCGCCCTGCGGAAACAGGAAATGAGGGCGGGAGGATTGTTGAGGGAGAAGAGGGCGGGAAGGTCGGGCTGGCTGGGAACTTCCGACAGGTCAAATATTGGGGGTGCTCGAGCACCTTCACCATCCACGGAGTCGGTGCCTATGCTGGTGAGTACTATTTTTATTCACATTTGTGGGGGTTGGAGGAGGTCAGTGACCACTGGGAGAGTAACGGGGGCATCCCTGATTCCTTCCAGTAGTTATCTGGTCATTTAGGTCACCTTTTTGTGCCTTATTCATGATAAAAATAGGTCTAGACCAAAACTTTGAAATTTTCACTCTAAACGTTTTTGTTTTGTTCCATTATGGCTGTAAAACGTCCAAGTATTAGGCATGCCATAAGCCTGCCCTAATCCCACCTTTGAAACACCCCCGACATGCCCCGTCGTGATTTGGATGTATTGCAGACAAAATGCATAGATAAACGTCTGCAAAATATGTTTCAAAAATACTGATTTGGACGTTTTGAAGAAATCCATCCAAATGGTGCTTTATGACACTTTTTGGATGTTTTTCTTTTTTGAAAATGAGCCCCAAAGTGTTACAATCAGAGTCTCCAGCTTATCTATCCTCATAGTTACTTTCCATCCACACCTTTTGCTCCAGCATTCTTTAATTACATGCATATCTCGAAGCCACAACCTGTTCTACCCCAAAACACCCATGACCCTCCCATTTCCACGCCCCCTTTTTTGGAAAATGCTTTAATTTTAGGCACGGATCCCACGCCTAACCTTACACACATTGGTGCCAATTAAATCTAATTAGTGCCAATAATGGCTTGTTAAAAAGCCAATTGTTGGCACTAATTGGCTCATTATTCTATTAAATTGCGCCAGGAGCCTCTCCTGCTCAGTTAAATTGCTTTGAATATTGACCTCTTACTGTCTGAGGGGAACCAATTAAAGAGCCGAGTTCTGAAACTGAAACTTGGGGTACTCTGATGTGGTTTTAAACTCCTGAGAGGTTGACACTATTCTCTTCCCCCCCCCCCCCCCCCCCCCCTCTCCTCCAAACTCCAGGTCCAAATGAGCAGTTAGCCAGAGGTTATGCTCAACTTGAAGCAGATGTTTGTTTGTTTGTTTGTTTATTTATTTATGACATTTTTATCCTGCATTAGCCTGAGGAGAACTCGGGTTCAATGTGGCTTACATATCAAACAATAATAAAATGGTACATATCTTGAGAAAGTGTCAGTTTATATAGTACATCGTAAAATACTTTATAATATCTTGAAATAAACAGATACAACGTAGGTAATAATCTTGAAATGCAATGACTTTATATAGGGAGTTGATGGATGTAAAGAAATAGCTTGTTGAAAAGAAAAGTTAAGCTTTATCGAGTGTTTGGACAAGTAATCTGTAACTGCTATACACCGCCTTGGGTGAATCTCTTCATAAAAGCGGTTAATAAATTCCAATAAATAAATAAACTGTAAATGCCAATGTGGAAGTTTTCTGTGGTATATGTGTACTGCAGTTGTAAAGTACAGAATACATGTAGACTTTGAAGGACCACCCAAAATAAACCCCCTTACATTTCTGCATGCTGCCACTTCCATGTATAAATGGCGGCTTTTCTAAAAATGACTACTTTATATGTATATGCCAATTTACACATGTAAATCAGGTTTCTATGCATGCAAATAGCACTTCACACTTCTGAAATCACTTCTTTAGTGTGAAACTTTACAGCAGAAGTTGAGAACCTGGGTCTTTCTCAATTCTTCTTTATGAGTTTGAGTTACATTGATCAAGTGACGTGGCATTTGCATCCATAGGATCCATCTTTACACTGACAATCTACTTGTATAAATAAGTCATTACTTCTGAAACCTCGGCCCCAGGATCTTCTGTTAGAGAGAATTGTCCCTATCCCAGTATTTTGTAATGTGCGGCAGAGGCTTGAGGGGGAATAATTTGTAGGATTAGATGGCCCAGTGATAGCACCTCCTCCATCTCTAGGACTGAATATCCAAAGGGATGGTTACAGGGATACAGAACCTTTCACCACTAGGACTAGAGAGGCTCAATCAATGGGTTCAGGGCTAAGCCTGAACATCTAGGACTGGCTGTCTTAAGATATTTATTTATTTATTGTGAACATTTATATCCCACATATTCCCACCAAGATATACGTTCAGTGACCGAGAACCCCTCACCTCTGGCACTGGCTGGCTTAAAGGGTGCAATACAGTTTTGCAGAGCCTCTTTTCTCTGGACTGGATGGGTCAGCAGATAGAAACAAGGATATATGGAGTGGAATTTTAGAAATGACATCCAACTCAGAATATGGACATCCATTTCTCATGTATTTTACAACAGGATCTTCTGACATACAGCCTGTTGTAAAATACATGAGAAATGGACATCCTAGTACTGGCTATCACGGCTGTTGCCATGCTCCAGCCCCTTTACCTGCATGTCAGCAGAGTCCGCAGGTGGGTCACAGAGCTGTTCCGGAGACAGGTTCCAAGCTTCGGGGCAGATCTGGTGTGCCAGGTCCTTCATGTCACAGGACGTCCTCTCGGTGACTGGTTCCCTAGGTGCGCACACCCCTCTGTGCCTTTTCTAGGGGACAACTGCTCCCGGCACACAGAGATGACGTCAGTTCTTCTGATTACTTTAGGCGGCCGGTCCTTCCCTCATGGCCTTCGCAACATTGCCAGCATTGCTAGCCGTGTGTTGCCTGGCCCCTACTTCATGCTCTAGTTCCAGTTCCAGCCAAGCTCGTCTTGCTCCAGCTTCAGTTTCAGTCACGTTTGTCTTGTCTCCAGCGCCAGCACCAATACCTGCCCAGCCGTCTTGTCTCCTGTGCCAGCTCCTGTTGTTCCTGCTTCTGATCCAGATGCCCACCTGTTTACCTTTGGTTGCCTTCTGTCCAGCTTCCCTCCTGCCATCCTGGTGGCTCATCTGCCGTTGGCCTGGGCCATCTGGTCTTCGGGCCCAGGGGCTCACCCTCTAGTCTCATAACATTGGCTACATCCAGCATGAACATCCATTTTAAAAACTGAAACGTCCAAACTATGAATGGGGTAAAACAAAGAACATTGACATCTTTGAGGCAGCATAGGAATGTCCACATTATAAAATGGCCACCCAAGCAGCCATGGGAAGAAGTAGCCTAATGGTTAGAACAGCCAGATAAGAACCAGAACAGAGATTGGGAGGTTGCCAGCTCAAAATCTCACTGCTGTTGCTGCTGTTTGTAATTTTCTTTTATTAAATTGTGAGCCATCCAGGGACAGAAAAATACCTACTGTAACTTCCCTTACTCCTTCTAGTGGAGAACTGCTCAATCAGAGCACCCCTCTGTAAACTGGACATGCCAAGTACCAGGTCTAAACACAGACATCCATCTTTTTGGACATGGGCATCCTTTCCCCTTCTGCAATTGGAGTTGGATGTCCATATTTTGGCTTCTTCCTAGTCCCACCCAAAACATGCCCAGACAACGCCTCCTTGCCATATGCACGTACTGTAGTTTTAGACATTCATATCCTGTCTTTATAAAATAAGGATTTGGATGTGGTGTTCACAATGCATGCTCGGCCCTAATACGTTAGAAGTCCAGAACCAGGTGCGCTGAAAAACTGAGCCTAGGGGTTAAAATCAGCAAGATCTCTGGATCCCTAACACAGACCTCCAAAGAGTACAAACTGTGTTAATACTAGAAACCATTAGATACACCACAACACCTAACTCCTTACATCGAGAAGGTAAATCTTATCCCAGTTGTGCATGCCATGATAACATCAAGACTGGATTACTGCAATGCACTATGCAATGGTCTGACTACAAAGGGCCTGCACCAGCTTCAGTTGATTCAGAATGCAGCAGCAAGACTCATAGAAGGTTGCAAGCGACATGACCATATCACACCATTTTTGTAAAACTTTAATTGGCTACCAGTACAATACAGGGCTAAATTTAAAACTCTATGTCTGATCTTCAAGGCCCTGAAAGGAAATGGCCCTGAGTACCTGAAAAATAGGATGGTCCTCCACACACCACCAAGGACACTAAGGTCCTCCCAAGGACTTTCACTAACCACACGCTCTCCAAAAGACATTACACGATGTGATACCCGCAAGCAAGCCTTTTCCAGAGTAGCCCCCACACTGTGGAATGCACTGCCTGAAAGGCTGCGCTTAACACAAGACTATCTCTACTTCAGGAAGCAGGTGAAAGCTTGGCTCTTCAACCAGGCCTTTAATGGAAGAAGTAACTAACTCGTTAGTCTCACTCACACATGCAAGGAGTGACTCAGCTGCTTATACTGCAGCAGGACATGTTTATCCACTCCTACGCTAGCTGAGATAATATTTAAACATTTCTCTGACCTCAGGTGCAACTTTCTTTAAATCAATCACCTTACTTTCTAACTCTTCCTACTTTCTTACCTATCTATATGTTGCTTTACCATTCACTATCAATTATAATGTTCTATTACGTATTATGTTGGCATTGTAAATAGTATACCATGCCATACTTTGTATTGTGTTTGAATATTTTTACTGCTGTAATTGTCTATTGCTCATGTTTGATTTATTCTTACTGTACGCTGCCTTGAGTGAATTCCTTCAAAAGGGCGGTAAATAAATCCTAAAAATAATAATAAAATAATACTTCAGGTATGCTGCATTATTTCCCATCCCCCATCTTTCTTTATTGTCAGCCACATGAAGAAATTTCTGACTGGTCACAAACTCTGATGGTACCTCCTGTTGCTAGGGCAACTCAGCTACCTGGTATAACTTGCTACAAATGTAATTTACTGAGAAGAGGTATGGCAAGGACACCAATTGCAAGCCTCCAGCACATACGAAAGACCCAATTACAAGTCTCCAACACATATGCAACATCTATGATTGGTCCAGGGTAGAGGAGAGGTGAATGCTCACCGCAGCCTATAAAACCACGCTGCAGACAAAGAAACTCTGAAAAACTAGGCATGCTTGGAAAGAGAGTTTCAGATCCGTCCAATGGCCTATTTTTTCTCAAAGGGGGTGCTCTCCCCCCTTCGTAGAAACTAATTCTCTATAGCTAAGAATCTTTCTTTCATTCATTCTTTCTTTCTCTCTGTTCTGTGACCATTGTATAAGGAATAAGCTTTCCTTCCTCCTTTTTCTCTTCTTTATATAATTAGTCTGATTACTTATAATTACCAGAGGTACTGATGTTAGATTTTGTAAGTTTGTTATAACTTGTCCCTGATATCTGATGCTGTGCTGGTGGGTGAGTAAGAATAAAAGACTTCTCTCTCTAATTCCTGTTGAAGTTTTTGCCTGTAATATATTTTGTAACATGTTTAGAGAATAACAAACCAAATGCGCAGCCTAGTACAAAAAAAGACTAATTTTCAAACTGAGCAGATATAACAGTGTCTCACCATACCTGACCAAACTGCATTGGCTCCCTCTTGATGACAAGATCAGATTCCAAGCCACCTGCATGGTCCATAGTCACCTTCCATACTATTTACAGTGATTTCATAAGTAGACTTCTGTAAACAGGTGGGCCTTAAGTAATTTCTGGAACTGAAGAAAGTTCTTAATACTCCACAGGCCCAATGGAATACACACTAGAAACAAATGATTAATCAACATCTGACACTAGAACCACAAGTGTCCGCTTTAACATCAAAAGTTCAAATCCCTCTGGAAACTACGCAGATAAAGAGCATATTTCTCAAAAACTGCCTTCCAAATTCTAGTCCAAAGCCTTGTCCTGTCGCAGATAGACTGCTGTAATGCATTCTATGCTGGATGTAGAGAATACATACTCAATAAACTACAAACAGCACAAAATACCTCAGCATGCCTGACCTGCGGTGAATCCAAATATGACCGTGCTACACCACTGCTGTAATACCTACACTGGCTACCAATAAGAGCAAGAGTGATCTTCAAAATCTGCACCTTCGTATACCAGATCATACACGGAACTGCACCAAATTACATGACATCACTAGTTGAACTACAGCAACCTACCCACAAGGAAAACCTAAGGGACTACCTCATCATACACCAACCCAGCTGTAAAGAAGTGAACTACAAAAAAGCCCACACTGCAAACTTCCCATATAATGCTGCCAGATGGCGGAACACATTGCCAAAGGACACACGGCGCAACAACTCCAAACTTTTTTTGCAGAAAACTGAAAACATTTCTGTGTAGAAAATTCCTGATGATCGACGCAACCTAACTTAAATGACAGACAACATAACAAATCTAACCAGTACACTACAATACACTACCTCACCTCTCCCTCTCATGCACACCTGACCTATTCTTGGTACATCTGAACTGTTTATCTGAGTCTACTTGTACATCTGAGTTAAAGTTGTAAATCTGATTGACTTCTATCGGACCACCTGACATTAATTTGTAAGTATGACTGAACTTAATGTAAGCCACATAGAACTGAGTCCCCAACTCGGACATTTGTGTGGTATAAATCCAATAAAGTAAAGTAAATCATTTTCACCATTAGTATCTTGCTTCCCTTTGTACTTTGTGTACTCTCAGATGGAAGGGTGTGGGGCGGGTAGTGGGGGTTCCCATTAGGGGTTTCATTTTATTGATTTTACATAGTTTGGAGTCATAAGACCACAGGCCCTAGATTATTGTTGAGCAAGTTTCTTTCCTGCTGATTGTTATTGATATTTTCTATTTAACTGTTGGGAAGCTTGGGAGGCTCCAGGGATGGCTGGGAATTTGAGGCTGCATTGTACTTTTCTATTTTTTAATAAAAAAAATTATTGTCAATAAAATGTGTGCGCAACTGGCTGTGTACTGTTCTATACGACTCAGTGCCTAATTCCCATAGTGTGTATCTCAAAAGGGTGTGTGGCCGTGGAAATATTGGGGGCATTCTGAAAAGATGTGCATGGATTTACAGAATAAGGCCTAAGCATGCCTAGTTTGGGTGCCAGCATTTATACCAGGTTTTCTGGCACCCAAACGTTAAGCATAGTATCCGCGCTAAACGCTACTCTTTATAAGGTGTGCGCCCAAGTTTGCACACCATTTAAAGAAGTCCTTCCATAGTTGTTTAAAACAAATAATAGAAACATTATCAATCATCATAGGAAAAAGAGAATGACATCATAGAGACAGGTCTACAGGGAGAATGAGAAAAGGAAGAGGAATAAGAAACTGGAGGACCAGCCTGCTAAAAATGCTGGCCCCCCTCCTACATACCAATGGCTTGATTTTGTGCGTTTTTAAGTTGTGCATGTTTTTAATGGCCTAAAAAGATAAACGCACAAAGCACAAAACCTTGTTCAAAACAGTATTTTTGAAAAAAAAAAAGATTTTTTCTTTTTTCTAAAATGGATATACAGTATTTCCTATACGGTTTTAGTACGTTTAACACAAAACGTCCAAAGTCCGACTTAGATGCACTATCAAAAATGCCCCTCCACGTATCATACTTGTTTTCTTTTCATAAAAGAGAGAATGGAAAAAAAGATCTCCCCCTCAAAAAAAGTATTAAAAAGTGATTAAATAAACTTTAGTATAGCCTATTAAGAAGGGTGTGGTCCTAAAACCAACCCCAGCTTAGTTTCTGAAGCCAAGCACAAAACGTTTTGCCTAAACCATATCATCTTTCGAATGAGGTTGGCCACGGTAATATAAGACTACTATGCTGCTGGAGTTGCATAGTAAAAAAAAAAAAGAAATCTGGTCCTTCTCCCCCCCCCCCCCCCCCCCACAACAGAACAAGGCTCCCCATCATCTCTCCCCCCTGAAGAACAATAAAGTCAGATTTGAAGTATCCCAAGAAGTCCTCCAGATCCAGCTTAAAAAAAAAAAAAATCAAACACAAAGAAAGGAAAAACCCAGGAAACCCTGTAAAATAATTAAATAAATGTTATTATTGCCTATCAAAAAGGAGTCATCCATTCAACAAGATGTCCCAGCTGACAGAATTAGCATTTTAAGCTGAGCCCAACATCTTTTGCCTGAACCGTAGTATCTGTTGAACCAATTTGGCCTCAGTAATATAATACTGCCATGCATGAGTTGCACAGAAACAAAACAAAACCCAACAACAAAAAAACCCAGCAAAAACAAATCTCCCCAAAGAACAAGGCCTCTCTTCATCCCCTCCCCCCTGAAAAACAAGGTCCTTTCTGGCCTCCAAGAATAAGGGCCTCCGTCATCTCTCTCTCCCCAAGAAGAAAAAGGTGAGAATTAAACCTCAATTCAACAGGAGCCAGCATTTCTGATGGAAAAGGAACTGGATCCACGAGGATGCAGCCCTTCTGGTGGGAATGAGTGCTGGATCCGGATGGATCCAGTCAGGGGCGTAGCTACGGGTGGGTCCAGGCCCACCCAATTTCAGTCCAGGCCCGCCCAGCGCCAGCTCCCATTACCGGCCACTGCTGCTTTTCCTGATGAGCAGCAGTGGCCGGCGCTACAAAAAGAAGAAGCGCTCAGCTGACTGAGCTGAGCGCCAACCAGGGTTGCCAGGTGGAAAATTTTTTTCCCACCCAATCCAGCCTAAAAACAGCCCAAAACCCGCCCAAACTCAAACCCCGCCCCTGACACCCCCACCCCCGCGTCATCACCCCGCCCCCGCCGTCATCAACCCCGCCCCCGCCATCATCGGCCCCGCCCCTGCCGTCACCGGCCCCGCCTCCCCGTCACCGGCCCCGCCCAAAACGTCACTAACCCCGCCCAGAACGTCACTAACCCCGCCCCTCGCGGCCGAAAAAACCGCCCGAAAAACTGCGGAAAAGAAGAAAAAGGAGCCCAAAAAACCGCGACCCGCCGCGGGCAAAAATTTCCCGCGGCGGGTCACGGAAAACCGCCCAATTCGGCGGGAAAACCGCCCACCTGGCAACACTGGCGCCAACGCGTCGCTAAGGACGAGAAAAAAATGTTTAAAAAAAAGCGGCACTGCAGGCAGCCTCGCAGCATTGGCTGCTGGCTCTGCAGGCTCCTCCCGTCTCTTATGTCACTGCACCTGCTTCGCTACAGGGGCAGTGATGTAAGAGACGGGAGGAGCCTGCAGAGCCAGCAGCCAATGCTGCGAGGCTGCCTGCAGTGCCGCTTTTTTTAAAAAACATTTTTTTCTCGTCCTTAGCGATGCGTTGGCGCTCAGCTCAGTCAGCTGAGCGCTTCTTCTTTTTGTAGCGCCGGCCCTGCTGCTCATCAGGAAAAGCAGCAGTGGCCGGCAATGGGAGCTGGGGCTGGTGGGCCTGAATGGGAGAGGGAAAATGGATGGCAGGATGGGGAGAAAGAGGGAAAATGGAAGGATGGGGAGAGAAAGAGGGAAAACAGATGGCAGGATGGCAGAGAAAGAGGGAAAACGGAAGGATGGGGAGAGAAAGAGGGAAAACAGATGGCAGGATGGGGAGAAAGAGGGAAAATGGAAGGATGGCGAGAGAAAGAGGGAAAACAGATGGGAGGATGGCAGAGAAAGAGGGAAAATGGAAGGATGGGGAGAGAAAGAGGGAAAACAGATGGGAGGATGACAAAGAAAGAGGGAAAACGGAAGGATGGGGAGAGAAAGAGGGAAAACGGAAGGATGGGGAGAGAAAGAGGGAAAACAGATGGGAGGATGGCAGAGAAAGAGGGAAAACAGATGGAAGGATGGGGAGAGAAAGGGAAAACGGAAGGATAGGGAGAGAAAGAGGGAAAACAGATGGGAGGATGGGGAGAAAAAGAGGGAAAACAGATGGAAGGATGGGAAGAGAGGGAAAACGGAAGGATAGGGAGAGAAAGAGGGAAAACAGATGGAAGGATGGCAGAGAAAGAGGGAAAACAGATGGAAGGATGGGGAGAGAAAGAGGGAAAACGGGAGGATGGCAGAGAAAGAGGGAAAACAGACGGAAGGATGGCAGAGAAAGAGGGAAAACAGATGGCAGGATGGGGAGAGAAAGAGGGAAAACAGATGGGAGGATGGCAGAGAAAGAGGGAAAATGGAAGGATGGGGAGAGAAAGAGGGAAAATGGAAGGATGGGGAGAGAAAGAGGGAAAACACATGGGAGGATGGCAGAGAAAGAGGGAAAATGGAAGGATGTGGAGAGAAAGAGGGAAAACAGATGGGAGGATGGCAGAGAAAGAGGGAAAATGGAAGGATGGGGAGAGAAAGAGGGAAGATGCTGGATGGAAGGGTAGGGAGAAAGAGGTGACACTGGATGGAAGGATGCAGAAAGAAAGAGGGGAGACTATTGGAAGGATGGGGAGAGAGAGGGGAGACACTGGAAGGATGGGGAGAGAAAGAGGAGAGGCTGCATGGAAAGGGGGAGTAGTGAAAGATTGGAGAATAAGAGGAAGGGGCATGGGGAGAACAAGGATGAGAAAAAGATGAAAAGCCATAAGTAGATGAAAGAAATTAAAGAATGGATAGTAAGAATGAATTAAATCTGGACACAGAGAGAGGCGGAAAAATATTGAAGAAAGCAAAGAAAAAGGAGAGAAAAATGACAAATGGCCAGGAAACCCTGGCAGAAGAGTTAAGCGAAAACGAAGGAAAGCAGAATCTAGAGACAGGGAGCAACACAATGAGAAAAAGTAAATGGCCATACAACAAAGGTAAAGAAAATAATTTTATTTTTAATTTAGGGTAAAGTAATATGGTGTTAATAAAGTTTCAGAGACCAATACTTCCTTCCTTAGGTCAGGAGAGGATACCGTAACAGCATTATACTGACCTGAGGCAGGAGGTTTTGGCCTCTGAAAGCTTACTGAAAAGGATTAGGCTATTAAATAAATTGTCTGAAATCTGATGCACTGAAAAGCAGCACTTTACCCTGTGTGACAAATGCATCTGAGTGTGACTACATTTTGCTGGGGGGGGGGGGGGGGGTAGAGAGAAAATTTTGTGCCCACCCACTTTGGGTTCAGGCCCACCCAAAATTGGCAGTCTGGCTATGCCACTGGATCCAGTCATTATAAGGCCTAATAAATAAATAAATTTTGGTGAGAATTAGTGCTGGATCCAGCCCTTCTTTTGGGAATGCCCTTTTGATGGGAATGAGTGCTGGATCCGGATGGATCCAGCCCTTCTGGAGGGAATGAGACCTGGATCCTGGTAGGCATCAGTGTTGGATCCTGGAATAGAGAGCTCCAGTTTCTATTTGGTCATGGAAGGATGTTACTAAATTGAAGTAAGGCAATTGTTTGCACTAGCTTTTAAAAAAAAAAAAAAAAAGACAAGAAATGTTAGCTGTAAACTGAAATTAAGTGAGAAGCAATGCTAGTATATGTTGCTTTTTTGGTTTCATATTCGTTTTGATAAAAGTCATAAAATTAAAAGTAATGTCAACTTATGAGATTGAGAACTTACCCAGGTTCAACTCAAGTTTGACCCTGAAGAGAGCAAACTCTGTACTATTTATGCACATTAATGAGTTCAACAGTCTCTGCAGTGTCATATTCTTTTTGATAACAGTCATAAAATTAAAAGTAATGTCAACCTATGAGACTGAGAGCTTACTCAGGTTCAACTCAGTTTGACCCTGAAGAGAACAGACTCTGTGTGCTATTTGTGCACATTAATGAGTTTAACTGTGTCTGCAGTGTTGGATAGTAACTAAGTAAATGTAACTAGTTACTGTACTTAAGTAAATGTTTTGTTACTTTTACTTGTAAAGAAGTACAGGATAACATTTGTCACTTTTACTGAAGTAATAATTTTGCCAATTTTTACTACTTTTCCTCAGTTACATCTGATGCTTGCAGTAAAAAGTAAAAGCAGAAGCGAGATGTAAATGATGATTCCTCAGTAAACCAAATGAAACAGCAAAACTGGGAATGGGATGTTGCCATTGCAAACCTCATCACGCAAACAGTGAATAATTTCATCTTAAATTTTGCTGACAGTGGAGTTGTCTGTGGTTGTTGAACTGGTTACTGGTCTCCAGCCAAACTGAACGGTGATGAGTTGGGTCACTTTGAAGCAAAGATCAAGCTGAAGCTGGTAGCAATTCTTGGTGACCAGACATATATGTCTCTATCACAACAGACTGCTGGTCATCAAATGGAAAAGTTTACACAGGGGTGACTGTAAGCTGGATTGATAGAGTCTTTAGAGAGGAAGTCTGCTTGTCTGGCATTAAAACTAATGGGTTCTCACCAGGGGCGTAGCTACGGGTGGGCCTGGATGGGCCCAGGCCCACCCAGTTTTATCTCAGGCCCATCCTCACCTTCTCCCACCCCTGCCGTAGCGCTGCCTCCTCTCCTGCACTTCACGTTCTCTGTCTCCCACCCTCGCGGCAGCGCTTTCAATTTGCTATCAGCGCTGCCTGCCTGACAGCTGACAGATGCGGCGTGACGTCCTCCTGCTCCGGGGCCTTCCCTCTGCCACATTGATTCAACTTCCTGTTTACGCAGGGCGGATTGCACGCGGCAGAGGGAAGGTCCCGGAGCAGGATGTCATCGCGCCGCGTCTGTCAGCTGTCAGGCAGGCAGCGCCGATAGAGTGCTGCCGTGGGGGTGGGAGACAGAGACCATGAAGTGCAGGAGAGGAGGCAGTGCCACGGTGGGAGAAGGTGAGTGGAGGCAGCGCCGATAACTTTAAATGTGCTGGACAGACGCGCGCGCGTGTGTGTGTGTGGGGGGGGGGGGGGGGGGTTGTAGTGCCCACCCATCCAACCTGCTGGCCCACCCAAAAATTGTCTTCTGGCTACGCCACTGGTTCTCACACATTTTAATTTTCTTGCGTCAGTTCTCAAAGATATTCAAAGTTTGCCATCAGATGAAAAATTGTTAGAACAACAACAATTTCAATTTGTGAAAGCTTTCTTTGTAATTGGACAGCATGACGATGATAATGAAGATAAAGATGAAGATGCAAGTGATGAATCAGACAACACTATTTCTCATACAGATGATAATGACAATAATGATGATAAAGTACTCTTTGCTGTATGGAAGCAAGTGTTTCAGTTAGATAGAGATTCCCTTGATCAATACCTGCAGATCAAGTCAGAAGACATCAATAATACTGCAATCTGGCCTGATTTGAAAGAACTTTTTATCAGACTGAAAAATCCACTTTCTGCTAGTGCAGTCATTAAACATATTTTTAGCTATGCTGGATTTATAACTCAAAAGCACACTCACATGAGTGATAGTCATTTTCAAAAATGTAGTTTTACTAAAAGCAAAGTGGATTGAATTGTAGATCAGTAAAGTTATTCGGATAAAAACGTTAACAATTTTGCATTCATTGTACTTGTGGTACTTTTACTTTTTACTCAAAAAGTATTACATTAGTCAATACCTTTTTTTATTTTCACTGAAGTAAATTTTTAAATGTGTTTTTCATTGTACTTTTATTTTTACTTAAGTATTAAAATATACATTTATTTATACTTTTACATAAGTACTTTGACCTAGTACTTTGAACAACACTGAGGGGGTCATTTACAAAGGCGCATTAGCGTTTTTAGCACACGCTAAACACTAGAGACGCCCATATAGTCTCTAGTATTTAGCGCACGCTTATTTTTAGCATGTGCTAAAAACGCTACTGCGCCTTTGTAAAAGGACCTCTGAGTGTCTGTAGCTGCCTGGCTGTGTCTCGGCCGGGCTTACCTTGTCTAAAGATTTCTGTGTTTGTGTGTGTTTAAAGTTGGATCCAGAGTCTTATGTCCAGGAAAAAAAAAAAACGTGCACACAATGTAAGCCACAATTTGCCCAGAAGTGTTCAAAAAGGGTAAGTGATGGTAGGTATCATTAAGAGTGAGGCCAGGGTGTATCTGCTGAAAATAAGTTATGAAAGTTTGGGAGAGTGAGGATGATTGAGGGTTGTTTAACAGAAAGAGGAGGAGGGGATAACTGGGGGGGAGGGGGTGAGGAGTTATGTATGTTTAAAGAATTAACCATGATTATATGTATCTCTGGGAAAAGTATTGAAGGAATTGTGTGTGTCGTACAGGATGCATGCTGATGATATCCAATTCTTCTCAGTCGAAAATATGATCTGAGGGAATCATTTGATAAATTCTGAATTGGATGCCTCAGCATAAATTGTCTGGTTACCACTAGGTTAGTGCGGGAGCCCTTACCGCCACCTCAATGGGCGGCAGTAAGTGCTCCCCTCGAAATGGCTGCATGGCAAGTGGTTCCCTTACCACACCACTATTTCTTTTTGAGAAAAAAAAGACAGCCTTTTACCCGCTGTGGTAAAAGGGGCCTTAGCGTGCATCAAAAACATGCACTGATCCACAGCTTAGTAAAAGGACCCCTATGTATTTTGTGCTCATTTTTCTACACTGTTCTATACAATACAGATGGACACATTTCAGTGAGGATATCCTGTTTCCTGATGGGTTCATCTTAACTGTTTTTGTAATCTGCCTTGGGAAGCCTGGTGCTATAAAGATGGAAAATATTGAAATTAAATGGAAGTAAAATTAAACTCTCCTTTCATTGACACAAATGGAATCACATTGTCACTTAATCTGTGTTGTAGAAGTTTACATCTTAGATACACAAATGGTTTATTCTATTTTGAGCATGTTTCAGGGACAAGTGGATATATAAATCAAAATCAAAATAAATATTTTGTTTCATGCAGATCTCTATAAGCCCCTAATGCACTCCAACATAAATCCCTGCACCCAGCAACACAGCATAATTAATGATTGCACTGGACAATTTATAATCTTCACTTCCTTTGACCCCATGACGCCTGATCCACACCTACCTCATCTGACCACAATATAACTTTGTATCTGCTGTCAACCGAATTGGCAAACGCTTCTACGGTACTATGTAATGCACATTGAGCCTGCAAATAGGTGGGAAAATGTGGGGTACAAATGTAACAAACAAACAAATAAATAAATAAATAATATTTTGTTCTTGTGATGACGTATACTGTGCCAAAACTGAAAACTATTATCTCTTCTATCTGGTCGATAATAAAAGGAGCTCATTGTGAACATTATCCACCCTAAAAGGTTGTTTTGTGGCTGTACACTCAAGGAACGCATTAATTTTGAAGTATGCACATTAGTCCACCAAATCATTCACGGTGAAGCCCCAGCCTACATGTCTGACTTAATAGACCTACCACCCAGAAATGCTAAAAGATCATCCCGAACTTTCCTCAACCTCCACTTCCCTAATTGCAAAGGCATAAAATACAAAGCGCTGCACGCATCAACCTTTTCTTATATGAGCACGCAATTCTGGAATACACTACCATGCAACCTGAAAGCGATCTACGAACTAACCAACTTCCGCAAATTATTGAAGACTCATCTCTGATAAAATTTATTGAAAGGATCAAAACACATGAAGTCCACACACACTGTTAGTAATGCATCAATACATTCTCTTCGGAATTCTCATCCCCCTTTAATTTTACCACATTTATAGCTTACTTACAGAAAAATGTTATACCGAATGTTCTCCTACTATTGTTTTGTTGCCCTATCAGTTTCCCGTTGTTTCTTTCCATTGTTCCATTGTTCTTTTCCATTGTTCTATTCCCTCAACGATACTCTGACTTTGTCTTCGCATAACTCCTCACAATGTAATCCAAAATCGAGTTGTAACAAATTGTTTTTTCATCATCCACAATGTATTGTAAGCCACACTGAACCCGCAAATAGGTGGGAAAATGTGGGATACAAATGCAATAGATAAATAAATAAATACATGTGGAATTGTGATATTGAATAAATAAGTATATGTTTTTGTTCCTAGTCATGCATCCAAAGGTTATAAAATCCTTTCAAGAAAGCCAGTTAAGTTATTAGTGAAACATAACCACAGATGCATGGTATGGTTGCATTTTCAATATGGTAATACTAGAGCCCAGCTAAGGAACAGGTTATTTTGAGTTAGTCTTCACTGGACCAAACTTGTTTTCCTTGTGCCACATCAAATGCGTTCTGGTGTGCCAATACCTCCTCCACTGTATGCTGACGCTCCACAGTGGAAGCAACTAGCTAACAAGAGTCATCTCAAATAAGAACCTCACCCTATAACTATACCTCTCTCCCTACTGAACATGGGCTACTAACAGTCCAGACCAAACCAATACCAAAATGAATACAGTCAAACTCACTCATTCATCAAACACTATTCATCCCACTTGCAGAAAACAATATCATACCCATCCTATAGAATCACCAAAGACGGATCAAATACTCCACACCTCACCAAATGGGCAATAACCAAAATAAAGAAAGAATACCAACATGCGTACAACATCAACAAAATGGAAAGAAAGGTCACAACAAACACGCACCAACTAAGAAACGACAACTAACAAAAATCCACATGACACCAAACATAGAAACCCCATACCAAAAAATTCAAGTGGGTTACATTAACGCCAGATCCGTGGTAAACAAAACAACAACAGAAACAGACTGGATCATGTCAGAAAACCTTAATCTAATTTTCATCAGTGAAACCTGGATCCACAATCAAAAGGACCCCATAATCCTAGACCTATGCCCTCCAGGATACAAAATCACTCACTGGACCAGAAAGGAAAAGAGAGGTGGAGGTATAGAACTAATCTACCGCTCCCACTTCACCACCGAAACCACTGCCGAGTCCATTACAGCCCAACTTGAAATTGCCTCAATCAAAATCCACAACAAATCCCTGCATGATCATCTGAACTGCGTCCTGTTTTACAGACCATCCGGTAACTGGAACGAAAGTCAGTCAAATTTCACGGACTTCATAGCAAATTCTTGTGTAACTAACTCCAACATATTAGTACTAGGAGACATAAACCTTCACCTAGAAGATCCAAACTCCACCAATGTACGAGAATGTAAGGAATTCCTCTACTCATGCAATCTCAAATGGCCACACCTGCAAGCTACCCACATCAAAGGGCACACACTTGACCTCTTCTCACACAAACTATCCACAGACCACAACCTACTAATAACAGATATCAGATGGACAGAAACACCTTGGACCGATCACTACAAACTAAACATCCCTAAATTGGCGGAAAAAGGGATCATATCGTATACAAGAACACACAACCTATAGTACAAGAGGCCAAATAGACCCTAAAGCATTCTGGCAACAGATATACAACAACTACTACTACTTGACATTTCTAAAGCGCTACTAGGGTTACGCAGCGCTGTACAATTTAACATAGAAGGACAGTCCCTGCTCAAAGGAGCTTACAATCTAAAGGACAAATGTACAGTCAGTCAAATAGGGGCAGTCTAGATTTCCTGAAAGGTATAAAGGTTAGGTGCCGAAAGCAACATTGAAGAGGTGGGCTTTGAGCAAGAAGTGGACAGCACAAACGGACTCCATATGTTACCTCTCTGACTGGGACAAAAGATGTAGAAGCATACTAGACAAAATAGTACCCTTGAGAACAAGAACATCACGTAGATAAAACTCGATACCATGGTTCAATGATGAATTGAAAAAACTAAAAACACAATCCAGGAAACTAGAACGAGCATGGAAAAAAAAATAAAAGATGATCACACACTCAACACATAGAAACAAACACAAAGAAAATACAAAAATGCAATAAACTACTACTACTACCAAACCAAAATAGGACCAGACTACAAAGACATGAAGAAATTCTACCAACTCGTAAATAAACTACTAGACACCACCTGAGTCACCACAACCAATACAGACATCCCATCTGCAGACAAACTCGCTAAACACTTCAATGAAAAAAATAGTACATTTACACAATACACTTCCCAAGGACAACACTGACATCGAATACTTCATCAATGGCTTGGATCCAACCTTTGGAGAATACCCAGCGGACCGAACATGGTCAAACTTTGCTCTCCTCACCGCAGAAACAGTCGCTCATGCAACCCATAGGTTCTCCAACACCCACTGCAAACTGGATGTCTGCCCCAGCTATCTACTTAAATCCTCATTGCGTCCAAAACTCATGAGCCTTATTCGACCACATCACCTTGTATTTGTTATCTACCGAACTTGGCAAACGCCTTTATGGTACTATGTAAGCCACATTGAGCCTGCAAATAAGTGGGAAAATGTGGGATACAAATGTAATAAATAAATAAATTACCATCCAGCTGGATAGGCAGTGTCTTAAAATGTGGAGAATAAAGGATGTTTTATTTATTTTACTTTTATGTCCCACATTATCCCAAGCAAACTTAGGTTCAATGTGGCTTACATTTGAAAATCCAGTGAGACAGAATAATAGAATTCAGTCATATTTATTTATTGCATTTGTATCCCACATTTCCCACCTCTTTGCAGGCTCAATGTGGCTTACAATACATCATGAATAGTGGAAACATATAAGAAAATATACATTTAGTATTACAGAAGGATCTTGGGTAACATGATAGTGATAGAACATGCTAGTAGTTTAACAAGTAAATATTGTAAGGCAGTGCTGGGTATTTGTATAGGAGTTCATATTTGTTGATCTTTGTGGTATGCCTTGTTAAAGAGATGGGTCTTCAGTAGTTTACGGAAGTTAGTTAGTTATATCATAGGAGCAAGCAAGTACATGGATATGTCTGAAACATTTAACAAAGATGAGATTACCAAAATTCCAGCCAGCAGATGTACAGATCAGCAGGACCCAAAGAAGTCCAAAATAAGTTAAAAAAGCAAACAAACAAACAAACAAACACAAAAAACCCACAAACAACACAGTTTATACCTAATTGTTCAATCACCCTTAGGATTCACCTTTGGATTTAAAAAGCAAAACTATGTGCATGTAAGGACTGGATAAACGAATTAAAACAAAGTTTATAGCAAATGCCCTTTTATGTAATACTTGGTATCAATAATGAAACAGTGATGGAATATTCACACAGCAAGCAGCCTAAGCCAACATTTATTTTCCATTGAACATAATTAGCTTTGTATGAATGTGACGGATAGTAGTGTGCTGAACTGGAAAATTTTGTCACATTTAGACTGCCTCTGGACAGAACTTCTGCATGAAGGATGCCCCTACCTCATTAATCAATACATATCTGTGAAATAGTAGTAATAAAAAAAAGCAAGTACATTTTGCATTCCATAAACCAAAAGGGGGCAAGTTCTCACATGCCATCTTTTTCTTTTGATGTAGGCACACGAAAATAAAGATGTTAAATGCTCTGTTTCAACCTAATTAATGTTTTTTAAAACTGTACTTATAAATAGTAAGTCTGATTATTAAGCACCTGATTTTCATAACATGATGTCTGTTTTGGTGGCCCTTTACTAGAAAACATCTCTGCACGAATACAGGGAGTCTCCACAGCCAGCCCCTCCATATGACACAATGATTAAAATGTAGAACAAATTAGTACTCTAACCGATGAAACCAATACTTCCTCTGTGTACATCCGTATACTGCACAAGTCTGCATGTTTGAAAATATAAGTGAGATTAAATAAAAATGCCACCAAAAATAAAGAACGCCAACGCTCATAGGCTTGCTTGCTTTGTTTTGAGTGTACTGGATGATGGCTGCGCGGGGGAGTGGAAACAGAGATTAACCTAATTGGTTTCAACGTATTGACGTCACTTCGTCTCCTGTCTATTAAACCTTGCTCAATCTAACTTCTTTGGGTCCTGTCCCTACCCTTAAGAACTGACGCGACGTCTGTTGCTATGGGGGCGGGACCTGGCGAAGAATTAGAGAGGACGTCAACAGTCAAGCAGCAGTGTCGAGTGCTAGGAGGTTTAATGAGTTAGGAACCTCCCCCCCCCCCCCCCCCCCCCGCAGGATCCAATGTTATTAGAAGCGTTTGCCACTCCATTTCATTTTGTTATTGCTTTGCTCACGCCATCGGTCAGTGCCCTCTAGCTGTGACATTACGTAAAAGAATGATCTACCGCTATTTCAGTGGCCGGTGCGTGTGGTCAGGTGTAACAGCGACAGCTGGAACAGAGGTGACAGCACTACTCTAGCCCCGCCCCCTCAAAGTGTTGCTTGCGCAGTCTCGCCTCTAACCTCATTGCCTTTCTTTGGAGGCTCGACGTGGGCGTGGCTATCACGCTGACGTCACGGGGTGCAAAGCTTGCCTTGGAGCCGAGCTCCACGTTTATGCCACGATAGAGGGCAGAGAGCAGCTAAGACACAGAGGAAGGGGGACGGACAGCGCTCGGGACACAAATCGCTGGCCAAAGCAGAGGTATCGTCGGAGCCGCGGCCTCCAGAGGCGATATAGAACACGGATCATACCTTGGGTGGAAAGAGCAGGAGCATCAGTTCTCAAGGGTGAGAAAGAAAATATCTCCGGATGGCCTTTGGAGGTGGGAGCAGAAAGAGTTAGCAAGCAACGGGGGGGAAGGGTGCATCAAGAGGGTGAAAGAGAAGGCATCAACCCCCTTGCGACGAACATCAACTCATGTGGGGGGGGGGGGGGGAGGGACAACGAATGAAAGAGAGAGCATCCGCTCATGATGGAGGGGAACAGCAAGACAGAGTGTGAGTGCATCTGCTCCTGGTAGGTAGAAAAATAGACTGAGCCTATCAGCTCCTGGATGGAGCAAAAGAGTGAGAGTGCATCACTCCGGGGGGGGGGGGGGGGGGGGGGAGGGGTCGATGCCAGATAGAGAATGAGCATATCATCCTCTGAAGGGTACAGAGAGTGTGAGAGAGCATCAGCTCTTGAGGGAGTGTGAGAGAGCATCAGCCCTTGAGGGATGGGGATGGGGTGGGACATATGGGAAAGAGCGAAAGCACATGAGCCGCGGGATGGGAGCACAGAAAGAAAGAGAGAGCAATCAGGGGGGGGGGGGGTTACAGAAAGAGGGCGCATCAGCCCTTGGATGCTGCATTGACAGATTTGGTGAAGGGGTGGTTAATGGGTACTTGGATGGAAAATGGTGGGGTCTTCTTCCAGTCAGCCTACAGAAGTAGGTATTTGTTGAATGTTCAGGAGGAATACGAACAGGGCAGAGACTGTTTGATAGGTGTTCAGTGGAAGCTGTTGGGTGTCACTGCTGCCTGCATGCTTACAGATCTTTCCTCTCTTATCTAGGTGTCCTTCTGCTTCTTCCCTTGCATCTGAGTGTGCCAGGCTGGGCTCTATTAATAGTGTTAGGTCCTGCAGTTTTCCCAGAAGCTTATCAGGGCTTGTACTTCTTGTGCCACAGGTCACATCTTGAACTGAGTGATTTTCCACTGCAGGCAGGAAGTTTGACTTTTGCCATCAATGCTATTATCCTGCAGTGAGTGTGCTTTTGGTGGCTTATTATCTCCAGTGGACTAATGCAGCAGGGTAAAGTCATCAAGTGTGGGAGTGGGCAAGGCTGGTTTTAGTTTAAGAGGTGCCCTGGTGTAAACTGAAATTGAAGGAAATGACCGTGTTTCTGCTCCAAAAGCCTTCATCAGAAGTTGACCGCTGAATCCTCTCTCAATATATGAGTCAGAATAAAAAAAAAGTCGAAGAACTGTGCTTGTAGGTTGCAGCATTCACACATGTGTGTGTTTCCGAAGACGGCAAGTGTGACAAACACAGTTCTTTGACTTTTTGATTTTGACACGCATATATTGAGAGATGATTCATCAGTTAACTCCTGATGGAGCCAAAACACAGGCTGTGTAGAGTTAACGTGACTGGGACTTGTTTGATTACATCTATTTTTCTGACCTGTGGTCTCTTGATACTTTATATCCTTCCACTCCCTTGGCTGTTTCTTCCAGGTTGCTTTGTGGAAGTCTTTGGTTTTCTCTTTCAGTTTTTGTAAACTGAAATTTGCATCCCCTTCTCCTGCCTTCAGTGGTGGCAGCTGGGACACAACACCAACCTCAGTGGTGGTTGTGGCTCCAGCACAGCGTCCCCTTCTCTCTTCTACCCCGTGTCCCCTTCTCTGTTCTCTGCCCAGTCCCACAGGAGCCAACTTCTCAAAATGATTGAAGGTGCTAAAGCCAATGGAAATGACCTCTCCCTGGACACAACCTAGGAGTTTGTTCAGTGTTGGGAGTGCTCAAGCACCCAGAGCACCGGCTCCTATGCTCAGTCCCACACTTTCCTCCAGTTTCCTATCTCTCTTTTTCCTCGTGCCCACGTGGTGTAGAAGGACATAGGAAGGAGATGCCAACGTGGCAGTGCCCCCTTGTGTATGATGCCCCATGTGCCTGCACAGGTCACACACCTGGCCCTGATACTAGACTCTTCTTGTTATCCATGACATCCACTTTTTTTTTTTGTTACATTTGTACCCCGCGCTTTCCCACTCATGGCAGGCTCAATGCGGCTTACATGGGGCAATGGAGGGTTAAGTGACTTGCCCAGAGTCACAAGGAGCTGCCTGTGCCTGAAGTGGGAATTGAACTCAGTTCCCCAGGACCAAAGTCCACCTCCCTAACCACTAGGCCACTCCTCCACTGTTGCTACTATTTGAGATTCTACATGGAATGTTGCTATTCCACCAATGTGGCCGCGCAGGCTTCTGCTTCTGTGAGTCTGGCGTCCTGCACATACGTGCAGGACGTCAGACTCACAGAAACAGAAGCCTGCGCAGCCTTCTACATGGAATGTTGCTAGTGGAATAGCAACATTCCATGTAGAATCTCCAATAGTAGCAACGTTCCATGTAGAATCTCCAATAGTAGCTATTTTATTTTTGTTACATTTGTACCCCACACTTTTCCCACTCATGGCAGGCTTAATGCGGCTTACATGGGGAAATGCATGTGTAATACATTTTTTCTTTACAAATTAGTGTCCTCAGAGTTGTCTAACAGGATCATACAAATCAGCCATATATTGTGTGCTGGAGATATATATTATTCTGTGCTCCAGTGTTTGTGTTATAGTGGTTTTCTAGAAGATATCTTTACCTTTCAAGAGAGAGCCTGTGCCACATTATTTTAAGAAACTATTTTTGTTTTCAGTGAGTGCACAGTTAAGGAGTTGAATTTGTTACCAGATGATGTGGTCCAGGCTAGTAAGATAGCTAAGGTTTAAAATAAGCTTGGATATTGGATACTTTCTGGAGGTCAGGCTCATTAATAATTATTAGCCAGGTAGATAAAGCAGGGGCGTAGCTAGTTGGGGCCACGGGGGCATGGGCCCCCACAGATTTAGCTCTGGTCCCCTCTTATTTCAACCCCCCCCCCCCCCCCCCCGCTGCTGACCCTTCCCCACCACTTTTGACCCTGCCGCCGCCAGGTACCTTTTCTGGTGGGGGTCCCCAATCCCCACCAGCCAAAGTCTTCTTCAGCGCCGGTTTCTGGCACCTTCGCTGATCTGTTTCTCTCAGTCCTGACTCCTGACATCCTGCTTGCACGTCCTGTATGTAGCCCCGTTCAGGAGTCAGGACTGACAGAAACAGATCAGCGAAGGTGCCGGAGACCGGCGCTGAAGATGACTTCGGCTGGTGGGGGTTGGGGACCCCCTGCCAGCAAAGATACCTGGCGGGGGGAGGGTAAAAGTGGTGGTGGGGGTCAGCGGCTGGGGGAGGCAGGCTAAACTGTGCCCCCCCCACACACTTCAGGCTCTGGACCCCCCCTCCCGCCGAGGTCTAGCTACGCCCCTGAGATAAAGTAATTACTCCCTATTTCTGGGAGTGAACAAAAGAGAAAGGATCTCCCTGTTAAGAACTGCTAGCTAGTTCCAAGTGATCTGGAAGGGCCAATGGTTAGAGGCAGCGTCCTGAGCTTGATGTATTAGTGATCTGACACAGCACTGCATATCTTATTCCTGTGGGGGCAGCAATCCTCAGCTCACTTCTGCCAGTCTTGCTATTCATTCACTTTTCTATTTATTATTCTCTTTAAGGGGCCCTTTTACTAAGGCGCGACAAAAAGTGGCCTGCGCTGGTGTAGGTGTGTGTTTTGTACGCGCGCAGGTCAACTTTTCAGCACAGCTGAAAAAAAGGCATATTTTTTGTTGTGGCAGAAAATGGATGTGCGGCAAAATTAAAGCCAGTGTGCGTCCATTTTCGGCCTGAGACCTTACCGCCACCCATTGACTTAGCGGTAAGGTCTCACACGCTAACCGATTACCGCCGGGTGAGTGCCACGCGCTAGAAAATATTTTCTACTGCGTGTTTTGGTCGCACGTCAAAAATAGAATTACCACCCGGGACACTCGGTAGCTAGGCGGTAGTTCCAATTTGGCACACGTTGGGCGCGCATAGGCACCTATGCGCTTTAGTAAAAGTGTTCCTAATTCTCTTTAAAATATTTTATATCTTTATTTATTTATTTATTTTACAGCACTTATACCCCACAATTTCCCACCGCTGGCAGGCTCAATGTGGCTTACAACATTTAAGTAGCAAACAGGCGAGTGCAATAAATGGAAAGGAATAAGTGGGACGAAAAGGTAAAGGGATAGGAAAGAAACGTAGGTAAGTCCGCAAGATCACTAGAGGGGTCGGAGTCCAGGAATAATTGAGGCAAGAAAGGATCTTTAGGGTAAGCTTGCCCAAATAAGTAGGTCTTGAGAGACTTCCTGAAAGTCAAATGATCTTGAACCATTTTTACCGATTTAGGTAACGCATTCCACCAATGAGTTCTGACATAGGAAAAGGTGGAAGCCTATGTGGTTTTATACTTGAGTCCAGAACACGCAGGGAAATTGAAGGTTTAAGTAAGAACGAGCAGTTCTAAGTGAGTTTCTTGGTGGTAAGTTGACAAGGGCATCCATATATGCTGGGGCTGCTCCATAGAGGACCTTATGAACTAGGGTACAAATTTTAAAAATTATACGCTCCTGTACAGGAAGCCAGTGTAGCTTCTGTGTTGTTCTTGTCTCATTGCTCATTCAGCATACCTTGTAGTTCTCAATCTGTTTGTGGCATATCCAGCTGATTTTGCTCCGGAGGTTTCTTGTCAGCTGTTGTTGCTTTGGGATGACTTGGAGTACAGCTGTGTCTTCATTGTGTATTTTGGTTGTATCAGGGTGTTCTGATGTTCTTATGTAAATTGAAATGGACTATCAAAATATGTCAGACCAATAGTTCATTGAGCCCAACATCCTGTCTCTTAACAGTGTCAATCCAGGATGATCACTTCCCTGTTCTCGTTTGCAGACGTACCATAAGTTGATTCTTGTCTGCTTAGCTAATACATGTTAATGAACCTGACTTCTAGAAAGTTATTGTAAATCCAGCTGTGCTATTAACTGTGTCCGCATACTTTGGAAAAACATTCCACAGCTTAATTATGCATTAAAAAAAAAAAAAAAAAAAAAAAAATATATATATATATATATATATATATATATATATATATATATATATATATATATATTTTAAGTGTTTCTAGTTGCTAGCAACATTAGTTTCTGGGAAATTAATGTGATCTGAGGTCCATGTACTTTAATTTGCTAGAGGACAGTGAGCTCTGTATTGCTAGCGATGTTATCACAAGACGACCTATCACCTTACAAGAAGCTGTTCCCCTGCAGTGTGCCAACAAAGATGTGCAGCCCTTTGTGTTAATTTGGGCTCTTTATTAAACAATTTTGGGTGCAGTGGTTGGTATGGAGAGGCTTGTCTGTTTTCCATGATGCTTTTATTAATGTGCTGTGTATCTTGCTGCTATTGAGAATAAAACCACTCAATATATACAAGTAATCCAGTATTTTGAGCAAGATGGCTGGTTTACTCAGTCCGTAGAAATTGTAGTTCAGCAGACCATGCATTTTAAATTTCTTACATACTGCAAGTTTTCGAAACAGTGTACATTCAGATGCAGTTGGCATTTTTCGGTCCCTGGAGGGCTCATAATGTAAGTTTGTACCTGAGACAATGAAGAGTTAAGTGACTTGCCCAAGATCACAAGGAGCTGCAGTGGGATTTGAATCAGGTTCCCCTGGTTCTCAGCCTGCTGCTCTAACCATTAGGTTACTCCTTCATTCCCCACACATTCATGCCCCAGGCTGACTGGTTATAAGTGACAATATTAGAGACATTCCTCAATTTAAAACTTGCACTAATGAACACATATTTAATTAAATCTAAATAAATTAGGTGAAGATATCAGTATTTTTGGTGGCACTGAGATTTGGCTTGCTGACTCTGATGCTATGGGGTATGCAGTCAGCAATGGTTGTTAGGCCACAGAGTGGGGTCCTGATTATCGCTTGAGACTTGTTTGCTTGGAAAGAGATGGCAGAATCACTCTTAACACTCAAATGTTCTCATTATGTGTAATAGGTGCTGAGGTGTTTGTGTATTCCTCCAAAACATGTCAATAGAGACATTTATCTGTTTTTAGAATGACTGTCTTTGAATTTTGACCATGTAAAATTAATTACTCTTTAGGTGATTTCAACACGCATATGGATGAGGTACCAATACCTAGTCAGGTTGGAGATTTCCTTACATCAATATTGACATTGGAGCATTTACAGGTGGTGAATTCTGCCACCCATGTAAAAGGTCACCTTTTACATTTTTAATTTTCGTGCAGTGAGAAGGTTTGACACATGTAACTGGATAAGTACATAAGTATTGCCACACTGGGACAGACCAAAGGTCCGTCAAGACCAGTATCCTGTTTCCAACAGTGGTCAGTCTAGGTCACAAATACCTGGAAAGCTCCCAGAAAGCTCAATACATTTTATGATGCTTATCCCAGAAATAAGCAGTGGATTTTCCCATGTCAATTTAATAATGGTCTATGGACTTTTCCTTTAGGAAGCCACCCAGAACCTTTTTAAACCCTGCTAAGCCAACCACCTTTACCACATTCTTTGGCAACGAATTCCAGAGTTTAATTACACATTGAGTGAAGAAACATTTTCTCCAATTCGTATTAAATTTACTACTTTGTAGATTCATCGTATGCCCCCTAGTCCTAGTATTTTTGGAAAGCGTAAACAAACGATTCACGTCTAACCGTTCCACTCCACTCATTATTTTATAGACCTCTATCATATCTCCCCTCAGCCATCTCTTCTCCAAGCTGAAGAGCCCTAGACGCTTCAGCCTTTCCTCATAGGGAAATCGTCCCATCCCCTTTATCATTTTTGTCGCCCTTCTCTGTTCCTTTTCTAATTCCACTATATCTTTTTTGAGATTCGGTGACCAGAATTGAACACAATATTTGAGGTGCAGTTGCACCATGGACCGATACAAAGGTATTATAACGTCCTCACTTTTGTTTCCATTCCTTTCCTAATAATACCTAACATTCTGTTCAGCGCTGCGTGCGTCTGGTAGCACTATACAAATGTTAATAATAATAATAATATTTACTTTCTTAGCCACTGGATCACACTGAGCAGAGCATTTGAACGTATCATCAACAACAACGCCAAGATCCCTTTTTTGTCGGTGACTCCTAACGTGGAACCTTGCATTACGTAGCTATAATTCGGGTTCCTCTTTCCCACATGCATCACTTTGCACGTCCTCACATTAAAAGTCATCTGCCATTTAGACGCCCAGTCTCCCAGTCTCGTAAGGTCCTCTTGTAATTTTTCACAATCCTCTCACAATTTAAGAACTTTGAATAACTTTGTGTCGTCAGCAAATGTAATTACCTCACTAGTTACTCCCATCTCTAAATCATTTATAAATATGTTAAAAGTCTGTGCCAGAGCCGGTGGCAGGAGGCGGGGCTGGTGGTTGGGAGGTGGGGATAGTGCTGGGCAGACTTCTACGGTCTGTGCCCTGAAGAGCACAGGTACAAATCAAAGTAGGGTATACACAAAAAGTAGCACATATGAGTTATCTTGTTGGGCAGACTGGATGGACCGTGCAGGTCTTTTTCTGCCGTCATCTATTATGTTACTATGTTACTATGTTAAAAGCAGCGGTCCCAGCACAGACCCCTGAGGAACCCCACTATTCACCCTTCTCCATTGAGAATACTGACCATTTAACCCTACTCTCTGTTTTCTATCCTTTAACCAGTTTTTAATCCACAATAGGACTCTTCCTCCTATCCCATGACTTTCTAATTTCCTCTGGAGTCTTTCATGAGGTACTTTGTCAAACGCCTTTTGAAAATCCAGATACACATTATCAACCGGCTCGCCTTTATCCACGTGTTTGTTCACCCCTTCAAAGAAATGTAATAGATTGGTGAGGCAAGATTTCCCTTCTCTAAATCCATGTTGGCTTTGTCTCATTAATCCATGCTTTTGAATATGCTCTGTAATTTTGCTGTTTCTTATTATTTTCAGTCGGTTCCTTCTTCCATTTTCTGAAGGATTTTCTTTTAGCTCTAATAGCTTCCTTCACCTCACTTTTTAACCATGCTGGCTGTCGTTTGGTCTTTCTCCCTCCTTTTCTAATACACGGAATATATTTGGCCTGGGCTTCCAGGATGGTATTTTTGAACAGCATCCACGCCTGATGTAAAGTTTTGACTCTTGCAGCCACTCCTCTAAGTTTTTTTTTCACTGTTCTCCTCATTTTATCATAGTCTCCTTTTTGAAAGTTAAATTCTAACGTATTGGATATCCTGTGAGTACTTACTCCAAAGCTAATATCAAATCTGATCATATTATGATCACTGTTATCAAGCGGCCCCAACACCGTTACCTCCCACACTAGATCATGCGATCCACTAAGGACTAGGTCTAGAATTTTTCCTTTTCTTTTTGGCTTCTGTACCAGCTACTCCATAAAAGCAGTCCTTGATTTCTTCAAGGAATTTTACCTCCCTAGCATGCCCTGATGTTACATTTACCCAGTCAATATCGGGGTAATTGAAATCACCCATTATTATGGTGTTGCCCAGTTTGTTAGCCTCCCTAATTTCCGATAACATTTATACATCCGTCTGTGCATCCTGGCCAGGCAGACAGTAGTAGACTCCTATCATTATTTGATTCAAGGCCTTCCTTAACGTACAATGCTACCCCTCCACCAATTTAATCCACCCTATCACTACGATATAATTTGTACCCCGGTATGACAGTATCCCACTGGTTATCCTCCTTCCACCAGGTCTCAGAGATTCCTATTATATCTAATTTTTCATTTAGTGCAATATATTCTAACTCTCCCATCTTATTTCTTAGGCTTCTGGCATTTGCGTATAGACATTTCAAACTATGTTTGTTGTTCCTATTTGCATCATTGTCACGTTCCTCACCTTCACATCCCTCATCTTGATCCCGGTTGGGCCCTTCACGCCGCCATAGCAATTCGGTGCTCCCCCGTGGCCTGCTGACGTCAGACGCTTGCCTGGGACCTCCCGTTGTTAATGCCCCTGCACGACGCTGCTCTCCTTCCCAGCGTGATCCGGCGCTCCCCCGCGGTCCTGACGTCAGATGCTTATACTATTTCTAGGAACCTTCCCTCTCCCTCGTTGCTTCAGCTTCGACCCGGTAAGCATTCTGTTTACTGCCGTCTTGCTTGTGTCTCTGGTGTGAGACCTTGCTTGTCCCTGGGTTGCTCTCTTGTCTGCTGCCTGCCTGTAAGACCTTGCTTATACCTGGATTACTCTCTTGTCTGCTGCCTGCCCTTATGACGCTGCTTGGACCCGGTCTACTCTCTTGTCTGCTGCCTGCCTGTGAGACTTTGCTTATACCTGGATCACTCTCCTGTCTGCTGCCTGCCTGTGAGACCTTGCTTATACCTGGATTACTCTCTTGTCTGCTGCCTGCCTGTGAGACCTTGCTTATACCTGGACTACTCTCTTGTCTGCTGCCAGCCCATACGACGCTGCTTGGACCTGGTCTATTCTCTTGTCTGCTGCCTGCCTGTAACACGTTGCCCGAGCCTGGTCTACTTTCCCATCTGCTACCTGCCCGTGGCCCCGCCTCTTGTCTCTTTGTGTAAGTCCTGTTGGCCGCCCGCACCTGGGGGCTCATCTCCCGGGGAACAGCGGTCACCACAGGTGAACTTTGGGGTTGCTCGGCTGCCAAGCAGAATCCGGGACTGAAGTCCTTGTACTCGGGATCACTGCTCGGCACAGGGACTCACAAAGCTGACAATCATGCTCAGTACTTGACTGTATTAAATTGCAATGTTTTGTCTGATTTTTATTTAAGGACACCTGATCTACTATGGTCTGTTTTGCAACCTCACTATCGGGATACCCTAGCTTCTCTGTTTTGGTGATATCTTTAAAAGCTACTTTATTCTGAACCATGCGCTTTTAAGCAACTGTCGGCCTTCCCCCCAGTCTCTAGTTTAAAAGCTGCTCTATCTCCTTTTTAAACGCTGATGCCAGCATCCTGGTCCCACCCTGGTTAAGGTGGATCCCATCCTTTCGGAATAGGCTTTCCTTTCCCCAGAATGTTGCCCAGTTCCTAACAAATCTAAAACCCTCCTCCCTGCACCATCGTCTCATCCACGCATTGAGACTCTGGAGCTCTGCCTGTCTCTTGGGCCCTACATGTGGAACAGGTAGCACTTCAGAAAATGCTACCCTAGAGGTTCTGGATTTGAGCTTTCTACCTAAGAGCCTAAAATTGGCTTCCAGAACTTCTCTCCCACATTTTCCTATGTCATTGGTACCCACATGCACCAAGACAGCCGGCTGCTCCCCAGCACTATCTAAAATCCTATCTAGGTGATGTGTAAGGTCCGCCATCTTTCCACCAGGCAGGCAAGTCACCAGGCGATCCTCATGTCCACCAGCCACCAAGCTATCTACATGCCTAATAATCGAATCACCCACTACAACAGCTGTCCTATCTCTTCCCACCTGGGCAGTAGCTCCTGGAGACACATCCTCGGTGCGAGAGGATATTGCATTCCCTGGTGTGCTGGTCCTGTCTACAGGATTACTTCCAGCTTCACCAGGGCGATGCTGTCCTTTTAGGAGGCCTCCCCCTTCCAAGTCAGCACAGGAGCTGCTAGATTAGAGGTGGGACTTCTCTACAACGTCCCTGTAGGTCTCCTCTATGTACCTCTCTGTCTCCCTCAGCTCCTCCACTACTCAAGAGAACGGACTCATTATATGAGACCTAGGAGCTCTTTGCATCGAGCACACACATATGACATCTCACCAAATGGGAGATAATCATACATGTGACACTCAATGCAAAAGACTGAATAGCACCCTTCTCGTTGCTGGACTACTGTCTGCATCTTAATATTATAGATTTGTTTAATTAAAACTTCTTAAGGCATTAGGGATATTAGATGAATATAATGATCTTTTGACTGTTGTAATTTGAAATTTATTTAGGGTTTGCTTCTTAGAAACTAATTAAATGTAATTCAGACTAATGAAAATTGAAAATTCCCCTCATTGTGTGCCTTGGTTGAATCATCATTTTAAAATTACATTCAGATATTTGTTGCAGAATAGGGTTGCACTTAAGCATTTTGATAGGGACTGTTCTAATCTACCTCTAGATCAAGAGGCACTGCAGAAAGGCTAGCCGTTTAGGAATGAGGGCCCCTAAAGAACTAGACATTGAGCAGTTAGTCAACTGTGGGAATCCTCCTTAATCACTACTACTATTTAACATTTCTAAAGCGCTACCAGGGTTGCGCAGCGCTGTACAATTAACAAAGAAGGACAGTCCCTGCTCAAAGGAGCTTACAATCTAAAGGACAAAAAGTGCAGTCAATCAAGATTGAGGCAGTCTAGATTTCCTGGATAGAGGTACAATGGTTAGGTGCCGAAAGCGACATTGAAGAGGTGGGCTTTGAGCAAGGATTTGAAGATAGGTAGGGAGGGGGCTTGGCGTATGGGCTCAGGGAGTTTATTCCAAGCATAGGGTGAGGCGAGGCAGAAAGGGCGGAGTCTGGAGTTGGCGGTGGTGGAGAAGGGTACTGAGAGGAGGGATTTGTCCTGTGAGCGGAGGTTACGGGTAGGAGCGTAAGGGGAGATGAGGGTAAAGAGGTAAGGAGGGGCTGCAGATTGAGTGCATTTGTAGGTTAGTAGGAGAAGCTTGAACTGTATGCGGTACCTGATTGGAAGCCAGTGAAGTGACTTGAGGAGAGGGGTGATATGAGTATATCGGTCCAGGCGGAAGATAAGACATGCAGCAGAGTTCTGAACGGACTGAAGGGGGGATAGATGGCTAAGTGGGAGGCCAGTGAGGAGTAGGTTGCAGTAGTCAAGGCAAGAGGTAATGAGAGAGTGGATGAGAGTTCGGATGGTGTGCTCGGAGAGGAAAGGGCGAATTTTGCTGATGTTATAGAGAAAGAAGAAACAGGTCTTGGTTGTCTGCTGGATATGGGCAGAGAAGGAGAGGGAGGAGTAGTTGCAGTTATTGCAATAGCACATCAAGTCCTATGGAAAGAAACCAGTCATGTGATGCCAGGACCCATTGGCGTTCTAAAGAATTACAGGAAGAAAAATGTTGGTTGAGACAACTTGGCCACAGATGGTGCAAGAGAGAATAGCCAGACTATAAGATGGCATATAGTAGTACCATCCTATGTCAAGAAAGAGAAGAGGTTTTTTAAAATTTGGAGAAAAGACCTTAGTCAATCCTGGAGTCAGCTTGGTGGGACACCCTGGAGCAGAGGAGAAACGTGACCACCTCCGCCAAGCACATCACATGATCTCCTCTTTTAGAGGTTTTAAATGTGAATTATATATGGCCGTCTGGTAGTTTTAATGTAAATCTCAGAGTGTAACCTGTTAGACGTGCATCAATAATGTTATGAAGTGAATATATACAGTGCAATCCGCTTAAGTGCAAGGGTCTGGGACCAAAGAAATACATGCAGTTAACCAGAGCGTGCACTTAACCGTTGCGACCCAAAGAAGCTTGACATCTGATAAACATATGTACAGTACTGTTTATTATACTGTGATAAAGTCACATCCAGGATAGTTGGGTTAAGGCAGTTTCAGTCTGAAATACAAGTCCCAGAAGGCATTGCAGGCAAGGAGCCAGAGGGTGAGATGAAGAACCCGGATTGGACTCCTAGCTGCAATCGGGGAAGACATGGTATGGACGTGGGGAAGCTAATGGAAGGAGAATGATTGGTGTGGTAGCTGAAGCTAGGGATTGATTAGGCAGGTGGGAAGGAGTCCCAGCAGTTCAGTTCAGGAGAGAGAAGCAGAAGGAGAGAAGCAGTTGCAGGCTGAAAACCCTTGGGCAGGGAGATCCCTAAAGTATTTGCAGGCTGAAAACCCTTGGGCAGGGAGGTCCCTAAAGTACTGAAGCAGGCTGAAATTCCTTGGGTAGAGGGAGTCCCTAAAGTATTGAACTCTCCTGAAGGTAAAGAGGATAGAAGGTAGAAACTGCTTCTTGGTGACTGAACTGTGATGATGAACTGAAAGAACTGTTTGTCTTGGGAATTGAACTACTGTTTATTGTGCACTGGATAAAGAGCCCAGACTGGAGCTGACTGTAAGCCTGTATTGAGTCCTGGTATGTGCTGATAGCCTGCTGCTTAAAGGGGACTATTTGCCACTCACTTTCAGGTGGCTTATATGTGCTTAAGATTGAAGGTGGATGCTGCTGTTGGAACTGTGTACTAGAAGCCTGTATGGAATAAAAGTCCTTAAGATTGAAGTTACTGGTGGACATCTATTTCTTCAATGTACCGGGAGCCTGTGGCTGGAGGAGATTGTTCTATCCTTGGCTGCACAAGAAAGGTACCTGGTTACAATAGGTACAGTATACAGTCTCCGTTAACTGACGTTATACAGTCTCCATTAACTGACGTTAGGCTTACTTGAAGTAATCAGTCATAGTCCTCTGTACACTATTGTGTCTGTGAGTTCCATAGACTACGTCTGCCAGACGGTTAAAACTGTCATAGCACTGACATCCAGTGGCCTCCAGATAAGCCTGCACGGTGTTGAGACTCTCCATCGCTCTTGCAAAAGTGACAGGAGGTTGTTGAATTTCGTCAGCATGTGCCTCACTGCTCATTTCATCATCTGTTTCATCATCAGCCGTTGCCTGCGTGTAGGCGCATATCTCGACATCAGTGCTGTTGTCAGCTGTTTGTAGATCGTAATCAACAGCTACGTAGTGATGAAACTCCTCTTGAGTAACACCGGTTGGGATGTCAATAGCCTGTTCATCTGACATGTTTGCAACAGCTGCATCTGTTTCCTCCCTCTCCACATCCTTAACAAAGCTTGCCTGCTTATAGCAGCTCACAATGGTTACTTGTGTAATAAGATTCCAGGCTTCTTTCTGCATATGTAGGGAATCCAACAGTGATAGATTACGAGCCAGTTCAACAGCACGTTTATCCTTGCCAGTCTGGTCATCCATAACGCTCATGAGACGACGTAGCACAAGAGCCCGATAATGTTTTTTGAAATTGACTATTATGCCCTGATCCATAGGTTGTATCAGAGAGGTAGTATTTGGTGGCAGGAAGACCACCTTGACATTAGACAGCCTGACATCATCACTGTGTGCAGCACAATTATCATAAAGCAACAAAATCTGACGCTTTTGTGCCTGCATTCTAGTGTCTAACTTCTTTAGCCACTGCTTCCAGATTTCCCCAGTCATCCATGAATTTGCATTAGCCTCGTATGACACAGGAAGTCGCTTAACATTCTTGAAGCAATGGGGCTTTTTGCTCTTTCCAATGACGAGTGGTTCCAACTTCTCACTCCCATCCATATTGCAGCAAAGGAGGATCGTCAGTCGGTGCTTTGATGTTTTACTTCCTGTAGTTTCGGCTTGTTTGAATGCAAGTGTTCCATCAGGTATTGCTCGCCAGTAGAGACCGTTTTCATCAGCATTGAAAATGTCAGGAGGTACAAACTCGTTCAAGATGGTAGGAAGAACCGAAACAACCCAATTTTCAGCCAGTGGCGTTCCTAGCCTGGCTGACACCCGGGGTGGATCGTCGATGTGGCCCCCCCCCCCCACCCCGGCGAAACTACCCCCCCCCCCCCACCGGTGCAGTGCGACACCCCCCCCCCCCCCCCCCCCCGGTGCATTTTTACCTGTTCGTTCAGCCAGTGTTAAAAACTTTCTTTCACTTATTCTGCCTGTGGCAGTTAACCAATGAGATTTCAAATTTATTGCCCCTTTGTCACGTGCCAATCGGCTTCCACATTCCGTGCGTGCGCTTATGTGGAGTCTTTCCTGCAGAGGAGCGGTCTTAAACCATGCATATAAGCGAATCTTGCTCAGTGGTGCGCTAAACCGAAGTTTGTCCCCATAGAAATTGATGGTGCCAAAAACGGGACTGAAGTACGGCATGCAGTTAAACAGAGCATGCGCTTATCCAACGTGCACTTAAAAGGAGTGCACTGTATTTGTATTAAAGGCTTGGAGATCATTCGTGCTATTTTAGAATTAATGAAGGAAGTTCTGCAGTCATTGAAAGCTGCATCTTTCTGTTTGGTTTGACGAGGTATGCAACAGGCCCTTTGTTTACAGATGTTGCTGTTTTTGGTTAATGCTTTTGTTGAAAACAGAAAATAAGTTAAAGCAGATGGCGATTCCCTTCTGTTCTTAATAGAATTTCACCTGATTTCTTTTTCCCATCCAATTTCAAATTTCCCTCTTTTGGGAAAAGTAATAAGGTGGTGGTAGATAAGAAGTTAATGAGTTATATGGAGGCAGAAGGACTGTTAGATAAATGTCACTCTAGTTTCCAGGGTTTCCTTTCCATGGAACAGAAATGGTACTTGTATCCTTTCTGGATGAGTTATGGTATTGTGATGAAGGTCAGATAGTGATACAGTTAACTACATTATGTTGATTGGTTGGAAGCTGTGACGGTGTAAAGCCATGAGACTACCACTAGAGGTCGCAGCAGTCATTTTGTAAAAGGAGCTGTAATTAGCCGAAGCAAGTGGGCCCTTCTTCACATTGAGGGTGGGAGGAAGGGACATTGGGATTGTGGGGGATGGAAGTTAACTGGGCACCTGCCAATATTCAGACTGGTGCCCTTTTTGCTGTCCCAACTTTAACTGTTTAATGAATTGGTTAGTATATGCCTGCTAACCAGTTAAGTCCAGGCTCCTCCCAGGCTCCACCCACGAACTGCTCCTGCACTAACCAGACAGTGCAGGGCAGTTTGCGGTGATATTCAGTGGCACTTGAATATCAGCACGTAAGCTGTCACTAGCAATTTAACCAGACAGGAGCCTCTCCTACATGGTTAAATTGCTTTAAATATTGGGCGGTATTTATTTCTCTTTTGCTAGATTCTGTGGATGGCTGGGATTACATAGTAACTTGGTGGAGACTAGAAGAGGCTTTTTTGTGGAGCATCCCCCAATCGTGTCAGTTTTAAAAATAGTGAAGTAATGTGTGTTGGGAAGGCTCCATTTATACCTAATATCAGCAAAAGAAGGAAAGGTGCCCTCTGAGAGTAGCAAGATATTACCCAGAGTGGCACAACCCTTCTGGGACCATAGATCAGAGCTCGGCAGGTGCATACCGGGGTGGAGCACCGTAGAGCTCTCTAGTCCAGCGCAATAGTGTCGCAACAGTCTAATCATAAACTGCAGTGAACCGTAGAAACCATGAGAAGCAGCCAATAAGGTTGTCAGTTGCAGCAATTCAGCAAATAGCAAAGTTCCGTATCCAAGATGTAATTGAGAAGCTCAGGAAGCGGGGGTCACGTATCGGCCCAGGAACCTCCAGAGATTGCACAGAATCTTTCAGTTCTTGTTCAGAGTCACACACCTTTGTCAAGCCATTATGAAAACTTTGACCTGGGCCGGGTATTGGATGGAGAAGCAAATACCTTGATTCACCAGCTGAGAGCAGTATGGGGCCATTACCCGGCGCCGCACAAACAAGTCCTTGAATAGCAAAATCTTGCACCCTCGGCTCTCCAACTGGTATGCAGTCCGGTAGCCACGCAGGATGGTCATTTTATCCCCATAATTGAGGAAGCGTGCTATCACCACCCGAGGATGGTCCCTGGCCTGTGCTTGCTCCACCAGGAAACGAGTGGTGCTCTCAGCCAGACCCAACTTCTCCAGGAATTCTTGCACAAAGGCCAAAGGCAGGTCCTTATCCGGGATATCCTCAGGTAGGCCCATCAGCCACAGATTATTCCTGCAGCTTTGATTCTTTTGCTCATCCAAGCACTCCTCCAGCCTCGCCTGTTGCTGTCTCAACGTCACCAGCTGACCCTGCAGGTCGGAGGCCTCCACCTCTTGCGCAGTAATTCTGTGCTCAACCTCCATAATTTTCCCATCCTGAGTTACCAATGTTTCTTTCATCTCATGGAGGGTGGATTGCAGCTGTGACATCCTGTCCTCCAGGATGACTTTCACATACTAGGTGAGGTGCCGGGCCACTTCCTCCAACATGATCAGAATGGGCTGCTCGCGCTCTGCCACCATCTTGGCCTCTGCCGCATGCGGCTTGTCCACTTCACTTTTATGTGACTTGCTTGACATTGCAAAGTTTATGAAACAGGCCCACAACAGCTGTAGAGGTTCTGAAGGCGACTACTGCATCTGCATGGAAATGTGCACGAGTAGGGATGAGTTTAAAAGAAAGTAGCGGGTGGGGAAAGGGAGCTCCTGTGGAGTAGATCACGCTCGTACTGTAGTCATCACATGACCAGACTTGGCCATTCTGACAGGAATTTCTAGGTTACATTTTTTAAAGGTAAGACTGTCTATTCAAGAGGTTTTGGGGAGTTTCTGGAGTAATGTAAATTTCAAATGTGTTTACTATATGATTTTATTTAGCTTTTGTTTGGTATATTACAGGCATTTATGCATATTTATGACCCTGATGCAGGTACGATAGCCAAAACACAATCGCAGTTGGATCTCATCCATATTCTATCGGGGCTGACTTAACCATTGGACCAGGTGAGGCACTGTCTCATGGCGCTGGTGATAAAGGGTGCCAAAATTCCTAGTCTTGACCTTGGTCTAATGTTTAAAGCCTTCTCTTCTCCCTCCTGTCTGGGGGTCTGGTACCTCACTCTGTCTCCCCCCCCCCCCCCCCTCTCCCACCCGCAGGTCCGGCATTGCTCCTTTTTCGTCTCTTTTCCTGTCCAAGCAGTTCTCTCCACCTTGTGCGAGTTACCGGCAGCAGGCTGCTTTCGACTAGGCCCTGAGTCTTTCCTCTGCCACTTCACCCCCTCTGTCGTGTCCCACCCACAGGAAATTGCATCAGAGAGGCAAGACCCAGGGCCTGACTGAAAGCAGCCTGTGTTCAGGCTGCTGGTGGTAACTCACACAAGCTTTACAGAACTGCAGGGGAGGTAAGAGGGAAAGAGCAGAAGCAACAATGTCGGACTTGTGGGGGAAGGGGGGAGGAGGAGAAGGAGAGAGATGCCAAATCTGCTAGGAGAGAAGGGCAGAAGCGATGTAGGGGAGGGGGAGGTTAAGGTTGCTAGCCTGATGCAGACTGGCTTAGGGCACCACAATCCCTTGAGCCAGTCCTTATGCCATTGTATGTATTGTTGAATAAAAGTTGTTGGAAGACATTATCCCTTGGTTCTGTGTCTTTACTCAAATTACTTCATTGGTTTATGACATTTATCCTCTCTTTAGTTCTGCTTATATAAATACCTAAAAATCTGTGAGGATTCTTAAGTTTGCTATATAACTAAGTCTGGTAACATAGAAGCTTTATGTCTTGGAAGGTTTTTGTTGCTTGTTTGGGAATTGGGAATAAGACTATTTCAGAGTGTATTGTGAATTATCTTTGTGTAATTAAGCTGTGATCTGTGGGAAGATGAAGGGGTGTTGGGTGGGGGGGGGGGGGGCAGAGATGATGATCAAGTCTGCTTCATTGCTATCCTTATCCATGGCCTGTAGCCAGTAACAGCTGTGGGAATGTAAAGAAGCCCTACTTTCAGGCACAAAATACTGGACATTTTGGGGACAATTCTATAGCTTGGCATCTCCATTGAGGCACACCAGTGTCACATGCTGAGCACCAGTTCTCTAACAACATCTGTTTGCCAAGGTATCATTATAGAATACTAGCATAAACTCAAATTGGTGTACCTAAATTTAGGCGCAACCATTTACACCAGCCAATGGAAGGTATAGATGGGTAGCTCAAATGCACCATGTAAATTGCATAACTTATAATATTCTATGAGTTACATGCATGAGCTGGAAAGACACTCAAGCCCACCCATGCTCCACCCATATATATGCTTCACTTGCAGTAAAGCACTATAGAACTTAGGCTTGACCTGTTAGAATAGGCTCTAGTGCCTTTGTGCCAATGTTGGTGCCTTTGATACATAAGTATAGGCAAAAATATCACACAAGCAAAACAAATTCAGTTGAAAATCATCACTACGTTTCCGTAGACATGCAGTGTTACTCTAATTGATCTAAGTCAATGCTTATATAAAAGTGGAGAAAAAAAGACCTCCGAGTCTACTCCTTTGCTCGTGTCAGCTATGCAAAGCTAGAACAAATCTAAAACCATCACGGGGCAGGAAAAAACTGCACTTGTAAATAACAAAATCAAAGCGAGTGAAAGCTGCACCAAACAGCAACAAACATGAAAAGAACCAGCCAGTTTTGGACTTACCTTCAGACATAACACAGGTGCTCTAAAGTCCACTTCAGCATAGTTTGTCCACCAATACCCGACTGGGAATTCCTGTTTCATCTTAGCTGCGTCAGGGGAAAAAAAATCCTGTTTCAGAACAACAGCACACTTTGGCTATTGTGGAATGGCTTTTGATATGTTGGCATACCTCTTGGCATTATGGTGTGACTTTCTGTAGATTGGTCTTATTCTTAGTGGTTGGTATGACTTGGATGTGGTAGCATAGCTCCTGGTAAATTAGAATAGCTTTTAACTGTGGCATGCTTCTTGACTGGTTGATGTGACTCTTGTTGGGTTGATGGCATGACATGTGAATCCTAGTATTAGTGACATATACTACATGTTACAGAGTTTGCCTCTGTTGATGGGAGTTTTGTCATGATTCTTAACTTTGATGGTGTGTGAGGTATATGTGGTATCCTTCTACAAGTGGCAAAGTCATTGCAACTCTGCATCATTTCCCTTTCATCCTTCTCCCAAGTCCCACCGCATGTAAAAGTGATAGTTTCTACACCTCTTCCTGCGCCCTCCACTTTCTCTGAATACTTTTCTTCTTTTCAGTATAATTGAATGCTTAGGTGTTTCACTGAAGCTCTAACCTACTGACCTTGCTGTTTCAGAGTTCTAACTGAACGCCATGTATCTCCATGCTGAAGTTGTGATGCTCCTGGTCCTGATGGCTTCCTGGGATGTGCTTCCTGCAGTAGGCAGCTCAGAGACCTCACTGCCTCCCATCACTGCATCCTCTTTCATGCAGGATATCTTGCACCGCTATGGCGACAATGAGACATTGTCTTTGCAGCAGTTTAAAGCCTTGCTGAATCGTCTTGATGTGAGAATAGGACACAGAAATCAATCTGTGTTGGAGAGGGAGACAAGGAACATTTCCCGGGTAAAGAGGTGTTCTGTGTTACACTTCCTATGCTGTTTGAGGAGATGTGAGGAGGTACACTGTGGATGAGATTAATGTACAGAATCGGGGTTTTCAGGTCATACGCTGAATAGTGTTTTATTGCACAGTAACAATTGGGACTCTGTCTTTGGTGTTAGGGGCTGAGGGGTGTACACCAGTGTTCTTTTGGCATGCTGTTCAGATGTAGGAATACAGACACACAGTTTTAGGGTGGAAGTTATTGTGGGCTACTGTTAAGATGTGTTATTTTACCACTAATTCATGCTATTTTAACACAGGCCCCACTTTATGCAATGAGACCCAGTTACTAATAACTCAAGTTAACAGTAAAATAATGTGTCTTAATGTCACATGATGATGATAACATCCCTTCTTAATCCTCTGCTTTGGCAATGGTCTTTACATCATCATGTCCCCAACGGGTCAAATGCTGAGGCGTTAACATCCCTCACTTTCTGCAGGATGAGGCAAAGAGGTGCAGCAAGGCTCTTTCTGATAGCTGAAATTAGACTGTGGAAAGCGCCTTGGTGGAAATGAGATGTTTGTGGCATGACCACTTGCTGCAGAAGGTTAAACAGATAGATTGTGTGTTGCAGAACAGTACATGCTGTGCCAGAGTTCAAAAGCCAGTATTCCCTTATTATAAAGTCCTGCATTATAATTTAAGACAAATTTTCCTTACTCAGTGGCAATGTCCAGGACTCTGATTCCCAAGCTTGGTCTTGTAGTACGGACAGATGGGACAGGAGTTTGCGGCACCCTCTTGTGGATAACTTTGGAAAGGAAACTACAGCTATAAATACAATGGCCTGTGGTTATCAAACATATAAATGGCAAGTGACCGACTCACCTGCAAATGCACAGACTTCCCTCTCTGTCCCGCCCTCGTGTCAAGACGTGATGACGTCAGAGGGCAGAACAGAGAGGGAAACGGAGTCGGACGCTGCCGCTGGAGCCTGGAAACGAACATCGCGCGCACCAACCTCCACCCCCCCAATCCCGCCGACGCTCCCGCCCCCCTCCGTATCGGGCCCCCTGCACTGACCTGACAGCGCCTCACCTCCGTGTGGAAGCGCTGCAGGCAGCAGCAGAGCGATCTGCTGCTGCCTGCAGCGCTTTCACACGGAGGTGAGAGGCGCTGTCAGGTCAGTGCAGGGGGCCCGGCATGTAGGGGGGAGGGAGCGGCGGCGAGAAGGGTAGCTGGAAATCTCGCCCGTTTTAACGGGCTTAACGGCTAGTAAACTGACTATAGGGAATGACACCGATCCCCAGAGAATCTCATCTGCCCATGCAAAGCTTCTTCATCCTGAGGACTGTTTCTGACTTCCTTTTTCAAACCAATAATTCTGCATTTCGAAATTGTTGTCTTGGTATTGTGACTTATATACTAGTGGAGAATAAGATCTCATGGTAGTTCATTCCCAACCCACTTTTCCTTGTCCTGCAGTGTTTTAGCTCCCTGGAAATGTTCGCTGTCCACAACTTGAGCGAGAGCTCCCATGTGGATGCAGTAGGTTTCCGGCAGCTCTGTCCCACAGTCTTGCAACAGCTGGAGACCGGAGCCTGTTTGTCTGTGAATCGGGAGAACACGGAGTCCGAAGAAGGGAAGCCCAGTTCCATCGAAGGTGAGGAAAGCAACTCTGACTGTGGGGAATGGTGGTGGAGGTGGGGGTGCAGTGCTACTGCTGATGGTGGGTGGGAGTGAGTGAGAGGGATGTGTAAGCTGCTGATGGCAGGGGTGGGAGGGCAATGTCACTGAAAATGGGCCATATATGAAACTAGAAATCTTTATGTGATGGGGAAGTCAAGTATAGGTGATGTGGAAGGTGGTATATGGCAAGGCCAGTCATGCACCCTTGTGTCAGGGAGCAGGAGTGGTACATGGCAGAGCTGGTGGAGTTTGGAGAAAAGAGCAGCACAGTAGCAACCAGTAGTCGTAGGTAAAAGCAACCTTTGTATAATGGTGTTGATAAAAACACAATTGAATTTGGTGACATTGTGAAGTACATATTGTGCTCAGCGAGCCCTCTGTAGGCAGCCTGTGGAACAGTTAGTGGCTCAATTTAAGGTGTAATCTGTACCCTAGGAACAGTATTAATTTATTCCTGATGCAGGCATTATATATGCCGAAACATGGGTGTAATTTTTCAGGCTTCAAGCTTTGTAGAGGGAGTTACAGTAAATTTAATACGAATTGGAGAAAATGTTTCTTCACTCGACGTGTAATTAAACTCTGGAATTTGTTGCCAGAGAATGTGGTAAAGGCGGTTAGCTTAGCGGGTTTAAAATAGGTCTGGACGGCTTCTTAAAGGAAATGTCCATAGACCATTATTAAATTGACTTGGGGAAAATCCACTGCTTATTTCTGGAATAAGCAGCATAAAGTGTATTGAACTTTTTTCGGGACCTTGCCAGGTATTTGTGATCTGGATTGGCCACGGTTGGAAACAGGATGCTGGGCTTAATGGACTTTTGGTCTGTCCCAGTGTGGCAATACTTATGCACTTATTTGAGAGATGACTCATGAATGAACCAGTGTATTAATAAAAGTTGCTTTTATCTACGGCTACTGGTTGCTACTGTGCTGCTCTTTTCTCCAGATTCAGCCTTTGCTGCAGCCACTCTTTCTTGTACCCAGAGCTGGCAGCATGCCTATGTTACAGGGAGCAGTATGAGACGGGTCAGACTTAGGTTATGTTTGCAGGCTCTTGATGCCATTTCTTCTTGTTCTGCAGTGTGGGGTTTTGGGTTTCTCGCTGTTTCAGTGATAAACCTGAGTTCCCTCCTTGGAGTCTTCATCGTGCCTTTCACCAAGAAGGGGTTTTTCAGCCGTGTGCTGACATTTTTCATCGCCTTGTCCATTGGAACTCTCCTCTCTAACGCCCTCTTCCAACTCATCCCGGAGGTGCAGTAACTATCGACTGGGGGGGGGGGGGGGAATCTTGGCCCAGAGATTATCTGGTTTCTGTCCTTTGCTTTCTCTCTCCAGACCCTTTTTGATCCATCAGAGCGTTGGGACTGAGGTCCTGTCAGATTTACTGTTTTGAGGTTGCCTCCGCTCTCCCAATCGCTCTCCTCATACACCCTCACAAAAAAAGTGTTACGAAATGAGAACCTGGTGATCCCGAGGCTCTGATGAGCAACTCCTACCCAATGGATCTCTAATTTTTGTAAGTTTCACAGTTTTGGAGCTGCGGAAATCGCTCTGCAAAGATTCAGGAGATTTTTTTTACTGTAAAACTAGTTCTGCAAAATGTTTTCTGGTGACAGTGACTACCCCTCCTCTCCTCCTGCCCGTCCCTCTCGCCACACCTGTTAGTCCCTCTCTTTCAGAAGATCTGTGAACTGTTTCTTTCCCGGTTGTTGCCTGTGTCCCTTAATGTCTCTCCTTTACTGTCTTTCCTGCCACTGTCAGCAGAACTTGGTTAGGGCAGAACTTTCTTAAGGCAGAGTGTATTTTCTGCTCCAGAACTGTACCTTTCATTAATTGTTTTGGTAATGGCAATGAGAAGGGAATTAAAACTGCTCTGGAAAGATTTACACTGCCTTCCCTGCCCCCTATCTTGGCTGCAGGTAGGGGGAGGGGGATGCAGTGTATGACCTCTGATATTGTCATTGAAATACTCTGCAGGAGCTGCTGCTGCAGCAGCAAAGCAAAGCGTGAACTCTGCAACACTCACTTGGGAAAGGAGGGAGAATGGTGCTGAGAATACTTCGTTAGAGTACCACAAATAAAGGAAATTGGTACTGACTGTGCCCCCTGAACTCTGCAGACAGTAGCACAGCAATCCCAGTTTAGCTTTCCCAGACATTCTCATAGTTAAAACAAAAAGGCCCCTGTCATGCCAAGCACAAGTTCCTGCAGGGTATCACATGAAAATGAACTTTCAATGTCTGATCTGTAAAAGCAAATTTTTTAAAATTTGGAATGAAAAAAAAAAAAACGAATCACTAACCAATATATTCTCTCTTTTCTCTCTGTCTGTGGTTTTGGGCCTTGCCTCTTCACTTCTCCTCGGGGGGGGGAAATGAAAATTGGATTGTACCTTTTGCTGCGGATGCTGTGGGGGTGGGGGTGGGGTTCAGTGTGGGGTTATGGCATGCTCTGCGTCACCATCATCTCGCTCTGCTCCTTGGTCGGGGCTGGTGTTGTCCCCTTTATGAAGAAGACCTTTTACAAGCGTCTGCTGCTCTACTTCATAGCCCTGGCGATTGGGACGTTGTACTCCAATGCTCTCTTCCAGCTGATCCCAGAGGTATGGAGCCACTCCACCCATATGGACACGCACAGCTCTTTATCATGGTGCCCTTATAGATGTGGCTGTGTTGTATTTGTGCGTCTGCATATATGCATGCGAGGGTCTGGGTCCTTTTGCGCTAAGGAAAGAGCAGAGCAGTCACAGACCACCTGCCTAGTGCAGGGGCACAGAGGCACTTAGGCCCTCATGATCAAAAGCAAACTCCGGCGCTAGAGGCTGTTAACGCCATACTAGCGCCGGAGTTTGCAGCCGACCCATGATCAGAGCCCTCGAGCCAGTGGCGTAGCCACAGGTGGGCCTGGGTGGGCCAGGGCCCACCCACTTAGAGCTCGGGCCCACTCAACAGTAGCACACGTTTAGTGGTAGCTGGTGGGGATCTCAAGCTCCGCCAGCTGAGGACTTCCCCCTGATGGTAACTAAAACGCTACTCTTTACGATACCTCCATCTGCACATGCTCAGTTTTCAGCGCATGGCTGCTGCAGACTGCCAAGGTGGAAAGAAGCGTTTTCTCACCAACTGAGATATTTTTTTTGGGGGGGGGGGGGGGGGGGCGGAGGTAGAACACTTGGTGCCCACCCACCTCTTGCCTAGGCCCACCCAAAATCTGTTGTCTGGCTACGCCCCTGCCTCGAGCGCCTGAAACAACACACTCGAGGACTCTTAGCGCAAGTAGCATGCAAATGCATGCTAAACAGGGCTTCTAGCGCAATTAGCTTGCAAATGCATGCTAATCAGCGCTTAACGCATTCATCCCCAATGATCAGTGTCCAGCGTGCCAAAGATTGGGTTGCTGGCTGCGGCAAAATCAACGCCAGCTCCGAGCTGGCGTTAGATTTTGCGGATCATTGGAGAGGAATGGTGAGCCCTGTCCAGCATGCAGTTCGGGCCTCGGCAGGCTGTTTGACAGGTTTGGGCTTTTGACAGCCCAGACAAGTGCGGGAGGATTGTGCTGAGCGCATGCTCAGGCGCAATTCTCCCGCACTCAAACATGATAATCAAAGATAATAGCGCTGCTTAGATTTGCATGCATTATCTTTGATCATCGATGCAGAAAAGCCCTGAGCTGTCCCAGCGCTATTTTTAGAACGCTGTTTGGAACAGCGCGGGGCTTTTGATCATGAGGGCCTCAGACTTCTGCCTTATGCTGTCCTGTGTATGAACACTCGCTTCTCCTGCAGAGTCTGGCTTCCTCCCAAGGGGAGGCTTGGAGGGGAATGCTCCTTCCTTTGCAGCAGTGCACCCTGGAGGAAAGTGTAATATCTACCCTGGAAAACAAAGGATAGAGGGTAGGGTCCCACAGATGATTTCTGCTGACCACATGTTGCACAGCACAGTCTTCCCCATGATCCTAAGACGAGAAAATGCTCTTTCGTTACTGTAACATGGTGACATGGGAGATCCAGTGCATCAAAGAACAGCTAAATATGAAATAAAAGACTGAAGCCCCCCCCCCCCCCCTCACCACTCCAGAGATGCTGGCCTGGAGTCCTGGGAAGTTGCTGCCATGACTCAATACCATACCTGTGTGTGGCAGTATCAGTTTCTGACCCATCTTATACAGGCATGGGTTTGTAAAGACCTTGTCCCGCTCTGGTCCCACACCAAATCTGAATGTAATTCAAGCCCAGTGTATCTCTCCCTCACGTGCACAAGTATATGCTTTGTCTAGCACATTCACACTTACTTGTGCTCTTCCTTTCTCTCTCACACACATTCAGTTATGTTCTCACTGTATCTTATATACACATCCTAAGTCATACTCTCTATCTACACATAAAATCTGCCATGCTCTGTGTCCACCACTTATTTTCAGCTGCGCTCTCCTCAGTCTCACGTGCACACTGTCTCTCACACTCCATTCCTTTCTCACATATTCTTTATTTGAGGAGCAGGGGGACTGTATTTGTCTCACTCTCCCTCTTTCACTCCTCCACAGGCCTTTGGATTTAACCCTCTGGAGGATTATTATATCTCTAAGTCTGCGGTGGTGTTTGGGGGCTTCTACCTCTTCTTTTTCACTGAGAAAGTGCTGAAGATGATCCTGAAACAAAAAGATGAGGTAAGCTGCCTTGCGCCTGCTGACCAGGAGAGGCCCTGGAGGTGAGGGAAGGGAGGGAGGAAGGCACCTGACATGTGGTATGCTTGGGATGGACCAGTGGCATAGCCACAAGTGGGCCTGGGTGGGTCGGGGCCCACCTACTTTGGACTCAGGCCCACCCAAAATTGTGACACTCTTGCTGTGGCTGGTGGGGATCCCCAAACCTTGCCAGCTGAAATTTCCTCTCTTTGGGCAGACCTCGCTCTTCCAAATGTTAGCCAGCAGCACTTGCCTTGAGCTGAGACTGAGACCGACCCTTCTGCAAATGTCCAGTTTTCGCACATGCAGAAGCACTGAGCATGCCCGGCCTGCCAGTAGCAGCATTAGTTTGAGGCAAGTGTTGCTGGCTGCCGTTTGGAAGAGTGCTTGTTGCTTGAGGAAGAAGAGGAAATCTTCAGCTGGCAGGGTATGGGGAATCCCCACCAGCTCAAATATTTAATATTCGGGGTTTGTGGGCAGGGAGGGGTGGAAAGAGGAGCAGAGGGGCGCTAATTCCATGCCCATCCACCTTGGGCTCAGGCCCACCCAAAATTGGCCATCTGACTACTACGCCCCTGGGATGGACTGAAGGCGGACTGCTTCTCTTCCTGTCTTCTGGTCTGTATGGAAAAGTAAGGGTCACTCATATGAAGACTGCAAATGACCGGATCTTTCTGCCTTCAATGCAGGGTCCAATGCAGCCTGGTTAGAAAAATATTGACTGAAATGAAATTCCCCACAAAATGTAAGACTTTATGGATCACAGGACATTTTCCCATGCCTGGAGTAGCACCGACAACATTAGGACACACCTAGACCTATAAACATTTTAGGTGTTCCTTTTTGACTCAAAAAGGTGTTTCGACCTACATATTGCATCTATTATTAAAGTTATTATTTATTTATTTATTTATTTATTTCAGGTATTTGGTGTACCGCCTTTTGAAACATCTTCAAGGCAGTTTACAAAGTTCCATGCAGCATTAACGGAAGGCAAACACGTTACAAAATACAAAGTATATAGAATTAAACGCAGAAGGCAGGGATTGAAATTGCACAACCATAAATTATCCTTAGACAGAAGTCATTTCATTAGATGAGTTAGGTCTTTTGTTAATGAACCGTTCCATCATAAATTAATTCAGTTCACTGGTTCTTAACAAACTTGATTATGGTAACTTTGTTCAATGGCCTACCTAATTACACCATTAATCGATTGGAGTCAATCCAAAATACAGCTGTTGGTCAAATTTTCAATGCTCCCTTAATAAATCTATATGACTCCACTACTGAAACAAGCACATCGGCTTCTTTGCTCATATCACATTTTTGGCTCATAAGGCATTTTACTCAGGATTGCTTATTCCATATTGTCCAAGTAGAGCATTACAATCTCAGTTTAAAAATCGACTAGTAATTCCTCCTATTGCTTGTGCGAAACTAGAATCCACAAGGGAAAGGGGATGGAATTTGATATACTGCCTTCCTGTGGTTACAATCCAAGCGGTTTACATATTTATATACGAGTACTTATTTTGTACCTGGGGCAATGGAGGGTTAAGTGACTTGCCCAGAGTCACAAGGAGCTGCAGTGAGAATCGAACCCAGTTCCCCAGGTTCTGAGGCCACAGCACTAACCATTAGGTTACTCCTCCACAAGAAAATCCGCAAAATTTCTTTCTGGCCCAGTCATTGTGGAATTCCATCCCTTAGGATCTATGGACTGAAACACAACTGGGACATTTAAAAAAAGGATTGAAAACTTATTTTTTTTTTTTAGGGTAGATTTTTCAGGATCAGGAACGGTTTCAAGCAGTGGGGGTTTTATTTATTGGAAGTTTGTCAGAATGTTTATTACGACATGCTGTATGTGTACTGCCTTTATTTGAGCTGGACCGTCTATGTAAACTACTGCTACTATAAATCATTTCTATAGTGCTACAAGTCATACGCACGCTTTTGATTTGGTTGTTACCTAGAAGGGTGGTATATATCAAATGTCATAAATAAAATAAACAAATACCTCTGTAAGAAGGTTTGAAACCTGTTCCTCGTTCACCTCGAAACAAAGCGCTCTTGTTGAAGATTTTGCTAAACAAGCAGTGCACTGTCGGGAACAAACAGAGTACTGGAGAAACTCTGGATGAGGCAATTTGAGGACTTTAGCGGGATTATCTGGGGAAGCGCTGGCATCTTTATGTTAAGTATATATATATATATATTTTTTTTTTTGTTACATTTGTATCCCATGCTTTCCCACTCATGGCAGGCTCAATGCAGCATGGGGCAATGGAGGGTTAAGTGACTTGCCCAGAGTCACAAGGAGCTGCAGTGAGAATCGAACCCAGTTCCTCAGTTCCCCAGGACCAAAGTCGACCACCCTAACCACTAGGCCACTCCTCCCTCCACTGGTGCTACTATTTGAGATTCTACATGGAATGATGCTATTCCACTAGCAACATTCCATGTAGAAGTTGGCCCTTGCAGATCACCAATGTGGCTGCGCAGGCTTCTGCTTCTGTGAGTGTGAGTCTGACGTCCTGCACATACGTCAGACTCACAGAAACAGAAGCCTGCGCAGCCTTCTACATGGAATGTGCTTGTGGAATAGCAACATTCCATGTAGAATCTCCAATAGTAGCAACATTCCATGTAGAAGTCAGCCCTTGCAGATCACCAATGTGGCCGTGCAGGCTTCTACATGGAATGTTGCTAGTGGAATAGCATCATTCCATGTAGAATCTCCAATAGTATCTATTTTATTTTTGTTACATTTGTACCCCATGCTTTCCCACTCATGGCAGGCTCAATGCGGAGGGTTAAGTGACCCTGTGCCTGAAGTGGGAATCGAACTCAGTTCCTCAGTTCCCCGGGACCAAAGTCCACCACCCTAACCACTAGGCCACTCCACTAGGTGGTAGATTTAACTGTTTGTACTAAGTTAAGTTTGAAAGTTAGCTTGTTTGAGCATTTGTTATTTGATGTAGGATTTTTTGATATAAGAATTTTTTGTACTTTCATTCACTCTATTCTATATTTTGAACCAGTATTTTTTTCTCCAGCAGGTTGGAGTATTTTATACTGATTCTTTTTTCCCTTTAAAGAACCTATGATAATAGCAGACTCCCAAGATTGATTGTGGTTTGAAAAATACTGTATGTATAGTTCCCTATCGGGAGATTTGAGGCTCATGTTTTTTAATGAATTATGTATAGGAAGAGTGAATGAGGTACAGTTTTCAAACTATCTTATAGAGATATTTGTATACTTTTGTAGTTTGGTATCCCATAGGGGTAGACTGTTGATTTCTAAAGAAAATCAATCGTGATTTCCTGCTGCTGGAAGGTTCCCTCTATTGAGGGGAATTTTGATATTACTGCTTTGCTTTCATTTCCTGCAGTACACAGTCCACCATAGAGTAAGCTCATATTTATAGCCGCCCCCACCCCCCCCCCCCCCAGGCTGATCTCTTTTGTGCTTTGCTGAGTTGGACTTTTTGTTCAGATCACCCTTCCACAATGAGAATTTTTCATTTCTTATTCTTTGTGGGGTGGGTGTACACAGACCATAGCCCCTTTTGTTCCTTGAAGCGCTCACTGGCAGGCTCCTCTGTTTGTTTGTACCTGCAGCATCAGCATGGCCACAGTCACTACAGGCCAGGGGGCCTCGTCTCCAAGAATGACCAGGAGGAGGGCGTTACGGAGAAACTGCAGAATGGGGACCTAGATCAAATGATCCCTCCTTTGAGGAATGGTGAGGTAGAGAACAAGATCCCTACTGGAGACCAGAAGGTGGTGATGGGATCTCTTTCTCTACAGGTAAGCACAGTCCTTGGCATCAGATCAATACAGCAAGGAGAATGCACTGGAAATGACAGGGGTGTTGCAGGGCAGGAATGAGGTACATTGACAGTGTTATTTGTGTGGATTGCAGTACTGGAATAACAGGCAGTGCAGCAATGAGGTACGCTGCTAGAGCCGTATGAAAAGTACCAGAATAACAGGGGTGTTGCATGGCAGGAGTGAGGTGCATTGGCAGAGGTCGATGAGAGGGAGGTCTCAGTACTGGAAGAACAGGAGCAAAGTGTACTGGTAGAGCCGTGTGCATGGGGATGGGTGTTTTAGTACTGTAATATTGGAGTAGGCTATAAGGGAGAAGAGACATGCATTGTTAGAGAGTTGAGGGCGGGGGGATTCAGTATTAGAATAGCATGGTCTGGAGGAAAGTGTGTCAGCAGAACTCTGTATGTGGGTGTGTGGGGGGGAGGTCAGTACTAGAACAGTAGGGGAAGAGCTCTGTAGGTGAGTCTCAGTACTAATAACAGAGGTGCTGCAGAGCAGGAATGAGGTACATTAGCAGAGTTATTGGGGGGGGGGGGGGTGTCTCTATAGGAATAGCAGGTGGTACTTTGGGCAGGGGTAAGGTGTACTGGCATAGCTGTGTGAGATTCTGATATATTCTGTTAGGATTTGCAGGGATCACAGAGTGCCTGCTTTTGGCTGAAGGGTACTCGTTACTCTGATATCGGCACACTGGCCTGGATGATCACCCTCAGTGATGGGCTCCATAATTTCATTGATGGGCTTGCAATTGGAGCATCCTTCACGGTATCAGTTTTCCAAGGAGTCAGCACCTCCATCGCCATCCTGTGTGAGGAGTTCCCACATGAGCTGGGTATGTGACGATTGTGGACAGCAGTGCTGGAATGAGAGAGGTTTGAGGCACATGATAGGGTTGTGTGTAAAACAAGGAATGCTTGTGGAGGGAGGAGTGTAGAAGATGGAGTTGGGAGGGGGATGGTAGAGGGATTGGGGTGGGAGAGGGAGAGGAGAGAAGGGGGGATGGGATGGGATTTGATATACTGTCTTTCTCTGGATAAAATCAAAGTAGTTTACATATTATATACAGGTACTTATTTTGTACCTGGAGCAATGGAGGGTTAAGTGACTTGCCCAGAGTCACAAGGAGCTGCAGAGGGAATCAAAATCGGAGTTGACAGCGGGTCACACGAATGTATGACGCTACATATAACACTAACTGAAGGCAACTCCAATACACATAACTATCCACATATCAGGAGGAAAGGGACCTCAGAAAGCGCAAAGAGTTTTTGTGTCACTTTTCCATGTGGCTTAAAATAACTACTTTTGGCGACCGCTCAATTCAATTGCCCCCACAGTAGACTGTGTGGGGGCAATTCTATAACTGCATCTCCAGATAGGTGCCCCGATGATGCGTGGTGAGACCCTGTTCTTATAACTGCATCTGGGTGCCCATATTCTCTTCTAGAACATCATGAGGGGCATAATCGAACGGGGACGCCCATCTCTAAGGGCGCCCCGGCAAAGGGGCGGGGAAACCCGTATTATCGAAACAAGATGGGCATCCATCTTTCGTTTCGATAATGCGGTCGGGGACGCCCAAATCTCAACATTTAGGTCGACCTTAGAGATGGCCGACCTAAATATTGAGATCGCCGACCTTAGAGATGGGCGACCTCGGTTTTCACCGATAATGGAAACCGAGGACGCCCATCTCAAAAACGACCAAATCCAAGCCATTTGATCGTGGGAAGAGCCAGCATTCATAGTGCACTGATTCCCCCTCACAAGCCAGGACACCAAGCGGGCACCCTAGGGGGCACTGCAGTGGACTTAAATTGCTCCCAGGTGCATAGCTCCCTTACCTTGGGTGCTGAGCCCCCCAAACCCCCCCAAAACCCACTACCCACAACTGTACAACACTACCATAGCCCTTAAAGGGTAAAGGGGGGCACCTAGATATGGGTACAGTGGGTTTTGGGTGAGTTTTGGAGGGCTCCCATTTACCACCACAAGTGTAACAGGTAGGGGGGGATGGGCCTGGGTCCGCCTGCCTGAAGTGCACTGCAGTACCCACTAAAAACTGCTCCACGGACCTGCATACTGCTGTCATGGAGCTGGGTATGACATTTGAGGCTGGCATAGAGCCTGGAAAAAAATGTTTTTGAATTTGGTTTTTTTTGGATGGGAGGGAGTTGGTGACCACTGGGGGAGTAAGGGGAGGTGATCCCCGATTCTCTCTGGTGGTCATCTGGTCAGTTCGGGCACCTTTTTGAGGCTTGGACGTGAAAAAAAATTGGACCAAGTAAAGTCGGCTAAATGCTCGTCAGGGACGCCCTTCTTTTTTCCATTATCAGCAGAGGACGCCCATCTGTTAACCATGCCCCCGTCCCGCCTTCGATACACTGCCGACACGCCCTCGGGAACTTTGGCCGTCCTTGCGACGGAAAGCATTTGAGGAAGGGCCAAGTTGGCTTTCGATTATGCCGATTTGGCCGATCTTGAGAGAAGGATGCCCATCTCCCGATTTGTGTCGGAAGATGGGCGCCCTTCTCTTTCAAAAATGAGCTGGCATCGCAACCTGCTATTGGTGCATCTTACATTTACGTGGCCAGTAGCGTATCAAGGGCGGGGCGATGGGGTGGTCCGCCCCAGGTGCAGGTAGTAAGGGGGTGTATGGAGCAGTCGCGCAGCTGTTGGCTCCGCCGGTCCTCTGCCCCCTCTGACGTTACTTCCTGTTCTGGGGCAGGAGACCGGTGGAGCCAACAGCTGAGCGACTGCTCCGGCACCCGCTAGCTAGGACGAAGGGTGGTGGAGGTGAAGTGCCTTGGGGGCTATGGGGCGAGAGGGTAAGCGCCATACATTCACATGACCAGCTGTCATCTCCGGTTTTGATTCCCTTTGCAGCTCCTTATGTACCTGTATATAATATGTAAACCACTTTGATTTTATCCAGAGAAAGGCAGTATATCAAATCCGATCCCATCCCCCCTTCTCTCCTCCCCCACCCCAATCCCTCTACCATCCCCATCCCAACTCCATCTTCTACACTCCTCCCTCCACAAGTATTCCTTGTTTTACACACAACCCTATCATGTGCCAGTGTACGTGAACACAGGTACACCAGCCATTGACCTGGAATGAGTGCAGCTGGGTAAATGCAGCAGGGATGAGCGTAACTTACAGTATTCTGTGTTACACATAATTGGCAGCTCTGCCCATGCTCCACCCCTACCTGTAACCCTTCCGCCCAGGGCCGGTTTTAGACATTCTGGGCAGAGGGCAGAAATTAAGGAGGAGTCCCCAATCCCCTCTGTTCCCTCCCTCGATTTCCCTACCTATCATTACTACCACACATAAATAACCTTAAATGACTTTTTCACACAAAACAATTACAGAGCAAGGGATCACAGATTAGAAATATGAACACCAGAATGGAAGTGGGAATCCCAAGAAGTTAAACTCGGCAAGTAGTGCAACACTGGAGAATTAGAAATGCACTTCATTTTCTACTGAACACAATCAGTGGCATAACTATGAAGGGGGAGGGAAGAGGACTTAGACTGCCCCCCACCCCAAATAAAAAATTGAACATCTCCCTTGCTGTGGCTGGTGGGGCTCCCCAATCCTGACCAGCTGATGACCACCTTCTTCTCCTCAGGTCCAGCGACCAGAACTTTCCAAGCTCTTTAGTTAGCAGCAGTATTTCAGAGCTGCTTCCCCCTCCCCACACCTGCTCATCTTTTACACATTCATGAAATCTGAATATGCGGGGTGGGGGGGGGCAGTGGCAATTTGGGGATAGTGCCTCCAGCTGCAGAGCTTGGAGTTTTCTGGCTGCCAGACTGGAGGAGGAGGTTTGGTGGGGCTTGGGGGATCCCTGCCAGTTCAACAATTTATATTTTGCATTCTAGTGGGAAGAAAATTTGGTGCCCACCCATTTTGGCCTCAAGCCCCCCCCCCCCTCCCTCCCCTAAATCAACCATCTGGTTATGCCACAGAATACAATACAAAAACCATCTGTGATGCACATATCCTAAAATTAACATTCCAGTTAGTGAATTCAAAATAGAACACTTTTTCTACCTTTGTGGTCTGGACATTTTGTTTTTCCATCATCTTGGTCCCAGGTTCTCTTTTTCTACTTTCTTGTCTGTCTTCTGCTAATTCTCTTTCCAGTGTCTGCTGTCAATTTTTTATTTTCTTCCCACTTGTTCCCATTCCCTTTCAACTATTTCTTTCCTTTTCTGCCTCTTTCCACTCAAATTTCACTCTCTGTAACTCACCTCTCTTCTTTTCAATTTTCAGCTACCTAACAATGTTCCATCTCCTCTCCCATTTCCCATCTCAATCCTTTCCCAGTCTTCTGCTTCCTTCCATCTACTCCCCATTACCACATTTCTATCTCTATACTGACTATTCACCTCTCACCCGTCTTCTTGCCACCTCCCTTTCACTTCTTCCACACGGTTTCCACCATTTCCAGAATCTGTTCTCCCTCTCCATTCTTGTAGCCCACCCCAATCTCATTGCCTGATATCTCCCTGTCCCTTTCCCTCCACCCCCTAGCATCTTTCTCTCCCATTTCTTTTCCCTCCCACCCCACCATGGGTCCATCTGTCCTCCTCTCTCTCCATCATTACTCCCTCTCTTTTCTGTTCTTCTTCCCCCTCCCTTCATATAGCATCTCTTTCCTTCCTTAGTCCCATTGTTCAGCATATATCCCTTCCTTCCACCCCCAGACTCAACATTTCTCCCTCTCTTCCCTCCCTCCCAAGCCCCTGTTCCAGCTTCTTTCTCTTTATTCCAGAATGCCCTCCCATCCAGCATCTCTCCTTCCTTCCACACCACCCCGGGTCCACCACCTCTCCCTTTCTCTTCACAACTGCCCTCCCATCTAACATATCTTTCTCCCTCCCTCCGCACCATCCCTAGGTCCACCATCTCTTCCTTTCTCTTCCCAACTGCCCTCCCATCCAGTATCTCTGTCCCCCTCTATTGGAGTACAACGTGATCCAATGCTAACAACTTAGCAAGACATATCACGCTATAGTTTGCCTTGAACCGCCAAAAAGAGGCAAACCACAGCGTTCACTATGAGAGTATTTATTTCGACCCCTGAGGCAGGTGTAGTCATACCGAAACACGATCCATGCCTGATCTCTACAATAAAAACCTTGCGTATGTTCCAGTCCTGTAGGCCCTTGTGTGCTTTTTTGCTTTTATCTGTGTTTTTGTACTTTTGATACCCTCTTTCGTTACCTGATGCAACATATGCCATTTATATATTGTTGAGTGTTTGTAATCAAAAATAGATGTGCTCACTATTTATCCAGTATAACTTGTAACGTGCTGATTTTGGTTATTTCATGTAATTTCAACAGAGTCTTTTCAAGTATTGTAGCAATGGCATCTTATCTTTCCCCATCACCCCAAAGGAGCTTTCAGTTTATATAATCATCTCCCTGTTTCTCTCTTCTCCTTTACTCCTTCCGGCTCTGTAACCCATCTCCAAATGCCTGTGTCCGCTCTCTACTCTCCCCCTTCTCTCTCCAGGTGACTTTGTCATCCTGCTAAATGCAGGGATGAGTATCCAGCAGGCCCTCTTCTTCAACTTCATTTCTGCCTGTTGTTGCTATTTGGGACTGGCCTTCGGTATCGTTGCTGGCAGCCACTTCTCGGCCAACTGGATCTTTGCCCTGGCAGGCGGCATGTTCCTCTACATAGCACTGGCAGACATGGTGAGTTCCACAGAACTGTGCCATCTTGGGCTGCTTTATACCAGGATTTAAGGGTGCACTGCTTATCTATTTTAGCTGCTTGAGAGTCTGAGCAATAAATACTAGGATTTCAAAAGGATTTCCTCCCAGAAACTCTGCACACAGCGCTATACAGTCACAAAACAGGAGACTGTACACAACCAGTGCTTTATAAATAAAAGGCACAAGGCTGTATTTATAGAGTTCCACTAGTATGTACAGCACTGTACAATCACAAGGCTGTGATCGCTGTACACACCAGCGGCGCTCTATAAATACTATACAGTCAGAAGGCTGCGAGTATGTGTAGAGTGCCGTTGGTATGTCCAGTCCAGTACAGTCACAAGGCTGTGAGTATTTGTAGTGCGCCATCGGAGTGTACAGCATTGTTTACAAGGCTGTATTTGTAGAGAACTGTCAGTGGGAGCAACCCTATATAGTCACAAGATGAGAGTATTTGTAGAGCGCTGCTGGTCTGTACAGCACTGTACTTTTGGTCTGTCTCAGATATGGAATCTGTTTTGTCTCTTTTTAGTTTCCAGAGATGAACGAGGTCAGCAAGGAGGATGAGAGGACTGGGAGTGCTCTGACTGCATTTGCTCTACAGAATGCTGGGCTGCTCACTGGTTTTGCCATCATGCTGCTTCTCACTATGTACTCGGGGCACATACAGTTAGGATAGGCCCAGGCGTCAGCAGGACCTGCCAGGCCTCCTGGGACTGCAGCTCATTATCACGGTCGGTCTTCTCACAGAAAGCAGCCAGGAAACGGACAAGAGCCCTGGATTCGTGCAGTGCAGCTGTGCACCTCTCGCTGCTCCCTGACACATTCCAGAGACTCCGGATCCTTTACTCAGAGAGTGAAGTTTGAGTACATTTTTTTTTAATATATCTATTTAATTTGGGAAGCAAGACTAATTTTAATAAGTTAAAATGGGTAGGAAAAAGTCAGGATTTGTTTCTGTTGTCATCCACCTCATACCCAAGACCGGCAGCATTCATTGGAGCTGTGTCCTTCCTCGGAGGTTGGCAACCTTAACGATAGCACAACCTGCCAATCCTATCCCAGAGTAACTGGAGAACGTCTACATCCCTTGCTTTTGGACACGCTCATAGCAAGGTGCTGGTAGTACAACTCTCTTTTCTTTTTGCCCATGATTCAACAGCTTCGCCATGGTCGTGTTTGCTGCAGTCCTGTTATTTTGCCCTGGGAATAGAGGTAGAGGGAAAACAACTCATACAGGGGGCATCAGGTCCTCTGGTGCAGTGTTTTTACTTTTGCAGATTCACTAGGTGAAAAGCTGAATTATCATATTGATAAAATCTGAGTAAGAAGTGTGCTCCCTCCTCGGGTTCTCCCGTGGCCATGTTTGTGGCATTTCTTCCTTTTCTCATCCCCACGGTTTGGTATGGTATGCAAAGCCTTGCCTGTGCAATACGATAACAAAAATCACTGATTACAAAATAGAATTTGCTAAAAATAGCCTCATGTTCAGCATTTGTTTTAAACACCAGTTATATCCAGATATTTAGCACCAATACCCGAGTATCGGGTGGTGCCTAATACCCGGGTATAACAGACAGAACTGTGATTATTCGCATTACGGTGATATTTGGCACTAGTACCTGGATAACCATACTGATTACTTAGGGCATCTTTTGTTATGCCTAAAGTCAGAACTGTTGTGCTATCCTAAGTTATCTGGATACTGGTGCTGGTATCTGGGTATCTCCCAGCTCCGCCCCTGGACCGCCGTGGCATTAACCGGATAGCACAGGGGCAGTCTTTAGAGATTCAAGGCCATTATCTGGATAATGGTGCTGGAAATCCTGATACGGCCCCAGTTAGTGACATTTATCTTGCTGGCTGCACCAGCTACCGAGATAAGTAGCACTGAAGAGTGGGCCAAGTCATTTTGTGAGAGGACAACCCAAGACAGTGTAGGACAAGGGAGCAGCTTACATGGAGAAATGGGGGAGGGGGATACTGCATGTGTGCATACATACATGTAATAGGAAGAGCAGTAGAATTACAGGCAAGGGCTTGAACTTATACCCAGAATGCTCCCAGATTACAAATGACATTCATTCCTGTCATGACGTGCGCAAATCAAACCCATTTGGAGACACTCACATGGGAGTCCTTTTCAAAGTGTCTGTGGTGGAACCCTCGCAGGAGGGTCTGCTCTGGTCTTTTATATGCTCCTCACACTTAGCTCAGAAAATGTTCTGTGGGAGAGAAAGAAAGGTTCAGATGGATTAAACAGGAACAAAAGACAGTAAAGACAGACACACCATACAAACACACAAGTTCTGACTGTAGCATAACACTACTGAAATAGGCTGTCCAAAAAGTCTGGAGCCCAATATTCAGTCACGGTGGGCAGCGCTTTTGCTGTCCGCCGCTGGCGACTGGCATTGAATATTCTGGGGGGTTTTTAAGCCACTAAAAAGTTAACACTCTGCCCAATCTGCCCAACTGTCACACTCATTATCAAGTCATGATTAAACCAGCAATGAATGCGATATAAAGTACTTTATCATTATTTCTCTTTGATATTTCTGGGACATAAGACGTTGAAGTCCGCCCGGCCTTAGTTTCCAACTACTGAAGTTGCTGTCGAAGCCCACTCCAGCCTATCCATATCCGTCTTGTCAGTTGCGGGATACAGACCGTAAAAGTCTGCCCGGCACTGGTTATGCCGATATTCAGTGCTAACCGGTTAACTTTTTAGCGGTTAAAGATAGGACAGTTATTTATGCAATCCTATTTAACTGCTGAACTTATCCAGTTAGGCACTGAATTTCGGTTCTTAACCGGATAAGTGGCGTGATATAGCTGGTTATGCACTAGGTGCTAACCAACAATATTCAGCGGGAGATAACTGGTTATCTCCTGCTGAATATTAGCAGCTAGGTGCCGGTAAGATGTTAAGCCAGTCAGCGGCCATGTCTGGCCCGTTTAAATCTGCCTGTAAAATAATAGATCAAAGTATTCTTTATTAATCTATACCAGGATATCACTGCTGAGGTCCTTGGTCTGCACAGGGCACTCAGTGTGCCAGATTATGCTTCCTGAACACTAAGATGAGTGAATTAATGATACTTAAACTAACATGGGCAAGATTCAAAGCACTAGTTTGTACTTTAAGAATTGTTCAGGCCTTTAGCAGGAGAATAAATATCTCACAGTATTAAGCAGGGCAGTGATCAGTTGAAATTCAGGACTTCTCTTTTCCAAGAGCAGCCAATGAGATCCAGCTACCCTGCCACCTGCATCAGCTGAAATCTTACTCCAGTATCCCTCATAACAGGGTTTGCATCTCATCAACACCTGCAATTGGGGGTCATGTCTTGTCATACTTTAGGATTGGGGTTCACCTCTTCACCTCTGTGACTAGGATTTTGACTCAATGCCCCCCCCCCCCTTCCTTGTGGTTGAGGTCTTGCCTCATCATGCCCTGCAGTTGGTCCTTGTAACAGAGGTGAAATGAATCACTTTGCTGCTCATGGTTGAGTTCTCTCCCCTCAGTCCCCATGTATGAGGTCTCATCCAGCTGTATGTGACTAGCTCTGGTCTAGTGGAGTTTTCAGAGCAGAATAATGGAGCTCATGTCCTGAGAGTTATAACTTCACTGCATTAACAAGTGAAGAAACACAAGATTCATTTCACAGGGAAGTGGGGCTGAGAGTCAGGGTAAAAGCTTAGAAGACACCCAGCCTACAGGAGAAGGGCCAGTGTCAACTTTTAAATCATCAAATAGCAAAAGAGAGGGGTCTAAAGTACACAAACAAGAAGGAACAAAGTACAATGAGCCCTCGAGACAAGCAATGAAGAATCCTTTAATGTAAAAGACCCAACACGAGCCTCAGGGGTCAAGTTAGTACTCTCAGCAAATGCAAAAATAAAATTTAAAAAAAAGTTCATTCAAACCTCATTGCACAAAAGTAGGTAGCAGCATAAAGCGCATCCATACACATTGACAGCTTCCAACATGCTGCCTACTTTTGCGCAACAGGGTTTGAAATTAACCCTTTTCTGGATTTTATTTTTGCATTTGCTGAGAGTACTAACTTGACCCCTGAGGCTCGTGTTGGGTATTTTACATTAAAGGATTCTTCATTGCTCCAATCTTGAGGGCTCATTTGTACTTTTTGTTTCTTTTTTTCCTTTCAACTTTTAAATCGTCCCCATGGGAGGTTGAATATTTTCAGATCTGCACTGCCACACTGAAGAGTGAAACAAATGAAATAAAGGACATACAATTCTGAAATTATTTATTGATTCCATAAACAAATGACACTGTAATTCTAGGTGTGCAAATACAATTTGTGCAATGACTGTCTGTCTTTGGTTCTGGTGTAATAGTTTTTCCCATGGCCATCTAGCTAAAAACTTGCCTTACAACCCTCAGCATCTCTTTACCACATAGAAAGAGAAAATAAAGATAAAGACCATGTGGTTTATCCACCATACCATCTACTATCCCTTCCTCTCCCTTGGAAATCCTATGTGCCTGTCCCATGCTTTTCCGAAGTCAGACACAGTATTTTGTCTCCATCACCTCCATTTGGAGGTCATTCCATACATCTACTACCCTTTCTGTATTTCCTTAGATTACTTCTAAGTCTATCCCTTTTCATCTTCATCCCCTGCCCCTCATTCCAGAGTGTCCGTAAAGTTGAAAGAGACTCACTTCCTGTATCTTTATGCCATGGAGGTTTTTATATGTCTCTCATGTCTCCCCTCACCCGCCTTTCTTCCAAAGTATACATATTGGGCCAAATTCTGTAAATGGTGTCTTAAAAATTTGCCTCGAAAAACCACGCACTTAGCACAATTCTACAAACTACGCCTGAAGTTAGGCGTCGTTTACAGAATATGTTCACGTGCCGTTCTTGCGACTTCAAATTTAGGTGCACCCCTTTAAGCCACGTAAAACCAGACCTAAATACCTGCACCTAACATAGATGCAGATCGGGTGTATTCCGTAATAGTCCGCGTAGTTTTTTTGAAATGTCCATGACCTGCTCATTCCATGACCATGCCCCCTTTTCAGCTGCGCACATTAGAATTTACCCGCACCACGTTATAGAATATGCCTAGAAAGTTGTGCATGTAAATTCTAATTAAAGCCAATTAGTGCCACTAATTGGTTGTTAAGTACCAATTATCAGTGCTGATTGGCTTGTTAATAAAGTTGTGCGCACAGTTTGACCATACAGCCAAATTTGCACGCACAATTTGGGGGATTGAGGTCTTTAAGCCTGTCCCTGTATATTTTATGGTGAAGACTACTGACCATTTTTAATAGCCACCCTCTGGACCAACTCCATCCTGTTTATATCTTTTTGAAGGTGCGGTCTCCAGAATTGTACACCCTACTCTAAATGGGGCCTAACCACCTTGCCATTCCTCTCCCAGGGCTCCCAACCATTCTTCTGGCTTTTGTGGTCACTTTTTTTTAACCCGTTTGGCTACCTTAAGATCATATGCACATACATTAGAAACCGTTGTACATCACCGATAAATATGATTTTTTTAAATACTGTTATTCATGAGTGATTTACAGCATTTTTTTTTAAATAAAAAATATATTTATCAGTGATGTACAACGGTTTCTAATGTATGTGCATATGAAAATATAACACTGAAACCGGAACGATAGTGTTACCCCAGAGTTGTTGCAGTACCTTAAGATCATGACATGTGATCAGTCCCGGTCATGCACAGAAGTACTTCACCCCTTCCTGTATACTGTGCCGCTCCCTTGGGTTTTCGCAGCCCAAATGCATGACACTGCATTTTTTTTTTTTTTTAACATTAGCTCTCAGTTGCCAAAGTCTAGACCACTCTTCTAGCTTTGCTAGATCAGGGGTGTCTACCCTGTTGCAGATGTTGGTATCATCCACAAAGAGGCAAACCTTACCAGGCAACCCTTCTGCAATATTGCTTACGAAAATGTTAAAAAGGACTGAACCTTGTGGCAACCACTGGTAACATCCTTATCCTCAGAATGAGCGCCATTTGCCACTATCCTTTGTCGTCTTCCACCCAAAAAAAGTTCTAACCCAGTTAGTTACTTTAGGGCTTATACTGAGGGCACTCAGTTAATTTATGTCACCTTTGCTAAAATCTAAGTGTACCACATCTAGCACACTTCTTTGATCCAACTCTTTGGTCACCCAGTGAAAAAAATTAGATTTGTCTGACAGAACCTACCTCTAGTAAAACCATGTTGCCTCAGGTCCTGCAGTCCTTTGGATTCCAGAAACCTCACTATCCACTGTTTCCATTCATTTACTCACCACAGAGGTCAAGTTAACTGTCCTGTAGTTCCCAAATGCCTCCTAATTTCCGCTTTTTTGGAGAAAGACCACATCCAAATACAAAAAAATATTCTTACATTCTGCAAATACTTGAAAGTTATATGCAGATTACATGTACAAGATAACTTGACATAATGGGTTAAAAACACTAATAACTGAAAAAAAAAACCCATTATGAGCTAAATTCAGTAAATGGCACAGAAAAAGAATCAATGCACAGCGTATTCTATAGAATAACTTATAGTTGATTTCTGTGCCAGACTTTTGAGCAGGAGGATTTACAACAACTGAAACCTAGTGTAAATCCTGCCACGTAAGTTAGGTGTGGATCCCCAGTATTCAGTAACACCGTGCGCATCTTTATATTTAAATCTGTTTATTAGTATATTCAATAAATGAACAACAAAATGAGCCAAGCAGCACTGGGAACAATGATGCATCAATCAATCAAAAGCAGAGGAGCTTTGGGCCAGATTCTATATAAGGTGCTTAAAAGATCCAAGTGGTAAACATTTCCGGCTAAGTGTATTCTATAAGCGGCACCTAGATTTAGTCATGGTATGTAGAATACGCTTAGTTGATATCCCACTGCCTAAAACCAGGGGCGTAGCCAGACTTTGGCAGGAGGGGGTCCAGAGCCCGAGGTGAGGGGGCACATTTTCGCCCCCCCCCCGGTGCCGCAGACCCCTCAGCGCCACCAACACCAACTTTGCCCCCCCCCCCCCCCGCTGATGACCCTCTCGACCCCCCTCCCACCGCCAACCCTCCCCCGCCACCACCGTCGCCTACCTTTGCTGGGAGGGGGACCGCAACCCCCGCCAGCCGAGGTCCTCTTCTTCCAGCGCAAGGCTTCGTTCTGTTTCTGTGAGTCTGAAATCCTACACATGCAGGACATCAGACTTACAGAAACAGAACGAAGCCTTGCCGCCGGAAGAAGAGGACCTCGGCTGGCGGGGGTTGGGGTCCCCCGCCAGCAAAGGTAGCCGATGGCGGCGGGGGGTTGGCAGCGGGAGGAGGGTCAAGAGGGTCGTTGGCAGGGGGGTCCAGGCCCCCGTGGCCCCACGTAGCTACGCCACTGCCTAAAACTATGAGCCTCCATTTACACCAATGAAAACATGGCGTAAATCCCAGCACGTAGATTTAAGTGCAGAACCATATTCTATAACTATGCGTGTAAATTTTGGAACTCCCACTAAATGACCATTTCCCTGTCCATAACCACACCCCTTTTGAACTGCACACATTAGAATTTTAGGTGTTCATTACAGAATACACTTAGCGAGTTGTGCGCGTAAATTCTAACTATTGCCAATTAGTGCTCATTCTGGCTTGTTAGGTCACTTAAGTTACATGCATTTTTATAAAATACAGAATACTGGGCGTGCTATATAACCCCCTGAAAGAGGAGTCGCCAAATGGTTAGTGCAGCAGGGTTTGATCTTGGCAACCTGGGTTCAATTCCCACTGCAGCTTCTGGTGACCTTGGGCAAGTCACTTAACCCTCCATTGCCCCAGGTACAAAAACTTAGATTGTGAGCCCTCTAGGGACAGAGAAAGTATCTGCTTATAATATGTACAGCGCTGCATACATCTAGTCGCACTATAGAAATGATTAGTAGTAGTAGTAAGACAAAGAGCATTGTTATATGGACTCCCAAAATGTTTATACTCTGCTCAACTTTGAAATTGGGTTACATAGTCAAAATTTATTATCATTCCAGATATCATCACTTTGACCTATCAATAGGAATTTAGTTTTATCTGGCCCTTTTCAAGTCCTCCAGGACCACTGCCAATTCTAAAGAAGTATTGGAAAGGTCAGACAATGGAGCCACCAGAACTTCCTTATGTTCCTTCAGTACCCTGGGATGTTTCCCATCTGGTCCCTTTGCTTTGCCTATTTTCAGTTTAGCTAGCATATTTCCAACACTGTCTTCTGAAAATTGTTCAAGGTCTGCCACTTTTCCACTTCTATTTGTTTTTGCTTCTGTGGTCTTACTCCTGACCATTTTAACTTCCATTTCAAACGGTCACTCTTTCCTGCACCCTCCCTAACTGGTCAGGCATGACCGATTTTTCTTTCATGACAAATTTCGTAAAGTTCTCCACTGGCCTTCCCTTATGCCCCCTTTGCCTTAAGTCCTGTCACTCCTTTTTGGAATTGCAAAGCAGGAAATGATCTACCTTCTGTCATCCTCTAAACTAACTTGTTGCCTATCCAAACCCCATGGTGTGCTTAACACTCATTTTCCAAGTCTCTCTCTCTTTGTACAGAAACTTTCCCCACTGCTTTCACACATACACTGCTCAAAAATCCTCCTTTGTGTAGCTGACTTCTCACTAGTGGGTGAGGGTATCCCTAGAAGTCCTGTATAAAAAGAATTATAAGGGTGACTGGTATTGTCGCTATAGGGAAATAATAAATAAATACATAATTGGACCAGCACTCTTCCACCTCAGTACTGAATCCTCCTCAGGTGTGATGCAGAGATGTACCTGAGAGACAGGTCCCTTCTGCCTCAGTCCTGAATCCTCCTCAGGTGTGATGCAGAGATGTACCTGAGAGACAGGTCCCTTCTGCCTCAGTCCTGAATCCTTCTTGGGTGTGATGCAGGGATGTACCTAGGAGACCATAGAAGCTAGCTCTATAGGTGCTTGAGCATCCCCTTGACTATGTCCAAGTAAAGGTCATTTCCATTGGGTTGAGCGCCCCCAATCATTTTGAACAAAATTGGCTTCTATATGGGAGACTAGTCCCTTCCACCTCAGTACAGAGTCCTCCTCAGATGTGATACAGGGATGTACCTGGGAGGCAGAGCACCTCCCGCCACAGTATTGAGTGTTCTCAGGTGTGATGCAGGGATGCACCTCATTCCTCTTTCCTTTATATCACCAGGCTTCTTTTGTAAATGAACTCTCTAGGGAAGTATTCTCCTTACAGATCGACTTAGGTCTGTTTCTCCTTAGCTCTTTGTTTCAGTTTGTAGCTGGATCAAACCTACTGTAGCTGGCTTGAAGTTGGGCTGCTGCAGCTATTTTACCAGTGGCCTGGCTGCTCACATAGATGCAGCACCCAGATTGTGCAAAACCAGGTAGGTCCCCAGAGCCTCTTCTGCTCCCTGGATTTCTTGCAGGAAAAAGACATGGGCTCCTGGCTACAGGAACCTTTTATACTTCCCTCCCACATTGGAAGGGAACATCTCCTGGTATGTGATTGCCGGGCAAGTCCGTCTTTTATTACTTTAAACTACAAAAATGGTTAGGATAGGAGCAGGGACTCTAAAATGTTCCTCACTGGGTAGATAAAGGGTATGCTTTGATCATCCTATTACATTTGGATCCTTCATCACTTGGTAGTTATCCTGTCTCCTTTTTTTTTTTTACTTATCAACATTTGGTCTCTCAGTGTTCCTCCATATGAACCGTAGTGAGTTTCAAGCAGAAATATATATATACAAATGCTTACATATAAATTATATTTCTCCTATCCCCCCTAAGTATGTGGGATTGAATTTGAGATTTAATTACTTGCCTTTTCCAAACAGACACACAAATTGTTTCCCTATCCAACTGGACTTATAATCTAATTTGTAGCCGAGGCAATAAAGGTTGATGTGCATTGCACAAGCTTACAAAGAGCATCAGTAGAAGAAGTAGGATTTGAGCCTTGGCTTCTGTGGCACTGGGCTAAGCCTTCAGTCTGTGGAGGTACTCAGGTTGTTTATTTTCACTGCCTCAGTTGGCTTCCAGTACCATTTCTATGTGGATGACTCCCAGGCTTACCTCTCTGTATCAAAGCTTGTCTATCCTTGCTGCCTGGATGTGTCATCCTAGCCTAACTCAACATTCAATTTAAATTTCAATTCAATTTATTGGATTTGTATCCCACAATCAGTTCTGTGTTGCTTACATGAGATGATCAGATACACATGTGTATAGGTCAAGGATGCATGATAAGACATTGAGCAATGGGATGTGGTTACAAGAATAGGGGGGGGGGGATCAGGTTTAGAGTGAATTATTTATTGGTTTGAGACAGGAGGCACATGGTGAGTGAGTCCTGGATGGGGGGTAGGGCCAATACACTTTTTTTAAATTTACCTTTAAACTTCTTCCCCACCCTTCAATCCCCTTCAGCTCCTGTTTCATTCTTTGTGCACATCTACAGTATAGATTTACAAAAAAAAAAAAAAAAAAATGCTGCTCCTTTCTCTGTAACCTCTCCAAAATCCATCTGTTCCTTTCTAAGCATAGTCCCAGAACCATCATCTGCTTTTTTTCAACTGCCATTTAGATTGCTGCAACTCGCTACCTGTGATCACTTTCCATTGCAGGCTATTGAAAACTCAGCAGCATGACATGTAACTCCTCATATCCAATCTCTGCATAGGCAAGATTTCACACAAAATTTATACTGCTTGTTCCTGCCTACAAACGCATTTATTACTTCTCTCTCATTTCTTCAAAACACCCCTTTTCTCAATTTTTGCTCAGTGGACCAGCTACTCTTATTTCTGCCCATCATTCCATCGCTAAATCTTGTCTCTGTTCATTTTGGCTTGCTGCACCAGGCACCTGGTATACTCTTCCTGCACCTGCATCATTCTCACTGTCTTGCCAGATTCAAATCCAGCCTAAAGATGCAGCTCTTTGAACCTGCTTTTGAATTGTGAACCCAATTAGTTCCTGCACACTGCCTGTTTCCTCATACAGGGCATAATTTCCTATAGGGAAAGAACGGGATAGAAGCCCTAGTACATCAGGGTCATAGACTTTCTGATTTATCTCTTCTTTCAACCAGCCTTGAGGTTTTAACTTAAAGGGTTCCCCATATGTGGTGTCTGTCTTTATTAGATTGTAAGCTTCGGGATGCAGGGACTATCTGTTATGTGTGTTTGTAAAATGCTATGTATACCTAGTAGTGGTATACAAATTGTAATAATAATGTGTGTTGGAAAAAATGCTCAGTTTGTCTGGCCCATAATATGAATGTACTAGTGTTACAGCAGATGCCTACTTCTGTAATACTTCTCTTCACCAGTAGGTGGTGCTGCTGTTCTCTTCAAGCATCTTCCATCTCTCCACAGAATAATATATCCACGTGAAATGGCTGATCCTTCAACATTACTGTCGATCATTTTGTATTGTGAATTCTAATGCTGAAGGAGGGTTTGCTGCAGAGCAGGAGCACTGGCATTCCTGTGCTGGGGGGTGGGGGAGAGACTTTAAAATTAGAATAGCTTCGTGTGCTGTAAGGTAGGGTTTGAAGTGCATTGGCAGAGTTGTAGGCTAGGGAGCTTGCAGGTGCCAAACTACAAATCTTAAATATACATGGGAAGGCAAGAGCACCAGCTAGTAAGCCATAATATAACTAGTGCCCTAAACTGGCTTCTCCTCCACCTCTTCTCGCTCACTCCTCCATTACTGCCTGCCATCTCCCTCCCTTATTTCTTCATTAGTGCCTGTCCTACCCCCCACTTTTCGACATCGCTTTCCCTGTGCCCTGGATCATAGCCAGCATATTATAGTAAACAAACCCCATCTAGTTTGCTCAGCTTCATTTCTAGTGTAGTACTGAAGTAAGCCATCGAGATCAGGCATCCTCTGATCTTATCCCTTTGTATTGCTCCATGGTGCGACCCCAGCTTGGTGGTGGGAGGCGGGGCTGGTGGTTGGGAGGTGGGGATAGTGCTGGCCAGACTTATACGGTCTACTACTACTACTATTTACTATTTAGCATTTCTATAGCGCTACAAGGCATACGCAGCGCTGTACAAACATAAAAGAAAGACAGTCCCCGCTCAAAGAGCCGGTGGTGAGAGGCGGGGATAGTGCTGGGCAGACTTGTACGGTCTGTGCCAGAGCCTGTGGTTGGGAGGCAGGGCTGGTGGTTGGGAGGCGGGGATAGTGCTGGCCAGACTTATACTGTCTGTACCAGAGCCGGTGGTGAGAGGCGGGGATAGTGCTGGGCAGACTTATACGGTCTGTGCCAGAGCTGGTGGTGGGAAGCGGGACTGGTGGTTGGGAGGCGGGGATAGTGCTGGGCAGACTTGTACGGTCTGTGCCCTGAAAATGACAGTTACAAATCAAGGTAAGATATACACAAAAAGTAGCACATATGAGCTTGTCTTGTTGGGCAGACTGGATGGACCGTGCAGGTCTTTTTCTGCCGTCATCTACTATGTTACTATGTTTCACAGTTAATCTTGAGCTTTCCCCTCACATTTTTGCAACTAAGGATCTTCAGCACTCCTAGGCTTTCTGGTCTGCCTTGTTGGCAGTGGCATTGTTTTGCTCTTTCCTGTGAGGACTGGCAGTTCCATCTTCAGGTCTGCTGTTATACTTGCTGGCCACACAACAGCCTAACTCCAGCTACCAACAAACTTTTGAGTAAAGAGAACTCAGGTTCCTGGCAGCTGATGTCACCTTTGGATGTCTATCTACAAATCTGTTTTCTTACTGAAATTTACATTTCCCAAGAGAACTCCTTAAAATTTGGCAAACTGAGCACTCAGCTGTTTCTGATCAAAGTGTGAGGTAAGTAAATATGAGGTGTACTCTTCACTTTAGATAGATTTTTCTTAAGATTAAATTATAAATCTGTCTGCAAGATGCCTAAATGGACAGTAGCCAGGGTTGAAGCCTCGATGATCGATGGTACTGCTCACAAGTTTCAAATGAGGTAATTCATCCCCTTTTCCATTTGCTGTACAACAGCTCATTTATCACAAGACTTCAGCTCTCCTACTGCTACCAAGTTACCCAAGTTTTTAGCAGGGAGACTTTGTGGTTAGTCCTGTTTCTGAACTCACACGCCAGATCACTTGCAGTATTATCAACAGGTACAATCAGGGGCTACAAGTCCTATCATTCATCAGGTTCTTGTTGTCAGAAATCCAATCATAGCCTGTGATCCAGTGCTTTATAGAATGATTCAGGGACATATATTCTCCACTGAGAATCAGAATGTTATTGGTTACAGTAGTGGGTGATATCCTGTGGTGTCGACAAGGACCTTGCTCTCTGAATTCAGAAAAAGTAAAGGTTTTCACAAGCATATGTGTACAGTCACCTGCAGCAGCTGCATTCGTGCTCTTCAGTTTGCTTAGGTCTACACATCCCGCCTCCTGTCAGCTGTCTGCTTGGAGTATTTTTTTTTGTGTGTGTGCCTTTTATTTATTTATTTTGTAATTACTATTAACAGGTTTATTTTCGAAAGAGAAGGGAGCCCATCTTTTGACACAAATCGGGAGATGGGCGTCCTCTCAGGGTCGCCCAAATCAGCATAATCGAAAGCCGATTTTGGGCGTCCCCAACTACTTCCCGTCGCAGGGATGACCAAAGTTCCTGGGGGCGTGTCGAAGGTGTAGTGAAGGTGTAGTGAAGGCAGGACTGGGGCGTGCCTAACAGATGGGCATCCTCAAGCGATAATGGAAAAAAGAAGGGCGTCCCTGATGAACACTTGGCTGACTTTACTTGGTCCTTTTTTTTTTACAACCAATCCACAAAAATGTGCCCTAAATGACCAGATGACCACTGGAGGAAATTGGGGATGACCTCCCCTGACTCCCCCAGTGGTCACTAACCACCTCCCACCCCCAAAAAAACAACTTTAAAAGCTTGTCTTTTTTTTTTAGAGTATGGGTGAAGGATGTCCTTTGCTATGCCTCCGTCCCTGTGACGGCAGTTGAGGATATCCAAAATATGGATGTTTCTGTGAGAAGTACGTCCATGCCTTTGACACCCCCTTTATTTATTTAGATTTTGAATCACAAGTAGCAGCAGTGGGATTTGAACTGGTCAATTCTGGATTGCAAGACCAGTGCTCTAGCCACTAGGCCACTCCTCCACTCCACGCTCTTGAAATTTGGCTGTCCCTGTGTGGCCTCCCACTTAACCATCTATTCCCCCCTTCAATCCTTTCAGAACTCTGCTGCGCGTCTTATCTTCCGCCTAGACCAATATGCTCATATCACCCCTCTCCTCAAGTCACTTCACTGGCTTCCGATCAGGTACCGCATACAATTCAAGCTTCTCTTATTAACCTACAAATGCACTCAATCTGCAGCCCCTCATTACCTCTCTACCCTCATCTCCCCTTACGCTCCTACCCATAACCTCCACTCACAGGACAAATCCCTCCTCTCAGTACCCTTCTCCGCCACCGCCAACTCCAGGCTCTGCCCTTTCTGCCTCGCCTCACCCTATGCTTGGAATAAACTCCCTGAGCCCATACGCCAAGCCCCCTCCCTACCCATCTTCAAATCCTTGCTCAAAGCCCACTTCTTCAATGTCGCCTTCGGCACCTAACCATTATACCTGTATTGAGGAAGTCTAGACTGCCCCAATTTGATTGCACTTTTTGGCCTTTAGATTGTAAGCTGCTTTGAGCAGGGACTGTCCTTCTTTGTTAAATTGTACAGCACTGCGTAACCCTAGTAGCGCTTTAGAAATGTTAAGTAGTAGTAGTAGTAGTAGGGGGGGGGGCAATATGCAGGTCCCTGCTGGGGAAGTATGTGTGTGTCAGTGGAGGCATAACGAAGGTGTGGATGTCCTCAACTGCTCCTCCCCCCCCCCCCCCCCCACAGGGATGGCCAAATTTCAAGGGAGTGGAGGAGTGGCCTAGTGGTTAGAGAACTGGTCTTGCAATCCAGAGGTGGCCAGTTCAAATCCCACTGCTGCTACTTGTGATCCAAAATCCAAAATGAGGGCGGGACCAGAGCTGAACAAGGGAAGGGAAAGGAAGGCTCCCAAAGCACTGCCCAGCAACTCGCATGCTTTTCACAGCTGCTGCTACCTGCTGGGCGGCTGCTCCAACATCAACAACAAGGTAACTTAAAATTCAGAGGGTGGGGGGACTGGAGCTTGGGTGGTCGGGGCGGGGTGACTTCAGGTGCACCGCGCAGGGCCCCCTTGAGCGCGAGGCCCTATGCAGTCGCCTCACCATAAGACCGGCCCTGCATCCACATATATGTCTATTTGGAAAATCAGCATTACGGTTAGAGCAGCAGGACCCCAATTCAAATCCCACTGCAGTTCTTTGTGATTTTTTTCTTTTAAATTTGAGCCCTCCAGGGACAGAAAAATACCTACTGTGACTTTCCTTAATCCCTACAGTGGAGAGCTGCTCAATCGGAGCACATTTCTTTAACCTTTAAACACGATACCATGGTTCAATGAAGAACTAAAAAAACTCAAAACACAATCCAGGAAAGTTGAACGAGCATGGAAAAAAAATAAAAGATGAACATACACTCAATGCATGGAAACAAATACATAGAAAATACAAATATGCAATAAGACAAACCAAAAGGCCCTATTACAAAATCAAACTAGGACTGGATTACAAATATCTGAAGAAACTTTATTTTTGTTACATTTGTACCCTGCACTTTCCCACTCATGGCAGGCTCAATGTGGCAATGGAGGGTTAAGTGACTTGCCCAGAGTCACAAGGAGCTGACTGTGCCTTAAGTGGGAATTGAACTCAGTTCCTCAGGACCAAAGTCCACCATCCTAACCACTAGGCCACTCCTCCATTTCAACTTGTAAATAAATTACTAGACACCACCCCTATCAACACAACCAATACAGACAACCCACCCGCAGACAAACTTGCTAATTAATGAAAAAATAATAAAATTATGTAGTACACTTCCCCATCACAACACCGTTATCGAAAGTTCTTCAACGATCTAGACCTAATCCCTAATGGATACCCAGCTGACTGTATCTGGACAACATTTAATCTCCTCAACACCAAATCAGTTACACAAACGACTCATAGGTTCGCCAACACCCACTGCAAACTAGATACATGTCCCAGTCATCTACTTAAATCCACCCCCGACCGCTTCATAGCAGACCTCACATCCCACATAAACTTCATGCTGCAACAAGTCTTTCCCCCGAGGAATATGGCAACATCCTACTCCAATACCAAAAAGACACCAAGAAAAGCATAAACGATCTCACCAACTACTACTTAGCATTTCTATAGCGCTGCTAGGGTTACGCAGCGCTGTACAATTTTAAACAAGGAGAAGGACAGTCCCTACTCAAGAGAGCTTACAATCTAAAGGTAGTGAAACTATGTAGTCAGTGTAAGTATCATGAATGGGGAAGGTAATTAGGCGCCAAAAGCAAGGGAGAAGAGATGGGCTTTGAGTAAGGACTTGAAAATGGGTTCAGGAAGTCTGTTCCAGGCATAAGGTGATGCAAGGTGTAAAAATGATGAGGCTATTGTAAAGAGGAAGCTCCCACCTCAGGATCCCAGGTCCCTCTTTCACTCAGGGTGAGCTGGTTCTCAGTATGCAGATTTTATGCAAATTAGTATCCTACCCCTTTCTACTCGGGGTGACCTGATTCTCAAAAAGGCAAATATAGTCAGGTCTTATCAACAGGATTTTTCTCATACAAATCTTTATTCCCGCCTCTGGGGCACACTTCTTTTAGCTTAAAACACTTCTTCTTGCACAGTTCAAACCCAACAGATTTCTTCCCCCTGAGCCCTCTCACACCGGCATTTGGGCTCAGTACTAACTCAGTCCTGTACACACAGTCCCTCCTTGTAGCACCCAGCTCTAGACACACAGTTTTTTCCTCTTGGACACACAGTCCCTCTTTGAACACACAGTTCTTATCCTTGTTACTCTAGGGCCTTCTTACCCCAGCCAGCTTCCTTCTTGGGAACACACAGTTCTAGACACACAGTCTTTTTATCTTGGACACACAGTCCCTCTTCACTGTTCTAGACACCCAGTCTTTTCATCCTGGACACACAGTACCTCTTTGAACACACAGTTCTTATTCTAGACACACAGTCTTTAGGGCACAGCCAGTACTTCTCATGGGGATCCTCCTGCTTCAGCTACCAGCCCTCCTCTTTAGCTGCTAGCTCCCCTTCTTTCCCTCACACTCTGGTGGGGTATTAAGTGGTTAATGGCCAAACAGGACCCAGCCCATAACCTGCTGCACCTGTTTCTATCCCCAGGATTCTCCTCGGTCCTAGCGACCTCCTGCTATACACCCCTTACTGGCTCCCTTAATGACTCATCCCAGCCCTTCTCCCTGGACATTTTAGGGGAACAGCGCCCTCTAGGGGCCTAACCAGGGTAGGACAGCCTCTTCCTTCTCACAAAGGCAGAAGGGGCGGAGTCCGGAGTTAGCGGTGGTGGAGAAGGGTACAGATAGGAGTGATTTGTCCTGAGAGCGGAGGTTACGGGTGGGGACATACGGGGAAAGGAGGGTGGAGAGGTAATGGGGGGCTGCAGATTGAGTGCACTTGAAGGTCAGTAGGAGAAGCTTGAACTGTATACGGTAGCGGATCGGGAGCCAGTGAAGCGACTTGAGGAGAGGGGTGATATGAGAGTATCGGTTCACGCGGTAGATAAGACGTGCGGTGGAATTTTGGACAGATTGGAGGGGGGATAGGTGGCTAAGCGGGAGACCAGCGAGGAGAAGGTTGCAATAGTCAAGACGAGAGGTAACGAGTGAGTGGACGAGGGTTCGGGTGGTCTGTTCAGAGAGGAATGGGCGAATTTTGCTAATATTATAGAGGAAGAAACGACAGGTCTTAGCTGTCTGCTGGATATGGGCAGAGAAGGAGAGGGAGGAGTCGAAAATGACCCCGAGATTGCGGGCTGAGGAGACGGGGAGGATGAGGGCGTTGTCCACAGAGACAGAAAGTGGGGGAAGAGGCGAGGAGGGTTTGGGTGGAAAGACAAGGAGCTCAGTCTTTACCATGTTCAGTTTCAGATGTCGGTTGGACATCCAGGCAGCGATGTCTGAAAGGCAGGCCGAAACTTTGGCCTGGGTTTCGACTGTGATGTCGGGAGTGGAGAGGTAAAGCTGGGTGTCATCGGCATAGAGATGGTACTGGAAACCATGTGATGAGATCAGCGAGCCCAGGGAAGAGGTGTATATCGAGAAAAGAAGCGGTCCAAGGACAGATCCTTGAGGAACCCCAACAGAGAGTGGGACGGGGGTGGAAGAAGAGCCATTAGAAAATACTCTGAAGGTGCGTTGGGAAAGATACGAGGAGAACCAGGAGAGGACGGAACCCTGGAACCCGAATGAGGACAGGGTGTCAAGAAATAAATTATGATTGACGGTGTCAAAGGCGGCAGATAGGTCGAGGAGGATGAGGATGGAATAGTGACTTCCTGTTCCGGGGCAGACTCAGAGGGAGCAGTGAACACATGTGAATTGCAAACTCGGAGACAGGGCAACAGGCGCGCGCCGCGGCACCCCCCCCCCAGCGGCATGCACCTGGGGGGGGAGTCATTTCACTGGGGGGGGGGGGGCGCATCGGCGATCTGCCCCGGGTGTCAGCTAGGGTCGGAACGCCACTGCTCTCGAGAGCCAAGTAAACTCTGTAATAAAGAAAATGTTCTACTCAATGTGGAAACTCAAATGAATAAAACCTTTCTTCCAAAGGGAAACTTTTCGAAACCTAATACAATCAATGGTCCTAAGTCATGCAGATTATTGCAACGGAATCTATGCGGGATGTAAAGAACAACTCACAAAAAAACTCCAGACTGCCCAAAACACAGCAGCCAGACTGATATATAGTAAAACCCGATTCAAAAGTGCCAAATCCCTCCGAGAAAAGCCGCATTGGCTTCCAATCAAAGAATGGATCATCTTCAAAATCTGCACTCTGGTCCACAAAATTATATATGGAATAGTCCCAGGACACATGATAGACCTTGTAGATCTACCAATAAGAAACAGAATCAGATCATCACGATCATACCTAAACCTACATTACCCAAACTGTAAAGGACTAAAATACAAAACAACTTACGCATCAGGCTTCTCCTACATAAGTGCAGAACTATGGAATGGACTCCCAAAAGCTGTGAAAACAATCCATGACCACCTGAACTTCAGGAAATCAAACCAACCTCTTCAAAAAGGCCTACCCCAACAATCCAACGTAAACCCCTAAACCAAGCAACACAGCATGACCAATAATCGTACTGGACAACATACAATCTTCATTCCTTCACAACTACCTCACTCGATCACTATATAACCTTGTATTTGTATTGTATTTGTTATTAACCGACTTGGCGAACGCCTTTGACGGTACTATGTAAGCCACATTGAGCCTGCAAAAAGGTGGGAAAATGTGGGGTACAACTGTAACAAATAAATAAAATAACCTGGATGTATGGCATACTAGGTCTAAATTCATCTTTTTGGACATAGACGTTCCTTCTCTTTCTGAAATCAAAGTTGAAAGTACTTTGGCCCCTTTCTAGTCCTGCCCAAAACACACCCAGACCATGCCCCTTGCCAAAGAACGTAGTGCACTTTTAGACATCCATATCCCAACTTTATAACATTGGGTTTGACCGTCCATGCAATATGGATGTTTAAATGCCAAGTTTCACACATCCAAAACACAAATAGAGCTTCTAAAATAACTTCTCAGCCCAAAAACTCTACTTAGCTTTATTCTTTACTTTCTTGTCAGCACTCAATGGAGGCCTTAGTTTCATTTAGAAATCTGATTCAAGGACATTCATAATTGCTGCTTATTGTGTAGCTCTACTGTGGCATTCTCAATTTTCTTTTTTTTAACACCCTTTTTTAATTTCCTTACTTCTATTTCTCAAAAAGGTAGTTAATAGTTAACCCCATCCTTCTCCCTCCAAAATTGAGTTCAATCTTGCTACCACGACATTCTATGTTGAATGTCCATGCAGAGTGAAGATGCCAATCAGAGATGGGCATAGATCCACTACCACTGCCTCTGGCCTGACTCATAATGTACCCAGCTGCACCCACTGTGGTCTCTAGTTGGGAAGTCCAGGGCCTTCAAGATAGAGAAAGCTAAGGAAGCCAGTTTATCCTTCCCTTTAGTACAGAAGTCCTACACATCTCTGGCCTTAAGCTCCACAGTACAAAGAACAGCATGTCTTTTGCTTTCCCTGGAACAGTCTCAGTGCTAAAAAAACCTCCCGTACAGATGGAAAGGTTGGCATAGGAGAGCTACGCAACATCTGCACCGAACCACTATATCTTGGAATCACCAGCCTTGGCACTAGTGTGCCATGAATTAGCACAGACATGCTATGATCCCTTAGATCCATCAACAAGAAAGCACCAGACACTACTGGGTGCAGAGAAAGAGTTGATGTTGAGGTGCCCCACCTCTTTGACATCCTCCAAAAGAGGAAATCTCTGATGCCGCTGCAGCCTATCTTGACAGAAGCAGTCAGACATAGTACCACAGGCCAACGAGGCTGTACTGCCCCCCCCCCCCCAATAAGTTGACTATGACCAATTTTTAAATATTGATATACCTTTTTCCAAGACATGTCCCCCTTATGTTGCAAAGACCCAGTCCAATCCATATTGGGGTGTGTGACCTTCCTTTAGACCTAGGAAAGAGTGATTAAGTCTTTTTCTGGTATTGGCTTCCTCTCCACATAGACAGTTGTTCTCCTGTGGGAAAGCAGCTGCTAAGTCAGTACCACCCTTTCAAAGCAGGTGCTATATTTATGAGCACTAGAACTTCTCCTTCTTCTATTTGATCCCTGCTCTGAAAGAGGCTCACAATCCCGGAGCATCCATGGTCTTCCAATTGGACTTGTCCCCCTTGTTGCCTAGAAACACTTCCCCCTTCCTCCACAGATGACCTCAAGAACACTAAAGTTGTTAAAAAATGGCCTTGGTTCTTCAGTTTCCAGTTACAAAAGGAGCCAGACCCCAGGGCAAATATGTTTGGCCTCATCCATCTGATAAATTCACCATTAAAGATAGTAACAATAGGCTGCTACATGAATTGCAAGATAGTGTCTTGCCTACTAATGGCTAGAAAGCTTGACCTAAAATGTGGAATCCAACGTTATCACAAGCTAAATTAACTGCTGCTATCCTTTTATGTGTCATGGTTGAGTTGGCCTGGAAGAGGGCTGAGTGGTCCAAAGAGCATGCCAGTGTCTAACTAGGAAGAGACCATAAAACCTGACATGATGCACAAGGACTTCCAAGACATGGTGCTTAGCACCAGCATCATCACTCATCAACTTTATGTGGTGCAATAAATGTATGAGTAATTAAGCTGAAGTTCTATGTTGACTCCCTTCTCTAAGCAAAGATGGAGAAGTTCCAGTAGGCCTAAAAGATGTGACTAAAACTGGGTAACAGGTGATCTGATCCTTTAAGACATTTGACATGGCCTCCAGAACCTCGATAGTCATTCCTGAGGTAAAAGGTTTGACTTGGTTGTGAGCTAGCAGATTAAAAGGAGATGTTTCTGACAGTCTGGATGATGTGGGAAAAAGATCAAAGAAACCATTGACCTCATCAAAGATCAGTGTTCAGTGCTACAAACCATGGGTAAACTTTCTGTATTCTCACAGAAACACTTACACCTGTTCCCTGATTGTAAATTGACATCATATGTGATGTTTTTTTTCTGTATTGTACCTTGCTATGAGCTGTTATTTTAGTTTTAGCAGTAAAAACAAACCCCAACAAATAAAACCAACAACAATTTAAATAGATTATGCAGGTCCTAAGAGCCTCAGGCCCAAGAGCTGCAGAGTCGTGGAAAGCAGGACAAATAAGAGAAACCTCAAACATCATAAGTTACTGAAGGAACTTAGGGAAATTCTGGTGGTTCAGCTGTCTGACCTTTTCAATTCTTCTTCAGTGTCATGAGCAGTCCCAGAGGTAGTGAAGAAGGGCAGATATTTTCTCTCTCCACAAAAGTGGACATAAAAAGGAGGTTAGGAACTACAGTCTGGTTAGTCTGATTTCTGTAGTGAGTAAATTAATTAAAACACTTCTAGAACAGAGAATAGTTTGGCTTCTGGAATCCAATGGATTGCAGGACCCAAGACAGCATGGTTTTACTAGAGGTAGGTCTTGTCAGATGAATTTGATTAATTTCTTTGACCAGGTGACCAGAGAACTGGATTGAGGGAGAGTGCTAGACATGATGTACTTAGATTTCACCAAAGCTTATAACATGGTTCCATATATGTAACTTAAATAGACTGAGTGCCCTCAGTATAGGTCCTAAAGTGACTGACTGGGTTATAAACTGGTTGAGTGGAAAATGGTAATGGTAAATAGAGTTCACTCTGAGGAAAGGGACATTAACAATGGTGTGCCGGTTCTTTTTAATATTTGTGGAAGTGATAATGCGTAAACGCTGGCTGGTAATGTTTGCCTCTTAATGGATGATATCAAAGCCGACTTCTTCAGCTTCATTAATAGACCAAGGAGCAGGAAGACAGCTCAGTAAGGTAAATGTATGTGCATGCTCAGAGAGACCTTTGGGTTTCCTGATCCCAGATCAAAGGCTGTCAGTGCCATCCGGTGATGTTATTCACTGGTGTGTCTGATATATCCTGTTATCTAGCGAGAAGCTTGTAAGTACATTTTTCACCTAATTGACAATGAGGCTCATTTTCAAAGCACTTAGACTTACAAAGTTCCATAGGTTACAATGGAACTTTGTAAGTCTAGTGCTTTCAAAATACACCTCGGTGTACATTAAAGTATGACGTTCTTTCACTGATCTACACTTTCAGCATGAAAGAACAATTATAGAATTATTCAAAAAATACCAGTAATTAAGAAGAAGAAACCAGAACATCCTGAGTCCAAATTAACTCTATATCTACAAATTGTCTTAACACGTACCATAATAACTTAGTCCACCTGTGTCCAATCACCGTAGTTGAGTTGATTTGAATATTCCTCAATGAAAAATCATGCTTTTTTTGTTGTATGAAGTAGATTTGAAGCAAAGGCCTAAATTGTTGAACACAAAGCTGCCAAAAGAACTCTGGGATAAAGTTATTCAAAGGTGGAAACAGTTTAACACCACCAAGATAGTAGTTCGATCAGGCTGTCCTTTCAAATTCTATTTCGCTGGGTTAAGGAACTGCTGAAAAATATCACTGTGAAGCCTAAGATCATTCGGAGCTAGGACCAGATTTTTTTTTTCTTTTTGCTCCCATAGCACATAATCAGAATTATACCCCTAACCTCTCTCCCCCGCGCACACATTTGGAGCTGGGACCAGATTTGTTGGTCTTTTTGCTCCCATAGTAGATAATCAGAATTATACCCCTAACCCCTCTCCCCCATTTTTTTATTTTTGTTTATTTGAGCTTGCTTTAGTTGTAAGAGAGGAGGGAGGGTTACAGAGAGCAGTATTCTTGGGACCTGTTGGGGCCAAATGATCTGTAAGTCAAGGTGGGGATGAGGAGGCAAGCAGATCAGCGAACTAACAATTTTGAATCATTTTCTGTCATCTGCAAATTAATCTCTGTCATTTGGGATGGCAATAGAGGAGCAAGACAAATTGGCATTTCCCAAGGTCATGCCCACCACCACATCACAGCTCCGCCTCCTGCCTTTGAATTTGCTAAAAAAGACAATAGAAAAAAAAGTTCCAAGGGCCTTCTATGTACAAAGGAACCCTCAGCTCGTATCAGCCATCCAGTACAACTACCATTATAACTGACAGTAGCATTCAACCAATTAGTCTATAAGGGAGTAGTCTGAACTGACTTGGAAAGTGGTTGACTGACAGACAACAGAGGGTGGTAGTAAATGGATCTCATTTGGAGAAAAGAAAGGCGAGTAGCGGAGTGCTTCAGGGATTGGTACTTGTGAGACTGATTCTATTCAATATCTTTGTAAGTAACATTGCCAAAGGGTTTGAAGGAAAATTTTGCCTTTTTGTGGATGATACACCAATTTGCAATAGAGAAGATACCCCGGAGGGAGTAGATAACACGAGAAGAGATCTACAAAAATTAGAAGACTAGTCTAATGTTTGGCAATTAAATTTAATGTGAAAAACTGCAGATTGATGCACTCGGGATGTATGTGGTAAGGAGAGAGACCTTGGAGTGATAGCATCTGAGGATCTCAAGGTGACAAAACAGTGTGACAAGGCAGTAGCCAAAGCCAGAAGGATGCTAGCCTATGTAGAGAAAGGCATAACCAGCAGAAGAAAGGAGGAATTAATGCTCTGTGTAGATTGTTGTTGAGGCCCTACTTGAAGTATTATGTTCAGTTTTGGAAGCCATATCTCGCTAAGGACATAAAAAGATGAAACGGTTCACAGGAAGATAACAAAAATGGTATGGGGTTTCAGGACAGGCGGAACACGGTAAGCAGGGTATGCACGGAAGGGGGGTGCCAGAAACGGCACGCGCTGCATGGCATATCTTCCCCTTCTCTCCACCCCCATCCAGTGTCTCCCTCAACTGCCTGGTCTAACTTCAAAATGTAATTTTCTAACCCGAAGGTTTCTGCCACGGGAATGAATCAAACATGCTGCCTTTGGCCTCCTCGGCACTCTCCCTCTGCCGCCATGGTCCACCCAGGCGGAAACAGGATGTTGCGCTTGCTTCAAAGGTGGGGTGGACCACGCGGCAGAAGGAGAGTGCTGAGGAGGCCGAAGGCAGCATGTTTGAATAGCTTCCACGACAGAAACCCTCTGTTTAGAAAAAAAAAACATTTTAAAGTTAGACCGGGCAGGTGAGGGAGACGCAAAAGAACATCTGCTAACAGGTGCAGGTAATAGCATTTTCTAACCCTGGGGGCAGGTGGGAGAATGGGCGAGGAAGAAGAGAGAAAGGAGCACTAGAGTCCCTAGCTGTCACAATTGCGACTATGTCCATGCCTGTGCTCACCTCGCCCCCTGGTGGCCAGGCCCGGTGGCTGCTATGGACTGCTTTCCTTCTGTTCCAGAACTCATTCTAGTCCACTCTGGATCTTCCAGTCTGCCGGACTTGCTTGGGTGGTTTGTAACTAAGCAGCACCCTTACCTGTGACTTCATCAGTGATTGCCTTTATTAGGCACCTGGAAGCCCTTCCGCTTTGCCTTTGCAACGAGGTCTTCAGATGAGTTTTTGTCTGTGTGTGTTTGTTGCTTGTTCCAGTGTCTCTGCTTGTGGCTGCTTTGAGTGCAGCCTTCTGCCTTGTTTGTGGCTGCTTTGACTGCAGCCTTCTGCCTTGTTATCCTTAGGGTCCCCTTACCTTGGCTTGTTCCAGTGTGTCTGCTTGTGGCTGCCTTGTGTGCAACCTTCTGTCTTGCTCTGCTATTTGTCTGTTCAGTCTAGCTTATTTATAATCCTGTATCCTGTGTGTGTATCCTGAGTCTTTACCCTAGTAGCGCTTTAGAAATGTCAAGTAGTAGTAGTAGTACCCTGTTTCAGCCAGCTTGTTTAGAATCCTGTATCCTGTGTGTAAATTCTCAGTCCTACCCTGTTTCAGTCAAGCTTGCTTGTATCCTGTGTGAGAATCCTGAGTCCTAACCCTGTCTCAGTCAAGCTTGCTTGTATCCTGTGTGAGAATCCTGAGTCCTAACCCTGTTTCAGTCAAACCTGTTTAGATCCCTTTTCCCTGTGTGTGTGAATCCTGAATCCTGTTGTTCTAGTCTGTCTGTTCCAGGATTACTTGTGTCCCTGCTCTATCCTATAAGTCCTGTCGGCTGCCCACACCTAGGGGCTCAACCCCTAGGGAACGGCGGTCAAGGGCAGGTGAAGTCCAGTCATTCCAGTCCTGTATATTCCAGCTTGTTCACCTACCGCTTCAGTTCCAGTCTGGCTACTCCAGTCCTGCTTATACCAGTCTGTCAGTGTTCAGTCTTGCTCCCTGCTTGGGGGTGGTTCGCCTGCTGCTGCCGGTTATCGACAGCGGTCCAAGGGCTCACTATTCATGACGGTTGTGACACTAGCACTGGCCCTGTGGGGTTTGTGCCAAACATTTTATGATATACCCTATGATAAGATGTATGATATGTACACCCTACAAAAAAGGAGAGGCAGGGAAGATATAAAGATATTTAAATACTTGAAAGGTATTAATATGCAAACAGATCTTTCTCAGAGATGGGGAAATAGTAGAACTAGAGGACATGAATCGAGGTTGCAGAATGGTAGACTTAGGAGTAACATTAGAAAATAGTTTCACAGAGAGAGTGGCCGATGTCTGGAATACCCTTCTGGGGAGAGAGAATGGGGACAAAAACTGACTGAACTGAAAATCATGTGGGATAAACACAGAGAACCCTATACAGAAAGAGTAGGGAATCGAAGCAAAAGTAAAGGATCTTCAGACTTTAAACAGGGCAGAGCAGCAGGTACAACTCTGGCTGCCTTGTTGAGCAGACTGGATGGATTCTATGGTCATTTACTACATTTCTTGTACAGGATTAGACAGAATCTAATATAAAACCTGTGCCTTCAGTTCTGTAAAACATGTACCCTTACAACTCGCCATACAAAAAAAAATAAACTTTGCTGCTATCTCAAGACAGCAAACATCTCCTGCTAGCAGGTACTTTGCAAAATAGCATAAAACCTTGCATAATACACACAGAACCTATAAAACAAACTTAACCATAGCAGTTCTAACTTCTGTATCAAAAGTGCAACAATCCTACCTATTAAAAGACAGCAGTGTAAATATTATACCAGGCTCCAGATCACCAATACACCTATTATTGTAAAAATAGAACAAGCAGGACTACTCTTGATCCTTAGACCAGTTATGTTTTAGCCCTTATTCTCCTCGCCAGGCCTCAGTCTTTCACTGTCCCATCTTCTCCTTTGGCAAATTCGTATTCCCCAATTACTCTCTTCCTAGTTCCCAGTTGTCGTCCTTTGTACTCACCCCTTCCTGAATCATCATCTGTCTTCCTCTGACTCTCATTCCCTCATCAGCCCCGGCTCCTTCCCTGTCATTCTACCCCTTTATTCTCGTATCTCTACCCAGCTTCCCATTGTCCCCCTTATACCTCCCCTCCAATCCCATTTCCACAGTTTCTCACTCTGGTTTCCACAGTCCTCTGTCCTTACTAGCCCCTCCAGATCCTTTCCACCCTTCCCTCCAGACACCTTTCTCCTCGTCTCTTCTCCTTCCATTCCCCTCTTCTTGCTCCCTCCCTCCACTTTTCTACCTTGCCCTGTGAAAACCCACCTGATTATGTGGTCTGCAGTCTTCAGAATGTATTTAGGAAGCCCAGTACTGAATGTTGCTTTACCTTACATTTGATCTATGGGGAAATGTTTACTACATAGGGCTTTGTGTTTATTGTACGACTGTACATCGCTTAAAATGTTTAATGGCACAATTAATCGCGATTAAAAATGTTAATTGCACATTTGATCACATAAAGTGCTCTCTCACATTTCCTCCTTTACAGTGCAATATATAGACAGCAGATATAAATTCTCAAAACTGACATATTTCAATTACTAAACTACAAATAAAATAATTTCTCTTACCTTTATTGTTTGGTGATTTTATCTTTCTAATTATCTTGTTCATCGTCCCTGGTTCTGCTTCCCTGTGCTCTGAACTCTGGTTCCTGGACCTTCTACCTATTCACTATTTTTTTTCTCCTCCATCATTTCCTGCCCTATATCCATCTTTCACATTTAACTTTCTTCCATTTTTCTTCCTCCTTCTCAAATCTAGTTTCCATCTCTTCGCTTCCCTCCATGGACACCATCTCCCAGCTCTCCCCTTCCCCTACTCTCCATGAGCACCATCTCCTCCCTTCTCCCCTCCCCTCTATTGGCACCATCTCCTCCCTTCTCCTCTGTTGACACCATCTTCTCCCTTCTCTCTCCTCTTCCCTCTATTGGCACCATCTCCTCCCTTCTCTCTCCCCTACCCTTCATTGGCACCATCTCCTGCCTTCTCTCTCCCCTCCCTTCCATGGGCACCATCTCTTCCTTTCCCTCCATCCCATGGTCACCATTTCTCTCTTCTCCATTCCATGGGAACCATCTCCCTCCCCTTTATTTAGGAGTGGAGGAGTAGTCTAGTGGTTAGTGCAGTGGACTTTGATCCTAGGGAACTGAGTTTGATTCCCACTGCAGCTCCTTGTGACTCTGGGCAAGTCACTTAACCCTCCATTACCCCTGGTACAAAATAAGTACCTGAATATAAGTAAACCGCTTTAAATGTAGTTGCAAAAACCTCAGAAAGGTGGTATATCAAGTCCCATTTCCCATCTATCCCTCTCAAGCTTCCCCCCTCCCCCATGGTCTGCATCTCTCTCTCTTCAGCACCTCTTCCCACACTTCTCTGCACCCCCACATGGCCCACATTCTCTCACTCTGCTTCTACTTGCCCCTCTCCTCCTTTGACCTTCCCTTTAACACCAAGGCAGTCTGCTTCTCTCATCTGCCCAAGCTTCTCTCTGTAGCGACCTGCCTCCTCTGATAGAACTTCCTGTTTCTGGGCATGACGCTATAGAGAGGCTTCGGTGGATGAGAGAAGCAGCCTGCCTTTGCGTTAAAGGCAAGGTCAGAGGAGGACAAGAGCAAGTAGAAGCAGCATGAGGAGTAAGATAACATGGGCTACCTCTTTTGGACCCCAACGTTGCTTCCAGAGCCTTGCACCGATCTTGAAGTGCTGCGGGCTCGTACCTGCACTGTCACTTCCGGGTTGCGGGTGCACAGCCCTTCTTCCCCCACACTGCCGGCAGCTAATTCTTACTATAGCAGCAGGCCCGACCTGGCATCCGAGCTCTGCAGTTCAGGTAAACCCCTGGATGGATGATTGCTGGATAGTTGTAGGTGGGGGAGAGAGACCTACTGTTTAATGTGTGTTAACATTTTTAATGCAATACATTAATTGCATTATTAATGAGTTAAATGTACAGCCCTAGTTTATTCCAGTGGAAAGGTATTAAAACCAGAAGGGACTGAGAATTTTTAGGATGCAATTGGACTTGTTTTTTCAGTATATTCACATTGGGGGAAGCCTAAGAAGCATAAGCATCAGTCCTCTTCAATGCATGGTGCCAGGAGCACCAGGCATCAGCATAACCGGTACCTGAGAAGCTCTGGCACTGGGAGGAAGGCTTTCTCTCTTTGGTAGAGGTGCCAGTGCACAAGTCTCCGAGCAGCCAGGTTTCCACTTCCAGTTTGGCACCAATTCCTTCTAAGGCTACCTCTATCCCGGCTCCCCTGCCTTTGCCGATGCCTTCCTTCAATGAGTTGTACTGAGTCATGCTCTTCGAGGGGATGGCGCAGATATTGCAGTTGCACTCCGCTCAGGCATTGAGGGCATTTGTGCTAACTGCAGATCAGCCCCAGATTCTTCCTTAGGTTCCTATCATGCCTGTGGAGAGATCCTCGGCACCTCAAAGGGTGTTGAAGTCAATATTGACCCATGCAGTACTGCTCTCAATGCCGGGTGAGATAGCTTCCCCGGAGTCTGAGGGCAGGACTGTACCTCGATGCCCTTCGGGGTGTGGCTGTGGTTCCACTAAGCTGTGGCAGGCACAGATTCACTCAGTCTAGTCTGAGTATGGTGAGGAGTCTGACTGGGACCGTTCATGGCCGCTCATGGGACTCAGAAGAAGACCCTCATTACTTCTCAGAGGAGAAGTCTTATGGGATCCCTTCTAATCCCTTTCTGCCTCATGTAAATCTCCACCTGAAGGTCTCTCTTTCACTGTTTTTTTTGAGATGGCTTTGGCCATCCCATTTAAGTTAGAGATGGAGGAGAAGGAGCCCAGAGCAGAAATGTCTGGACTATCAGTCGCCTCCTAAGGAAGAGGTCACAGTACCATTGCACCCTATCCTTAAAGATGCACTGGCGAAGAATTGGGAATCTTCCCTCTCAGTGAAGGTCATACCTAAGAAGGTGAATACGCAGTATTGTATACAGAAGGCTCCTGGATTCAAGAGGGCACAACTGCCTCACCACTCTCTGGTTGTCGAATCCATCCTCAAATGAGCTAGGAGCACTAGGACTCATGCTTCGGTTTCCCCAGGTAGAAAGACTCAGATACTAGACTCGTTTGGGAGGAAGGCTTATCAGGCCTCGATGCATATTGCCCACATCCAGTCCTACCAGCTCTACATGAGCATTTACTTTAAATCTTTGCTATGCAGTACACTTAGTCTTGTGGATTCTCCTTCAGGAGCAGGCAGAGAGCTTCTCCAGTTGGCCAGTAAGCAGCTAGAGTGCATGAAGTATCTGGCTAGGGGCACTTGTGATTCTTTTGATATTGCATCCAGACTCTACGCCATGAGTGTGGGGATGCACAGACTCTCATGGCTGTGTGTCTCTGACCTAGAACCAGTTGTTCAGGAGAGGTTGGTGGATGTACCTTGCCAAGGAGACAATCTTTTTGGGGACAAGGTGGAGGAGGTCGCTGACCTCATAAAGAAACATACGGATACCATCCAGTCCCTGTCTCAGCAACCTCCAGCTACAGACTCCTAGGAAGTTTTCGAGTGGGCCTAGGTGGCAACCCTACTACTCTCAGAGGTGTAGGTTTCAGTCACCTTCTTGCTCTGCCCAGCAGCCCCAGGCCCATCACTCTCAGCCTCACCAGCCCCATTCTCAAAAGTCCTAGCCTGCTCCCCAGTCACTGCAAGGAACGAGCTTTTCACTGGCTCCAGGACAGCATAGCTCATACCAAGTACCCATCCCGGACAGGCTAATGGTAGGGAGAGGCTAAGTTTTTCCAACAAAGATGGCCCCTTGTAACCTCCGACTGGTGGGTTCTACAAATAGTCCATCTTGGTTACGCCTGAACTGGCATCAAAGACCACCAAATTGCCCACTGAGAATATCATTCATCAGTTCTCAGCACAAGCAGGTATTTGTAGAGGAAATCTACAGTCCAATGCAGTCGAACCTGTGCCACCATGAGAAGAGAGGAAGGGATTCCAGGTACTTCCTTGTGCCCAAAAAGACGGGAGGGTGGGGGGGGGGGGGGGATCATCCTAGACCTAAGGGCCTTGAACAAATTCATGGTCAAAGAAAAAATTAGGATGATTTCTCTAGGCACACTACTTCCCATGATTCAGGAAAAAGATTGGCTATGCTCTCTGAACTTAAAGGATGCCTATACTCACATTTCGATATTTCCCAGTCCACAGCAAATATATCAGTAGAAGGCACCGGAAGCTGGAGGAAGATCTGATATCCCAGTGTACAAGTACAATATTTTTTTATATTATTTAATCAAGCATAATCAAACTGTCAGTGCAATGATTATCATCCATTAACCATCATGATCCAGGGTTTGAACAGTGGGGATGCACTGAGCACTACTTTCACAGCACTATTTTGATATTTTTGAGGTATTGGTTTTCACAATAGGTGTATGAAAGTAAAGTTGTATATACTTGATTCAACAAAGAATTGAAAATAATGAATATGCATGAGAGAGATTTGCCTATACTGGAGTGGCTCAGCAAAAACAATGAAAGTGGTGAATGTCCTTGAGTGGCCCAGTCAAAGGCCCAGACACAAATTCAATAGAAACAAAAAATCTGTGGCAAGACTTGAAGGCTGCAGTCCATGAATAATCCCCAGCCAATAGGAATGATTTTAAGCTATTCTGCCAAGAAAGAATGGGCAACAATAGCTGTACAGAGTTGGCAGACACTACCTGAATGAGTCATGGTTTCCCTTGTGTTCTACAACTATTATGCTCCCCCTTTTTCTTTCCCACAGTACCCTGAGTGGAGGAGTAGCCTAGTGGTTAGTACAGTGGACTTTGATCCTGGGGAACTGAGTTCAATTCCCACTGCAGCTCCTTGTGACTCTGGGCAAGTCATTTAACCCTCCATTGCCCCTGGTACAAAATAAGTACCTGAATACATGTAAACAGCTTTGAATGTAGTTGCAAAAACCTCAGAAAGGCAGTATATCAAGTCTCACTCATGTGAAGGAATGCATCTGGACCACAGGATGCTTGAATCACATGAAAGGCCATACCTTTAGTATTGTGTGCAATTTTAGTCACTGCATCTCAAAAAGGCAAGTCACTTAACACTCCATTGCCCCATGTAAGCCGCATTGAGCCTGCCATGAGTGGGAAAGCGCAGGGTACAAATGTAACAAAAATAAAAAAACTAGGAAAGGTACAGAAAATAATTTTGTGTCTCATGCAAATTTAATCATCTATGTGTTCCCTTTCCCAGATTATTTATAAATGTGTTAAAAAGTATGGGTACCAGTATAGGTCTCTGGAGTATTTCACTATTCACCTTTCTCCAATGAGAAACCTATTAGTCCCACTCAAGCGTTTCTCCTGAGGCACTTTGTCAATGCTCTCTGACAATCCAGATACACTATACCTGCAGGCTTACGCTTATCTGCATATTTCTTAACATCTCTAAAAACATTTAACATATTGGCAAAGTTTGTGTTAAGCCATATTAATCTACGTCCAGTAATTTTTTTTTTTTTTCAGAATAGCTTCTATCATTTAGCCCAGCACTGACATTGGGCTTTCTAGCGTGTATTCTTCTAGATCATACCTGGATGTTTTATTGTTTGAAGTGTGTCTATCTATCTGGTGCATACACCTGTAAGAGGTCCTTTTATTAAGTTGCAGTAAGCACAAACCAGTGCTTACAGCAGGGTAAAAGGCACTACTGCAAGGCACGCCAGGTGTCCAGCGGAAGTTTTGGGGTTGGCAGGGTAGAGGTTGGTGGTGGGAGGATTATTATAGCTGCTCACAGGGCTGCCAAGAGGAGGGGGCAAAATTCACTGAGCCCGGGACTCCAAGGAGGGCCTGGCGGCGGGGTCTCTCTCCTTCTACTGCTTCCAGACCGCCGGCGCCGCAGTCTCCACCTGCCTACCCTCAGCTTCCTTCTGTCTGCTACCACCCGGTCCCCTGCATTAAGAAAAATCTTGAAATCGGCAGCACAGCGCCTTCTTTCTGAAAGCGGCAGATTGCCTCAGGTGGGACTTCCCTCACTGTGTCCCACCCTCCTCTGATGTAACTTCCTATTTCCGCGAGGGTGGGACACAGTGAGGGAAGACCTGCCCAAGGCGATCTGCCACTTTCACAGAGAAGGCGCTGTGCTGCTGATTTTGAGATTTTTTTTTTTAAATGAAGTGGGTCGAATGGCAAACAGAAGGGAGCTGAGGGAAGGTAGGTGGAGACTGGGGACTGCAGCGCTGGCGGCCTGGGAGCAGGAAAGGAAGGTGACAGCGGTAGTGATTGGTGGGGAGGGGAAGGCAGGGGCGGGGCAGGGCGGTGCGGCGCGGCAGCAATCCTGGGGGAGGGGATTGGGGCTGGGGGACAGCTTTGCCTCGGGCCGGCTCAGTCTCTCAGCAGCCCTGGCTGTTCGTTATTGTTTTCTATTTGTAATTTATACACAACAGTTGCACAGTATATTGTTCCTTTTTAAACTTTAATAAAAAGATTTAAATATAAAATCATAAGTGTTTGAGGCTTCTGCAGATGAGAACAGAGCCCACGGGGATCGGGACGGGGGCATTCTCTAACTTACCTCGGACCACACACCCTGACTGAAGCCCACTAAAGGTTACTTGTACTGCGCGCGCATTCCCACCCCACCCCCACCACCGCAAATGAGGGCTAGCCTAGGTAGATAGGCTGGACACCCCATTTCCCCAGAGGACTGAAAGCGGCGCATGCGCTGTCAAAGAAGTGAGTTTTCTTCTCTTCTGTGTGAGCCTAGAGGCAGGGAAACGTGCGTGCGCGCGCGCGGCTAGGAGCGAAAGGGAGCGCAGTGACGGGCAGGCGCGAGGCGGCAGCGCGCGGCCTCTCCCTCCCCCGCCGGCCGAGAGACGGGAAGAGCGGGGGTGGTGGCTCCGGGCCTCACATAGGCAGCGACGACATGTCCGGGTGCCGGGGACAGAACAAGCTCTCCACCACTGAGCGCATTGTGAAAGGTAGGAGAGACACAGTTTGAGCTGGGCCCGCAGTGTCTGCGGCACCAGCGCACATACACCCTGGCGGCCGAGGATAAGGAGGAGTCCCCAGCTTGAGGGCGATAGGGTGTCAGTGAGGAGGCGCCGCGGTCACTCCCTAAATTTAGGTTAGTAGTATCAGCGAGGAAGGGCTTTGGTCGGCCTTTGGCTTTGCCTTGTCAGAAGGGGCTAGAAGACTTTCCTTAAACTGAGGGGTATAGGACTATCATTGACAGGTTCTTCAGTCGCTGGAAGATGGGGGTGGGGGCAGCCTCAGTTGCCACCTGGCCTAAAGAGTGGGGTTTCAGGGCAAGAAGCGGTGGCTTCAGTCGCCACCTAGCCTGAGGGGGATGGAGTTGTCATCTAAAAAAAAAAGGGGGAGGGGGCTTTAGCACTTGCATATCTCAAGAGGATGAGGTTGTTGGCGATTTTGCTATTGTCTTCCTCCTCCCGGAAGTTGCAGTTGTCCCCTGGCCTGAAAGGAAAGGAGGTTTGCATTTGGCCCTGCTCTCTTGGTATGAAAGGCATGAGGGGGTTGCAGTAGGTCTGAAGGGGATGAGGATTTATAATTGGCCTTATTCTCTCCCACATTGATCTGAGGGGAGTGGGGGTTTGTAATTGACCTTGTTACCCTCTCTGGCCTGAGGGGAGTGGGGGTTTGTAATTGGCCTTGGTCCCTCCACCCCCTGGCCTGAATGAAGTGGGATTTTGCCATTGACCTTGCCCCCCCTCCAGCCTGAAGTGCATGGGGGTTTGCCAATTGGTCCTGTTCCCCAGACCTGAGGAGGACTGGGGGTTACAGTCACCTCTTGCACTGGCTTGAGGAGGGGTAGTAAGAAGCTGTGTGAGGAAGAGGCTTCTTTAAATTTCTGTCTTCTCTACTGTAAAAAGGATTTTTTGTAATTGATATTTTTTGATGGGCAGACTTTTCTAGAATGCACTCATTCTGCAATAAGTCTGACTTTTTATCCCTCTGTCTGCTTTTTTTGAGGGGGGGGGGCATTGATATGGACATTAGGGATTTGGAAGAAGCCCCTCTTTAATGCATAAGTTTACACTGGGAGAATCCTTGCTGTTTCTCTGGAGGGACTGAGTGTTGAGCCTAGCAAAGTCCTTGATCTTGGACCTCACTCACCTACTAGTGCTGAGTTTCTTGGTAGGCTTGATTTTTCAATGCTTGCTGCAGGCCTATGCACCATACATCCTTAATATTCAGACATAGCTCTTCAGGTCATATGATGATCCCTTGAGTAACATAGTAGATGATAGCAGAAAAAGACCTGCACGGTCCATCCAGTCTGCCCAACAAGATAAACTCATATGTGCTACTTTTTGTGTATACCTTACCTTGATTTGTATCTGCCATTTTCAGGGCACAGACAGTAGAAGTCTGCCCAGCACTAGCCCCGTCTCCCACCACCGGCTCTGCCACCCAATCTCGGTTAAGCTTCTGAGGATCCATTCCTTCTGAACAGGATTCCTTTATGTTTATCCCACGCATGTTTGAATTCCGTTACCGTTTTCATCTCCATCACCTCCCGCGGGAGGGCATTCCAAGTAAAAATACTTCCTGACATTTTTCTTGTCTGCCCCCCTTCAATCTCATTTCATGTCCTCTAGTTCTACCGCCTTCCCATCTCCGGAAAAGGTTCGTTTGCAGATTAATACCTTTCAAATATTTGAACGTCTGTATCATATCACCCCTGTTTCTCCTTTCCTCCAGGGTATACATGTTTAGGTCTGCAAGTCTCTCCTCATACGTCTTGTAACGCAAATCCCATACCATTCTCATAGTTTTTCTTTGCACCGCTTCAATTCTTTTTACATCCTTAGCAAGAAACGGCCTCCAAAACTGAGCACAATACTCCTCTCTATACAGCCTAGCAACCTTCTAGCTACGGCCACCGCCTTGTCGCCTTCAGATCCTCAGATACTATCACCCCAAGATCCCTCTCCCCGTCCGTACATTTCAGACTCTCACTGCCTAACACATAATGTCTCTCATGGATTTCTACTCCCTAAGTGCATCACTGTGCATTTCTTCACATTGAATTTTAAGTGCCAAACCTTAGACCATTCTTCTAGCTTCCGCAGATCCTTTTTCATGTTTTTCACTCCCGGGTGTCCACTCTGTTACAAATCTTAGTATCATCCGCAAAAAGGCAAACTTTACCTTCTAACCCTTCGGCAATGTCACTCACAAATATATTGAACAGAATCGGCCCCAGTACCGATCCCTGAGGCACTCCCTACTCATCTTTCCCTCATCCGAGCGAATTGCATTAACCACCACCCTCTGGCGTCTGTCCGTCAACCAGTTCCTAATCCAGTTCATCACGTCGGGTCCTATCTTCAGCCTGTCAAGTTTATTCAAGAGCCTCCTGTGGGGAACTGGGTCAAAAGCTTTGCTGAAATCTAAGTAGATTACGTCTATAGCACGTCCCTGATTCAATTCTCCGGTCACCCAGTCAAAGAATTCGATGAGATTCGTTTGGCACGATTTCCCTTTGGTAAAACCATGTTGTCTCGGATCTTGCAACTTATTGTCTTCCAGGAAATTCACTATCCTTTTCTTCAGTATCGCTTCCAATACTTTTCCAATAACCGAAGTGAGGCTTACCGGCCTGTAGTTTCTATCTTCTTCCCTATCACCACCTTTGTGAAGAGGGACTACGTCTGCCGTTCTCCAATCCCACGGAACCTCTCCCGTCTCCAAGGATTTATTAAACAAATCTTTAAGCGGACCCGCCAGATCCTCTCTGAGCTCCCTCAATATCCTCTCTTCAGTGAACGGTGCTCTATCCACTCCATTCTCATTCGTGCTTTTGCCAGTCAATCGCGGTCATTCTCCAGGATTTTCTTCTGTGAAAACAGAACAAAAGTATTTTGAAAGAGAAGAGTCAGCTGTATGGGCCTTGCAAGAAATGGGGTTTTGACATAGTAGCTATGGATAGCATGCCCTTACAAGAGAGGGAAGATAAAAGCTTTTGCCTGGCTCCTAACAAACTGCATGGTACCTATGATTTCCAAATATTTTCTACTCCAGTGAATATATTTTCCAGACAGTTCATTAACTTTACTGTCTGACACAGTATAAAGCAATCTATAAATACCAGTATTGTATATTGCAAAACAACATTTTCAAAACCTACGGACCTAAACTTTGTATCCAAGATATGCTAAGAAACCTGCTGTAAAATCAAATTAGCAAAAACTGAATATCAAACATAAAACCCTTTAAACTATTAAATAACATATGTCAACCACCATGAACACTAAACTGATTTCATACATTAAAAAATTAGCACTCTCAATTTGTGGCCTCATAACTTATAAAACTGTGGTTAAATAACTGTTTGCATTAAATTATTTAATTTCCTAACTACATGGAGATGAAAAGCATTAATATTACATTTGATTCTCAGCGCTGTTTGCTGCACGCAGTTAAATTAGGAGCCACACAAAATAAAGAGGAACCAAAAGCAAGAAAAAAAAAAAACCCCGACTACTTTACTTCCCCTTCTCTACCTATATATTAAGTTACTATTTAATAACCCTTCATTTCTCCTTGTATCTTGAAAAAGTTGTTGCTTTTTTTTTTTTTAAATGTGTTTCATGTATTTTCTGTTTTGTCATTTTTTTTTTTTGCTTGCTTTTCCCCTGTTCCTCTCCCTCTGCACCCCTATTCCAGTTTCTCTTTTATATGGGCACCCACATAGCAATACTAGGTCAGAGACAGTAGCCAATGCCAGGTGTCAATTTTTAGACATTCAGGCAATCGGGCATAGCTGTGAGTTATTAGCCTTCTTGGAGGGGAACGTTTTGACCAATCATAGTTTTCAACTTAAATCCTAAAGCACTGGTATTTGTAGCCCCTGATTCTATCCATTGAAATCAGTGCTGCAGGTCCCACAATGCATTAGGGTAGGGTTAAAGTAGTGTGGTTTTCATATTAATTTACTTTAAAGGTAATAAAATAAAGCAGGGCTGTCAGAATTCCAGAACTGGCCTAAAATCTCCCTGTTGGAACCACATTGCTTGGGAGCTTTGAATCTGGTGGCCTATAATGTTTTCTACCACTACATAGGTACTCTGCTTAATTTAAGAAATGTTATATGAAATAGAAATTTTGAAATAAGGTAATCTTACTTAATGTGATCAGAGTTGCTGTGAGACTTTTGGACTTTGGTGCCTGCGGTACTGATTTAGAGTGGTAGTAGCAGAACTATAATTTAAAATACAAAGCAAAAAACAAGAGATTGTCATACAGATGTAGCAATTGTAGAAACATAATCATGGGTCCGGTAGGCAGGACATTGCCTTCCAGTATTGTACAGGTTCTCAGTCTTAGCCAAAAGGCCAAGAAGGGACCGTTCTGATATCTTACATTGCTTCTTAACCAAAAAGCTGAGAAAAGATTATCTTTGGCTCATAGTGCAGACCCTATGCCCCAATCTTACAGAAGATTAAGAACAACTGTCCTTAGTTTGTAGTCCAGGTCCTACACTTACATCTTAGCCAGAAGGCAAAGAACAATGAAATGCGAGACGAATTGGCATGAAAGTTCCAAAACTAGGACTGGCTAAAAATCTCACTTCAGTTCAGATTGTTGTAGGTGGGTTAAGATTGTGGTTAAGAGAATATAATGTTCATAAGGGCTTCAGAATATGGTTTAATGTTTACATAGTTTAATCAAAGCACCAGTATCTCAAACGTTTATACTAAAAAGGTATGTGGGTAACTAAAATCATTGATGGCATTTAGCATTTAGTCTTTTCATGATGGAAAAGGTATTGGTGTTTAAAATCTCTGTTATACATCTACATAAATTAGGGCTGTTAATGTATTAATCCTTAGAACCTGATGCAGACTTATCACTGCCAATGTATTTAATTTGAGTATAATAGAATTTGAAATGTGAACTGTAAACTGGATTGTATATATCATACATGTAAAGCTATAAGGTTATATAGTCTCCATAGAAAGGAGAATAAAACCCAAGGGGAAAAAAAACATAAAAGGGTCAGTTCTTAAATAAGCCATGTCTGCATCCTACACAGGAAAGCCATGCACACTGTTTAGATATTTCTGTTTGAAAATTACCACTTTGAAATGTACATGTGCAAGAAGTACCCGCTTACTTTGCACTTCCTATATATAGAGGTGGCCGTGTGTGGGGGGACGGGACAAAATTGCATTTCATTTTCAAAAGTACAGGTGCTAATTACATGTGTGTTTGCCCCTCTGAATTAAACTGCCCCCTGTAAGGGGGAGTATGGTGGAGTTTTTTTTTTTTTGTGTGTGTGTGTGTTTTTTTTTTGGTAGAGTAGTTATTTCTTTCTTTCTTTCTTCCAGCGCAGTTGGAACCAGTGCTGGGATTGTAGCCCATGGACTTCATTCATGACATGGTGTTTTTGCCGCTTATTTCACTGTTCTTTAGAGTTGATACTGCGAACCAGTATTAGATCACAGTATGTCAATGATTGGGTTGGGTCCCACACTTATTTTGGCTGTTGGGAGGCAGGGATAGTGCTGGGCAGACTTATACGGTCTGTGCCAGAGCCGGTGGTGGGAGGAGGGGCTGGTGGTTGGGAGGCGGGGATAGTGCTGGGCAGACTTATACGGTCTGTGCCCTGAAGAGGACAGGTAAAAATCAAGGTAGGGTATACACAAAAACTAGCACATATGAGTTTATCTTGTTGGGCAGACTGGATGGACCGTGCAGGTCTTTTTTCTGCCGTCATCTACTATGTTACTATGTTGCTGGTGAAGAAGGAAGGTCAACAACAGCATTCAGCTGCTGATTGAAAGCTCCTGTGTGGCTCTAAGGAAGTTAGTCAACTTGAGTACTGATTCATCTATTCTGCAGTGTGATGGCTATCCTAATAGCTAGGAATGTATTGTCATTTATTTCATTTAGTGTGTTCTAAAACCAACCCCCCCCCCCCCTTTTTTAAAATCTGCTTTAGCAGCTGCCGGTGCGGTAATGATGACAGCCCATTCAAAGTGAATGGGCTTTGTCTGCATTAGTGCATGGGTTTGTGTTAAAATTTTAGTGCAAGTGAAACACCACATTAAAATGAGAACCATTTTTTGCTTGCACATCTGCTAATCTTAAGGTTCAGTTTCGGTTGCGGAGATCTTCCTGTGCTACCAGTTTTTCTGGTGCAAAGATTTACCTTTTTGAAACTTACCTCTTTATTGTTTTTTTGTTTTCAGCCATTACAAGTGATTAGAACAGCATCTTAAACAGAAAATCATCATATTCTTGACTCTGTGGCCTAGCCAGTAGATCAAGCTCTATAATCACAAGCATTGAAGTTTAGGATGGCAAGTAAATGTTTTCTCTTTAATGGTTGTACTTTAACACATATGGGATTTACATTAAATCCTTAGGCCTTGGCACACCTTATATCTTAATATTTTACACATGAACAGAATTATCTTGTAGTCCACTTTAAGACATTCCTTTCTCCATTCTGTAAGCTGCAGCTCTACCTATGGTTCTTGGGTTTATCAGTTTCTGTATGGTGCCTTTTTGGTTCATGTCATAGGAACCAGGAATTTATTTATTTAGATTTTGCTCACACCTTTTTCAGTAGTAGCTCAAGGTGAGTTACATTCAGGTACTCTGGAATGACACATTTTACTAGTAGATTGGTTTGATGTTGGGATATGTTTAATGTGCTCTTCTCAGCAAGACAGCCTTTAGTAAAGCAATAATGTCAGTAAATTAAATCACAATATGATTAGCACTAATGGGATTTATTGAAATCTAAAGTGGCAATCAGTATAGTAGGACAGAAAAATCTGTCCAATTTTTCCAGTTACTCTTGTATACATTATAAAGATACATCCCAAGTACAGCGTGGCAACTTGTGAGATCCTAGAAATGTATTTCTTACTCATTTGTACTCCATTTTGTGTAGCTGAGCATGGAAGATCCCCTATTTAGTTCACACTCAACATCCCTGCCTTCCCATAATTCTGTTTAATTTGAATTCATATTTGTCCAAAAAAACATGTGTGTGTGATGTATCAATGAGATACAGGAGATAAATGCAAGAATCTCAGTCACTGTTGTGCTGCACACATTGTATGTTTTCACGCCATGTAATGGGATGAGCTTGTTTTACTGGATTTCAAAGAGGTGTGAATCTAATTTGAAAGGTTAATTGGTTTCCTACTATCTGGATCCCTTGTTTATCTAACTTTACTTTTGTAAACTGCCACGATCACTTGCTGTGTAGCAATATAGAAAGTCTGTATTAAATGATAAATGAGGGCTTGGGCTCCATTTGAGGTAAGAACCACCTAGAATATGTGAGCTTTCTAACCTCTAATCAAAGTAGTTTACCTCGGGGGGGGGGGGGGGGGGGGAGGAGGAGGAGGAATTGTCTTCCTCTCCCCAATAATAAACTTGTACTTGTCAGTTAAGTAGTTTGAATCTGCATTTTATACTCGTGTGCCCAAGTTGTTTTCTTTTTTTGTCTTGTCAGTTGTTAAGGCTGAAAGTTGATTACTCATGTTTATGTATATTTTGACTTTAATGTACTAACTTATATTGGTGTTCCTTGCTTGGAGCATCTAATGTCCAAGCGAGTAGTTTAATTTGTTCATTTGGAGTTATTTGGAATGCTGTTTTTCTGCCTTTAAGAGAACATATGATTGATGGCAATAGAAGGAAGGATATAGGATTAGAAATGGAATCTGTAAGAAGTAGGGCAGAGTCCTGGCTTAAAATAGTACTAAAGTGTGTGGTCATTTGTGCTGAACAGTGCTACTTAGGTAAATCCTCCAGTCTGACCTACAGCTTGTGTTGACTGGTAGGCTAGTATATACTTCAGTTTCTCAGATGAAGCTTTTCTGTCTGATTCATTCATATTCTTATGGCCACATCTGGCACAGGTCTGTACCTTTTTTCTTTCTCAGTAAAAGGCAATCTTCTAATTTTGTTGGTTGCTAGATAGAGGACCTGGGTCTTAATGAAAGGATTTAGCCCATAATTGTGATTCGCAGTTACTAGTAACCAAGGGATTTTTGTATAAATTTACAGAATTCCTGGACTCTTCCAGTTTTGCCTGTTGCTTATTGCCTTCTCATGCAGAAACCAAGAGCATCTTGTACTTTGATCTAAAGAGCACTTACCTGCCAACTAAGCTGAGTAGTTAGGTTTTTGTTTAACTTTTAAGTGTATTGAAATTTCAGTAACAAAGATGTCCAATGTGATAACAGATCAACTTACCAAGATAGCAAAGCAGATATACGGGTTAAATTGGGATTTGTTAAGCAAAGTGTGGTTTTGACTAGCTTTCTTGTTATGATAAAAAGTGTAGTATATTTAAAATATTACTTGTTGACTTTTAGATTCAGATATTAGCATTGTACAGCTATGAAATACAGTAAGAATTTTTTTGCACCAAAGAATACATTGAATTTGGATTTTTAATTTGTTTTCAGTTTTGTGGTAGATAGCATAAATGAGCAATTTTCCTGACGATAGTATGATCATCAGTGCTTCATCTGACTTAAATACTATTAATTTGTAGCCTTTTGTTGCTCATAGGAATGCTATACTCTTCGATATGCCTGACCTGCCCTTCCATCATAATCCTTATGGCAACAAGCACACTATTCTATATACACACAGGTTTTTATATTGGATGAAAAAATTATCACAGCAGCTTTATTTGATTACACATGAAATGCAATGTTGTTTACATAAGGTGCTCCTCCTCCTGCAACTTGGGTGTATTGCTGCTAAGGGTATCTGACGATGGCCGTTCTGTGCCTCCACTTCACTTTTATACAGCTTTCCTTAGATTCCCCCCCCCCCCCCCCCCAAAGCTATAGTTAGCAACCAACCTTCAGTTTCTCCCTCAACCCCCACCTATACAACTTAAGTTGAATATTACAAAAATAAAATGTCAATCTACATAAAATTCTTATCTGCCACCTAATAATCCCCCCCCCCCCCCCAAAAAATATGCTGTCACTCATCTTTCCCTTTCAGCACCTTGTTTCAGCTTATCCAGGGTAAGCCTGCTGAAATCACCAAACTTTAACCAGATGCCTAAATTGCAAATAATGTTTACATGATCATGTTTCATTTGGCAGTTTGCAGTTAAGTTCATCTTGCGTGGTTCTAAGACTTGGTAGGGAGGAACAAAGACTCAAATGTATTAAGGAAAGCAAGAGAAAATTTGTTAAAGAGGTGAGGACATTTATTAGGACACTTAAAGGTTTAATGTTGGACTTCAGCTGAAGCAATGGAGTAGGAAGGACACTTCATTCCTCAGCTTTTGTGCACTCTAGATAAATTTGCAGTAAGTTGACGACGTAGCGACTCATCCACAATACAATTACTTGGGTTAGTTGAACATTCACTTACTGTGTGGTGCCAGATAGCATAGAACAACGAATGGCAACAAAACAAAGGAGAAGAGGGAAAAGGGTCCGTGGGCAAGTCTAAAATGGTAGAGAGCACTGAGCTCACATCTTCCTCAGTAAGCTTGGGTGGCTGAAATTGCAGTAGAGATGTGAACATCTCTGGCACATTCTATGGAGAAGATAGGCTCGCTGGAAAATTGGTTAATGGATTAACAAGAGAAACTGATGAAACAAAGAGTGAGCACCATTGAAACCACAGCGTAGGAGGTGTCACAAATCCTAAGAAATTGAGGGCGATGGTACGTGCGCTCGACGAGAAAATAGATCAGCTTCCTTGTCATCAGCAGCATATGAATCCATTACGAATGGGTTGTGTCCACCTACCAGCAGGGGGAGATAGAGAACACTGAAAACCATAGTGCCTCTATGACGGCTAGCTCCATCTGCCTCTCAGTATTTCTCTATCACCCAGCAGGGTTGGACGCAGCTTGTTCAGCTCCTTGAAGATTCTGCCTGGGGTGGCTCCTGTGCTTTTGCCAGTTATAGCAGGGGTGCTGTGGCTAAGTGGAGCCCACTTTAAAGGCACATAGGTTCGCCCTTTCCCTGCCTTTCCCACCCTCTTCTGCCTCCGGAGTACCTCTGTAGCTGTTTGCCTCCAACTTTCCTCGCAGCGTAAAAAAAAAAAAAGGCGCTTTGACAGCGCTGCTATTTCTGAGGCTTTTCCTGACTGTGCAGTGTGACCGGAGCTCGTGGACTCGGTCCTTTGAGGTAAGAGCGGTACTCAGCTCCTCCGGGGAGGGCCCGCAGGCGGGGTTCCGATCGGGGTGATTTTGACGTGAAACCGCCATTTTGAATTTTATTCCACCGTTTTTTGGCGATGGCTGCTGAGGGAGTTAAGCGCTGTTCCCATTGTGGCAAGCGCAGATCAGCAGCGGGGCTCTGTAAAACATGCTGGTTAGATGGTAGAGCCAGTACGAGCATGGCGAGCGATGATTCTTCCTGCTCGATGGAGCTGGCAGCGGGCGCCATCTTGGAAGCGCCGCATGGCTCGACCCCCGCGGTTGCGGAGGAGTCTGAGAGCAGTGGGGCGCCTCGGGCCGAGGCTACCAGAGGAGCTCCGTTCCGTGTGGCTCCTAATTTGGAGACGGGAGGTCAAGGTGAGTTTTTCTCCCCCGAGTTTGTGCTTATTTTACATAAAGTCTTCATGCTGAAAAGAGCTCTGCTGCAGGTGTCTGACACTGCATTGCTACCTGGTCCCCCTCCGACTGATGATGGCCCGGGGCTGATGTCAGACGTGCATTTCCCTGAGCGTTGGATGCACGCTAAGCATAGACGGGAAAATTCCCTGTTGGAGAGTGGCGCACCCCCCTTTCTCCCCACGTGGTTGGGCTGTGGGAACTCTGAGGGATCTGGCAGGTCTTCGTGGTCTGAGGAGCCAGAGGATGGTGCCGGTTTGCCACTGGATCTGGATGATCCCACTACGGTTCGGATTTTCCACCGCGATGAGCTGCCAGCACTTATCTCTGATGCCTTACAGGCCCTCTCTATTGATGACCCTGTTAAATGCGAGGCCTCCTCTGGTAATCCGTGGATGGCGAGTACTAAGAAGCCTGCTCGAGCCTTTCCTTTGCATGACTCCATCCAAGAGCTTATTTCTGCTCAATGGGCTGACCCTGAGGGGCCCTTGAAAGTGGCCAGGGCGTTGGGGCATCTTTACCCTCTGAGTGAGGAGCACTTGGCCTGTTTTGGGATGCCTAAAGTGATTGCCTTAGTCACGGCGGTGACAAAAAAGACCACCCTCCCAGTAGAGGGAGGGGTCGCCCTGAAGGACATTCAGGACCGGCGGCTGGAATCAGGCGGCCGTAGTATGCGGACCTCCGGTGGATGCTGGTGGAGGCTCCCCTTCCTTTGCCTCTGGTACCGAACCTGTTGACGCAGGGTCCGGTGACCATGGTGGATCCCTGCCGCTTTGGTCTTACGGCATGGCTATTAGAGATGAGGGCTATTCTAACAAGGTAATCTCCACTCTCTTGCAGGCCCGCAAGCGTTCCACTTCCGTTGCCTATGCTTGGATCTGGCGCCAGTTTGAGGCTTGGTGTGTTTCTAAAGCGATCACACCCATGCGGGCTTCTGTCTCGCCGATACTTGACTTTTTGCAGGATGGTATACAAAAAGGCTAGGCCTATAATTCCCTGCGTGTTCAAGTGGCAGCCTTGGCATGTTTTCGGGGGAAGGTCGCTGGCCTCTCCCTGGCTGCGCATCCGGACATTGCACGGTTTCTTAGAGGGGTGCTTTGGCTCCGGCCTCCCGTGTGGGCCTCTTGTTCAGCTTGGAACCTGGTGCTAGTATTAAAGGCTCTTCAGTGTTTGCCCTTCGAGCCGCTGAGGCGAGCTTTGGAGAAGGATGTGAGGTGGCCATTACTTCGGCGAGATGGGTGTGTGAGCTCCTGGCGCTGTCCTGTCGAGACCCATTTCTGCAATTCTCAGAGTCCGGAGTAACGGTACATACTGTGCCTTCCTTCCTGCCTAAGGTGGTTTCAGCGTTTCACCTAAACCAGCCTATCTGTCTGCCCTCCTTTACTAGGGAGGAGTTTCCGGAATCTTTTGGGCAGTTGCACCTTCTGGATGTGCGCAGGTCTCTGTTGCAGTATCTGCAGATGTCTAATGCTTTCAGGACCTCTGGTCACCTCTTTGTATTGTTGTCAGGTCCTCGCAGAGGGTCTCCAGCGTCTAAAGCCACTATAGCCCGTTGGCTTAAGGAAGCCATTTTTTCTGCATATCTGCTATCTGGCTGGCCTCCGCCTGACGCCTTTAAGGCACATTCCACAAGAGCACTCTCTCTTCAAGAGATATGTAGTGCAGCTACTTGGGCTTCTAAGCTCTCTTTTGTCCGTCATTACAGGCTGAATGTGGCTGCCAGGAGAGACGCGCTTTTTGGAGCACAAGTGCTTGTGCGTGGTGTGGCTTGTTCCCGCCCTATCTAGGGATTGCTTTGATACATCCCATTCGTAATGGATTCATCTGCTGCTGATGACAAGGAAGGGAAAATTAGGTTCTTACCTTGGTAATTTTTTTTCCTTTAGTCACAGCAGATGAATCCATGATCCCTCCCTGATTGACTCTGTTTTGTGTTCAGTTTTTCCTGCAGACATGTTCCCTCATTGGTAGAAGTTGGAAAACAGTCTACAGGATTTCTGTTCTACTATAGGAGGTTGAGTTTGTCCCTCCTTTGTGTTATTGCTCCTGTTCTGGGGCGTTCGTTCGCTGTGAGGAAAGTTCATGGAGGCGGATTGGCGGCTGTACTCCAGGCACATCACGTCCCCGCAAAAAGGAATCAATAGGTCCCGTCAGCGTAGAGGTAAGTCGGCTTGGGGGAGCCGCTCCCGCTGATTTCCCTCGTCGCTTGGGCATAGCGAAAGTTGCCAAACGTGGAGACGTACGACCGGTTCAAGTGGCCATCTTGGATCTCGCCAGAGAAGTAAACAAATTTTTCGTAGAGTGAGATGCTGTACTCTTATGATGGCACTCCTGGTTACTGTTCTTCACGATTTCTATGCATATGGATGTTTCTTCTCTATCCATGGTTTTAGTTATAACATTTCAATCTGTTTGAATAGGGCAGTTTTGGCTCTGTCAGCTTCCAGCCTTTTATGTTCAGTTCAGGGGGTTAATTCCCTCTTCACATTGCCAGCCCTTCCTTGTTTATAATTGTCTACTGGTAATTCTTTTTCCATTACATAACTTCCCACTATTCCAGAATCTGTGAGATAGTTGTGTCCATCAACCAGCAGGTGGAAATAGAAAATTCTGAGGAGCTATATGTCTCTGCTGAGTTTTCAGGTCTCTGTCTTCAGCAGGTGAATGGAAACACTTTTCAGCCTCTGATTCTGAGTGATTTGCTCCTGGTCCAGTTGTGCTTTTCAGGTGGCTTGAGTCTGCAGTCATATTTGAAGGTCTTCAGATCCCTGTCTCTGGTACCCCACAAATTTACTTCTTCTCTCCCTTCAGCTTTCCCCTGTTTCCTGTGGCGCTCACTATTTCCAGCACAACAACCTTAAAAAAAAGAGGTTTACTGGGGCATGTAGGACAGAATATCAGTCCTGATTCTTTATCTGTGGTAAGGCTTGTGGAGACTAAGTGTTTGGGAGGAGCAGCCAGCAGTGATAAGTCAGACTAAAGTTTGATTCAGAACTGCTTGGAGAGCTGTAAGTTCTACTTGGTGCAGGGTAGAGATTCTGACTCACTACTTGTGACTGCATTGTGCATCGCTTGTGTCAGTTGGGGGTGAATGGTGACTCTCAGGGAGGCAGTTGAGTGGGTTTTTCGTTGTGAGACCCTCAGCATCGTTGAGGTGTTGCAGTGCGTGCAAGCCAGGAATCCCATGGGACATGGGGTAAATGGTCGGTGGCAGCACTTCTTCAGATTTGGTGCACCATCTGAATATGTTGGGGGGGGGGGGGGGTTCGGGCTCTCTGGCAGGGCTGGTGCACAGTTTGATGCAGGAGAGCTCGGGAATGGGCACAGTGTTTCAGGGCTAACAGACAATGAGGAACAGCCTCTGTCTGATCAGGTGTGGAGCACAGCCACCATTTTACAACATCAGGGCTCAACAGTGCATTCAGCTGCATTGGTATCTCTATTTTTTTTTCTCCTAAGTTTTGTATTGCTCTTACACCAGGCCTATTTACTGAAGTAGAGACAGTCAGTTGCTGCAAGGTGTTTTAGTGTTTTGCGCGCTGCCCCTCTGGCTCCTAAGAGATCTCATTCAGACCTCCAGGAGTGGGCAGATGAGGCCTTCTGCTTCTCCTTTCTTATCTGATGTGGCTTCAGTCTGTTCAGAGGAGCCATCTTTGAAGGAGCTGCTAGAGGAGGCACTTTTGAGGCACTGGCGGTGCTTTCCATTGAAGAGCTTTCTGCTTTAGCGTCAGGATTTCCATCTTTGTGGATCATGAGGGGCCTTAGAGGTCCTCTTAAGGCCTTCCTGATGCATCCTGACATTCAGGACCTGATTACAGCAGAATGGGTCTCACCGGCTGCAGGGCTGAGAGGGGGAAGAGCCATGGCTTACTTCTGCCCAATGGTTCTGGAGGAGAGAGAGAAATTGCAGCTTCCCGGGTGGACTCCTTTGTTACAGTGGTGACTAAGAAGACCATCTTGCTGGTGGAAGGGGGCATTGCCTGAAAAGATCTGCAGGATAGGAATCTAGAAGGCTCACTGAAACAAGCCTTTGAAGTGGTCTGTTTGGACCGTTGAAGTGGTCTGGACCTTCAGGCGACAGTTTGTAGCTCATTTGTGGCAAGAGCATGCCTGAAGTGGCAGCAGTAGTCTGCAACACAAGACAGGTGTCATAACCCCCAGCTGGAAGCGAGGTAGGACTACTTGGCAGATGCTCTAATTTGACATGTTATGGGTTACGGCCCACAGTATGTCTTTGGCTGTCCGGCATGTCAGCAGTTCTGATTGCAGCATTGGGCAGCGGATGCAGCATCTGCCATGTCTAGTTAAACTGCCTTTTTGGGGAGAAGAGATCTCAGTAACTTGGTGAAAGACCTGGGGGAAACTAAGTCACAGCAGTTGCCGGAGGATAAGCTGAAAGCCTCTGGTTATTCGTCTTCAGGGTGCTCTTGATTTTGTGACAGCAGATGGTGCTGGCCTGATCATCAGCAATGTGATCAGAAGTTCTGCTTTGACTTACACCAGTCTTCCTTTCATGTGGACAGGAAGTCCTCTCAATTAGGGTGCCCAGTGGCTCCCAAACGTTGCAATGATGTGAGACTGGCCCACTCTTGTCTTCGGTGGGAGGAGTGGGCCAAAATCACGTCGAACCAGTGGGTTCTGGATATTCTTACAGAAGGTTACAAGTTGGAGTTCTCCTGCCCAGTTGCTCCTCTCTTCTTCCAGCCTCCTTGTCGAAAGGGAACCAAAATGGTCAAGGTTCAGGCAACCATAGATTCCTTTCTTGTGCACTGGTCTATTCAGTTACCCAGGGCAAACGGGGACAAGGCAAATATTCAGTCTACTTCATTGTCCCAAAGAAGGAAGACACCTTTTGTCCGATATTAGATCTTGAAGCTCTTAACAGCTACTTTCGAGTGTCCTGCTTTTGCATGGAAATGGTAAGAGCGGTCATAGGCTTGCTTCAAGCAGGAGAATTTCTCACAGCCCTCTATTTCAAGAAGGTGTGCTTGCATATACCGATATGGCCGCTGCATGAGAGGTTTCTATGTTTTTCGGTGTTGGGCAGACCCTTCCAGTTTAGGGCTTTGCCCGACTACTCCAGGGCATTCTATTTATCACAGCAACGGAGAGGATCTTTCTCACAGAACACAGGAGGTCGAAGCTGGTTTAACAGATTTTATCTTCTCAGTCATGGCAAGCCCAGGATCTGGGACTACATCCAGGTTCAGGGGTGAATGGAAATGGTATCATAGGCATGGGCTCATATGTGGCCTTTACAGGGCCAGAATCCAACACTATTGCAGTCTCATGGGAACAGCACGGGATTTGTGAACAGGAAGATGATATTGTGGCTTCTGGCTCCCCCTCCTGCCAATGATTATGTATTAGCTCATTACCTATGCACAGAATTCTGTAGGTACATAACTATATAATTCCCCAGGGTGTAACTAGGTTTTATAGTAGAATGTACAACAAAGAAAATGAAATACATAACTGACTAAGAGGCTGCCTAGTAAGAATAAGATTGGAGTAGAAGGGGTCAGTGCATACATAATGGAATTATTTCCAGTCACTGTGGATGTGTCTACCACATAGTAACATAGTAGATGACGGCAGAAAAAGACCTGCACGGTCCATCCAGTCTGCCCAACAAGATAAAGATAAACTCATATAGGGAGAGAGGGTGTAGTGCTGCAATAGCTGGAACTGCTTCTCCCATAGAAATGCTTTGCTTATTCCACCTCCCCCCCCCCCCCCCACCGCCCCGGTAGCCTCTGGTTTGGTCCATTTTTCCAACTCAATGTGTCATTTCACAGGATTTTTCCCCACACTAAATTGGTTCCGTCAGTTAATTTTTCAAAGTGGTATTTTGGCTCCAGACAGACATTCTCAACCCCTGTATGTATAGTTTTCTTTCCAACATTTTGTTGAGTTTGAAAGAATAATAATAATAAAAAAAGGGTTAATAAAAATGTATTCTGTTGTGATTTTATGTGCTTGTTTGGTTTCTGTTTATCTATGGAAATGTAAATACAACTGTAACTGGGTCATGGCAAGATTTTCAGTGAAAATAGCCACTAACTTTAGAAGACACTTCACTTTTTTTTTTACACAATAAAAGAAAAGTCAAATACCAAAGTGTGTTTTTAAAAAAATAACACCCCCTCCCCCACCGTTTACTAAGCTGCGCAGTAATGCCAGCAGCTCGTTCACAGTGAATGGGCTATGTCGGCATTAGCGCAAGGCAGCTGCTAGTACAGCTTAGTAAATGGGTAGGTAAATGTGTAATTAATTTCTAAATAAATATCATATCTGTATGTGGCATTACCATGCCTCCTTAGTCGCCAGTGTCATAGTCCATTTTTATTGATGCAGTTTAAAATGAGAGTGTCTCTCACCATATCTTTTATATTAAAGTATCTTGTGGAATACGAATTGCTCATTTAATCAGGGCTATATAATAGCCACACTTACACAATTGTTGAGTAAGGTTGTAGTGTTGCTTTGTGATTTGGATTTAGTTTACACCTTTTTCAGTAGTAGCTCAAGGTGAGCTACATTAAAATACACTAGATATTTCCCTGTCCTCAGTGGGCCTGCAGTTTGTACTTGAGAGGCAATGTAGGCTTAAGTGATTTGCCTAAGATCACAAGGAGTAGCAGCAGGATTTGTAGAGTGCTTCCCTGGTTGTCAGCCTACTACTACTACTACTTAACATTTCTAGAGCGCTACTAGGGTTACGCAGCGCTGTACAAATTAACGAATAAGGACGGTCCCTGCTCTGGTATTCTAATCAGAGGTTGACTCCACTCTTTGTGTTAGTCTGTTTTCTCCTCGGTCACATGCAGCTTGTTTTTGGGCATTCCTTAGATATGTCTTGCCTGTTATCCCTACCCAGATCCCGAATTGCATGTCTTTAGCTTTATCCATCGGTCCTACCATTTTCATTGCACTTGTCTTTGAAAAATGAGTACATCTGTCATATGCAGAGATTTTTCCTTATTTTAACTGCAATAAGGAAAAATAAGGCACAAATCTTTGGCACAGTGATGTAGATGCCCCATGCCTCAGTTGTCAATGTGTATTTATATGATTTTGTAAAAAAATTGCTTACAGTAGTCTTATTGAAAACTGCAGTTCTTCAGATTTTAAAAGTAGTCCTACTTAAACTTTCCTATAGAGACTCATCTCCAGGCCCGGAATCCTGTTTGTTTCAAGGGGTGTAGTGCTAGAAAGGCTAGAAAAATTAGTTGGCACTTGGAAACTAAAATTCAGAAAAGAAAAAAATGGAGGGAGGAAAATATCAACCAGGTAGACAAAAGTAAGGAAAACCAGTTTCCTTGGCCCTTAAACCCCCCCCCCCCAAAAAAAAACAAACAAACAAAAAAAAACTATACCTGCTTGAAAATGTAATGTTGGCTCTATCCTGACAGGAAGGGTGAAAGCATGCATTTAACTTTGAGTGTGATTAGTACACACGCATTGCTACCAACTAGAATAAAATGTATTTAGAGAACTTTTGACAGGTGGCTTTTTCTAAATTCATTCTATTCTAGACAGTAGCAATGTATGTGTACTAATCGCACTCAAAAGTAAAATGCATGCTTTCCCCCTTCCTGTCAGGATAGAGCCAGCATTACATTTTCAAGTAGGTGTAGTTTTTTTTTTTGACCCTTCTGTTTTTATATTAATAATCTATTAGTAGACAAGTCATCAGCTCTCTAACTTTATGAAAACAGGTGTTCAGTTTCCCTCTTTGCTGTCTCATAGGAGTACCTCCTGGTCTGCTTTGGTCAGACCTTGTTTTAAGTAGCTGCAGCTGTTCACTGTAGTTCCTGCAATTCCTTTCTTTTCAAGCTTAGGAATGAGGATCCCAAGAGCCCACTGAGGAGAGAGAAGGGGGTGGGGTGTCAGTTTGAATGCTGCTCTGGTCAGTATGCTATGGTGTTGTCTCATTCATGTCTTTTTAATTGCTTCAGAATGCCACAGTTCTGGAGTTTAGGATTTTGTTTGGGTTTTTAGAGGTTTGGAATTTCTAGGCAGGCCTAGGCTCCAGACATCAGTGGTCTCTCTGCACTTTGCATGTGTGTTCCATGGTTCTAATAAAGATATTTTTGTTTTGGTTTCATTCTGTTAAGACACCTTGCAGTGTAAAATGAAGAAGATTGCATGCCAATGGCTCACCAGAAATATTTATTTGCTATATTGACTTGTCGGCCTAGGGTAAAAATAAAAGGAGCTATTTTAAGGGCAACAAACTTTTTTGTTAGAAAAAGAAATAAAAGTAAGAGGGAAAGGTCACTATGCAAAGTAAGTAACTGAAAAGGTAAGAAAAAAGAAGTTAGTCTTCATAAACTAGAAGAGAGTGCAGAAAGAGGAATACAGGCAACAATATCTGTAAAAGCTAAGAGAAGCTGGTAAAGCAGTCAGGAAAGCAAAGATGCAAATAGTAGAAAACATAGCCAATACAGTAAAATGGAAGAACAAAACTCTTTTTAGGTATGCTAATGACAGGAGAAAGTGCAAAAGTGGTATTGTCACTCAAAGGGGAGGAATATGTAGAAGCCGATGAGGATAATGTGGAATTGCCTAACAAATATTTGTGCTATACGAGTTGAAATAGGATGGCAGAAAGACACAAATAGGAATGGAAGTGAGATAGACCTTGAACGAATTTCAGAAGACCGTGAGAAACTAGTTAGACTAAAATATAGTGATGGGGTCAGATAGAATGAACAAAAAGAAAAGTGGAAGTGAACGCAATCAGTCTGTTCTAGGATAAAACCTATAAAACTTCTATTCACAAACTCAGTCTCAAATGAGTTCGTCCACTTGTAGTACATTTGCAATAAAAAATTTTTTTTTTGAGACTCTGCACCTGTGTGGTTCCAGTTAAGACAGTGGCCAGTGTTTCGCCGTGCTTCATCAGGGAATCCATGGACAAGTAAAAAAGCAGTTTGGTATAATACATGACTTGAAGGCAATAATTAAACATAGATTTCAGCATGGCCTTGATATGGTTACATATAGGCAACTTATAAATAAACTGGGGGTTCTAGGTATGGGCCCTAAAGTAACTGGCTTGGAAACTGGTTAAATGGGAGGTGGCAAAGTGTAGTGATAAGTGGGGTTCCATATGAGGATAAGTGTTGCCAGTGGCATGCCATAAAGATGCATCATCAGTTCATTATCACTTTAATGTTTTTGAATGGGCTATTATAGTGTTGAATTGTAAAGAATTAAACCAAGTGGTACTGTTATGAAACATAGTTTGTAACCTTTAGATTGTAAGCTCTCTTGAGCAGGGACTATCCTTCCCCATGTAACCCTGGCAGCACTATAGAAATGCTAAGTAGTAGTAGTAATTAGATATAACTGATCAGAGTTATATCTATTTTGAGTCTCTGCCAGGTACATGTGACCTAGCTTGGCTACTGTTGGAAACAGGATACTGGGCTACATGAACCAGTGGTCTGACCCATTATGGCTATTCTTATGTTCTTAGGATGGGTTTTACTGTGGACCCCAGTTTACTTTTCTGAACCCACCAATAGTCTCATTCACTATTTCCATGCTCTTCTCTCCCCATTAGGAACTTTCATCATGGTTTTCCCCACAAACTTGCATCTCCAGAAGTAGCTCTTGCCAGACCCCATACCCCATCTCTGACCAAACAGTGCAATGGTGGCTAGTGCAGGTGTTATATGCAGTTGTAAGCAATCTGGCTTCTCATGTTGCCCATAGTCCTGGTTCCTCGGTTTGCTTTTTCATCTCTTCTCACGTGTTTCAGTAAGTACAGTTCCTAAATACCAGTTAGGCTCTATCCACTACCCAGAGAACAAACTGATGTGCATTTTTCTGCTGCTCAGAGGTGGCACATTTTTCATCACAAGCTGTCTCACTTATATATCCTTGGTTATAGCCTTGCCCTTCTGAATTTTCAATCCATCCATTCTCTTTCAAAGAGTATTTACATACAGCATATTTCTAGCTTCTATGTAATTTGTCATTATTTCTCAACTTCAAACCAAGTACCCCCTAAGTCAAACAAATTTCAACCAAATACACCCAAACTTCAGTCAGCAGAGATTTTGAGATGGAATTTTTTTAAAACTCTTGATTATTGACACCACAAGCAATGAAACAATCAATGTATCACATGGACAAGAAAACCAGATTATCAGAAACAAACCAGACGAACAAATATACCAAACTCCAAGCACAGTGTCATTCAAGCTTTTAACAAAGCCCAAGCCCCCTCTCAACCCCCACCCCAAATACTACCCAAACAAATATAAACAAATTGCTACCTAGTTAAACATTTAAAATTCTGCAAAAGGCTGCTGCCATTAGTCTCCCAAAATGGGGCCCAAGTTTTCAAAAAGGAGTTACCCCTTGAGGAGGCCGTCAGGTATTCCCTTACGTTCCAGAGAACAAAGCAAAGTCATAGTTGATTGCGAATGAGCCACTGTAGGAATTTCCACTACTAGTCAATGCTGGAGAATCAGTTTCTTAGCCATCAAAACTGAGTGCTTAAAGAAGGCATGCTTGCCAGTGGGTGGATGCCTTCAAATCCAAAACACATCAGACAGTTGTCGAAGAGAGACCAGTCAATTTTCCAGATGAAACATGACCGTTATTCTGAGATCAAAAGAACTGGATCAGGGGGCAAGTCTAAAACATGTGACCTAGGTGAGCCCCCTCCATCGAGCACTGCAGAGATGTCATCCTCTCACAGGGTTGTCCGGAAAACTCGATGGGGAGAAATGTGCAAATGCAGTAAGCTAGTACATAAGTATTGCCATACTAGGAAAGACCAAAGGTCCATCAAGCCCAGCATCCTGTTTCCAACAGTGGCCAATCTAGGTCACAAATACCCAGCAAGATCCCAAAAATGTACAAAACATTTTTTTTACTGCTTATCCCAGAAATAGTAGATTTTCTCCAAGTCCATTTAATAACGGTCTATGGACTTTTCCTTTAGGAAGCCGTCCAAACCTTTTTTTTTTAACTCCGCTAAGCTAACCGCCTTTACCACATTCTCTGGCAACGAATTCCAGAGTTTAATTACACATTGAGTGAAGAAATATTTTCTCTGATTCGTTTTAAATTTACTATATTGTACCTTCATCGCATGCCCCCTAGTCCTAGTATTTTTGGAAAGCTTGAACAGACGCTTCACATCTACCCGTTCAACTCCACTCATTATTTTATAGACTTCTATCATATCTCCCCTCAGCCGCTTTTTCTCCAAGCTGAAGAGCCTTAGCCGCTTTAGCCTTTCCTCATAGGGAAGTCGTCCCATCCCCTTTATCATTTTCGTCGCCCTTCTCTGCACCTTTTCTAATTCCACTATTTCTTTTTTGAGATGCGGCGACCAGAATTGAACACAATATTCGAGGTGCAGTCACACCATGGAGCATTACAAAGGCATTATAACATCCTCATTTTTGTTTTCCATTCCTTTCCTAATAATACCTAACATTCTATTTGCTTTCTTAGCCGCAGCAGCACACTGAGCAGAAGGTTTCAACGTATCATCAACGACGACACCTAGATCCCTTTCTTGGTCCGTGACTCCTAACGTGGAACCTTGCATGATGTAGCTATAATTCGGGTTCCTCTTTCCCACATACATCACTTTGCACTTGCTCACATTAAACATCATCTGCCATTTAAACGCCCAGTCTCCCAGTCTCATAAGGACCTCCTGTAATTTTTCACAATCCTCCCGCAATTTAACGGCTTTGAATAACTTTGTGTTATCGGCAAATTTAACTACCTCACTACTGTTGTTACTCCCATCTCTAGGTCATTTATAAATATGTTAAAAAGCAGCGGTCCCAGCACAGAGCCCTGAGGAACCCCACTAACTACCCTTCTCCATTGAGAATACTGACCATTTAACTCTACTCTCTGTTTTCTAGCTTTTAACCAGTTTTTAATCCACAATAGAATACTACCTCCTATCCCATGACTCTCCAATTTCCTCTGGAGTCTTTCATGAGGTACTTTGTCAAACGCCTTCTGAAAATCCAGATACACAATATCAACCGGCTCCCCTTTATCCACATGTTTGTTCACCCTTCAAAGAAATGTAGTAGATTGGTGAGGCAGGATTTCCCTTCACTAAATCCATGTTGACTTCCTCATTAATCCATGCTTTTGAATATGCTCTGTAATTTTGTTCTTAATAATAGTCTCGCTGCCATTTTGCCCGGCACCGAAGTCAGACTCACCAGTCTATAATTTCCCGGATCTCCTCTGGAACCTTTTTAAAAAATCGGCGTTACATTGGCCACCCTCCAATTTTCCGGTACCACGCTCGATTTTAAGGATAAATTACATATTTCTAACAATAGCTCCACAAGCTCATTTTTCAGTTCTATCAGTACTCTGGGATGAATACTGTCTGGTCCAGGAGATTTGCTACTCTTCAGTTTGTAGAACTGCCCCATTACATCCTCCAGGTTTACAGAGAATTCATTAAGTTTCTCTGACTTATCAGCTTCGAATACTATTTCCGGCACCAGTATCCCACCCAAATCTTCCTTGGTGAAGACCGACGCAAAGAATTCATGTAATCTCTCCGCTACAGCTTTGTCTTCCCTGATCGCCCCTTTTACTCCTCGGTCATCTAGCAGTCCAACCGATTCTTTTGCCGGCTTCCTGTTTTTAATATACCTAAAAAATGTTTACTATGTGTTTTTGCCTCCAACGCAATCTTTTTTGGGGGTCTCTTAGCTTTCCTTATCAGCGCTTTGCATTTGACTTGACATTCCTTATGCCGTTTCTTATTATTTTCAGTCGGTTCCTTCTTCCATTTTCTGAAGGATTTTCTTTTAGCTCTAATAGCTTCCTTCATCTCACTATTTAACCACGCCGGCTGTCGTTTGGTCTTCCGTCCTCCTTTTTTAATACGTGGAATATATTTGGCCTGGGCTTCCAGGATGGCGTTTTTGAACAGCATCCACGCCTGATGTAAATTTTTGACCCTCGCAGTTGCTTCTCTTAAGTTTTCTTTTCACCGTTCTTCTCATTTTATCATAGTCTCCTTTTTTAAAGTTAAACGCTAACGTATTTGATTTGCTATGTATACTTACTTGAAAGCATGAATCAGCTCTAATTTTTCACAAATATTTTTCTTATACATAGTGGAAAAGTTGAGATGAAGATAAAACTCCCAAATATTTCATCAGACTTTTGTAGTCCATGTCAGTGGAAAGTCAGACCAACTCTTACACTCACAATTAGTGGACAGTGTTAAAGCCTCTGATTTCTCAAAGTTAATCTTTTGCTCCGAAAGTGATCCAAATTTCTGAACGAGATCTATCAAGAAGGGGATCCCCCGAGACGCCTGTTCCAAAAATATTAGTATGTCATCCGCAAAGAGGTTAATTTTATTCATGACTGCCTACAACTATACCTTGAATCTTGAATGACTGTCTAATTTTACTAGCCAGGGGCTCTATGGCATGAACAAACAGCATAGGAGACAGGGGACATCCCTATCTCGTGCCCGCTCCAAGGCAAATGAGGGAGTCAAACGTCCATTAATCAAGATTTGTGCCATGGGGCTTCTATAAAGTGTGCAAATCCCTGTCCAGAATTCTCCAAAAATGCCAAACTGCGGAAAGACCAAAAGAGGTAATCCCATAAAATTTTATCAAACGCTTTTTCCGCATCAAGGCTAACAATTATAGCATCTCCCGGACGGCCTCCCTTAGCTTGAATGGCGCTGAAGGCACGCAATATATTTGTAGAGGCATATCTCCCTGGCACAAAACCAGATTGATCCGCATGCACCAGAAAGGGAAGAACCTTATTTAATCGGGCAGCCATGATGCTGGTGAACAATTTTATGTCCTGATTTAATAGAGAAATAGGACGGTACGAGCCTAGTTGCTCCTTATCATGGCCCAGATTAGGCAAAACTATTATAGATGCGTGCATTGGCTCCCGTGGATTGTCCTGGGGTACACAAGGCCTGACACAAATCACAGAATGGCCCTACTATCTGGGTCCCCAATAAAACTCAGGGGCTTTTGCCAGCTTGAGCTTCTTAATAGCAGCTTGAATTTCAGTCCTTTGAACAGGTGTGTATAAGGTGTCTGACTGCTCCTGGGACAGAGAGGGAAGCTAGAGCCCCTGATAAAATACTTCATGCTGCTTCTGATCACAGTGGCCCGAATCATATAAGGCTTTATAAAAGTCCATTAACGCTGCTTGAATCTTTTCATCCTGAGTTAAACTCTGCCCAGAGGGGGATTTAATACCAGTTACCACTTGCTTTGCAGGCCTGTTACGAACTAAGGTGGTCAGTAAGTAGTCTGCCTGCCTTATTCCCCCATCTATGCAGATTGTATTTGTATAGCTGAATGTCCCTCAAAGCATGTTTGTTTAAACTATCATTGATCTTGATTTTTAATTCTCTAAAAATGTCCCTAGCCCCCTCAACCCCCCGCGCAACTAGTACCCGAACATCCTGGAGCCGCTGAAGCTGGGCAAGGAGTACTTCATCCCGCTGTTTATGTGCTCGGGCCATATATTCTATAATGTTCCCTCTCATCACCGCCTTCCCAGCCTCCCAGAAGATGACCGGGTCTGTGTCACTGGGGTCATTATCAGTAAGATAGTGCCCCCATTCCTTCGCCAGAAATACCTGAAATTCAGGCTATAGTGTGGGGTTCATACAGCATCCTGCATTGTTCTTTCTTAACGAGAAATTCATATCCACATAGACCATGCTGTGATCTGAAACCACTCCCGCATCGATTGCTGCAGAACAAGCCAATGAAAAGAGAGATGAGGACATTAGTATATAGTCTAACCTGGCCTGAACTTTATGGACATGGGAATAAAAGGTATATTCTCTGTTATCTGGATGGAGCGCCCGCCAAAAATCTACCAACCCTAACTCTTTCTGTAGTAGCCGTAGCCCTTGTTTTTGGCAGATTACAATCAACAAGTGGGCCTGCCGTGATAAAGTAGTCCCCCCCCCCCCCCCCCCCCCCCCCCCCCGAGCCAAATGATAGTCCTGAAATGGTGTCAGTGCAGCCAACAACAGGGAGAAGAATCTTTGAGAATATATATTTGCGGCGTATACATAACTCAGGGTTACCCTAAAGCCCTGTACTATTCCTGCCCAGATGACAAATCTTCCCTCAGGGTCTTGGACTATTTTATGGCAAGTGCTGTCTAATGATTTATGCAAAAGAATAGCCACTCCTTATTGTCTATTGTTAAAGGAGCGGAGGCAATCTCCCCAACCCAGCCCTGCTTCAGCTTAATATATTCTAATGGAGCGAGATGGGTTTCCTGTACCTTAAGAACATCCACTCTCTTTTCCTGATTTAGCTAGAGATACTCAACAGAGACGTAAGATATTTTTATCTTTACATCCTAGAGTTAATGCTATAGGCGCAGATTTTCTTTTAAGATTTCCATGTGTATGTAGGATAAAATTTCAGTCTAAGCAATACCAATTTTTTGACCCAAAACAGTTGGAAGATTTTTAATTAAGCAGAGAAGAGGTTAATGTACAAGTTTAGTCACATATGCAACACTGTATGGCAGAGCTGAGTTAGCCGCTCGGGAATCAAGCTGTTCTTTTTGATATAAAAATGTTTAGTATTGTATTGTATTTCCTAATGTCTTGGATTGATTACCTAAATTGTGGGCGTTAGTTTGGGATATTATTTCGCAATGTTAATTTGCAGATTCTATTTGATTTTTATTTGTATTTTTCAGAGTTGTGTATTATCACTCATAAGTAAAAATTATGAATGTTAAAATTGATAAATAAAGAATTAAAAAAAAAAAAAAAAAAGAACATCCACTCTCAGATGCTTGCTATAGTTTAAAATTTTCTTGCGCTTAACTGGGGAGTGGATACCATCTACATTGTGAGTGGCCACCCTTAAGCTACCCATCCCACCACCCACATGCATGGCTTTTATCTAACCAGTGTAATAGAATAATTCTCCAGAGTGGGTGTCCCAGCAAGACTTCTTCGTGAGAGAGAACAACTATCCTGCAGCTGTACACAGAGCAGTAAAAATGCAGCCTCTTCACCCACCCTTCCCAACCAAGAACACCCCTCCCCTGCTATAACAAACCCTCACATCCCACTTGAACTTCCCCAGACCCCTCCTCCTTCCTTCATCTACTCCCCCCCTCATGCTGCCCAAATATCTCCAGCCCTACTAACATCATCCAAAGCCCAGCACTCATCTCCCCACCACCCTCAGAAATTCCCAAGGACACAAGCTTCCACCCCTCTCCCCTTTATCCAACAGAGTAAAACAAGTTATCCACATGATTCAACAAGCAAACACCAATGAGTTAAGCATATAATAAAAATAAAAGCATCAAACAATATATGTTGTGAGCGGTCCACAGCTCCAGCTAGGAAGAGCGCACTCTCCTCCGCCAAAGAGAGAGGTGCCCCCGGAGGAGCTGTAAATATCTATCCACACACTTTTCCATACGCAGGTGTCGCACCCAGGACCAGAGCTTGAACATGCTTATTCATTGGACCTCCAATGAGACTACCTTGTCTCCCGACCTCGGTAACACATCACACAGCCCATCAGAAGCTGCACACATGAGAAGTCCAGCAAGAACAGAAGGTGCATTTCCTTAAATTCTTGCATAGTTGTATCCTTACAGTGAGCTACAAACACACACTCAAAACCAGGCCGAGGTCTACAAGCTGACCCGCCTCATTACGGCCGCTTATGGGGATCCCTCAGAACACCATGGCCCGGGCCACAATTGTGGTCTGACTCCTAGCCAGATGGGACCTTCTTCAAGAAGGCTTTCAGCTCATCCGCTGTTGTCATAACTAGTGTGTGATTCTCGTAGGTGACCCGGGCCGGGTACTGGAAGGCAAATTTAATTCCTTTCTCAAAACGTTGGGAGCAGTACGGAGCCAGGAGTTTTCTCTGTTCCATAACTCTAATAGAAAAGTCCTGGAACACCATCAACCGGGATCCATTATATTCCACCAGACGCTGCTTCTTGTATAGTTCAAGTAATGTTGCCTTAATAGCATAGTTTAAAAACCGTGCTATGACCGGACGTGATCTCCTGGTATCTTCCATCTGTGGCCCTACCCGGTGCACCCGCTCCACTTGAACCGAGCCCACCTCTGTAGGAAGCCCCCAACTGCCTCTGAATCCATTGCTTCGCCGAAGTTCTCAGCTCTGCATCAGAAACGGCTTCAGGAACTCCATTGATCCGAAGATTATTCCGGCGGTCACGATTCTCGTGATCCTCCACTCTGTCCAGAAGAGATTGTACCTGGGCCTCCAGTTCCCCAACTCGTCCCTCTGCCGTGGCCATGTGGTCCTCTTGGGCGGAGATACGTTCCTCCGCATGCTGAATCCTTGCAACGTTTCCGGCGATGCTGTCCTTAATTTCATCTATGCCGGCATTTAATTTGGCTAGTTTGTCATCGAGAAGCTGTGACAGGTGCCTCTTGGACACCTGCACTGTATCATCTTGTACAGCCGTCGGCAAAGAAACTTGTTGTTGGGATAAGGTTGGCGACACCATTTTTTTCGGCGTGGCACTGCCTTTCTCTGGCCTCAATTTTCACTGGCATCCCGTAGGAGCTCTGCCAGAACCCTGGAACTGCACCAGCAATCACCACCAGCGTGCAGGAATCTCTCACCAGTAGTTATAAAGCTAATCCTAGAAGGTTTCATCGGTTAAGTGAAATTTATGCAATGAAGGGAGGGGAGCCGAGCCGTCAAGTGTCCACTCAGGCTAGTATCATCACGTGACCCACCCCCACCCCCCACCTCAGCGGGTTCTAACAGGATGCATCCAGCCTGATGTGTTCAGCTCATGCACACTTATAGTCTCTGGTCCGCTCAGGGAACCAAACTTCATATCAACCTCATAAAGCTACGGGCACTATGGAATGCTCTAAAGTCTTTCAGAGATCATCTGCTGTTTCGCAGCCACCATTTTGGATGCATGGAGGTGCATTAGTTTCCTGATTTTGGAGTGGGTATTACTGCAGAGAGAGGAAAGGTTTCCTGTAGTGTCTGGGAGCATGACTGAAGTGGGTGCTGGGGGAAGCCCTTGGCGGTTCCTTCTTCCCTCCTCCTAAGTTTGTGCTTTTGATGCACAAAGCTTTCTTATTGAAGAGGCCTCAGTAAGCCCAGACCCCTCCTCTGTTGGAGGATCCGGCAAAGGGTCTCGTGGTGCAGGGACTGAAGCGGGCATGGCTGGAGATGCATGAGGTGTGTTTGGTGTCGGACTTGGGCTTGGAGGGCCATGGATCTGTGGTCTTAGGGCGCTCCTTGAGCGATCTGTGAAAGGAGGGGGAATTTCCCCCAGGTGAGGGGGATGACCCCCATGGTGGCAAGGTGGTTCTTCTGGGAAGTGTTAACCTTGCTTATTTGACAGACACTTGAGGTTCTTAAAATATCAGCGCTGGATCCGCCAGTGTGTGAGGTGACTGAACATCTCATGATATCCAGGGTCAAATCCCTCACCCCCCCCCCCCCCCGCATTAGCACATTCACCCTGCCATGTGGGTACTGATCTTGGATCAGTGAGACACCCTGGAGACAGGTCTGTGGGTGGCTAGGGCAATGGCCAAACAGTACCTGTTACCACCTGTGGAGTTGGTCTGTCCACCTGTCTGCCGAGAGTGGATTCCACGATTATCGTGCTCACCAAGAAAAACTACCTTGCTGGTGGAGGGCGGTACAGCCTTCAAGGATATCCAGGACAGTAGGTTAGAGTCCTCCCTTAAGGTCTCTTTTCATATGGCTGCACTTTCTTTGTAGGCTACGGTCTGAGGCTCACATGTGACTCGTACTTACCTGCGTTGGGTGCAAGCGGCAGGGAGGACTTTGTTCAGTCTCTACCTTCATTGGAGGTGGAGCCTTCTTTATGACCTCCTTCGGGCACTGGTGAAGGGTATGTCTTTGACCGTCACTGCTAGGAGGTGGCTTTGGACCGTGGATTTGGCTTCCAAGACTTGTTTGGCAAAGCTCCTATTCAGGGGTCACCTCCTGTTTGGTGACCGTCTGGCAAAGATTGTCAAGGACTTAGGGGATTCCAAGGGTCAGTGACTGCTGGAGGACAAGATGAAATCTTGTTTTCCCCAGTCCTGTTCCTGGTTTTGGGGGTGTAGTGGTACTGGTCTGGGAAAATGGGATAATTTCAGCGACTGTACTGGCAAAGATTGTCAGGGACTTAGGAGATTCCAAGGGTCAGCAGCTGCCGGAGGACAAGATGAAGTCTTCTCGTGCTCCCCAGTCCTGTTCTTGGAAAAACAGAGTAATTTTAGCGACTGTGCTATCAGCAAAAGCCGCAGACCTTTTGTGGAGAACGCCGCTCTGCAGCCTCCTCTGTTTCCAGAATGTGCTGGGTCTTTGTCCATTCCTGCTAGCTAGCCGTTGGAGGGCGTTTGTCACTCTTTTTCTGGAGGAGTGGCACAAGATCACCTCAGACCAATGGGTCTTAGAGGTAATTTGGGATGGCTACAAGCTAGAGTTCTCTCATGCCCTTCCGAACTTTTTTTCAAGAATCTCTCTATACAAGGCTTCTGCCAAGGTTTTGGCAGTCCAGTCCACCCTCAACGAGCTGCTCCGGTTAGGAGCGGTGAGAGTGGTTCCACTGGACGAGGTTGGCCAGGGCACATATTCCATTTATTTCATAGTGTCAAAGAAGGTTTACTCCTTGTATCCTGTTCTCAACCTCAAATGGGTCAACAGAGCCCTGAAAGTGAGACATTTCCGCATGGAGACCAATCCGTGATGGGGGCGGTGCAGCCAGGGGAACTTTTGACATCTCTGGACCTCAAGGAGGCGTACCTTCCTATCCCCATTTGGCTGCTGCATCAGCGTTATCTTCATTTTGCGATCCTCAGGAGACACAATCAGTTTCAAGCCATGCCATTTGGGCTGGCAACGGCTCCACGGACCTTCTCCAAGGTTATGGTGGTAGTAGCAGAGTTTCTGAGGAAGGAGGAGATCAGAGTGCATCCCTATCTTGATTGGCTTATGTGAGTATTTTCAGTGGAAGAGAGTCTATGGATGATGAGCTGAGTGGTCAGCCTGCTTCGAGAGCTAGGTTGGTGGTTAGCCTTGAGAAAAGCAAATTGCAGCCCTTGCAGACCCTCAAGTACCTCAGGGTACTTACTCTTCAATATAACGGTGGGGAACGTTTTCCTTCCGAAAGCACGCAATCAGAAGCTGTCCTCTCAGGTGTCCCCTCAGGTATCCTGTCTCCTCCAGTTGTCTGCACCGAGTGCCTGGGATTACGTTCAGGTGTTGGGCTCCATGGTGGTTACCTTGGCCCGCTTTCACATAAGAGACCCAGCTGTCGCTGTTGCACAGTGGTCCCCCCTGGTCAATGACTATTGCCTCTGCCTTCCCTAGATGGTGCAAGCCAGGAACAGGATGTGTTGGTGGTTGTACCCGTTCAGTCTAAGGCAGGGGGTGGCATTGGTGGTCCCAGACTGGGTTGTGGTGATGACAGATGCCAGCCTCGCAGGCTGGGGGGACATTGCCTGGACAGAACTGTGCAGGATCTCCAATCTCCGGTGGAGGCGATATGGTTGATCAACCGCTTGGAGTTGCGGGCAGTGCAGAAATCGCTGCTTGCCTTCTTAGAGTTCCTGCAGGGCAAAGCAGGTGTGGGTCTTGTCTGACAATGCCACGATGGTGGCACATCAGCAAACAAGGTAGTACCAATAGCGCAGCTCTGGCATGGGAAGCAGCTCTACTTTGTCATTGGGTGGAGTGGAACCTGCACATGCTGTCAGCAGTGCGCATTGCCAGGGTTTGAATGTTCCGGCAGACTTTCTGAGCTGCAGTCTGTTGAATCCCGGGGAGTGGGAGCACTCTCAGGATTCCTTCGAGAGGATCACAGACACCTGGGGATGCTGGTGAGCAATATAATGGCAGCTCAGGCCAATTCAAAGGTGCCCGTTTTTTCAGCAGATGGCAAGAGGCCAGGGCGGAGGGGCTGGATGCTCAGCTATAGCCTTGGCCCTCTGGTGCTTTTCTTTACGTCGGCAGGCTTCTGGGTCTCACATTATATGACATCCGGGGCCGGTGGTCCTGGTTGTGCCAGACTGGCCTCGGCGGCTGTGTAACACAGACCTTGTATGACTCCTGATCGATCGCTTACTGCAGTTGCCGAGTGACTGGGGGCTGCTGATACAGGGACCTATCCTCATGGAGGATCCCTCCCTCTTTTGTGGCCTGGCTCTTGAGAGGAAAGGGGTATCTGGACATGGTGGTACAACGCTTCTGGCGAGAAAGACCACTGGTCTAGCTAGATAACTAACCAGGAAGAAAATTGCAACCAGTCACAATAACCTGCATACTTTCTGCATTCCTATGCAAGGGCTTTTGTTGAGAAATTAAACTACACATATAATTGTGTTTTCAAATTTACATGTGTACATGTTTTTCCATTCGTACATATAGGTTCAAAGTACATGGGCACTTTTGTACCTGTGTAAGTGCTGAGCAAAGAGACTACACATAGTTTTCTCTGAAAATTCACCACTAATGATGTAGGCATGAAACAGCTTATTGAATATTGCCCCCTTTAAATGTATTTCTCAATTAATTAAAGAAATCTTGACACAGTTCTTACAGCTATTCATACTTTGTTTTCCATTTCAGTCATTTTTTCAGTTTTTTTTACAGTATTTATTTTATTTTATATCATTTATACCCCCACATTTTCCCACCACTGGCAGGCTCAATGTGGCTTACAACATTTAAGAAACAAACAGTAAAGTACAATAAAGTGAAAGTGATATGGATGGCGTAAAGTTACAGGGGTATGGTAAAGTAATTGAGTTCACAAGGTCTTTATAGGATTTGTAGTCCAGGAATCATAGATGCAGGACTGGATCTTTAGGGTAAGCTTGCCCAAATAAGTAGGTCTTGAGAGACTTCCTGAAAGATGATCTTGAACTGTTTTTACAGATTTAGGCATATAAAACACAATAACATACCAAATCCAAGTAATTAAAAAAAAAAAATTCTCTCCAGACTTCCCAAAGAGGGAGCTATAAGATTGCATTGTATTCAGAATAACCCCATACTTAGAAACCTACCCTGGAACTAGAAACAAAAAAACCTTTAGCTTTCTCTAAAGGCCAGAATATGTTTTCTGCCTTAATTCCAAGGGCAGAGAATTCCACAGTTAGGGTACTGCCATCAAGGAAGCTTTTGCTTTTTCCTGATTAATCATCTAGAAGGGATGCTAACTGAAAACCCTGGCTTGATCACAATAGTTTGGTAGGCTAGGGTGTGGTACTGCTGCTGTATGTGCTAAGACCAGAACATGAATAGCGAGAGGATGCTGGCAGAGGAATGGACTCCTCTTCATTCCTTTTCCCTAACCATGCATGTGATTGCATGTATAAGACTTTGCTGCAGGCATTTTCTAAAACCTTTCTGCTTCCAAATTGCAAGAACCTGTTCACACTTTTACAGCTAGTTAACAGGGAGCAGAAGAATGTTAGTGATGCTGGGCACTTGAAATCTTGTAATATGCCTTCCTGTGTTGTATGGGTATATCGCCTCCATGCTTCTGAAGGATCAGTGCATTGTCTCGTGATTGTTTTTATAAGTCTTATGGTTTCTCTCTTACCTATAATCTGACATGCTGAATATTATCCATTTGTTGTCGTTAGGGGGGATAGGTATAGAATAGTGTGCATGCATGCTTCTGAATTTCCAGAAGTATGCAGATTTAGATTTGTGCATATAGTTTTCTAGAGTCAGTTTTCAAAGAGAAATTTTACCTATAGACTGATATGTCAAAGAGTGATAGTCCAGCCAGACGCAGAGGAGAGGAGGTGTCCTGAACTGCTGTGCTGCTGATACTTACTTCTGCAACCAAGATGGTAAGTGAGGGGTAGAATGGTAAGGAATCAGATATTAGAGAACAGTTCTGGAGTTAGAATTGGGGGGGGGGGGGGGTGTAGATGGAGAGAGTGGATTAGAAGAGCTATCATAAAATCAGAGGGAAGAGTGGGATTAAAGGGGGGGGGGGGGTAAAATGTGAGCAAAGAACAGTAGAGAGAGAGAGAAAGTGAGTGGATTGTCTCTATCTAATCCTGGTTGGACCCCTCTTTTTTTCCCCTGCCCCCCAATTTCTTTCCCTGCTTTTCTTTGTTCCCTGCTGCTTGCTATCCCTCTCTTTCTACCCCTTTTTGCCTGCAATCCCTTGTCTCCCTCCCCTGAGATCACTTTTCCTTTGCTAAGATTCTCCCCTCTCTTCACAACCCCCCAGATCTCTACTCCTTCCCCAATTCTCTGTACCCCTCTTTACCTCCCAGCACCAATATCTGTTCACTTCTCCCCCCCCCCCCAAAAAAAAAAGGGCTAAGTAATTGGGCACACAAGAAATGTTGGACAACCATTTTTAATATAGGGTAAAAAAAAATGCAAATGTACAAAATTGTACTTCAGAATTGCCACAGAGTTTGTATACTCACTGCAGAATCTTAAATCTATCACAAGAAAGGACAGTGCCTATAATTGAACCTTTAATAAAGGAAATGCCATGAATGTCTTGCTTCTCCTCTCTCTGCTCTCTACTGTACTGGCAAAGTTCAGCAGTGTTAAGTAAATTTGGTAACATTCTGATTTTCTGGAAACTCTTCTTAAGTCACATTGAGTCCATGGTTTCAAGTCTTGATGACCTGACCCCGATAAAACATATTAATTACGTGTCTGCTAAGCGATTACCATGGTTCTACTCTGGTGTCGGGGTACATAAAAGCCAGATTTGGCACATAGAGGGAATTTGATGTAAATCCAAGCTATACTGCTTCAAGGTCACATTTGATGTGAGGTGTAGCGAATACAAGATTTGAAATTTGAAGAACAAGACAACCACTTTATACTAGTGTTATCACTGCCAGTACTAACTGTTCTAGAAAGCTGTTTTCCCAATATTGAATGAGATTACCCTTTTTTCTTATTTCTTTCCCACTTGTGCAGTTTCTATCTGATGCTTTAACTACTGCCTGGCAGTATAAGATTGAATCTCTCTCAACACTTTTGTGTGGTTAGCCTTTGTCTTTCAATTCTCACCTTCCTCTGTTTTCACCAATTCTCTGTAGTGGCTGACCAATACTGAATCCATGGCTCAGTTTCATCGAAAACTGAAGCTGAAACCAAAAATGTAGTGCCTTCCTTCCTGGCAGAAGATGGTTCCCTTCAGGCCACCACTCCTGCCTCTGGGCCTCCTGACCATTAGTGAGCCCTCCCTGGCCCTACCTTAACAAGCACTTGTGTCCTAGTGGCCTCTTCGGGGGCAGGAAAAAACCCATTCCTTGTCATCAAGCAGATGAAGCCATTACGTATGGGTTGTGTCCATCAACCAGCAGGGGGAGATAGAGAGCACTCAACTTTTCACAGTGCCTCATGGCCAGCCAGCTCCACTGCCTCTTCAGTATTCTCTATCTCCCCAAGCAGGGTGGCTGCAGCTTCTTCGAGCGCCATCAAAAATCTGCCTGGGGGTGGGTCCTGGCTTGCCAGTTGTTAGCCGGGGTGTTAGAGGCTATAGCAGCTTCACTTTGAAGGCACATAGGTTAGCCGTTTCCCTGCCTTACCCATGCCCCCGTGGATGTGGACATATTAGCTTGCTTTTCCCTGTCCTTTCCCACTCAGTGGATGCAAGCACATTGGTTTGCCTTTCCCTGCCTTTCCCACTCATCTGAGCCTCCGGAGTTCTTATTACCTCTGCTTTCCTCACAGCGTTAAAAAAAAAAAAAAAAAAAAAAAAAAAGGAACAGAGGTTTTCCTTTGATTCTTCTATGGGACCGGAGCTGTGATACTCGGTCCGGTGAGGTAAGAGTGTTTTCTAACTCCTCCGGGGCGTTTTTGCCATTTTGAATTTTCCCGCCGTTTTCGGCAATGGCTGCAGAGAATGTAAAGCGCCGTTCCCAGTGTGGCAAGCGCAAATCAGCAGTGGGGCTCTGTAAATCGTGCTGTACAGGTGTAAGAGCCGGCCCGAGCATGGCGAGCAATGATTCTTCCCGCTCAGAGCTGGCAGCGGACGCCATTTTGAATTCTCCGCATGGCGCGGCCTCCGTAGAGACGGAGAGCCCTGAGCCCGGGGGAGGACCTTGAATTGAGGCTATTCAGGGAGCGGCTAGCCCCAGACGGGATCTGGGTGCCCAGGGTGAGTTTTTCTCCCCTGATTTTGTGTTATTATTGCATAAAGCATAAATGTTGAAAAGAGCTCTCCCTCAAGGGTCGTCTGAGGCCCCTTCTATTGTCCCCCTCGGTGGATTCTGTCCTGGGACTGCCCGCTGAGGCTATTTTCCCTGATAATTGGCATAAAGAAAAGCGTAGAAGGGCTAATTCCCCTTCAGATTGTGGTGCACCTCCTCCCCCCCCCCCCCCCCCCCCCCCCCCCCCCCCGCGGTCGGGCTGTGAGGATTCGGAGAGTTCTGGCAGGCCTTCGTGGTCTGAGGAGCCAGAGTCAGGTGCAGAATTACCACAGGATCTGGATGATCCCTCCGCGGTGAGGATTTTCCACCGTGATGAGCTGCCAGCGCTTATTTCAGATGCCCTACAGGTCCTTTCTATTGAAGAGCCTGACAGTGGCACGGCCTCCTCTGTGAATCCTAGGATGGCTATTACCAAAAGGCCTGCTCAAGCCTTTCCTTTGCATGACTCCATCGAAGAGCTTATTTCCGCTCAGTGGGCTGACCCCGAGGGACCTTTGAAAGTTTCCAGGGCTATGGGGCAATTATACCCTTTGTGTGAGGAGCATTTGGCTCGCTTTGCAATGCCTAAAGTAGTTGCCCTAGTCACGGCTGTGACAAAGAGAACTACCCTCCCTGTGGAAGGAGGAGTTGCTCTGAAGGATATACAAGACCGTAGGCTGGAAGCAGCACTTAAACGGTCCTTTGAAATTGCAGGTCTTACTGTTTGGGCGTCTGCATGCAGTTGTTATGCTGCTAGAGCCTGCCTGGCGTGGTTGCAACAGGCAGTGGAACAGCCCGGTGATGGAGCGGAGACCTTATCTGAAGTGGCTCCGTGGATGGAGTCGGCCTTGTCCTTTTTGGCCGATGCCCTTTATGATATTGTCAGAGCTTCAGCTAAACAAATGGCAGTAGCAGTGGCGGCTCGCCATCTTATTTGGCTACGACATTGAGCAGCAGACATGACCTCTAAGCAAAGGTTGGTGAAGTTGCCCTTTCAAGGCCTTCTCCTATTTGGTGAGGAGTTGGAAAAAAAAATTGCTAAAGGCCTGGGAGATCCTAAACCCCAGTGCTTGCCCGAAGATAGGCCAAGGCCTTCCTCCAAGGGCCAGGCGGTCCACTCCTCTTATAGACCTTGCTTCCGTGAAGCTAGAAGGTACCACCCGGGGCGTTCTGCTGGGTTCACTTCTCGTGCCCGTTTTTCAGCAGAGGAACTCCTTTTGCTCGGACAAGCGTTCCGCAGACACTGGCTCTAGGCCTGGAGTTCAGGGGCGACCCTCTCAATGATGGTGCGCCGGCCCCCTCCTCACTTCCTGTCATCGGAGGACGTCTTTCCCTCTTTGCCGAGGAGTGGGCCAATATTTCCTCAGATCAGTGGGTTGTGGACCTGATCAGAGATGGCTACAGAATAGAATTCAACGCCCCAGTAAGAGACGTGTTTGTGGAGTCCCGATGCGGTTCTGCCGCCAAACGGGCGGCGGTAGAGGAGACTTTGCAAGGTCTGATTCAGTTAGGGGCCGTGTCCCCGGTACCTCCCGCCGAACACGGCTATGGCCGATACTCCATCTACTTTGTGGTGCTGCGAGAAGGTGGGTCTTTTCGCCCTATTCTGGATTTAAAAGAATTAAACAAGTCCCTGAGAGTGCGTCATTTCCACATGGAAACCCTGCGCTCCATCATTGCCGCGGTACAGCCAGGAGAGTTTCTCACGTCTCTAGACCTGAAAGAAGCTTACTTGCACATTCCAATTTGGCCCCCGCACCAGAAGTTTCTGAGGTTTGCGGTGTTGGGAAAACATTTCCAGTTCCGGGCCTTGCCTTTTGGCCTTGTCACAGCTCCCTGAACCTTTTCGAAGGTAATGGTGGTAGTAGCTGCGTTGCTCAGGTGAGAAGGTATCAGGGTTCACCAGTACCTAGACGACTGGCTCATCAGAGCAGACTCTGTAACAGAGAGCTATCAAGCTACAGCCAGAATGGTCTCAGTACTTCAATCTCTAGGCTGGGTCGTCAATATGGCCAAAAGTCACCTGACCCCCTCGCAATCTCTAGAATATTTGGGGGCCAGGCTCAAGACAGACTCGGGCTATGTATACCTACCCGAGCTAAGGTGGTGCAAGCTTCAGAATCAGGTCCGTCTGCTCCTGAGGATGCCCCGCCCGCGAGCTTGGGACATTGTCCAGCTGCTGGGATCGATGACAGCCACATTGGAAGTGGTTCCCTGGGCTAGAGCGCACCTGAGACCTCTACAGTATTCCTTACTTCAAAGATGGTCTCCAGTTTCTCAGGATTATCAATGCAGACTTTCTTGGCTCCCTGCGGCCCGACTCAGCATGGAGTGGTGGCTTTCAGACAGCATGCTGCGGCGAGGAATGAGGCTGGCGCTCCTCGATTGGTGTCTAGTAGTGACAGATGCCAGCCTGAAGGGCTGGGGCGCACATTGCAAGTGGAAGCATGCCCAGGGTCTATGGACACCCGAGGAGTTGGAGTGGTCCATCAACCGCCTAGAGTTGAAAGCGGTGTTTCAGGCGCTTCTGGCCTTTCAAGTAACCCTGGAAGGATTGGCTGTCGGAGTGATGTCGGACAACACGACAGCAGTGGCCTACATAAATCGACAAGGCGGCACTCCGTGCAGAGCACTGGCCGCACAGGCCGAACAGATTTGCCACTGGGCCGAGCTGCATCTTCAGTTTCTGTCGGCAGCTCACATTGCAGGTCAGAGCAACGTGCAAGCCGATTAAGCAGGCATCAGATCGATCCAGCAGAATGGGAACTAGCAGACGAAGTATTCCTGCAGATATGTGCCAAATGGGGCAAGCCCGTGATGGATCTTATGGCGACAAGTTCAAATGCCAAAGTCCTGTGCTTCTTCAGCAGATGGAGAGATCCTCGCTCGGCAGGGTTGGATGCCTTGACTCAGCCCTGGCCTCCGGGCCTACTATATGTGTTCCCTCCATGGCCCTTGATAGGGCGCGTGCTCCTGCGGATTCAGCTGCACCCAGGAGAAGTGGTCCTCATCGCCCCGGATTGGCCCAGGAGACCTTGGTATGCGGACCTCCGACAGATGCTAGTGGAGGCTCCCCTTCCTTTACCTCTGGTACCGAACCTGTTGTCACAGGGCCCGGTAGCCATGGAGGACGTCTGCCGCTTTGGTCTTATGGCATGGCGATTGAGAGGGCGCAATTGAGGGACAAAGGCTATTCAAACACAGTCATTTCCACTCTCCTGCAGGCCTGCAAGCATTCCACTTCCGTGGCTTGTGCCAGGATTTGGTGCCAGTTTGAGTCTTAGTGTGCTTCAAAAGCGATCACACCCATGCAGGCTCCTGTCTCGCCGATTCTGGACTTTTGCAGGATGGTGTACAAATAGGCTTGGCCTATAATTCCCTGCGGGTGCAAGTGGCAGCGTTGGCCTCCCTTCGTGGTAAGGTTGAAGGCGTGTCTTTAGCTGCTCATCCAGATGTGGCACGGTTTCTTAGTGGGGTGCTTCGTCTCTGGCCTTCCGTTCGAGCACCCTGTCCAGCTTGGAACCTGGGGCTAGTTTTGAAGGCCCTGCAGGCTTCTCCTTTTGAGCCGCTTCGGCGAGCATCGGAGAAAGATTTGACACTAAAGGCCGTTTTTCTTGTGGCCATTACTTTGGCGAGACGGGTGTCAGAGCTCCAGGCGCTGTCCTGTAGAGACCCATTTCTGCAATTCTCAGAGTCTGGAGTCATGGTTCGGACCGTGCCTTCCTTCATGCCTAAGGTGGTTTCAGCGTTTCACCTAAATCAGCCTAGTTTCTTGCCCTCCTTTGATAAGGAGGAGTTTCCAGAATCTTTTGGGCAGTTGCACCTATTGGATGTGCGCAGGACTCTGCTGCAGTATCTGCGAGTTACTATCTCTTTCAGGATCTATGATCATCTGTTTGTTTTGCTATCGGGTCCTCGCAGAGGGTCTCCAGCGTCTAAAGCCACTATTGCCTGCTGGCTCAAAGAAACTATCTTTTCAGCTTATCTGCTTGCCGGCTGGTCTCCGCCTGTAGCCTTTAAGGTGCATTCTACCAGAGCGATTTCTTCCTCTTTGGCTGAAACTGGAGCACTCTCTCGTCAAGAGATATGCAGTGCAGCAACATGGGCTTCTAAGCTCTCTTTTGCCCGACATTACAGGCTGGATGTGGCTGCTAGGAGGGATGCGCGTTTTGGAGCACAAGTGCTAGCGCGTGGTGTGACCTGTTCCCACCCTATATAGGGATTGCTTTGTTACATCCCATACATAATGGCTTCATCTGCTTGATGACGAGGAAGGGAAATTTAGGTTCTTACCTTGGTAATTTTCTTTCCTTTAGTCATAGCAGATGAAGCCATAAGCCCTCCCTGTATGATTGTATGCCGTGAATCTGTTTCAGGTTCTGTTCTTGTTTCCTGAAGTTCCTTCCTTGGGAGAAAGTTGGAAAACAGGATTCATGTTCACTTATAGGAGGATGAGGCCATTCCCTCCAGTTTATGTTTTGGAGGATGAGTTTATTCCCTCCAGGAGGTTGCGTGTATCCCCTCCAATTATACAATAAGGAGGACGAGTTTATTCCCTCCAGGAGGATGTGTTCATTCCCTCCTTTTGAGTTCATGCCCTTGTTAAGGGGCCATCGTTCGCTGTGAGGAAAGTTCACGTTATTCCCATTGCGGTTTGCCATACTACTTTGGAAGCTTCAAATACTGAAGAGGCAGTGGAGCTGGCTGGCCATGAGGCACTGTGAAAAGTTGAGTGCTCTCAACTTGTGCTGGACACAACCCATACGTAATGGCTTCATCTGCTATGACTAAAGGAAAGAAAATTACCAAGGTAAGAACCTAATTTTCCCCTCTTTCCCGCCCAGTTCTGCTGCTGCTGCTTTAGAATGGCTAGTGAGACTTGCTGTTGTAGATCTCGGCAGCTGTATTGAGATTAGCACCAACATAAGCAAGAGCAATCGCAAAATGGCTTCCAGTCCATGAGGTTGCCATGAGAAATCTCAGCAGCCATTTCCTTGTCATCAAACAGATGAATCCATTACGAATGGGTTGTGTCCACCTACCAGCAGGGGGAGATAGAGAGCACTGAAAACCATAGTGCCTCTTGGCCAGCTAGCTCCATCTTCCTCTCAGTATTCTCTATCTCCCCAGCAGGGTGGAAGCATGCTTATTCAGCTCCTTCAGAAATCTGCCTGGGGTGGCTCCTGTGCTTTGGCCAGTTGTAGCAGGGGTGTTGTGGCTGGTGTTGCCCACTTTCAAGGCACATAGGTTCGCCCTTTCCCTGCCTTACCCGGCCCCCGATGTGGATGCAGGCATATAGGTTTGCCCTTTCCCTGCCTTTCCCACACTCTTCTATGTGGATGCAGGCACATTGGTTCGTCCTTTCCCTGCCTTTCCCACTCTCCTGAACCCCTGGAGTGCCTCTGTAGCTGTTGCCTCTAACTTTCCTCACAGCGTTTAAAAAAAAACAAAACGTGGCACGTTTGTTAGCGCTGCGATTCTGAGGCTTCCTTCTGTTTGTGTAGCGTGACCGGAGCTCTGGGACTCGGTCTGGTGAGGTAAGAGAGTCTTGTAGCTCCTCTGGGAAAGGCTTGCGATCGGGACGTTTTTGGCGCAAATCCGCCATTTTGAAATTTTCCGCCGTTTTCGGTGATGGCTGCGGAAGTTGTTAAGCGCTGCTCAGGTTGTGGCAAGCGCAGATCTGCAGCGGGGCTCTGTAAATCGTGCTCTTCAGACGTCAGAGCTGGCCCGAGCATGGCGAGTGATGTTTCTTCCCGCTCGGTGGAGCTGGCAGCGGGCGCCATCTTGGTTGCGCCGCATGGCTCGACACCCACAGAAGCGGAGGAGTCTGAGGTCGGAGGGGAGCCTCGGATGGAATTTACCAGAGGAGCTGCTTACCCCGGATTCGAACCGGGAGGCCAGGGTGAGCCTTTCTCCCCTGAGTTTGTGTTTCTTTTTACATAAAGCGTTCATGTTAAAAAGGGCTCTGCCGCAGATGTCTGTCTCTGCGTTGCTACCTGGTTCCCCTCCAGTGGAGACTGGCCCGGGATTGCCGTCAGGCGTTTTTTCCCCAGACAGTTGGCCGCAAGACAAGCGCAGCAGGGTAAATTCCCCTTCAGAGAGTGCCCCCCCCCCCCCCCCCCCGTGGTCGGGCTGTGGGGATTCGGAGGAGTCTGGTAGGCCTTCGTGGTCCGAAGAGCCAGAGGAAGGTGTAGGATTGCCACTGGATCCAGATGATCCCACTGCAGTTAGGATTTTCCACCGCGAGGAGCTGCCAACGCTTATTTCTGATGCCTTACAGGCCCTCTCTATTGAAGATCCTGTGATGGGCGAAGCCTCCTCTGGTAATCCGAGGATGGCAAGTACTAAGAAGCCTGCTCAAGCCTTTCCTTTGCATGACTCCATCCAAGAGCTTATTTTGGCTCAATGGGCTGACCCTGAGGGGCCTTTGAAAGTTGCCAGGGCAATGGGGCACTTATACCCTCTCAGTGAGGAGCAATTGGCACGCTTGGCCGGGCCTACAGTGGATGCCCTAGTCACGGCTGTGACGAAAAAGACTACCCTCCCAGTTGAGGGAGGGGTCGCCCTGAAGGACATGCAGGACCGACGTCTGGAATCAGCAATCAAACGGTCCTTTGAGATTTCAGGCCTAGCAGTTGTTATGCTGCTTGAGCCTGCCTCGCTTGGTTGCAACAGGCAGTGGAACAGCCCGGAGATGGAGCGGAGCCCCTTACGTTGGTGGCACCGCGGATGGAGTCATTTTTATCTGACACCCTCTATGATCTGGTCAGAGCTTCGGCTAAACAGATGGCTGTGGCGGTGGCCGCTTGCCGCCTTCTATGGCTACGGCATTGGGCGGCTGACATGGCCTCTAAGCAAAGGTTGGTGAAGTTGCCCTTTCAAGGCCTTCTCCTATTTGGTGAGGAGTTGGAGAAAATTGTCAAGGGCCTGGGGGATGCTAAACCCGAGGCTAGGCCGCGGCCTTCTTCCAAGGGTCAGGCGGTTCCCTCCTCTTCCAGACCTCGCTTCCGTTAAGCTAGAAGGTACCGCCCGGGGCGTTCTGCTGGGTTTACTTCACGTGCCTCTTTCAGCAGAGGAACTCCTTTCGCTCGGACAAATGTTCCGCAGCGGCCGGCTCAAGGCCTGGAGTTCATGGGCGACCCTCTCAATGATGGTGCGCCGGCCCACTCCTCAATTCCTGCAGTGGGAGGATGTCTTTCCCTCTTTCTCGAGGAATGAGTCAAGATTACCTCAGATCAGTGGGTTTTGAAGCTGATCAGAGATGGCTACAGTTAAGAATTCAATGCCCGGTGAGAGACGTGTTTGTGGAGTCCCGATGCGGCTCTGCCGTCAAATGGGTGGCGGTAGAGGAGACCTTGCAAGGTTTGTTGCACCTCGGGGCGGTGGTCCCTGTGCCTCCCGTCGAGATCGGCTACGGTCGTTACTCCATTTATTTTGTGGTGCTGCGAAAAGGAGGGTCTTTTCGGCCCATCCTCGACTTAAAGGAAGTCAACAAGTCACTAAGAGTGCGGCATTTTTGCATGGAAACCCTGCGCTCCGTCATTGCGGCAGTACAGCCAGGAGAGTTTCTCACGTCTCTGGACCTGAAAGAAGCTTATTTGCACATTCCTATTTGGCCCCCGCACCACCGGTTTCTCCGGTTTGCGGTGTTGGGAAAACATTTCCAGTTTTGGGCCTTGCCTTTTGGCCTCACCACAGCTCCCCGAACCTTTTCCAAGGTAATGGTGGTAGTAGCTGCCTTTTTCAGGCGAGAGGGTATCCGGGTTCACCCGTACCTCGACGACTGGCTCATCAGAGCGGACTCTGCAGAAGAGAGTCATCATGTATCAACCAGAGTGGTCTTAGTACTTCAGTCTCTGGGCTGGGTCGTCAATATACCCAAAAGTCACCTGACCCCTTCTCAATCTCTAGAATATTTGGGGGTCCGGTTCGACACAGCCTCGGGGTTTGTCTTTCTACCTGAGCAAAGGCGGTGCAAGCTTCAGAATGAGGTCCATCTGCTCCTGAGGATGCCTCGCCCGTGAGCTTGGGACATAGTCCAGCTGTTGGGGTCGATGACGGCCACCTTGGAAGTGGTGCCATGGGCGAGAGCACACCTGAGACCTCTGCAGTGTTCTCTGCTTCAACAATGGTCTCCAATATCTCAGGATTACCAGCGCAGACTCACGTGGCTCCCTGCGGCCCGATTCAGTATGGAGTGGTGGCTCTCAGAAAGCATGCTGCGGCAAGGAATGCCGCTAGCGCTTCTCGATTGGTGCCTGGTGGTAACAGATGCCAGCCTGCAAGGCCTTTGGGGCTCATTGCCAGGGAAGGCATGTAACATAGTAACATACATAGTAGATGACGGCAGAAAAAGACCTGCACGGTCCATCCAGTCTGCCCAACAAGATAACTCATATTTGCTGCTTTTTGTGTATACCCTACTTTGATTTGTACCTGTGCTGTTCAGGGCACAGACCATATAAGTCTGCCCCACCTCCCAACCACCGGCTCTGGCACAGGCACAGACCGTATAAGTCTGCCTAGCACTATCCTCACCTCCCCAGCCCTGCCTCCCAACCCCGGCTCTGGCACAGACCGTACAAGTCTGTCCAGCACTATCCCCGCCTCCCAACCACCAGTCCCGCTTCCCACCACCGGCTCTGGCACAGACCGTATAAGTCTGCCCAGCCCTATCCCCGCCTCCCAACCACCAGCCCCGCCTCCCGATCTTGACTAAGCTCCTGAGGATCCATTCCTTCGGCACAGGATTCCTTTATGCTTATCCCACGCATGTTTGAATTCCGTTACCGTTTTCATTTCCACCACCTCCCGCGGGAGGGCATTCCAAGCGTCCACTACTCTCTCCGTGAAAAAATACTTCCTGACATTTTTCTTGAGTCTGCCCCCCCCCTTCAATCTCATTTCATGTCCTCTCGTTCTACCACCTTCCCATCTCCGGAAAAGATTTGTTTGCGGATTAATACCTTTCAAATATTTGAACGTCTGTATCATATCACCCCTGTTTCTCCTTTCCTCCAGAGTATACATGTTTAGTTCAGCAAGTCTCTCCTCATACGTCTTGTAACGCAAATCCCATACCATTCTCGTAGCTTTTCTTTGCACCGCTTCAATTCTTTTTACATCCTTAACAAGATACGGCCTCCAAAACTGAACACAATACTCCAGGTGGGGCCTCACCAACGACTTATACAGGGGCATCAACACCCCCTTTCTTCTGCTGGTCACACCTCTCTTTATACACCCTAACAACCTTCTAGCTACTGCCACCGCCTTGTCACACTGTTTCGTCGCCTTCAAATCCTCAGATACTATCACCCCAAGATCCCTCTCTCCGCCCGTACCTATCAGACTCTCCCCGCCTAACACATACCTCTCCCGTGAATTTTTTTTTTTATTGAAATTGTCATCAAATAAACAGCATTCAAACTGCCAACATTTCAATTACAATTTGCTTTTCATTTGTTAAATTCCCCCCCTCTGATCAACCATATCTTACCCTCCCTCCCTACCCAGGTGGTGACTGAGTGTAATCATTATATTGTTCATAAAGTGTCCATATCTTGTTAAAAGATAGTACGGATCCTCTTCGCATGGCTGTTAGCTTTCCTAGTTACCGACTGTAAGGATGGTGTCTCTACTTGCTTCCACTTTCGAGCCAAGCCTAGTTTTGCAGCTACAAAATATTGAATCGCCAGTCTGTGTTGCCAGCTTGGAATGGACGCTGGACGGAAATGAAGCAAACAGTTCTCCGCTTTCCATGCAAATGTGCTCTGTAATATGCTGTTAACCAGTTCCATTACATCTTTCCAATATATCTTTACTTTCTCGCAAGTCCACCAAATGTGGTAAAATGATCCCCTGTGTCCACAATCTCTCCAACATTGCCCCGAGACTCTCGGGTACATTTTATGGAGGCGCTCAGGGGTATAGTACCACCAATACAACATTTTAAACCCATTTTCATTCACTGATTGTGCTAGTGATGGCTTAAGTAAGTATTTGTAATTTGCTTTCCATTCTGTTTTGGTGTATGTGGTCTGTAACGCATCTTCCCACTGGGCTTGATAGCGCACCTGTGGGTCGGTGCGTCCCAGCAGGGCCAAGTATATGCGAGTTATACCTCCCCTGCCTCCCCCTCTACTAATAGCTATCTCCATGTCTGTTTCGGCTAGGTCCAACTCATCCTGCGCTTTCTTTTTAAGGAAGCTACGTAAGTTACAGTAGTATGTGAGATCTCTTTCTTTTAGACCATACTCTTCCTGAAGCTCTCTAAATGGAAGCATTTTTCCTTCTTTCCACAATTGTCCCAGTGTGCATAACCCTGCTTGGGCCCATATCTCAAATACCTTCTCTGATTTCCCCAGTGAAAATCCTGTTGCCCATCTTATAGCCGTTTGCCGATAATAATTCCTCTCAGGGAAAAGCTTCTTCCTCACTTGATACCATGTCCACATAGGATGTTTTAATCCAATGGGCATTTGTTTAATTATGGGGACCAATTCCTCTCCTGGTATCCATAAAATATCCCCAATTGCTCTCCTACCCAACCATGCTCTTTCCCAATGTAACCATTTCTTGGCTGCTCCAGGGGACCATTCTGCCAAAATACGAAGTTGTGCCGCTTGATAATATAAGTAAAAATTTGGTACCCCCATTCCTCCTCTCTCCCAAGTTTGGTACATCATAGTTCGCCGTACTCTTGGTGGGCGTTTTTTCCATATATATGCGAATATTTTGCAATTGAGTTTTACAAAAAAGCTACTGGGGATTGGGATCGGAATTGCCATGAATAAATACAACAATTTCGGGAGCAGCATCATTTTAATCGCATTAATACGCTTTTTCCAGGAGACATTAAGTCCTTCCCATTTATCCAATTCGCTAAATAATTCTTCAACTTTTTGGGGGAAGTTAGCTGCAAATAGTCCCTCTATTTGTGTTGTTACCTGTATTCCCAAGTACCGTATGGATTTTGTCGCCCATACAAAAGGGAAGGCGGCCTTAAGGGCCTCCAGTTCCTCAGGCGGTACCGTGAGATTAAGGAAGGTCGACTTGTCTAGATTGGGTTTAAATCCCGATAATTGCCCATATCTTGCTAGATGTTCTACTATCCTCTCTACCGCTTTCAGTGGGTTCGAAATTGTCATCAGAATATCATCGGCAAACAGCATAAGTTTATGTTCCCTTAAGCCCCTCACCACTCCTGTCACCTCTCTATCTTTCCTAATCATATTGGCCAATGGTTCCAATGATAGGGCAAATAGTAGTGGTGACATTGCACATCCCTGTCTGGTTCCCCGCCAAAGGTTAAATGTTTTTGTGTATGTCCCATTGACCTTTATAGTGGCCATTGGAGTCTGATATAGCAAACGTAGCCAGTTCAAAAACCTCCCCTCGATACCTATTCGTTGTAATGTTGCAAATAGAAACGACCAGTCCACGCGGTCGAACGCTTTTTCTGCGTCTATTGACAGCAGTACCGCCGGGGTCTGGTCGTCTCTCACCTGTTGAAGAACATGCATTAGACACCTTATATTGTCAAAGGTCTGGCGCCCCTCTATAAATCCCGCCTGATCTGTATGTATAACCCCTGGTAGTTGCTTCTGTAACCTTCGGGCTAAGATTTTTGTGAATATCTTATAGTCCACATTTAGGAGTGATATTGGCCTGTAAGAGCTGCATAATTTCGGGTTTTTCCCTGGTTTTAATATTAAGGTTATCGCTGCCAGTCTCCAGGTGTCTGGTAGCTTCTGCAAGTCTTCCAATGCATTAAATAGTTTCTGTAATACTGGTATAAGATGTTTACTAAATAGTTTGTAAAATCTTGTGGGAAACCCATCCGGGCCAGGAGCTTTGCCATTTGCCATATCTGTTATTGCCCACCCTATCTCCTCCGATGTGATGGGTGAGGATAAATGAGTCGACCCCCCTCTTCCTATTTGAGGTAGTTCTGCCTCTTGCAAGTATTGCTCTATTTCATCCAGTTCAGGAGTTTGTTCTGGTTCATATAGATTGGTGAAGTGAGCAAGAAATGCCTCATGTATGTGTTCAAGTTGTGAGATATAGCCCCCTTCTGCCGTTTGTATACCCCCTATATAATTGCGTTGAGACATTTTTTTTAGCTTGCATGCTAATAGCCTACCCGCTTTGTCTCCAAACTCGAAATTTTCCTGCTGTGCTATTTGCAGTTTGACAGCTAAATCTGCCATCTGTAACTCATTCAGCTTTAATCTCAGTTCCTGCATTTTTGACAATTCTTTAGTGTCCTTGGGATCTTTTTTATGTTGTTGTTCAAGCTGTCGTAATTCTGTTCTATTATCATCTTCCTGTACTGCTCGCTCTTTTGTCAGATGGGCTCTCAATGCTATTAATTTCCCTCGGAGCACTGCTTTAAGTCCCTCCCATATAAATTGTGGGTGGATCTCTCCCACATCATTATATTCCAGATATTCCAGAATATATTTCTCTATTACCGGGATATTTTTAGTGTCCAATAGAAGCGTCTCGTCCATCCGCCAATATCTGGCACCCACCTGTCAGGCCCCTGCCATTAGCTCTAGGACCACCGGAGCATGGTCAGACCAGGTACGAGGTTCAATATATGTTTCCCGTGTTCTATTTGCCACTATCACATCTCCCATCCATCCGTCTATTCTAGAATATGTTTTGTATTGGGAAGAGTAATATGTGTAGTCTCTTTCTTGTCCATGTTTGGTTCTCCATATATCTGTTAGGCCCCATCTAGCCATGAATCTCCTCCATATTTTCCTATCTGATTTAGCATATACTGCCTGGCCTGTGGAGTTATCTAAGTGTGGTTGGATCGTGAGATTAAAATCTCCACCCATTATTAGGTGACCTTGCAGGTGTTTTTGTATTTGCTGTTCTACTTTTTCTACAAACAGTCCCTGTCCCGTGTTTGGTGCATAAACATTAACAATTGTATATTGAACATTATACAATGATACTAACATTATCAAAAATCTACCTTCTACATCTTTTATAACCTTATTGACCTCCCAAGGGAGTGCGCTAGACAACGCTATTAACACCCCCCTCTGTTTTGAGTTGTTTGTGCAAGATGAGAAATATATAGTGGGGTATCGCTTATGACACACTAACTTCTCATATCCTTTTTTCAGGTGTGTCTCTTGTAAGAGTACCACATCTGCGTTCAAGCGCACCATTTCTTTGAATGTTAATTGGCGCTTCGTAGGGGAGTTCAGGCCCCGCACATTAAATGTTATGCATTTGAACACTTTATCTCCCAACATCAATCCATAAGTCATTACTTATACACCACCTTTCCCTCCCCCCTCCCTCCTTTCCCCAAAACCTGATAAAGCACATCTCTATTGTAATCGAGATCATGCCTATAATGGTGTGGACTTCCGGTCCCGTTTACTTTTCCAGCCTGCTCAGTTTGTTTGATCCTTCTTTGTTGTTCAGTGTGTTCTAGCCCGATCCAGATTATCATATTATTAACACGTCATGTGTTATCTTTGTATTCCAATTGTAGTTGCTCTTTCACGGGCCTTTCTCTGGTATTATTGTCTGCTCTGACGCTTGTCTCCGCAGCCTTCCACGACCTTTTGAGACTCTCTGCCACTTCTGTTTGACATTTCTTTGAAATCCAGATGATGGTTTTGGCGTCGATGCTTTATCCATCTTTTCCTGACCCAAATATTCATGAGCCTCTTCTAGCGATGCCACCTTACGTTGTTTGCCTTCTTTATAAAATATTAGGGCAAATGGATGTTGCCATCTGTATCTTATTCCTTCTGCTCTAAGCTTCTCCGTCAACGGGCGCAGTTCTCCACGCCGTTTTAAGGTGGTGGCTGCTAGGTCTTGAAACAGTTCAATGGGATATGTCTCCCATGTGATTTGGCTGGCCACTCTAGCTTGATGCATAACTTCTTCTTTCACTTTGAACTCTGAGAAGCAGGCCACAATATCTTTTGGGGTATTTGCCTTTCTTGACCCCAACGCCCGATGTGCTCGTTCTAGTCGGATAGTTTCTGGGGCTATTGGATGGTCAGCTGTGGAGAGAAGTTGGGCTGCTATTGCTTGCACTACTTTTTCACAATTATTATATTCAGGCAGCTCCGGTAGGCCTCGCACTCTAATATTGGAGCGTCAGCTTCTATTTTCAAGGTCTTCCACCTTGTCCGTTAGAAATTTCATATCCGATTGGTGTTCTGCCACATGTTTCTCTACTTCATTTAAAGTTTCTGCATGTTCTTCTAGCCCCATTTCTACCTCATTGACGCGATTCCCCAAGTCTTTGATTTCTTCCCTCAAATCCGCGCTCAGTTGCGCAAAATCTTGCCGCATCTCTTTTATTTCTTTTTTTATATCCTGGAGCCATGTACTTAATTGGTCCCATTTGTCCTGCGGGACCTCGTTTTGATCTTCAGTTTCCCGCTCTCTCTGGCTCGCCGGCGAGTTCGGGCTAGATGTGTTCTCTTGGCCTTCTTGCTCTCCGGCCTGTATCTCTGACGCACGTTCCCGTTGGCGGTAAGCGAAGTTCGCCAAATCTGCCTTTTTAAGTTTTGTATCCGCCATCTTACGAATCGCGGATCTTTCGCCTCACTCTCTCGCAGCTTCCACTTTGTTTTGTGGATCGTTTGCCCTTTATATTAGCTCGTTTTCGGGCTGGAAGACGGGAGCTCCGCAATCAGACCGCCATTGCAGAGCGTGACGTCACCGGAAGTCTCTCCCGTGAATTTCTACTTCCTAAGTGCATCACTTTGCATTTCTTCGCATTGAATTTTAATTGCCAAACCTTAGACCATTCTTCTAGCTTCCGTATGTCCTTTTTCATGTTTTCCACTCCCTCCGGGGTGTCCACTCTGTTACAGATCTTAGTGTCATCTGCAAATAGGCAAACTTTACCTTCTAACCCTTCGGCAATGTCACTCACAAATATATTGAACAGAATCGGCCCCAGCACCGATCCTTGAGGCACACCACTACTTACCTTTCGCTCCGAGCGAATTCCATTCACCACCACCCTCTGGCGTCTGTCCGTCAACCAGTTCCTAATCCAGTTCACCACTTCGGGTCCTATCTTCAGCCCATCCAGTTTATTTAAGAGCCTCCTGTGGGGAACCATGTCAAAAGCTTTGCTGAAATCTAAGTAGATTACGTCCATAGCTCGTCCCTGATTCAATTCTCCTGTCACCCAATCAAAGAACTCAATGAGGTCCGTTTGGCACGATTTCCCTTTGGTAAATCCATGCTGTCTCAGATTTTGCAACTTATTGGCTTCCAGGAAATTCACTATACTTTCCTTCAGCATTGCTTCCATTACTTTTCCAATAACCGAAGTGAGGCTTACCGGCCTGTAGTTTCCAGCTTCTTCCCTATCACCACTTTTGTGAAGTGGGACCATATCCGCCGATCTCCAATCCCTCGGAACCTCTCCCGTCTCCAAGGATTTATTAAACAAATTAAGAGGGACCCGCCAGAACCTCTCTGAGCTCCCTCAATATCCTAGGGTGGATCCCATCCTGCCCCATGGCTTTGTCCACCTTTAGCTTTTCAAGTTGTTCATACACACACTCTTCCGTGAACGGTGCTCTATCCACTTCAATCTCATTTGTACTTTTTGCAGTCCATCGCGGTCCTTCTCCAGGATTTTCTTCTGTGAAAACAGAACAGAAGTATCTATTTAGCAAATTTGCTTTTTCTTCATCATTATCCACATAGTGGTTCGCAGTATCTTTTAGTCTCACAATTCCCTTTTTAGTCATTTTCCTTTCACTAATATACCTGAAGAAAATTTTGCCACCCCTCCTTACATTTCTAGCCATTTGTTCTTCCGTTTGCGCTTTCGCCAGTCGTATCTCTCTCTTGGCTTCTTTCAGTTTCATCCGGTATTCCTCCTCGTGTCCCTTTTCATGAGTTTTTTTGTATTTCTGGAACGCCAACTCTTTAGCCTTTATTTTCTCAGCCACTTGCTTGGAGAACCATATCGGTTTCCTTTTTCTCTTGCTTTTATTTACTTTCCTTACATAAAGGTTCATGGCCCTATTTATAGCTTCTTTCAGTCTGGACCATTGTCCTTCCACTTCTTGTATTTCCTCCCATCCCATCAGCTCCTTCCTCAGGTATTCCCCCATTTTACTAAAGTCAGCATGTTTGAAATCCAGGACTTTGAGTTTTGAGTGGCCACCCTCCTCTTCAGCCGTCATATCAAACCAAACCGTTTGATGGTCACTGCTGCCCAGGTGGGCACCCACTCGGACATTTGACACATTATCCCCATTTGTGAGTACCAGATCTAGCGTCGCTCCCTCCCTCGTGGGTTCTGACACCATTTGTCTGAGCAAAGCACTTTGAAAAGCATCCACGATCTCTCTACTTCTTTCCGATTTCGCAGACGGAACCGTCCAATCTACATCCGGCAGATTGAAATCTCCCAACAACAGCACCTCTCTTTTCTTCCCCAACTTTTGAATATCAGCGATCAGATCTTTATCTAGGTCCTCCAAATGTGTCGGAGGTCTGTAGACAACACCCACATGGACAGAGGTTTTATCCTTTCTTTTTAAGGTGATCCATATCGCTTCTTCCTTTCCCCAGTTCCCTGTCATTTCAGTCGCTGTGATATCATTTCTCACATACAGAGCTACTCCTCCACCTTTACGCCCCAGGGTCTATGGACACCCGAGGAGTCGGGGGGGGGGGGGGGGGGATTGAAAGCAATATTCCAGGCGCTTCTGGCCTTTCACTTGACCCTGGAAGGACTGGCTGTCAGAGTTCTGTCGGACAATACGACAGCAGTGGCCTACATAAATCGACAAAACGGCACTCGGTGCAGAGCACTGGCCGCACAGATTTGCCACTGGGCCGAGCTACATCTGCAGTTTCTGTCAGCAGCTCACATTGCAGGTCAGCGCAACGTGCAAGCCGATTATCTGAGTAGGCATCAAATCGACCCAGCGGAGTGGGAACTGGCAGACGAAGTGTTCCTTCCGATCTGTGCCAAATGGGGGAAACCCGTAGCGGATCTTATGGCGTCAAGCGCAAATGTCAACGTCCCGTGCTTTTACAGCAGACGGAGAGATCCTCGCTCGGCGGGGTTGGATGCCTTGGCTCAACCCTGGCCTCAGGGCCTCCTGTATGTGTTCCCTCTGTGGCCCTTGATAGGGCGAGTACTCCTGCGGATTCGGCTACATCAAGGAGAGGTGGTTCTCATTGCCCCGGATTGGCCCAGGCGGCCGTGGTATGCGGACCTCCGGCGGATGCTGGTGGAGGATCCCCTTCCTTTGCCTCTGGTACTGAACCTGTTGTCACAGGGTCCGGTAACCATGGAGGACGCCTGCCGCTTTGGTCTTACGACATGGCTATTGAGAGGGCACAATTGAGAGACAAGGCTATTCCAACAAGGTCATCTCTACTCTCCTTCAGGGCCGCAAGCATTCCACTTCCGTTGCCTATGCTTGGATTTGGCGCCAGTTTGAGGCTTGGTGTGCTGCTAAAGCGATTACACTCATGCGGGCTTCTGTCTCACTCGATACTTGACTTTTTGCAGGATGGTTTACAAAAAGGCTTGGCCTATAATTCCCTGCGTGTTCAAGTGACAGCCTTAGCATGTTTTCAGGGGAAGGTGGCTGGCCTCTCCCTGGCTGCTTATCTGGGTGTGGCACGGTTTCTTAGAGGGGTGCTTCGGCTCCGTCCTCCTGTGCGGGCTCCGTGTCCGGCCTGGAACCTGGGGTTAGTTTTAAAGGCCCTTCAGTGTTCGCCCTTCGAGTCGCTTAGGCGAGCTTCGGAGAAGGATGTGACCCTAAAGACGGTCGTTTTGGTGGCCATTACATCGGCGAGACGGGTGTCTGACTCCAGGCGCTGTCCTGTCGAGACCCATTTCTGCAATTCTCAGAGTCCGGAGTTATGGTACGTGCTGTGCCTTCCTTCCTGCCTAAGGTGGTTTCAGCGTTTCACCTAAACCAGCCTATTTTCCTGCCCTCTTTTTCTAGAGAGGAGTTTCTGGAATCTTTTGGGCAATTGCACCTTCTAGATGTGCGAAGGGCTCTGTTGCAATATCTGTGCATGTCAAATGCTTTCAGGACCTCTGATTACCTTTTTGTTTTGTTGTCAGGTCCTCGCAGAGGGTCTCCAGCGTCTAAAGCTACTCTGGCTCGTTGGCTCAAAGAAGCTATTTCTTCAGCATATCTGCTGTCTGGCCGGCCTCCGTCTGAAGCCTTTAAGGCACATTCCACAAGAGCGATTTCCTCTTCTTGGGCTGAAACTGGAGCACTCTCTCTTCAAGAGATATGCAGTGCAGTGACATGGGCTTCTAAGCTCTCATTTGCCCGACATTACAGGCTGCCAGGAGGGATGCGCATTTTGGAGCACAAGTGCTGGCATGTGGTGTGGCTTGTTCCTGCCCTATCTAGGGATTGCTTTGATACATCCCATTCGTAATGGATTCATCTGCTTGATGACAAGGAAGAGAAAATTAGGTTCTTACCTTGGTCATTTTCTTTCCTTTAGTCATAGCAGATGAATCCATGAGCCTGCCCTGATTGATTGATTGATTGATTGATTGATTGCAGTTTTGGGTTCAGTTTTTACTGTAGGTATGTTCCCTCATTGGGAGAAGTTGGAAAACAGTCTTCAGGATTTCTGTTCTGTTACAGGAGGTTGAGTTCGTCCCTCCTTTGAGTTACTGCTCCTCTTCTGGGGCGTTCGTTCGCTGTGAGCAAAGTTCATGTTATTCTACTTTGCGGTGTAACACTGCTTTGGAAGCTTCAAATACTGAGAGGCAGATGGAGCTAGCTGGCCAAGAGGCACTATGGTTTTCAGTGCTCTCTATCTCCCCCTGCTGGTAGGTGGACACAACCCATTCGTAATGGATTTATCCGCTATGACTAAAGGAAAGAAAATGACCAAGGTAAGAACCTAATTTTCCCTTTAAAGCATCAGCGGCAGTGGGCAGGAAAGAGGGGTGTTTTCCTATCCCTGAAGAGACCACTAGACCACCAGGATTTATTAAGGTTCGCCTGGGGGTGGGGGAAGCAGAGTGTTGTGGGAGTAGGTGAAGATTTCTGGTTTCAGCCAAAAATACACCGTTTTCAGCCGAAACCCAGATTTTGAGCTGGTTTCTCGTTGCCAACACAGAAATTTTGTCGGCTTCAAATTCTCTGGTGATTCTTTCCCTTCTTCCTTGTCAGTTTCAGTCCTCTTCCTGGCTTTTTCATTCTCACCCTACTACTACTTACCATTTCTATAGCGCTACTCTGTTAGGTTCTGTGCAACCTTCTCCCTCTTTTCTTGATCCTTGGCCAGCATCTCTAGTTGTAAAGCTTGCCCTTGTTCTATTACTCAAACTGTTAACCTTTTCTCCATGATTACCTTTCCTTGATTATGCACCCTCATTGTAGAAACATGTTACAGTGATCCTTATTCTGAAGAACACTGATGCTGATCTGGTAGATCCATATTGACATCCAGTCTTGAATTCGTATTCGTCCTGTCCTAACCAGCCCAGAGCCAAAGGGTTGTGCCCTTTAGCCAGCAGATGGAGACGGAGACCAGTGAACTAAGAGCTCTATTGTATAAAAGGTTCTGTGCAGCTACAAATCTTTAGTATTTTCTGTCTCCAGCAGATGATGACAAGCATTCTGTGTAGCTTGGGTCTAGTATAGTAGCACTATAGAAATGCTAAATAGTAGTAGTAGTAGTTGAACTAGTATCCAATAATGGCGTTTTAAAAAACAAATTAAAATCTAGGGCAGTCTCGTATAGTTTTCAGGTTTCTTCTTTGCATTACCAGACATCTAAGGTGGTGTTTAATTTGGCCCCCATTTTTTGGGGTGGGGGTAGGGGAAGAAACAGGGAATCCTTTCTGATGTATATTTCTGCTCTGCCTTTCTCTGCAGATTATTGCTTTATTTCTTAATCTATGGCTGCTTTTGATTCTTTAACAGGTGGGAGCTCCTGTTTGGGGTTGTTTGAACACCCCTCCCTCGCCCCCTCACTCAAAGGTGCATCAGGAATGGCTTCTTTCTTGAGGGTCTTGGCTTCTGTTTTATTTTTTGCAGTTTCGATATAGGTTCAGTAGCTATTTTTGTCTGAGGTAAATGTGAACAATGCTGTGTTTTTGTCAAGCGCAGCCTCCTGTTTTCAACAGCGCAGTCTCACTGGAACCTGTTTCCCAAGACTAAAGTGTGAGCCTTTAAGGCACAGTCTTGCAGCTCATTTTTTGTGTTTTGGAGAGGTTCTTTTTTTGGGTTTTCTTTTGCTAGTTCTGTGCAGGCATTTGATGGAGTTGCCACAGAGGCTTCTTTCTTTTCACACATTTCGAGGAGTATTCTCACTGTGGAACCAGAAAGAGCAGTTCTTTGCAACAGTGCAGTTCCTGTTAGGGGCCTCTGGCTCTAAAATACCATGGCTTGGTCAATGTGTGAAAATGTTTTGGAACAATTAAGCAGCTTATTTCATTGGGGAGTGAAATGCTGTTCTGACTTACAAACTCATGATATGGTTGCTTTACATGGAGAACTGCCAGATTGCTATGAATCTGTTCCTTCTAATCCTACATGAGAGAAGGTTTTCTTTCTCTTTCTGCTTCTGTTTTTGTAGGGACAGTGGATGCAGCTGGTTCTGTAAGTGCAGCAGCAGCAGCTTTGTCTCCTCCCTCTCCCCCCCCCCCCCCCCCCCCCCCCCCCCCCCCGAGTTGGTGCTTCTGCTCCTTAGAGCCTTCCTAATTTGTCAAACATAGGAGCTTCTGGGGAATTCAGTCTTAGGAGTTTGGTCTGTTCTCCTTCATATGACAAAATAGCAAGACTGTCCTTGTCTTGGAGAATGGAGGGTTTTTTGAGATTTTTGCAGGTGCTAGTCATTGGAGTGCTTTTTGTGTATTTGACAGAGGGTTTCTCTTTTGTATCCTTTAAAAGAATGAGAAATTCTTTTGGTGAAAGTAGAGGATCATATAGAAGTTTCTTTCAGAAAGGATGAAATGCAGGAATATCACAAGCATGGGAGGGCTTACGTTTTTCTGAACCTTCTATTCCACCTTTGAGACTTTCAAGAGATCTGATTCTAGTGGGGACTTGTTGGCCTATGAAGATTTTTTGATTCTTCAGGCTATTCAGACGCGTAGATCAGTGGAATGGGGGGCTCCTGAAGTTGGGATGTGATTAGGTACAGCAATGAATAAGCTTATGTATTTCTTTCTCGAGGAAGAGAAGTTGAAATTGCCAAAGATGGATTCTCTGACAGCGTTCACTAAAAAGACAGCAGTCCCCTGTCAGAGGGAGATATATGGCCCTTAGGTATATTTTGGACTCTGAATTGGTTGAGATGGTCTTGGTATTTGGTCCTCAATCAGTTTCTAGTAAAGGAGATTTTGGAATTGCCTCAAGTGAAAAGCCTTCTCCATTAAAGTCTGGTGTTGATGTCCCATCTAGTTTTATCTAATTTTTTTCATCATTGAGGGACAGTGCTTGAGAAGCAGTTGTTTTTGTAGTTATAGCACTGAGTCATTTGGCTGTGGTTTATGCTTCTTTCATGTCTAATATGTATTTCTGGACTTAAAGGATGCTTATACCCACATACAGGTACTTCTCAATCACAGAAAGTATCTCTGATTTCGGGTGGGGAAACACTACTACTAGTATCGTGTCCTGCCATTCAGACTGGGAGTTTGTGTTTTACCTATCTGAACAATTGTCTAGTCAAGAGCATATCAAAGTGTCAAGTATCTATGCAGAGAACTATTGGGTGTTGGAGGTACTAAGATTTTGTTATCGTTGTCAGCTACCTCGATTCCCATTTGCTCCTAGCCCAACATTTGGAGTATAGGTGCAGGCAGATGCTCAAATTTGTATTGCCACTCAAGTTGAGCACACTCAGCAGATCACAGCTTGGTAGTTGTTAGGCCACATGACCTCCACAGTGCCGGGAACCTTGCAGATGTCATCTTGGTCACACTGGAGTTAGTTCAGTTGCTTCTCTGGTGTACGATTCAGTCCAATTTGACTCCTGGACTTCCATTCCAAATTCCTCTGCCCCATCAGATTCTGACCACAGATGCATCCAATCTGGGCTAGAGAGCTCATATTCAGGGGCCTTAGAGCTTTGGGCAATCTGGAACGCTCTAAAGACTTTCAGAGATTGACCAAGAACTAACATTTTCTCATCCAAACAGTACACAGCAACTTGATTGTCTATGTCAACAAGTAAGGGGGGGTATGGGATCCTACACCTTGTGTCAGGAGACACTTGAGATGTGGCAGTGGTCCACTAGCCACATACCTGGTGGGGGGAGATAAGTCTGGCAGACGGACTGAGTAGAGTGATGCAACTACACAAGTGGTCTCTTTGCATAGGCATTGCCCACAAGATCTTTCAAAATTGGGGCACCCACTCGGTGAATATTTTTGCTGCTCATCTCTACAACAAGGTCACTCAGTACTGCTCCAAATTCAGATCACACAGCAGGCTAGTATTGGATGCTTTCCCCCTCGATTGAAGGAGGAGGACCTTCTGTATGCATACCCTCCAATTCCTCTGATAAGGAAAACTTTGCTGAAACTCAAGCAGGACCAGGGAGTCATAATTTCTCATTATACTGTGGCTCCCTTTTCTTCTGGAGTTGTCCTCCAAGGAACTGTGAAGGTTGGACTATTCTTTCACACTCATCACGCAGAACAATGGGTCTCTTCTACATCCTAACCCCTGGACCCTTGCCCTCATGGCCTGGATGCTGAGAATGTAGAATTTGCATTTCTGCAGCTGCCCGAGGGTGTCTCCATGATACTAATGGCTTCCAGAAAAGATTCCACCAAGAAGTGTTGTTTTTAAGTGGAAAAGATTTGCCATATGGGGGTGAGAGCAGGTTCCTAAATTCTTGTCCTACACAAATTGCTTGAGTACCTCCTATATCTCTGGTTTAAAAACCCACTCTGTAAGGGTTCGTGCAACTAGTGCTTACCATCACTATAGGAAGTAAGCCCATCTCTATACTGCCTCTAGTTCAATTAATAAGAGATTTGCTGTTGACTAAGCCCCCTATCAAACCTTTGACTAGTTTACGGGACCTCCTCACTCAGCTGATGAAAGCTTTTGAACACTTGTTTCCTGTCATCTGAAGTACCTGACCTGGAAGCTCTTATTTTTGGTGGTGATCACTTCAGCTCACAAAGTCAATGAGCTACAGGCCCCAGTAACTAATCCACCTTACACAAGGTTTCATCATAAGAATAGCTCTCTACATGCATCCCAAGTGATGTCTGAGTTCCATCTTAACCAGTCAGTTTCCTTCCAACACTTTTCCCAAAGCCTCATGCTGTTCCCGCAAAAGCGCATTGCAAACCTTGGCCTTCTATCTGGAGCAGACTAAAACCCATAGACAGTCCATCCAGCTTTTTGTTTGTTTTGACCTAAACGATGGAGGTAGCCATCGGTAAGCACATTTGGCTAGCAGACTGCATCTCCTTAACTTGCGTCCGCAGTGGGCTGACCTTGGAGAGTCACGACATGGCTCACAGTGTTAGAGCCATGGCTGTGTCGGTAGCCCACTTGGTCAGCCTCCATTGAAGAGATTTGCAAAGCTGCAGCTTGGTCTTCAGTCCACACATTCTCATCTTGTTATTGCTTTGAACAGAATACCCAGCACAACAGTTGTCTCAGACAGTCCTGTAGAATTTGGGGTGAAGAATCCAACTCCTCCCTCCTTGGTCCATTGTTATTTTGTTTCAGGGATTCCCCTATGTGAGATACAATGTTGTGTTTGTCCTCAGTGAAAGTGAAGTTACTCACCTGTAGCAGGTGCTCTCTGATGACAGCAGGACATGTATTTTCACATCCCCTCCCACCTCCTCTAGAAGTTGTGTTCTTTTAGCTTTGATATTGTACTGCTGGTCCTGCACACTCAACGTTGGGCAGGAAGGCACTGGTGCATGCATGTGCAATGCTGCCAAAGGCTGCTTAAAGATACAGAATGCTGGATAGTGTCCACACGGGCTCCATCAGGTGACATCGCTCAAATGTGAGAATACATGTCCTGCTGTTCTAGGAGAATACCTGCTAAAGATAAGTAACTTTGCTAGCACCTTATGTCCCTTCCCGTTCCCTCTTCTTCTCTCAATCCTCCTTATTGGACCTTCCTTCCCCATATTGTGTTCATTTAGAGATTTCTAGGGACTTGCCTATTTGAGACTGTCCATTTGGAATGCTCTTTTCTCTGAGGACAAGCAGGCTTCTGTATTCTCACAAGTGGGTGATGCCAATCCGCATCACCTGGTGTGGCATTTGCCATAGCTAAAAAAAAACGGCTTTGTGGTGCACGAGCACCTCCCCCGCCCATCGCGCAAATGCGCTCTCATCAGTTCTTTTTCCGTGTGAGGAGAACTGTTTTTTTTGCCCTCTCCTTGTTTGCTCGCTCTAGAGAGCTATTTTTTCTGGCTATATTTTTCTTCTTTATAATAAGCTGTTCTTGTTGGAACCTATTTTACCTTTTCTTTGTTTTCCTTAGAGTTGTTTTGCCCAGTTTTAAGTATTATTGTTTTTCCATCATCATCATCATCAGGAGGCTGCTTTTAGGCCTTGACTTCGGCCAGGACTTTCCCTTTTCTTTTCTTTTTTTTTACCTTGTCTTGCCCCCTTTTCGGGTACCATTGCAAAGTTTTTCCGTCCATGTCCACGAAGATTCCCAGTGGCTTGAAGCGCTATACGTGGTGCAATGGGACAATCTCGGGGAAGGACACATTCATGATGTCTGCAGTGGTTTTGGTCCGACCATAGCCCTGCTAGCTGTCTTTGCATGAAGAAGAGGACCCAGCTTTGCCAAGAGTCTCAAGAAGAGAGAAGATTTGGAGCCAAGTCCGGTTCCTCAATGTCGACATCGGCATCGAGGTCAGAGGTGTCGGCATCGATATCGATGAACATCGCTTCGGCAGCATTGGTAAGCATAGCTGCTACTAGACCTGTAGACACTGGGAGTAGTGAATCATTGAGTGGGTCCTTTACCTGTCTCGAGGCCTCTTACTGTGCAGGGCCCCCAGGTCTGTCTATCGTTGGACCGACCCTGAGGCGATGTGAGGATTCAACGATGTCCTCATTGGCATTGAGGAGCTTTGGTGACACGCTTTGGGTGAAGGCCAAGAAGCATCGTCATTGGTCACCCTCAATACATGGTGCCAGGAGCTCTGGGGCATCGAAGAGCTTGCACCTGAAAAGCATTAGCGCCGGGAGGACCGCTCCCCCTCCATACAGGAGGTACTGATGCGCCTGTCTCCTAGTAGCTGAAACCCAGCTCCTGCGTTGACCCCAGCGGTTCTGCAGTCTGCGCCTCAGCCAGCATCCCAGCTTTCCCGGTGTCGACTCTCTATGAGCACATCCAGGCCTTGCTCCCTGAGCTGCTGGATGGCCTTATGCAATGGTGTGTATTGGCATTGGAGGTGCTTCCGTCTACCCTGCTTCCCATTGCGGCCCCGCTTGGTCCTCAGCCTGTGGTGCGGCCTCTGGTGCTGCCTGCAGCACCAGTGTCAACTGCCACCCAAGCTGGCACTCCCTTGACGACAGTGTAGGAAGCTTTGCTGGAGTCGAGACGAGAATCAGCTTCTCAATGCCACTGACACTGAAGAGGAGTGCTCATGGGATTCGGAGGAAGATCCCGGGTAGTTTTCCTCTGATAAATCTTATTGGATTCTCTCTGTACCCTCCCCTTCACCTGAAAGGAAAAAATCTCTTAAAGGAGGCTGTGACTGCAGCTTTCCACAAGGTACTCAGGGGGGGGGAGTCCTAGTTAGGAACTGGGAGTTCCCTCTGTCAGCCCCTGTCATGGACAAGAAGATTGACACCCAGTATCGGCTCCAAAGTGCGCCTGGTTTTGATAGCCCTTAGTTGCCTCACAATTACATGGTAGTGGAGTGTGCTTTCAAAAGAGCCAGGAGTTTGAGGGACTATGCCTCAGTTCCCCCAAGCGGAGAAATTAAAACGCTTAATTATTTTGGGAGCAAGATGTACTAGGCTTCAGTGCTCATTTCCTGTATACAATCTTACCAGCTCTTCATGAGCATCTACTTGCGAAACTCAGTGCGGCAGCTGTTGGACTTGGTTGAGATGCTCCTTTCAGAGCACGCCGAGCCTTTTTGCCAGTTGGCCAAGCAGCAGAAGGCTTGTCGAAAGTTCTTGGCTGGGGCACTTAAGACACTTTTTTCTTTTTTTGCTTTTTCTTTCTTTCTTTCTTTTTCTCTCCACAAAGCTCTTTTTTAGTTATGGCAAATGCTGGACTGGGCAACACGGATTGGCGTCGCCCACTTGTGAGAATATGAAGCCTGCTGTCCTCGGAGAATACCTGCTTAACAGGTATCTTTGTTTTACCCCATATTAATTTTGAAGGATCTTGTCCTATTTAAAAGGCAGTCAAGACTTTACTTTTTGAACTCTTTCAGCTGATGCTTATGCAGCTACTGAGGTTTCTATCATTTTGGTTTCTTTATCTTTCTCTCTGTCCTCATCCTCCTCTCTTGGATTTATCTCTGACTTTCCTGCCTTTTTTTTTAGTGTAAACAGCTGTGCTGTGCCCATTGGTATATCAAGTTGCTCTAATAAATAAAATTTTAATTTTGTAGCAAGTGTTCAGAATGACTCTTAGCCACAGCATTGCATTGTTGGGGTATGAAGTCAATACAGAGTGTTGTATTCCTGCATTAAACTAAACTGTGCTTTATTCTTAACTAGTAAAAAAGGCCCGTTTCTGTTTGAAAGGAAACGGGCGCTAGCAAGGTTTTCCTTGGAGTGTGTGTGAGAGTGAGTGTATGATAGAGAGAGAGTGAATGTTTGAGTGTGTGTGACAGAGAGATTGAGACTGGGCGCGAGAGTGTGTGAGTGAGTGTGTGTGCCAGGGCCTCCCCTCCCCTCCCTCCCTTCCAGTTCCAGGGTCCTCATCCTCCCTCCCTCCCTGGGTCCTCATCCCCCCTCCCTCTCTCCCTCCCAGTTCCATTCCTTCCAAGCATGGTTGCATAGCTGTACAGTGACATGCATCATCTTTCACTTTTGCTTACCCACATCGCTGTAGCGCACCCGTTTCTGATGGAAATGAAACGGGAGGCAGGCAGGCACAACTGAGGCTCCTAGGAGCGGCGGTTTTTTCGTCAGCTGGGGGGAGTTTCGGGAGGGCGGCAGCGGTTCGGGAGAGGAGAGGGAGGGAGGCGGTGGTTTTTTAGGGTGGTTGGCAGGGGGAGGAGTAGGGAAACACGCTCCGCGTGTTTCCCTACTTCTCCCCCTGCCTGGGTCGCGGTTTTGCTTACCCATATTACTGTAGCGCATTTGTTTCACTTTCCCCACTGTGCAACAAAACAACTCAGGCTCCAAGGGGCGGCGGTTTTTTCGTCAGCTGGGCGGCAGTGGTTCGGGAGATCCTCCCCCTGCCTGAACAATAAGGCAAAAATCTTTTGTACATTCTGAAGGATTAGTCCACACTGTCTGCAGTGCAGTAACACTCATGAAGTCATAACTAGAAGGGGGGGGCATCAGTTTGTGGGACTTGCAATCCCTGCCAGTTGAGGATTTTTATTTTTTAGTAGGGAGGAGATGGACAATGGGGTGGGGGAGAGAGCCGTAAATCTGCTGGGGTTTTTTTTTCCACCTCCCTGGTCCTCAAAATTTCTCATCAAATTTTGCTGATTTGGGATTGTGAAAAGATACTAGAAGTCATCAGTGTTGAGCTTTGCCAGGGTCTAAAAGAGGCTTCTAACAGTTTTGATTGCTTTAAACTTCAAATATATTACTAGTGCTATATATTTTGATGGACTTTCCATTTTAAATATATGAAACTACAAGAGATGGTTTGATATTATCTTTAAAAATGGACACAAGTCTGAAATTTGTCAGCCACAGGAAGGGTTCTGTATTTCAGTATTGTTCATATGCAGTTTGTGACTGGATAAATGGCCATAGTTAAATCTTAGGGAATTATTTACCAAAAAATTGAAAATGCTAGAGGTTTTTTTTTTTTTTTTAATAGAACAGCATCTCTCTATATAAAAGGCAACACCAACGTTCTATGAAGCCTCCAGCCGGAAGTGTGAAGGGGGAGAGATATCCGGTTTCCCCATGAGTGTCTGCCCCGCCCTCTCTGTAACACAAACAGTCAGTGAAGGAAAACAGCAAAGCAGGAAATCAAATCGCTGGCTCTGTAACAGTGAAGGACTCAGAGGAGGGAGGGGAGAGAGGCCAGAGGGCAGGGACACACACACTCCCACATGCACACAGAAGAAAACCTTGCTAGCCCCCTCCCCCCCCCCCCATTTCATTTGCATCAGAAACAGGGCTTTTTTACTAGTTTCCACATAATGTATAAAGTCTTTGTTCATTGGGAATAATATGAGCACGTCTGAGAGTAACACTTCAGGCATTTAACATGCTATTAATCTCTGATACATGCATGAAAATGTACAAATATACTTTCATGTGGCTGCCATAAAATTTTACATTTAGCATGGTGCCTCAGAGTCACTGCTGCACAAGAATAAAATCTTGTGTTGCAGTGAGTGGAAGATTTTGTAGCATATTAATTTTGTTAGTATGGCATAAACACTTTTATAACAATTGTATGTTTATTTCTCTCGAGTGGTCTCCTTTCCCCCACCATCTTGCTGCCTTATCACTATGTATGGCTTTTTCTCTCAGCCTACTATAAGCATGTTTTCTCCCCTTACCCAAGTTCATCTTCTCTATAGCATATCCCCTTAATCTCTAGTCTCCCCCAACAAGTCCTTTCCCCAGTTTCTCTCCTCCCCCACCCAAACATTCTGCTCTTTAAACTGCCTTCCTTTGTTCTATCCAGGTTTTGTTATCCCTCGTACTCACTCCTTTATACCCTCTTCTTTCACCTGCTTGACCCAGCATAGTAAACACTGCCCCCCCCCCCCCCCCCAGCACAACCATCTTCTGCTCTGTATGTGAATTTCTCAGTATGGACCACACAATGCCTGAAATTTGGCACTGTCCCCAAAGTCTTGGGAAAACATCACTGTGACTGGGACTGTGGCCTAGTGGTTAGGGTGGTGGACTTTGGTCCTGGGGAACTGAGGAACTGAGTTCAATTCCCGGCACAGGCAGCTCCTTGTTTTTTTTTGAAATATATTTTTATTCATACAATGACAGGCTGTATGCACAAAGTATACATAGTAATGCTCAATATACAATCTACAAGCTCCAATTTGTGGTTTTAATCTACAACCCTGTCAATCCAAGGTGTCCAACACAACCCGCATTGCATTTTATTTTATTAATCCCCTTCAGCCATACACCCTTGCACTCCCACAGGCAAACCAGTCCACTTCTCAACTTTCACACCGTCCCCCCTCCCCCACTCTCATCCCTACACACTCCTTCTCCCAACCCCCTTCCTGTCTTCAAACGAGCACATGTAAACATTCCTCCCACAGCATGGCATATTTCCGGGTCTCTGGTTTATTGGCCTTGGAGTAAAGTCTTCTTTCAAATGTGCCAACCTCCTTCATTTTAGCTTTCCATACCTCTCCTAATGCCCCCTCTTCGGCAATCCAAAACTGTAAGATCGTTTTCTTGACCAACAGAAGGACAACATACACCAGCCTTCTATATGGTTGTGTTAGGCCCTGTTGAATTAGAAGGGTTTGTTCTCCCAGCAGCAAAGTTGCGTAGTCCCATTCCAGGGTCCTTTGCACAACACTATCAAGCACCTGCAGGGCCTCATTCCACAGTGCCAGGGCCGGGCATTCTAAAAAGGAGTGCAGCAGCGTCCCCCCCGCCCCATGGCATTTGATACAGCATTCATCTGCCCAGAGTCCCAACTGTTTCCCTTTTGCCCTAGATATAAATGCTCTATGCAAAATCTTATACTGCGTTTCCTGCAGCTCCACTATCTTAACCATTTCATAAAGTGTCACAAACAGCTTCTGAAATGTTGGTTCTGTGTAGCTAGTGCCTAATTCCCCATTCCACTTGGCCATCAGTTTCCTCATTTCCTCTTCCCGCCTGTTTTCATTCAGCACTTTATACCAGGTCGATAGCCCATTACATTGATATGGGATTTTAAGAAGAATTCTATCTAATGGTCCCCATGTCCACGCTTCCCCATGTTTCGTTCTTAGAGAGGACCAGTAGTGCCTAATTTGAAGATATTGTAACAGATTTTTATTTGTCAAGTCCCATTGTTCCTTTACCCTATCAAATGTGTGAAAGGTATCAGTGTCAGTTTCCAACAGTTGCCCCAGTATCCTACACCCATTATCCCTCCAGGTAGTAAACGCCGTTCTGCCCATTCCCGGTGGGAACGCTTCATTACCCACTAGACTCACAAAGGGTGAAGCTTCCGGTGTCTTCTTTTGCTGACGTCTCCACCACCCCCAAGCTCTCCGCATAGGCCCTATTAGCTCCCTTCTACTAGCGATATTAATATCCCCGCTAGGGGTCCCATGTATCAGATTGATAAATGACCAAGGCCTACTCCAAGATTCCATCCCCCCCTCTGGCAAGTACCGCTGCTGATCTATTATCCCTTCATAGATGAAGCGCATCAGCGCTGCTACATTATACATTCGAAGATCTGGGAGGCCTAATCCCCCTCTCTCCTTTTTTAAAGATAGTTTAACATAACTTATCCTGGCCCCTTTTCCTCTCCAGATAAAACTCCTGATGATGGACCGAAACAATCGTTCTTCTTTTCTTAACACCCATATAGGGGCTGCTTGCAAGGGATAGAGGATTTTTGGCAGAAGGATCATTTTTACCAATGCTATTCTACCTGTCAACGAGAGTGGCAGGTCTCTCCATTTGTCACAGAGTCGCTTAATATTTTCAATTTGGTCAACCACATTTTTTTTATAGAAAAGCTTTGTATCTGTGCTAAGGAAGACCCCCAGGTATCTCATCACTCCTTTAGCTGGTGTTATTGGTAACCCCTCCATCCCAGGGTCTCCCCCTATTCCCGACAATGAGAGTAGCTCCGATTTAGCACAATTCACTCTTAACCCTGACAAATCTCCAAACTCTCTTATTAGCTCCAGGGCTCTAGGCAGGTCTCTGGGGCCGTTCTCCAAATACAAAAGTATATCATCAGCAAATAAATTCAGCCGGAACTCCTTATTTCGTACTCGGAGTCCCCTTATCTGTGCCGCACTACGGATCTTAATGGCCAGTGGCTCAATTGCCAGCAGAAAGAGGAGCGGGGAAAGAGGGCATCCCTGCCTTGTACCCCTGCCCAGAGAAAACCTTTCAGTGAGCTTCCCATTAACCATCAAGCGGGCCAGAGGGCTACTATATAGGGCTCCAATCCAAGATACTACTGGACCCGATATTCCAAAGCGGCCCAAAGTTTCAAACAGATAAGGCCAAGATATACTATCAAAGGCTTTTTCCATGTCAAGCCCGACTATAACTTCTAGCCCCCCTTCTCCCCGAAACTTGTGGATGGCCATTAATGCTCGTATGATGTTCATAGAACCATGGCGGCCCGGCACGAAGCCTACCTGATCTTCGTGAATCAGCGTATGCAATACCTGGTTAAGGCGCCTTGCCAATATAGCTGCCAGGATTTTAACATCTTGGTTTAACAAAGATATTGGACGATATGAGCCCACCTGTTCCAGATCTTTACCGGGTTTTGGCAGTAACACTATATGGGCCACATTCTGTTGTATAGCTAATCCCTCCCCCACAATCCCATTAAACCAGGCCTCCAGTGGGGGTGCTACTAAGTCACTTAATATTCGGTAGTATTCGGGACCAAACCCATCCGGGCCTGGCGCTTTAGTGAGTTTTAGCGTTTTTATACCCAGCCGTATCTCTCTCTCTGTTATGGGCTCATTCAGGGAACTCACTTGGTCCCCTGTCAATTGTGGTATCTGTAGCCCCCGAAAAAACTCTGCATGTTGGGTTGCATCATAATCCCGCTCCCTATAGAGGGAACTATAGTATTGAACAAATTGCTGCATAATCTGGGGTTCAGCGGTAAATACTTCCCCCCGAGCATTCTTAATGGTGGAGATTAATTGCCGCTTTCGTGGGGGCCTCACCAAGTTCGCTAGCAGCTTTCCAGCCTTATTGCCCCACTTAAACAGTTTGAAACGCTGGTAATATATATCCCTCTCGGCTCTCTTATGCAAAATTTCATCAATCTGTTTTTTAAGTTGGGCTAACTGCGCTTTGTGTGAGTCATTTATATTCCGTATATGTGCCCTCCTTATGTTATGATACTCCTGGGAAAGCCGCAATAAGTCTGCCTCCCTCTGTCTCTTTTTCCCCGCTACATATGCAATAATATGGCCCCTCATAACTGCTTTAGATGCCTCCCAGTACGTGCTGGCATTAACGTCTGGCGTGTTATTATGTGCCTGGTAGTCCAACCATTTAAGTCGCAAAAAATCTCTGAACTCCCTGTCCTGGTAAAGATAGGGGGAAAGCCGCCACATCCTCTCGCCCGGCTCCGCAGCAAAGGAAACCGCCACCTCAACCGCCAAATGGTCGCTAAGTACACTATCCACTATTTCTGCTTTCACAATTTTCGGGACTAAAGAAGGTGCCACCAGCAAATAGTCTAGTCTAGAATATACCTTATGTGGGTGCGAATAAAATGTATACTCCCCATCTTGAGGGTGCAGAAGTCGCCATATATCCTCCAACCCCAGTTGAGATGCCACAAAGGGGATTCCCCTATCCTCCCAATTCCTCACCCTGGGTTTTGTAGGTTTACAGTCATTAGTGGGGTCAGCTACTATATTAAAATCCCCTCCCATTACAATCTGATAGCCAGAATAAGTTGTTACTCTTGCCACAAGGTCAGAGAAAAATTTATGGGAGTATACATTGGGCCCATATATATTACAAAAAAGAAGTTGTTGTCCCCATAGTTCTCCCATAACCAGTACATATCTCCCCTCCTTGTCCTGAATCACCTTATGACAGTGAAATGGTATTTGTTTGTGTATTAAGATAGCCACCCCCCTCTGTCTGGAGTTGTATGCTGAGTATCCAATCTCTCCAACCCATCCCCTCTTTAGCTTTTGATGTTCTGAGGCTGTAAGGTGGGTTTCTTGGAGGTAGGCAATGTCGGCCTTTTCTTTTTTTAACCAAGAAAGAATTTTAGTTCGCTTGATGGGGGAATGCAAGCCATCCACATTAAGTGTTATAATTTTCAGACTACCCATACCCCCGACACAGGTGCCTAATAATCTGATTCACTATGTGACATACCTTGCCAGCCTCCCAGCAGAGCCCGCAAGGTCTTAATCTGTGTGTGCCAACCTCCCTCATGGGTTTCCTACACCTCTGCTGCCTCCACAGTTTATTCACCTTACTCCCCACATATCCCTGGTGACCCATGTGCCTCCCGTTCTCAATGATCAAAGTCCTTCTCCAACCCCCCACCCTCCCACCCCCCCACACATCCAATACATTCATACCCTTACTGCCATACAATTCCCCATCCCCCCTCCTCCTCCCTTGTCCCTCCCACCCCTCCACTTTCCCTTCCCCCTTATTATTTGTCCTCATCCTTCACCTACCCAATACAGCCCAAAGAGGACATATACCCCACCCCCCCGCCTCTCCCTGTTATCCTAATATGGATGCAAAACTAAATATTGTAAACATTAATACCTAGGAACTTTCTTTATGCAACTATTTTTGCTTCTCCATCTACTTTCAACAGTTATTATTTAAACAACATATACATATTATTAACCAGCACATGTGTTTTGCTGACAGATCTTCTCTGTCCCATACTGTCTGCCCACTGACTTCCTCTGTTCCAAACTCTCAAGCATAGGACAGTAAAATAATGCTTTACCCTTCAGTTCCAAATCCACAGTGTCCTGACGGAGCAGCACAGTAGCGCCCACTAGTCTCTGCCCCTGCGCTCTTATAATATCACGATCATTGAGTCATAGGTACTCCCTGTGAGCATCCACTTCTGCCACTCCGTCTACTTTCATTAGTTATTAATTAAGAAATAGAAGCTCAGTTTTATCTTCTCACGTTTAAATCTGGGTAATGTTCCACCATTCAGCTCCAGCTCCTCGATTCTCACAGTTGAATTCAATGATCTCCTCTCCCGCTCTCTCATATCCCTTCCACTCTCTGTTCCGGCTCGTGTTGGGCCCGATTTCTTGCTTGATTGTATGTCTCCAGGAAAGCCTGCGCCTCTGCCACCTCCGATAGTACCAGGACCTTGCCCTCATGCCAGATTCGTAGTTTAGCCGGGTATTGCAAGGCGAATTTTACCCCTCGCTTGTAAAGCGCGGAGCACGTGGGCGCCATGGCCTTCCGCAAGAGCGCCACTCTGGCAGAGTAGTCATTAAACAGTAGCAGTCTGTGCCCTTCATACTCGAGTGCTTCTCTTGTTCTGGACGCTTTCAAGATGCGTTCTTTCGCCTGCCAGCTCGTATAATGCGCTATTGCTGTGCGGGTTCTGGTGGTATTCTCCCCCCTCGGTCCAACTCGATGCGCCCTGTCGCAGCAGTAGGGGCCTCCCTGGACATCCAGCCCCAACCGCTCTGGAAGCCATTTGGCGAAAAATTCATAAAGGCTCTGATCTTTTACCGCCTCTGGTAAGCCTATGACCCGTAAGTTATTTCTACGAGAGCGGTTTTCCTGCTCCTCCACCCGCTCTCGCATGACTTCCATCTCCTTTTGCAAAGCAGCCATCTGCACAGCGGTACTCCGCGCCTCGTCCTCCCGCGCGGAGATTCGCTGTTCCACCTCGCTGATGCGAGCCGCGTGCGAGTCGAATTTTTCATTTATTTCGTCGACCGCCGACTGTAGCTTGTTCAGTTTATCTGCCAGGGCAGCGGATACCGATCGAGAGATCTCCTGGGTCCATTCTGGCAGGAGCGTTAAGGTTGCTGGTGGCTGGTGTTGTGAGTCCGCCATTTTAGGGACGCTGCTCTTCGGGATATTCGACGGCTTTTTTTGTGCTTTTGAGGGCATACCTTGGTTATCCACCCTGTTGCAGACTCCTAGTGGATCCTGCCTTATTCCCCAACACTTTCTTTCTGGTCAGAGCTATCCAGTTTTGCGCAAATTGCTGATATTAGCGGGTAGGGTGCGGAGCCTCTTTGTCTTGCTGCTGCTTAGGTAGCAGGCATCACGTGACCCCCCAGGCAGCTCCTTGTGACTCTGGGCAAGTCACTTAACCCTCCATTGCCTGCCGCATTGAGCCTGCCATGAGTGGGAAAAGTGCAGGGTACAAATATAACAAAAATCACAACTTGTACCACATGGCTTTTTCAGAGTATGAGCCACATGGAATCCGAAGACAGCACATCTTTTCTCCTGCAGGAGTTGCCCTGGCATCCTCTCCTGGCTTCAGGGAGTTCTGCTGGCTCATTAATTATGCACAGAATTTTTTGGTGTATAACTGTGTAATTCCCTGGGGTGTAGATAGTGGATACATCCCTATATTAAAAAAAAAATAATAATCTTTTGATAGCTGTGATGCAGGAACATTAGCCAGTAGACATGCCTTTTCCTGTTACTGTAAAAGGATCTGGAGTGCAGAGTACCAAAAGCTGTACCTTCTCTTCTAGTGAATACCATCTCTTAGTCTGGGCTGCTGGCAAGTCCCTCTTTTATTATTTAGCCACTATGGAAAAATGAGTGTAAACTTTGCATTTGTTATAAAATGGGAACACTGGTAAGACATTTCCCAATTTGTTTTTTAGCAAATGCAGTTTTGTGCTTAAAATTATAGGCAAATGTTATAATTTATTTGTAATATTATTGCATTATCAAGTATTGATAATGAATGACTATGCTGCAACTACAATATTAAAGCCACTTTTCCATGATTGTGTGGCTACCCTATTTGTGGTGCCAGTATTTGTTCATGATAGAGTATATTCTGCATGGAGTGGCAGGTGTGGCTCTGGCTACTTAATTGGGCAGCCTAGATCATCCATTGCGGGCTTTCTTTCTTTATCTGCCATCATATACTATGCTACTGTGTAATGAGCACTGCTCTTTATTTTCTAATTCATTGATAAGAGAAATATGTACATGCTTATGAATCATAGGAGTTGACTGAAAAGAAGCTGTGAACTTGGGAGAACAAAGTTTGTTTTCTGTGTCCCTTTGCCCACTTACGTGATTATACCTCCCATTGCTTACATTGCAAGCTCTCTGAATCAAAAGAGGGAATAGCTTCATTGACATTTTCAGCTAACATTGAATGCACAATAAAAGGAAATAACTGAAAGGTAACTTAGATTTTAATTTTGACACTTTTTTTTGGTAATAGAAATAAAACAAAATGTTTAAAAAAAAAGGCTACGATACGTTTTTTTTATTGGGCTAAATACATTTTTTTGATTAGCTTTCAAAGATGACGTCGTCAGATCAGAAATGAACAAATGTTGACATATCAAAAGCATTCCAATATTAGTCTCACAGCAAGAGGGTTGGGTGGGATAGGTGAAAATCAGGAATTGCTGGGTGAGTGAGAGACAAGGAGAGATGGATGGGTGATAAGAGGGAGACAAAGCAGTATAATTTTATGGTTTATAATGGAATAGAAAACTCAGGTCTTTAAGTCCTGTCTGTCGGGTGTCAAAATGATGTCAATCCAACAGATTATAAATTATGTTGAAGGTACTGTACCTTTTCAGTGCCCTCTGTTTTATTTACTACCTCACACACAAGAGCCTGTTAATATATGTATTTGTGCTGTTTGCCGCAGCTGGTTAAAAATATGGTATTTATCTGTAAAGTCTTGCTCTAAAGCACTTCTACTTCTAATTTTTTTTCTAGCTGTCCCTTTCCCGCCTACATTGCGGCTTTCGACAAAGGAAGTGTTTGAGGATGGGAAGCCAAGACTTGACATTCTTAAGGGTCATTTGGTGAAGGAAGGCCGCCTGGAAGAAGATGCTGCTTTAAAGATCATCGATGATGGTGCTGCCATTCTACGACATGAAAAGACGATGATTGAAGTGGAGGCTCCAATCACAGGTTAGGAAATGCTCCCAACAAGGGATTCTCTACACAGTATACCAGCTTGCTTTCTGCCATTTTCTGTGGAGACTTACATAAGCTAATTATATTTTCATGCTTGGTATTACAAGGATGTGTATAAAAAGTGAGACAACACATTTCTTGAACACTCAACTAAAGAACTATAGTCACAGAAAGAACTACAGAGCTCAAGTTATTGAATCATAGTTATTACAGTGACCTCGGTCTGATTTTCTTTTTTTTCCATAGAAACATATAGGTGGTATTTGCAAAAGGCCTTTTTGTATATCTGAATTTGATAGCTATCTATATGAGCAGTTGTAGCAGTGTACAGAACTAGTAAGATTCTACATTGGACATTTCCAAACAACGGGTAAACCAAAAAGGGAAAGGCAGAAAATGTATAGCATGACATACTGAAATATATTAAGAGACTGAAACACACAGCAGATGTGGTAAAAATAATAACAAGAGAGAATTACGGAGAACAGTAGCATCCTATCAGTAAAAACAAGTAAGAAAGTTAGAACTAAAGAGTCAAATCCACAGTAGAAGTATTAATGTGAGCAAGTGCAAAGTGATGCATGTGGGAAAGAGGAGCCCGAATTATAGCTACGTCATGCAAGGTTCCATGGTAGGAGTGTCAGACCAAGAAAGGGATCTAGGTGCCGTCGTCGATGATACGTTGAAACTTTCTGCTCAGTGTTCTGCTGTGGCTAAGAAAGCAAATAGAATGTTAGGTGTTATTAGGAAAGGAGTGGAAAACAAAAATGAGGACGTTATAATGCTTTTGTATTGCTCCATGGTGCGTCTGCACCTCGAATATTGCGGCGACCAGAATTGAACACATCTCAAAAAAGATATAGTGGAATTAGAAAAGGTGCAGAAAAGGGTGATGAAAATGATAAAGGATGGGAGCGGGAGGGCAGGGGAGGGAGAAGAATTGCTGGACATGGATGGGCAGAGGGAGGCAGGGGAGAGAATTGCTGGGCATGGATGGGCAGAGGGGGGCAGGCAGGGAGAGAATTGCTGGGCATGGATGGGCAGAGGGGGGCAGGGGAGAGAATTGCTGGGCAGAGAGAGGCAGGGGAGAGAATTGCTGGACATGGATGGGCAGAGGGAGGCAGGGGAGAGAATTGCTGGGCATGGATGGGCAGAGGGGGCATGGGAGAGAATTACTGGGCATGGATGGGCAGAGGGGGGCAGGGGAGAGAATTGCTGGGCAGAGGGAGGCAGGGGAGAGAACTGCTAGGCATGGATGGGCAGAGGAGAGAATTGCTGGGCATGGATGGGCAGAGGGGGGCAGGGGAGAGAATTGCTGGGCATGGATGGGCAGAGGGGGCAGGGGAGAGAACTGCTGGGCATGGATGGGCAGAGGGAGGCAGGGGAGAGAATTGCTGGGCATGGATGGGCAGAGGGTGGCAGGGGAGAGAATTGCTGGGCATGGATGGGTAGAGGAGGGCAGGGGATAGAAGAGAGTTTCAGGACATGGATGGAGGGGAGGGCAAGAGAAATTCTGGACATGGATGGAGGGGAGGGAAGGGGAGAGAGAAGAAATGCTAGACATGGAGGGAAGATAGAGGAAGGAGATTAGATGAGGGAAAAGGAAGTGAGGAGAGAAACTGCACATGGATGGAGAAAATAGGCAGAAGCTGGATCCACTGTACAGTCAAGTCTGCGGAGGACCAGAAATGAAGAAGAAAGGAGGCAAGAAAAGAAATGGAAAGGAAGCCCTGGAAACGGAGTCAAGGGAACAGATAGAGAGCAGCAGAATCACATACTGGGCCAGCATGATCAGAGAAACAAAGTCACCAGACAAAGGTAGAAAAAAATAATTTTATTTTCATTATAGTGTTTGGAATATGTCCACTTTGAGAATCAGGTGCTGAACGTTAAAAGTTTATATTTATTTACTTATTTATGGCATTTTATCCCATATTAAACATGAATTAGATTGGAACCTGGGATCATTTAAATTTTTTTTTCCTGGAGAGAGTAATGCATTGCCCCCCCCCCCCCCCTGGCTATAGCCAGCTCTGCAATTTTGGGGGGGGGGGCGCAGTGGTGGATGGGGGGCGCCGAGGTGGACCGGGGAGAGAGCCTGTTGTTAAAAATTTACCAGCACACCACTGGCCCTTTCCCTGCCTTACCCATACCTCCGTGGATATGGACACATTGCTTAGCTTTCCCTGCCCTTCCCCACCAACAGTGGATGCAGGCACATAGGTTCGCCCTTTCCCTGCCTTTCCCACTCACCTGAGCCTCCGAAGTTCTATTTACCTCTGCTTTCCTCACAGCGTTAAAAAAATAAACAAAAAGGAACAGAGGTTTTTCCTTGCCTTTTTCTGTGGGACCGGAGCTGTGATACTCGGTCCAGTGAGGTAAGAGTGTTTTCTGACTCCTCCGGGGTGGGCCCGCGATCGGGGCAATTTTGGCGCGAACCGCCATTTTGAATTTTACCGCCGTTTTCGGCAGTGGCTGCAGAGAATGTAAAGCGCTGTTCCAAGTATGGCAAGCGCAGATCAGCAGTGGGGCTCTGTAAATCGTGCTGTACAGACGTTAGAGCCGGCCTGAGCATGGCGAGCGACGATTCTTCGCGCTCTGAGCTGGCAGCGGACGCCATTTTGAATTTACCATGTGGCACGACCTCCGCTGAGACGGAGAGTCCTGAGCCCGGGGGGAGGCCTCGGAGTGAGGCTGATATGAGAGATACTAACCTCGGCAGAAATCCGGGTGCCCAGGGTGAGTTTTTCTCCCCCGATTTTGTCTTATTAATGCATAAAGCATACATGCTTAAAAGAGCTCTCCCACAAAGCCCTGCAGGGGCCTCTTCTAATGCCCCCCCGTTGGATTCTAGCCTGGGTATGCCCTCTGAGGCGTTATTCCCTGATTATTGGCAGAATATGAAGCGCAGAAGGGCTCATTCCCCTTCAGAGAGTGCTGCACCTCCATTTCCCCCCCCCCCCCGTGGTCGGGCTGTGAGGATTCGGAGGACTCTGTCAGGCCTTCATGGTCTGAGGAGCCAGAGTCTGGTGCAGAAGTGACTCAGGATCTAGACGATCCCTCCGCGGTGAGGATTTTCCACCGTAATGAGCTGCCAGCGCTTATTTCTGCAGGCTCTCTCTATTGAGGACCCTGACAGTGGCTCAGCCTCCTCTGTGAATCCTAGGATGGCTAGTACCAAAAAGTCTGCTCGAGCCTTTCCTTTGCATGATTCCATCCAAGAGCTTATTTCGGCTCAATGGGCTGACCCCAAGGGACCGTTGAAAGTTTCCAGAGCTATGGGGCAATTATACCCTCTGAGTGAGGAGCATATGGCTCGCTTTGCTATGCCTAAAGTGGATGCCCTAGTCACAGCTGTGACAAAGAGAACTACCCTCCCTGTTGAAGGGGGTGTTGCCCTGAAGGATATTCAAGACCGTAGACTGGAATCAGCACTTAAACGGTCATTTGAACTTGCAGGTCTCACTATTCGGGTGTCTGCATGCAGTTGTTATGCTGCTAGAGCCTGCCTGGCTTGGATGCAACAGGCAGTGGAACAGCCCGGTGATGGAGCGGACCTCTTTTCAGATGTGGCTCCGCGGATGGAGTCGGCCTTGTCCTTTCTTGCTGATGCCCTTTATGATATTGTCAGAGCTTCGGCTAAACACATGGCAGTAGCAGTGGCGGCTCGACGTCTTCTTTGGCTACAGTATTGGGCGGCGGACATGGCCTCTAAGCAAAGGTTGGTGAAGTTGCCCTTTCAAGGCCTTCTGTTTGGTGAGGAGTTGGAGAAAATTGTGAAGGGCCTGGGTGAGGCTAAACCCCAGCGCTTGCCCGAAGATAGGCCTCGGCCTTCCTCTAAGGGTGCGGCGGTCCACTCCTCTTACAGACCTTGCTTTTGTGAAGCTCGAAGGTACCGCCCGGGGCGTTCTGCTGGGTTCACTTCTCGTGCCCGTTTTTAGTAGAGGAACTCTTTTCGCTCGGACAAACGTTTCGCAGCCACTGGCTCAAGGCCTGGAGTTCAGGGGTGACCCTCTCAATGATGGTGCGCCGGCCCTCTCCTCAAGTCCTGTCATCGGAGGACGTCTTTCCCTCTTTGCCGAGGAGTGGGCCAACATTTCCTCAGATCAGTGGGTCTTGGACCTGATCAGAGACTAGAATTCGACGCCCCTGTAAGAGACGTGTTTGTGGAATCCCGATGCGGTTCTGCCACCAAACGGGCGGCAGTAGAGGAGACTTTGCAAGGTCTGATTCAGATAGGGGCTGTGTCCCCGGTACCTCCCGCCGAACACGGCTATGGCCGATACTCCATCTACTTTGTGGTGCTGCGAAAAGGTGGGTCTTTTCGCCCTATTCTGGACTTAAAAGAATTAAATAAGTCCCTGAGAGTGCGGCATTTTCACATGGAAACCCTGCGCTCCGTCATTGCGGCGGTACAGCCAGGAGAGTTTCTCACGTCTCTGGACCTGAAAGAAGCTTACTTACACATTCCAATTTGGCCCCCGCACCAGAAGTTTCTGAGGTTTGCGGTGATGGGAAAGTATTTCCAGTACCGGGCCTTGCCTTTTGGCCTCGCCACAGCTCCCCGCACCTTTTCAAAGGTTATGGTGGTAGTAGCTGCCTTTCTAAGGCGAGAGGGTATTCGGGTTCACCCGTACCTGGACGACTGGCTCATTCGAGCAAACTCTGCTGCAGAGAGTCAGCATGTCACAGCCAGAGTGGTCTCAGTACTTCAATCTCTGGGCTGGGTCGTCAATTTGGCCAAAAGTCACCTGACCTCCTCGCAGTCTCTAGAATATTTGGGGGCCAGGTTCGAGACAGCCTTGGGGTATGTGTACCTACCTGAGCAAAGGCGGTGCAAGCTTCAGAATCAGGTCCGTCTGCTCCTGAGGATGCCCTGCCCGCAAGCTTGGGACATTATCCAGCTGCTTGGATCGATGACAGCCACCATGGAACTGGTGCCCTGGGCGAGAGCGCACCTGAAACCTCTACAGTATTCTCTACTCCAAAGATGGTCTCCAGTATCTCAGGATTATCAATGCAGACTCTCTTGGCTTCCTGCGGCCCGACTCATCATGGAGTGGTGGCTCTCGGACAGCATGCTGCGGCGAGGAGTGCCGCTGGCGCTCCCCGATTGGTGCCTAGTGGTGACAGATGCCAGCCTGAAAGGCTGGGGCGCACATTGCAAGGGGAAGCATGCCCAGGGTCTGTGGACACCTGAGGAGTCAGAGTGGTCCATCAACCGCCTAGAGTTGAAAGCGGTGTTTCAGGCGCTTCTAGCCTTTCAAGTGACCCTGGAAGGATTGGCTGTCAGAGTGATGTCGGACAACACGACAGCAGTGGCCTACATAAATCGACAAGGCGGCACTCAGTGCAGAGCTCTAGCCGCGCAGGCCGAACAGTTTGCCACTGGGCCGAGCTGCATCTTCAGTTTCTGTCGGCAGCTCACATTGCAGGTCAGAGCAACGTGCAAGCTGATTATCTAAGCAGGCATCAGATCGATCCAGCGGAGTGGGAACTTGCAGACGAAGTATTCCTGCAGATATGTGCCAAGTGGGGCAAGCCCGTGATGGATCTAATGGCGACAAGCACCAATGCCAAAGTCCCGTGCTTCTTCAGCAGACGGAGAAATCCTCACTCAGCGGGGTTGGATGCCTTGGCTCAACCCTGGCTTCCGGGCCTACTGTATGTGTTCTCTCTGTGGCCCTTGATAGGGCGAGTGCTCCTGCGGATTCGGCTGCATCCAGGAGAAGTGGTTCTTGTCGCCCCGGATTGGCCCAGGAGGCCTTGGTATACGGACCTCCGACAGATGCTCGTAGAGGATCCCCTTCAGTTACCTCTGGTTCCCAACCTGTTGTCACAGGGTCCGGTGACCATGGAGGACGCCGGCCGCTTTGGTCTTATGGCCTGGCGATTGAGATGGCGCAATTGAGAGACAAAGGCTATTCCAATAAAGTAATTACCACTCCTGCAAGCCCGCAAGCGTTCCACTTCCGTGGCTTTTGCCAGGATTTGGCGCCAGTTTGAAGTCTGGTGTGCTTCTAAAGAGATCCACACCCCTGCGGGCTCCTGTCTCGCCGATTCTGGACTTTTTGCAGGATGGTGTAAAAAAAGGCTTGGCCTATAATTCCCTGCGGGTGCAAGTGGCAGCATTGGCCTCCCTGTGTGGCAAGGTTGAAGGCGTGTCTTTAGGTGCTCATCCAGATGTGGCACGGTTTCTTAGAGGGGTGCTTCGGCTCCGTCCTCCCGTGTGTGCACCTTGTCCAGCGTGGAACCTGGAGCTAGTGCAGAAAGCCCTTCAGGGTGCTCCCTTTGAACCGCTTCGGCGTGCTTCAGAGAAAGATTTGACACTGAAGGCCATCTTTTTAGTGGCCATTACTTCGGCGAGACGGGTGTCAGAGCTCCAGGCGCTGTCCTGTAGAGACCCTTTTCTGCAGTTTTCGGAGTCTGGGGTCACGGTTCAGACCATGCCTTCCTTCTTGCCTAAGGTGGTTTCAGCGTTTCACCTAAACCAACCTATTTTCTTGCCCTCCTTTGTAGAGGAGGAGTTTCCAGACTCTTTTGGGCAATTGCACCTGTTGGACGTGCGCAGGACTCTGCTGCAGTATCTGCGAGTTACTAACTCTTTCAGGACCTCTGATCATATGTTTGTTTTGCTATCAGGGCCTCGCAGAGGGTCTCCAGCGTCTAAAGCCACTATTGCCCGCTGGCTTAAAGAATCTATCTTTTCAGCTTATTTGCTTGCCGGCCGGCCTCCGCCTGATGCCTTTAAGGCGAATTCCAGTAGAGGAATTTCCTCTTCTTGGGCTGAAACTGGAGCACACTCTCATCAAGAGATTTGTAGTGCAGCAACATGGGCTTCTAAGCTCTCTTTTGCCCGACATTACAGGCTGGATGTGGCTGCCAGGAGGGATGCACATTTTGGAGCGCAAGTGGTGTGGCTTGTTCCCGCCCTATCTAGGGATTGCTTTGATACATCCCATCTGTAATGGCTGCATCTGCTTGATGACAAGGAAGGGAAAATTAGGTTCTTACCATGGTAATTTTCTTTCCTTTAGTCATAGCAGATGCAGCCATGATCCCTCCCTGTCTGATTGCTATCTGCTGTAAATCTATTTCAGGTTCTGTTCATGTTTCCTGGAGACTCCGTCCTTGGGAGAAAGTCTGAAAACAGTCTTCAGGATTCTTGTTCAATTAAAGGAGGATGACTTAATTCTCTTCAGTTTCATGTTTTGGAGGATGAGTTTACTCCCTCCGGGAGGATGAGTTTATTCCCTCCAGTTATGTCTCAGTGGAGGATGACTTTATGCCCTCTGGGAGGATGTTTCATTCCCTCCATTCTGAGTTAATGCCCTTTGTTGTAGGGCCATCGTTCGCTGTGAGGAAAGCTCATGTTATTTCCATTGCGGTTTGCCATACTGCTTTGGAAGCTTCAATTACTGAAGGAGAGGCAGTGGAGCAAGCTGGTATGAGGCACTGAAAAAAGTGTGCTCTCTATCTCCCTCTGCTGGTTGATGGACACAACTCATCTGTAATGGCTGCATCTGCTATGACTAAAGGAAAGAAAATTATCACGGTAAGAACCTAATTTTCCCTTTCTGGGATAAGCAGTATAAAATGTTTCTCTGAGGACAAGCAGACTGCTTGTTCTCACATGTGGGTCGGCGTCCACGGCGGCCCAGGAAACGGCAAATTTTTTCAGAGCAAAAATAAAAAAGTTTTCCAGAGCCTTCTGGCACGTGGGTCGCGCACACCGCGCATGTGCGGACGACTTCCCACACGTCACATGAGCGTTCCCGTTCAGTTTTTTCTTGTCCGCGGTGAGGTGAAGAGGTTTTTTTCCTGTTCGCTTCGCTGGCCCAGGAAAAAGTTTTTTTTTTTTTTTCTTTTTATCGTTATTTGTTTTTTTTTTTTTTTACCCTGGTATTTTCATCTTAGTTTTGGCCACTTTCTAAGTTTTCTTTCTTTTCGATGCAGCCAGCTTTAGGCCTTGCGGTCGGGTTTTTCTCCTTTTGTGCCTTTACTTTTTTGGCACGATCGCGTCTTTTACTTTCGCTGAAGCCGTTTTTCCATGATTCAGGAGAACGGTTGACTATGCTCTCTGGACTTTTACGCAGACTGGGAGTGCATGTGTTTTCCTTCTCTTGATGATTGGCTAGTGAAGAACACCTCGCAAGAAGGGTGCTCTGGAGTCCATGCGAATGACTATTCGGGTTCTAGAGCTACTGGGGTTCGTCATAAATTATCCTAAGTCCCATCTCACCCCAGTCCAAAAATTGGAATTCATTGGAGCCCTGTTGAACACTCCGCTTGAGCTTATCTTCCCGATGCAAGGGCGGACAACCTTCTCTCCCTGGTGTCCATGGTTCGAGTGTCTCAGCAGGTCACGGCTCGGCAGATGTTGAGACTTCTGGGGCACATGGCCTCCATCCACAGTTCATGTAACGCCCATGGCACGTCTACATATGAGATCAGCTCAATGGACCCTAGCTTCCCAGTGGTTTCAAGCTGTGGCAGATCTAGAGGATGTAGTCCAACTGTCCACAAGCTTTCGGAATTCTCTTCAGTGGTGGATGATTCGATCCAATTTGACCTTGTGGAGACCATTGCAAGTTCCTCAGTCACAGAAAGTGCTGACGTTGGATGCATCGCTCCTGGGGTGGGGAGCTCATGTAGATGGGCTCCACACTCGGGGAGCCTGGTCCTTTCAGGAAAAAGGTCTGCAGATGAACCTCCTGGAATTAAGCGCGATCTGGAACACTCTAAAGGCTTTCAGAGATCGGCTGTCCAACCAAGTAATCTTAATTCAGACAGACAATCAGGTTGCCATGTACTACACCAACAAGCAGGGGGCACCGGATCTCGCCCTCTGTGTCAGGAAGCCGTCCAGATGTGGCTTTGGGCACGCCGTCACAGCATGTTTCTCCAAGCCACTTCTCTGACAGGCGTAAACAACAGTCTGGCCGACAGGCTGAGCAGGATAATGCAACCTCACGAGTGGTCACTGAACATGGGCGTAGTCTGCAAGATTTTCCGAGCGTGGGGCACCCCTTGAGTGGATCTTTTTGCCACTCAGATCCCAAGCCCACGACAGACTAGCGTCAGATGCCTTTCTCCTACATTGGGGGACAGGCCTTCTGTATATGTGTCCTCCCATACCTCTAGTATGGAAGACTTTGCTGAAACTCAAGCGAGACTGCAGAACCATGATCCTGATTGCACCCTTCTGGTTGCGTCAGATTTGGTCCCCTCTTCTTCTGGAGTTGTCCTCCGAAGAACCGTGGAGTTTGGACTGTTTTCCAACCCTCATCAAATGTGTCTTAGGTTAGTGCTTCCCAAGTCCCGTTCTGGAGTACCCTTTATCAGTCAGATTTTCATGATGATATAGTAAATGACTATAATGAATATGCAAGAAAGAGATTTGCATATAATGGAGGAAGTGTATGCAAACCAAGTTCATACATATTTATTGTGGATATCCTGAAAACCTGACTGGCAAGGGGTATTCCAGGACTAGACTTAGGAGACACTGTCTTAGGCTGTGTAGGGGCTATGTGGAGGAGGTGAGTAAACTGAATCATGTATTTTATATAGATAGATATTTGTGTCTGTCTTAAAGAGTGTCGATGTAGACAGTTGGACTACATCCTCTAGATCCCCTGCAGCTTGAAACCACTGTGGAGACCATGTGGAATATTTGTGACGAATGGGTATGTGTGTGGTGGGTGGAGTATATGCTACTTTAGATAGTGATCAGTTGCTACTGGCAGTGTCACTGGATCTTGCATCAGCCTTTGATCTGGTCACTCATCAGCTTTGCTTACATGATCAATTAAGATCAACTGGAATAAAGGGAACGTTTATGAAGTGGTTTATTTAATTTTTGACAGCTTGTACATTTGTATTAAGGGATCGGACTCATCTAAGATGCAAAACCTCAGTTGTGGGGTAACCCAGGATATGACCCTTTCACTTATTCTATTTAATATTTTTTGGGTCCATTGCTTACTATAATACAGGAGTTTCCGATTAGTGCCCATGTATATGTGGATGATATTTTATGGATAGCTAGAGTTTCTACTGTAGCATTAGATCTGGGTCCATTACAGAACTGCCTTAATACTATTTACAACTGGCTTACTAAATACTATTTAGTATCAAATATGACAAAGACAACTGCATTTTGGCTTAAAAGAAATTCAGTTTGCCCTCCGATAGTTCCAGTACTATTGGGAACACCTGCAATGGTGGTAAATTCATTTAGATATTGATTCTCATCTTATTTTTTCTGCTTAGATGTTGAGTGGCCTTACGAAAAATTAGATCATTTAGACATTTTTTTAATGAATCAGTGCTACATATCTCATATTGATTTGTGCCGCTTTTTGGACATTTTTCTGTTTCAAAAATAAGTTCCTTAATGTGATAAAGTGCAAAGTGATGCATATAGGAAAGAGAAACCAAAACTATGCATATAGGAAAGAGAAACCAAAACTATGCAAGGTTCTACATTAGGAGTTACCATGCAGGAAAAGGATCTAGGTGTCATAATTGATGACACATTGAAATCCTTTGTTAAGTGTGCAGAAGCAGCTAAGAAAGCAAATAGAATGTTAGAAATTATTAGGAAAGGAATGGAGAACAAAACTGAGATTATTATGCCTGTGTATCAGTCAGTCTACGGTGCAACTGCACCTCGAATATTGTGTGCAATTCTGGTCACCGCATCTCAAAAAAGATATAGCAGAATTAATAAAGGTACATAGGCGACAAAAATGATAAACGGGATAGGAGAACTTCCTTATGAGGAAAGACTAAAGAGGGTAGGGCTCTTCAGCTTGGAGAAGAGACGGCTGAGGGGAGATATGATTGAATGCTATATTTCTTCATTCAGTGTGTAATTGGATTTCATTGCCAGAGCACATGTAAAATCTGTTTTACTCTTTTGGGATCTTACCAGGTACTTGTGACCTGAATTGGCCACTGTTGGAAAAAGGATATTGGGCTTGAAGGACCTTCGGTCTGTCCCAGTATGGCAATGTTTCTGTTCTTAGGTTTTGAGGATGTTCCTTCTGACAGTGCTGTAATGATAATACCCTATACACCTAATTGAATGTTTAGATCATCTGTAGAACACAGACTGGCCCTTACCAGCACTTTCATGTGCTGATTGGGAATTACCCATTTGAGTGCATTTTTTTGGTTGGTATTGACATCTAATCATCTTCCTTCTGAACTCCAGAAAAAGAGTTCATTAAAACATTTTAAGTCTCTGCTAAAAGTTTGTTGTTTCAAGTTGGCTTATGGGGTAGAAGCTATCTGTGGAGAAACAGTTGGTTTTCAAGCCTGTGAATTGTAAATGTTTTCATGAAATGTATTTCTCTTGATTGGCCAGCAGATGGAGTTTCTTTTGTTTCTTAAAGTTGTTGCAGAAAAGGCGGTTTTCTTTTCCAGTTTAAGCTTGTGGAAAGGCAATCTGCAGTATCACTGGCCAGATACTTTCAAAGTTGGTGCCCTGGGTTCTCATTGGCCCTGGAGTTCAAATCTAGTGAGGAGGTACTGGATTTTCCCCATTCTCAGCTGGAGAGAACAGAGGAGAAACATCTCTGTCCTGAGACCCTGTTCATGATTTGTGAGAAGTTAATTTCCTGAAACTCCTAAGGTGCTACCCAGTTAGTAAGAAGTGTTTATTATTATTATTATTATTATTTATTGCACTTGTATCCCACATTTTCCCACCTATTTGCAGGCTCAGTGTGGCTTACAAAGACCTGTTATGGCATCGCCATGCCAGGTTAAATAATCCAATTGGTGTTATAAAGAAGTTAATGAAGACAGGAGGATTTGTTCAAGCAGTTGTAGAAAAATAACATTCCGAGTAAAGTTGGATAGTTGTTGTGTTATAGTTAGTTAAGGGTTCTCGTGGTAGGCTTTGTTAAAGAGGTAAGTCTTCAGGGATTTGCGGAAGTTGGTTAATTCGTTGATCGTTCTCAGGTGAGTTGGAAGTGAATTCCATAGCTGAATTAGATAGTTTTAATGGCAATCTTTGTTTTGGTTATCTGTTATTGCTTGCTGTACCTTTTCATCTGTTTTTCAAGCGTTCACTGTTCTAATGGACAATAAACCTGTTAGTTTATTGGTTCTGTTGTCCTGGACCAACTACTAATCCTGGTAGTTTGTGTGTTGGGTTTGTGGGTGATTCCAGGAACTATGGGACCCCTGAGAGTGTGGCCCAAGTAGCCTGGAAATCACCGGGGAATAACTTGAGAGTGGGAGATTTGCCCAGAGGCAAGTGGGACCCAGCCAGTGGGAGGAGGGTGCTAGTATAGCGCACGTGCCCAGGTGCAGGCAGGCCCGAGCAGTGCTGGAGACAGACCCTCCAGGTGGCCGCAAGGTTAACCCCAGGCGGGTACTAGGTGTTCCGTGACACTGTCTTTCACTAAGGTACCTATAAAGGGAACCACCTTCGATCTCTCCTCCCCCCACCATCACTCATTACAAATCCACCCAGTAGGTACCAGGGAAGGGTGCAGAGCGCGAGAGGATCAAGGTGATATTTTTGAAAGGGGATCAGCAGGTGGGGAATTGAGGAAGATATTTTGGAAAGATATCATGGAATTGAGGGGTAATACCACAGGGGATTGAGGGTGTTCCTTTTCAGAGGGAATTGAGTGGCTGATGGTAAGGGGTGGTAAATTTTGATAAGGGATTGGAGGGGTGGGATGGCAAACTTGCTGCCATCATGGACCGGTCCCTTTAAAGGATTGTGGATAGAATGGAGATTGTTGCATCAACATATTGTTCTAAATGTGAGCAGGTAGAGGACACTTTTTTATATTGTGTGGGAATGTCTGCAGATAGCTGATTTTGGATTTGTTCTATGGGAACATTGGAGTGGCATGCTTAGAAAACACCTCCAAAAAAAACCCCGTTTGTTTTTGTTGGATAGGGGAACTGATATTACTTAGATTGGAGGCTTGTCCAATTGCAAAATGTTGTATAGCGAAGATACATACCTGTAGCAGGTATTCTCCGAGGACAGCAGGCTGATTGTTCTCACATGTGGGTCGGCGTCCACGGCGGCCCAGGAAATGGCAAATTTTTTCAGAACAAAAATAAAAAAGTTTTGCCAGAGCCTTCTGGCACGCGAAGCATGTGCACTGCGCATATGCAGACAACTTCCCGCCCGTCGCATGAGCATTTCTGCTCAGTTGGATTCTAAACCCCAAACAGATTCTGTAGCACTGACTGCCCAGACCGACTGTCGCGTCGCATATCCTGCTGGAGGCAGTAGTGAGATGTGACTGTGTGGACTGAAACATTACAGAATTGATGTGAGGCGCGTGAGGACACGTGGTTTGGAGTGGAGGTTTCCCACCCACTTTGAGGAATTGCTTTGGTGTACATCCCATCAGTTTCTGGATTGATCTGCTGCAGAGGCTGAGGAAGGAAAAATTACGACTTATCTGATAATTTTCTCTCCTTTAGTCACAGCAGATGAATCCAGGATCTCTTGTTCCTATCTGCCATGTTTTTCGTTTTTGTATTTCAGATGACGGTTTCCGATGTAGTGGCTCACAGAAAGGAAGGTGTTACTACTATAAGATATATATTTTCCTGTAGTTGAATGTTGAGGTTTGTTTGTGAGAAAGGTTTGCTTGTCTTTTTTTTTTTTTTTTGTTGCTTTGCTTTGTTATACTGAAGGGATAAGGAGCTTGGGCGTCCAGGGTCACTTCCTTCATTTCAATGTTCTCTATTCTCCACCTGCTGGTAGGTGGATACAACCCACCAGTTTCTGGATTCATCTGCTACGACTAAAAAAGAAAATTATCAGGTAAGTCGTAATTTGTTTCTTATTTGCTTTCCTTATCTGTTGTGAATTGTATTGTTTTAGTTTAGCTCACTGTTCTCCTAGTTCTCTTATCTTCTCCCACTTTACCAGCGCATCTTTCAAATACTTTCCCATTTTACCAAAGTCATCAGGTTTTAAATCCAGGTCTATAAACTCATATTCCTTGTCATCAAGCAGATGAAGCCATTACGTATGGGTTATGTCCATCAACCAGCAGGGGAGATAGAGAGCACTCAAACTTCCTCAGTGCCCTCTTGGCCAGCTAGCTCCACTGCCTCTTCAGTATTCTCTATCTCCCCTAGCAGGGTGGCTGCAGCTTCTTCGAGCTCCAGAAAAATCTGCCGGGAGGTGGTTCCTGGCTTGCCAGTTGTTAACCGGGGTGTTGGAGGCTATAGCAGCTTCACTTTAAAGGCACATAGGTTAGCCCTTTCCCTGCCTTACCCATACCTCCGTGGATGTGGACATATTGCATTGCTTTCCCTGTCCTTACCCACCAACAGTGGATGCAGGCATATAGGGTCGCCCTTTCCCTGCCTTTCCCACTTATCTGAGCCTCCAGAGTCTTCAATACCTCTGCTTTCCTCACAGCTTTAAAAAAAAAAAAAAAAAAAAAAAAGTCGCATCGCGTTTTTAAACGCAGAGACGCTGGAACAGAGGTTTTTTGACCTGATTTTCAGCAGGATCGTAGTTGTACGCTAGATCCTTTGAGGTAAGAGTGTTTTCCAACTCCTCCGGGGTGGGCCCGCGATCGGGGCAATTTTGGCGCGAAACCGCCATTTTGGATTTTACCGCCATTTTTTGGCGATGGCTGCGGACAATGTAAAGCGCTGTTCCACGTGTGGCAAGCGCAAATCAGCAGCAGGGCTCTGTAAATCGTGCTGTACAGGCATAGGAGCCGGCCCGAGCATGGCGAGCGATGTTTCTTCCCGCTCTGAGCTGGCAGCGGGCGCCATTTTGCTTACACCGCAAGGCGCGGCCTCCGTGGACACGGAGAGACCTGAGCCGGGTGGGGCACCTCGAGATGAGGTTATTTCAGGAGTGGCTAGCACCGGACAGGATTTGGGTGCCCAGGGTGAGATTTTCTCCCCGGATTTTGTGCTTTTGCTGCATAAAGCATACATGATGAAAAGAGCCCTCCCTCAAGGGTCGCCTGAGGCCCCTTTGATTGCCCCCCCCCCCCCCCCCCCCCGATGGATTCTGGCCTGGGACTGCCCAGTGAGGTTTTCCCGGATGATTGGCCCAAAGATAAGCGCAGAAGGGTTAATTCCCCTTCAGATTGTGGTGCACCTTTTTCCCCCCCGTGGTCGGGGTGTGAGGATTCGGAGAACTCTGACAGACGTTCTTGGTCTGAGGAACCGGAGTCAGGTGCGGATTTACCACAGGATCTGGATGATCCCTCCGCGGTGAGGATTTTCCACCGTGATGAGCTGCCAGCGCTTATTTCAGATACCCTGCAGGCCCTCTCGATTGAAGATCCTGACAGTGGCATGGCCTCCTCGGGTAATCCCAGGATGGCTAGTACCAAGAAAGCTGCTCGAGCCTTCCCTTTGCATGACTCCATCCTAGAGCTTGTGTCGGCTCAGTGGGCTGACCCCGAGGGACCTTTGAGAGTTTCCAGGGCTATGGGGCAGTTATACCCTCTGCGTGAGGGGCATATGGCTCGTTTTCAAATGCCTACAGTGGATGCCCTAGTCACTGCGGTGACAAAGAGAAAAACCCTCCCTGTTGAAAGAGGTGTTGCCCTGAAGGATGTTCAAGACCGTAGGCTGGAAACAGCCTTGAAACGGTCCTTTGAAATTGCAGGTCTCACTGTTCGGGCGTCTGCATGTAGCTGTTATGCTGCTAGAGCCTGCCTAGCTTGGCTGCAACAGGCAGTGGCACAGCCCGGAGATGGAGCGGAGCCCTTCTTGGATGTGGCTCCGCGGATGGAGGTGGCCTTGTCCTTTCTGGCTGATGCCCTTTATGACCTTGTCAGAGCTTCGGCTAAACAAATGGCAGTAGCAGTGGCGGCTCGCCGTCGTCTGTGGCTACGACACTGGGCAGCGGACATGGCCTCTAAGCAAAGGTTGGTGAAGTTGCCTTTTCAAGGACTTCTCCTATTTGGTGAGGAGTTGGAGAAAATTGTGAAAGGCTTGGGTGATCCAAAACCCCAGCACTTGCCCGAAGATAGGCAGAGGCCTTCCTCTAAGGGCCAGGCGGTCCACTCCTCGTACAGACCTCGCTTCCGTGAAGCTAGAAGGTACCGCCCGGGGCATTCGGCTGGGTTCACTTCACGTGCCCGTGGTCAGCAGAGGAACTCCTTTCGCTTGGACAAGCGTTCCGCAGCTGGTGGCTCAAGGCCAGGAGTTCAGGGGCGACCCTCTCAATGATGGTGCGCCGGCCCTCTCCTCGATGGCTGTCATCAGAGGACGACTTTCTCTCTTTGCCGAGGAGTGGGCCAAGATTTCCTCAGATCAGTGGGTTCTGGACCTGATCGGAGATGGATACAGAATAGAATTCAACGCCCCAGTAAGAGACGTGTTTGTGGAGTTCCGATGCGGTTCTGCCGTCAAACGGGCGGCGGTGGAGCAGACTTTACAAGGTCTGATTCAGTTAGGGGCGGTGACCCCGGTGCCTCCCGCCGAGCAAGGCTGCGGCCGATACTCCATCTACTTTGTGGTGCCACGAAAAGGTGGGTCCTTTCGCCCTATTCTGGACTTAAAAGAAGTGAACAAGTCCCTGAGAGTGCGGCATTTCCACATGGAATCCCTGCGCTCCGTCATTGCAGCGGTTCAGCTAGGAGAGTTTCTCACGTCTCTAGACCTGAAAGAAGCTTACTTGCACATACCGATTTGGCCCCCGCACCAGAAGTTTCTGAGGTTTGCGGTGTTGGGAAAACATTTCCAGTTCAGGGCCTTGCCTTTTGGCCTCGCCACAGCTCCCCGAACATTTTCGAAGGTAATGGTGGTAGTAGCTGCTTTTCTCAGGCGAGAAGGTATCAGGGTTCACCCGTACCTAGACGACTGGCTCATCAGAGCAGACTCTGCAACAGAGAGCTTACAAGCTACAGCCAGAGTGGTCTCAGTACTGCAATTTCTAGGCTGGGTCGTCAATATGGCCAAAAGTCACCTGACCCCTTCACAATCTCTAGAATTTTTGGGGGTCAGGTTCGACACAGTCTCGGGTTATGTGTTCCTACCCGAGCTAAGGCGGTGCAAGCTTCAGAATCAGGTCCGTCTGCTCCTGAGGATGCCCCGCCCGCGAGCTTGGGACATTGTCCAGCTGCTGGGATCGATGACAGCCACGATGGAAGTGGTCCCCTGGGCGAGAGCGCACCTGAGATCGCTACAGTATTCCCTACTCCAGAGGTGGTCTCCAATTTCTCAGGATTACCAATGCAGACTCTCTTGGCTCCCTGCGGCCCGACTCAGCATGGAGTGGTGGCTCTCGGACAGCATGCTGCGGCGAGGAATGCCGCTGACGCTCCCCACTTGGTGCCTAGTGGTAACGGATGTCAGCCTGAAGGGCTGGGGCGCACATTGCAAGGGGAAGCATGCCCAGGGTCTATGGACACCCGAGGAGTCGGAGTGGTCCATCAACCCCCTAGAGTTGAAAGCGGTGTTTCAGGCGCTTCTGGCTTTTCAAGTGACCCTGGAAGGATTGGCTGTCAGAGTGATGTCGGACAACACGACAACAGTGGCCTATATAAATCGACAAGGCGGAACAAGGTGCAGAGCACTAGCCACGCAGGCCGAACTGATTTGCCACTGGGCCGAGCTGCATCTTCAGTGTCTGTCGGCAGTTCATATTGCAGGTCAGAGCAATGTGCAGGCCGATTATCCGAGCAGGCATCAGATTGATCCAGCAGAATGGAATCTGGCAGACGAAGTATTCCTGCAGATCTGTGCCAAATGGGGCAAGCCTGTGATGGATCTCATGGCGACAAGTTCCAATGCCAAAGTCCCATACGTCTTCAGCAGACGGAGAGATCCTCGCTCGGCCGGGTTGGATGCCTTGGCTCAACCCTGGCCTCCGGGTCTTCTTTTTGTGTTTCCCCCATGGCCCTTGATAGGGCGCCTGCTCTTGCGGATTCGGCTGCACCCAGGAGGAAGTGGTCCTCATCGCCCCGGATTGGCCAAGGAGACCTTGGTATGCAGACCTCCGACAGATGCTCCTGGAGGCTCCTCTGCCGTTGCCTCTGGTACCGAACCTGTTGACTCAGGGTCCGGTAGCCATGGAGGACGCCTGCCGCTTTGGTCTTCCGCATGGCTATTGAGAGGGCGCAATTGAGGGATAAAGGTTATTCCAATAAAGTGATTACCACTCTCCTGCAAGCCCGCAAGCGGTCCACTTCCGTAGCTTATGCTAGGATTTGGTGCCTGTTTGTGTCTTGGTGTGCTTCCAGAGCCATTGCACCAATGCGGGCTCCTGTCTCGCCGATTCTGGACTTTTTGCAGGAAGGTGTACAAAAAGGCTTGGCCTATAATTCCCTGCGGGTGCAAGTGGCAGCGTTGGCCTCCCTTCATGGTAAGGTGGGAGGCGTGTCTTTGGCTGCTCACCCAGATGTGGCACGGTTTCTTAGAGGGGTGCTTCGGCTCCGACCTCCCGTGCGAGCACCCTGTCCAGCTTGGAACCTGGGGCTAGTTTTGAAAGCCCTGCAGGCATCTCCTTTTGAGCCGCTTCGGCGAGTATCGGAGAAGGATTTGACACTGAAGGCCATTTTTCTGGTGGCCATTACCTCGGCGAGACGGGTGTCAGAGCTCCAGGCACTGTCCTGTAGAGACCCATTTCTGCAATTTTCAAAGTCCGGAGTCACGGTTCGGACCGTGCCTTCCTTTTATGCCTAAGGTGGTTTCAGCGTTTCACCTAAACCAGCCTATTTTCTTGCCCTCTTTTTCAGAGGAAGAGTTTCCAGAATCTTTTGGGCAGCTGCACCTTTTGGATGTGCGCAGGACTCTGCTGCAGTATCTGCGAGTTACTAACTCTTTCAGGACTTCTGATCATCTGTTTGTTTTACTATCAGGTTCTCGCAGAGGGTCTCCAGCATCTAAGGCCACTATTGCCCGCTGGCTCAAAGAGACTATCTTTTCAGCTTATCTGCTGGCCGGCCGGGTGCCGCCTGTAGCCTTTAACGCGCATTCTACTAGAGCGATTTCTTCCTCTTGGGCTGAAACTGGAGCACTCTCTCTTCAAGAGATATGCAGTGCAGCAACATGGGCTTCTAAGCTCTCCTTTGCCAGACATTACAGGCTGGATGTGGCTGCCAGGAGGGATGCGCATTTTGGAGCACAAGTGCTAGCGCGTGGTGTGGCTTGTTCCCACCCTATCTAGGGATTGCTTTGTTACATCCCATACGTAATGGCTTCATCTGCTTGATGACAAGGAAGAGAAAATTAGGTTCTTACCATGATAATTTTCTTTCCTTTAGTCATAGCAGATGAAGCCATGAGCCCTCCCTGTTTGATTGTCAGTATGCTGTAAATTGGTTGTTTCAGGTTCTGTTTTAATTTCCTGAAGTTCCTTCCTTGGGAGAAAGTTGGAAAACAATCTTCAGGATTCATGTTCAGTTTAACTTTAGGAGGATGAGTTCATTCCCTCCAGTATGTTTTTTTGGAGGATGTGTTGATTCCCTCCAGGAGGCGCGTGTGTTCCCCTCCAGTTCTATAAATAGGAGGATGAGTTCATTCCCTCCAGTGTGTTGGGAGGATGTGTGATTCCCTCCAGGAGGTGCGTGTGTTCCCCTCCACTTCTACAATAAGGAGGATGAGTTTATTCCCTCCAGGAGGATGTGCATTCCCTCCTTTATGAGTTCATGCCCTTGTGATGGGCCATCGTTCGCTGTGAGGAAAGCTCTTGTGATTCCCATTGCGTTTTGCCATACTGCTTTGGAAGCTTCAAATACTGAAGAGGCAGTGGAGCTAGCTGGCCATGAGGGCACTGAGGAAGTTTGAGTGCTCTCTATCTCCCCTGCTGGTTGATGGACATAACCCATACGTAATGGCTTCATCTGCTATGACTAAAGGAAAGAAAATTATCATGGTAAGAACCTAATTTTCCCTTATGCCTTAGCTTTTATATCAGACTATACCATTTGATCACTGGTGCTCAGTTGGACACCAATCTGGGCATTATAAGGTGTGTCTATTTGTGAGCACTAGGTCCATTTTTCCCCTTCCCCCTCATGGGTTCCATCACAGTTTGAGCAGAGCCCCTTAAAAGGTATCTACAGTCTCTCTACTTAGATTCTACAAATGAGATAGCCCGCTCCACATTTATCTGACAAGCTGGTCTTTTGTCAACACTACCTCACTATTCATTCCCATCTTTTGGGTATCCTTGGCTATATTTGTCAAATTCCTCTCTTAGCTGGTGGTATGTAGACCACTTTGTTATAAATGAAAGTGCCTTTCTCCTCCTTCCCTGTCAGTGCCAGTCAAGCCCCCACCCCTGTGGGCCAACACTTTACAAGACCAGAACACTGCACCAGTGATTTCACAGTAAGAATACTGAAAGGTAATTTTAAAACAATACAGGAACGTAAGACCTTTGAAGTAAGAATGATTGAATATTTTGACACCCAACAGACAGGACTTAATAAGGATCTGGGTTTTCTAGCCCATTATAAACCATAAAGTTGTATTTCTCTGTTTATCACCCTCCTCTCACCTACCAACACCCATCCTGTTAGAATATCAATGAAATGCTTTGATGTCCCAATGCATACCCCCACCCTCCCACTCTGTCAGACTGTCAAAGTAATGCTTTGATGTTTCTCTTATATATACTATCTGCTACCACATTTGCTTATTTCCGATCTGATGAAGAAGGGCAACCTTCAAAAGCTAATCAAGAAATGTAATAAGTTATGTCCAATAAAAAAGGTATCATCTTATTTTATTTTCCATGTTTTATTTTGTTTGATTTCTATTGATAAGTTAATTTAATATTTTTGACCTAAAGAACTGCGTCTTCCTCTTTTCAGTCATCTCTATTATTCCTATACAGATTAGAGCCTGGCATGGCTGTATTCCATACATGGGAATCAAACTATTTCCATAATACAACAGTATCTTAAGTCTGTTCCATTAGGGCTTGCAGGTCTGGAACTTTTATTCTATAGTGTGCAAGCATTTCTGCTTATAGCTTTCCAGCTTTTTTTTTTTGCTAACTTGCTTATGTTCTGTATAGCTTATCCTTCTATCCATCAGTTTTCCATCCATGAGCATTATTGAGTCAGGCACATAAGTGGACTGTGACATTTGAGAGCTCAAGCTCAGAACTAAGTGTGAGTATACATAGCCCTTCCTGTTTGCAGTGGTCTCCTCAGTCTGTTTTGTGTTTCTGATCTGCTTAACAGATAACAAAAGCGAATAATTCCAACCTAGCCTGCAGTGTGAGAGAAAGATCATAAACTTTTGACACCCACTCCTGATATCTTATTTGTCTGAAATTAGTCTCCTAGACTTTGGACTTGCTGCAGAACACATCCACAAGCCTAGAATGATTGTCTTCTGGACCATAGTCACAATTATGAGGTGGTGAAGGGATTCCTGCTTATCCAGGAGGAGGAAAGAAAGACATTGTTAGCATGGAGATTGGCTAACTCTGCCCACTAATAGTGCCTCCTTAGTGGAAGTTGTCTCTACCTCCCTGTGCAGGGACTTTAGAAGTCCAGACACAAAGGAGCAGTGCCAAGGATCTTCCAGATGTGCATGAAAGTCCTTAGAGGTTTCTAGGCTTAAAGTGCAGTCATCTGTACACTTGCACAGGCCTGAGGTGAAAGCATCCTCAGAGGTTCCTGCCGAAGCACTACAGAAGTGCAGTCCTCTTGGCACAGATGTAGCTGAAAGCACTTCTCATAAGTACAGTCTGGTGTAGCCATCTGTTGTGTTATTTAGCCATCAAAGAGACTGAAACCAGTTAATTCCTCCAGCTCTGTCAGTGCAGACTTCACAAATGGGCACTCAGTACAGATGGTTAATAAAGTGCCCCAGCTCAGGGTTCATTTAGCAATGACAATGCAGGTGCAGTACAAACATCTTGTTTTTCAATTGAGGTAGACATCCACTGTGTAACTTTAACTATACAGTCTCAAATGGCATCAGCTCCATTTTTAGTAATATCCTCGCCGTTGCAAAGCCCAATTGATCAATGTTTGTTGTCTTCGGTGAGCCTGTAATGTAGGGATTCCTCTTTTGTGAGAATATTCAAGCCTGCTTGTCCTCGGAGAAGGCAAAGATACTTACCTGTAGCAGATATTCTCTGCAGACAACAGGCTTCATATTCTGACAGTCCTGCCCACCTCCCCTTGTAGTTGTCTCTTTCATTAATTTATTTGTTTTTTTGCCTTAAAATTAAATTGAGGACCGCATTCTTATGGCAGGCTTGAAGGCACTCCCGCATGTGCAGTGGAGCACAGCTCGGGTTTCACAAAGCTCTGACTTTTTTACTTTGGCATAAATGCTGGGCTGGTTGACGCAGATCAGCGTCTACCCACTTGTGAGAATATGAAGCCTGCTGTCCTCAGAGAATTCCTGCTACAGTAAGTATTTTCACTTCCTCAGAACGTGGAACTGTCAGATGTCATCACCCACATGCTGTCTACAGAAACCATCCATTACAGGTCAGAAACAGTGTTTTCCTTCCCAGCTCTTTTAGTCCAGTTCTACATAAATGTTTGTGAAAAAAACTGTTCCTTTACTTACGAAAACTGGAAGACTGTTTTTCCAACTGTTAACAATGGATTCCATAGTACTGGAGCAGTACAACTAGACTATTAACCAGTATGCGTCTTTGCTACATCACTGAATGCAGGGGCTCTTTAACTGAGGGAATAGCCTGTTGGTACCAAAACAGCAGATTTTCGAAATTTCAAACTGGTTCCTATATTCTTTAACTATATTTAATCTTTTATTAAATTAGCAGTTGTTCTGCAACTCTGAGGCGGTGCATACTTCAGTCCGCTCTGAGATTTGGAATAGTTGTGTTCTCTCATATCAATGCCTTCACGTCTCAAATGGAAAGCATTTTGTTAATGGTCTTGAATATCTATTTACTGCATGTGTTTTACATTGGTAGGAAAATGTTTCAGATAGTGGTTGTAATGTCTGCTGTTCCTATTCTTCATGCTCTAAGTGAAAATATGTAAAAAGTAGACTTATGCTCCTGTTTGGTAAAATAACTGTTTTGAGAAGAAAAATCTATATTCCTTATCTCCTCTAGTGTGTGGTGACATCCATGGACAGTTTTTTGACTTGATGAAGCTTTTTGAAGTCGGTGGATCTCCTGTTAACACACGCTACCTCTTTTTGGGGGACTACGTGGACAGAGGCTACTTCAGTATAGAGGTAATAATTCTGCTTGGTTTCTGTTTCTACATCTTTAAACAACACAGATATTCTTGCTTATTTGAGTTTCCTCTTTTTTAAAAATGTGTGTAATCGAAATAATAGAAACAACCAGCTTTCATGATTTCCTAACAGATGTGAGAAATATGACTTAATGTCTGCTGCGCTGCATTTTAGTCCATGTAGTGTACATGTAATGTTATGGAAACATTTTGGATGATTGCATAACTTGTAAAATATTTTTTTGTTTTATATATTTTTTTTGCAATTCTGCATTAACTTTCATTTCCTTAGCATCAGCTGCACTGCTCTGCACAAGTGGGTGATATCCCCTCCTACTAACAAATGGAAGTAGAGAAAAAACACTGAGTTTTACAAGTAACCTCACTGGTGGTACTCCCTGGAAAGATCCAGTGTTCTCACCAGATGATAGGTCATGGTGTCTGGTGCTCCTGTTCTGGCCTAGCTGCCCGCTCTGCTAGCAGTGGCCGCAAAGCTCGGTTGAGCCTGAGGGCCACTCCCAGGTTATCCAGATCTGGGACTGGACCTGGTTGGGTGTGGCGCTTGAGTCCTGCAGGTTCCCATCCCCCTTATCCCTCTTTGCTTTCTCACCCTGTTTGGGTATCCTTCCCCCCAGGCCTCCCCTGCAGCTATCAGGCATAACTTAAAAAAATAACAAAACAAAAAAAAAACCTAATTGGGTTGCCTGGCTTAGTGTTCTTCCTGCGTACAGGAAATAAAGCTTTTGCTGACCCGCTCCCCAATAGCGCACCCAAGAGGGCAAGAGGATCAGTGGAGACACTGAAGCCCCAGGCCCAAGTCAGCTAGGCAGGCCTACGCTTGTTGACCACATGGCCGGGCATGCCTGCAAGTAGATGCTACAATGTCTTCAAGAGCTGGCAGATCTACACATCTAACTAATTAACTATAGGGATTTTTGACACAACCAGAGTCAGTATCAATTTATAATTACTATAGACTCCAGAACATATGAAAATTATTTCACTTTTATTAACAATAAATATCAATCATCAATACAAACATACATACACTATAATATCTCCCTCAAACATTCACACGCTCCTGCCATCCATCCATATGCTTTATACCCAAAGTGTACAAATTACAAATTACCTCCCACGAGGATAATACAGCTGGTCATAAATCAATACAGTATACATGTACCAATCGAAGATTGGTTACCCAATAGATTCATCATGAATACTGGTACAATATATCTTTGAAAAACCTATATATAGTCTGTGTTCATTGTTCTTAACGTAGCTGAAACAGTTTTGTAAATGTACACCGTATACATGAGTTGTGGAACTGTTCCTCCAACACAAATGTTGTTTCCTGTGGAGGACTAGTGTCACTAAGGACGTCCAAAACCCACAACTTGAGGAGGCTGGGAACGTGTATCCAAGTAAGAAAACATCACATCGCCGGTTCCCCTGCCCCTCTTGTGATGGGCCATTTCTGACTTCAGAAATGGCCCTGGATGGGGGGCCATTAGAAGTACCTCTTCTTGCTCTGAGGCATTGGGACCCGTGGTCCTAATGACCCCGGAAGGAAAGTGTGCCATTTTATCCCACCTTTTGTTTTCACCTGCTGCTCCTTCACAGCCCCCATTGTGGCTCAGGGGGTGAGGGGCCTTGCCTTTCCACCAACCTTGGACCCACTTGGGTTGGCTCCAGAGCTTGACTGAAATGTTCAAACAAGACCTGCAGGAGGAGGCTGGTCCCTTGGCCAGCAGTGGCGTCCCTAGAGGCTTGGATTCTCCTGGTCAGGGCCCCCTTGTGTGGGGGGGGGGGGGGGCAATCAGTGCAGTAGAGAATCGTGGGAGGACCTGGACCCTCAGACCCTCTGATTCATATTTAGATGATATTCCCCCATGGGAGAAGGAGGAACAGCACTATATGATCAGGCTCTTCTGTTGTCTGATGGATGCAGTTATAGAGAGACTCGGGATGTTCTCTCTGAGGGCCTTGTGGGGCTCCAAAGCATTTTCTACTTCATAAGGTGCTTACCCACATGATGCTGGTGGAGTGGGGTTTCTTAAGGGGGCTCGGGCCTTCGACTGTCTTTTTTCCTTTGCTCTTGAGGAGGTGAAGTATTGGGTAAATGCTTTTGTTATGGCAGTCACCAAGGCAACTACTGTCCCTGTTCAGGGTGGCTTGGCCTTCAGGGAGCTGCATGATAAGCGAGTGGAGCAGCAGTAGTGTCTAGCCTTTATAGTAGGGGCATTCAGTAGCCATCTGCCAGTGTGTGGAAGTTTCCTGCGTAGTCTTGAGTAGCCACCTTGACAGATAAACCAGTGCCTTGTGAAGAATGCAGTCCATATGCTGTTCCATATATTTTGTGGTCCCCAAGAAGGGTGGCTCCTTCTGTCCCGTTATGAACTTGGAGGTCAATACTTGCCTGCAGGTTCAGCATTTTCTCTTGAAAATTCTCAGGTAGGTGAGCACCTTAGTTCGACTGGGCTAGTTCCTGATGTTCCTGGACCTCAAGGAAGCCTATCATAGGCATTATCTTTGCTTCTGTGTTCTTGGATGCCATTAGCAGTTTCAGGCCCCACCCTTTGGTTTGTTTACGGGTCTCCCCAACACCTTTTCCAAGGTTATGGAGGTGGTCGCTTCATATCTGCACCGCCAGGGGAGCAGGGTGGATCCTTACTCAGACAACTGACTGATTTGAGCAAACCCGGCAACGGAGGCCAGCCCGGCCACTTCTCAAGTCATCTCCCAGTTGGAGACCCTTAGCTGGGTCCTGAATCAAAGCAAGTGCCATTTGATTCCCTCCCAGGCTCTGGAGTACCTGGGAGTTTCCTTTGACTCCGCCTGGGGGATGGTATTCCTCCTAGAGGACCAGGTAGAGAAACTTCAAAAGCAGACTGTGCGAGCTGATTCCATGGTATGGGACTACTTGCAGCTCCTGGGCTCCATGGCAGTGATGCTGGAGGGTGGTGCCTTAGGCATGGGCTCACATTTGGCCCCTGCAAAGGGCACTGTTGTCTTGGGCTTGTCTCTCAGGACTTCCGCTGTCCTCTGCCTTTTTTTCCCAAGGCGAGAATCTGTCCTTGTGGGACAGTACAGTTCACCTCCAGAGAAGGGGTCCTGTTGTTCTCCCCCGTGAGTGCTTGCAGTCACAACTGAGTGTCTCCTCAGCTGGGGAGCTCATTGCCTGGGTGGTTTGCCTGGCCCTGTTGGAATTCCTGTGTTCCTTCAGGAGAAGGCTGTCAAAGTGATGTCAGGTAATGACACTATGGTGGTTTGCATCAACACAGGGAGGTACGAGGAGTCGGGCAGTAGCCTTGGAAGAAGCGTCCCTCTGTTGTGGAGGGGGGGGGGGGGGGGGGGGAAGACACCTGCAGGCTTTCACAGCAGTCTATATTGTGGGCAAGGACAATGTGCAAGCAGATTTTCTCAGTTGCTCTCGCCTGGATCTGAGGGAGTGGGAGCTGGGGCAGTAGGCCTTCCAGCTTATCCTGGATCACTGGGCCCTCCACAGTTTGATCCGATGGCATCTGCAGCCAATGCAAAAGCAGAGCTTGCATTCGGTCATCTGAGGGAACCGGCCTCTCAAGTGAATGATGCCTTAGTTTAACCTTGGTCGGTGGAGAAACCCCTTTGTCTTCCCTCCTTGGCCTCTGATAAGGCAGACTGTTGCACAGTATTGTGTGTCATCTGGTCTTGCTAGTGGCTCTGGATTGGCCTTGCCAGCAGTGATTCAGACCTTGTGTTCCTCTTGGAGGGCAACCCTCTCCCCTTGCCCAGAGGTCAATGCTTTCTCAGGCAAGGGTTGGTAAGAATGGAAATTCTGGATCCCATCTGGCTTGTGGTCTGGCCATTGAGAGGAGGCACTTAAAGAAGGGCGGGTTTTTTTCTCTCGGTTTCTATGCTGCTCCACTCTCAGAAGTTCTCTGTCTCTGGCTTATGTCAGGGTAAGGAAGGATTTTGAAACCTGGTGTGCAGGATGGTCTCTGTCCCCTTGGAGGACTCAGGTCCCAATATTCAGGATTCTTGCAGGAGGAACTGGACCATGGTCTTGTGTTGAGCTCCCTGAGGGACCATGTGGTTGCTCTATCCAGTTTTCAGGGTAAGGTGAAAGGTATTTCCCTGGCTTTGCATGGGGTGGTGTCCCATTTCCCGAGAGGCGTGGTGCATTTGCTCCTCCCTTTCCCAAATACATCCCTTCTTTCCATCATGGAACCTCAATCTGATTCTTCATGTGGTAGCTGGGGTTCCATTTAAGCCTCTGCATTCGGCCTTCATTAAAGACCTCATTCTCAAGATGTTTTTCTAGTTGTCATCACCTTGGCTCAAAGAATGGCCAAGTCCACATTTCTCCAGTAAACAGGATTCAGTTTTCTCTTTGTGTGGCCCTTTCTCCTTAAGGTAGTCTCTCTCTGTTCATGTGAATCAGGAAGTTTGTCCTTTGTGGAGGAGGGTTCTGTTCTGTTGTCTGGAGGTTCTGCAGGCTGGACATCCAGAGGATGATGCTACAGTACCTGAAGGAGATAAACAATTTTTGCTTCTTGGAACACCTCTTTGTTGTTTTCCATGGCCCGAGGAAGGGCCAGGTGGCCTATAAGACCTCCACTGCGAGGTGGATCAAGGCAGGTGTTACTACTACTACTTCTTGACATTTCTAAAGCGCTGCTAGGGTTACGCAGCGCTGTACAATTTAACATAGAAAGACAATCCCTGCTCAAAGAGCTTACAATCTAAAGGACAAATGAACAGTCAGTCCGATAAGGGCCGTCAAATTGGGCAGTCTGGATTTCCTGAAAGGTAAGAGTTAGGTGCCGAAAGCAGCACTGAAGAGGTGGGCTTTCAGCAAAGACTTGAATGTGGGTAGGGAGGGGGCTTGGCTTAAGGGCTCAGGAAGGTTGTTCCAAGCATAGGGTGAGGTGAGGCAGAATGAGCGGAGCCTGGAGTTGGCGGTCGTGGGGAAGGGCACTGAGAGGAGGGATTTGTCTTGTGAGCGGAGGTTTCGGGCGGGAACGTAAGGGGAGATGAGGGTAGAGAGGCAGCGAGGGGCAGCAGACTGAGTGCATTTGTAGGTAAGAAGGAGGAGCTTGAACTGAATGCGGTATCTGATTGGAAGCCAGTGAAGTGACCTGAGGAGGGGGGTGATACGAGTATAACGGTTATGGCGGAATATAAGACGTGCGGCAGAGTTCTGAACAGATTGAAGGGGGGATAGATAGCTAAGTGGGAGGACGGTGAGGAGTAAGTTGCAGTAGTCGAGGCGAGAGGTAATGAAAGCGTGGACGAGAGTTCAGGTGGTGTGTTCAGAGAGGAGAGAGCGAATTTTGCTGATGTTAAAGAGGAAGAAGCGACAGGTCTTGGCTATCTGTTGGATATGCGCAGAGAAGGAGAGGGAGGAGTCGAAGATGACTCCGAGGTTGCGGGCAGATGAGACGGGGAAGATGAGGGTGTTATCAACGGAGATAGAAAGTGGGGGAAGAGGAGAAGTGGGTTTTGGTGGAAAGACGATGAGCTCGGTCTTGGACATGTTCAGTTTCAGGTGGCAGTTGGACATCCAGGCAGCAATGTCGGATAAGCAGGCCGATACCTTTGCCTGGGTCTCTGCGGTGATATCAGGTGTGGAGAGATACAGCTGGGTGTCATCAGCATAGAGATGATACTGGAAGCCATGAGATGAGATCAGGGAGCCCAGGGAAGAGGTGTAGATTGAGAAGAGAAGGGGTCCAAGGACAGATCCCTGGGGAACGCCAACAGATAGGGGGATGGGTGTGGAGGAAGATCCAAGAGAGTGAACTCTGAAGGTGCTGTGGGAGAGATAGGAGGAGAACCAGGAGAGGACAGAGCCCTGGAACCCAAATGAGGACAGTGTGGCGAGAAGTAAATCATGATTGACAGTGTCAAAAGCGGCAGCTAGATCGAGGAGGATGAGGATGGAGTAGTGGCCTCTGGATTTGGCAAGGAACAGGTCATTACAGACTTTAAAGGGTGCTGTTTCTGTCGAGTGTAGAGGGCGAAAACCGGATTGAAGTTGATCGAGGATGGCATGAGAGGAGAGAAAATCAAGGCAGCGGCTTTGGATGGCACGCTCAAGTATTTTGGAGAGGAAGGGTAGTAGGGAGATGGATCGGTAGTTGGAGGGACAGGTAGGGTCAAGTGATGGTTTTTTGAGGAGAGGTGTGACTACGGCGTGCTTGAAGGTGTCAGGGACAGTTGCAGTGGAGAGAGAGAGGTTGAGGATATGACAGATGGAGGGGGTGACAGTATGAGAGATGGTGTTAAGTAAGTTGGTGGGGATGGGGTCAGAGGAACAGGTGGTGCATTTCGAGGAGGAAAGAAGGCGAGCGGTTTCCTCTTCGGTGATGTCAAGAAAGGAGGAGAAGGAGGCCTGGGTTGGTTGGTTGGAGAGGGTTGAAGAGGAGGAGGAGATGGCTTGGCAGTGAACTCAAGGTTGATCTTTTGCACCTTGTCGCGGAAGTAATCGGCTAGTGATTGAGGAGAGAGCGAGGGGGGGGGGGGGAGCGGAGGGCACTTTGAGGAGGGAGTTAAGGGTGGCGAAGAGACGACGGGGGTTGGAGCTGAGAGAATTGGTCTATTGGGTGTAATAGTCCTATTTTGCAAGGAATAGGGAGGAGTGGAAGGAGGATAGCATGAATTTGTAGTGAAGGAAATCTGAGTGGGTGCGAGATTTCCTCCAGAGGCATTCAGCAGATCGGGCGCAGGAGTGAAGGTAACGGATGCAAGGGGTCAGCCAAGGCTGGGGATTAGTACGCTTTGTGGGACGGGAGGTGGATGGTGCGAGGGTGTCCAGAGCAGAGGAGAGAGTGGCATTGTAAGCGGAGACAGCCATGTCGACAGACTCGGAGGACACGATGGAGGGGGAGGAGATTAGAAATACTAGAGGATAAGGTGAGGGGGTCAATAGCCTGGAGATTTCTGGAAGTAGTGGTTAAAGTTGGACGGGGCTGAGGGGGGGGGGGGTGACGAAGTGTGAAGGTGATCAGGTGATGATCGGAGAGAGGAAGAGCTGAAGCATGGAAATTGGAGGGAGAGCCGGTAGAGAAGAGGACGAGGTCAAGACAATGGCCGTCTCGGTGAGTAGGGGTGGTGGAGCATAGCTGGAGGTTGAAGGAGGATGTTAGAGTGAGGAACTGGGAAGCGTGAGGGTCGGATTGGTCATCAACGTGTATGTTAAAGTCTCCGAGAATGAGGGACGGAGATGAGGGTTCAAGAAAAACAGAAAGCCAGGCATCGAAGTCGGTGAGGAAGGAAGGGAGGGATTTATTGGGGGGGGGGGGGGGTGGTAAATGACTGCCACTCTGAGTGGCAATGGGTAGAATAGCCGGATGGAGTGTGCTTCAAAGGATGAGAAGCAGTGAGACTGCGGTAGGAGGAGGGGTTGGAAACTACAGGAGGGCGAGAGTAGTAGCCCAACGCCTCCACCGCGGCCAACTGGGCGGGGAGTGTGGGAAAAGAGAGAACCTCCATGGCAAAGGGCAGCGACTGAGGCAGAGTCGTCTGGGGAGAGCCAGGTTTCAGTTAGGGCGAGCAGTTGAAGGGAATGAGAGATGAAGAGATCGTGGGTGAACGGCAGTTTGTTGACACCAGTTACATTTGTAAGAATTGTCCAGTGCCTCAGGGTCTGAATGCCCCACTCCATATGGGCTCAGGCCACCTGGACTGAGGCCCGGGCAGTGGCTTATGAAATTTGTAGGGTGGCAGTTTGGTCATCGCTCCATTCATTTGTCAAGCACTACAGATTGGACAAGGAGGCTGGGGTCTGTTTTACTCTTGTGGGGCACATTATACTCTTCAGCCCTTATCGTGCTTTAGGGTCTTTTTCACTTTGAGTAGTCCTGAGACCCCTGACACACTGTCCTTTGGGATAGTTTTCCTCACCCACTAGGCACTATCTCCTGTTCACCTAGCTGTCACTAACAAAGTAAGTCCTTATCCATAGCTAGGATTGTCTGTTCCCTTCAAATTTGCATACCTTGTGTTTCTACTAGAGCTCCTGCATTAATGCAGTCCACCTATTCAGGATCCTCAAGCATTGCTATTTCCATAGTCTCTTCAGGCTGTTCAGGAAAAATGGCTCCAGACTTCCCAGCCTTCATGGGTGAAGACTTTTTCCCAAGGTGCATATGGGCTTCCCTCCCCCTTCCAGCCTCACGTTGGTTCTAGCACATATTGCTTGGTAACACAGGGAATCTGGGACTCCTCTGAACTCCAGCCCCTTCTAGATGACTGACAGCTATGCTTCCTTGGAGTTCTGATTTGCTGTCCCAGAATCTTTCCCAGTGGGCAAGGCAAGTATTCCATATCATCATGCTGATCAATCCATAGACTGGTGGGTTGTGTCCATCTACCAGCAGGTGGAGATAGAGAGCAAACCTTTTGCCTCCCTATATGTGGTCATGTGCTGCCGGAAACTCCTCAGTATGTTCTCTATCTCAGCAGGTGGTGGTCACACACAGCAGCAGTTCTGGCTAGGTCTCCAAGCCTAATTTTTAGGTTTTGTTGAGTACCTGGGGTTGAGGGCTCTTCTTGAGCAAGTGCAAACCTGGTGGTGCCAGGTCCCTCCTTTTCTCCTCCCTCCCGCTGGCTCCGTTGAAAAAAAAAAATTTTTTGGACGTCCTTAAGGGCGTGTTTTTCAACGTTTATTTCAATGTTTATTGCAGCTACTCACTGGGACACCAGTTCGTTACAGCTCGGAGCGAGAAGCAGGTAATTTTTACCTTTTTGTAGTGGGCAGGGGGTTCCCCGATCGGTCTCCACGTGGCCTATGGCGTCGGAGGGCGAGGGCGCAAGTATTCTGATCTTTCTTGCATTTTGGCATGTTTGGGGCAAAGTGGTACACTCCCTACTCTGGAAGTCACCCCTCTGATATTATAGTACATGGTATCTGGAAAAAATGGAACCCCAACTTCCAAATAATCCAAAAATGTCCTACTGCAGCAGAAACTTCTGCTTGAAATGCAAGACATTTCTGAGTAAAGTAGTCTTGATTATCCTACATAAACAAGACTACCTGTTAGATATGTGAAAAGTCTGATAATACGGACAACAATAGTAACCCCTTAAAAAATGCACGGAAAACATACTTTATGCATAAAGAACAGGCATAGGGTATCCATAACTATATATATAAAACTCACCCTCAACGTTCTATTGTCTGATGACGTCACTGAAGCCAAGGTTCGTAAGTTCGAAGCTCTGAAGCCAACAAAATCACAGTCTCGGGGCCCCGCCCTCGCGTCAAACGTTATGACGTTGAGGGAGGAGGCGGAGCAATTCACTCACATCGACGATGGCCAGGGCGCCGCAATGGGCCACCCACTGACGACGAAGGTGCGTTGGGTGGGGGGGCCACAGTCACACATCGACGGCGGCCATGGCGGCGCAATGCCCTCACTAACAACCAAGGTGCGTTTGGTTGGGGGGGGGGGGGGCACAGGAAAGCCTTGCTAGCGCCCGTTTCATTGGCTTCAGAAACGGGCCTTTTTTTACTAGTTTAAAATATTGTTAACACTGAAAAAAAATGAAGAAAAATTATACAGTATAGAACATGACTGTTCATCTTGTACAGCAGGCAATTTGAGCACAAATACAGAGCAAGTGTATACATGTGATACCCTGAGTGATTTGAGGGTGGGTCTGCGAAATACCACAACTGAAGAAAGGTATATAAATGAAAATAAGTGGCTTATTAACTGAATCCTGAGGCATATGTCATGTCATAGGGTTAGGAACACAAGGTGAAATACCTCTGTAGTTTAGTAAATAGTGTCAAGCAGGCCTCTGGCCCAAAACAGTCTGTGGCTTATGGGGTTGCCATGCCCCAGACATAGCCTGTAAGTTCTTCGAGTTCCAGGTCTGGCTACAGCCATTCCTCAGAGCAAGGCTTACAAGTTTCCAGTCAGGAAAACAAGAGGCTTATCCCAGCCAGGTCACGATCAATAAACATAAGCTCTAGCTGCTTATGCTGGGGCTTCAGTTCTTCCTTCCCCCCCCCCCCCCCCCCCCCCGGAGTCTCCTTGACCTCAGTCTGGCCCTGCCTTTTATACTTCCTTGTTCTGATGCTGCTCCTTCCGGTTCATTTCCTCACTGGGCTAGACCAGTGATCTTAAGGTGGCTCAGGCTATCTGAGGGACTATTCTTAAGGGTGAAGGGCTGTGTTCTATAAACCCCCTCACAATGCAGTATTTCACAATACAGCAATTGCACAGAGGCAGTGTGAACAAAAATACAAAATGGAGCAAGGGAAGCATATTTATCTACTACATGTTCAGCCTGACTTGAGTTCTCTTCTACAGCAGGCAATGTGAGCAAGCATCCAAGACAGCAGAACTAAACCTGGAAACTCTTCACACTCCAAGTTCAAAGGCAAAACAGATCTAAGAATGAGAGAATAACAAAAGTTCTGTAAATGTAAACAGGAATAGGTGTACATACAGTACTGTACTGCATAGAACTCATTGTGCACAAGAATCTTATTATGGTTCCATTTCTGCAAAAGCATGATCTCCGATCAAAAATGATGCCCTGGCAGGAAAAGCAAGGTCTTGGTTCAAAACATCTTTAATGTTCACTTTAGCACTTCCTTTACCATCATCCAATGCTCAAGCATTGTTAGAAGCAGTGTCTTGGGTAAAAAATGGTTCCCTCTCCGCAAAAGCGGGGTCCAAGGTCCAAAAATTGCTGCCATGCTGTAAAAGCAAGGTCTCAGCTCAAAACTAGAAGAGAAGCCATGTGCATGAAGGAATATCGGCTGTAAAGCATGATTCTCTTGCAGAGAAGCACGGCAGTGGCGTAGCCAGACAGCCAGTTTTGGGTGGGCCTGAGCCCAAAGTGGGTGGGCACAAAATTTTCTCTGCTCCGCCTTACCTCCACCTCAAAATATAAATATTGTAGCTAATGAGGATCCTCAAGCTCAGTCAGCTGAAGACTTTCTCTGAAGGTGGCCAGAACTGTCTTTTACCAAGCTTGGCAGGCAGCAGTAATGACCCTAAGCCACTGATGCCAGCACCCCACACATGCTTAGCTGTCGATGGCTCAAGGATGCTGTTGCCAGAGCTTGGTAGAAGGGAGTTCTGGCCGCCTTTGGAGGACGTCCTTAGCTGGGGATGTCTGGGAATCCTCACCAGCTATACAGCAAGGGTTAGGACTGGTGTTAGACCTGCTTGGGCCAAGGTCAGAAAATAAAGGAGGGCTCCCCTCCCTGATTCCCTTTCCTCTTTGCCTCCCCTCCAGTTTCCCACATGCCATTACTATCACACCAACAGACCCTCACCAAATACAGAACAAGGGATCACAAATTAGAAATAAAAATATTTAGACAAAAATTGAAAAGGAACCCCAAGAAGTTAAACATAGCATTACTGCAACACTGGACACTTAAAACAGAGATGCATTTCCTTTTCTACAGAGCACAATACAAAGACATTTGCTATGCACATTTCCAAAAGCTAACATATTCCATTTAAAACATTCAAAATAAAATGCTTTGTTTCTACCTTTGTTGTCTGGACATTTTATTTTTCCATCTTGCTGGTTCCAATTTCTCTTTTCTGCTTTCCTCTCTGTCGTCTGCTAATTCTTCTTCAAGCAGCTGCAATCCATTTGTCTTTTCTCCTCTCTCCTGTCTGTTCCCTCATTATTCCTGCCTCTGACATTGATCATTCCTTTTTAGCTCTTTTCTGCCTCTCTCTCACCCTCCTTCGTCTCCTTTTTACTTTTCAACTGCCTATCAAATTTCCATCTTCTTCTTTCACCCACTAGCTCTCCCATTCCCCATCTTGCTCCTCCCCATCCTTACTTTCTCTTTTATCTTTAATCTACTCCCCATTACCATATTTCTACCCTCTGTAATCACTATCTCTCATTCATTTCCTCGCCACCCCCTCCTCCCCCTCTTGACCTCTCCCACAGGGTTCCACCATTCCCATCGTCTTTCTCCCTCCACCCTTCTAACCAGTATCTGATCCCCTCCCCACCCCACCCCAGTAGCCTTATATTTTCCTGCCCCTTCTCTTTTCAATCCTGTCCTCTCCCCCATGGCCCAGCATTTTCCCCCCTCACCACCTACTGTGTACCTCTCCCTCCCTCTCATCCACCCCCATGTCTATCTCCCTCTCTCATTCCCACTGTCCACCATCTCTCTCTTCCTCTCCTTTGTGTTCTGGGTCCAACATCTCTCACCCCTTCCCATACAGCATCTCTACCTTCCTCCCCTCTACCATCATGTCCAACATTTCTCTCTCCCTCTCCCTTGTGTTCTGGTCCAACATCTCTCTCCCCTTCCCATGCAGCATCTCTCTCTTCCTCCCCTCTACCATCATGTCTAACATTTCTCCCTCCTCTCCACCCCTATGTTCAACATTTCTCCCCCTCTCACCACCTATCCCTTTTCTATGCAGCATGTCTCCCTCCCCTCCACCTCATATGCAGCCAAGACTTCTCCCTTCCTCACCCCTCCACCCCTTTGCTTCATCTCTCCCTTCTTCCCCGTGCAGCATCTCCCCCACCCACCATGCCTTATCTTTCCATCTTCCCTCCTCCTCCTCCTCCCTGTGCAGCATCTTTTCTTCCATCTTCCCTCCCCCCCCCCGTGCAGCTGCTGTCCCCCGTCTTCCCTCCCCCGTGCAACATCTTTTCCCCATCATCCCTTCCCCCTTGCAACATCTTTTCCCCATCATCCCTTCCCCCGTGCAGCAACTTTCACCCCATCTTCCCTTACCCTCTTTGCAGGCCCGCCCAGCAGCGATTCCGGTCGCAGGCTCGGCTTCCAGGTTAGCGCTTAGTAGCTGCAAGGAGATTGTTGAGTGGCAGCCGGCAGGCAGTGTGTGGGAATCGCTGTGCAGGAAGGAACACTGCTGCTGGGTGGGCCTGACCCCAAATTGGGTGGGCCCAGGCCCGCCCGTGGCTATGCCCCTGAAGCACGGTCTTAGCTCAAACATGACTTCCTTCGAGCTTGTGAAGCCAGAAAACAGGAAGAGAAGTCATGAATATTTCTTAATAGCAATGTGGTGACGTCACCAGGAGGTCTGTCTGATATGTCGGATGGTTGGATTAGTGAAGGTTGGATAATCGAGACTGTACCTTGTTTTTCAACATCATGGAGCTCTAGTACATCGAGCTCACAAAACAGTTGCACTCTTGAAACTCCAGAATTCATTGAGCCAACAACTCAGTAGCATTGAAAAGTTCGTCAATGTGTCAAGGTTGAAGGACACATTGAGTTAACTAAGGGGGAAAAAAATACTAATGTACAGTATTGTCAAAGGTCATACTAAATGTTTAAACAATTGCAAGATATTTTGAAACTATGTAAGGGGTCTCATTTTTGTTTTCCGGACACCATGTAAGCTTTGGGATTTTTGACTCATTCCACTGATTTGCCTTCTGTCTAGGGCAAGGATTCTCAAAAATATGTTAAAACATCCAACCTGCAGGGCTTGTTTTCCTGTGGCTGTTTGTGACTCACAGAAGCAGCTTTTCTCCACATCTGACTGCAGAGATACTAGCAGGCATTTCCCAGGCTCCATCTAGCAGAAACAAAAGAGGTGCAATGGCAGCAGAAATGGTGTGGTTTCCTGGGCCCATGAACCCCAGAGTTGCTCGAGTTGGGAGGAGGTGAATGGGAGGAAGGTGAAAGGTGGATGAGAGGAGTGAAGTTAGGGCATAGGAGAAAGTGAGGGTATCGACTGCAGATCCCTTTCCCCATTAAGGAAGGAGACTTAAGGGAGGGGAGGAACTGTATTCAAAGTTCCTGGAGAAATGGCAGAGTTGCCAACTTCAGAGAAGTCTAGCAATATTAATGGTATCTGCCACGCCTTTGGAGAGCCTTTCTTCCCCTCAACCCTTTCCAGCATTTCAGAACATTGAAAGAGTCAGACATTTATAAAAGGTTTATACAATCTTACTGAAAGCTTACACAGGGTGGTCTAAAACACTTTATAAAACAGCTGAAAACAAACAGATCAGAGTTTCATAAAATCCATCAAATCCAGGCCTCCAAACATACCTTCCTGGTGACCTAGCCCTCAGTGTTCTGAAATGTCCCATTTGAGACTTCGCTTGAAAAGTGTGGATCTCTTTACTAAAATATATGTATTTGGTCCTTAAAGTTTCCTTCATTGGCTCAAATTTTACTATGCATTGCCTTCCATCCAGCTCCATAACACCATTATAATGCTGTAGAAAGTGCATATAGCTTTATTTATTATTATTTATAATTAGGCTTTACTGTCTTTTGAAGGAATTCACTCAAGGCTGTGTACAGTAAGAGTAGATCAAACATGACCAATAGGCAATTATAGCAGTAAAAATATTCAAAGTATGGCATAGTATACTACTTTAATTCTAATGTTGTATTACCTCAGGTGATTGACAGTCCAGGGCCAGCGGCAGGACACGGCCAGCAGTCAGCGTGGCCGTATGGCATGGGCTGGGGATACCCTCAGCATCCTTCATACTCAAGCTGTTTTCTGAAAGTATTTATTATCACTGGTCCTGTATTTACTATCAAAATCTTTCAGAGGTCAGAGGTCAGAGGGAAAAAAACCTCCCAATCGGAGAAAAACCAGTGACTCCTGTCCTCTGAAAAACAGCTTCCCCTTGTACCAAGCAGAATATTTTCTGCGACTGATTCTGTCATTCATTTACATTTGAATATGGTTAAATGCAGTGCTCAATCTTCACATTATCCAACCCAGCTTTTCTCTCTTTCCTTAAATCTTTAGCATTTCATTTGTGGATCTCTATCCAACCCAAACAGAAACAGTCTGTACTTAGCTTCAGGGTTGTCCGTGAGCTGCCAGCTACAAGTTGCACGTATCACTGCTTATTTCCTCTTTCCCATTGTAATGTTCTCTAATTCCTTCTGTCCCTTCAACAAGAACGTCTCATTTCGCTGCTCTCACTGCTGCGTCAGGAAGGAAGCACTATCTCTGACATCCTCCTTGCAAGGAGGATGTCAGAGATAGTGCAACCAAACCATCTCAGGAAAAAACACCAATTCTTGGTGTCTGCAGTGCCTCAGGCCAGACCATAGCCCTGACAATTGTGTCCTTTTGTCTTTGTATGAAGAAAAGGACCCAAATTTCCCAAGAGGCTCAAAGCGAGAAGATTTTTGGAGTCGGGGTTGGTTCTTCAACGACGGCATCAAGGTTGGAGGCGTTGATGTCGAGTGCTGCACTGGGAGTCACGGTAGGAATGGCTGCTATGAGACCCCGAGACACTGGGAGCAGTGGGGCATCGAGTGGGTCTCCATCTGTCTCGAGGTCTCCTACTATACAGGCCCCCTGGGACCGTCCATCATCGGACCCGACCCAGAGCAAAATGAGGATTTGAGCACCGTTACTGATCTCCATCGACATTTGGTGTCTGGAGCTCCGGGGTGCCGAGGGATTCAGCACCCGATAAGCATCTACGCTGGGAGGACTGCGCCTCCTCCATCCAGGAGGTGCCAATGCGTACATCTCCTAGCAACCGAGGTCCTGTTCCCGCACCAGCCCCGGCAGTTCTGCATCATGAACTCCAACCGGCTTTACAGCCTTTACTGATGGCGACCCTCGATGAGTGCATCTGGGCCTTGATCCCTGAGCTCCTGGAAGACCTCATGCAGGGATGTTCATCTGCATCAAGGGTGCTTGCACCTGCTATGTCTTCTGCTGTGGCCCCGCCTGGCCCACAGTGTGGCCTCCGATTTCTGTGCTGCTTACCGCCCTGCTGTCGACAGCTACCCAGGCTGGTACCCCTTCGACGTCAGTGGAGAAAGCTTCATCGGAGTCAAGAAGGGAGCCAGCTTCTTGACACCATTTTCGAGGGCATGGGTCCTCGATGTCGAGGCGGGCTTGGTCTCTGACATCCCTGAGGGGAGTGCTATTCAATACTGAAAAGGAGTGCTCATGGGAATCAGAGGAGGATCTCGGGTACTTTTCCTCAGATGAGTCTTAGGGATTCTTTCTGAGCCCTCCCCTCCACCTGAGAAGAGACTCTCTCCACCTGAGAGCCTCTTATTCATCTCTTTTGTACAGGAAATGACTGAGGCCATTCCATTTCCCATAGAAGTGGAGGATGAGCCCAGGACCAAGATGCTGGAGGTCCTGGACTACACCTCCTTAAGGAGGCAATGACAGATCCTCTCCATGAGGTACTCAAGGCAGTCCTCGTTAGGAACTGGGCATCCCCTCTGTCCCTGTGGGCCCCAGCAAAATTGACACCCAGTATCGGATGCACAGGGAACCTGGGTTGGTGAAGTCTGTTACCCCATGACTCCATGGTGGTGAGTGCCACTCTCAAAAAAGCCAGTAGTACTAGGACTATGCCTTGGCTCCCCCAGGCAGAGAAGCTAGAACCCTGGACTCTTTTGGGAGAAAAATGTATCAGGCCTCTGTGCTCACCACCCGTATTCAGTCACACTAGCTCTTCACGAGTGTCTACTTGCAGAACTCAGTGTGGCAGCTGTCAGACTTGGTCGATGAGTTCCCTCCAGAGCAGGCCGAGCCGTTTCGACAGTTGATCAAGCAGCAGAAGGCGTGTCACAAGTTCTTAGCTAGGGGCGTTTATGACACTTTTGACATGGCAGCCAGGATCTCGGTCCAGGTTATAGCAATGTACAGACTCACATGGCTTCACGTCTCTGACCTGAACCACTCTGTCCAGCAGAGAATGGTGGATGCCGCTTGGGGGGGGGGGGGGGGGGGAAATCTTTTCAGAGAGGAGGTCGCTGACCATATCAAGAAGCACACTGATGCTATGTCTTCTCTCTCCCGCCGGGCGTCTTCTGCAACAGCCTCCTCATCCAGGAGGTATTTTGGTATGTCACAGAGTGCCACCTATTCCTATTCCAGGCGTAGGTACACTCCTGCGGCTTGCCAGCCTGCTCAGGCTCAGCCCCAACGTGTTTGTTCTCGTCAACAGCATGCACCCAAGGCCCCTGTTGCTCCCCAACAAAAACAAGGGCTGAGCTTTTGACTGGCTCCAGCAGAGCATAGCCTCAGTAAAAGTGTCTGCCCTGGATGACTTGCCTTTGGGGGGAGGTTGTTTTTTCACCAAAGGTGGCCTCTCATAACCTCCGATCAGTGGATTCTTCAAATAGTCCAGCTCAGATACACCCTCAATTTGCTTTCCAAGCCTCCAAATTGTCTACTGAGAGCCCATTCTTTCAGCTATCAGCACAAGCAGGTACTTCCAGAGGAACTCTCCACCCTTCTCCAGGCCCATTTGGTTGAACCCGTTCCACCAGGGGAAGAAGGGCAGGGATTCTATTCCAGGTGCTTCCTTGGTCAGAAAAAGGCCGGAAGGATGCCTCCCATTCTAGACCTAAGGGCCATGAACAAATTCCTAGTCTGAGAAAAGTTCAGGATGGTTTCTCTGGTCACCCTTCTTCCCATAACTCAGGAAAACGATTAGCTATGCTCTCTGGACTTGAAGGATGCTTATACACACATCCCGATACATCCAGCCCATAGGAAGTATCTTCGGTTTTGACTGGGAACACATCACTTTCAGTACCACGTGTTGCCTTTTTGCCTCAAGTCAGCTCCCAGGGTATTTGCCAAGTGTCTAGCAGTAGTTGCGGCATCGCTACACAGACTGGGAGTTCATGTGTTCCCTTATCTTGACAATTGGCTGGTGAAGAGCACCTCTGAGGATTGTGCTAAGGAGTCCATGCGAAAGACTATTCGGGTGCTGGAGCTACTAGGGTTTGTGATCAACTATCCCAAGTCCCATCTCCATCCTGTTCAACAATTGGAGTTCATAGGAGCCCTGTTCGATACGAAAAATGTCTGAGCTTACCTCTCTGAGGCGTTTGCGGACAATCTTCTTTCGCTAGCATCCAAGATTCAAACATCACAGTAGGTCAGAGCTCGGTAGATGTTGAGATTGTTTGGCCACATGGCTTCCAAATTATACGTTAACACCCATGGCATGTTTACACATGAGATCTGCTCAGTGGCTCCTGGCTTCTCAGTGGTATCAAGCCACAGGAAGTCTAGAAGATGTCATCCAAGTGTCCCCAGAATTTGTTCGCTCTCTTCAATTGTGGACAATTCGGTCCAATTTGATCTTGGGACTTCCATTTCAAATTTCTCAGCCGCAAAAGGTGCTGATGATGCATCTCTTCTAGGTTGGGGAGCTCATGTAGATGGGCTTCACACCCAGGGAGCTTGGTCCCTCCAGGAAACATATGTTCAGATCAAACTCCTGTAGCTCCGAGCGATCTGGAATGCTCTAAAGGCTTTCAGAGATGGTCTGTCCCATCAAATTATTCTCATTAAACAATCAGGTTGTCATGTATTACACCAACAGACAGGGGGGCACCGGATCTCGCCTTCTGTGTCAGGAAGCCGTCCAGATGTGGCATTGGGCTCGCCAAAATGGCATGTTTTTTCAAGCCACTTATCTGGCGGGCGTAAACAACTACCTGGCTGACAAACTGAGGAGGATAGTGCAACCTCACAAGTGGTATCTAAATTTTGGCATAGCCCGCAAGATCTTCCGAGCACGGGACACCTCCTCGGTGCATCTTTTCACCACTCAGATCAACCAGAAGGTCCCTTGGTTCTGCTTCAGGCTCACGACAGACTAGCATGAGATGCCTTCCTTCTTCATTGGGGGACAGGCCTTCTATAGTGGGAAAGACTTTGTTGAAACTCAAGCAAGACCGCGGAACCATGATTCTGATCACGCCCTATTGGCCGCGGCAGATATGGTTCCCTCCTCTTCTGGAACTATCCTTCGAAGAACCGTGGAGATTGGAGTGTTTTCTGACCCTCATCACATAGAATGAGGGAGTCACTTCTTCACTCCAACCTCCAGTCTCTGGCTATCAAGGCCTGGATGTTGAGAGCCTAGAATTTGTTTCCTTGGATCTTTCAGAGGGCGTCTCCCAGGTCTTGCTGGCTTCCAGGAAAGATTCCACAAAGAGGTGTTATTATTTTAAATGGAGGAGGTTTGCCGTCTGGTGTGACAGCAAGGCCATAGATCCCCTTTCTTGTCTTACACAGACCCTGCTTGAGTCCAACTCTCAAGACCAACTCTGTAAGGGTTCACCTTGTTGCAATTAGTGCTTATCAGCTTGTAGAAGGTAAGCTTATCTCTGAACAGCCTTTAGTTTTTTCTTCATGAGAGGTTTGCTTTTGTCAAAGCCCCCTATCAAACCTCCACCAGTGTCATGGGATCCCGATGTCATTCTCACCCAGCTGATGAAAGCTCCTTTTGAGCTACTGAATTCCTGCCATCTGAAGTACTTGACCTGGAAGGTCGTGTTCTTGGTGGCAGTTACTTCAGCTCGTAGGGTCAGTGAGGTTCAGGCCTTAGTAGTGGATGCACCTTATACTAAGTTTCATCACAACAGCGTAGTCCTCTACATACACCCTAAATTCCTGCCAAAAGTGACGTCGGAGTTCCATCTTAACCAGTCGATTGTCTTGCCAATGTTCTGTCCTCCACCTCATGCCCGTCCTGGCAAAAGCAACTTGCACACCTTGGACTGCAAGAGAGTGTTGGCCTTTTACATGAAGCGGACAAAGCCCCCCAGACAGTCTGCCCAGTTGTTTGTTTCTTTTGATCCCAACAGGATTGGGGTCGCAATCGGGGAAACACTCCATATCCAATTGGCTAGCAGATTGCATTTCCTTCACTTATGCCCAGGCTGGGCTGACTGGTGGGCCATATCATGGCTCAGAATATTAGAGCCATGGCTTCGTCGGTAGCCCACTTGAAGTCAGCCTTCATTGAAGAGATTTGCAAGGCTGCAACGTGGTCTTCAGTTCACACATTCATATCTCACTACTGCCTTGAGCAAGATACCCAACATGAAAGTCGGTTTGGGCAGTCAGTGTTACAGAATCTGTTTGTGGTCTAGAATCCAACTCCATCCTTGTCCCGTTTTGTTCTATTCCAGGCTGCACCTTCCTCTAGTTGTATATAGTTTCAGGTTAATCTGCTTTAAGTTCTTGCCATTACAAGGGCCAGTTGACCAATGTATGTGTTTTGGGTGAGCCTGGATGCTAGGGATTCCCCACTTGTGAGAATGGTAAGCCTGTTTGTCCTCGGAGAAAGCAAAGATACTTACCTGTAGCAGGTATTCTCCGAGGACAGCAGGCTTCATATTCTCACAATCCTGCCTACCTCCCCTTGGAGTTTCTTCATATTTTATTTAATATTTTACCTTTGTATTAAAATGAAAGGCAGCGCCGGTCTGTGGGCGGGAAGGCACTTTTGCATGCTTATTGGAGCACTCCTCGCTTTCCACAAAGCTCTCGTTATTTTTTCTTAGCATTTTACTGATCTGGGCTATGCTGGATACATCTACCCACTTGTGAGAATGTGACGCCTGCTGTCCACAGAGAATACCTGCTACAAGTAAGTATCTTTGCTTTTTCAACATTTGTGGCACATCCTTTCCAGCAGCTGCCCAGACTGCAGCAGCTCCTTCATCCTGTTTCTATGTCACCAGGCCAGTATCGAAACGTATACTGCACATCAGGAATTGCTAGAGAGGTGTTCAGACTGGGCAGAGATATCCTAGAAAGTGCTATGATTCAGCTTTTAATTTGAAGCTTTTGGTCTCTGTTTCACTCCCCTGTAGTAGTGCCCACGAGGGCTGAGTGCTGTAGGAGTTAAAAGAGGAGGAATTACTAGACAGAAAATTCCCATTCTTGGGTTATCATGAAAAAGGCCAAAAATTATATGTGAGCGTGAGTTTGCATGTCTATTTATATGCATTACTGCCCTGTGGCTTCTGCCTGAACCGGCTCTGTTGCCAAAATGGCAGCAGTCTCACAAGAATGCTGTTGAAAGTCATGGCAACCATTTTCCCACGGTGACCGCATGGGTAGGAGCGAGCGGAGATGACTCCTGCCCCAACTCACCAGTAGAGTACCAGGGCGGTAGAATAGACCCGGAGAGGGGGGTGCGCTTATGGGTGGGTCCGGGAGAGGGGCTTCATTTATTTGAGGGAGGGAAGATGTAGGAGCTCTTCGGGTGGGTGGCGGCAATGGAAGAGAGAGGACACTATGGAGGAGAGGGGAAAGGGAGGGAAGTTGAGGAATGCTGGAATAGAAAATCCTTGGTTTATATTAGTTCTCCCCCGTTTTTTAATTCATCCGTATACAATAATCAAAATATGGTCTACTGCAGTCTCTACCCCCAAATCAGCAGCCCATGTTTCCAGAAGTTTAGTATTACTCGGAGAGCGTGGCGCCTGATGCACGTTTGTTACAAAAATACATTCCTGAGCATCATCTTCAAAGAGGTCAAAAAATTTCCAGTTTAGACCAGACTGAAGGGCCACCAGATCTATTATTTTTTTATAATGAATTATCTGAGCACAGGCAAAGTGATCCCCTCTTCAATTAGAAGCTTGTCAAAAGTTCACCATCTTCTCTTTAAAAAAAAAAAAAAAAGTGTGTGCCAGCAATTGTAATCCATTACTTGCCTAGCGAGCAAAGACCTCATTGTCTAATCCCTGTGGAAAGGCCACATTCCTCCTAACGTGGGTCACTACAGTTAGGGTTTTGACCCTGTAGATCAGCTAATACTGGCCTTGTCTCCCATAGAAACTTCATTAAGAGATAACAGGCTATAGTTTTGAGGAGTTAACATATGAACAGCCATCCTGGGTCAGACCAGTGGTCCATCTAGCCCAGTATCCTGGTTCCAACAGTGGCTAATCCAGGTCACAAGAATCTGTCTGAAACCCAGTTAGTAGCAACATTCCATGCTACCAATCCCGGGGCAGGCATTGGCTTCTCCCATGTCCTTCTCAATAAGACTATGGACTTTTCCTTCAGGAACTTGTCCAAACATTTTTTTAAACCCAGATACGCTAACCGTTCACATCCTGTAGCAATGAGTTGCAGAGCTTAACTATTCTTAGAGTGAAAAAATATTTCCTCCTATTTGTTTTAAAAGTATTTCCATGTAATTTCATTGAGTGTCTCCTGGTCTTTGTACTTTTTGAAAGAGTGAAAATCTATTCACTTCAACCCATTCTACACCACTCAGGATTTTGTAGAACTCAATCATATCCCCACTCAGACATCTCTTTTCCAAGCTGAAGAGCCCTAACCTCTTTAACCTTTCCTCCATATGGGAGGAGTTCATCCCCTTTTATCACTTTGGTTGCTCTTTTTTTTTTTTTTTTTTTCTAATTCTGCTGTATCTGTGAGATACGGTGACCAGAATTGAATGCAATATTCAAGGTGAGGTCACACCATGGAGCGATACAGAGGTATTATAATAATCTTGGTGTTATTTTGCATCCCTTTCCTAATAATTCCTATAATCTTTATTGTGTACTTGTAAATAAATAATTCATGGAGTTATGAACCTTTTTTTTTTGTCAGTGGAATATATTCTGGTCTGTCCAAATCCAATCACAAGATTCTGTAGTAAATATGCCTGTTAATGTAACTTTAAGTTTGGCAATCCTAATACCCTCACCCCCCTTCCAGTTTCCATAAAGTCATTTAATTTTCAATTTAGGTTTCTCCCTCCCCCTCCAACACAATTATTTCTCTAGTCATGGTAATAAGTGGATTGGAATTTGTTGCAAAACATATAGCCATCTGGGAAAGTGTCATGTGGAACAAGCAGATCCTGCCACTCAAAGCAGGAGAAACCTCCAAGCTGCTGTTTAGTCACCAAAAGCAATCTGTTGCCCAGTAAGGGTGCTGGGGGGGGAGTGGACCTAAACTGAATACCTAGATATCTAAATGAATTCCTTGCCTATGTCTAAGGAAACTGTCCCTCCCAAATCGCCTGCAGTGTTACATCTGTTAGAGTCAAATTTAACTTAAAGCCTGAGAAATCACCATATTCATGGAAGCTGTCCATGACTGCAAGGAAGGGATGTTTGTGGATCTGCTAGATGAACAAAAGATCATCTTGCCAGGTCAGTGCTCTTAATTTCTGGGTTAGACTATACTTCCCTAATATGTGGATCCAAAGTGAGAACAAATAGAGGGGATAAGGGACAGCCCTGATGGATACATCTCTGAAAGTACCTCATCAACCCAAACATTGGCCCTTAGTTCATAGTAAAAGGTCTCAATAGTGTTTCTAAATAGACCATTTATACCATAAGTCTTTAGGACCCTGTTCAGAAACTCCCACTGAGCTTAATCAAAGGCCTTCTCTGTATCAAAACTTATGAGCAGAGAAGGCTCCCCCTATTTCTAGAGATCTTAGGAGTAGCCAAGAGGTTTTGGATCCTTTTTTAACTGCATAATGCTGTCAAGCAAAACCAGCCTGCAGCTCTGTTACAAGGGCCGACAACACTTGAGCAAGTCTGTTACCAAAACCTTGGCCAGCAATTTCGCTTCAAAACATAACAAAGGTATTGGTCTATAGGGCTCTGGGGCCATCAGATCTTTCACTGGCTTGGGTAGCATCATTGTGCTTTCCTCAGGGTGTCAGTGGGCTTAATCACTGGCTTTCAAGAACTTATAAAATTCAATACGAGCCCCATCAGTTCCCAGTATGTGGGTTGGATCATGAACTTCTCCCAGATTAAGCTTCACCCCTCCCAACACCTGGAGTATCTTGGGGGGGGGGGGGTATTTTTTGACACCAACTAGGGGAAGGTTTTTCTTCTAGAGCCCAAGATTCTGAAGCTTCAACATCAGATATGTCTACTGCTGCTGCAACGTGATCCACAGATTTGGGACTACATTCAGGTCCTTAGGTCAGTGGTGGCAACATGGGTGCAGACCCATATGGGGGCCTCTCCAAGTGTCTTTACTCAGCCGGTGATCTCCGGTTTTAAAGGACTACAGTCGACAACTCCAGCCAGACGCAGTATGTCATGATGGCTCCGAAAGTCCAACTACAGATGCTAGCCTGTCAGGTTGGGGGGCGCACTCATAATCTGGTAACTCGAGCATTTGGACCAGGGAGGAGGCCTCGTGGTCCATCAACTGGTTGGAGCTGAGAGCTATTCGTCTGGCCCTTCAGCGAATTGCACCTCACCTGTCCACGTAGGAAGGCAGTCGGTGTTCTCTGAAGATGCAACAGCTTCGCTTATGTGAACCATCAAGGGAGCTCCAGCAGTATGCCCTAGGCTCTTGAGTACCACATGCTGTTCAAGTGGGCAGAGAGGCATCTCAGCGGGCTCTCTGGCACAAATTGTGGGGGTGCAGAACATTCAGGCAGACTTTCTCAGCTGTCATCCTCTGGACCCAGAGGAATGGTCCCTCTCTGTAGTGGTGTTCCAACAGATTGTGGATCACTGGGGTCCTCCAGTTATGCAGTTGATGGCCACAAAAAGCAGCGCCAAAGTCCTATTCTTCATTTGTCGGAAGGTGTTAGGTTCCTAGGGATGTGGTGGTCCAGCCCTGGCCCACGTCGGGGCTGTTGTATGTTTTCCTTCCTTGGCATCTGAGGTGCATTGCCCTACATCTGGACTTGGTGGCTCTGGATTGGCTGAAGCATCTTTGACATGCAGACATGATTCATCTCTTGGTGAATTGCACTCTTCGGCTGCCAACTTCCGGGGATCTCCTGCATCATGACCTGCTAGTGATGGATGACCCCTTCCATCTTGGTCTTACGGCCTGGCTTTTGAGAGTGTGAGACTGAAATGCAGAGGGTATTCCAAGGCAGTTATCTCTAATCTTCTTTCCAGTAAGTATTCCACTTCTGCAGTGTATACTAGGGTTTGGAGAGCATTTGAGAGCCGATGCGTTTTTTTTTGTCCATTGCAACATACTACATTTTGCTTTGACGATTTTCATTGCATCATTACATCCTGTGAGAATCAGAGAAACCACAGATCCCAGAATGCATTGCAGGAGAGGGAAAAACCAGAGCAGAAAAACTACAGATCCCAGAATGCATTGCGGGAGAGGGAGACACAAGACCAGAACTACAGAACCCAGAATGCATTGCGGGAGGGGAGGAGGCAGGAGCATAGAGAACACAGATTCCAGACTGCCTGGAAGAATAAGAGGGGTCATGACAATCGAGAACCTGAGTTGCAGGAGAAGGAAAAAGATGGGGCTGATTGGGAAATGGAGTCAGCTGGGGAGGGTGTGGAATATATGAGTGGGGGTGTGGAGAATGGGAGGAGTTGGGGGAGACAAAAGAGGAAGTAGTAGGAGAGGAAAGGATGGAGGTGTTGGAGGGAGAGATGGAAGGAGGGGAGTAACTTCCGGATGAGCTGAAGTACAGGAGGAGGCAGTGAAGTCAGGAGGATCCGGTGGGTGGATGTCAAGAGATAAGTTGTTGACAGTTGTGGGTGGTGGATCATTTCTAGCCTGACTTGTTGAACTGTGTTTAAAGCTGGGCTGGCTGATGTGAATTTTGAGGCCTTGCTGATTTCTGAGGCCTTACTGAGGAACTGTGGGGAAAAGCCTAGCTAGCTGAACTGTGGGGAAAAGCCTGGCTAGCTGAACTGTGTGGATGCGAGAGCGAACAGCACTGACGAGTATGGAGTCAGAAGCAGACAGCACGTTCAAGTGTGGGAGCGAGAGCCAATAACTCGGGCGAGAGGAGCAGTTGACAATCTGTTATTGATGCTGTTACCTTTGATATCTTAGCCTTGCTTTATTATTATCACTGGCTGAGAGAACTTGACTCCTGAGGCAGGCGCTGTAGGCGCCAAAACGCAGGACTGTTGAGTCTGTTTTATTTGTATTGCTTCAATAAATGCACTGTTTGGATATACAGTTGGTCTGTTCCCTGCTTTTTCTTTTGCGGATGCAAATGCATCGGTAGGCATACTGTACACACTGTTTCTGAAAATGATCCTGGAGTCTAGTTTAGCTTCCAAACCTCCAAAAAATCAATTCTACTGATTTCTAAAATATAGCAACTAGGGCTGTATGTTAATCATGATTAGCATGTTAATTATTAATTGGGATTAAAACATTTAATTGTGTGCTGCCCACCTTCTGCCTCCCTTCCATATCTCCCTCACCGGTGCATGGTCCAGCATCCCTCTCAGCTCCCACATGACTCTCAGGTCCCCCCTCCCCTCAACTCAGTGTACCTTTTTGACTTGCAAAGAAGTCTTCGGCTTTGCAGCGGCAGCCATAATCGGGGGGGGGGGGGGGGGGAAGGGGAATAGGTAGGGAAGAGGAGGGAGAAGAGGGAGAGATGGGCTCAGAGGAGGCAGGGGAGAGAGATAATGGATCTAGGGTGGAGAAGGTAGAGGGAAGGAAGAAATAGAGAGGTATTGGACTTCGGGGGGAGGGGGGAGGCAGGGAAAAGAAATGATGGACCTGGTGATAGGAAAAAGGAAGGAAGATATTGAGCCTTTAACCAGTAGCAGGCTTTGGGAACCTGGGCCCCCCACTTTGGGCTTGGGCCCAGCCCCCTCCAAAGCTGCAGTACCTGTTCAGTGGCTAGTGAAGAAATCCACTACCTGAGTCACCCCCTTCCTCCTCATTACTGCCTCAGTAGCGAGGAAGTCAGCGGCATGCCTCCAGTCACCGACACTTGCACTCCCCAAGCATGCTGAGTTCGTGCATGAATCAACTTCAGGCTGCTAGAATTATTACTGATGGAGCTTAATAGCACAGTGGAGCCTGTTAGGCTTGAACGTGTGAATTGGATAAGTCCCCAGTGAGATGCTAGTCACCGACTGCGAGTGGTTATACATCGCATTCTGAATTAATATGTACAGAAACATGAGATACTCAACGTTTTCCCCCCTGTTGAATTGCTTGCAGTACCAGGATTGCCAGATACTGTGCTTCCAGGACAAATGCCACTGAATTCTCCCCCCTGAGGTAGTACGAGGAGGAAGGGGGTGACTAAAATGGCGGAGTTCTTTGTCTGGTGGGGGCTTCAGCTACCCCACTAGCCATTGAACCAATACTACAGCTTTGGAGGAGTCCAGAGTCCAAAGTGGGTTGCCCAGGTCTCCAATGCCCCTCCCCCCACTCCAGTGGCTGTGCCACTGATTATAGGCATAATATCTTCCTTTCTCCCGCTTCTAGGTCCAACTGACTCTCCATCCCTCCCCTCCCCCAAGTCAACACCTTTCTTTTTCTTCCTTCCCTCAACCCTCTCTACCCCAGGCCCATCATCTGACCCTATCTCCCCCCTCCCCCCCACCATCTCTCCCTCCCTTTTTAACTTCCCATCGTTCTCCCTCAATTCCTTTCCTCCCAATGTACTTTTGAAACAAACATGAGCTAGTTTTCGGCCCTACAGTGCCAGCAGCAGTCATACTCAAGAACTGCCTGCAGCCTGCACCAGGCCTTTTCCTCTGACATATCACCCTTCTAAAAACAGGAAGTTGTGTCAGAAGGGGAGGGGTGGACCAGAGGGAAAGGCCGGTGTAGGCCACAGGCAACCTTTGAGTATGGTTATGGCTGCTGCTGGCACTGTGGGGTCAAAGACTTGCTTGCACTTCAGAATATACACTGAGTTGTGGGGGAGACCTGACGGGGAGCAGCAGGCAGGTCCAGGAGGGGAGGGAGAAATGCTGGACCATGCACAATGGTGGTGGTGGAGGGGGGAGAAGGTATGGGATGGAGTCGCAAGGTGGGCAGCAAGCAATTATTAATTGTGATTAATAATGCGTTAATTGTGATTAGTGTGCAGTCCTAACATTTTTTACAATTTCTAATGCTTTTTTTTTATTAATACAACACTAATGTGAAGAAGGGACTGCAGATAAAGTGTGACAGACTAGCATTAATAGTACTGAGCTACCAAGTTGTAATTAGTAAATTATTCATCTGTTTCTTCTGCTGAATAGACATTTGGACCTTAGTGTTTTCCAACTCTCATAGTACATCAACTTTGGGTAATTGTCATGTTGATTGACATAAAGGTCTCAACTGCAGAGCAAGAGCTAAACCTGAAAATATTTCAAGGAACTACAGGTTAGTAAGTGCTACATATTAGTCTGTGTTGATGGTTTGTATGTATTAAACATTGTCTTAAAGGTCTTTCTTGCATTAGCAGCGGTAGCTCTTATGTGGGCCCATCTTTTGTGTTTTCTGTCTCTTGCTGATTGGAGACTGTATAGAAGAGAAAGCAATGATTAAGAGATTTTTGTTTTACCTTTAGCTCTAACCAGTCTCCAGGAAAGAAAAACCTCATAGAGGGGCCGGTGCTCAAAAGTCCTTGTTAAAAACTGTGTCCATTTAGATCCACAGGAGAAGTTACCTGCAGTGCTCTGATTCTGGCTACACCTTCCTCCTGCACCTCCTCTTGCAGCTTACTTGCCTTCCCTCAGGCTGCCCCCAGATGATTGCTTGGGAATCTCCTCCTTGCTGAAAGCCATCCCAGCTGTCAACATAGGGGTTTTCCCCAGCCGATTGGCTGTCTGGTTCTCTGCTTCCCCCTGCTGATATCATAGGGGCTTCCCTGTGATTGGCTGTCTGCCCCTGTGATGTCGGGGGGGGGGGGGGGGGGGAAGCACAAGCACACAGCCAGTTGGCTGGAAGAAATCCCCTGTGATGTCATCTAGTGGGGCTTTCAGCAAGAAGGAGATTCCCAAGCGAAATCATTGGGGGGGGGGGGGGGGCAGCCTGAGAGAAGACAAGCTGCAGGAGGAAGGTGGAGGCAGCATCAGAGTAATTTACTATTGAAAAAAATCTCTTCCTTGTTGAAAGCTCCCCCCCCCCCTTTGTTTCTCCACCCCTCTAAGCTGTTCTCTGCTCTCAGTCAAGTTTTGCTGTTGAAAAATGCAAGCAGATTGCTTCTCCCAGAAGTCACCCTCACACAGCAACAGCTCCCGGGCTCACGGAAAATTTTGCATGTTAAAGGTAGGCACTCCGTGCTGTGCATTGCTTGGAATGCTCATTTTAATACTAGTCAGCTTGTAGATCTACATTTACATAGGATTATCATTGCCCACTACTGCGATTGGCAAGATGGATGCAGAACCCCTTTGTGCGTTGGTTGCTAAATAACACGCATGCTAGACTGGATAGAACCAGTCAAAATCAGACATTCCTAGCACTGTAAGCTTTGTGCATCGGCCCCAGAGAGGCAGTCTATTGCAAATTTGGTGATACTTTTCCCTTTAGTTTCTTGATGTTTCTCCTGAGATCTTCAAGAGTTCATTTGTGTAACCCTATGAGTTCCATGAGTTTTAGTGGTCATGCTTCAATATATACACCTATCTTTTTTTTTTCTTTATAGTGTGTGCTGTATTTGTGGAGTTTAAAAATTAATCATCCAAAAACGCTCTTCCTACTCCGAGGAAACCATGAATGCAGACACCTCACAGAATATTTCACATTTAAGCAGGAATGTAAGTACAAGATTCTTTGCTTTGTAGTCTAATGTATACCTGAATCTAAAATAGCATGATATGCTGCTTGTTAGAACTGCAGAGGGTTACCAGAGTGTAGTGTGTGGGGTTATGATATGATGCACATATACTTGTGTGACTTATGAAGCTGCACTCATTTGTCCATAATCCTTCAGGGAGACTCCCCCACAATAAAGGGTCCTGAAGCAAGCTCTTTGAAATACAGTTTTTTAAAAGCCTTCCTATAGGTTACATCTTCCTTGAATACAGTTCATGTGCTGCCTGAAAGCTGGGCTTACTACTTAGATGACTACTAATGAACTTCATAAACCAGTGGAACTTTAAAACAGCACAAGACGCCACATCTCACACAAAGGAACATCTATTAGACATACTAGCACACAGACTTTCAACAAACAGCCACAAATTAGAAAACCATAAATGGGAAGAGGTACCATAGTCAAGCCACAGCAATCTCACCTTCACACTGGAAATGGAAAGAATGGAATGGAAAGAAAACGGCAAAAAGAAGAGAACCAAGGACACCACACACATTCACAGCCAGAGGGAAAATAGACAACCACACCTTCTGGACAACAGTGTTGAATGAACAGAACAACGTATCACCCGAAGAATTAACTTCATGAAAGAATGGGACAAAGGTAGCGAAAACACACTAAACAAATTAGCACCACTCAAAACAAAAACAAGGAATAATAAACAACCATGCCCCTGGTTTAATGGCAAACTACTACACATGAAAAAAATATGCAGGAAGTGTGAAAGAACATGAGCAAAAAACAAAACAGACATAAACAAAACCATATGAAGAAAAGTTATAAGGAAAATAAAAAGATTACAGAAGATTACAAAGAAAACTTGGTATTAACCTGATTATCCCCAGCTATTATTTATCTGAATCATTATTCCACATTGATCGTCTGGTTGGCTTCTTCAAACCCAAAACAGTGTATAGTCAATTTCTCCAAGGACAAGCAGGCTGCTTGTTCTCACTGATGGGTTGAGGTCCGACAGCAGCCCCAGGTCCGGAAATCTTCCTAGCAACAAAGCTTGCTAGAGCCCTCGTGCACACGAGTGCACGCACCGCGCATGCGCGACCATGCCCCTCAGTCTCTTTTTTTTCCGTGGTCAGGGCGGCTGTTTTACGGTCGCTCTTTGCCTAAGGAGAGAGCCCTTGCGATTTACAGTCTTTTTTTTTTTTTTCTTGTTCTCTCGTTTTTTCAAGAGTCCGTTCACTTGTTCTAAAAAAAAAAAAAGTTTGTCGGAAGTTTCTTTTTTTGTTTCGTTTCATGTGCGGCCCTGTTGGTCGCCCGTATGGGGTTTTGTTTTTCCCATTTTTTGGTGCCATCGTGTCTTTTGATTTCACCGCTGGGATTTTCCGTCAAGAAGTGCACTCGGTGCAGCCGGGCAATCTCAGTCACTGATCCACACGCTTGGTGTATTCAGTGTATTGGGGCAAGTCATCGCCCCGACGCTTGTACTTTGTATCGTGGCCTTAAAAAGCGGACACAAGCGTCGAGATTAGCTCAGTCGGAGCGCCTCTTTCATGCTTCGCCCGGTTCTTCGGCGTCGACATTGGCAGCGGTACCGAGATCGGTGGCGGCTGTGTCGATGTCGGCACTGGAGAGTGCATCGACGTCCAGAGCACAGGTAATGGCTGTCCAGAGATCATCTCACGCTGGCAGCAGTGGGCCATCAAGTGAGTCTCCACCTGCCTCGAGGGCTCCTGCGGTGCAGGCCCATCGGGACCGGCCATCTTCGGACCCGACCCCGAGAAGACGTTTGAATTCAACGTCTTCCTCGTCGGTACCGGGGAGGTACCGAGACCGTGCTTTGAGCGAAGGCAAAGAAGCACTGTCATCGGTCGCCCTCCCGTCACGGTACCGAGAGCTCTGGGACGCCGAAGGATTCGGCACCCGTGAAACGTCGACGCCGGGAGGACCGCTCACCCTCCATACAGGTGTCGATGCGTACTTCTCCGGACAGCCCAGTACCGCCTCCGCCTCCTCACCAGATTTGGGCTTCGACTCCTGCACCGACTCCCCAGCTTTTCTCGTCTGCTCCAGTACCGGGGGTGCTTGCGCCTACGGTACTGTCGACAGATGCGACGGCTGGCTCCCCCGTCTGTGGTGAGGCCCTCGGCGTCGGTACTGCTTGTGGTGTCGGCGTCGGCTGCCACCCAAGTGGATTCCCCGTCAACGTCGGTGGAGGGAGCTTCATTGCCGTCGGCACGGGAGTCCACTTCTCAACACTGTCATCGAGGGCATCGCTCCTCGGCGTCGAGACGGGCCCGGCTTCAGACAGCGGTCAGAGAGATTGTGTCTGATACCGAGGGAGAGGCCTCGTGGGAGGCAGAGGAAGACCCAAGATATTTCTCGGATGAGGGGTCTTGTGGTCTTCCTTCTGATCCTACTCCTTCGCCAGAGAGAAAGCTTTCTCCCCCCGAGAGTTTGAATTTCTCGTCTTTTGTCCGGGAAATGTCTACGGCCATTCCCTTCCCAGTGGTCACTGAGGATGAGCCCAGGGCTGAGATGTTCAAGGTCCTGGACTATCCTTCACCACCTAAGGAGTCATCCACTGTTCCCCTACATAATGTCCTTAAGCAGACATTGATGGCGAACTGAATGAAACCATTAACTAATCCCACCATCCCTAAAAAAGCTGAGTCCCAATATCGGATTCATGGGGACCCGGAGTTGATGAAGACACAGTTGCCTCATGACTCTGCGGTTGTGGATTTTGCTCTCAAGAGGGCCAAGAGTTCTAGGGATTATGCCTCGGTGCCCCCGGGGCGGGAGTCTAGAACTCTGGACTCTTTTGGGAGGAAGGCTTATCATTCTGCTATGCTCATGGCCAAGATCCAGTCCTACCAGCTCTACACGCGCATCCATAAGCAGAATAATGTGAAGCAACTGGCGGACTTGGTCGATCAGCTCCCTTCGGAGCAGGCCAAGCCTTTTCAGGAGGTGGTCAGGCAGCTGAAGGCATGTCATAAATTCCTGACCAGGGGTGCTTATGACACTTTTGATATTGAGTCTAGGGCCGCTGCTCAAGGTATAGTGATGCGCAGACTGTCATGGCTGCATGCCTCTGACCTGGAGAATCAAGTCCAGCAGCAGATTGTGGACCCTCCTTGCCAGGGGGATAATATTTTTGGCGAGAAGGTCGAGCAGGTGGTAGAACAGCTCCATCAGCGGGAAACAGCACTCGACAAACTCTCCCACCGGACGCCTTCAGCATCTACCTCTTCAGGTAGACGTTTTTACGGGGGTCGGAAGAATGCTCCCTACACTTACAATAAGTGCAGGTACAATCCTCCTTCCCGCCAGCCTGCTCAGGCTAAGCCCCAGCGCGCTCGTTCATGTCAACAGTGTGTGCCTCAACAGGCCCCTGCAGCTCCCCAGCAAAAGCAAGGGACGGGCTTTTGACTGGCTCCAGGGGAGCATAGCCAACATAAAAGTGTCTGTGCCGGATGATCTACCGGTCGGAGGGAGGTTAAAATTTTTTCACCAGCGGTGGCCTCTTGTAACCTCCGATCAGTGAGTTCTCCAAATAGTCTGGCTAGGATACTCCCTCAATTTGATGTCCAAACCTCCAAATTGTCCACCGGGAGCTCAGTCCTTCAGCTTCCAGTACAGGCAGGTACTTGCAGAGGAACTCTCCGCCCTTCTCAGCGCCAATGCGGTCGAGCCCGTTCCACCGGGGCAAGAAGGGCTGGGATTCTATTCCAGGTACTTCCTTGTGCAAAAGAAAACAGGGGGGATGTGTCCCATCCTAGACCTAAGGGCCCTGAACAAATATCTGATTCGAGAAAAGTTCAGGATGCTTTCTCTGGGCACCCTTCTTCCCATGATTCAGGAAAACAATTGGCTATGCTCTCTGGACTTGAAGGATGCTTATACACACATCCCGATACTGCCAGCTCACAGGCAGTATCTTCGATTCCTTCTGGGGACACAGCACTTTCAGTATTGTGTACTGCCCTTTGGGCTTGCCTCCACGCCCCGGGTGTTCACCAAATGCCTGGCAGTAGTGGCAGCGTCTCTACGCAAGCTGGGAGTGCATATCTTCCCTTATCTCGACGATTGGCTGGTGAAGAGCACTTCCGAGGCAGGAGCTCAGCAGTCCATGCAGATGACTAGGAGTGGCCTAGTGGTTAGGGTGGTGGACTTTGGTCCTGGGGAACTGAGGAACTGAGTTCGATTCCCGGCACAGGCAGCTCCTTGTGACTCTGGGCAAGTCACTTAACCCTCCATTGCCTGCCGCATTGAGCCTGCCATGAGTGGGAAAGCGCGGGGTACAAATGTAATAAAAATAAAAAATAAATATTTAACTCCTGGAGCTACTCAGGTTTGTTATAAATTACCCAAACTCCATCTTCTTCCAGTTCAACAACTAGAATTCATAGGAGCTCTGCTGGACTCATACGGCTCAGGCCTACCTCCCCGAAGCAAGGGCAGACACAGTCTTCTGTCCCTCGTTTCTTGGGTCAGAGTGTCTCAGCAGATCACAGCTCGGCAGATGTTGAGATTGCTGGGCGGCCTTCACAGTTCATGTGACTCCCATGGCCCGCCTTCACATGAGATCAGCTCAGTGGACCCTAGCTTCCCAGTGGTACATAAGTAATGCCATACTGGGAAAGACCAAGGGTCCATTGAGCCCAGCATCCTGTCCACGACAGCGGCAATCCAGGCCAAGGGCACCTGGCAAGCTTCCCAAATGTACAAACATTCTATACATGTTATTCCTGGAATTGTGGATTTTTCCCCAAGTCCATTTAGTAGCGGTTTATGGACTTGTCCTTTAGGAAACCGTCCAACCCCTTTTTAAACTCTGCTAAGCTAACCGCCTTCACCACTTTCTCCGGCAACGAATTCCAGAGTTTAATTATACGTTGGGTGAAGAAAAATTTTCTCCGATTTGTTTTAAATTTACTACACTGTAGTTTCATCGCATGCCCCCTAGTCCTAGTATTTTTGGAAAGCGTGAACAGACGCTTCACATCCACCTGTTCCACTCATTATTTTATATACCTCTATCATGTCTCCCCTCAGCCGTCTCTTCTCCAAGCTGAATAGCCCTAGCCTCCTTAATCTTTCTTCATAGGGAAGTCGTCCCATCCCCGCTATCATTTTAGTCGCCCTTCGCTGCACCTTTTCCAATTCTACTATATCTTTCTTGAGATGCGGCGTCCAGAATTGAACACAATACTCAAGGTGGGGTCGCACCATGGAGCGATACAACGGCATTATAACATCTTCACACCTGTTTTCCATACCTTTCCTAATAATACCCAACATTCTATTCACTTTCCTAGCCGCAGCAGCACACTGAGCAGAAGGTTTCAGTGTATTATCGATGCCGACACCCAGATCCCTTTCTTGGTCCGTAACTCCTAACGTGGAACTTTGCATGACGAAGCTATAATTCGGGTTCTTTTTTCCCACATGCATCACCTTGCACTAAACATTAAACGTCATCTGCCATTTAGCCGCCCAGCCTCCCAGTCTCGTAAGGTCCTCTTGTAATTTTTCACAATCCTGTCGCGATTTAACAACTTTGAATAACTTTGTGTCGTCAGCAAATTTAATTACCTCGCTAGTTACTCCCATCTCTAAATCATCTCTCTATATAAAAGGCACCACCAACGTTCTATGAAGCCTCCAGCTGGAAGTGTGAAGGGGGAGAGATATCCGGTTTCCCCATGAGTGTCTGCCCCGCCCTCGCTCTCTCTGTACCACAAACAGTGAAGGAAAACACAGCAAAGCATGAAATCAAATCGCTCTCTCTGTAACAGTGAAGGACTCAGAGGGGGGAGGGGAGAGAGGGCAGAGGGCAGGGACAGAGATATCCGGTTTCCCCATGAGTGTCTGCCCCGCCCTCGCTCTCTCTGTACCACAAACAGTGAAGGAAAACACAGAAAAGCACGAAATCAAATTGCTCTCTCTGTAACAGTGAAGGACTCGGGAGGGGGGGAGGGGAGAGAGGGCAGAAGCCCTCACTATCTCTGTAATACAAACACAGCAGGAAACTTAACACTGAAGGACTCGACTCCTAGGGGGGTGGGGACAGAGAGCAGAGGGGAAGGGAGAGAGGGCAGAGGGCAGGGACACACACACTCCCACATGCACACAGAATAAAACCTTGCTAGCCCCCGTTTCATTTGCATCAGAAACGGGGCTTTTTTACTAGTTTATAAATATATTAAAAAGCAGCGGTCCTAGCACAGACCCCTGAGGAACCCCACTAACTACCCTTCTCCATTGTGAATACTGCCCATTTAACCCCACTCTCTGTTTCCTATCCTTCAACCAGTTTTTAATCCACAATAGGACATTTCCTCCTATCCCATGATCCTCCAATTTCCTCTGTAGCCTTTCATGAGGTACCTTATCAAACGCCTTTTGAAAATCCAGATACACAGTATCAACCGTTCCCCTTTGTCCACATGTTTGTTTACTCCTTCAAAGAATTGAAGTAAATTGGTCAGGCAAGATTTCCCCACACAAAAGCCGTGCTGACTTGGTCTCAGTAATCCATGTCCTCGGATGTGCTCTGTAATTTTGTTTTTAATAATAGCCTCTACCATTTTCTCCGGCACTGACGTCATACTCACCGGTCTATAATTTCCCGGATCTCCCCTGGAGCCTTTTTTAAAAATCGGCGTTACATTGGCCACCCTCCAATCTTCCGGTACCACGCTCGATTTTAAGGATAAGTTGCATATCACTAGCAGTAGCTCCGCAAGCTCATTTTTCAGTTCTATCAGTATTCTAGGATGAATACCATCCGGTCCAGGAGATTTGCTACTCTTCAGTTTGCTGAACTGCCCCATTACGTCCTCCAGGTTTACCGTGAAGTCAGTAAGTTTCTCCGACTCGTCCGCTTGAAATACCATTTCCGACACAGGTATCCCACCCAAATCTTCCTCGGTGAAGACCAAAACAAAGAATTCATTCAGTCTTTCCGCTACGTCTTTGTCTTCCTTGATCGCCCCTTTTACCCCTCGGTCATCCAGCCCCCCATCCAATTCTTTTGCTGGCTTCCTGCTTTTAATATACCGAAAAAAAATTTTACTATGTTTTTTTGCCTCTAATGCTATCTTGGTGTCAAGCTGCGGGGGATCTAGAGGTTATCCAGCTGTCCACAGTGTTTCTCAATTCCCTCTATTGGTGGACAATTTGATCCAATTTGACCGTGGGACGTTCCTTTCAAATTCCTCAGCCACAAAAGGTGCTGACGACGGATGCGTCTCTTCTGGGGTGGGGAGCTCATGTCGATGGGCTCCACACTCAAGGAGTTTGGTCCCTCCAGGAAACTGGTCTTCAGATCAACCTCCTGGAGTTGAGAGCGGTCTGGAATGCGCTAAAGGCTTTCAGAGATCGGCTGTCCAATCAAATTATTCAAATTCAGACAGACAATCAGGTTGCCATGTACTACATCAACAAGCAGGGGGGCACTGGATCTCGCCCCCTGTTTCGGGAGGCCGTCCAGATGTGGCTATGGGCTCACGCTCACATCATGCTTCTCCAAGCCACGTATCTGGCAGGCGTAAACAACAGTCTGGCCGACAGGTTGAGCAGGATAATGCAACCTCACGAGTGGTCGCTCAGCTTGGGCGTGGTACGCAAGATCTTCCGAGCGTGGGGCACCCCCTCGGTGGATCTTTTTGCAACTCAGACCAATCACAAGGTCCCTCAGTTCTGTTCCAGACTTCAATCCCACGGCAGGCTAGCGTCGGATGCCTTTCTCCTACATTGGGGCAAGGGCCTCCTGTATGCATATCCTCCCATACATTTGGTGGGGAAGACTTTGCTGAAACTCAAGCAGGATCATGGAACCATGATTCTGATCGCTCCCTTCTGGCCGCGTCAGATTTGGTTCCCGCTTCTTCTGGAGTTGTCCTCCGAAGAGCCGTGGAGATTGGAGTGTTTTCCAACCCTCATTACTCAGAACGAGGGGGCGCTTTTGCATCCCAACCTCCGGTCCCTGGCTCTTACGGCCTGGATGTTGAGAGCGTAGACTTTGCCTCCTTGGTTCTGTCGGAGGGTGTCTCCCGAGTCTTGCTTGCTTCCAGAAAAGATTCCACTAAAAAGAGTTACTCTTTTAAATGGAGGAGGTTTGCCATCTGATGTGACAGCAAGGCCCTAGACCCTCGCTCTTGTCCTACACAGACCCTGCTTGAATACCTTCTGCACTTGTCTGAGTCTGGTCTTAAGACTAACTCCATAAGAGTTCATCTTAGTGCAATTAGTGCTTATCATTATCGTGTAGAAGGTCAGCCTATCTCTGGACAGCCTTTAGTTGTTCGCTTCATGAGAGGTTTGCTTTTGTCAAAGCTCCCTATCAAACCTCCAACAGTGTCATGGGATCTCAGTGTCTTTCTCACGCAGCTGATGAAACCTCCTTTTGAGCCACTGAATTCCTGCTATCTGACGTACTTGACCTGGAAGGTCATTTTCTTGGTGGCTGTTACTTCAGCTCGTAGAGTCAGTGAGCTCCAAGCCTTGGTAGCCCATGCTCCATATACTAAATTTCATCATAACAGAGTAGTCCTCCGTACTCACCCTAAGGTTTTGCCGAAGATGGTGTCAGAGTTCCATCTTGCCAACATTTTTTCCCTGTCCTCATACCCGCCCTGCTGAACATCAGTTGCACACATTGGACTGCAAAAGAGCATTGACCTTCTATCTGGAGCAGAAAAGCCCATTCAGACAGTCCGCCCAAATGTTTATTTCTTTTGATCCCAACAGAAGGGGAGTGGCTGTCGGGAAACGCACCATTTCAAATTGGCTAGCAGATTGCATATCCTTCACTTATGCCCATGCTGGGCTAACTCTTGAGGGTCATGTCACGGTTCATAGTGTTCGAGCCATGGCGGCGTCAGTGGCCCACTTGAAGTCAGCCACTATTGAAGAGAATTGCAAGGCTGCGACGTGGTCATCTGTCCGCACATTCACATCTCATTACTGCCTTCAGCAGGATACCTGACGCGATAGTCGGTTTGGGCAGTCTGTGCTGCAGAATCTGTTTGGGGTCTAGAATCCAACTCCACCCCCATAGGCCCATTTTTGTTCTGTTCCAGGCTGCACTCTGAATTAGTTCTTTATTTTTCAGGTCAATCTATGTTGTGTCCTCGCCGTTGCGAGGCCCAATTGACCCTGTTTGTTGTTTTGAGTGAGCCTGGGGGCTAGGGATACCCCATCAGTGAGAACAAGCAGCCTGCTTGTCCTCGGAGAATACCTGTAGCAGGTATTCTCCGAGGACAGCAGGCTGATTGTTCTCACCAACCCGCCCACCTCCCCTTTGGAGTTGTCTCTTCCCTTGTCTTGCTTTGTAGGTTGACTGAGGGGCACGTTCGCGCAGCGGGCGGGAAGATGGTCGTGCATGCACGGTGCGTGCACTCGTGTGCACGAGGGCTCTAGCAAGCTTTGTTGCTAGGAAGATTTCCAGACCTGGGGCTGCCGTCGGATGTCAACCCATCAGTGAGAACAATCAGCCTGCTGTCCTAGAAGAATACCTGCTACAGGTATGTATCTTTTCGTTTGATGTAATTTGCCAGATCTCTGCTATAGTATTTATCTTATAGTTACTATAAGCTCTACTCTACTTTCTACTGCTAGATAACGGATCTTAGCGAGTCACAGCTCTTATCTGTAATATATATTTTAAGACAATTTACATTACTGTAGAGAGCATGATTTGTGCTAGCCAATTCTCTACCACCTGCTAGATTCTTACCTCCACAATCTGACACCTCATTCAATAGAAACAGCAGCAGAAAGAGAGACCAAGAGGAATCTTGAGACCGGAACAAACACAAAAAAAGTGCCAGAGAGACAAAAAGTGGAACATTCACACTCGAATACCTACCAAGTCATCATCAACCCCAAATAGTGGAGGAGTGGCCTAGTGGTTAGAGAGGAGGGCTTTTATCCTAGGGAACTGGGTTCGATTCCCACTGCAGGCACAGGCAGCTCCTTGTGACTCTGGGCAAGTCACTTAACCCTCCATTGCCCCAGGTACAAATAAGTACCTGTATATAATATGTAAGCCGCATTGAGCCTGCTATGAGTGGGAAAGCGCGGGGTACAAATGTAATAAAAAAAAAATACAAACAGATTTACTTCTCTACACCACCCCACTCTCCAAATCAAGGAAATGGGCTACACACTATTGCTGGCCTACTACCTGATAATAACCTGATCTACCATCAGGCGGATGCCTTCAACAGTGGTCAAAACATACCAATTCTGATAAGACAAAGAGCCCTCATGAAAACAACCACAACAGGCCTCCATGCTAACACCAGACATAGAACCACCACCAACAACTGAAAAGGCCATTAGACAATGGTAATAATGGGGTAAAACATCAGTTTAATCCAATTAGACTGCGTGAGACAGCATACCGGCTCTACATTCCCAATACCCATTGGATTTATCAACACAAGACCCATAGTAAACAAGACAGAAGCCATCAGAGACTGACTAGAGGAGGAAGAACTGGACCTACTTTTCATAACCGAAACATGGCTAAGATCCCTCAACAATCTGGTGATCAGGGATATATGCCCACCAGGATACAAAATCACACACAAAACCTGGGCCATCAAGGGAGGGGACAGTATTGCCATTATATACAAATCCTTTTTAACCTCAAACTCACATCAGATCTCATAACCCCTTATCTGGAAATTATGACTTGCAAACTCAACAACCATACACTCCAAAGAAATATCTGCTTTACACTATTCTACCGCCCACCTGGAAAGTGGATAAATGCACAGGATTATTTAATGGAGTTTATCTCAAACACCTGCACTCAGAACGACAGCTTGGTTATACTAGGTGACAACAACTTACACTTGGGACTGCCAGAATGATAGGTACACCCAAGACCTACTGGACTACCTGGACATGTGGAACTTCCAACATACAACAACCAACATCACCCACAACAAGGGTCACCAGCTAGACATAGTAGCCTACAGACCAGTGGCTTAGGAAGAGGGGGGGGGGGCGGGAGGGGGGCGGTCCGCCCCGGGTGCACGCCGCTGGGGGATGTCGGCTCCACGCTGGTGCACAGCCCTCTCTGCCCCGGAACAGGTTACTTCCTGTTCCGGGACAGAGAGAGCAGTGAACCAGCGCGGAGCCGACACACCCCAGCAATGTGCAGTCGGGGCGGATCGGCCCTCCCGCCCGTCCCTCGCCGCAGGTATGCGCTTCGGGGGGGGGAGGGATGCGCTCCAGCGGGAGGAGGGTGCGCCGCGCAGCGGCGACCCGCCCCAGGTGTCAGCTCCCCTCGCTACGGCTCTGCTACAGACTCATGTCACGAGATGAAAATTGGATGCTCTATGGTCACCTACCCCATGATCAGACCATTATAGGCTAATATTCATCCTGGAATGGCCAGAATGGGATAAAAAGAGAGCCCAAAATGCCCAAACAAACCCTGAGATAACATGAGGAAAAATTGATGCAGATCAATTCTGGCACATCATAAACCAAAGCCAGGTGCTATACCAACATTACACAACTACCTTACATAGTAACATAGTAAATGGTGGCAGATAAAGACCTGTATGGTTCATCCAGTCTGCCCAACAAAATAAACTTATTTTACATGGTATGTGATACTTTATATGTATATCTGAATTTGATTTGTCCTTGCCTTTCTCAGGGGACAGACCGTAGAAGTCTGCCCAGTACTGTTCTTGTACTAAGTTCTGAAGCTAACATCGAAGCCCTTCATGAACCAGTGGGACAAAGAGAGTCGTACAACATTGGACAAAATAGCACTGGAGACATTAAAAAATCACCACAGAGAACAGTCCAACCCTGGTTCAACCAAGAATTATCACAGCTGAAAAAAACTTGCAAATGACTAAAGAGGAAATGGATCTGTCACAAATCCAACAAAAGTAGAGCACAGTGGTGCAAAATGATCCAAAAACACAAATCTGAAATCAAGAAAGCCAATGCTAAGTATTATGAAGACAATGTAGGGGTTAATCCTTTAGTGTCCAATGTTCCCATCAATCTGTTCCCATATGGCTTATTTCGGGAATATTGGACACTAAAGTGTAAATCAACTAAAGTTTAAAAAGCTGTTCAGCCTGGTAAATTGTCTGCTGAACACATAGGATCTGACAGTGGACAACAGACAACATCCATCGGTCCAAGAGCTGGCCAGCTACTCTAAGCAGAAAATCTCCAACATCAAAAGCGTTCTCCCCCGCCCCCTCGAACAACATAACAGAATACCTAGACATGATGAGCAAAACAGAAGGCCTCATACTAGCAGATAGAACATGGACAACTTTCAAATCTTCCTCCACCAATGCAGTCAGAAACTCTTGTGAATAAATACGCCACATCACTTGATACCTGTCTGAATTTCCTGCTAAAAAATGCCCCATATACATACTGCCTAACGAAACACATCACTTCCAGGGAGACTGAATTTTTTCCAGCAAAGGTGGCCCCTTATAACCACTGACTGGTGGATTCTTCAAATAGACTGTCTTGGTTACGCACTTCATTGACGATTGAAACCAAATTGCCCACCAAGAGCATCTTTCATCAGCTCTCAGCACAAGCAAGTACTTGGAGAGGAAATCTTTGTCTTTTTATAGGCCAATATAGTTGAACCCATGCCTCGGGATCCCATCCCAAAGGGCCCTGAACAGATTTCTGGTCAAAGAAATGTTCTGGATGGTTTCCCTAGGTACCCTCCTGTCCATGATTCAGGCAAAAGATCGTCTATGCTCTCCAGACTTGAAGGATGACTATACCTACATTTCAGTACTTCCCAGCCACAGGAAATATCTCTGATTCCAAGTAAAGAAACACCATTACCAGTATTGTGTTCTGCCTTTTGGTCTCTCGTTGGCTCCCAGAAGTGTCTAGCAGTAGTTGCGGCATTGCTACGCAGACTGAGGGTTTGCATGTTTCCCTATCGGGACCAGTGGCGTAGCCAGACCTGAGATTTTGGGTGGGCCCAGAGCTAATATGGGTGGGCATGCACTGTCTATATGAGTAGTGTCTCTTGGGATCCTACAAAATAATGCCTTAGAATTCACTTGATGATGGTTTTCTAAGTAGTCTGCCCAACAGCTGCCCTGCATCAGTATAACCACATACATACTTAATGGAAAAATTGATATTTTTAAATATAATTACATTATCCCACAATCTCTCCACTGCAAAATGCTATACACAAACTTGTGCAAAAACACACTCATACCCTTACTAAACCATAACAGCACTAATTCCAAGGACAGGATGAGCTACAACCTTATGCTTGAAAAGGCAGAACTGTAATTACACTAGGCTCTAAAACACCAATACACTACCTCGTGAAAAAAAAAAGCAAAACAAAAAGGGCTGCAAATACTACATGCTAGAGAATACTGTACCTTGATTACACATGAAAAACACATGACACAACAGACATGACACAATGAACTAGAAATCAAAAAATATGAAGGCAAAATACTGAACTGGAAAGTTAACTCAAGAAGTCAGACTCAGCATGCAGCAATACCAGAAAAATTTAAACTTACATGCAAAATATCACAGATGCACATTTACAAAAGATGACATATTCAAATTAATAAATTCTGAATAAAATACTTTTTTTCTACCTTTGTTGTCTGATCTATTCGCTTTGGTCCCAGTGTCTTCTGTTTTATGCAGTCTTCTTTCCATTTGATATTTTTTCTCTCACCATGTCCACCATCCTCCTGTGTCCTTATGTGTCCTGTCTACCATCTGTAGCCCTGTCCCTATCCTTCCTCGATTTTCAGTATCTGCCCTCAACGTGTTCCAAACCAGCCCTTAAACTCAGCAGCTTCCCCTCCATCCATGTCCAGCATTTCTCCTCACTCCCCTCCATCCATGTGCATCTACTTCCTGTCTTCCCTCCCCTCCATCCGTGCGCATCTACTTCCTCTGTCTTCCCTTCCCTCCATCCATGTCCAGCATTTCTCCTCTCTCCCTTCCCCTCCATCCATGTGCATCTCCTTCCTTTATCTTTCCATCCTTGTCCAATATTTTTCCTCTCTTTCCTGCCCTCCACTCCATCCATGTCCAGCATTTCTGCTCTCGTCCCTCCCCTCCATCCATGCGCATCTCCTCCCTGACTTTTCTCCCCTCCCTCCATCCATCTGTCCAGCAACTCTCCATTCTCCCCTGCCATCTCCTCCATCCACCCATATCCAGCAAATGTCCTCTGGCCTCTGCATGTTCAGCAATTCTCCTTTCTCCACTGCCCTCCCATCCATCCATACCCAGCAAATTTCCTCTCTCCCCTTTCCCCTCCATCCATCCATGTCCAGCAATTCTCCTCCTTCCCCTGCCCTCCGCTCCGTCCAGCAACTCTCCATTCTCCCCTGCCCCTCCTCCATCCATCTCTAGCAAATTTCCTCTCTCCCCTATCCCCTCCATCAATCCCTGTTGTCCAGCAATTCTCCTCCTTCCCCTGACCTCTGCTCCGTCCAGCAACTCTCCATTCTCCCCTGGCTTCTCCTCCATCCATCTCCAGCAAATTTCCTCTCTCCCCTATCCCCTCCATCAATCCCTGTTGTCCAGCAATTCTCCTCCTTCCCCTGACCTCTGCTCCGTCCAGCAACTCTCCATTCTCCCCTGCCCCTCCTCCATCCATCTCCAGCAAATTTCCTCTCTCCCCTTTCCCCTCCATCCATCCCCAGCAAATTTCCTCTCTCCCCTTTCCCCTCCATCCATCCCCAGCAATTCTCCTCTCTCCCCTTTCCCCTCCATGCATCCCCAGCAATTCTCCTCCTTCCCCTGCCCTCCGCTCCGTCCAGCAACTCTCCATTCTCCCCTGCCCTCTCCTCCATCCATCCATCTCCAGCAAATTTCCTCTCTCCCCTATCCCCTCCATCAATCCCTGTTGTCCAGCAACTCTCCTCTCTCCCCTGCCCATCCTGTTTCTGCCCATCCCCTTCCCCCTTCTGTCCAGTGTCTCCCCCCCCCCCCCCCTTCGCAGCATCTCCCAGCTACCTGTAAGGACAACGTGGATGAAGCAGCTCACAGGTTTGCTTGCTGTTTGCACTCCCAAAGTTGCAGCGACGAACGAGCGGGCAGACAGCGGTAGGAAAAGCAACAAGGAGGTAGGTTCGACCCTGTCCTTCGCTTCCCTGCCCTCTCAGCGTTCCGCCTGCCCGAAAGGAAATGACGTCAGAGGAAGGCGGGACGCAGAGGGCAAGCAGGAAAGCGAGTGACGGAGCAGTCGACCTGCCTCCTTGTTGCTTTTACTACCGAAGCGCTGCCCGCCCATTCATCGCTGCGACTTCGAGTAAAAAAGTCGCCGTTCCAGTCGTCGTCATTTGGGTGGGCCTGAGCCGAGATTGGGTGGGCCTGGGCCCATCCAGGCCCACCCGTAGCTACGCCCCTGATCGGGACAATTGACTGATCAAGAGCACATCACAGGAGAGTCAATGTGGAGAACTATTTGGGTGTCGGAGCTTCTAAGGTTTGTCATCAACTACCCCAAGTCCCACCTTCTCCCAGCTCAACGAGTGGACTATCTTTATCTAAAACTTGATATACCGCCCTCCTTTTCAGATCTAGTTGGTTTACAAACAGATTCAATTATTCAGTTAAAACTTAAAATAACAAAATAACTGTATTAGACTACCACATTTACACCAAAAGATCATTCATTCTGACACATTCAATCATTCCTACTACTAACATAATATAGCAAAATCAATGCAAGCTGATTCTCCTGTCTCCTGGGACTGCAAACCAAAAGCCCACTTGAAAAATATATTTTTAATATAACTTTACATTTCTTATAGACAGGGTCTGCTGTTAATCTCCTTGGACAAATTGTTCCAAAGAGCTGGCCCCTACCAGAAAAAGCCTTCTGCAGTGCAATCACCCAATGTGCCCTTGCTAAAGGGAGTTGTGGCATCCTGTGATATGTGATCTAAGACACCTCACAGGTGTATATACAAGACAGTCAGCCTCACCTACTCAGATATGATTGCTCCTGCTCTAATAGGGCTTTATGTGCTACAAACATGTGTCTAAAATAAATAGGCAGCCAGTGATACTTACTATACATAGGGGTAAGCATTCTCATACAATCGGGAATTACCTAAAAGCCTAATAGTAATATTCTGCAGTGTTTGCAATGTCTTGACTTGACTGTTAGGGAGACCTAGGTACACTATTTTACCATAGTCCAACCTTGAAACTACTAGCGCATGGATTAAAATCTGCAAGGCTTTTTCATCAAAATACCCCTAACAGCAGAAAATTTGGAATCCATATGAACAATGGAAAGGGATTTAAAGATGTTAAATGCTGTATTGATCTAGGGGAGTGGGAAGTTAGGGAAAATTAGGACAACAAACCTAATTGATGTAAGACTTGGGAAATGTTATTGTTTCATAATAGTTCTTCTTTGTTAGCAACAATGAAGCATATATTTGTAACTGTTAAAAATGAATAAAAATATTTAAAAAAAAAACCCTAACAGAGCGCAATTGTCTTAATACATAGAATGTCTTCTTTGCAAAGGACAAGGCATAATCATAATCCCTAAATATCAAAAGTTGGTCACAGGGGTAATCTGTTTTCCAAACAATATAAGTTGCAAAGTAAGACACTTTCTACTGTTCCCAGTGAAACAGCTAACGTTCAAAACCAGTTGCTTCTGCTGCTGCTAAACCTGACTGGAGATGGGTTAAATCCATGGTCTGTGATACTTAGCTAGAATTAGAATGTCATCTGCATAACAATGGGCACTTAATTCATAACCCTGTAACAATGCTATCAAAGGACTCTGGTTAGATCTATTGTATAGAAAGGACTTAACCAATCCAAAGCTGTATCAGTAATCCCCACCTCCCTGAACCATTGGAGAAGTAGGGTATGATCCACAAGTTCAAACAGTGCAGCCATAACTAATGATAACTGGAAGAACCCATTTACCACCATCTTGGAACTCCCATAGTTCACTTAGTACTGCTGTCAGGATAGTCTTAGTACTATGATTTTTCCTGAACCCTGAGTGCCTAGGGTGTAATAAATTTGCACTTTGTGCAAAATCAGCCACTTTTTTTCAAAACAGCCTGCTCTACTAATTTTGCCAGGAGGCACAAATTTGAAATCAGTCTATAATTTTGCACATTACCAGAGTCCAAGAGACCCCCTTAAGGATGGATGCACACTAGCGAGCTTCCAACAATCAGGAACAAAACCTTCCTGCAAACTATTTATCATTAAAAGCAAAATTGGAGTTGAGCAGTGTCTAATCATCTTGACCTAGGATAAAGGAACTGGGTCTAATTGAGCACGTGGACGTTTAACACTATGAACCAACTTATATAGGCAAATCAAAGAGCACATGAAGCTCCGATAATCTTGACGCTAACTGCTTCCCATCCACATCACTGGGGGCGGGGATAGTGCTGGGCAGACTTATACGGTCTGTGCCAGAACCGGTGGTTGGGAGGCGGGGATAGTGCTGGGCAGACTTATACGGTCTGTGCCCTGAAAAGGACAGGTACAAATCAAGGTAAGGTATACACAAAAAGTAGCACATATGAGTTTATCTTGTTGGGCGGACTGGATGGGCCGTGCAGGTCTTTTTCTGTTGTCATCTACTATGTTACTATTGTCTTCAGACAGGTAGTTTGCAAATTGATTACTTTGGTCTGAAAATATTGACTCAAAAGATTCTCATCTGGTATCTCTTTAGGCACAGTGTCCCTCATTACATTTGTTAACTTTCTCAGTAGAGAGAACATCTGACCAGATTTATTATCACTTTCATTAATTTTGAAAAGTAACTTTTCTTAGCTTTACTTGAAGATTGTATTGTTTTTGTAAAATTCTACATTGATTTTTTTTCAATTCTTCTCCTCTTTTTACACCACTGTCTCTTAAAGTGACTCAAATGATGCTTTGTTAATTTCAGCCTTCATGACACCATCTAAAATTTCCCAGGTGTACTGCTATTATTTTTACTCTGTCTGATCCTCAGTGGAACAGTATCTTCTATCTTCCTTTTAAGCACATTATTCCATATATTGGAGGAGTGGCCTAGTGGTTAGAGCACCTAACTTGACATCAGAGGTACCCAGTTCAAATCCCACTGCTGCTTCTTGTGGTGTGCAAGTCACTTAACCCACCATTGCCTCAGTTACAGTCTTAGATTATGAGCCCTCCAGGGTAGGGTTACCATATTTACAGAGGACACCAATAGCCACGCCCCCTCCCTACCATGCCCCTGTCTTGCAAGGTCACTTCTTGAACTCTCAGCAGCCTTTTGAAGTGGCGCCGAGAGCAATACAGGTCTACAGCCACACTGGACAGGAAAGAGGGGGCTCTTTCCTGCCCCGAAGGGGCCACTAGGCCAGTAGGTCACTACACTAAGGTACAGGAGGGGAGGGGGAGAGGTATTGAATGATCCTGTACTGGAGTCCTATGCTGGAGGGGGGGGTATACATGGAGGGGGGGCAGAGAGAGAGAGAATTTGGCTTTCTTTGGGGGGGGGGGGGGTCAAAGTGACGGGGTGGGGTGATATTTTTTGTCCTCTTTTTCTTAGGGCAAGTATGGTAACCCTATGTGGGTGGTTTTTTAAATGAAGAAGGTTTGCCATCTGGTGTGAGGACAAGGCCCCAGGTCAGTGGTTCCCAAGCCTGGTCCAGACGCCCCCCCCCCCCCCCCCCAGCCAGTCAGGTTTTCAGAATACCCACAACGAATATTCATGAGAGATATTTGCATGCACTACCCCCACTGAGATGAATATGGTGGATATCTTGAAAACCTGACTGACTGGGGGGGCCTCCAGACTAGGTCTGGTAACCACTGCCCTAGATCATCTTTCTTGACCTACATAAAAACTACTTGACTACCTCCTGCATTTCTCTGAGTCTTTGTTTGCAAACCAGCTCTATAAGGGTACATCTCAGTGCTATCAGTTCTTACCATCTCAGTATAGGGAGTAAAACCCATCTTTGTGCAGCATCTAGTTCAATTCATGAGAGGTTTGCTGTTCACAAAGGTGCCCCTCCCCAACACCACCACTTGCTGTCATGGTATCTCAACCAGCTGATAAAAGCTCCTTTTGAGCTGTTTTGACTTGTGTCTTCTGATGTACCTGACCTAGAAAGTTGTATTTTTGGTGGTGGTCACTTCAGATCGCAGTCAGTAAGCTTCAGGCCCTAGTAGCTGATCCACCTTGTACAAAGTTTCATCACAACAGAGTAGTTCTTGGCATGCACCCTAAGTTCATGTCAGAGTTTCATCTTAACCAGTCAATCGTTTTACCAACATTTCTCCCAAAACCACATGCTCACCCTGGCATAAGCATACTGCATATCTTAGACTGCAAGCGAGCCTTGGCCTTCTATCTGGAGCAGACTAAAGCCCGTAGACAGTCCACCCAACGTTTTGTTTGTTTTGACTCAAACAGGATGGGGGTAGCCATCAGGAAATAGTCTTTCCAATTGGCTAGCAGATTGCGTCTCCATTACTTACACTCAGGCTGGGCTGAGACTGGAGAACCATGTCAAGGCTTATACTGTCTGAGCTATAGCTATGTCAGCAGCCCACTTAAGATCAGCCTCCATTGAGGTTTGCAAGGGTGCAACGCGGTCTTCAGTCCACACATTCACATCTCATTACTGCTTTGAACAGGATCCCAGTGTGATAACCGGTGCAGTCAGATAGTCCTGCAGAACTTACTTGGTGTCTAGAATCCAGCTCCACTCTCCTAGGACCAGTTTTGTTATGTTCCAGGCTGCACCTTCACAACTAGTCCCTATTGTTCTGGCATTGTTTTACGGTGAGCCTGGTAGCTAGGAATTTCCAGATGTGGGAATACCAATGGCCTGCTTGTCCTCGGAGAAAGCAAAGTTACTTACCTATAGCAGGTGTTCTCCAAGGCCAGAAGGCCAAGTATTCTTGCGTACACTCCCACCTCCCCTAGGATTTGTATTCCTTCAGCTATACTAACCTACTGAGGAACCTGCGCTCGCGTGTCCGGTAGGAAGGTACCCGTGCATGCACAGTGGGAAGCTGCTAGAATTTTCTAGTAGCTGTATATGCTAAGCAGCTTCCACACCGGGCTCCATCAGCTGACATCACCCAGATGTGAGACTACTTGGCCTGCTGTCCTCGGGGAAAACACCTGCTACAGATGAGTAACTTCATTTTACTTGATCAGTGGCAACACCTAAGAGAAATACTCCTTGCTGGCTCCTGCATCCTCTGGCAGCTTCTACTCTAGTACCCTTGGGATATGGTAAGGGGGAAGGGGAAGAAATGGAGAACAAAAGTGAAAAAGATGAAGGAGAAGATAGAGAAAAGTGTGTGAGGGATTGAAAGGGAGGATTTAAAATAGTGTGTAAGTTTTATGTCAGAGAACCCAAAGGGGGAAAGGTACAAGGAAGGTAGTCTGGGGCACTGCCGATAGAGTGGGCTGAAGAAGAGCCATGTTGTAGACCTGAGATAGGTAAGAGATGTTATGCAGAGGGAGGAAGAGGAGAGGGGCATGGAGAAGAAAATGTTGGGGAAGAAATAGTAGAGAAAGGAAGTAGGGCTTTACTGAACATTTTCTTGGACACAAGAGTGCTAGAAATTATCCAAAGTGCGGATAAATATCTCAAGATTTCATCTTGTTACATTTTATAAAAGTCACTTTGGTACTTACATAGTGACTTATGACATTATCATGTGTGCCATTAAAAAAAACAACAACAAATGACTGTTCACCCATTCTTCTGCTTCCCACCTGTCAACTAATTGTAGAGGGTTTGGTGGGTGTAGAAGGCTGCTTTTTTTTTTTTTTAATTTTTAAATGAGCTATAGACACTGCATGGAAGAGCTCCACGAGCCCCAAGTGCAATAAAGAAACTGTCTGCCAAATACAACCCCCCAAGTACAACTATGATTAAAATTATTTGATAACATTCAAGCCATTCTATTATATGGGAGTGAGGTTGGGGGTCTGACTTTAACTCAAAACTACACAGAATGAGGCAAACCCTCAATAATAAGCCTTTATTTCTAGGAAGCTTTCCTTTACTACTTACAGTACAAAAAAGAATATACAAATATTGGTGTTTCAAAACAGCAGCAAAACTTCCTCCATTACCAGACAGCCGCGACATAACACAAAATAACCCAGCATAACACCCGGAGCCCAAACAGTGACAACTGCGCCTATGAAAAAAGACAATCCAACATGCCGGCTTAGAGCATCGATACAAAATTCCTATTGGGAGAGAGAGATCCAGAAACAAAACAAGTTGGACTGCTATTGATTCCAGCTGACAAATTACGCACTAGCAGAATACCTGACCTTGCTACACATGCAAAGAACAGACCCTCACCAAATATAAATGATCATAAGCTAGAAATAGATGCAGACAGACTGAACTGGTAACCCCAAGAAGCCAGATTCTGAATGCAATGCAGAATCGGAGGGGAAAAAAAAGAAATGCATTTCCTACTGCATTGTGCAAAGAGGCATCAGAGATGCACATTTCCCAACACTAAGAGAAAATCAGACTTCCCACAATGGAATGAACAGGAAAAACCTCTGTATAATCCTGGAGGAAAGAGCTGAAACAGTTGCTATAGCTGCAAAAATGTAATGACCAGGGACAGTACAGACCAGCAACAGAAACTGGGAATTGTTCTTGTTGCCCTCTCCTCTGTACCTCTTAATTTTATTTTACTTGTTACATTTACTTTGTAAATTACTTCATTATTTCCACGTTTTATTTCTCAGTTACCTTAATTCTAAATTTATTACTTTGGCAATACATGTAAAATTTCCAGGCTAATGAAGATAGCTGGTTTTCTTGATTCTTGTATTTAAAGGGTGAATAGGAAGTTGCAGTAGTAAAGGGAAAGAGTTCTCCTAATCTAGATCTAAATGAGCTGGGGAAACTGGTGCATACACATTTACTCTTTACATCCATGCTATCCTTAAAAAAAAAAAAAGCAGGGAAGTATTCCAAGTTCCTTTTTTTTTTTTCCTCTCTCAATAAAGTCTTGGGCATCCGCCAATAGACCAATTTGAGGAAAGCAGCAAAATTCTCATGAAACTGGTGATATTGAGAATGATTGGACGTGTCTAAGGCTTAGTACTATCTCTCAGCACCATTACACATTTTCCTTCCTCTTACTCTTCCACCTTGCACATAACACTGTTTGCCTGTTACTACTACTACTACTATTTAGCATTTCTATAGCGCTACAAGGCGTACGCAGCGTTGTACAAACATAGAAGAAAGACAGTCCCTGCTCAAAGAGCTTACAATCTAATAGACAAAAAATAAAGTAATCAAATCAATTAATGTGTACAGGAAGGAGGAGAGGAGAGTAGGTGGAGGTGAGTGGTTACAAGTGGTTATGAGTCAAAAGCAATGTTAAAGAGGTGGGCTTTCAGTCTAGATTTAAAGGTGGCCAAGGATGGGGCAAGACGTAGGGGCTCAGGAAGGTTATTCCAGGCGTAGGGTGCAGCGAGACAGAAGGCGCGAAGTCTGGAGTTGGCAGTAGTGGAGAAGGGAACAGATAAGAAGGATTTATCCATGGAGCGGAGTTAGGCTGCCTTCTTGTGGAGTCTTCTAGAATGATGGAATAGTACTAAAGAAAACTTAACGCCTGTCCTTCCTACCCAAATGACAGGTCTGGAAATGATCTCCTTTTATTATATTTTCCTCCACAGGTAGTACAAACGTTTGGTGTGAGACAAATTATTCAAGATCTGAGCTTACATGGAACTTGAGCACCTGAAGTTAGTGTTGAAGCATCAGGGAAGCAATATTTAGACATCCTGTCTCATTTCCTTGAGTTTTTCTGAGCACTTTATGAACAGATTATTTGCATAAATGATTAGAATAATGGCACATACATGTGTTCACATAGGTGTGTGTGTATGTATATATATATATATATATATATATGTGTATATATATATATAACAACACCTAAGTGCTATTCTATATGCTATTCTATAAATTTATGCATACAGTGCATAGCATGTGGTTTTTCTTTATAGGTAGGCAGGCATACACATGGGTGGGCTTACACGTATAAGTTATGTGCATTTCATTGGAATTTAGGTGTGTGCACACACCAGCTATACGTATGGTGTAAATACTTGCACCTATGTGCGAAGTACCTGTATATAATAAATGTAAACTGCTTTGGTTGTACCACAGAAAGGTGGTATGTCAAATCAATATACCCAGTTACACTAGTGTTCTGTAAAGTGCCTACTTTCCTTTATATAGAATAGGTGCCTCAGGTACCCAGTTAAAGAATTACCTCCTTAGTGCTTAGCTGATGACTAATTATTTTGAAACTCCAAGAGGCTGCAGTCCTTATACACAAATGTTAGTCTCTACTCTTTTTCTGTCCCTTTCCAAATAGGTAGAATCAAATACTCTGAACGTGTTTATGATGCGTGTATGGAGGCGTTTGACTGTCTTCCCCTCGCTGCCCTTCTAAATCAACAGTTTCTATGTGTTCATGGAGGGCTGTCCCCAGAGATCACATGTCTAGATGACATTAGAAAGGTAAGGTTTCTTGTTCCTTGGTATCATGGAGGGAAAGTTCACACTACAGGGATGAGAATAATGTGGACTACACATTAAGAGAAATCCTGAAACTCACGTTTATCATTTATTTATAGTTCCACAATCAGACTGCTCTGCCACTCACTTCTGACCAGCTACAAGTGACCTGTATTTCCTTGCTTCTCATTTCCTGGCTGTAATTTGATGTATATTGTATTTCTATTTAACCTTTGTAATATTGTATTTCTATTTAACCTTTGTATTATTGTATTTCTATTTAACCTTTGGAAGCTGCTTTTTAAGGATGAGACCAGAATTGGTGCCTAGCTTTTTCATCCTAAAAGTGACTAGTTTTATATTGGAAGTACTGTATCTCCAAATTAGTTGTACGTGACAGTTCACATCATGAGGATTACAGGCAGAAGTGTGTGCAGAGTGGTAAGATGCACAAGATTTTCAGAAGTTTCAGTGCTTTATGTGTAAAAATAAGCGCTTATAAGATTGCCTTCTTGATATGCAGATAGCTATGCACTTAGTGCCTACATTCTTATAACTTTACCAGGACAGAGCAGAAGTGTTCCTGGGGTCAGAATTGGGAGGGGTTTGCATTTGCACAGGTACTTTCTAAAGTTCAGCTGTATGCATGTCAAAGTAATCCAGAAATCCTGTGTGCATTAAACAGCAGGTGTAAATATAAGCACAAAAATTCCCTGGGGTAATTTTCAAAGAATACATAAAAGCCGATTTTGTGGAAAAAGTTGTGTATTTGTTTGCACACAGTTTAATATAGATTTTATAAACAGCCTTTCGAAACATTAACAAAGCAGCATACTATACAGTATATCAATTCTATAAATCAAAGTAAAATATAATTTATACATAGGATTATTTTAAAAAAGCATCTCCATAGTAGATGGCTCTGGCAATGTAAGCATTGTCTGCAACAGAAGTAAGGATAAGGGCGGGCTAAAAAAAGTAAAAACTCTAAATCTATTGGTATTTATAGTAAGCTCACACCTTTTCAGTAGTAGCTCAGGGTGAGCTACATTCAAGTACACCAGGTATTTCTTTTCCCCAGAGGGTTTACAGTCTGTCTGTACCTGAGGCAATGGAGGGTTAAGTGACTTGCCTAGGATCACAAGGAGCAGCAGCAGGATTTGAACTAGGCTTCCCTGGTTGTCAGTCTGGTGATGTAACTACTAAGTAGCTACTCCTTTTCATTGGTAACTTTCAGGTACTATAGACACATTTTGCAATGAAGCTACAAAGTAGTAAATTTAAAACAAATTGGAGAAAATATTTTTTTCTTGCAACGTATAATTAAACTGTGGAATTTGTTGCCAGAAAATGTGGTAAAAGCAGTTAGCTTAGTGTGGTTTAAAAAAGTTTTGGATAGCTTCCTAAAAGAAACATCCATAAGCCATTATTAAGATGGACTTGGGGAAAATCCACTGCTTATTTCTAGGATAAGCAGCATAAAATGTACTGTTCTGGGATTTGGGATCTTGCCAGATACTTGGAACCTGGATTGGCCACTGTTGGAAACAGATTCTGGGCTTGATGGACCTTCGGTCTGTCCCAGTATGGCAACACTTATGTGCCCTGCAAATAGAGCATAACTAACCATCTTGGGATCCAATTTTGTTTTTTAATTGGACTGTAAAAGAAATAAATTTTACAGCTCTGGAACCAGCCAGTATGTGATGGTGTGCACTGAAGCTTTCGCAGATGTTTTGATACCTTTAATGTGTCTTTGTATATACCTTCCAGTTAGACAGATTTAAAGAACCCCCAGCCTTTGGCCCCATGTGTGATCTGCTTTGGTCCGACCCATCAGAAGATTATGGCAATGAGAAGACCTTGGAACATTTTACGCATAACACAGTTCGAGGATGTTCCTATTTCTACAGGTGGTTATTTACAGTACTGAAGAGGAGTGGGGTTTCGCTGCACTAAGAGTGGTTAGATGTCTCTGAAATTGCATGTAGAGGTACTGCCACCTAGAGGAGGCAGGATGTTTATTGAGGAGCTGAGTTTCCAGAGTCTACAAGGACATTACATTTACTGCTGTGAAGGGGGCCTTGCATTGTGCAGCCAGGGGTATTCTTACCATGATGGGCCTGTGTTTCTTGAGGAAGAGATATTCACTGTAATGGATAATTTGAACACTGTCTTCTGCTTTGGGGAGACTCTGGCAGTGGGAGAGAAAGGGTTTTTGAGATTGAGGGGCACAATCTGTACATATTTTGTCTGTCTGAGGTCTCTGTAAATGGCTATTTTCCTCTTTCTACATGCTGTATTTTAGGAGGACGCTATTTCTGGACCTCTACTCAGTGGTTCTTAGACTGGGGATATTCATTGCATGCATTCTCCACAAGTAACCTTGAGTGGGAGAGATTTTTTCAGTTATACTATCAAGGAATTTCCTACTGGGGAAAGGGGAATTCTGAATTCTTTGGCTGAGGGATCAGATTTGGAAGTCCTTCTCCATTTTTTCTGTAGATAAACCTTAATATGCAGTAGAGTGATGAATTTAACTTCTGAAGTGTGCATGCAAAGGAGGGCCATGAGCTTTAGCAATATATTGGAGCTACTAATGTTGTCAAAATATTTCTTTCAGTTATCCAGCTGTGTGTGAGTTTTTACAAAGTAATAACCTGTTATCAGTGATCAGAGCACATGAAGCACAGGATGCTGGGTAAGCATATTTTTTTTGTGCACACTGATATGACAGCCCTTCAGATATGCCTCTGTCCTTAGATAACTTCAAGCCTCTCATATCTCTGCAGGTATCGAATGTACAGGAAGAGCCAAACCACTGGCTTTCCCTCACTTATCACCATTTTTTCTGCACCAAATTACCTCGATGTCTATAACAACAAAGGTGAGAAAGTGGTGTCTGGTTCATCAACCATTATTCACCTGTTGCTGTTTTTTTACACATTATATGAAGACTCCTGAAGCAGTATAACCTCCAAAGCACAGTTCTGTGTCAAGTCTTCACCAATAAATGTTTTACCATCCTTAGAAGTCTCTGCATTTGTTCCTGGTCAGCCTGGTCTACTTCTCACTTTCCATTACTGTCTGTTCATTACTGTGAGATTTCAGTGTTCCTCTGCTTTGGCAGATTTCTACTGATCCCACTGCATCCCCAGATCTGTAGGCTTGCATTTCTTACTTTACAAATGAACTGCATTGAGAGAGCTTTGCTCCTTTGAGACAGCCTAAGAGAATATTATCCATGTGGGCATACAAGCCCATTTTCAAAGAACAATCCTAATCAAGTTTTCCCTTATCGGACCAGCTATGGGAACAGACACTTATTCTTTGTACATACATTTGGATTTACTATGAAGCAGGTGTAAATGTACCTGTGGGAAACTGCATAATGCTTTCAAACTGAAATCTCTGCATGTGCTCTTCCTTCTACAAGTGCTATTTTTGCGTGAAGAAGAGGGGGAGCAAAGGCTAGATTTTAGTAAGATTTACCCATGGATAAAGCTTTAATTGCACTCGTTTTCAATGTTTTGTCATTTAGGTTTTGAAGCATACAGAGTGATGCATGTTAAAGCAGATTTCTACATAATAAGATTGTTTTCTTGATTATGCCCCATATTGTATATCACCATTTCCCAAATCTCTCATTTCAGCTGCAGTGTTGAAATATGAAAACAATGTAATGAACATCAGGCAGTTCAACTGCTCTCCACATCCTTACTGGCTGCCAAACTTCATGGATGTTTTCACGTGGTCTCTGCCTTTTGTGGGAGAAAAGGGTAAGTAGTAACACAGGCAGGAGCTCTTCTTAGTTTCCTTGGTTTTGCCTATATATTTGTTGTGCTTTGCTATATGATTTGGCTCGTATCTGATCATTTCTGCACAGTAACTATGCTAAACTAGGAAGCTTGCCAGGTGCCCTTGGCTTGGATTGGCCGCTGTCGTGGACGGGATGCTGGGCTCGATGGACCCTTGGTCTTTTCCCAGTGTGGCATTACTTATGTACTTATGTAACATGGGGGAGGGCAACTCTGCATTGTGTGTACAACGTGCCCACTGCACACACATTCACACTCACTTTTTATCTGTTATTTCTGGCACGCACTAGTGCCCTCCACTTCGTTGTTTCATCCTCTCTTCCTGCAGTTACAGAGATGCTGGTCAACATCCTAAACATCTGCTCAGACGATGAATTGATTTCAGATGGGGATGACACATTGGAAGGTAACTAATCATCTTTATCTCTGCTCAGGCAGATAACCAAGATGTTGGCATCTAATGAGATGGAAATGTCCACCTAATATTTACCAGGGTAGACAAACTGGGTGTAGGGATATCAGACTGTAAATTAGCATTCCTGCCGTCAGCACAATTTACTTGGAGCTATGCATATGTGCCTGCCGCCCACCCACCCAGCACAGGTAGTGCCTTGAAACTGTAAGCCAATGCAGAAAGGAGAGCAAGTGGGAGGGACATATAACCTAACTGCAAAAAGCCTCTCTTAAACTTTGTTCTCATTTATGTTAAAAAAAATATATATTTTTTTTCTATACTGCTTACACTTTAGATAAGCTTTAAGCAGTTTACAAAAATGTAAAAGAAAATATTGCTCATCTACAGAAAACATTTTCATGCTCATTGATTGCTAGGCATCTGATACAGAAGCACTAGTTAAATGTGACAGGCACTTGTTTCTTTGTGAATACAGAAAAATCTGCTGTTAATATAATTTTCGTCCTCTCCTCTTACCAGAAAGTGAAGAAACTTGTTAGTCTTGAGTGTTTTGTTAAACAGAGGAAATGGAAGGTGAAATGTGGGTCTAAAACAGCAGTTGTTGGAAAAATGTTATTTCTAAAGACATTTCAGTTCTACTCTAAACTACATATTTGCTTGTATGGAAAGGCATTGCATACATCCTGATGGTTTCTGCCTTGGCTTCTGATTACCCATCACCAAGGTCAGTAATCCATTTCAGAGTGTCTTTAGTCTAAGGCTTTACCTGGGGAGCTTTAGGTGATAGCATGCCACACAGTAACAGGATAACTTTATAAGTGGTCACTTGGGTTGAGAGTGCAAAAAGGCATCTGTTTGCAACCTGTTTAATAAAGACACATGGGTGTCAATGTGTCTTTATAAAAGTATTAACACAATTGCTGCAGAAATCTAGAGCAAGGTGTAGATATGCACGCCTACTTATATAAAGTACGGATGCAAATCACAATTCCACCCAAACTCCACCCCAGAACACAGATGCACTGAACTTGCACACTTTTACGTTTGAGGTAATTTTATAAGAGGCATTCTTAAAGGGCAAGCAGGATAGCAAGTTAGAGATCAACAGAATTTTGGATCTGGCACCGGAACTGGCCCAGGTTCAGGTTTTGACCAAAAATGCCAGTGCCCCTTGCCTTTCCTCATCCCGCCTGACTGTCCGTATCCCCTCTCAGGACCTACCTTTAAGAAGCAGTGGTGGTCTAGTGTCCTGTTTGAGGGCTGGAATAAACCCCACTTGTTCTCGCCCTGTGCCGCTGCTCTGTCAAAGTGGCTACCGAGACTTCCCATGGCAGCCTCATGAGACTGCTGCAGAGGTCCCAGCAACTATTCTGTGATTGGAACCAGCATGGTCAGGAGTGAGTGTCCTGCCCATGCTAGTTCCAGTTGCAGAATGGCTTCCTGGACCTCCCTTGGCACCTATTTCCACAGGGCAGGATCGAGTGGGATTTGTTTCTGCCCCCGAAGAGGCTGCTAGACCACCAGGGCCTGCTTCTTAAGGGTAGACTCTTAAGAGGGGATATGGATGGTCAGGCAGGATGGGATGAGGGTAGAGAGTGAGTGGGGCTGTAACTGGGGGAATGGGCTTGGGAGATTGGCTTTTTTGGTCAGGTGGGGGCAGTTTTAGTTTTTGCCGAAATAGTGGCCAATTTCGGTTTCAGATTTGAATTCGTTTGGGCTCTGTAGCAAGTTCTCGCAGCACAAGTGATATCGCAGATGCCCATTTGGAAAACTGCTCCAGCTTAGTAATACTAAAAGTTTTTGAGCTGCTTCTCAGCACATGTGCATCATTCCCACCTATCATTTCGTGGGTCCACCTTAGTCTGTTTTTCCATGTGATTGGTACTCACATCAAGACTTTTTTGTTTTTCAAGTTTAAAAATCAACTTTTATAAGTTTCTTCAAGTCAGTCCTGGTGTCATGTGGTGGTACTTCCAGTAACACGGTTTTAGTCTGTTTTTGTATTTCCTTTATTTTTCATACTCAGACCAGTATAGGTCTTGAGGACCTTGGACTTCCGGTTGGGATTTGTTTAAATAAAAAATATTGAGTCATTTTGTCTCTTTGGCTATTTTTCTGGACGGTGTCTCCCCAGGGGAAAAAAAAAACCCAGAGGCAGAAGTACACACAGTGCAACAGGATCATTTCCATTACAGATGTCGATAAGTCATACCTGCAATGCCTGAGGCCCAGTTATGCACCCTCTCACTGTAAATTGTGTTCACAAATGTTCAAGAGAAGTGGTTGTGAGAAACAGTTCAAATAAATTTTTGATACCATGGAATCCAGTCTCTCGATGTTGGCATTAGAAGCACCTGGAACAGCATGATATGCTAGGTATGTTTTGTCATTGAGTATCAATAGAGGCTATCAGGACGGCTCATCCTGAGTCCCTCCTGAAGAAGAGAGAATTTGCATTTTACTTTGACACCAAGGGCTCATGATGCCAGCTGAAGGTCAAAGTGCATAGACATCATACCTCATTGGATCACAGCACCGAGAGCATCAAGGTACCAGAGACACTAGTGCCAAAGCGCCCCTGCCCATTGGACCTCTCATCCTTGGTATGGGGTGATGTGGTACAGCAGCCTCCCAAGGACCCAACACCTCCTATACTCAAGTGACTGATGTGTTTCCAACACTATTATTGATGGCAGCCTTTGAAGAGCAGCTCATAAGTGGATGAGTAGAGTACCACTTTGCTTAACGCAGTGCTGCAGCTTTGACATAGTGACAGATTCAGCTGATCCTCAAGACGTACACACTGCTTGCTAGAGTGGCATCGACATCAAGATCTCAAAGATCCTCAGAGTCCATATCGGCAGCACCGTTTCTCCAGTGCGTCAGGGGAGGAAACTTCACCGAGGTATTCACATCCCACTGCTGTTCAGAAAGGGACTCCTGACATGACAGTAGACTTGGCAACACACTCCTCTGGAATCCCTTTGGGGTTAGAATCCAACTATCTCTTTCTTTTCCTACTCCAAGATAGAGAAAATAAAAACACATTAAGGCTTGTTACAGCCAAAAATACATTGGTGTCTGTTTGCAGTGCCTTGTCTATTGTTCCTCCTTTTTTTTCTGTTGAAGGCAGCCTGTAAGTAAGGAATACCATGCTGTGAGAACTTTTCTTATCCTACTTGTCCTCAGAGGAAAACAAATTACTTACCTGTAGCAGGTGTTGTCTGTGGATCTGAGGGTACAAGTCACCACATACCCACCGATCTCCCCAAGGAGTTGGCTAATAACTAGTCTGTTTGACAGCTGCAGGAAGGAAATGACTCACTTTTCCAATAATCAAGTTAAGCTTTACTTTGGTTATTGGAAAATTAGTGGAAGCGATGCTGAAGGAAAGGATAGTGAATTTCCTGGAAATCCAATGTTATAAGGTCTGAGACAGCGTGGTTTTTCCAAAGGTAAATCATGCCAAACAAATCTGATTGAATTCTTTGGCTGGATGACCAGAGAATTGGATTGAGGACGTGCACTTGATATAATCTACTTAGATTTCAGCAAAGCCTTTGACATGGTTCCTCATAGGAGGCTCTTGAATAAACTTGACAGGCTGAAGTTAAGACCCAAAGTGATGAACTGGTTGACAGACAAGACGCCAGAGGGTGGTGAGTAATGGAATTCACTCGGAGGAAGGAAAGGTGAGTAGTGGAGTGCCTAAAGGATCGGTGCTAGCGCCAATTCTGTTCAATATATTTGTGAGCAACATTGCCAAAGGCTTAGAAGGTAAGGTCTGCCTTTTTGCAGATGGTATTTGTAACAGAGTGGACATTCTGAAAGGCATGGAAAACATGAAAAAGGATCTGCAGAAGTTAAAAGAATGGTCTGTTTGGCAATTAAAATTCAGTTCTAAGATGTGCAAAGTGATGCATTTAGGGAGTAGAAATCCAAGGAAGACACATGGTGCTAGCCGGTGAGAGGCTGACATACACAGACAGGGAAAGGGATCTTGGGGTGATAGTGTCTGAGGATCTGAAGGTGGCAAAACAGTGTGACAAGGCAGTGGCCATAGCCAGAAGGATGGTAGGCTGTATAGAGAGAGGTGTAATAAGCAGAAGAAAGGAGGTGTTGATGCCCCTATACAAGTCGTCGGTGAGGCCCCTCCTGGAGTATTGCGTTCAGTTTTGGAGGCCATATCTTGCTAAAAATGTAAGAAGACTTGAAGCAGTTCAGAGGAAGGTGACAAGAATGATATGGGGCTTGTTCTAAAGGACATATAAGAAACTGGAAGACCTGAATATGTATACCCTAGAGGAGAGGAGGGACAGAGGAGTTATGATACAGATGTTTAAATAATTGTAAGGTATTAATATAGAAACAAATATTTTCCAGAGAAGGGAAGATGGTAAAACTAGAGGACATGAATTGAGGTTGCGGGGTGGTAGACTTAGGAGTGATGTCAGAAAATTATTTTTCATGGAGAGGTTGATGGATGCTTGGAATGACCTCCCGAGGGAGGTGGTGAAAAAAAAATTGTGGCGTAATTCAAAAAGGCATGAAATGAACTCAGACGATCTCTAATCAGAAAATGAATGATATAAAAAACAAAACTGAAAGGGTTGCATATGTGTTTGCATGTCAAGTGGTGTTTAGGTGGCAACTCAGACTGTACGAGCCAGCCCAGCACTGACCTTAGTTGATGCAGCCAGAGTCCCACATATACTATCAAAAATACTATTCTGGAAGCTCAGGCCAAATATATTCAATGTATTAAAAAAGGAGGAAGGAAGACCAAATGACAACCGGCATGGTTAAAAAGTGAGGTGAAGGATGGGCTGGAGAGAGTTTCTGCGGAAACTCCAGTAATTTGGGAGGTGAGGACAGTGCCAGACTTTTACGATTTACGGTTTTTGACCCGCAAATGACAAGACTGATTTGGATAGGCTGGGAGTGGGCCTTGACGGCAACTTCAGTAGTTGGGACATAAGTAAAGAGCCTGGCAGACTTCTATAGTCTATGTCCCAGAAACACCATAGAAAGACCATGATCAAGTATATAATATGTTCATTGTACTTAAATCTTGAATTGATAATGTGACTGTTGGGCAGACTACCCTTTCAGGTCTTTATCTGCCGTCACTTACTGTGTTGCTGTGTAAGATGAGGTAGTGCATTAGCTTTAATATCACTAAGCTGAAGTACCTTCCTGCATGGGCTTGATCAGTAACTTCACCCATACTGTGAGAATTTGAATTCTGCTGTCCTTAGAGAACATTTGCTACAGGTATCTTGGTTTTGTATGCAAAAATTACTTTATAAAATTACCCCTTAACTGACCTGTTTTTCAATTTAAATATATTTAATAAACAACCAATAATAGCACAATACTGTTCTGGGCAGTAGCTACCAGGGGCGTATCTGCGTGGGGCCACAGGGGCCTGGGCCCCTGCAGATTTCACCCTGGCCCCCCTCCCCGCCGTCAACCCTCCCCCGCTGCTTACTTTTGCTGTCGGGGGGCCCCAACCCCCGCCAGCCGAGGTCCGACCCGAAGTCTTCATATTTCGTCTTCCTCCGTGGCCGTGCTGCAAGGAAGTAACGCTGCAGTGCTAATTCGTTGAATCCAGTTCGGAGTCTGACGTCGCAGCACCTTGTACGCGCGTACAACGTGCTGCGACGTCAGACTCCGAACTGGATTCAACGAATCAGCACTGCAGCGTTACTTCCTTGCAGCATGGACACGGAGGAGTCGGAGGAAGACGAAATATGAAGACTGCGGGTCGGACCTCGGCTGGTGGGGGTTGGGGCCCCTCGCCAGCAAAAGTAAGCAGCGGGGGAGGGTTGACGGCGGGGAGGGGTGGAGAGAGGCGGGGGGGGGGGGGAAGGGAGGCAAAAATGTGCCCCCCCTCTCTGGCTCTGGCCCCCCCTACCGCCGGATTCCAGATACGCCCCTGGTAGCTACTGTGTGGAAGTTCAGTTTCAAAGCAGCATGTGATTTGTAAGATGCCACAGTCTTTTTCCAGCTGGTGTGTAAGTTTTTCTGTCATCCCCACACAGATACTGTATACATTTTGTTTCTTTTCCTGTCCTATTTTTTTTTCTTTGGCTCCTTTCCTGAAGATCATTACATTTCCAGCTGTAAGAAAGGTATCTAGTGTGCTTCAAGTTTTTACTCTTCTTGATTGTACTGCAAACTCCTGGGAAGGGCATGGGATTTAACACCAATAGCTAACTTGCTTTCTCTCACCCTTCTTTGGAGATATGAAGTAAGTGCAGTGTTTGAGATCTTGTTCCTTAAATTACTTAAGCAATTGATCACATCATTGCATTGGAAATTTTGGTGCACAAGATTTTGTTCAAGTTGAAATTATTGCGTAGATTAAGATATACATATTTTTTTTAGAAAATGCTACTTCCAACTTGTTATCCAGACACTGATTCTTACACCTTTTGATTTATTGTAATATCTGCTTCTTAGGCTTGCTAGCTAAGCAATTGCAAAATTCGGGTCTTAAAAAATGTAGCCGCTGAAGTGATCTTACATGGAAATAGATTTGACCATGCATTTTTTTTTTTCATGAATTACACTGGCTACCTATTCAAGCAAGAATTGAATTTAAAGCTTTGACTTTTATTTTTTTTCTAAGATCTCACATGGTCTAATTTCAAGATATTTGATAAATTTAGTAACCACTTAGACCATTACGTCATCTGCGATCTTCATGGGAATTATTACTTTCACTGCCATCAGCTAATTGCTGCTGATTGGTCAATACTAAGAAGAGTACACTATTTGGCAAAGGTTATGAACTCTAGAACACTTTCCCATCTGAAGTCGGAAACATTACACATTATATGAGTTTTTGACACGCTGTAAAAACTTTGCTGTTCCAGTGTTACTTCTTTTAATTGCTGTACTGTCTGTACTTTTTCATGATCATGTTTATACATTCTGGTTTTTGACTCATTTTTATGTGTTGTATGATTTTGAAGAAACTTTTTGTTACCCGCTTAGAACTTGGTAGTTAAGTGGAATACAAATTCCGTTATTAAATTAATTAAATTTATATTATTAAAAAAGGCGGAAGGAAGGCCAAATGACAGCATGGTTAAAAAGTGAGGTGAAGGAGGCTATTAGAGCTAAAAGAGCATCCTTCAGAAAATGGAAGAAGGATCTGACTCAGGGTTCAGCAGCGGCTAAGAAAGCAAATAAAATGTTAGGAATTATTAGGAAAGGATTGGAGAACAAAATTAAGAATATTATAATGCCTTTGTATCACTCCGTAGTGCCACTGCACCTCAAATATGTGCAATTCTGGTCACTGCATCTCAAAAAAGGTATAGCGGAATTAGAAAAGATACAAAGGGCGATGAAAATGATAAAGGGGATGGAATGACTTCCTATGAGGGAAGGCTGGGGCTCTTCAGCTTGGAGCAAAGATGCATAAGGTGAGATATGATAGAGATCTATGAAAAACTAAGTGGAGTGGAATGGATAGATGTGAATCATTTGTTTACTGTTTCCAAATATACAAGGACTAGGGGGGTGCACAGCGAAGCTACTAAGTGGTAAATTTAAAACAAACTGGAGAAGTATTTCTTCACTCAATGTGTAATTAAAATCTGGCATTCGTTTCCAGAGAATGTGGTAAAAGCAGTTCGCTTAGCAAGGCTAAAAATGGTTTGAATATTTTCCTGAAAGAAAAGTGCATGAGTCATTGTTAAGATGGATTTGGAAAAGTCCACTGCTTATTTCTAGGACGAGCAGCATAAAACCTGTTTTATTTGGCATATTGCCGGGTACTTGGAAATGGATTGGCCACTGTTGGAAACAGGATGCTGGACTACAGTGCATATGTTATGTACTCAAAAATCACACCCATAAACGAGTTTTCTTAATGCATGCTTTCAGTGAAGGACTCCTTGGTCCTTCACAGACATATTGAATAAAGTAGTGCCCAAGTTGATGAAGCCATCAGCACTTGGCAAATAACAAACCCCATAACTTACAGCAAAAAGTTGTAAAGAGTTGGTTAGGACATGTAACCTCTCAGCAGCTTCCTTCTCCCTACTCACATTACAGAGGAGAGGCTGACCTGGCTCACAACAACTTTTTTCCTGTCTGCAATTCATGTTACAGATTCTGTCTTTGAAGAATGGAAAATTTCAAATACTTTTAATGATGTTCCCATTAAGAGACATGTACATCTTTGAATAATTCTTAATCTGGCTTAATAAGAGGTATAATACCCTCCAAAGAGTCTAGTTTGTTTTTTAGGGGAGGGGGTTGTGGGGTTTTGTTTTCAAGACCAGTAATATCATTAGAATGCTGCACAACATTTATAACTTGCATATCAGAGAGGGGATGACAAGCAGTAGGGAAAATCATATCTGTTAGGAGAAACTGCTAGCTCTATTTGAGGTGAGCTCTGGTTAATGTTTTTTGTTTAAAATCTGATACCATGTCTGCATATTTGCTTCTAGTCTGATTTACATCTGCCTTAACACACCTGTGTTCTTTCTTTTTCTCTGCAAGGCAGTGCAACAGTCCGCAAAGAGATAATTCGCAATAAGATCCGTGCTATTGGGAAGATGGCACGTGTGTTCTCTGTCCTCCGGTAAGAGCCTGCGTTGCGGGAGCATTGCATGACAATGAGAGAGAGGTGCTGATTGCACTCCCCCTCTGCTGTGCTGTAAAGGGAGTGCACTAATAAATGAGGTGAATGATATTCCAGTGCAAACTCTCTGGGTCTCCCAAGCCCCCTTTGTCTTCCTCTATTCTGGGCATGGATATGTAACGTTAGCCATGAGGAGTTATCATTGTATTCTCCGAGGGCAAGCAGGCTGCTTGTTCTCACAAATGGGTGACGTCCACGGCAACCCCTCCGATCGGAGATCTTCCTAGCAACAGAGTTTGCTAGTTCTCACGTGCGCCCACGATGCGCGCATGCTCGGCCGTCTTCCCGCCCAAAATCGCTCGTGTTCGCTAGTCTCCTTTTTTCCGCGGCTTGGGATGGCTGTTTTTTCGGTCGCTCCGCACCCCTAGGAGATCCCTCACGATTCGCGGTCTTTTTTCTCTTTTAAATTTTACCTCTATTTCTAGTGTTGGCCCGTAAGTTTTCTTTCGTGGTCGAGTGCGGCTTTTTCGCCACCCGTTCGTTTTTGGTGCCTTTTTCACCATCGCAAATTTTGATTTTGCCGGCGTGATTTTTTCCGCCCATGTCATCGAAGCCTTCCAGCGGCTTCAAACCGTGCACCCAGTGCGGCCGGATAATCTCTCTCACTGATAGGCACGCTTCTTGCCTTCAATGTCTGGGGGCTGGGCACGTCCTCAGGCCTGTAGTCTCTGTCTTCTTTTGAAGAGGAGAACTCAGGCGGCGAGATTAGCCCAGTAGAACAGTTTGTTCGGGGCTTCATCCGGCGCGTCGACATCCTCCGTTCCGCGGTCCTCGGCATCGGAGCCTTCATATCGACATCGAGGCCTTCGGTATCGAAGTCATCGTCTGGTGCAGTTTTGAGACCGGGATCGTTCCTCGTGAGGATGTCGTCGGAGGGTGCTTCGATGTCTGGAGTGCAGGTGAGGGCTGTCCATTCCCCTGCTGGTGGTGGTGAGCCCATGAGCAGGTCTTCGCCTGACTCGAGGGCTCCCGCGGGTCAGCCCCCCCGGGATTGACCCTCTTCGGACCCGGACCCGAGGGGACGTTTGGATTCGACGTCTTCCTCTTTGGTACCGGGGGGTACCGAGGCCGTGCATCGTGCTAAGGCAAAGAAGCACCAGCATCGGTGTCCTCCAAGCGTGGTACCGAGAGCTCTGGGTCGCCGGTACCGCCGGCACCCAAACGTCGACATCAGGAGGACCGCTCACCCTATTCAGGAGGTGTCGATGCGTTCCCCTGTGGACAGCCCGGTACCGCCTCCATCCCCGGAACAGATTCGAAGCTCGTCGCCGGTACCGGCCCCACCGCCTTTCTCCACAGCCTCTCTGAACGAGAGCCTCAGGGCCGTCCTTCCGGGGATCCTGGAGGAGCTGTTTCGCCCTTCTCCGGTACCGGGGGTGCTTGCGCCGCCGGTGCCGTCGAGTGAGGCGATGGCTGGGCCCTCGTCTGCGGTGAGGACACCCGCCCCGGTACCGCTTGCGGTGCCGGCCGCCTCCCAGGAGGGCTCCCTGACGACGTCGATGGAGGAAGCTCCATCGTCTCCGCTACGGGAGTCCTCTTCTCGACGCTCCCACCGTGGCTGTGTTTCCACGGAGTCGAGGCGGGCGCAGCTTCGGACCGAAGTCTACCAGCTGGTGTCCGACACTGATGAGGAGGCCTCGTGGGAAGCAGAGGAAGGCGTCGGATATTTCTCTGACGAGGAGTCTGACGGTCTTCCTTCTGATCCTACTCCCTCGCCTGAAAGACAGCTTTCTCCTCCGGAGAGTCTCTCTTTCGCAGCCTTTGTCCGGGAAATGTCTACGGCAATTCCCTTTCCCGTGGTCACGGAGGATGAGCCGAGATGCTGGAGCTCTTGGACTATCCTTCGCCACCTAAGGAATCATCCACAGTACCCATGCATCATTGCTGGTGAACTGGGCGAAACCCTTAACTATGCCCCACATCCCCAAGAAGATCGAATCTCAATATCGGATCCATGGGGACCCGGAGTTGATGCGGACTCAGTTGCCACACGACTCTGGGGTGGTGGATCTGGCCCTCAAGAAGGCCAAGAGTTCTAGAGAGTATGCTTCGGCGCCCCCGGGCAAAGACTCTAGAACCTTGGACTCCTTTGGGCGGAAGGCCTTCCATTCTGCAATGCTCATCGCCAAAATCCAGTCCTACCAGCTCTACACGTGCATACACATGCAGAACAATGTGCGGCAGTTGGCGGACTTGGTGGACAAGCTCCCTTTTGAGCAGGCCAAGCCCTTTCAGCAGGTGGTCAGGCAGCTGAAGGCGTGTAGGAAATTCCTGGCCAGGGGGGGCTTTGACTCTTTTGATGTTGCATCCAGGGCCGCTGCGCAGGGTGTGGTGATGCGCAGGCTCTCATGGCTGCGCGCCTCCGACCTGGAAAATCGAATCCAGCAGCGGATTGCAGATGCCCCTTGCCGGGGGGGACAATGTTTTTGGGGACAAGGTCGAACAGGTGGTTGAACAGCTCCACCAGCGGGATACCGCTTTCGACAAGTTCGGCCGCCTTCAGCCTCTACCTCTTCGGGTAGACGTTTGTATGGGGGAAGGAGGACGGTTCCCTATTCTTCCGGTAAGCCTAGGTACAATCCTCCTTCCCACCAGCCTGCTGCTCAGGCTAAACCCCAGCACGCTTGCTCTCGTCAGCAGCGTGCGCCTCATGCCCCTGCGGCTCCCCAGCAAAAGTCAGGGGTGGGCTTTTGACTGACTTCTGCAGAGCATAGCCGACGTTCCAGTGTCTGTGCCGGACGGCCTACCGGTCGGGGGGAGGTTAAAATTTTTTCACCAAAGGTGGCCTCTTGTAACCTCCGATCAGTGGGTTCTCCAAATAGTCCGGCTAGGGTACTCTCTCAATTTGACCTCAAAGCCTCCAAATTGCCCACTGGGAGCTCAGTCCTTCAGCTTCCAGCACAGGCAGGTACTTGTAGAGGAACTCTCCGCCCTTCTCAGTGCCAATGCGGTCGAGCCCGTGCCACCGGGGCAAGAGGGGCTGGGATTCTATTCCAGGTACTTCCTTGTGGAAAAGAAAACAGGGGGGATGCGTCCCATCCTAGACCTAAGGGCCCTGAACAAATATCTGGTCCGAGAAAAGTTCAGGATGCTTTCCCTGGGCACCCATGATTCAACAGGACAATTGGCTATGCTCTCTGGACTTAAAGGATGCCTATGCGCACATCCCGATTCTGCCAGCTCACAGGCAGTATCTTCGATTTTGTCTGGGAACACGGCATTTTCAGTACTATGTGCTACTCTTTGGGCTCGCCTCCGCGCCCAGAGTGTTCACCAAATGCCTAGCCGTAATAGCGGCTTCTCTACGCAGGCTGGGTGTGCATGTGTTCCCTTACCTCACCGATTGGCTGGTAAAGAACACCTCCGAGGCAGGAGCTCAGCAGTCCATGCAGGTGACTTTTCGACTCCTGGAGCTGCTAGGGTTTGTGATAAATTATCCAAAGTCCCACCTTCTTCCAGTTCAGAAACTCGAATTCATAGGAGCTCTGCTGGATTCTCAGACGGCCCATGCCTACCTTCCAGAGACCAGGGCCGACAATCTGCTGACCCTTGTCTCCTCAGTGCGGGCGTCTCAGCAGATCACAGCTCGGCAGATGTTGAGATTGCTCGGCCACATGGCCTCCACGGTTCACGTGACTCCCATGGCCCGCCTTTTTATGAGATCAGCTCAATGGACCCTAGCCTCCCAGTGGTGCCAGGCTGCTGGGAGCCTAGAGGACATGGTCCGCTTGTCCACGAGGTTTCTCCTCTCCCTTCATTGGTGGACAATTCGATCCAGTTTGACGCTGGGGCGTCCCTTCCAAATTCCTCAGCCGCAAAAGGTGCTGACCACGGACGCGTCACTCCTGGGGTGGGGGAGCGCATGTCGATGGGCTCCACACCCAGGGGACTTGGTCCGTCCAGGAACAAGGTCTACAGATCAACCTCCTGGAGTTGCGAGCGGTCTGGAATGCTCTGAAGGCTTTCAGGGATCGGCTGTCCCATCAAATTATCCAAATTCAGACAGACAACCAGGTTGCTATGTATTACATCAGCATGCAGGGGGGCACCGGATCTTGCCCCCTGTGTTGGGAAGCCGTCAGCATGTGGCATTGGGCACGCCGGTTCGGCATGTGGCTCCAGGCCACGTATCTGGCAGGCGTAAACAACAGTCTGGCCGACAGATTGAGCAGGATCATGCAACCGCATGAGTGGTCGCTCAGTTCCAGAGTGGTTCGCGAGATCTTCCAAGTGTGGGGCACCCCCTTGGTGGACCTCTTTGCCACTCAGACCAATCACAGGGTCCCTCAGTTCTGTTCCAGGCTGCAGGCCCACGGCAGACTGGCGTCGGATGCTCTGTTTTGGGGGGAAGGCCTCCTGTACGCGTATCCTCCCATTCCTCTGATAGGGAGGACTTTGCTGAAACTCAAGCAAGACGGGAACCATGATTTTGATTGCTCCTTTTTGGCCTCGTCAGATCTGGTTCCCTCTTCTTCTGAAGTTGTCTTCCGAAGAATCGTGGAGATTGGACTGCTTTCCAACCCTCATCACGCAGAACGAGGGGGCGCTTCTCCATCCCAACCTCTGGTCTCTGGCCCTCACGGCCTGGATGTTGAGAGCGTAGACTTCGCCTTCTTGGGTCTGTCAGAGGGTATCTCCCGAGTCTTGCTTGCTTCCAGGAAAGATTCTACCAAGAGGAGTTATTTTTTCCTCTGGTGACGGTTTGCTGTGTGGTGTGATGGCAAGGCCTTAGATCCTCGTTCTTGTCCTACACAGACCCTGCTTGAATACCTTCTACATTTATCGGAGTCTGGTCTTAAAACCAACTCTGTAAGGGTTCATCTTAGTGCGATTAGTGCATACCATTACCATGTGGAAGGTAAGCCGATCTCTGGACAGCCTTTAGTAGTTCGCTTCATGAGAGGTTTGCTTTTGTCAAAGCCCCCACTCAAACCTCCTACAGTGTCATGGGATCTCAATGTCGTTCTCACCCAGCTGATGAAACCTCCTTTTGAGCCGCTGGACTCCTGTCATCTGAAGTACTTGACCTGGAAGGTCATTTTCTTGGTGGCAGTTACTTCAGCTCACAGAGTCAGTGAGCTTCAAGCCTTGGTGGCTCATGCTCCTTATACCAAATTTCATCATAACAGGGTAGTCCTCCGCACTCACCCTAAGTTCTTGCCGAAGGTGATGTCGGAGTTCCATCTGAACCAGTCAGTTGTCTTGCCAACATTCTTTCCCCGTCCTCATACCCGCCCTGCTGAACGTCAGCTGCACACATTGGACTGCAAGCGAGCATTGGCCTTCTACCTGGAGCGGACAAGCTCACACAGACAGTCCGCCCAACTTTTTGTTTCTTTTGATCCCAACAGGAGGGGAGTGGCTGTGGGGAAACGCACCATATCCAATTGGCTAGCAGATTGCATTTCCTTCACTTACGCCCAGGCTGGGCTGACTCCTGTAGGTCATGTCACGGCTCATAGTGTTCGAGCCATGGCGGCGTCTGGCCCACTTGAAGTCAGCCACTATTGAAGAAATTTGCAAGGCTGCAACGTGGTCATCTGTCCACAGTTTCACATCTCACTACTGCCTTCAGCAGGATTCCCGACACGACAGTCGGTTCGGGCAGTCGGTGCTGCAGAATCTGTTTGGGGTTTAGAATCCAACTCCACCCCCCTAGGCCCATTTTTATTCTGTTCCAGGCTGCACTCTCAGTTAGTTGGAAAAGTTTAGGTCAATCTCAGTTATGTCCTCGCCGTTGCGAGGCCCAATTGACCACGTTTGTTGTTTTGAGTGAGCCTGGGGGCTAGGGATACCCCATTTGTGAGAACAAGCAGCCTGCTTGTCCTTGGAGAAAGCGAATGCTACATACCTGTAGAAGGTATTCTCCGAGGACAGCAGGCTGATTGTTCTCACCTACCCGCCCGCCTCCCCTCTGGAGTTGTGTCTTCCCTTGTCTTGTTTTTGCTTGGTACGGGACTAGCGAACACGAGCGATTTCGGGCGGGAAGAAGGCCGCGCATGCGCGCATCGCGGGCACTAGCAAACTCTGTTGCTAGGAAGAACTCTGATCGGAGGGGCTGCCGTGGACGTCACCCATTTGTGAGAACAATCAGCCTGCTGTCCTCGAAGAATACCTTCTACAGGTATGTAGCATTCGCTTTTTGGGAGGTGACACTGAGTCTTTCTTTGAGGAATCAGGAAGGCAGAATTTGACATACTGACAGAAAAGTATGTTCATAAAGAGCGACTGGCTCCCTTTACCTCTCGTTAATGTCAGTCTGGCATAAGTTAGAACATCATGAATCTGCCTGAATAGTGTCTCTTTACAGTTTTTAAGCTTCACTATGAAGGGGGAAAGGAATTTGTTGACAGCTGAAATAGTACCATGATTGCATGACATGAGTGGCACAGGCAAGACACTTCTCTCAGCTAGGGAACTGTTGCAGTTCTGCATTGGACTTGAAGCTGAAATCAGCAGAAGGATGAAATTGTACACGAATGGGTTATAGAGAGTTGCCCATATTTTTAAATTGTCTTTACAGGGAAGAGAGCGAAAGTGTCCTGACTCTGAAAGGGCTTACTCCTACTGGGACGCTTCCTCATGGTGTACTGTCTGGGGGCAGGCAGACACTCCAGAGTGGTGAGTACAAACTTAGGTTCTCCTTCTACCTTGTGTATAGGTTATTCAGCATGGATCTTAGTACTGTCAATGCACAGATTATTATCTATGTAAACATGTTTCACTCACACAAGAGCTACAGATGTTTTTCAGATACAGCCAGTGGTCTAGAGTCTAAGGATCAAATTCTACATATGGCACCGAAAAAACAGTGCTGAAAAAAATTTGCACTACACACTATTCTTTAAACAATGCTCCAAGTTAGGGGCCATTTATAGAATAGTAGAGCACTCCGTGATGATTTCCATCAACTGAAACCTCATATTAGATGTAGATCCACAGTATTCTGTAACTGTGTGCACAAATTCATGGAATGCTCATGACCCACCCATGGCTACACCCCTTTTCCAGATCCGCACGTAAGAATTTACGTATGCATCTTTATAGAATAGCGCCTAGGAAGATGTGCACAGAAGTTGTTATTGCCAATTAATGCCAGTAATTGATTATTGGCACCCAATTATCAGAGCTAATTGGCTCATTACTCAAATCGTGCGCACAGTTTTGAGTGCCGTATACAGAATCTTGAAATTTCTAAGAAACTTGATCAGAATAATTACACAGTTGAGAAGTGGAGATTTTCAATATTGCTATGTGACACAAACAGCAGAACCACCCCAGTATTACACCTCCTACAAAACAGGGTGTTAATGTGTCAATACTCTTACTTTTTAGCTACATCCCCAGAACACTTATTTACAGCATGCACAATCACTGCACTTAATCACACACAATCTTTTCAGCACATGTATTTGGCTGTGAAATTTTATAAGAGCCTTTTCCACATGTAAAACATGTTTTACACTTGGAAAATGTTTTATAAAATTGTACCCAAATGGCCTGATAGGTATCCTGTGGTGCATAAATGCAGATATGCACATTTATACGTTCTCCAAAGCAGATGTAAATTGGTGCATATACTCTACATGTGTGCTTACTTATTTTCTAAAATGTGCATCTACATCAAAACGCTCTGCTCAAAATATTCCAATCCCCCCCCCCCCCCCCCCCAGCAGTACCTACACAGGGTGCAGAAAGTACATGAAGTCTTGTCACTCATATGCTTATATGTGCATATGCTGCAAGATATTCATAAAAGGCCTTTTCCATGTGTAAAACAGCCTGCTTTAGCATCCTTAACAGACCAATCTAGAACCTGTGTGGTTGTGCCTGTCAACCAGTGGATCATGACAGAGAAAAAAAGACTCCTGTGTGTTTTGCCCAGTAAGGGCACTGTGTGGCTTTAAATGCTCAGTATTTCTCTCTCTCTAGCGGATGGTGATGGACAGGCTGTGCAGCTTCTGGACTGATGACTGAGGCAGCTCCTGACCCAGAGACCTGGGCATCAGTTGAGCAGGGGAATACCCATTTATTATTATTATTAGCATTTGTATAGCGCTACCAGACACACGCAGCGCTGAACACCTGACATAGAGAGACAGTCCCTGCTCAATAGAGCTTACAATCTAAAGAGGTTTTAAGCCCTCTCTCCCCAAAGAAAGAAAAAAAAACATATAGCAAGTTTAATTTGATCTGGAACTTTCCATATTGATTCTCATTCTCCTTAATTCACACATTTCTACTTTCCTAGATAAAAGCTGATTTGCTCTTCGAAAATGAGCTAAAAGTTGTTCAATCTAATGCTGTATTCCCTTCCTATACTCAAATTAATACACAATTGAGTTCGTGTGTACATAGTACTTGTCTCCTTCTAAAGGATTCTGTGAACATATTGAGAGTCATATTTGGCTATTTGTTTCAACCGCAAATCTCAGCTGTCACGTCTAGATGCTTTCGTTCTTCGCCAGATAAAACACTGTGCATTCCGTTCTTGAACATTCTTCTCTTCAGTTGCTCATTCTGACTGGTCATCTCACAGCTCAATTACTGTAATTCCCTGAATATTGGACTACTAGATTTTCAGCTTGTGATACTCCAGTTTGTTTCAAAATACATCTATCAAACTCATACTTGGTTTCTGGAAATATGGGCTCATTACCCACTACTTATTTCTGAGCATTGGCTCCCAGTTTTTTTATGTTTAATTTCTTTATTAATTTTTATTATAGACAAAGATTACAAATCTTTGAAAGATACACCAACTTTAAATAAACCACTACAACAATGCAGGTCATTAAAAAAAAAGAAAATACCAATACTTATATATAAGGAAATATGTTGGTTATAGTCCACAAAATGGGAGAAATCCAAGGCTATTACCAAAGGAAGTTGGCATACTAAGCAAAAATTCAAATCATACTAACATATAGAGTAGGCGGTTATCCTTTTTTACAATACCGGCTATTAATCTATTTGGCCTGTACTATCTTGTTTTCTTGCAACTCTAAGAATTTACAGAATTGTTCTGGCTCATAGAAAATGTATCTAGTGTTTTGTTTTGGTTTTTTTTAAATCAAACATTTACAAGGGAATCTCAGTTGGAAGGAAACATTAAGCCGCATGGTTCTCTGTTTTAAGTCTAGAAATTTTTCTCCCTTGCTGTGTCCAGCGAGAAATATCCGGAAAGATCAGGACTTTAGCTCCCAAAAATTCGGGTTGAATATTTTAAAAATATAAATGGAGCAAAGAGTCTTTATCCTGCAGAAATACAAATGTAACAATTGCTGTTGCTCTTGTTTTAATTTCCTCTGTAGATTGTTCAAGGAATCCTGTTAAGTCCAGTGTTTCTGCTGGAACTTCTTGTTGAGTAGGAATTCCCTGCGAAGAATTCTGTTGCAATTTCTTTTGAACTCCAATATAATATATTCTTTGTAGTGGAGGAAGAGATTGCTCTGGATACTTATTAAACATTTCTCCGGGGGAAATATAATTTGTTTGAGGAAAATTTAATATACGAAGATTTAAATTCCTATGTGAGTTCTCCAAGTTTTCAATCTTCCTATGTATCAATAATTGATCCTCTGCCATTTGTGCTTGTTGTTCCTTCACTTTAACTAAGTCCCCTTCTAACGAATTTTGCTTAATAGAAATTGCCTCTACGTTTTCTTTCAATTCTCTTATTTGCTTCACATTATTCAATGAGACAGATATAAATGAGGTACTTATCTTGTACAGTACTTCAAGAGCAGACCATATAGAGTCCAAAGTTATTTCTTGGGGCTTCACCAGAGGTTGTAAAACCAGTGCGGAGAGTAAGGATTCCTCCCCGGTGTCAGCTGTCCGGGTCTCCTCTAGAGATAGTTCATCTCCCGCTATGGCTGGCAAGCGTTTCCCTTCCACCGAGTTGACTGCTGACGCCACTTCCTTCAACGGGGTCTGCTCCCCTTTGAGTCGCTATCTCCTGCGCTCGGTACTCCGGCTCTGTCTAGGTGTGGCGGTAGGGCGGTAGCCAGTCCCAATGGGCTAAGCGAAAATTCGCTCTCCAGACCAGGGCTCTTCCCCACCTCGGTCACGGATTCGCCCGATGGTGTGGACACCAAAAACGAGGTAATGGAAGTTTGTCACGAAGAGAGGGAATCCAGCCTGGGGAGGGGAGGTCCCTTTGGCTTGCCCTTTCTTTTCGGCATGCTCGAGATAGGAAAAAGGTACTTTAAGTTTTTCTGAGGAGGAGCGTTCCACTCCTGCGTCCTACTCAGTCACCATCTTGGATCTCCCCAGTTTTTCTTTATATTAAAACTCGATATACTGCTCAACATATCTAAGTGGTTTACAATTTTAAAAAATATTCAATATTCTCTCTAATCACCCACCTCTAAGCACCCCCAACTTGGGCCGGAAAACCCTTTAATTTGAATCTTAACATCCACATTTTTATTCCCCCAATAATTGCCCATCCCATCTATAGCCTTGAGAAGAGGTAAGAAATGTCTGCTCATCATGGATGAGTGGAAAGTAGAGGAGAGACTTGCCTCGGTGTCCCTTCAGTGTGTTTTGTCCATGGCCCTGACAAGTAGTTCTCCTCACAGCATCTGTTCTGTTTTCCTCTGTTGAGTGCTTCCTCTTCAGTCCCTCACTCCTTCCCTCAGCCCTAAGAACAGAAGACTGCAGGAAAGTTTTAAAACTAGCAAGCCACAGTCTTTCCCTTAGCAGTAAGGGGTTGGAGGCCTCTGGAATGCAAAGCCTGCAGAATCACTCCACCCCACCATACTATGTCTGATCGTTCTTCCGCCTGGCACAACCACAGGGTAGCAGTGATTCAGTGAGCAAACACAGTGCAAGTAAACAAAGGGGAAAAAAGTACTGTTCTTCAAAGCATGCTCAGCCAGCTGTAAGTAAACAAACCCACAGTGACCCTGCTGTCAGTACTGCTACTGTGAAGTCAGCCTCTAAAGCTTCCCTGAAACACCAAACTCCCCCTCCTGTTTCAGAAGGAAATCCCCCTCCTACATGGCAGAAATCCAATCAGGATAACAATACAAACATGCCATTCTTTAGCCCAGCAGGGCAGTTTACTCCGTTGTTCCTGCTCAAAGTGATACAAATTTAACATTAATACAACTCCTCAAGTGCTTTGTCTGACAGCCCAGCAATTTTGCAAGCTTCAGAGACTGCTCCGTTTCCACAGTAACAGTCTGTTCTTACACAGCAAACCCAAATACAAATGAATCTGTTTGGTCTTTGCCTCAATCCCCTCTTTCTCCAGTTATTTAGCTTAAGTAATTAAAAAGCGTGGTTAGAATGTAATAATTAACAAGGTATTTCACTCATTTTTTTCAGTAATTAAAAATTGTTGAACATTTCAGCAATCTGCTGGCTGGCAGTGTTGTCGCAAATTTCAGGCTTCCTGAAAAATTGAAGGGCCTTGGATAATAGCCCACTCAAGACTTCAGAAAATCCAGCGTTTCTAAAGTAGCATGGGCAATTATTAGAGTGAATACAGACGTTTAAAAAACTCCAAATTTAACAGGAAATCCTAAAATACTCATTCAAGATATCGCTGCCCCCACCCCCCCAAAAAAAATAAATAAAAACAATAACGAAGACTACCCATAGCTAGCGTTACCATATGTCTCCAGGAAAAACGACAGATTGAGCCAGTCCAGATTTTACGTCTATTAAAAGCATTGGAAGTAAAACCTGGACTGGCTCAATCTGTCCTCCTTTTTCTGGAGCCATATGGTAACCGTACATGATAACACACTGCATCTAATTTATATTCAGCAGGAATGCTAGTGGTGTATAGGATTCTTTTTAAGCTCTTGTCTGTCAATACCAGACCCTGGATAAAGGTTTACCGCTGTTCCTAGCCTCCCTTCTCACCCCATACTACCCACGAAGACCTCTTAGTTTGTCTCAACAGTGCCTTTTGATCATTCCTTCCCTTTCGCCATGGTGTGTCATGAATCTACAAGACACTCTATTCCTAAAGTTGGTGATATGACACAACACATTTTTCTTTGTATCTTAATACTGAACCCTTATTTAGCAAATTTAAACCCTTACTTAAGGCCTGTTTCATCAGTCAGACCCTTTCCCCTATAACACGGCATGTGGACTGTACTTGGGCCTGAGCAGCCAGGATTTGTTTCCCTTAATCCTGCCTGTTCTTTCCGTCCCTTCTGCATCTTCTAGTCTTATTGTAACTTTTCCCATTGTCCACTCCTTTTTGTCCTTCTCCTTGATGTGCTCCTAACTTAGCTTAGTACACTCTGTTTTTGATTTTATACACCACTGATATTTTCCGTTATATCAAATAAAATGGAATATTGAATCTTGACAAGTGGTGTGTAGAGGCAGCAGTTCTTTCTCTGTCATGCTTTCAAGGCTGTCTGAAAAGTTCTCTTTGTATTTCATCCACATGTAATATGCCTTCTCTAAAGTGGGATGCTATAAGGGGCATTTTCGAAAAAAACATCCGTCAGAATTAGGGCATTTAGCTCGTTGCGTGTCAAAAAAAATCTAATTTATAGAACCATTTTTGAAAGTGTTTGGTTTTCTCTTTCAAAAATGGCTCTAAGAGGGACATACTGTATTTGCACAGAAGATGACTGCAAAGGGCCATTTTCCAAACTGACATGTCCAAATTATAAACACCACAAAACCAGTCATTAGAACATCTGTCTGGCATCATTTTGAGAGAAATGGCCACACAGACATCCCTATAGATTAGAGGGGCAGCCCTAGTGGTCAGTGCAGTTCAATTTAAACAATGTTAAAATTCCCACCATAATTCCTTTATTTTGTATTCTGAGCCCTCCAGGAAGAGTAAAACCTATTGTACCTAACTATACACCATTATAATTGCCTTTCACTCTGCAGGTACAGTAGTTTGGAGGGTTCAGTGTTTCCAGTACAAATATACTAAGGGGAGTGGATTTGGACCTGGATCCCCTTGTTTACAGTCACTGCACTGATCTAGTTGACTGACTTACTCCTGGGAGCTGCTTTTCTGCTCTGTTGGATATTCCCATAAAACCTTATGCTGTCATAGCACCTGGTATCCCCTTTCAGTTTCAGTTCCTAAGGGTGTTGGAAGAGGAACAGCATCCATTGGGGGGGGGGGGGGTCAAGCCTTAATCCATCCAGTGGTCAGCTGGTCATTCAGAACATTTTTTTTTTTTTTTAATAACTTGGACGTGATTGAAACAGGTCTAGATAAAAATGTGCTTTTCCTTAGCGTTCCTCCGGACCGGCCCAGAATGTGACTGATGGGTTGTGCACGCCTTCTAGCAGGTGGAGACTGAGAACTCTGCCTCTTGCAAGAGCCAATAAGAGCCCTGACCAGTTAGAGTGAGATTCAGTATTCTCAGTCTCCAGCAGGTGGAAGGAGGTGAGCCCTTCAGTGTCTTTCTCATTTCTCCCTTTTAACTTTAAAAATAAATAAATGATTGCATCCTATGCTTTCTGTGCTCTGGTGTTTCTCTTCAAGTTGGAGGGTGAGACCTATGGGGGTTTCCAGTAAGCCTCGGGGGTGCTAAACTCAGGTGGCTGGGTCCCTCTCCCCAAATCCTCCCTAATGTTTCCTTTAGTGCTTCTAGCTTCGAGTGACTGAAGTTTGGATTTGCACTGCCTCAGCCCCTTCATGGGAAAGGGTGTCCTGAGAGCTGGGAGAGACAGCCACACTGTTTCTGACTTAAAAAAAAAAAAAAAGACAAGCAGAGCAACTCTATTTCAGGTTTCTTTCAACCTTGCCATTATCCTGGTTTCGATACTAGTTGGCTGTCTTTCCTTGCTGGGAGTTTTTAAGCGGTTAAATACATAAATAACCGAGTTTCCTTAGCATCCCTCCGGACCGGCCCAGGATTGGACTGATGGGTTGTGCACGCCTACCAGCAGGTGGAGACTGAGAAAAAAACTCTGACTCTAGCGAGCCAATAGGAGCCCTGGTCATGTGACCCTAGCCTCAGTATTTCTCAGTCTCCCAGCAGGTAGGAGTGAGCCCATTAGTCTCTCTATATTGTCTTTCAGCTTTTTCTTTATTGATGGCTTTAGTCTGCCTTTATTCTGTGCCACAGGAATTCTTTGAGGCTTGTTAGGTGTTCTTTTCAGTTTGGTTGACTTTCAGCCTCAGGGGTGAAAACTCGGGTGTCCCGGGTCCCTCCCCCCTTGTTCCTCCCCACCTCCCTTATTATCTAATTCAATTTCAAAGGGAAGGGTAGCCCTTTGATTAGCAAGGGGATTTTACCTTTGGGGAGAGGCAGCCAGAAGTAAAAAGAGGCTAAATTGGTTTCTCTGCCACAGATCTCTTCAGTCCCCTTGATTAAACGAGCAGGCAGCTCTGTTACTGTCAAGTGTGTGTGGTGTGGCTGATTAGCGTTTCCACAGCAGGGAACCATAAAGAGCACAGTTTTTCTTTGCCTGGCCTGGCTCCCTTTTCTATTTGTTTTCGGGGGATTCGTGTTGTTAATTGAAGTGCTGTTTAAAAAAAAAAAAAAAAAAGTACAGTTTCGGCGCGAATTGGGTACGCACGCGCGTGCACGCGCGCGTCAGCGATGTCGGAAAAACTTAAGCGCTGCTCCGTTTGTCAGCGTCGGGGTGTTTCATCTTCAGGCGCTTGTAAGTATTGTACAGCGCTAGCGGGAGCGTCGGGTCCGGTTTTGCCGGCAGCGGTTCAGTCAGCTGGTTCGGTCTCTTCACCGGCGCGCTCTGATCCCGTGGTTGCAGAAGGGTCAGGCGCGCCCCTGGACTCCGGAACGCCGGTTTTGGCGCGAACGGCGGCCATTTTGAATTCGCCCTCTCCTTCTCCCTCGCAGCCTGCAGGGCTTTCAGTACCTCCGTTGGATGTTTTTTCTGCAGGAGCACTGATGCAGGCTGGGCCTACTCAGGCAGGGGGGTTTCCTCCTGAGTTTGTGCTCCAGATGTATCAGGCTTTTTTGCTGCAGAAAGGGGATTCTTCAGCTGAGCCAGGGCCTTTGAGTATGGCTGCTCCCCCTCCCTCTAAGAGATCTAGGGAGGGAGATTGGCGGGAGCATTTGGAGTCAGTTCATGAGCAGGAAATGCCCTTCTTAGAAGAAGAGGAAGATCTGGCGGAACAGATCTGGGAGGAATCTTCTTCTCCAGATCCTGAGGCTACTTCTTTTGCTCAGGGAGAAGATCCTGCTGTAGCCAGAGTTTTCCATAAGGATGATTTGCAGGAGCTAATTTCTATGGTGTCTTCTACTTTGAACTTTGAAGATTTACAGCCAGCTTCGGCAGTCCGTAAGGTCGATTTCTTGATTAAAGGCTCTAGGTCTGCTACCAAGACTTTTCCTATGCACCAGGATATTTGGGATGTTATTAAAGCGCAATGGGAGTCCCCAGATGCGGTTTTCCGGCAGTCCAGATCTATGTCTCGTCTCTATCCGGTTCCTGAAGTGGATAAGTCTTTGCTTAAGGTGCCGGTCGTGGATGCCGTGTTGTCGGCGGTGAATAAGCGGAATACAGTCCCCGTAGATGGCGGAACAGCTCTTAGGGATGTTCAGGACAGACGCCTGGATTCTCTGCTCAAGAATAGTTTTGATGTTTCTTCCTTGGCAGTACAGGCTGCCATTTGTGGGTCCTTAGTGGCTAGGGCCTGTTTTAGGTGGGCAGAGAGAGTTCTGGACAGGACTTCGGATGATCTTCAAGCTATTGATCTAGAGGTGGCTAGGATTGAAACGGGAGCGGCGTTTCTGGCAGATGCCTTATATGATTTGTTGCGAGCATCTTCTAAGTCTTTGGCGTTGGGAGTCGCTGCTCGCCGGTCGCTGTGGTTGAAAGGTTGGTCGGCGGATGCGGCCTCCAAATCCAAATTGAGCAAGTTTCCATTTAAGGGGTCCTTTTTGTTTGGGGAAGAATTGGATAAGTTGGTTAATTCCTTAGGAGATGCTAAAGTTCCTCGATTGCCGCAAGATAGACCCCGCCTGTCCGGTCGAGGTTCCTTCTCTGGTAGAGGTCCAGGTAGAGGTTTCCGTAGATTTCAGACTGGTCGGGGTTTTCAACCTCATAAATCTCGGTTCTACAATAGGACACAGTCCTTTCGGGGTACTCGCAGAGGAGCGAGTTTCTCCTCTCCAGGTTTTAGATCACAGACCCGTCCTTCCCAGTGAAGGGGCGAGGGCCTCTCCTCTGGTGCCTGTCGGAGCTCGTCTTTCTCAGTTCTATCAGAGGTGGGCCCACATAACTTCAGATCAGTGGGTCTTGGAAGTTATACGAGACGGTTATGCCTTAGAGTTCGCAAGGCCTATTGCAGACGCCTTTCTGGAGTCTCCCTGTCGTTCTCCTCTCAAGGTGAGGGCGGTTCGGGAGACTCTACAGAGGCTGTTAGATCTTCACGCTATCTGTCCAGTCCCTCCTTCCGAGTACAGGCAAGGCCGGTATTCCATTTATTTTGTAGTTCCCAAGAAGGAAGACTCTTTTCGCCCTATCTTGGACCTCAAGCCGGTCAATCGCGCTCTCAGAGTCACAAGTTTTCGGATGGAGACCCTGCGATCAGTCATAGTCGCAGTGCGCCAGGGAGAGTATTTGACAGCCTTGGATCTCACAGAGGCTTATTTGCATATTCCCATTCGTCCGGCTCACCACAAGTTCTTGCGCTTTGCAATTCTAGGGCAGCATTACCAGTTTCGTGCTCTGCCCTTCGGTTTGGCGACGGCTCCCCGCACTTTCACCAAAGTTATGGTCGTGGTGGCTGCGGCCCTCAGGAAGGAAGGGATTCTGGTTCATCCATATCTAGACGACTGGTTAATCAGAGCAAAGTCTTATCACGAGAGTTGTCGTGTCACAGAACGAGTGATGCAGTTCTTGCAGTCTCTAGGTTGGGTAGTAAATGTGTCAAAGAGTCGGTTGGTTCCTTCTCAATCTCTGGAGTATTTGGGCGTCACGTTCGACACGACACAAGGCCGAGTGTTTCTACTGCAGGCCAGGATTCTAAAACTGCAGTCTCAGATTCGGGCCTTTCTTCAACAGCAGCGTCCGTGTGCTCGAGATTATCTTCAGATTCTCGGATCCATGGCAGCCACCATAGAAGTAGTACCCTGGGCCAGACTCCATATGAGGCCTCTTCAGTGGTCTCTTCTATCGCGTTGGTCCGCTCAGAGGGAGTCACTATGGAAGCGTCTGCCTCTCCGCAACAGAGAGCGCAGCTCGCTGTTTTGGTGGCTGCGGATGAAGAATCTCACAGTAGGCATGCCTTTGGAATCTCCTCGCTGGATACCGTTAACAACAGATGCCAGTCTCCGAGGCTGGGGAGCGCATTGCCTGGGGCAGTGGTCTCAACTGGAAGCAGTTCAATCAATCAATTTGTTGGAGACCAGAGCGATCCGGTTGGCCCTGCAGCACTTCAGGCCTCTACTAATAGGCAAAGCGGTCAGAGTTCTGTCGGACAATGCCTCGGCAGTGGCCTATGTCAACCGTCAGGGGGGAACGAAATGTCGTCTATTGTGTCGGGAGGCGGAGAGTCTCCTCGCCTGGGCGGAGATTCACCTCTCGGCCATTTCAGCATCGCATGTGGCCGGAGTGGAAAACGTTCAAGCCGACTTTCTCAGTCGCCACACTCTCGATCCCGGGGAGTGGTCGCTCAGCGATCAGGCGTTTCGGTTGATAGTGGAGCGCTGGGGCACTCCAGTTCTAGATCTGTTTGCATCCAATCTCAACACGAAAGTCCCTCGTTTCTTCAGTCGTCGAAAGGAGGTAAGAGCGGCAGGGGTAGACGCTCTCTTGCAACAGTGGCCCTCCGACCTTCTTTACGCGTTCCCTCCGTGGCCGCTAATAGGCCGTCTCCTACAGATGATCGAAGATCACGGAAGACCGGTAATTTTGGTAGCACCGGATTGGCCGCGGCGTCCTTGGTACGCGGATCTACAGCGGCTATTGGTGGCGCCTCCTCTTCAGCTCCCAGTTCACAGGACTTTGCTGGTTCAAGGACCAGTTCCACATCCAGATCCGGGTCGATTTTGTCTTACGGCTTGGCTCTTGAACGAGCCCGTTTAGCTAAACGGGGTTTTTCAGGACCGGTGATTTCCACCATGCTTAGGTCTCGTCGACGTTCCACTTCGCTAAACTATATTCGTACTTGGAGAATTTTTGAGGCCTGGTGTGCAGAGGCTGACATCCTTCCGTTTCGAGCATCTGTGCCTCAGATGTTGGATTTTCTACAGCGAGGGTTGGATAAAGGGCTGTCTCTTTCTTCTCTTAAGGTGCAAGCGGCAGCTCTTTCCTGCTTTAGAGGTCGGATTCGAGGTAAATCTTTCTCCTGTCTTCCGGAAGTGGCTCGTTTTTTAAAGGGAGTCAGCCTTCTTCGTCCTCCGGTAAGATCAGTCTTTCCATCTTGGGATCTTAATCTGGTTCTTTCGACTCTCACGAAACCACCTTTTGAACCTTTGCAAGCATGTTCTTTGAAAGATCTAACGCTTAAGACAGTGTTTTTGGTGGCTATTGCATCGGCTCGGAGAGTCTCAGAGTTGCAAGCTTTTTCATGCAGATCTCCTTTTCTGCAGTTTTCCAAGGAGCGTGTGGTTATTCATCCGGTTCCCTCCTTTTTGCCTAAAGTGGTATCCCGTTTTCATCTGTCCCAGTCAGTGTTTCTTCCTGTTTTGGAATCGGCCTCAGGGACGCAGGAACAGCGACAGTTACATACTCTGGATGTTAAAAGAGTGCTTAAGCGGTATCTCGCAGTTACGGAAGATTTTCGACGCACGGACCGTCTTTTTCTACTGTTGGCCGGTCACCGTAAGGGGCTGGCGGCTTCTAAGCCCACATTATCTAGGTGGATCAAGGAGATGATAGGGTCAGCCTACCTTTTGGCAGGTAAAGCTGTCCCGAACTCTGTTAAAGCTCATTCAACTAGAGGGCAAGCGGCGTCCTGGGCCGAGTGTTCATTGGTTCCACCAGCGGAGATTTGTAAGGCAGCAACTTGGTCCTCTCTCCATTCGTTTTCTAAGCATTACAGGCTTGATGTGCAGTGTCGGCAGGAGGCGATTTTTGCGTCGCGAGTGATTTCAGCGGGTCTGCTGGGGTCCCTCCCGTAGGACTACTGCTTTGTTACGTCCCATCAGTCCAATCCTGGGCCGGTCCGGAGGGATGCTAAGGAAGGAGAAATTAGACCTTACCTGCTAATTTGCTTTCCTTTAATCCCTCCGGACCGGCCCAGGCCCCTCCCGTGTTCTATATTTCTGTCTAAGTTTCTATGTTCAATTGTTGGTTGCAGAGCTGTTTTGTTTGCAAGTTTAAAAAAAAAAAAAAAAAAAAGATGATGCATTTTCTATGCAGGCCATACCGCTGCTCTGGTTAGAGTACGTGGTGAGCCACAATGATTGGGCCATACCGATGCTCTGGTTAGGGTATTCGGTGAGCCACTGTGATAAGGCCATACCGATTCTCTGGTTAAGGTTTTCGGTGAGCCATTGTGATAAGGCCATACCGCTGCTCTGGTTAGAGTACGTGGTGAGCCAGGATAATCTGGCCATACCGATGCTCTGGTTAGGGTACTCGGTGAGCCATTATAATAAGAGCACGTACTTACTAGTGCTCGCTGGCTGCTTGAATTCCTTGAGGCACAGACTGTTTGTTCTTTCTGCTTTGTTATGAAAATACTGAGGCTAGGGTCACATGACCAGGGCTCCTATTGGCTCGCTAGAGTCAGAGTTTTTTTCTCAGTCTCCACCTGCTGGTAGGCGTGCACAACCCATCAGTCCAATCCTGGGCCGGTCCGGAGGGATTAAAGGAAAGCAAATTAGCAGGTAAGGTCTAATTTCTCCTTGCTGGTTCCTGCGAGGGCAGAGAATCTGAGGCGCGTCAGGCTTCCCTTTCAAAAAAAAAATCATTTTGGCAGCTGATGTTAGTATGTTTTGCCATTTTAATGCTATAATTTTCTCTTTTTACCGCTGAGGGAACCTGTCAGCATTGTGTTTGGTTTCGGCGGGGAATGCCGCAATTCTAGTAACAACTGCTGGTCTTATTGTTCGGAGGTTGCCTTTCTCTGGTTAACATTAAAAGAAAAAAGCATTTTTATACAGAGCATTCCTCAAAGAATTATGTCCCAAAGATAAGTTCGTCTCTTCTGAGGCAACATAGAGGCATATTTTCAAAGCACTTAGCCTTCCAAAGTTTCATAGGTTTCTATGGAACTTTGGAAGGCAAAGTGCTTTGAAAATATGCCTCTTAATGTAAACGCATATAGAAGAGTACTTTTACTACTCTGAACTGTTTTGGGAACTTCAGTTTGCAAGCATATTCTTCAGTGCTCTCATGCCTTGCTTAGAAGCGAATAATACTGTTTCTTAAGTGGGGGCAAAGCACTCCCTTCTCTTGTGCTAAACAGGCTGGCATATTCACAATTTGTAGCATGTTTTTTTTTTTTTCAAAGCCTTTTTGAAAATGGAGCCTTTTGCAAAAAAAAAAAAAAAAAAAAAAGACACAATGCTGCAGGGAAATGTGTAAGTGGCAGCATGCAGCACCTTGCTTTTCTATCGCTGATCTGACTTGATGGGCTTCAAGGGACCCAAGGTGGCACTTGGGACAGTGTAAAATGTGGCTTGTACTTCAGTTTGACGATTCATGCCCAGTGCAACTTTCAACAGATCAGCTTTTGACCGTGGTTGTTCCTAACATCCGAGGTTCTTGTCAGGTAGACATTTAGACACTATGGTGGCGGTTCTATAAATTGGCTCTAGGATTTATCTTCTGGAGGGATGAATTCGTTCTGAATTTGTTTGGTTGCTGTACTACTTTTTTTTTCTTTTACTTCTCCTGCTCCCTCTGCTTTATTTTATTCTCTGCTGAGGTTTTTAATTCTGATTATCCATCCCAGGATTTCCTGGGACTTGGTAGGTAACTCTGTGTCTGCTTCACACACCCTGTTATGCCATTTCTATAAATTTTTAGAGGTAATCAATAGAAATCAAACAAAATAAAACATGGAAAATAAAACAAGATGATACCAGTGATTTCATAGTATGAATCCTGAAAGGTAACTTTAAAACAATACAGGAACGTAAGACCTTTGAAGTCAGAATGATTGAATATTTTGATACCCAACAGACAGGACTTAACAAAGATATGGGTTTTCTAGCCCATTATAAACCATAAACTTGTATTTCTCTGTTTATCTCCCTCTTCCCTCACCTATCCACACCCATCCTGTTAGACTATCAGTGAAATTCTTTGATGTTCCCATGCATACCTCCTACCCACCCCCACCCTGTTAGACTGTCAGTGAAATGCTTGGATGTTTCACTTATATATTCTGTCATCTTCCACATTTGCTTATTTCCGATCTGACGAAGAAGGGCAACTTTCGAAAGCTAATCAAGAAATGTATTAAGTTATGTCCAATAAAAAAGGTATCATCTTAATTTCTTTTCCATGTTTTATTTTGTTTGATTTCTATTGATTACCTCTAAAAGTGGACTAACATGGCTACCACACCTCTCTACTTATAAATTTTTATTAATGGACATCTCAGAATGTTCTGGGGTCAGGATTTTGATTCAGACAGCTCTGATACCTGAGAAGTTTCTTCAGTAGGCAGGTTCTGTATCTACTTGCTGCAAATGAATACTTCTTCATTTCTCAGATCCTTTCAGTATCCTAAAGGTTGCAGGCGTTTCTTAGTGCCATGTCCAGGGTCTTCCATGCTCCTCCCATATTCTGGCACATTTTGGACTTTTGTATGTAATATGCCAATTAATGACACCTTTGACTCTCTTGTCGGTGGCTCGCTTTAGCCTTAAGCCTATAGCGCTGGGACTAGGCCTTAGTTATCGCTAATTCCATAGTAGTTATGGATTTGCAATTCTTTTTCCTTCCTGCATGTTTCTGGCTATCAGAGCGCAGTAGTTTTGCCTCCTCCTTTATATAAAACAGCCAAGAGCCATCACCTATAATGATTATTTCAGTTAGCCCTCCTTTCTCTCTTTTTCTTTGCTACCTTCATGGATTCCAGCCTTTTTATTTCTTTTCTCTACACTGCTGCTTTGGGGGAGACAGAGGTGAACTGCCCGAGAGTTTGCGGTGAAGTTGCCAGATACTCTTCGACAATCTCTCTATGGGTCATGTCTCAAGGTGGAAACTGTCAGGCCTATTTTACACAGGCTTCTTATTCTTCAGGCTGGTTGGACAGTACCTCTGACAGATATCAGAACAGGGTGCTGCTCTAGTTACTTCGCTGTTGAGCTTCCCGCAATCTCCTGACTTTCTTCTTCAGGATTCTCTGTTTCTTCCAGTTTGGCCTTAAATTTCTCTTAGGGTTTGGCACTTGGAAGGATGTGCTTGTTTAAGAGGAGTTATTCTTTTAAAGTTTTATTCACAAGGCTATATTCAGACTTGGTATATTTTTCCAGTTTCAATGTGCTGAAAATCAATTTTTTCCATTGCATGCTTCTTTAGGGCAGTTTTTGCCTTTCTTACAGGGTGCCTTTCATACAGGCTTACCACTTGCTTATTTAAAGGTGCTTCTTTCTGTGTTCCTATCAAGGGAAGGATTTTTTGCTAACCGTCTAGATGGTGTCCATTTCCTTTGGCGTATGAATTTATTTCATCCTCCTCCTAGGTCATTGGGTTCTCATTTTGGTCCTTTCAGTCCTCGTTAAGCTATCCTCTGGGCCTGGTTAGGCCTACTCTCTTAAGGGTTCTCCACTCCAGACATTATTCTTCTGGATCATTGTCTCTGCTATGTGTGTTCGGACTGGCACCCGTTTTCCTGCCACGCTGTTTTTTGCTTTTGGGAGTTAGCTGGGTTTCATTTCCGGCATACAGTGGATTTCCCAGTCTGGGGTCCTTTTCCTTGGCAATGGGAGTCCGGCGCCGGCTGTGTAGACAGGGTATCAAGTCAATCCTGAACCACTATTTGCAATCCATTGAGGAGGTTCAGTGGTCGGTTCATATTTCTTCTGGTCGGGGGGTTTTGCTCAGGGATTGCAGCTTCTATACCCTTCGCTCCTCAGTAGTTTGAAGAGAGGTTAGAGCACCGGTCTTGCAATCCAGAGGTGGCCGGTTCAAATCCCGCTGCTGCTCCTTGTGATCTTGGGCAAGTCACTTAACCCTCCATTGCCTCAGGTACAAACTTAGATTGTGAGCCCTCCTGGGACAGAGAAATATCCAGTGTACTCGAATGTAACTCACCTTGAGCTACTACTGAAAAAGGTGTGATCAAAACCACTTGTAACCACTCGCCTCCACCTACCCTCCTCTCTTCCTTCCCGTTCACATTAATTGATTTGATTTGCTTACTTTATTTATTTTTTGTCTATTAGATTGTAAGCTCTTTGAGCAGGGACTGTCTTTCTTCTATGTTTGTGCAGCGCTGCGTATGCCTTGTAGCGCTATAGAAATGCTAAATAGTAGTAGTAGTAGTAGTAGAGGATGGTTTCGGCTTTTCTTCTTCTAAGAAGCTAAGTCTGGAGGAGCTGAAAGTTCATCTCAGAGGGCAGGCAATGTTTTCAGTACAGCGTTTGAGTTCCTCATCCTTTGGTTTCTTGTCAGGCATCCCAGAGTAGTACTTGTATTCTTTTTCGATACATTATAGGTGGCATGTAACATATCTGCTGGATGCGATTTGTTTTTGAGCCACAGCTCTTACAGCCAGATTGTTTCTGTTCCTCCCTTAAATGTACTGCTCTGTTACGTCCCATCAGTCACATTCTGGGCCAGTCCAGAGGGACGATAAGGAAGGAGAAATTAGATCTTACCTGCTAATTTGCTTTCCTTTAGTCCCTCCGGACCGGCCCAGATCCCTCCCTTTCAAATGCTTTAGGGTAGAGCTGCTTTGTCTGTCGACTTCAGTGCTGATTTAAAAAAACAAACAAACAAAAACAGGCAAACAAATAAACAAGTCGGCCAATAAAGGCAATTGACTATAAAGTGAAGGTTTACAGGTCCTTTCCTGTATGCACACAGTGGCTATTTGAATTCTCTGGTTGCACAGGAGCTTTTCTCCTTTCTAACCTGCTTTGTAAAGATAATACTGAATCTAACTGGTCAGGGCTCTTATTGGCTCTCGCAAGAGTCAGAGTTCTCAGTCTCCACCTACTGGAAGGCGTGCACAACCCATCAGTCACATTCTGGGCTGGTCCGGAGGGACTAAAGGAAAGCAAATTAGCAGGTAAGATCTAATTTCTCCTTTATTCTTTATTTGTAACCTGTCAAGTAGAACAAAGCGGTTTACAAAGTCTATGAAACCAGGAGGAAAGGAACTACAAATTTAAAATAGGAAAGATCGGGGCCATTCATACAAATTTCTAGATGGGAAGTGTAAGGAGAAATAGAGGGAGAAGGGGAGCAGTGAGAGAAAGGAGCACACAGGAGAAGGAGGCATTGCTAAGACTAAAATCCCTCAGAGATAATCCTGGCAAAATTAGCCAGGTCTTAACAACTGATTTGAATTTGTACAGAGATGTCACTTCTAATTTCAAGTGGTAGGCAATTCCATAGGAGAGGGGCCATAAAGAAAAAGGTGCTGTGCCTAGTCCTTTCATATTGGGCCTTCCTCAGACTTGGAAGCACAAGTCAATGGGCATATTTAATGAACAAAGCATTCTAGCAGGGGAGTATGGGATAAGATTATTGAGATATGGAGGGTTTCTGAATGTCAGAGCTATGAAAGTTAAGATTTTACATTTGAGTTGATTTGAAAGGCAACTGGAAGCCAGTAATTAAAATTTCAAAAGTGGAGTCACATGATCTGATTTGGAAGCTTGAGTAATAAGCTGAATGGCTGTGTTTTGCAGTGTGCAACTTTTACAGATTGGCCTGTGTGCAGCCAGCATAAAAGTCAAGTTTACTATTAAGGAGGGCTTGGACAAAGGAATGGAATGAATCTTGCACAAAAAAAGTCTGACCTGAGTTTGAGGGTGAAAAGGCTGGTCCTAAGTACTCTGGATATCTGAGAGTCCAGAGACCGTCTAAAATCTAGTGTTATATAGTGCGTCTGGTAGCGCTATATAAATGCTATTAGTAGTAGTAGTGTGACTCCCAAGTACCGAAATGAATCAACTGGTGTGGCATAATGTAACACAAGAATATTGTGGGCATAGAAATAAAATAAATTAAAAGGCAGAATAAGAGAAGCTAGAGGACTCATGAAAAGATTGAACCAGAAGGGGGGAGGTACCCAAAAGTCCAAGAGATACTAGATGAGCCAAGAAAAGTGGGTGATAAGATCAAAATTGGCAGAAAGATCAAGAGGGATAGCGAGTACACAACGGCCTTTGTCAAAGTTTGAGTGGATTTCACTCAGGACAGTGGCAAGGACAGTTTTGGTGCTAAAATGTTGTCTAAAAACCAGACTATCTTTGCTGAGAAATCACTGACCCTACATGCAAGGGGGAAAGCTATACAAAGACAGTTTTTTCAAGGACTTTGGACAAGTACAAAGGTTAGAAATTGGGCGATAGTGAGCTGGAATGGCAGGGTCCAAAGTGGTTTTCGTCAAGGTAAGACAGACAGGTGCCGTTTTCCAGGAGGAGGGTAATTTACCAGAAGAAAGACCTGTTGATCGTTGAGGACAAGAGGCAAATTGAGCTGTGGTTACCTAATCCATGTGGAGGGGAGAGGGTCAAGTGAACAGTAAGAAAGTTTCATTTGTGCCATTAAATCAATGAGTCCCAAACATCCAAACCTTTATCACAAATTTCCTAGAACTGCAGATTTTGGGAACTGCTTTGATACATTCCACAGGTCCTGGACTGGTCTGGTGAGGACACTATAAGAAAGGAGAAATTAAGTCTTACCTTCTAACTTTCTTTTCTTTAGTCCCACCAGACCAGTCCAGAGATCTTCCTTAATGTTGATCTTCTCTCTAAAAGTTCAGTATTCAGTTTTCTCCAACAGTTTAACTTTTAGAATTTTTTTTTACCGGCAATATGTTTGAGTATCATTAGTACAAATAGAAAAATCAAAAACATATGGTCCATTTCTTTGTCACTGGAAATACTGAGAATCTAAGGCTGCATGGTGCCCTTATTGGGCAAAGCATGCATGATTTATTTTTTTTTCTCTCTGTCCATTTGCTGGTCAGTAGGCACAATCCCACAGGTTCTAAACTGGTCTGGTTGGGACTAAAGGAAAGAATATTAGCAGGTAAGATCTAATTGCTCCATCACATACAGAAAGCCTTTATAAAATTACTCCCAAAGTGTGCAAATATATTTTCTGCAGAATGAGACCAAAGACCTTTCTATCTTGGGTGCATTAGTGACAGAATTTAGCCAGGAAGTCCAGAGCACTTTGCACTGGGGAGCTTTCTTTAAGATGTACTCTGGAGGGCTAAAAATCCTTAATTTGTCTCTGAGCCAGAAACTAGTTTTACCAGCTTTTTGATTGACCAACATTTAGTATCTATAGAAAGGTTTCATGAAGAAACCTAGAATGCAGCCAGTTTATTTCTGAAGACCACAAATTGTTCAATTTTATGAAAATTATATGTAAACCAAAAAGTTCTTAATTCAACCAGCTATTTGCAGTTATGTTTAGTGGGTTCTCACTTTCCCACACAGTGAACGCAGGAATTATATCTGGCTATTGGAGTTAGATATGCCTGTCTCACATAGTGCCATCTTAGTTGTACTTATTATTTATCCATGAACCTTCACACTACATCAACAGCTGTTTATTTCTGACCCCTGCAGTAGTCTTGCTTCAGGTTTTGATTATTCCCAAAATTCCCTATTGTAGATTCAAGCATTGTGTAACTTCTGAGGTGACTCATTGCTTTACTAACAAGTGAACTGGCAAAATGTGCCAGGTAGCCTTCAGATGGGCATTTTCTAGTAGTCTGTTGCAGGTGCTGCACTTGGGTCAATATTAGACCACAAAGTTGAACATGTGGTGTGTCTGTTCTTGCTAGATCTGGGTGACACAACTGGCTTTATCTGTAGCTTTTGTTACACATAAGGCAAAGATAATCACTAAGGGTAGTCCTTACCTGTGCAACCTCTCTACCCTCAGGAGGGCTTGGCACCCCCTTTTTTTCTCTCAGGTGTTTATAACAGATATGTGGTTTGAAGGGAGGGGGATGCAGACTGTGATAATATCATGGAGAATATGCCTTCTCTCACACTCTTTTATCTCTGTCTTGATTTTTGCATGCCCCTGCTCACTCTATTACAGCCACAGTAGAAGCGGTTGAGGCACAGGAAGGTATGATGAGAATTCCTATGTGGAGATTAAACCCTTGTTTCTGTGTGTGTAGAACCTAAGAAGTGAAAACATACTGTCTTCCGTCTTAACATTTTACTCTTTCACTATCAGCCTTAATTTAGAAGATTAAACAGAAATGTCTTTTGTAAAGTTGTGTTTTGTTATATGTGTGCACACTTTTCCTCATCTCCCTAACAGGATGCTCATCCTGGTCCTTGTGCTTGGATGGATGGGGGAGGGGCGGCATTTGGGGATATTACTCTGAGTCTTTAGGACACTAATGTCCTAATACAGTGTGCTGAAGACCCAGGACACTAATAGGATTCCTGGGTCTTCAGCACACTGTATTTTAACTTAAGAAGCACACTTCAGTTCCACTTTGAGATTTTAATTGTTTATGTATTCCATATTTATGAATTGTGATCTGCTTTGATCCATTTTGTTCATTTAAAGTACATATTAAGCATCATCCATTGCAGCGGGTGGTTATTAATATGTGCACAGCAGGGAAGAAAGAGCTGTCTCTTCTCCTCCAGCTAGATACAAGGAAGAAAGGTTTAGTTTCTGACTTTTTACATCTTATGCATGGTATATACTCCTTCATGGACACCTCAGTGAAACTTAGTGTATGTAATCTATACTAGGTGGCTAGTGGGCACACCCAGATAAAATCATTACCAGAAAGAATGAAGACCAACCTTCAGTTGTCTTATCATGGGGACTTCATAAAATGCCCATCTAGACTAGACTGTAACCTGAGCTACAGACTTGATGTGTAGTTTTCAAAGGTTAAATTTTTAATGCATTTTAGATTGCTTGTTACTGTTGAGTCTTAAGAATGGTGTAAATCAGTGATGGTCCTAGCTCCCATGGGGAACAAATTTAACATAGTTTTCCAGTCTCTGACAGAAGTACCAGACAGGTCACGATCCATTCTGGCTGTGCAAGATTGCTTGCTGTGGTGTGTTCTTTCATAGAAATCAGGCAGATTGGAATACCAGGTGTCAGTCTCATTTTCCTTTTTCTACTTTAAAATGTATAACTCTCGTCATGATAGAAACATGCTAATGAGAGACATTTCACATATCTCATCTTTAAAACAAGTATTTGGCAGAGTAGGTTAAGAGTGTATTTACTAGGTTGTGATCTATGCAGTGACTATGTAAGACCTCTTAACATTACTAAAAATGTCTCATAGTTACACTTCAGTTAACAGATATACTTGATACTATGGGAGTCAGTGGAGCATGAGGACTTAACCCAACATGTACGTAGTGTACCATGCAATGTTAAATAGAAATGTTAAATAGTAGTAGTAGTAGTGTACCATGCAGCTACTGAGACAACAGGCGTCACCCAGCATATGTGCAATTCCATCTTGGGGGGGAGTCAAGGCACACAGCCAGTGAGACAGCAGAAGTGGAGGAGTGACCTAGTGGTTAGGGTGGTGGACTTTGGTCCTGGGGAACTGAGGAACTGAGTTCGATACCCAGCCCAGGCAGCTCCTTGTGACTTTGGGCAAGTCACTTAACCCTCCATTGCCTGCTGCATTGAGCCTGCCATGAGTGGGAAAAAGTGCGGGGTACAAAAAAAAAAAAAAAAGTCAGCCAGAGCCAGTGCTAGATCATTAAGCAAACCTTCAGCCTTGTACCTACTGAATTAACTTTTAGGTCCCTAGTGCCCAAGGGAGAGTGTGAGGGCAACTTGCACAACTAACTTATAGTTAACAGGACTATTTGCAAATTGCCCACTCTCTGCAGGTAAAAGTATATGCCAGTGGTTCTTTTGAGTTAGTGTGGCTGTGTCAGATCTGTTGTTTTGGTTTGCAGCTATTCTTTGTTGCCTGCCCCCTCCTCCTGAAGTTTCCTCCCTAGGCAACACCTCGGTTGCCTAATAATTGTGCCTGCCCTGAAAGCAACTGTGCATGTAGCTAGTGAGACTGTGGGAGGCAGATTAAACATGCAGCTAATAAGCCAGTATGGGAGTCACCTATCACTGTAGTTGCTCAGCATGCAGACAATGCCAACATGGAAGTTGGCCAGGCAATGTAACAGACTACAGGACTCTGAACTGAGTCTTGCCACTATAGAAGTCAGCCAGGCATGTAACACTTAGCTACTGAGACTATGGTTGCTATACAGTGTGTGTTTAGTGCCACCATGGAAGTCAGCCAAATATGTAGGAGCCTGATGGACACACAGCTAGTGATCCATTAGAGGAGTCGCCCAACACAGGGCTAGTGAGACTGCAGGGATGATCTCCATGTGAGAAATGTCACCTTTAGAGTTAGCCAGACATGCAGCTGTTAAGCTTGCAGGATTCATGACGGGAGTGAGCCAGACAATGCAACTAGTTAAACTCTGGGAAGCTAATAAACATACAGCTAGTGAACCACTGCAAGAATCGGTCAACATACGCCTAGTGAGATTACAGGTTTTACTTAGCACATAACTAGTGAGCCATTGTGGAGGTGTGCTGGATAGGGAAATTGTAGGTTCTCCGAGGACAAGCAGGCTGCTTGTTCTCACGACTGGGTGACGTCCGCGGCAGCCCCCACCAACCGGAAAAGGCTTTGCGGGACGGTCGGCACGCAGGGCACGCCCACCGCGCATGCGCGGCCGTCTTCCCGCCCGTGCGCGACCGCTCCCGCCAGTTCCTTTTTTTCCGCGTCTGGAGAGACTCGTGCTTTGCCGCTCTCTCTGCTTTCAGCCGCCGGAAAGTCGATCGCGTTTACGCGGATCGTTGTTTTTTCTATTTAATTTTTGTTACCGCCGGTTTCCCTTTTCTTTTTCAAAAAAAAAAAAAACCTGAGCGTGTGGAGCACGCGCTCCCTTTTTCCCTCGTTTCCAGTGGGGACGCTGCGTTGCGGCCTAGTGGCCGCACGGTCGTTTCCTTTTTTCGAGGTGTGATTTTCGCCACCATTGACGACTTTGACTTCGCCGACGCGATTTTTCCGTCGATGTCCTCGAAGGTCCCGAGTGGATTTAAAAAGTGTGGTCGCTGCGGCCGGCCGATCTCGCAGACCGACACCCACGCTTGGTGCCTCTAGTGCCTCGGGCCGGAGCACAATATCAAGTTGTGTTCCCTGTGTCTCGGTCTCCGGAAACGGACTCAAGTTGCGAGGCAAGTTCTGCGGGACCGTCTTTTTGGAACGCGCCGGCCCCTCGACGTCGACCTCGACGGCATCGGTATCGACGCCCGGTCCTTCGGTACCGGTATCGATGCCCGAGACATCGGCACCGATGGCATCGACCCCAGGAGAACAGGTCCCGTCGGCCCGCCGGTCCGCCGGCGAGGGTGGAGGTGAGCGGCCGCGTGGGCAGTCGGCCCCGGTCACTCCCTCAGCCCGTGGTCCACGGGACCGAACCCTGTCTGACCCGGCTCCTCGAGACCGAGGGGGATCGTCCTCCTCCTCCTCCATACCTCCCGGCGCCGGTGACGCGCATCGAAAGAAGGACAAGAAGCGTCGTCACCGGTCGCCCTCGGTGCATCCGGACATCGGAGAGGAGGCGACGCCGAAGCGTCATCGCCGAGAGGAGAGGTCCCCGTCGGTTGTGGAGGTACCGACGCGTCAGGGTTCCGGCACCTCGGTGCCGTCTCCTGGACCCCATCAGCTTCTGGCACCGACACCCCTACCGGCCCCACCGCCTTTCCCGGCAGCGGGCCTGGACGAGTGCCTCAGAGCCATCCTTACGGGGATCCTGGAAGGGCTGATGCGCCAGGCTGTGCCGGCGCCGGGGGTGCTTGCGCCCTCGGCGCCGATGTCTGTGGCGCCGGCGAGCTCTAGCCCGGCGCCGGGGCCATCGACACCGCCACCGCTTGCGGCGCCGGTCTCGACCGCCACGCAGGTGGAGTCCCCGTCAACGTCGATGGAGGGAGCTCCGTCCCCGCGGGAGTCCACCGCTCGACGACACCGAGACCTCGGTGCCTCGATGTCGAGCCGGGCCCGGTTCAGGACTCAGCTACATGAGCTTATGTCCGATACCGAGGATGAGGCCTCGTGGGGGGAAGAGGAGGACCCTAGATATTTCTCCTCAGAGGAGTCTACGGGCCTTCCCTCGGACCCCACGCCTTCACCGGAGAGGAAGCTCTCACCTCCTGAGAGTCTCTCCTTTGCCTCCTTTGTGCGGGATATGTCTATTAGCATTCCCTTTCCCGTGGTCTCTGTGGAAGAGCCGAGGGCCGAGATGCTCGAGGTCCTCGACTATCCATCACCACCTAGAGAGTCCTCCACGGTGCCGCTGCACAATGTCCTCAAGGAGACACTGCTTCAGAACTGGGTGCGACCGTTAACTAACCCCACCATTCCCAAGAAAGCAGAGTCCCAGTACAGGATCCACTCTGACCCAGAGTTAATGCGGCCCCAACTGCCCCATGACTCGGCGGTCGTGGATTCTGCTCTCAAGAGGGCACGGAGTTCGAGGGATACTGCCTCGGCGCCCCCGGGGCGGGAGTCTCGCACTCTGGACTCGTTTGGGAGGAAGGCCTACCAATCCTCCATGCTCGTGACCCGCATCCAGTCATACCTGCTCTATATGAGCATCCACATGCGGACTAATGTGCAACAACTGGCGGACCTGGTCGATAAGCTCCCGCCGGAGCAGTCCAGGCCTTATCAGGAGGTGGTCAGGCAGCTGAAGGCGTGCAGAAAGTTCCTGTCCAGGGGTATCTATGACACCTGTGACGTGGCATCTCGTGCTGCGGCCCAAGGTATAGTGATGCGCAGGCTCTCATGGCTGCGTGCCTCTGACCTGGACAACCGCACCCAGCAGAGACTGGCCGACGTCCCTTGCCGGGGGGATAACATTTTTGGTGAGAAGGTCGAGCAGCTGGTGGACCAACTGCATCAGCGGGAAACCGCCCTCGACAAGCTCTCCCACCGGGCGCCTTCAGCATCCACCTCAGCAGGTGGACGTTTTTCCCGGGCCCGGCAGGCTGCGCCCTATTCTTTTGCAAAGCGTAGGTACAACCAGCCGGCCCGAAGGCCTCGCCAGGCACAGGGACAGCCCCAGCGCGCTCGTTCTCGTCAACAGCGTGCGCCTAAGCAGCCCCCTGCGCCTCCACAGCAAAAGCCGGGGACGGGCTTTTGACTGGATCCTCGGGAACATAGCCGCCCTCAAAGTGTCCGTACCGGACGATCTGCCGGTCGGGGGGAGGTTAAGTTTTTTTCACCAAAGGTGGCCTCTCATAACCTCCGACCAGTGGGTTCTCCAAATAGTGCGGTGCGGATACGCCCTGAATTTGGCCTCCCTGCCTCCAAATTGTCCTCCGGGAGCTCAATCTTTCAGCTCCCATCACAAGCAGGTACTTGCAGAGGAACTCTCCGCCCTTCTCAGCGCCAATGCGGTCGAGCCCGTACCACCCGGGCAGGAAGGGCAGGGATTCTATTCCAGGTACTTCCTTGTGGAAAAGAAAACAGGGGGGATGCGTCCCATCCTAGACCTGAGAGGCCTGAACAAATTCCTGGTCAAAGAAAAGTTCAGGATGCTTTCCTTGGGCACCCTTCTGCCAATGATTCAGAAAAACGACTGGCTATGTTCCCTGGATTTAAAGGACGCATATACTCACATACCGATACTGCCAGCTCACAGACAGTATCTCAGATTCCGCCTGGGCGCACGGCACTTTCAGTATTGTGTGCTGCCCTTTGGGCTCGCCTCTGCTCCACGAGTGTTTACCAAGTGCCTCGTGGTGGTAGCGGCCTACCTACGCAAGCTGGGAGTGCACGTGTTCCCATATCTCGACGATTGGCTGGTCAAGAACACCTCGGAGGCGGGAGCCCTCCGGTCTATGCAGTGCACTACTCGACTTCTGGAGCTGCTGGGGTTTGTGATAAATTACCCAAAGTCCCATCTCCAGCCAACACAGTCTCTGGAATTCATACGAGCTCTGCTGAATGCCCAGACGGCTCAGGCCTACCTTCCCGAAGCGAGGGCCACCAATCTCCTGGCCCTGGCTTCGCAGACCAGAGCGTCTCAGCAGGTCACAGCTCGGCAGATGTTGAGACTTCTGGGTCATATGGCCTCCACAGTTCATGTGACTCCCATGGCTCGTCTTCACATGAGATCTGCTCAATGGACCCTAGCTTCCCAGTGGTTTCAAGCCACCGGGGATCTAGAAGATGTCATCCGCCTCTCCACCAGTTGCCGCACTTCACTGCTCTGGTGGACCATCCGGACCAATTTGACCCTGGGACGTCCATTCCAAATTCCGCAGCCCACGAAAGTGCTGACGACGGATGCATCTCGCCTGGGGTGGGGAGCTCATGTCGATGGGCTTCACACCCAGGGTCTGTGGTCCCTCCAGGAAAAGGATCTGCAGATCAACCTCCTGGAGCTCCGAGCGATCTGGAACGCACTGAAGGCTTTCAGAGATCGGCTGTCCTACCAAATTATCCAAATTCGGACAGACAATCAGGTTGCAATGTATTACGTCAACAAGCAGGGGGGCACCGGATCTCGCCCCCTGTGTCAGGAAGCCGTCGGGATGTGGCGTTGGGCGTGCCGGTTTGGCATGCTCCTCCAAGCCACATACCTGGCAGGCGTAAACAACAGTCTGGCCGACAGACTGAGCAGAGTCATGCAACCGCACGAGTGGTCGCTCCATTCCAGAGTGGTACACAAGATCTTCCGAGAGTGGGGCACCCCCTCGGTGGATCTTTTCGCCTCTCAGACCAACCACAAGCTGCCTCTGTTCTGTTCCAGACTTCAGACACACGGCAGGCTAGCGTCAGATGCCTTTCTCCTTCATTGGGGGACCGGCCTCCTGTATGCTTATCCTCCCATACCTTTGGTGGGGAAGACCTTACTGAAGCTCAAGCAAGACCGCGGCACCATGATTCTGATAGCGCCCTTTTGGCCCCGTCAGATCTGGTTCCCTCTTCTTCTGGAGTTGTCCTCAGAAGAACCGTGGAGATTGGAGTGTTTTCCGACTCTCATTTCGCAGAACGACGGAGCGTTGCTGCACCCCAACCTTCAATCCCTGGCTCTCACGGCCTGGATGTTGAGGGCGTAGACTTCGCTGCGTTGGGTCTGTCTGAGGGTGTCTCCCGGGTCTTGCTTGCCTCTAGGAAGGATTCCACTAAAAAGAGTTACTTTTTCAAGTGGAGGAGGTTTGTCGTTTGGTGTGAGAGCAAGGCCCTAGAACCTCGTTCTTGCCCTGCACAGAACCTGCTTGAATACCTTCTGCACTTATCAGAGTCTGGCCTCAAGACCAACTCAGTAAGGAATCACCTTAGTGCGATTAGTGCTTACCATTATCGTGTGGAAGGTAAAGCCATCTCTGGAGAGCCTTTAGTCGTTCGATTCATGAGAGGCTTGCTTTTGTCAAAGCCCCCTATCAAGCCTCCTACAGTGTCATGGGATCTCAACGTCGTCCTCACCCAGCTGATGAAACCTCCTTTTGAGCCACTGAATTCCTGCCATCTGAAGTACTTGACCTGGAAGGTCATTTTCTTGGTGGCAGTTACTTCAGCTCGTAGGGTCAGTGAGCTTCAAGCCCTGGTAGCTCATGCTCCGTATACCAAATTTCATCACAACAGAGTAGTGCTCCGCACCCACCCAAAGTTCCTGCCGAAGGTGGTGTCGGAGTTCCATCTTAACCAGTCAATTGTCTTGCCAACATTCTTCCCCAGGCCGCATACCCGCCCTGCTGAACGTCAGTTGCACACATTGGACTGCAAGAGAGCATTGGCCTTCTACTTGGAGCGGACACAGCCCCACAGACAGTCCGCCCAATTGTTTGTTTCTTTCGACCCTAACAGGCTAGGGGTCGCTGTCGGGAAACGCACCATCTCCAATTGGCTAGCAGATTGCATTTCCTTCACTTACGCCCAGGCTGGGCTGGCTCTTGAGGGTCATGTCACGGCTCATAGTGTCAGAGCCATGGCAGCGTCAGTGGCCCACTTGAAGTCAGCCACTATTGAAGAGATTTGCAAGGCTGCGACGTGGTCATCTGTCCACACATTCACATCACATTACTGCCTCCAGCAGGATACCCGACGCGACAGTCGGTTCGGGCAGTCGGTGCTGCAGAATCTGTTTGGGGTGTAAATCCAACTCCACCCTCCAGGACCCGAATTTATTCTGGTCAGGCTGCACTCTCAGTTAGTTGTTCTTCGTAGGTCAATTTCTGTTGTACCCTCGCCGTTGCGAGGTTCAATTGACCTGGGTTCTTGTTTTGAGTGAGCCTGAAAGCTAGGGATACCCCAGTCGTGAGAACAAGCAGCCTGCTTGTCCTCGGAGAAAGTGAATGATACATACCTGTAGCAGGTGTTCTCCGAGGACAGCAGGCTGATTGTTCTCACCTACCCTCCCTCCTCCCCTTTGGAGTTGTGTTTCATATTTATTGCTTGTCATTCAACTGGCGGGAGCGGTCGCGCACGGGCGGGAAGACGGCCGCGCATGCGCGGTGGGCGTGCCCTGCGTGCCGACCATCCCGCGAAGCCTTTTCCGGTTGGTGGGGGCTGCCGCGGACGTCACCCAGTCGTGAGAACAATCAGCCTGCTGTCCTCGGAGAACACCTGCTACTGGTATGTATCATTCACTGTTCACTCAGCATGGGAGTAGTGCTATTTTAGGAGTCAACCAGATAAGCTGCTAGTGAGCTTGCTGGAGTCATCACAGGATTAACTCAACATGTGGGCAGTGCCAGGTGGGAGACTAGGCCAGGCATGTAGCTAAGGCTGTGGGAGTCATCCAGCATATGTCAAGGGAGGTCATGTGTATCTTTTGCCTGGAGTGTCTAGTCTGTTAATCTGATACTAGTTTGAATGTTCCCAAGGTCCACTGCATCCACCGATTCTCCTTTGCTTTCTTGCAGCCATCCGTGGATTTTCACCACAGCACAAAATCCGTAGCTTTGAGGAAGCCAGGGGCCTGGATCGCATCAATGAGCGCATGCCACCACGTAGGAATCCCATGCACTCAGATGGGCCTATTAACCTGGTGACATCTACGAACTCTACAGAGAAGAATGGCACTGGGAAGAAACTTCAATAAATGGCCCACCAGCTCTCATGCATCACCAAGGACTGCAACTTTAACACATTTATTTATTTGGTATCAAACAGAACAAAAAAAAACAAAAACTTAGGGTAAACTGGAGGTCTGGTTTTGATCCAGTTTATACTCTGTGTATAAGAGGTGACCATTTTGTACATTTTTTGATTTCTGTTCCATATAGTGTGTGCATGTTACGTGTATGTGTGTGTGTGGGTGTGTGTTTATCTACAAGCACACATACATATGCATGCATATGTTTATATATAAAAAGTACATTTTTTTAAAATTTAGAAATTGGTCTAATCAGTAGTGCATCTGAAGTCTTGTATTGTAGGGCTGGTTTGGGGCTATGACAGGGAACCTCTGGTCCCAAAAACATTTGGACTTCAGCTATTTGTTCATCCTTGCTGTCACAAAACAGCATCATTTATTCTAAAGAAGAACTTTAAAATACGTTTTTCTCAAGCTTAATCTTTTTTTCTTCACCGTATTCTTCTGGTATGGATGCGAGGGGATGTCAGGGCAGCCCACCCACCGCCTCACTGTGCACGGGACCTTAGCTAAGTGAAGTCCAGGATGCAGAGTGTGCGTCAGGGAAATGGAGGTGATGTATGGTACCCATGATCATCTTTATGATTACGCCAAAGAGGCAAATGTACCATCTGAGTGACCTCAACTAACCCCAGCATTTTTCAGTTTTCTTGGACTTCCTACATTCCTCTCCTGTTAGCTCAGTTTTCTGCAGCCTGTAACATCATGGAGTGTTGCATTAGAAGTAAAGTGAAATATCTGTGCCCTCCGTGGATCATGTTTCACTGCTTCTGGGTGAGAGGAGGGGGGACTGTATACTCTTCAGAATAGTAATATTATGTTGAGGAGTATGTATAATGTTTTTATTATTGGGGCTAAATGGAAAATCTTGACGTCAGGGAAACTGTGGTACAAGTCTGTTTAGCCATATTACACCCGTGCCGATACTAGTAATGTTGTTAAGGGTAATACCAAGGGCAAGATTCCTGAAATTATAGTTTTGCAATTCAGTGCCATTCTTGTATTATAGTAGTGTGCAGTGATTAGCCCGAGGCCACCCATGGTTTCCTAGAACAGAGAGAGACATCTGCAGAACCTCTGGCGGTAGTTAAATCTGTAAGATGGCAGGAGGAGGGTGTGTGATAGGTACCCCCTACTGTGGTACTAGGGAGGAAAGCTAGGAATAGAGTAGTTCCTTCCTCTAATAGTGGAGAGTACCGTTTCATTATTTAATGGCTTTAGCTCTCCTCTAGAAATCACATTTCAAACTAAAATCTTGCTAGGGATATTTTTAATTGGGGAAAAAAGTTCCAGGGTTGGCATTGGTGGTTTTTTTTGTTTGTTTAGTTGTCTTCAGACTGAAATTTTGTATAACCTAGTGTGAGACTGCATAGACATCTTTTCTTACATTTTCCCAGAAGCATCGTAGTAATGGCTTTACAATAAATGTAATGTGCTGCCTTTCACAAAATCGAGTGAGACACAAGCTGTTGCCATACTGAAAGCTGTTGGGACATTGAAAGCCTTTAAAGACCTTGACATCCCTTGGGTATGCTGATTAAGACTTTTAGTTTTATTCCAATGTCTGGGTACAGAATTTATCCTCTGCTGCAGAATTTGGGCTATTTCATCTTTTCACAGAAAAATAACAGATCTGGATTCTTATGGACTGCTTCATCATATTTAGCATGGATATTAACATGTTGAGAAGGGAAGACCAGCTATCTGTCTCAAACTGCAAAAATGTGTTTTCTGTGAAACTAACAAGAAAATTAATGGTCTTTAATCACCTTCTATTACACTAGCTGAAGTTGAAAGTGGAGATAACACAATTATGTGTAAATTATATTCAAAAATCTGTAAAAATGTAAATTAAGAGCATAGGCAACAGAAAAAATACAAGAGAGGTGTATTTTCAAAGCACTTTTTTACAAAGTTGCATAGTAACTTATGGAAATTTGTAAGTTTAACTGCTTTGAAAATAAGCCCCATAGTGTCCTACCCAGCCCCTCTTTAAAAAAAATGGCATGAAAGGTAGTTTAATCCACATTTTATTTACACTTAAGGGATCTTCCCCCCTTACAGGCTTTGAGTGCAATGAAGAGCGATTTTAGTTTGGGAGAGTGAGTGATATGTGCCTTCTGAATCCTGGGGCACCTTCTCTGCACAAACTTAGGTTTGAAAATGAATGCTCTTGGAATCCTGGCGAAAACAGGCTAAAGGCTCGCAGGATTTACAGTTTGCCATTGTGTAACTGCTTTCAAAATGAACTTATTGTATACCGCCTTGAGTGAATTCCTTCAAAAAGGCGGTAAATAAATCCTAATAAATAAATAAAATACTGAACTATGAGCAGGGAGCTCTCTTTGGAAATTCTATTTAGGTAACATAGTATAAGAACCCTTTCTTATAGCCAATAGTGGCCAGTATTTAAAGGTAATCCACTGGGACCCAATGAATCATCTGTAAATAACTACAAAACATGACTTTTAGCATCTGATGAGTACGATTTTCCCTTTTATATGGCACTATACAAATACCTTTTGCAGTGCAGACCTTTGCAGGCCTCACAGTGGAACTTCTCTTTGGGCCTACTTAATCGATTGCCAAACTCTGCATTGACAAAGTTGCTTTTCTTTGCAAAGATATGCTGCCTTATTCTACTCTTCATTCCCCTTTTATTGTAAGAGATCAGGTTTAAAAAAACAAAACCCTTGATTACAATCTGGGATCATTCCATAGAAAGGATTTATTGGAATGCAGGTATGGTTTAGGGTTGTGATTTCTTCCGCCTGTCTATTACAAGGCATTTGTGTGGAATGTTTTGCATGCAAAATGAGATTCCATGCCTAGAGAATGGATCTGCACTAATGAGTGGGAAAAAGCTGGTGCATAGTTTTTACATTTTTAGCCTCCTTCCCCCCCCCCCCCCCCCCCCCCCCCCCAATACCATCACTGTTGAAGCATCTTTTTTTTCCCCAGCAAGGAAAATCTGAAAACTTTGCCAGACTACCTATTAAATGTTTGGTTTTTTGAAAGATGCACTTGAGATGTTAAGGTTTGAGCAGATTAGGGAAGGTCTCTGTTTTTCAGCATTTTTTTTTGTAGTGCAGTGTACCATAAATAGTACCTGTAGTTTGAGAGTACTCTGATGCATTCTTGCGTTGCTTTTGCTTTGCACATTCAGGAAGTGAATTGGACAACTAAGGCACACCCATTACTGTTATTGCCAGTAAAAAATATTTCTAAAGTATAAAATAGTTTAAATTATGTTACTGCTTGTTCAGCGCTTTGTTTTAAATTTTAGTTCTGCAAATCATATGTTTTGAAGGCGTGAACTTTCTCTGTCTTGCCATCCATTTTGCTTCATGCTTTGACAGTGTAGACCAATCTATGGGAGGGAACCTGGAGCCATCAGAAAGTGGATAGCTTCTGCTTACAAACAGAAGAGAATGTAATGTCCTGAAGGGAGGGCACAGCATCTTATAAGGGAATGCTGTTGCCTCCCATTCCTGCAGCTAGAGGTCTTTCTCTTTTTTTGAGACTTTGAGGCACTACTCATTGTCTCCCATACTCGTATAGACACACACACACACATGCAGAGGAAATCCAAGTACACCCCACAAACGTTTTTCTCTTTTTTTTTGGCCTGTTAGACACTTTAGCACAGCCTAGAACATTGTGCAGCGTGTTTCATTTTAAAGCTTAAGAAGGAATAAAAATCTTGTGTGACACATGAGCCTTGGCAACTGCATTTTTCAGAGGGGTCAATGTACAAGATTTTTTTCATTAGCTGAAGTCATGTAATTTGAATATTGTTTAAAGGAAATAGGAGTTTGTGTTCACTGGCTTGCCTGGCTTTGGTTGCTGTAGGCTCCCTCTAGTCCAGGGAGGAAGCATGGACTGCTTTAGTTTTGTCTTATTTCCAAACCAGTTTCTAGGTCTGTGTGGAGATGAGTGTACAAAGTGCTGAGAGAAAGTTTGTGAAGCACCTAGGATGGTCTGTATTTTAGCAGATCCTAATCTAAACCCTGATAGACAGTACCACTGATACATAACTCAGATCAAAAATACATTGATTATTCAACAAAAAATATTCAAAATAAGTATTCTTGTACGAAAAATATACAACCCCCTCATTCATAAGTACATAAGCACCGCCATACTGGGAAAAGACCAAGGGTCCATCAAGCCCAGCATCCTGTCTGACAGCGGCCAATCCAGGCTTCAAGAACCCGGCAACCCCCCCCCCCCCCCCCAAAAAAAAAAAAAAAAAAAATTAATAATGTTCAATGGACTTTTCCCTCAGGAATCTGTCCAAACCCCCATTAAATTCTATAAGGCCAGCTGCTGTCACCGGCAACGAGTTCCAGAGTCTAACCTACACGCTGAGTAAAGAAAAGCTTTCTTCTATTTGTTTTAAATATACCATATTCTAGCTTCATCTTGTGTCCCCTGGTTTTGTTGTTGCTTGAAAGTATAAACAAACGCTTCAGTAATGGATGGGCAATTTCTTGAGCAATGACAGTCAACTAAACATTTCCTGTAACTGTTGTGGCCCATTCTACCTTGCAGAATGTTTTCAAGTGTGACATTAAAAGGCTTTCTTGCATATACAGCTCATTTCAGCTGTTGCCACAGCTCTGCAATAGGCTTTAGGTCTGACTTAACCAGGCCAAAACATGAAATCTCTAATTCTTCTGCAGTAGATTACTTAAGTGTTTAATATTGCAGTCTTGCTTCATGACCCATTTTTGGCTCAGCTCCTGGATGAATAGCCTAATGTTCTCCTCTAGAACTTTCATATATAAAGTTGAATTAATGGTTGTATTGCTGATACCAAACCATCCAGGTCCTGGTTCAGCAAAGCATCTCCATACCCCATGATGCCTCCACCACCATGCTTAACAGTAGAGTACGGTTCTTATTTTGGAAGCGAGTGTTTGGTTATTGCTAGACAAAACACTGTTATGAGCAATTGTTCACTTGTTGGCCCATCTGTCCAGAGAACATTATTTGAGGGGTCTTATAGGTCATCCAGATGCTCGTCAATAAACTTGATGCAGGCAGCAGTGCTCATAGAGCGCAATAGTTTATTTCATGAACATGTATCCATTCAGATTTTTCTTGTGTGAACCTAGCCTGCAGATTTGTAAATGTCTGTTTTTGTGGTGTTCCTTGAGAGATCTTTACAGTACCCAAGACTGGTCATCCTTCTGGCTTCAGCTTTTTTTTTATTTGTAGACTAATGTTTAGAAATGATTGGGTAATGATGTCTAGACAGCATTAACAACTCTTTCGTAGGTTCTCTGAAACTTCTTTTGATGATAGAACTGAAAAAAAGTGGTTCATGCAAAGAAGCCCTCAAATGTCACAGAACTGAAAAGTTTCTTTAGAAGAATAGGCCAAAATTCCTCATGACCATATGAGAGACTGATCAACAGTAACAAGAAATGTTGTTATTTTTATTTATTTTTCCCACTCATGGCAGGCTCAATGCGGCGGGCAATGGAGGGTTAAGTGACTTGCCCAGAGTCACAAGGAGCTGCCTGTGCCGGGAATCGAACTCAGTTCCCCAGGACCAAAGTCCACCACCCTAACCACTAGGCCACTCCTCCTGTCACTCAAGGAAGTGCCACTGGTTATTAAATGAAGAAAGGTCACATACATTTTCAGACAGGGATACTTATTGTTGAATAAATAAAACACATCCTTTTGGTCTGAGTTCAGTGCAGGGGCGTATCTGCGTGGGGCCTCAGGGGCCTGGGCCCCCGCAGATTTTGCCCTGGACCCCCCTACCGCCGCCAACCCTCCCCCGCTGCCGTTACTTACTTTTGCTGGCGGGGGACCCCAACCCCCGCCAGCCGAGGTCTGCTGCCACCTGCCGCTGCCGTAAAACAGCCGCCCCGCGGTGTTTAAAATTCATCTTCGGCCTCCGTGGCCGTGCTGCTCTGATAGGCGCTGTTAAAATCCACTTCGGAGTCTGACGTCGTTGTACGTTGTACGTGCTGCGACGTCAGACTCCGAAGTGGATTTTAACAGCGCCTATCAGAGCAGCACGGCCACGGAGGCCGAAGATGAATTTTAAACACCGCGGGGCGGCTGTTTTACGGCAGCGGCAGGTGGCAGCAGACCTCGGCTGGCGGGGGTTGGGGTCCCCCGCCAGCAAAAGTAAGTAACGGCAGCGGGGGAGGGTTGGCGGCGGGAGGGGGGTGGAGAGTCATTGGTGGCGGCGGCGGCGGCGGCGGGGGGGGGGGCGCTAAAATGTGCCCCCTCCCTCTGGCTCTGGCCCCCCCTACCGCCGGAGTCCAGATACGCCCCTGGTTCAGTGATCTTTCTGTCGTCAGGGTTTAGACCTTCCTAAGAGATTCACAATCTTCTTTTCAGCACTGCATATACTGCTGTGTTTAATGTTCAGCACTACAAGTTCTTGCGCATGAGGTAATAGACCCCTTATCCTACAGATGACTGAGCGTCAGAAGACCAGTATCAGAAGAAAGTAATGAAATGTTATACTGGGCACTTGCTGAGGATCTTTGAGACCTCTTCAAAGTGTTTGGAAAAGGGGCAGCTCAGGTTATCCCAGAATGATGGCTGGTAAAGACTTTGCAGCCTGTCTGGCTTACTCATACCAACCACTGAGCTCTACACTCCCTCTTTTTTAAAGATAGTTTGTACTCATGCCATGTTTTGTTTTGTTTTTTTAATTTAGATAACATCCTCATTACCACCACCACCGGGAGATGGCTGCAGGCAGTCCTTTCCTTAAAGTAATATTTCCTTAAATTACTCTGGCTCTCTGATTTTTCACTGTCTTGCCAGCACTTCCTTTCAGATGAATCAAGCACCCCTTCTGTGTATTTTATACCTTGGAGGTGTTTAAATGTCTTCTAGATCTCCTCTATCCTGCCTTTCTTCCCGTGGATACATATTTAGATCTTTAATTTTGTCTGCCCATGCTTTGTATTGAAGACAAGTGACATTAGGAGGATTTAATTGAAGAAAACTGCAAATGTAATTGAGAAAGGGAATACATTTTATAAGGTTATTGAATTTTTCACAATTCAAACTTTTTTTGGTGGGGGGAAGAGGAGAGGTTCATTTTTGGCCTGTCTCTTGCTTGTTTGGGGTTCTGTTTCAGTCAGAAATGAGATTAGCCATTGCATTGAACAGTCTTTGGCTGAGAGCCACACACTGGTTGTTACTTGGTGCACCCTAGTTCCAGCCACTAGGTGTCATTAAGCAGTATCTGAAACTGTGTGCAGGCCAGCCCTACCATCTGCCATTTCTGAAAAGGCTGTTGAAACTTTCAAACTGAGCTAGGGAATCAGTTTCATCTTCCCTGTGGTACTGAGGTCTGTAAACTGAGCTACCAGCTTACCTGTTAATGCTATTATTAACCTTATAAAAACGCATCTTTTACTACCCAACTACTTCATTGGTTTTCAGTGGTTTCTCACAGCCCTAGTGATCCTTCTACTTAAGGGGGAAGTGTCGTCTTTGCAGTCAAGCAGGTGAAATGTGGGCACTCTTCTTGGTGCTGTCATTCAACAGACCTGCTGGATGACATCACCAAGAAGCATAGCTGCATTCCCCTGTATCAGACAGAAGACAACAGCATGTGTTATCTCCCTTCAGGATAATGAAGTTGCTTTAGTGAAAAGAAAAATAATTCACCTCATGGAGGGCAGCACCAGGAAAAAGGATGGCACACTCTAGGTAAAGGGTAGAATAATGTTTTGAAAAGTGTAATATAATTCACTTGCTTGCAGGTATATTATTTCAGGTATAGTATATGTTGAATAGAAGACTGGTGTCCTTGTATAAAATACTGAGGAAGACTGAGAAGAGCTTCAGTTGGAGCTGTTGGGGGTGTGTGGGAGGCACTGATGATACTAGATTTTTTTTTTTTTTTGGGGGGGGGGGGGGGGTGTAATGCTTCATGTTCTGTGATAGCCTTAATTATGAGGAAGAAGCATGTCCCTGGTCAGAGTTTTTGGCATGATCGCAGTTCACTGCTTAATTAGGAAGTAGTTTGAAGCCTTATTGGCTCCTGAAGGTGGAAAGTTTTATACATCAGCTGCATGACACAAATACTTCCTTAGACATGATGGGTGGTAGGTCTAGCCCTGTGGTACAGTAGCAAGTGCTGCGCACTGCCAGATAGAGAACCTTGGTTCAATGCATGGTTCCAAGGCTAGCAAGGGACTCTGATGGTAATTTTTTAAGAAGTTCTCTAGTTTGGGCACTGAACATGAGCCAAGGCCGGTAATTTAGTCACTTACACACCTGATCTCCTGTACTATACTGACTAGGGGAAAGTACGTGTGTTTCATGGCATCTGCTTTCACTGAGAGCAGTGTGGATGAGGTCTGCACTTATGGACGTAGATTTTAAAATTCCTTAATTTGGGTGTGTGTGTATAAAGTACATTCTAACTTTACGTTAGCCACGGAGCTGGTGTAAATACTAGTGCCTACCTGTACATGTGTTCTTTTGCAACAATGCTAGTGTTTTATAAAATGAAGTAGGCACATTTTTTAATTTTATTAAAAGGGTGCAAAGTAAATAAAATTACCTTCTTAGGACTAGATTCAGTAAAGGGCACTCAAATTTGGGTGCCAAAAAATGAGCACTGAGCACTATTCTATAAATGGCGCTCTGAGTTGGATGCTGTTTCTAGAACAGCACATAGCACCAGGATCTGTGGCCAACTTTGGGTGCAAGGATTTACACCAGCTGAAAGCTGCCGTAAATCCTCACGTGTAAATTAAGCATGGATCCCATGAATTCTGTAATACTGCGTGCATCTTTAGTGAATGCCCCTGGCCTGCCCATGTCTACTTTCAGTTGCACGCTAAAAGATAATACATCTTTATAGAATAGCACTTAAGATGCATGTCTAGATCCAAATTGTTGCCAATTAGTGCTAATTGATAGCACCAAATTCTCCAAGGACAAGCAGGCTGCTTGTTCTCATGATTGGGTCAACGCTCGCGGCAGCCCAGGAGACCGGGAAATATTTCCAAGCAAAATTCAAAAAAGTCTCTGAAGAATGCTCCGTCACGCGGGCAGAGTGCACCGCGCATGCGTGAACGACTTCCCGCCCACGGGACGAGCGTGACTCCCTCAGTTTCGTTTTTCCCGTGACTGAGGTGACAGTTTTTTCTTCGCTGTTACCTTCGGCCCAGGAGATTTTTGACGAGACCGCTTTCTCTTTTCTATTTCTTTTCAAAGTTAATTATTTTCATTGAGTATTTTTCTATTACCTTTATTTGCCTTAGTTTTTAGTCACTGAGTTTGTTTTCTTTCTTTTTGTCGCGGCCCTCTTTTAGGCCACGCTGTCGGGCTTTGTATTCCCTTTTTGTGCCTTTTTTCTTTGGCAAAATCGAGTCATTTAATTTCACAGCCGCCGTTTTCCCGTCCATGTCATCGAAGACACCCAGCGGCTTTAAGTGTTGTACTTGGTGCAAGCGGACCATCTCGGGTACCGACCCCCATGCTTGGTGTCTCCAGTGCCTTGGGCCTGATCATCTACCAGCTGCTTATAAGCTGTGTCCTTTAATGAAAAAACAGACTCAAGTGTCTCGGGAGGATCAACAGGAAAAAAGTTTTGCGGATTGGTTTGGTCCTTAGACGGCATCAACATCGGTAGCGAGGTTGGCAGCATCAACATTGAGGGAAGCATCGACTTCGAGAGCGCAAGTAATGGCTGCCGAACGACCACATCACGCTGGGAGCAGTGAGGCATCGAGTGGGTCTCCATCTATCTTGAGGCATACTGCTATGTAGGCCCCCCAGGACTGACCTTCGTCGGACCCGGCCCCTAGGAGGCGTGAGGATTCCACGTCCTCTTCAGTACCGAGGACTCTTGATGACGGGCATCGAGCGAAGGCTAAGAAGCACCGTCGTCATTCTCCTTCCATGCGCGGTACCGAGAGCTCCGGGGAGCCAAGGGATTCGGCACCCGAGAAGCGTCGGCGCCGTGAGGACCGCTCACCCTCTATACAGGAAGTGCCGATGCATCGGTCTTCTGGCAGCCTGGTACCGGCTCTCAAGCCCCCTCAGATTCTGCCACCGGCTCCTGCACCAGCCCCCCAGCCTTTTCCGATGGAAGCTCTCGATGAGCGTATCAGGGCCCTTCTTCTAGAGCTTCTGGAGGGACTGCTGCGCCAGTCTACTTCGGTGCCAGGGGTGCTTGCGCCTTCTGCATCGACTGTGGAAGCGGCATCTGGACCTTTGCCTGTGGTGAGGTCGGCGTCGGCCGCCACCCAGGTCGATTCTTCCTTGACGTCAGCAGAGGAAGTTTTGCCACAGTCCATGCAGGTGTCGACTTCTCGACATCCCCCTTGAGGTCGTCGTTCCTCGACATCGAGACATGCTCGCGTTCAGGCTGCTCTTAGAGAGCTTTTGCCGGATACCGATGATGAGCGCTCGTGGGAGGAAGATCCCAGATACTTTTCTGAAGAAGAGTCTTATGGGGTCCCCTCAGATCCTACTCCGCCAATTGAAAGAAGGTTGTCTCCACCTGAGAGTCTTTCTTTTTCCTCCTTTGTTTAGGAAATGTCTAAGGATATTCCATTCCCTATGGAGGTTGTGGATGAGCCCAGGGCCGAGATGCTCCTTCTCCACCTACAGAGGTTGCAACTGCTCCCTTGCATAACACACTCAGGGAAGTTCTTATGCAAAACTGGTTCCCTCTTTCTAATCCAGTGGTCCCCAAGAAAGCTGAGTCCCAGTACAGAGTCCATGGAGAGCCGGTGATGGTGAAGTCTCAACTACTTCACGATTCCATGGTGGTAGATTCTGATCTCAGAAGAGCCAAGAGTACTAGGGACTATGCCTTGGCGCCCCCAGACAGAGAGTCTGGGACCTTGGATTCTTTTGGGAGAAAGATGTATCAGGCCACTATGCTCGCAGCCAAGATTCAAACATACCAGCTCTACACAAGCATCCACTTGTGAAACTCGGTGAGGCAACTGTCCAGTTTGGTTGAAGCACTTCCTCCGGAGCTCGCCGAAACTTTTCACCAGGTGGTCAGGCAGCAGAAGGCGTGTCATAAATTCCTGGCCAGGGGTACTTACCACACTTTTGATGTGGCATCCTGAGTAGCTGCTCAAGGTATAGTAATGCACAGACTGTCATGGCTGCATGCCTCTGACCTGGATCATAAGATCCAGCAGCAAATGGCGGATGTTCCTTGCCGGGGGATAACCTTTTTTGGCGAAAAAGTAGAGGACTTGGTCGATCAGATCAAGAAGCACCATGATGCTATGGATTCTCTCTCCCGCTGGGCGTCTTCTGCTACCACCTCCTCATCTAGGAGGTTTTTTGGAGGCAAGAGGAGTGCTCCCTATTCCTACAATAGGCCTAGGTACACCCCTGCTTCTCAGCAGCCTGTCCAGGCTCAGTCCCAGCGCGCTCGTTCCCATCAACAGCATGCGCCAAAGGCCCCTGCAGCTCCCCAGCAAAAGCAAGGGACAGGCTTGACTGGCTCCAGTGCAGCATAGCCTCAGAAAAAGTGTCTGTGCTGGACAACTTGCCAGTCGGAGGGAGGTTGATATTTTTTCACCAAAGGTGGCCTCAACCTCCGATCGGTGGGTTCTTTAAATATTCCGGTCAGGATACACCCTCAATCTGGAATCCAAACCTCTGAATTGCCCACCAGGAGCTCATTCTTACAGCTCCCAGCACAAGCAGGTACTTGCAGAGGAACTCTCCGCCCTTCTAAAGGCCAATGCGGTCGAACCCGTTCCACCAGGGGAAGAATGGCTGGGATTCTATTCCAGGTACTTCCTTGTACAAAAGAAAACAAGGGGGATACGTCCCATCCTAGACCTAAGGACCCTGAAAGTCCGAGAAAAGTTCAGGATGGTTTCCCTCGGCACCCTTCTTCCCATGATTCAGGAAAACGATTGGCTATGCTCTCTGGACTTAAAGGATGCCTATACCCACATCTCGGTACTTCCAGCTCACAGAAAGTATCTTCGATTTTGGTTGGGAACTCAGCATTTTCAGTACTGTGTACTGCCCTTTGGCCTCGCTTCTGCACCCAGGGTTTTCACAAAGTGCCTGGCAGTAGTCACAGCATCGCTACGCAGACTGGGAGTGCATGTGTTCCCTTATCTCGACGATTGGCTGGTGAAGAGCACCTTGGAGGCAGGCGCTGTGCAGTCCATGCAGATGACTATTCGGGTGCTAGAACTACTGGGGTTCGTGATCAATTGTCCCAAGTCCCATCTTGTCCCAGTTCAAAAATTGGAGTTCATTGGAGCTCTGTTGGACACACTGACGTCTCGAGCTTATCTTCCCCAGGCAAGGGCAATCTCCTGGCCCTAGTGTCCATGGCTCGAGCGTCTCAACAGATCACAGCTTGGCAGATGTTGAGACTCTTAGGATACATGACTTCCACAGTTCATGTAACTCCCATGGCATGCCTACATATGAGATCAGCTCAATGGACTCTAGCTTCCCAGTGGTGCCAGGCCACAGGGAATCTAGAGGATGTGATCCATCTGTTCACCGACTTTTCCAGTTCCCTTCTGTGGTGGACTGTTCGATCCAATTTGACCTTGGGACGTCCTTTCCAAATTCCTGAACCACAAAAAGTGTTGATGACGACGGATGCATCCCTCCTGGGGTGGAGAGCTCATGTAGATGAACTTTACACTCAAGGAGCCTGGTCCTTTCAGGAAAAGGGTCTTCAGATCAACCTCCTGGAATTATGAGCGATCTGGAACGCTCTAAAGGCTTTCAGAGACCGGCTGTCCAACCAAATCATTCTGATTCAGACAGACAATCAGGTTGCTATGTATTACGCCAACAAGCAGGTGGGCACCAGATCTCGCCCTCTGTGTCAGGAAGCCATCCGGATGTGGCTTTGGGCACGCCGTCACTTCATGTTTCTCCAAGCCATGTATCTGGCAGGTGTAAACAACAGTCTGGCCGACAGGTTGAGCAGGATCATGCAACCTCACGAGTGGTCGCTCAACATGGGCGTTTTCCACAAGATCTTCCGAGCGTGGGGCACCCCCTCGGTGGATCTTTTTGCCACTCATATATCAATCACAAAGTCCCTCAATTCTGTTCCAGACTTCAGGCCCACGACAAAGTCCCTCAATTCTGTTCCAGACTTCAGGCCCACGACAGACTGACGTCAGATGCTTTTCTCCTGCATTGGGGGACAGGCCTTCTGTATGCGTATCCTCCCATACCTCTAGTAGGGAAGACTTTGCTGAAACTCAAGCAAGACTGCGGAACTATGATCCTGATTGCTCCTTTTTAGCCTCGTCAGATCTGGTTCCCTCGTCTTCTGGAGTTGTCCTCCGAAGAACCGTGGAGATTGGAGTGTTTTCCAACCCTCATCACCCAGAACGAGGGTCTCTTCTACATCCCAACCTCCAATCTCTGGCTCTCACGGCCTGAATGTTGAGAGTTTAGAAATTGCCTCCTTGGGTCTTTCAGAGGGTGTCTCCCAGGTCTTGCTTGCTTCCAGAAAAGATTCCACGAAAAAGTGTTATTCTTTAAAATGGAGGAGGTTTGCCATCTGGTATGACAGCAAGGCCCTAGATCCTTTTTCTTGTCCTACATGGACCCTGCTTGGATACCTTTTACACTTATCAGAGTCTGGTCTCAAGTCCAACTCCGTAAGAGTTTACCTTAGTGCGATTAGTGCTTATCGCCATGTAGAAGGTAGGCCTATCTCTGGACAGCTTTTAGTTCGCTTTATGAGAGGTTTGCTATTGTCAAAGCCCCCTGTCAAACCTCCACCAGTGTCATGGGATCTCAATGTCGTTCTCACCCAGCTGATGAAATCTCCTTTTGAGCCACTGAATTCCTGCCATCTGAAGTACTTGACCTGGAAGGTCATTTTCTTGATGACTGTTACTTCAGCTCATAGAGTCAGTGAGCTCCAAGCCCTGGTAGTGCATGCACCTTATATCAAGTTTCATCATAACAGAGTAGTCCTCCGCACTCACCCTAAGTTCTGGCCGAAGGTGGTGTCGGAGTTCCATCTGAACCAGTCAATTGTCTTGCCAACATTTTTCCCCGTCCACACACCCGCCCTGGTGAAGACAAGTTGCCCACCTTGGACTGTAAGAGAGCATTGGCCTTTTTACGTGGAGCGGACAAAGCCCTTCAGACAGTCCGCCCAGTTCTTTGTTTCTTTTGATCCCAACAGGAGGGGAGTCGCCATTCGAAAACGCACAGTCTCTAATTGGCTAGCGGATTTCATATCTTTTACTTATGCCCAAGCTGGGCTAACTTTAGAGGGCCATGTCACGGCTCATTATGTGAGAGCCATGGTTGCGTCAGTGGATCACTTTAAGTCAGCTTCTGCTGAAGAGATTTGCAAGGCTGCAACATGGTCATCTGTCCACACATTCACATCTCACTACTGCCTTCAGCAGGGTACCCAATGCGACAGTGGGTGCTGCAGAATCTGTTCGGGGTTTAGAATTCAACTCCACCCTCCTAGGCCCATTTCTGTTCTGTTCCAGGTTGCACTCTCACGTAGTTGTTTTTCAGGTCAATCTCTGGTATGTTCTCGCCGTTGCGAGGCCCAATTGACCAATGTGCTTTGTTTTGAGTGAGCCTGGGTACTAGGGATACCCCAATCATGAGAACAAGCAGCCTGCTTGTCCTTGGAGAATACCTGCTAGAGGTATGTATCTTCACTTTATTGGCACTAATTGCTCATTACTCAGTTAAGTTGGGCATGTGCCCAAATTTGTGTGCACAACATTGTGCGCCATATTTTGAATCCAGGGTTAGTGTGGTGCAGTGGTTCTCTAACTGGTCCTCAGGATGTGACTAGCTGATTTCCAGGTTGCAAATCTCTCATGTATTCATTATTGATATCCTGAAAACCTGACTAGCTTGGGTTGAGAACACGTGATCTGGAGGGAGCCATACTTCTTGGGCCCTTGGTGAGGACTCTCACTGCACTGGCTGTATTTGAGTGGGGAGAGATAGCTTTCATTTATGACAACGCAGGACATCCTAACAGCAGCATAGCCTAATAGAGTCCAGTTCAGTTTTTGCTTGTTACTTCACTAGGAAGACGGGTTGCAGCAAACCAGCTATCTTCTTATTAGTCTTCTCCATCCACAAGGTCTAATGTGCTGAGACATGAGCAGGAAGAAAGAGTCCAGCGTTGCTGTTATCTTGAATAAATTGAATGCTGATTAGTTACTCCTCTTTCTCTTCCTCTGCTCTAACTTGTTTTTATTACAGACATAAGACAGGAGCTTTAAAAAATGCCATATATGACATTGGGTCCTTATGCTCCATTAACAGGTTGTATAAACTGGATGGGACTGATGGGTTGCAAGGCTGCCCTTTGCATGTAATAGCAAAGTGCATGTGAAAAGGAGGGGTCTGCACTAGGTTCGAGGTTTATTGGTGACGAAACGGTTGTAACTTTGCATCACTGCTCAGATGGACTTGTGGCCTTTTAGGGCACTATAGTATACAGCCAGACATGCCAAAGGCAGATTAGCCCATGCAAGGCCAGCTGTGAAGATTGGTGGGATGCGGAGTCTTAACCACAAGTTAGCCATGAACCACCTTTTCAGCAGAGCTCTGCCCTCCACTCTGCTTCTTTATTTTATTTTTTAGTTATGTTAAAAATAAAATGGTGAAAACTGTTATTTATTGGCAGAAGTTCTTAAATAAAATTTCTCTTTCTTGTGAACAACAAATGACTTTGTTAGAAGTGTCTTAATGTAAAATCAAGAGTTATCTTCAGGAAAAAAAAAAGTTAAAATTAAATGCAAAAACTGCTTGTTTCAGTGTTTCATTGCGTGAGTATGTTGTGTTGCTCTGTTTAGTCATTTTATAAACATCAAGTAGGAGACAACCTTTGGACCATAACAATACAGAACGTGTACAGTGCTAATGTAAGTGGAACCCCCTACTACACACTATCTGGAAAAAAGGGGACCCCTTATTAGTTTCAAAATATTTTACCATTGTTTAAACATTTAGTATGGCCTTTGACATTACATTAGCCCAACCTTTATTAGGAAACTCCCTTAGCAAACACTTTGGGCTGTATGCCTTGTGTTTTGTTGGAAAAATTTAATTACAACCTTATATTCACTAAACATCATTTTGCTGAAATGGATGTTAATAGTCACTTCCTGAATGAAGTCATTTTGAAAACCAGAATTATCCAGTTTTTACATCATCTTGCAGTAACACCTGTTAATAATAATAGTACTGAGGATATTTGGAACAATGTTGGGGGGGGGGCTGTTTTATTCCAGACATTGTATGCATGTGTAGCACCTCTGCTAGAAATTCATTAATAGAACAGGGACGGAGGTGTGTTTTCTAGTGGAGCAACTGAGAGTGAATCTGGCTGTGTTGGATCTACTCACTCTCGGGGTAATTAGTTTTTTTCAGCCGGACATGGATAATCCTATTTTCGTTGAGTGGGAAAGGAGGGGTATTTATAATTTGGAACACGTTTTGGAACGAGAGGGAGGGTTGATCCTCTTTGAAAGGTTACAAGAACAAGTGGGATATCAGTAGGGTAACCGATTTACCTATGCGCAACTTAAACATTACATTTCAACCTTGGATAACACGCAGTTGGCAATGCATTTAGGTGCTTTGCTCCGGGAGTTTTTTCAAGGGATTGACATTAGAGGCCCATTGGTTTCTTCGCAAGGTCCTGATGAGGGATATCCCAGAAAGAGACTTTTCTTGGTTGAGGGCTAGTTGGGAAGAGGATCTGGGGGTGCCATTGGGGGATTGGGATGTCGCTGCTATGGTAGGGGGGATCCTTTTGCTCACTACAGAGGCGAGGCTTAGAGAATGTGGATTCCATAATTCCGGGTAATTATGTGTGCCTATTAGACTAAAGTTAATATTGCGCATGTGGTGGGTAATGGGGAGTCAGGCTGCCCTAAATGTAATCATGAGACATACTTATTTTCATGCTTTTTGGCTCTGCCCTAAAATCAAACCCTTCTGGGGGAGGATTAAGGGTTTCTTAGCGCATATGCTGGTCTGCCACCTTCAAGGGACAGTGGAACAATTTTTATTAGATAAGCTGGGTGCATTTTGTCCCCTGGGTAAATATAGCATCCTGCTGTGTCATAAGTTTAGTTTGGTGGCCAAAAAAAGTAATCTTGCAATATTGGACATCAGCAGACTCCCCAGCATTTTGGCACTGGCGGAATCAGGTTCATCTTCTGGCCACCTGGGAGGCCAAGCAGGCTCGTGGTTCCCATAAACGTAAACAATTTTTTTTGAAGCTTTGGAATCCCTATTTGCAGCAGTTGAGTCCACAGGGACGAAGTCTCCTTATTAATAATGTACAGGGCTGCCGAGAGACTAGGCTGGGGCAAGGGCGCCACACCTCCATCCCCGTTGCTCCCCCCACCGCTGCCGCCCTTGTCTGATGTAACTTTCGGTTTCCGCGAGGGTGGGACACAGGGAGGGAAGGCCAGAAAAGAGGAAGGCAGGTGAGACCGGGGACTGCAGCACTGGCGGCCTGACCCCGGCGCTGGGCCCCCTTGGAGGCCTGGGGAATTTTGTCCCCCCTTTCCCCCCTCGCGGCGCCCCTGATAATATATAAAGTTAGAAAATGATAGTTACAGCTCTTTCGAGTCGCTCATTGTAGTAGGAGGTGGGAAGATTGGTTTAAGGAGGTGGGTGGGGAACTGGGTTACACTGAGCTGATAATACCATTTTCTTGTTACTGTGCAGATCATTGGCTGGTGGTAACGGCCCCTGTTGTGCCTTGGGAGGGATACAGGAATCAGGACCCTTCAAAACAAGGGAGTTGTACAGCACTGCGTATGTGTAGTAGCGCTATAGAAATGATTAGTAGTAGTTATAGGGGGGGGTAGTTTCAATTTAGAAGGTTGGTTAATGGGGGGGGGGTGTATCGCTCTTTGGATAAGTATAATATTTTGGACTGGGGGGGTGGAGAAGGAGTAGGGGACAGAAAAAGGTAAAATGATGGTGGGAGTATTTTCTTGCTATTATGTTGGTGTATTTTAACGGGTTGTTTCCTGAGATTATTGTCAGTTTGCCCTAATGTACCATCAATAAAAGTGTTGAACTACGGATCGAAACCACGCTGATGGGTCCCTTACACTTTTCGTATTGGCTACATGCCCCCTCTGATCAGCTAACTCCCCTGGGACCCTATAAATATATAATACTTCCCCTACGCAGAACGTGGCAATGGCTCTGCAAGACACACAAGTGGAACAACTCGGTGACGCCCCTACTGCCGATTCAGGGGTAACCCGGCATTCCCGGAGGGAGAATCTTCCCGCTTGTTGAGGAGATGGGCTGTCCGGGGGATCCATTATCTGTTCCAGGTAGTGACAGAGCAGGGGACCATTAAACCCTTTCAGGCTTTATGCGAGGAATTTGCTCTTGAACAAAGTGACAACTTTGCTTATTTTCAAATGAAACACTATATTCAGTCCCTGCCTGCAGATTCCCTGAGGCAGGGAGTTTGGGAGAGACAAGATGAGCTACTGGACTTGGAGGCACAACACAGAACTTCATTGAAATACTTTCACAGCTGCCTACGAGACTCTCTAGAACCACTCGATACCACTCCTATTTGTGATTCGTGGAGTCAGGAATTAAAGTGGCGAGTGGAGTCGCAGCAAGCAACGAACTGCCTAAAATCTATTCATAAAGTGACTGCGAATGCAGCCTGGTGGGAATTGAACTATAAATTCATTCTTCGGCTGCACATTTCGCCTCATAGGGCCTTTAGAGCATCTCTGAGAGAGACTGATGATTGTCCCAAGTGTGCCATTGGGGGGGGGCCTCCCTGGGCCACATGTTCTGGCATTGTCACGTAGTATCAGCATTCTGGCTGGCCCTGGGTCAACAGATCTCGGCTATGTGGAAGGTGCGTTGGAAACCCACTCCTGGACAATTATTTGATATCTTCCTGATAAGAGGGCATAAGCCGGAAGGACTGCAGGCCTTTTTGAAGAGATCAGTGCTGATGGGGAAAAGAACTATTTTGCAGCTGTGGCTTAGTCGGGAGGCCCCCTGCACACTACACTGGCGATGGGCAATGATGCAGTGCTGCTCGTTAGAAAGACGAGGGATCAATGATTTGGCTTCCACCAGAGGAGACCAATTTTGTAAAATCTGGTCGCCGTTCTGGGACACGCTCACTCCCATTGCAAAAAGTAGAATATTGAATTGTTGAGGGAGGGGGGAGGGGAGATTAGGGTTTAGGGGAGCGGGGAGGATATGGGGGGGGGGGGTTAAAATTAAAATATGTATGTTTGGCATTCCTTTATTCTAGAACTGTGAATGTTTGAGTTTTGTAATTAGTCTATTGGCTTTGATGTTTATGTATGCTCAATGCTGTGCCAATAAACAGATATATTAAAAAAAAAAAAGTGTTGAACTATAAAAGGGCCCCCTAGACTTTACAGAGTAACCTATGGACTATCTTTTAGTCTTCTTTAAGACACAGATGTGGGGTGGGGGGGGGGGGGGGGGGGGAGGAAGGAAGATGGTAGGATTTGGGTGGATTTAATTGTTACACTTGGCAGTGGAGAGCTATAAGAGTCAAAGCTCTCTAATTCCTCTCTTCTGTTGTATTGCATCTTTGGGGAGGGGGTGGGGGTGTATGTTGGAATTTTGTATTATTACCTTGTTGTTCTGTTCTGTTGTATTATATTAATAAAAAAGGTTTCACATAATAGGCCAGAGACTTTCTTAGGCCATGGGGTAGGGACCTGGAACTACTGTAAAACTTGATATGGATTTTCTGACAGGAACACAATGATTCATCCTAAGGTGTATTACTACTCCTTCAAGAAGACAAAATTAGTCCAGTAAATATAGTTTCTTCAAACAGTATTTTATGGCACTTGTTTCAGATGCGTACATGCACAGTTGGGGTAGATCTTTCTTCCACATTCTTCTGGGTGCACCACCTTTTCCATTCAGTGGATTCCCTCTTCACCATTTCTTAGGTCCCTTTTTGTTATTGATCTTCCTACTGCGTGAATGTCTCATTTGCCTTCCCTTCATTAACTTCTATGAGTCCCTGCAGTAAACACTGGACAGGTAAGTCTCCTCCCTTCCCCCACCCACCCATGTACTTCAGGAATCCTTAGGAACACAACTTAACCGGATACTGGAAACAACAGCAAGAACTCTGTATGGCCCTGTATATTTATAAGGCACCCATCAATTCTTTCTAGTAGCTAAGCTGGCAGTAGGAGGGAGAGAGGATGAGATGACCAGTACAGCCTCCAACTGTAACCCCTCCCCCCACATACAACCACTCTCAAAACAATCATATGTGTATGCTTTTAAATTGTGTTATCCTTCAATACAGACAGGTTACTTCTGATTTCCCTGTACTAATCTTACTGCCAATGCAGTAAGGTGTGTTTTTAGCACAAAAAAAAAAATTAGAAATAGAACCACTACAGTAATGGAATAACACAGTGCATGCAAAAGATTGAATCCTTAGTTGTTCCTGCTCTAGCAAACCATAGTAAATTTTGGCATGGTGTTTACTCCCTTTATAGCACTGGGAGGGGGGGGGGGGGGAAATTGTGCTGTGGTGACTTGTAGTGTTGGTCAAAGTATTTTAGTATAAAAATATACTTTTGTTTGTTATGTAAAAGCACCAGTGGCGTACCAAGGGGGGGGGCGGTGGGGGGCAGAGGGAGCACAGAATGAACGAAGTGGACAGGCGCACGGCACCCCCCCCCCCCCCATGGCGTGCACGCGGGGGGGGGGGTTGTGCTGCACTTGAGCGTAGCCGACTTCAGCTTATAATTCAAGGCATGAGTCTCTATTCTTTACTAACAATAAATTCTTGTAGTTTCTCAGGTTCAAAGAAAATATAATTCTGAGAATTAAATACTACGACACACCTATAGGGATACTTAAGGAGGAAGGAGCCTCCAATACTAAGTAACCGAATAATATAATACTTTTTGAGTAAAAAGTTGAAAGTACAAAGCTGTAATGAATGCAACTATTGTTAACATTTTTATCCCAACAACTTTATTGCGCTACAATTCAATCGACTTTGCTTTTAATGAAGCTAAATTTTTGAAAATGACTGTCACCCATGTGAATGCACTTGTGAGTCATTAATCCACCGCAGCTTAAAAGGTGTTCCACAACTACACTATCAAGAAGTGGATTGTTCAGTCCATAGGTGTCGGAACAGGGGGAGCAAGGGTGCTGTGGCATCTCCCCCCCAAATTAAAGTGCCTCACTGGGACTTGTGCCACTCCATTCCTGCCATGGTGTCACCATCATGCTTGCTGCTGATGTTCCAGACCAGCAGTAGCAAAAGTAAAGCTAAGTGATAGGCTGCACTGATTATGCACTGCTGGTACTGCCCTCTCCAACATCATTTCCTCTTCTGGGGCGTAGCCAGCAGCCATGAGTGCACACTAAATGGAAGGGAGTGGTGAAAGAGGGCAGATGCAGGATGAGAAAGGGCAGACACTGGATGGAAGGGTGTAAAAGGGCACACTAAATGGAAGAGCAGAGAAAGGGCAGATGCTGGATGAGAGGGGGGAGAAAGAGGGAAGACTGGATGGAAGGGGAGAGAGAGAGTGGGCAGATGCTAGAAAGGGGAGAGAGCACACACTAGAGAGAGGGCAGGCACTGGATAGAAGGAAGTAGAGAAAGGGGGCAGGTGGTGGAAGGGAGCAAAGAAAGAGGGTAGACACTGGATGGGAGAAGAGGAGAAGCTGGATGGGGGTGGGGGAGAGAGTTACCAAGAGACCTGGAAATAAGAGGAGGTGAAATAGGAAAGCCAGAGTGAGGGAAAGATATGACTAGCTGTAGTTAGATACAGTAAAAAAAAAAAAAAAGATGGAAATTGAAGCATGTATAGTAAGAAAAGTTTACATCTGGACACAGGCAGAAAAATAAATTGAAGAAAGCTGGCAAGAGTTCAGAAGGTGAGGAAAGCATAAACCAGAGGGTGGAACCAACACAATTCGAAAAAGTACATGGCCAGATAACAAAGGTACAAAACTATTTTATTCATTTCTATAGGATAAAGTAGTTGGTAGCTGTGTTAATAAACATTAATAAGTATAGGGGTCCTTTTACAAAGTTATGGTGAAAAGTGGCCATAGCATGTCCTTGCATGGGTTTTCCCTTGGTGCAAAGGCCATAATGGTCAATTTTCTCCCCCCCCCCCCCCCCCCCCCCATTAATGGCCGTGCACTTATGTTGCCATTAGTTCATGGCCATTAAAAAAGAATTACCGCGGGAGCACTTACAACACCTATTTTGTAGGTGGTAAGGATTCCTATGGTAATCCAGTACCAGTTAGCATATGATAATGAGGATGTGCTGACTGATTAACACAGGAACGCCTACTCTCAGCTTCCAGACTTGCCAACAACAACAAAAAAAATGTTAGCACATGAGCAGCATGCAGATTTGGAACTTTCCGCAGTCCCTCATCTCACAGTAAGCGTGCACTAATGCTTACTGCAGCTTAGTTAAAAAAAAAAATCCTCATAAAATAGAAAATGGAAATAAGGTTATATCTTTTTATTACACTAATTTTATACCTTTTTTTACTAACTGTTGGAGACCAAAACCACCTTGCTCAGTATACTAACAGCTGAGGGATGAGGTTTTTGCCTCTGAACGCTAATTGACAAAATGTATTTAGTCCAATAAAACATTTTAATCGTATTTTCCATTTTTTGTTTTATTTGTATTTGTTCATTTGTAATGAGGTGATTGGAATATGTCAGTTTTTTAAAATGTATGTTTGCTATCTTTATATTCTGCCCAGTACAGGGGAACATGCATCACTTTTTCTCTTTCTCTGGTGTTGCACTGTGGCTTCTTGGGGATTCAGTTTTAATTTTTGCCTACATATTTCTGTTTTTAATTTGTGGTTAACTTATTCTATACTAGGCGAAAGTCTATTTGTGTTCTGTTTATGTGAAAGATAGACAATCGGCGCTAACAGAAAACCATGTAAGATTGATCTGTACTAATCTGCTTGTTTAGTTTTCTAATAGATTTACTGATCTATACTGCCCACTGCAATGTTTGTGGTTCTGTCTTTTCCTAGGCAGGGGAAGTAACTATTCTTATGGTATGGCAGAATTGCTCTGTAGATCCAGACAGGGCTGCCAAGAGAGAGAGGAGGCAGGAGCAAAATTCCCTAGGTCAAAACCCGCCGGCAAGCTTCTTCCTGCCTGCTTCTGGGTCTGTCCTCTCTTGCGTGCTGCCCAGGACTCGGATGATTGCATTAGCACGGTATCGTAATAATGCAATCATCCGGGACCCGGAGCAGGCAGGCAGAAAGAGGCTTGCTGGGGCCGAGCCCCACCTTGGAGGCACAGACGGAAAGGTAAGGAGGCAGGTGGGAGGGAGCACGGTGGTCCAGTTCTGCCCTGGACCTGGCTGTGTCTCTCAAGGGCCCTGGCTTCTGAATGACATTTGTAGTGTTTTGCATTACTTCACAGTATGCCTGGCACTGGATTTTGGATTTGGATTTAGATCACGCCTTTCTTAGTAATAGCTCAAGGCAACATTCAAGTACAATAGGGTTTTTTTTGTTTTTGTCCTTGGAGGGCTTGCAAATTAAGTTTTGTACCTGAGGCAATGGAGGGTTAAGTGGCTTATCCAAGAACTCAAGGAGCAACAGTGGCATTTGAGCCTTGGCTTCCCTGGTTCTCAGTCTGAGAGGTGGTAGGGAAGGAGAAAAGTACTGGAGACCATGGAGGAGGGAAGAAGTGAAGAGAAATGCTGGGCACCACAGGGGTGGGAGAGGGCAATGAGACTAAGTTAAGGAGAGAAATGTTGGCCACGGTGGTGGGGGGTTCAGAGGTTGGGAAGGATGTTGGATACCATGGCTGGGTGGAGTTGAGATGGAGCTCCCCCCCCCCCCACCCCCAAAACAAAAAAGGTGTCTTACTGCCCCTGGTTCAGTCTGATAAAAAGTTCCTTCCAATCAGGCCAGGCTGCAATATTACTGCAGGTTTTGATCAAGGGAATCTTTGAAGCACTTCTGTATAGTAAAGAATACTTTAGCACTATTATTGTCATTATCTCCATTAGTAGTGCTAATTCATGACTTACATTTTCTTCTTTATCTTTAGTATCATCATCATGCTGTCCAATTACAAAAAATGCTTTCACAAAGTTGTAATAATTGTCTGTTGTTCTCACAATATTTCATCTGATGGTAAACTCTGTTTGAATGGCTTTGAAAACTGAATGTCATATGTATGGGAACCCTTTAGTCTGAAGGTCAGACGAACAGATTTCCTCTCAAAAACTCTACCAAACCAGTAGACAGTCTCCCCAATGTAAAATTTTCCATGGGATGATCAGCAGTCTGTTGCAATAGAGAAACGTATCTGTTCATCAAGAATTGTAACCAGCTTCATTTCAAGTGCCCCATCTCGTCACTGTTCTGCTTGGCTGGAGACCAGTAAGCAGTTCAACAAACACAGGCAATTCTGCTGTTCTTATAGGCTATATTCACTGAACAACAAAATTTAAGATGAGATTATCCACTGTGTGTGCGCAAAGGTTTTGCAACAGCAAAAGCATAGTCCTGGTTTTGCAGTTTCATTTGTTTTACCAAGAGAATCATGGTAAGTGATGGCAGCTAAAGACTTGAACAGTCCATCCAGTCTGACAACAGCCACATTCATTCTCAATTCTAGATTGAATCAACAATGAACGTGGTATTATATTCTTGATCATGGTCTTGGTTGTTTCAGGGATATAAGCCATTTGCATCTTGCTTCTGCTTTTATTTTTAACAGCAAGCATCAGATGTAAGTGAGTGAAATTATTACTTCAGTAAAAGTAACAAATGTTATCCTGTACTTCTTTACAAGTAAAAGTGACAAAATACTTAAGTACAGTAGCTAGTTGCATTTTTAGTTACTATACACCACTGATGATTTGCATACTACAGTGGGGGAAATAAGTATTTGATCCCTTGCTGATTTTGTAAGTTTGCCCACTGACAAAGACATGAGCAGCCCATAATTGAAGGGTAGGTTATTGGTAACAGTGAGAGATAGCACATCACAAATTAAATCCGGAAAATCACATTGTGGAAAGTATATGAATTTATTTGCATTCTGCAGAGGGAAATAAGTATTTGATCCCCCACCAACCAGTAAGAGATCTGGCCCCTACAGACCAGGTAGATGCTCCAAATCAACTCGTTACCTGCATGACAGACAGCTGTCGGCAATGGTCACCTGTATGAAAGACACCTGTCCACAGACTCAGTGAATCAGTCAGACTCTAACCTCTACAAAATGGCCAAGAGCAAGGAGCTGTCTAAGGATGTCAGGGACAAGATCATACACCTGCACAAGGCTGGAATGGGCTACAAAACCATCAGTAAGACGCTGGGCGAGAAGGAGACAACTGTTGGTGCCATAGTAAGAAAATGGAAGAAGTACAAAATGACTGTCAATCGACAAAGATCTGGGGCTCCACGCAAAATCTCACCTCGTGGGGTATCCTTGATCATGAGGAAGGTTAGAAATCAGCCTACAACTACAAGGGGGGAACTTGTCAATGATCTCAAGGCAGCTGGGACCACTGTCACCACGAAAACCATTGGTAACACATTACGACATAACGGATTGCAATCCTGCAGTGCCCGCAAGGTCCCCCTGCTCCGGAAGGCACATGTGACGGCCCGTCTGAAGTTTGCCAGTGAACACCTGGATGATGCCGAGAGTGATTGGGAGAAGGTGCTGTGGTCAGATGAGACAAAAATTGAGCTCTTTGGCATGAACTCAACTCGCCGTGTTTGGAGGAAGAGAAATGCTGCCTATGACCCAAAGAACATCGTCCCCACTGTCAAGCATGGAGGTGGAAATGTTATGTTTTGGGGGTGTTTCTCTGCTAAGGGCACAGGACTACTTCACCGCATCAATGGGAGAATGGATGGGGCCATGTACCGTACAATTCTGAGTGACAACCTCCTTCCCTCCGCCAGGGCCTTAAAATGGGTCGTGGCTGGGTCTTCCAGCACGACAATGACCCAAAACATACAGCCAAGGCAACAAAGGAGTGGCTCAGGAAGAAGCACATTAGGGTCATGGAGTGGCCTAGCCAGTCACCAGACCTTAATCCCATTGAAAACTTATGGAGGGAGCTGAAGCTGCGAGTTGCCAAGCGACAGCCCAGAACTCTTAATGATTTAGAGATGATCTGCAAAGAGGAGTGGACCAAAATTCCTCCTGACATGTGTGCAAACCTCATCATCAACTACAGAAGACGTCTGACCGCTGTGCTTGCCAACAAGGGTTTTGCCACCAAGTATTAGGTCTTGTTTGCCAGAGGGATTAAATACTTATTTCCCTCTGCAGAATGCAAATAAATTCATATACTTTCCACAATGTGATTTTCTGGATTTAATTTGTGATGTGCTATCTCTCACTGTTACCAATAACCTACCCTTCAATTATGGGCTGCTCATGTCTTTGTCAGTGGGCAAACTTACAAAATCAGCAAAGGATCAAATACTTATTTCCCCCACTGTATTTGTTTACTGCATTAAAATATTTTTGAAGTGTGTATTAGAAAACTCTACACTGAAACATGCGTGGGATATGCATAGAGGAATCCTGTTGAGAAGAAATGGATCCTCAGAAGCTTAGCTGAAATTGGGTGGCGGAGCAGGTGGGGGGAAGAGGGGTTGGTGGTTGGGAGGCGAGGATAGGGGAGGGCAGACTTATACGGTCTGTACCAGAGCCGGTGATGGGAGGCGGGACTGGTGGTTGGGAGGCGGGAAATACTGCTGGGCAGACTTATATATGGTCTGTGCCCTGAAATGGACAGGTACAAATTCAAGGTAAGGTATACACATATGAGTTTGTCTTGGGCAGACTGGATGGACCATGCAGGTCTTTTTCTGCCGTCATCTACTATGTTACTATGACACTTAGCATACTGTTCTTACTACATTTTCACCTCTGTGCCTGTGTGTATTTTATGTATACATATGACTGGATATTCAAAAGGGCTTATCTGTACAGTACAGTAGGAGCAAACTTTCAAAAGTGATTGGGGGATGGGCTAAACCCAATGAGGAATGTAGCCATCCCTGGACACACAGAGTTTGCTCAAGATGCATGGTGCTCAACTACCCATGGTACCCACAAAGCTGGCTCCTACAGGTAGCTGCTGCTGCTATACAGATAGGTTCCCTCTCCATGAATTTTCAGTGGTATTACATTGATTGTACCATTGAAGACGTGTACAAACTGCTTGGTGTGTGTAGCAGAGTGTGGACGTTCCCCTTATTCTATGGATAGCTGGTGCTATTTATTTGTACATCTGTAGGGTGTACAACTGTGTGGATTAAGCCTGCAAAAAGGTTGCTCTATCTTAAACTGCGTATCTGTACAGAGTGCCTATATGTTACTACTATCCACAGAGGCAGCAGTTGTCCATGGTCTCTCTGTATATTCAGTGCTGCCACATCTACAAATAGTAATGTGGCATATGCATAAGATATTTAAATGCCTGGCCAGTGTTTAAAAAAAAATGTTGTCTGTGGGTTTATGTTTTTTAATGGAAAACAATAACTCTCTAGCAAAATAATCATAAAGTTAAATATTGAACGTTTTCAAATGATCACATCTCTTTTCACCCTGCTCCTGCTACCCACTCAGTGCTGAAGTAGCAACATTCAAAATAAGACTTCTACAATGCAGGGTCAGTGTTATCACGAATGGAGGCCAGCTCCCCTCCCCCCCCCTACTTGTTCTTTTTAAAAGCTGCTATTCTGGGCAGTCAGATATTCCAATTCATCAGTATCCACCACCTTTACCAAAGTTGGTGGCTACACTTGTCAACTAAGGCATTGAAATGAACTACTTATAACTGGTTATGGACATGAACAAAGCATCCACTTTCAACAACTTAGAGCAGTAGTTCTCAACCAGTGGGTTGCCAGAAATTTTGACATCCAGCTTGTGCTCTCCTTATCTACGTGTTCAACAGGGTGGAGAGCGCTGAGAATCAGTAAGTTGGGTACAGTACAGTCTTATCGAACGTAAATGGAACAGAGTTGTTGTTATGTGAAAAGTTGGATAATATGGAAAAACAGTGGTAACTCCTTAAAAAATGCACAGAAAGCATACTTTATGCATAAAGAACGGTCATAGGGCATCTGTATTTAAAATAGAGTATTGTTTATTAACACTAACTTTCAGTGTGTGAAGCCGGAAAACAGGACGAGAACCTGTGCACTTCATTCCGGCAACAAGATCATATCGGGGGGGGGGGGGGGGGGGGGGGGGGAGGTGTCTGTCGGATATGCCAGATGATTGGATTAACGAAGGTCAGATAATCAAAACTGGAATGTACTTGAAATCTCCCTAACTTATCCCTTCTCCCACCAGCTCTAATGGGAAATGTTGCAGGCCGCTGGGACATCCCCACCCTGGCAGTCACTGTCATTACATCTGTATTTCTCTTGCATCATTGTTAGCAGCAATTAAATGATTATATATATATATATATATATATATATATATATATATATATATATATATATATATAGGGGGGGGGGTTGTTTGTGCAGCTGTTATTTGTAATGTTCAGTGTGTCATGCAGCTGAACATGGTCAGGTATGTCACAAGAGAAGAAAGGTTGCGAGCCACTGGCTTAGAGAGATTCTGAAAAAGTCTCTTACAACACTGCAATCAACAGACATGTCCAAACACAATGAATACAGGTGGCTTCCACATCTTTGAATGAGCACCTGAATCTATTATTCCTGCTTTATACACCGACATAGTATACATATAAAGTCAGTGCAGGGATTCAAAATGCAACTCTCTTCATTGCAGTGCTTATCAATCGTTTGTGGCTGTTCCCCCATTATTATGGCCAAATAAAGTTTGTGTGAACCCTCCCCCCCCCCCATTATATATGGATTTTGTAACCCTATTCATTTATTTATTTGCATTTGTATCCCACATTTTACCACCTATTTGCGGGCTCAGTGTGGCTTACAATACATTGTGAATGATGGAAATACAATTTGTTGCAGTACGATTATGGGTTACATTGTGAAGAGTTATGGGAAGACAAAGTAGAGTCAGGATATCATTTGGGAATAGAACAATGGAATATAACAGTGGGGAATTGATAGGGTGATAAAACAAAAGCAAGGGAACATAAAGGTCTAACAATTTTATCTGTGGGTAGAGGGGGTCTCAACTCATAGTTTGGGAAGCTCTGTTGCACCTCCTATCACCAGCCATACACACAAAAACCAACCACAACCAGCTCAGCACTCACCTCCCTCTGCCATTTCTGCAATACGGCTGGGCAAAAAGAGCCCCCTCCCCCCCATTTTTTGCTTCAACCCATGATATAGCTAAGATACCTGTTCCAACTTTAATGACCACTCATCTAAAAAAAACTGCACTGGCTTCCCATAGCAGAAAGACTCAGGTTCAAAGCTGCTTGTTTAGGTTTTAAAATCTTACAGGTTTTCACCTCTGAACTGCTGACTAAGACCGTTTTGCTATACCTCGTCCAGTCTAACAGACTGAAACAACTAATACTAGCATCACCATTTCAAAAGACAATTCAAAATCAGAAGATTTTCAGCTCTCTATTCCCTATACTTGGAATCAAAATATGGAACTCTACCTATTCCCATCAGAACAGAAAACAGCTACCTCAACTTCAGGAAGAGGTTAAAAACCTTTCTGTTCCCAAAGCCTGCTTCATAATAATCTATCATGACTTCTACTTCCTAGTATCATCCATTATCCTTTCCTTTAATGTTTTTAGTCTCATGCATTACACCAATGGTCTCCAATGTTTCTCATACTCACACTAACACTATCTGCTTTTGTCTCACCTAAAATGTAAACCGCACGTAATCCTGGAAAGGGGATATTAACAGTATGCGAGTTTGGGACTCAGGAGGACTAATCAATAGTCGTTAAGGGAGCAAGGAGTCCTAGCAGGTGAGTAGGGAATAGTAAGACAAGCAAGATAGTCAAGGGTGCCTACCCTAAAAGCCTCAAAGGTTAGCAATTCTATCTTGTAAGTGATCTGATACTCGACAGGAAGCCAGTGATGATGTTTCAGAGGGTTTCTCCTTAAACCTATGACATTTTTGAAGGGATGAGGTTTCTTATGTATAGGAGACTTTCAATTTGGATCCTCCACTTTCTCTGTAGTAGGTGGATGATCAGAAGATATAAGTGCTATCTTGTGTAAAGCTATGGGCTTCCTAGTGTTGCTATACTTCTCAACTGGCTTCTCATTCAGGAAGTGGCTTGGCTTGTGTGCTTCAGGCATGTCAAACATGAAGCTGGGATCATTTCTCCTTGCCAGGTCTCAAATGAACTTTGTGAAGACTGTGAAGGGAGGAAATTGCTCTTGAATGTCTTATTTATACTTCGTGCCAAATGCTGACCATTTTATAGATCCCAATGAACCTGCCCTATATAAATAGACAGAATGTGGGCAACATATATATCATAAAATGCTAGTAAAGTTGTGTAAAATAATCAGTAAGGACTCGCCCAAGTCAGAGCTCACAACATGAAATCACCAATATCTCAGGCCATTCAATATGCTCTCCTTACATCATAAGAATTTCCACATGCTCAAATTAACCAAAAGTGTCAGTGGAGATGTATATGTGAAAATATCAAATTCATACCCACATTCATTCTAAAATACATCGAAACAAATGCAGTACAGCATACAGATGACATCCATCTAAACATATAAGTACATAAGTAATGCCACACTGGGAAAAGACCAAGGGTCCATCGAGCCCAGCATCCTGTCCACGACAGCGATCAATCCAGGCCAAGGGCACCTGGCAAGCTTCCCAAATGTACAAACATTCTATACATGTTATTCCTGGAATTGTGGATTTTTGCCAAGTCCATTTAGTAGTGGTTTATGGACTTATCCTTTAGGAAACTGTCTAACCCCTTTTTAAACTCTGCTAAGCTAACCGCCTTCACCACGTTCTCCGGCAATGAATTCCAGAGTTTAATTATGCGTTGGGTGAAGAAATATTTTCTCTGATTTGTTTTAAATTTACTACACTGTAGTTTCATCGCATGTCCCCTAGTCCTAGTATTTTTGGAAATAATGAGGTCACCAAAACTGGCACTTGTCTTAAAAGTGTGAAAAAATAGAAGACTGCTTGACAGTGTCTCCATTTTGATACTTGTTCCTCAGGAGCACACCCCACAATGAGTGATCATTCATGCTAAAATGGTACTTACCACAGGATGAGCAGGTCCTGCGGTATGCCATTTTAAGCTGTGTTAGGTGTTAAAGGGCGTCTAGGTTATTTGATTGTCTTGTGTGAAAATCTTCCCTCACTACTAATCAGTTGTTAGATTAATCCACTGGATGCTGGTAGATCATGATTTGAAAATTGCCAAGGCGATGATTCTTGAGTACCACCAATAAAAATACAGCTGCTGTCTTTATGACTCTGCACCTCCCCTCAGGAGCAAGTCATACAGCTTGGTTTATTTATTTGGATTTTGCTCACACCTTTTTCAGTAGTAGCTCAAGGTGAGTTACAGTCAGGTACTGTGGGTATTTCCCTGTCCCTGGAGGGCTTGCAATCTAGGTTTGTATCTGAGGCAATGGAGGGTTAAGTGACTTGGCCAAGATCACAAAGAGCAGCAGTGGGATTTGAACTGGCCACCTCTGGATTTCAAGACCGGTGCTCTAACCACTAGACCACTCCTCCTCCGTTACTAGAAGTCAAAAAGAGAACTCAAGCACTGATACAGAACAGTCAAGCTCTAGAAACAGCAACAAGAAAACTGGACTGGTCTGGTATGATTAAAGGAAAGAAAATTATCAGGTAAGAAACCATTTTTCCATCCTTGTCATCAATACCAGACCAGTCCAGATCAATGGGATGAAGCAAAGCAGTCACAGCATTAGGGCGGGAAAGGAACATCACAAATAGAACACCAATGCTCCAAAAGGGCAAAGGAAATGTCCCCGAAGACGCCAATCAGCATCCTAAAAAGAACCCAGATCAGGTGGAGACCCCTGTGGTATACAACTATAGGAAGAAATAAGAGTTCTTGGAATAAGAGAAAGATTGAAGCACCAGGAAGGAAGCCAGTGCCCAGAGACCCAGAGGAGCTCATGAAAGAGCCTGATTATCAAAGTCCTCAGCCAGACATATAAAACGTGGTTATAAATGACAACAGCCACTGTGTAAGTTACTAGGAATCGTGCAAAGAAACTACAGTCAGGATCTGAGAGACAGTGTGTGTGTGACACCCTTTCCCCTCTTGAGATGACTAATTGGCTCCGAATAGATTTGGAGTTCTAAATAGTCAATCCTAGAAATGCTTTCATATTCATCTTTTTGTCTAGCAGCCAGCTAGGGGTGTTGTTAAACAGTAAATATTTCTGACCTTTGTTAAGTGTATGTTAAATATTTATCTTGGATGTAAGGACAGAGTTCAGTATGAGAGCAAGGGAGAGCAAGCAAGCAAGCATGTACTGGAGCAGCGAGCAGGAGTCCTTCAGGTGAGTTCACTGGATATGGATCTTATAAATCTGGATCTTTCAGTTTTGGTGTCAGGACTTAGAGATTTAGAGCACAAGTTACATCCAGTGTCAGGCAGGAGTAGTGACTTCTGAAGTTCCTCTTACAGGTATCTTAAGACAGTAAAGTTCAACATCCTTTTTTCAAGTATGAATGTAGAAGGATAGTTAGACGTTTAACATGGATTATCTTTCATTCAGCAACTCAGGACATTTGAGATCAGAGCTTATCCACTAGCATTGAAAAGCATGGACTAGACTTGGTCTGACAAACTAGGATAGACATGAAATGTGTACAGGAGGGCAACGAATGGACCACACATGGGATCAGCCCTGTTTCCAAGAAACAGCAAACACGGCCAGTCACACTTGGGATGTGTTCTTAATATTCTGTTCTATTGATTTGTTTTTAATGTGTAAAGAAGAACTATAAATCTTGGAGGGACTGTCAGTGCATTGCCTGAGGTACAAACTGAGGTTGTGAGCCCTCCTGGGATAGAGAAATATCCAGTGTTCCTGAATGTAACTCACCTTGAGCTACTACTGAAAAAGGTGTGAGCAAAATAAATAAATAAATAAATGCTGGTGACTGGAACCCCTCTGTATATCACTATGACAGGGACAGAGCAGGCAAGAGAAAGGCTGGAGACTGAAACCTTTCTGTATACCGCAAGGATAGGGCTAGATCAGGCAAGACCAAGGATGGAAACTGGAACCTCTCTGTAGGCCTCAAGAAGAGGAACAGAGCAGGCAGGAGCAAGGCTGAGGAGAGAGAAAGGACTCTCTTGGAGACTGAAATCCCTCTTTATACTTCAGCAAAAGGACAGAGCAGGCAGGAGAGGACTGGGATAGGGGAGGGACCGAGAGTGTTGGAAACTAACTGAAGCAGAGTTGTAGAATACTTCCATTTCCATGTCTGACAGTAGTTAGGTGTGAGCATTTACACCAGACTTAAAGTTAATCACAGGATTTCAATAAATTCAGCTCTTTTCACTCATGTCCCAAAACTACATAATAAACACACTACAAAACCTTTGGGACCATATAAACATTAGTTTAATACATTTTTATAAGACTACTACTACTACTTATTATTTCTATAGCGCTACTAGACGTACTCAGCGCAGTGGCGTAGCCACAGGTGGGCCTGGGTGGGTCAGGGCCACCCATCAGTAGCACATGTTTAGCAGTAGCTGGTGGGGATCCCAAGCTCCGCCAGCTGAAGACTTCCCCCTGATGGTAATGAAAACGCTACTCTCTATGATACTGGCACCTGCACATGCTCAGTTTTCAGCGTAAGCCTGCTGCAGATGGGCAAGGTGGAAAGAAGTGTTTTCCCACCAGCTGAGATATTTTTTCATGGTGGTGGGGGACGGAGAACACTTGGTGCCCACCCACTTCTTGCCCAGGCCCACCCAAAATCTGTTGTCTGGCTACGCCCCTGACTCAGCGCTGTACACTTGAACATGAAGAGACAGTCCCTGCCTGACAGAGCTTACAATCTAATTAGGACAGACAAACAGGACAAACAAGAGACCTCAGCAGCATCACTCTGGGCTCAAATCTCTCACAGCCCTAAGCTTCACGTGCTGGCATTGTCATTGGTCTTCCACTAGCTTTTCTCTGCATAAGATCGTATTCACCCTTTAAAGATCATTTAGTTTTAAAAGTCTCATGATCGCATAATATCATTCACTTATCTTAATAGAAATTGGAAGGAGAACAGTTGTCCAAAATGCGCTATGTTTCGCCCAACAGCTTTTTCAAGGACCCTCTCCTGACAAATGCACAAGACAAAATGTTACTCTTGTGCTAAATTAACTCACAATGTATTTACTGTCACTTATAAATTCCTTGCTATTAATAAAGTTCAGATATTATCTTATGTCACCCCGCCCATCTCTAGCCCCAGCTCTTTCCAAGACCAAGATGGTGGTGTCATCACAAGACTTCTTTTTATAGTACTCAAAACTCAGCTGGTACCACCCCACCAATCAGAAACCTCCTACATTAAATCAGTGACATCCATTCGATCTCCACATTGAGACCAAAAGGGCTAACTATATTCAAAGTGTATATCTATCACTATTCTCTATTCACATTTCCCTTTGTTCCCTGACTGATCATCGTCCTGTCCTTCCTAATCCCAAGCAGGCAATTCTTGAGTCAACCAGATATCCAGCTTTCTATTTCGCAGCCCCGACCCTCTGGAATTCTATGCCATTGACCAGGGGCGTAGCCAGACACCCAATTTTGGGTGGGCCTGGGCCCAAGATGGGTGGGCAGAAGAACTCCACCTTGTCCCACAAGTGATTTGGTCTCACCCTCTCTCGCCAGCATGCCATATGGTCTCCCAAACATCCCCCGTATACCTTTTAAATAGCAGATTTTCACCGGTAGCAGGCAGCAACTAATACACACTGCTTATGTTGGCACCACAGCCTTCCCTCTGATGCAACTTCCTGTTTCCTCATAGGTGGGAATACATCAGAGGGAAGGCTGTGGGGCCAGTGTGATAAGTATGTATCAGTCGCTGCTCGCTGCAGGCGAAGATCTGCTATTTACAAGGTTGGCAGGAGGGCCAGTTGTTGGAAGTTTTCAGCTGGAGGGGCTTCGAGATCCCTGCCAGCCACATAATAGGTGTGCTTAGGGTTACCATATGGCTCCAGAAAAAGGAGGACGGATTGAGCCAGCCGGGTTTTACTTCCATTGCTTTCAATGGAAGTAATTGAGCCAGCCGGGTTTTACTTCCATTGCTTCAATGGAAAGCAATGGAAGTAAACCCGGCTGGCTCAATCCGTCCTCCTTTTTCTGGAGCCATATGGTAACCCTAGGTATGCTGCTACTGGGTGGGCCTAAGCCCAAATTGGATGGGCCTGGGCCCACCCTTGGCTACGCCATTGCCATTGACCCTTTGTGCCAAGTCCTACCTAAAACAGTTTACAATCAACCGTAAAACCTGGCTTTTCAATCATGCTTTCTCCCCAGATTGAGAATTTATGTTCCTTGATCCTCAGGGAGGTTTGCCATTGCTTTCTTTGTTTTCTTCTGTTCTGTTTCTTGCTATTTGATTTTCTCTTTTGTATACTTTGTTTTATCTATCCTACCTGATATTCTAGTACTTTTCTAATCTCTATTATTGTAATTTTTAGACTGTACACTGCCATGGTCTGCCAGTCAGTAAAGGTGGTATAGAAAGTAAATAAAATGAATGTATGAATGCTCTTAGGCATGAAAATGACGTAAGCAAGTATTCTATAAAGACAGTTCTGTGTAGAACTGCCTTTATAGAATTCAAGATTAGCACCTGGCGCCTAGCTTTAATCACTATTTACTGACTCTGCCCCTAAATGAGGTAGGACTGAAAAGAACTGAGGCAGGTGCAGAGAGCAGTGAGGTGACAAGGTGGATTCCTAACACTGGTAAACTCAGTGACGTGTTATTATTGCCAGTGAAATGCCAGAGTGTAGTGTAACTGCTCTTCCTACAGGCTGAAGAAAGAGCATAACGATCTGGGAGGTTGTGGACACTGAGATAATATGGAAATAGGAAATGTGATTAAAAAGTGTTCCATAACCAATAAATATATTTTTACATAAAAAGTGTTCCATAAGCTGCTCCCAGCTAGTAGCCATTCTGGCTTCTCTTCAAAGCAGAGTTGGGCAGGCAATAGAGAGGGGTGACTTCATTTATGGGTCTGTGATGAAGCTCACACAGGATCCAGAACTTGAAATCTGTCACACTATCATACTCCATTCTACATGTCATCAGTGGTCTCTTTCTCTTTTACACAGAATTTGACTATAACAGTAAAAGAACAGGCTAAAGCTGCTAGGGCTCTTCAGCTTGGAGAAGAGACGGCTGAGGGGAGATATGATAGAGGTCTATAAAATAATGAGTGGAGTGGAATGGGTAGATGTGAAGCATCTGTTTAAGCTTTCCAAAAATACTAGGACTAGGGGGCATGCGATGAAGCTACAATGTAGTAAATTTAAAACAAATCGTAGAAAATATTTCTTCACTCAACGTGTAATTAAACTCTGGAATTCGTTGCCAGAGAATGTGGTAAAGGCGGTTAGCTTAGCGGAGTTTAAAAAAGGGTTGGGCAGCTTCCTAAAGAAAAAGTCCATAGACCATTAATAAATAGACTTGGGGAGAATCCATTATTTCTGGGATTAGCAGTATAGAATGTTTTGTACTTTTTTGGAATCTTGCCAGGTATTTGCGACCTGGATTGGCCACTGTTGGAAACAGCATGCTGAGCTTGATGGACCTTTGGTCTTTCCCAGTATAGCAATACTTATGTACATTCTTTAAGTGGGAGCCAGTGTAGTTTTACTCTTAGGGGTTTGGCGCTTTCGTATTTCGTTTTTCCAAAACTGAGTCTGTCTGCTGCATTTTGGACCATATCGTTTGGAGCACTTTTGAAAGTTCCATTGACTTTTCATCATAAATATTTGCAAGAAACGACAGAAGAATTGGATTTGCACTACACACACACATTTCACCGCACAGGGCTCGGTGAGCTAGAATAACGTAACAAGGACTCTGCCCAAAATGTCATATTTGTGATGCTAATCTAGGATGTATGCTTTGGCATTGCCCAGAAGTGATGCGCTTTTGGACTCGAGTCTTCCAATTCGTGAGTACTATTTGGCAATGCCCAGTTCCTTGAGACCCCTTAGTGCTTATTTGGCGTGTACTCAAAAAGCCAACATAGACCAAGGGCCTTTCACCCATTTTTGCAGGTTGATCTTAATGGATATAAAAACTATACTCACGGTGTCACCTTTTGGTTACACAAAGCCAACCCACAATATCATCAATGGAGGTCTTTGATGATTGCTCAGTTAAAGATGGATCACCTGGAAGTGAAAGACTTTGACCATGCCACTGGCAGAAAGTTCTAAGACATCTGGGAACCATTTTGGGAAATGTTGACGCCCAGAGCCCACAGCACTATATTAAACTTTTAATAGTTCATATATATACATAATCGATATTTTGGAGAGACACAGGCAGGAATCGCAGTAGGAAATTATTTTCATTAGATATCTTGTAAGTATAATGGTAGCTTGCTGATTTCAAGTACAAACTGGTTATTATTGTTATTGACACCTGACTACCAGCATCAGATGAGTGTGGAGAGGGGGAGAGGGTTAGGGATATTGGATGGGTTATATGTTTGCCAAAATGACATCATGTACATTATTGTGGACACATCGGCTTTGTTGTTATAATAGACCTGTCAATAAACACGATTTAAACATATCACACACACACAAATCGGGCCAGATTCTATACCAATAACAACCAATTATCATCAATAATTGGCGTAATTGGAATTTACGCGTGCTTCTTTTTAGGCATATTCTAGAAAGAGAGGTGAGTAAATTCCAATGCGCATAGTTGAAAAGGGGGTGTGGCCATGGGAGGAGTGTAGGCATATCAGGGGCATCAATCAAATTTATGTGTGTTGTTGTAGAATTCAGGAGAACGTGTGTACATTTAGGTGCAGGTATTTACACCAGGTTTTCAGTGGCATAAATGGCCACGCCTAAATGTATACACATTCCCTGGTCTATGTGCTATTCTATAAACTGCGTCTTATTGCAGACGCAGTTCATAGAATAGCATTACGCACATTATTCTGACACACCGACGTTTTAAACCCCATTTACAGAATCTGGCCCGTAATGAGGACAGTTTCCAAAAGTCATTTACCCAGATAAATGGGCTATTTGAAAATTGTCCTTTGTGCAGGGAAAATTATGTATTGATGAATCTGTGTGTCAGGAATTATTGTTTTGCTTTGCAGCTGTTCTTTGATGCCCTTCCTTCCCGAAAGCTGCCACTCTAGATGACTACCTAGTCTGCCTAATGGTTGAGCCAGTCCTGTCTCTGGGGAATATACTATATTTCCCCCCTGAAGTAGCTCTGGGCTGCATAGAACAGCAATAATTTTTCTATTTAACGTGAAAAAGTTTCTCAGCCCTGCCCTTCCCCACAGTCTCTCATTTTCCACTGTTTTCTTCCTTGCGTTCTTTCCTCTCTGGCTGGAATACATTTTTACTCCCACACCTTGGAAATGTCATTGGAAACTCTGACAGGACCTTTGGAAAAGAGCAGCAGATTTCATGTGCAGTGTACGCTTTGCTGGAGATCTGGGATAATGGGTTAGCACTTTCTGATTCCAGAAGGGCTTCCGCATCCCCTCAGGAAAACCTAAGCTCTGACTGAAGTTCTGTCCCCACAAATTAGTCTGTCTAGTTCTCTTGCTCACCCTACAGTCTCTCTGTTTTGGAAGAGATATAGTCATTCAGAATTCACACTTCCTGAGATCAGAGGAGCAACTTGCTTGTATCTTTGCCCTGGAATTTCCTGATCTGGGTCCTGGTTTTTGGGGACAGAATTAGTCTCTTGGTATTAGTTGATTAGTACACAGCTTGCTCTTTTTCTTTCTGTCTGCATTTCTCCTCTGTATGATGTTAATGATCTTTTTTTATGTTAACCCCTGCATCTCACAGTGCTGGCTATAGGAAACTTCTCTCTCCCTTGCTCCCCCTCCCCAGTTTGTGACACACACTGGGCAGGACTTGCTTCATTTGTACTTTGCTGAGTTGACGGATGGAGACTGGGAGGGCTCAGAAAACCCATTTGTGTTTTGAATTTCAGGGCTGGATAGGTTTGAGAGTGGAACCTCCCAGCTGTATCTCTGGACTCCTGGACTTGCCTTAGTTACAATGCAATATGTAACTGAGAACTGAGTCATTGCTGATAGTTCTTTCCTCCTCCTGATCTCCCGTCCAGTGAGCAAACGCAGTCAGCTGTTTTCAGGTAGGTTTCCTATTCTATTTGAGAAGTGGAAGTGTTTGTGAATGTATGTTCACATTTTCCAAGCTCTGTGTGTACATGTGTCTCTGTATGTTTCTTTGTGTGACTGGTGTACAAGTGCACATCTAAATGGTTGTGTGCATGTTGTACGTATGCTTATGTGTTTCGTTCTGTTTTTATATATGTGTGTGTGTTTGTATATGTACACAGGCCTTTATTTCTGGGGAATGGCCTGGGACACAGTGCCACCACTCCAGACTCCAGAGCAGCTGGGATGTTCTGAGTCAGCCCCTCCTTTCCAGGCAGCCTTCAGAGAAGAGGAGGGGAGGGGTGAGCCTGGAGTAGGGCACAGAACATTCACTGTGCTTCAGCCCCTCTTCTGCTCATGCTCCTGCTCCAGTCTATTCGCTGCCCTCCATCAGGTCCACTTGTCCACGTCCTTTCTGTCTACAAATTAAGCCCTGTACATATATACATACACATATATATGTGTATATATGTATGTATGTATGTATGTACAGGGGCCTCTCCTCAGGCGCGTGTCCCACCTTTGCGGAAAACAGTTGCAGAGTAGGCGGGACGCGCCTAAGGAGAGGCCCCGACGACGCACACTGGCAGAAGGCTGGCTATGGGAATCGCCGGTGCTGGAGGGAGAACTGTGCTTCAGGGCAGTAAAAGTGAGCAGACCATGCGGATGGGGAGAGCGGGAAGAAGAGGCAGGAAAAGATTGAGCCTCGCTTGGGAGAGCTACGCCACTGGTTGGGTTGAGGCCAGTTAGGGTGGGTGGGCCTAGAGCAAAAGTGGCTGGGCCCGGGCCCGCCCAGGCCCGCCCATGACTATGCCCCTGACACACACACACACACACACACATATATATATATATATATACAACCTCTGGATTCTGTATATGGTGCACAAAATTGAGCGTGCAAATTTGGGTGCATGCCCAATTTGTGTGCACAATTTAATTGAGCAACAAACCAATTAGTGCCAATAATTGGGCGCTAGAAATCAATTATTATTGCTAATTGGCAATAATAAGAATTGAGGTGCGCATTTTGCTAGGCACTGTTCTATACTGATGCATGTGAAAATTCTAGCGCATGGATCCAAAAATGGGCGGGGCCATGAGAGGATCTTGGGTGTTTCAACAATTTGTGCACAGTGTCACAGAATATGGCAGATCCACATCTCAATTAGGCGTGAGGATTTACACTAGGTTTCGGTTGGTATAAATCCTTGCACTTAAAATTAGACACAGATCCCAGAGCTATGCGTTATTCTATAAAAGGCGCCCAACTTGGAGCGCTGTTTGTAGACTAGCACTTAGCGCTCATTTCTTTCAGCACTATGTATAGAATTTGGTCCTAGAGAGAGTGCGCAGCTGATTGGAGACATGCAGTGATTTTCAGTGGCATTATCCACATGCTGAAAATCATTGCAGACCATCCAGGGCAGAACAGCAGTTTACCCAGACAGTTTTTTTGCTTCCTAAATTATCGAGATAGCTATCTGGATAGTGACGCTGAATATTTGGGTATCTGTTTAAACCCAGCGCTGGAATATTGACTTATGACTCTTCACTAGTGTTTGAAAACAACTGGTAAATTTGAGCATCATTGAAAATCTAGGCTTTGAGTATACTTTCTTCTAGTTGCTTAAACCCTTTAGTGTCCAATGTTACTACTACTTAACATTTCTAAAGCGCTACTAGGGTTACGCAGTGCTGTACAATTTTAACATGGAAGGACAGTCCCTACTCAAGGAGCTTACAATCTAAAAGACAGGTGTAAATCTAGAGACAAGTATACAATCTAAAAGACAAGTGTAGAGTCGATCTGATAGGGCATACTATATTTCTCGAAAGGTTAGGTGCCGAAAGCAGCATTGAAGAGGTGAGTTTTAAGCAGAGATTTGAAGATGGGTAGGCAGGGGGCTTGGCGTAGGGATTGAGGAAGATTGTTCCAGGCATAGGGTGAGGCAAGGCAGAATGAGCGGAGCCTGGAGTTGGCAGTGGTGGAGAAGGGTACTGAAAGGAGGGATTTGTCCTGTGAGCGGAGGTTACGGGTGGGAACATAGGGGGAGATGAGGGTAGAGAGGTAGTGAGGAGCCGCAGACCGGGTGCATTTGTAGGTAATGAGGAGAAGTTTGAATTGTATGCGGTAACTGATCGGAAGCCAGTGAAGTGACTTGAGGAGAGGGGTGATATGAGTATATCGGTTCTGGCGGAATATAAGACTGCGGCAGCGTTCTGAACGGATTGAAGGGGGGATAGGTGGCTAAGTGGGAGGCCGGTGAGGAGTAAGTTGCAGTAGTCAATGCGAGAGGTAATGAGAGCGTGGACGAGAGTTCGTGTGGTGTGTTCAGAAAGGAAAGGGCGAATTTTGCTGATGTTGAAGAGGAAGAAGCGACAGGTTTTGGCAGTCTGTTGGATATGCGCAGAGAAGGAGAGGGAGGAGTTGAAGATGACTCCGAGGTTGCGGGCAGATGGGATGGGGAGGATGAGGGTGTTATCAACTGAGATAGAGAGTGGAGGAAGAGGAGAAGTGGGTTTAGGTGGAAAGACGAGGAGCTCGATTTTGGACATGTTCAGCTTCAGGTGGCGGTTGGACATCCAGGCAGCAATGTCGGATAAGCAGGCCGATACCTTGGCCTGGGTCTCCGCGGTGATGTCTGGTGTGGAGAGATATAGCTGGGTGTCATCAGCATAAAGATGATACTGAAAACCATGAGATGAGATCAGTGAGCCTAGGGAAGAGGTGTAGATTGAGAAGAGAAGGGGTCCAAGGACAGATAACTCCAACAGATAGTGGGATGGGAGTGGAGGAAGATCCATGAGAGTGAACCCTGAAGGTGTGGTGGGAGAGATAAGAGGAGAACCAGGAGAGGACAGAACCTTGGAACTCAAAAGAGGACAGTGTGGCAAGAAGTAAATCATGATTGACAGTGTCAAATGCCGCGGATAGATTGAGGAGGATGAGGATGGAATAGTGGCTTCTGGATTTGGCGAGGAGCAGGTCGTTGCAGACTTTAGAGAGTGCTGTTTCTGTCGAGTGTAGAGGGTGAAAACCGGATTGAAGTGGATCGAGGATGGCATGAGAGGAGAGAAAATCAAGGCAGCGACTGTGAACGGCGCGCTCAAGTATTTTGGAGAGGAAGGGTAAGAGAGAGATGGGGCAGTAGTTGGAGGGGCAGGTAGGGTCAAGTGATGTTTTTTTTAGGAGAGGTGTGACTACGGCGTGCTTGAAGGTGTCAGGGACAGTTGCAGTGGTGAGAGAGAGGTTAAGGATGCGACAGATGGAGGGGGTGACAGTATGGGAGATGGTGTTAAGTAAGTTGGTGGGGATGGGATCGGAGGAACAGGTGGTGCATTTCGAGGAGGAAAGAAGGCGGGAGGTTTCATTCTCGGTGATCTCAGGAAAGGAGGAGAAAGAGGCCATGGTTGGTTGGTTGTTGGATGGGGCTACAGGCTGAAGAGGAAGTGGTGGCTTGGTAGTGAACTCAAGGTTGATCTTTTGCACCTTGTCGCGGAAGTAGTCAGCCAGTGATTGAGGAGAGAGTGAAGGGGGAGTGGGAGCGGGGGGCACTTTGAGGAGGGAGTTAAGGGTGGTGAAGAGATGACGAGGGTTGGAGCTGAGAGAATTGGTCAATTGGGTGTAATAGTCCTGTTTTGCAAGGAATAGGGAGGAGTGGAAGGAGGATAGCATGAATTTGTAGTGAAGGAAGTCTGAATGGGTACGAGATTTCCTCCAGAGGCGTTCAGCAGATCGGGTGCAGGAGCAAAGGTAACGGATGCAAGGGGTCAGCCAAGGTTGGGGATTAGTACGCTTTGTGGGACGGGAGGTGGATGGAGCGAGGGTGTCCAAAGCAGAGGAGAGAGCGGCATTGTAAGCGGAAACCGCTTTGTCTACAGTTCAATGCTCCCATCAATCTGTTCCCATATGGCTTATTACAGGAACATTGGACACTAAAGGGTTACATCAGCAGAAGCATAAAGTTAATCTATTGTGTGTGTCTCTGATCCTTTGGTTTTCTTTCTTATGGCCTGTTATTCAATGTACTTAGTCAAAGTACTTAAGTAAAAGTGAAAGTAAATGTATTTTTTAATAATTAAATAAAAGTACAATGACGAACATATTAAAAAGGTTACTTAAGTGAAAGTGAAAAAAAGTTATGGCCTAATACAGTGTTTCCCAAACCTGGTCCTGAAGGCACCCTAGTCAGTCAGGTTTTCAGGATATCCACAATGAATATTCATGAGAGAGATTTGCATGCACTGCCTCCACTGCATACAAATCTCTCATGAATATTCATTGTGGGTATCCTGAAAACCTGTCTGGCTGGAGTGCCTGCAGGACCAGGTCTGAGAACCACTGGCCTAATATAATACTTTGTGAGTAAAAAGTAAAAGTACAGCAACTATAATGAATGCAACTATTGTTAACGTTTTAATCCCAAAACATTATTGCTCTACAATTCAATCCAGTTTGCTTTTAGTAAAGCTACATTTTGAAAATGACTGTCGATCATGCGAGTGTACTTGTGAGTCATTATTAAACCAGCACTGGCAACAATGCATTGTTCAGTCTGATAAAAAGTTCCTTCAAATAAGGCCAGGCTGCAATATTACTGATGTCTTCTGACTGGGTCTGCAGATATTGATCAAAGGAATCTGTCTGAAACACATGACTTCAGTATAGAAGAGAATACTTTATTATCACTATTGTCGTTATCATCTGCATTAGAATTAGTGCTGTATAACACATCACTTACATCTTCATTATCATTGTCATGCTGTCCAATTAATTACAGAGAAGTCTTTCACAAAGTTGGAATCATTGTCTGTTGCTGTTCTAACAATTTTTCATATGATGGCAACCTACTACTACTACTACTTATCACTTCTATAGCGCTACAAGGCATACGCAGCGCTGTACACCATACCTGAAAAAGACAGTCCCTGCTGAAAGAGCTCACAATCTAAGTATGACAAGTAAACAGACAGAACAACTAAGAGGTAAGGGAATTAAAGAGGTGAGGATAAGAGGGTACAAATGAAGTGAGTAATGGTTAGGAGTCAAAAGCAGCGGTAAAGAGTTGGGCTTTTAGCCTGGATTTGAAAACGGCCAAAGACGAGGCTAGACGTACAGGCTCGGGAAGTCTATTCCAGGCGTGAGGTGCAGTGAGATAAAAGGAACGGAGTCTGGAATTAGCAGTAGAGGAGAAGGGGACAGTCAAGAGAGATTTATCCACAGAACGGAGTACCTGAGGGGGGGCGTAGGGAGAGACAAGAGTGGAGAGGTACCTCTGCTTGAATATCTTCAGAAACTGATGCAAGAATGTCACGTGTGGAAACCTTTGAGTCTTAAGGCCAGACACACAGACTTTCTCTCTAAAGACTAACAATCCAGTGGACAGTCATCCTAATGTAAAATGTTCTATTGGATAACCAGCAGTCTGTTGTGGTAGAGACATGTATCTATTCACCAAGTATTGAAACCAGCTTCAGCTTCATCTCCACTTCAAAGTGGCCCGGCTCATCACTGTTCTGCTTGGCTGGAAACCAGTAACCAGTTCGACAAACATAGGCAACTCCACTGTTCTTATAGGCTACATTCATTGAACACCAAAATTTAGTGTAAATTTAAAAAAAGAATGTAATTTAAATCTTTCCCCTTCCTCGCCCTCTCCGGGGGGAGGGGACTGTCATTGGCATCAGGAGGGTGCCAGAGACTCTGAGAAGCAGAGAAGGGGTGGAGCCCCATTATGCAATCTGCCAGCTCTGGAAGAAGCAGGCAACAAACAGAAGGAGGGAGGACAGCTGCCCCTGTGAACCCGGAAGTGCTTCGGTCTGCGTGTCGCAGCTGCTCTCAGGGCTGCGGAGCAGTCCCGAAGGAACAAGGCATCAGGGAAAGAGGCAGGCAGACAGAAGAACAAGATCCAGCACCATGGAGAAGCCAGGAGACAGATTGGCAAGGACAGTCACGGCATTTCTGGTGCCGCAGATGAGCCGGCAGCCATGCACATAGGAATAGTGCATATGCATGGGAAGTAGAGGAGGCAGGAGTTCTGGACTGACGCGAAAATCGTGCCAATCACAGAGCAGAAGAGCAGCCCCTGGGAGTAGGGCAAGCCCAGAACCCATGGCAGGCAGATCCAGGCAGGCACCGCAGGAGTTCCTGGGGAGGAATGTAGGGAGAGATAAGAGTGGAGAGGTACTGAGGAGTTGCAGAGTGAATGCACTTATAGGTCAATAAGAGGAGTTTGAACTGTATGCGGAAACGGATAGGAAGCCAGTGAAGTGACTTGAGGAGAGGGCTAATATGAGCATAACGACACTGGCGGAATATTAGTCGTGCAACAGAATTTTGAACAGATTGAAGAGGAGAGAGATGGCTAAGTGGGAGACCTGTGAGAAGCAAGTTGCAATAGTCTAAGCGAGAGACGCTGTAATTGCACTCTCACAAGCAACAACATGTCTAGCCATCTGAAGAGAAGCCTGGAGCTTTTAAAACTTTTGGTTCAGGCTTCGCCCTACCAGAGAAAGACCATCCTCAGTATCACTTTGGATGACTTAACAGCGGCTATAACAGAGATAGCCCTAAACACTCTGAAAGGTAACATACCATTATCACAGCACCAGACTAGCATCCTGAAATGACAAAGACGTGCAACAAAGAATCTTGCGGAGAAAAGCATACTGCTTAAAACAAAGAAGAAGCTGATGACGCAGTCTGGGGGGTATTATCGGACCCTTGCTAAGCTTCACCTTACTGCTGATCACGAGCCTTATCAGTAATGCAGTACGCTGAAAAGATGTACTTGGTTCCTAGCTGGCAGCTCGATCATTTAAGAGGTCCACTGGCACCCCATGAAAATATTTGAATGGATGCCGTTCAAAGGCTCGATGAAGAAACAGGGCTGTTTTTGAGGGGGTACTTGGGGTTACTGAGTACCGGCACCTTTTCCATTGTCTGCTAAAACTGACCCATAGTCCCCAAGTTTTAATGAAAGAGCTGAAGCCCTACACACCAATTCTGCCTTGTCATAGGTTCTGTGACTGGTTGCAGGAGAGCTGGCTATTGTTGGGTGTGTCCCTCAATGATCACCCCACCCCTGAAAGGTGGCCTGGCATTTGAGTACCGGCACCTTTTCCCTAGAAAAAATGCGCTGTGAAGAAATAAGCAGTATTCTTCAAAGTTCCAGACTAACCGACTATGAAAAGGTCAAGCATTATTCAGCTCTGTGCCCTATGAGGTTTCTGTGAAATTTATCACCCCTGTGAAACCCCAACTTAAAGCACTGCATTGGATTTTCAGAACCCCTCAGTCCCTCAGCACAGATCTTGTTTCTTTGCTTTTCGGTAGCTATGTTTGATTCGTCACTTCTTCAACCATGATACCTTTCATGCCTTTGTTCTTTCTTTTTTTTATGAGAAGACTAGACTACTGTAATGTAGATTATGCAGGTTTGACCAGATATGCACTTAAAAAGCTTCAAATGCTTCAAAACATCACCATCCAATTACTATGCCGCATGCGCCGCATGTATCATGTCACCCTTTTGCTTAAGAACCATCATTGGCTACCGGTCAAACAAAGAATCATCTACAAGATTGCAATTCTCACCTTCAAATCTCTGAGGGTTGGGATCCTGGACTATTTATCCAATCTCACTATACCTTATTGCCCTAGCAGACCTCTTAGTTCCTTAAATAACCACCGTTTAGTTTTGCCCAACCCTAAAGCCGCACAGTTTGAGTCCACCAGGCACACTGCCTTTTATTTTTTGTCCCCTCCACCTGGAACAGCCTGCCTTTGGAACTTCTTAGTAGCCTGTCATTTAAAAGTTTCAAAAACCTGGTTATTTAATCAAGTTTATCATGGCCCTTCCTGATGTCCTCTTGAGATGTTTAATACCAGTCCACTGGAACCTCTTCTTTCTCTTGCCATTTTTCTTTTAAGTTTTGATGACTTCTTTCTCCTTTCTTTGCAGATTTGTGTGTTTTTACTGTCCAATTAAACATTGGCGTTCCCTTTGTACTCTGTGTTTAGCCTGTACACCGCTCTGTTCCGCTTGCCAGTTGAGCGGTATAGTGAGTTCTCAATAAACTATAAATACACCCAACACTAGAGTTTGTAAATGGCAACCTACTTTAAAACATTACTATACTATTTGCTTACTGCATTCGGGGAGAGAGACAGGGGAACAGAATATTCACATATTCTCACAGGGAGGAGAGGTTTCCAAGGAGATAATGCTATTGGTTACTGCCTCTGCTGATATTGTGCCGGTTTGTTTACTAAACAAAGACGTTAACCTTGTTGGTTTGGAACACCAATACTGGAGTGGTCTGACTCATTGACTGTGAAAAGAGTGTAGCATGTGTAGATTACTTGCCTAGGGCCTCCCAGTTTTTAACGGTCCTGGCCCTGGTCCCAACCAAATAAATTCTTTATGTAAGAAGTCCTACCGTACGGTCTCCGGCATAAACAAAGAGACACACCTTACATGAGAAGGAAAATACATTTAAAACTATTTCAGGTTTGAACATGTTAGACCCGATATTCAGACCGTGGGAGTTAGCCAGTCTGACTCACTCAGTTGGCACTGAGCCCAGATACTCAATGCTGGTCCATATTCGGCACCCCACGCATGGCATAACCAGATAGACAATTTTGGGTGTGCCTGAGCCCGAAGTGTGTGGGCACAAAGTTTACTCTCTGTCCCCTCCCCCCAGCACCTCCCAACTCAAAATCAGGGCTGCCGAGAGACTGGGCCGGGCCCGGGACAAGGCCGCCCCCGGGCCCCGCCCCCACTGCCCCCCAGGTTGTCGCTGCCCCCCCTGAGGGGGGCCCAGCGCTACAATCCCACCCGCCTCCGGGCCGGGCCCCTTCCACCCGAACCTCCGCCAGCAGAAGTGCTGTCTTCTGACTCTGGCGTGCGCGGCCCACACAGATGCGCTCCTCTCAGCTGATCTTCGCTGTACTCTGCAGGGCTTCTGTGCATCTGACGTCCTGCACGTCAGACACACAGAAGCCCTGCAGAGTACAGCGAAGATCAGCTGAAAGGAGTGCGTCTGTGTGGGCCGCGCATGCCGGAGTCAGAAGACAGCACTTCTGCTGGCGGGGATTCGGGTGGAAGGGGCTCGGTGGTGGGTGGGGCTGCGGCGCCGGGCCCCCCTTGGAGGCCCGGGCCCCGGGAATTTTGTCCCCCCTGTCCCCCCCTCTCGGCGGCCCTGCTCAAAATGTAAATGCTTTAGCTGATTAGGATCCCCAAGCTCTGTCAGCTGAAGATTTCTTCCAAAGATGGCCAGAACTCCCTTTTACCAAGCTTGACAGGCAATAGGAACTGCTTGAGCCACCGATGCTGGCACCCCACGCATGCTTAGTTGTCGGTGGCTCAAGGATGCTGCCTTGTCTGCCGAGCTTACTAGAAGGGAGTTCTGGGTACCTTCAGGGGCTTGGGGTTTCCCACCAGCTAACAGCAGGGTCAGAGCTGGTGTTAGCCATGCTGGGGCCCAGGGCAGAAAATACAAAAGTTCTCCCTCCACCAATTCCCTCTCCTCCCTGCCTCCTCTCCAATCTCCCCATCTGCCATTATAATCACACCAACAGACCCATACCAAATACAGAACAAGGGATCACAAATTAGAAATAAAAAATAAGTAGACAAAAATTGAACTGGGAACCTCGACATGTACTACAACACTGAAGAAATAAAAACAGAAATACATTTCCTTTTCTATTGAACACAGTAAAAAAGACATCCGTTATGCATATTTTCCAAAGCTAGTATATTCCATTTAAAACATTCAAAATAAAATGCTTTTTCTACCTTTGTTGTCTGTGCATTTTATTATTCCAGCAGATTAGAAATTGGCCTATAATTTTCCTTAAGATCACAATTCAGGGTATCATTTTTCAAGAGTGGGTAAACAACTGCCTGCTTGAAAGAAGAAAGTGCCTTCCTGAACTCAAGTTTTCTTCAATAGATCCTGACATTCTCTTGAAATTAGTAACTAACACCCCAGGGGCGTAGCCACGGGTGGGCCTGGATGGGCCTAGGCCCACCCAGTTTGGGTTCAGGCCCACCCAGCAGCGGAGCAGAGGGAGCAGGCAGCGCTGATCCTACATCTGCCTCCTTCTCTCTGACGGCAGCGCTTCCCAGACGCTGCCTACCGCCGCCACGATCGCACGATCTACCTCCTCCCTCTGTCTCACTCGCAACAGCAGCGGTAGCGTCGTGATTCAAACACGCTGCCTCCTGCTTCTAACTCAGAAGCATCTCCTCTGCAGAGGAGACACTTCCGGGTTAGAAGCAGGAGGTAGCGTGTTTGAATCGCTACCGCTGCTGTTGAGAGTGAGACAGAGGGAGGAGGTAGATCGTGCGATCGTGGTGGCTGTAGGCAGCGTCTGGGAAGCGCTGCCGTCAGAGAGAGGGCGGGCAGGTGGAATGGAATGGGAGGGAAGGATGCATGGGGGTGAAGGAGAATCGCTGGACATGGATGGGAGGGGAGGGGAGAGAGGAGAGTTGCTGGGGATGGATGGATGGAGGTGGGGGGCAGGGGAGAGAGGAGAATTGCTGAGCTGCCAATGGGTCCGGATTTTTTTTAAGAGGGAGATTTTAGTACATGCCCCAGCCACACCCCAATCTGCCCTGGCCCCACCTACTCTACATCATGCTCCACCCCCTGGCACACCTCAATCCTGCAGCCATTACAGTGGGGTAAGAGGGCGTGTTTCAGTTCACTCTATCATACCCCCTATCCAGCATCTATTCCCCCCAGGGGCATAACAACAAGGGGGCCCTCCTCTCCCCCCCCCCCCCCACACACACACTTTGAGCTTAATCCCAATCCAAAATTGTGGCACTGGTTGAATCACTGGCAGAGATGCCCAAGCCCCGCTAGCTGAAGAGGTCCACTGCATGAGCTCCCTACTGTGCTGTTTCAGCAGTCGGCAGTGTGCTTCAGCCGCCGATGCCGGACCTCCTGCGTATGCTCAGTTCAGGCACTTGAAAATGGAAAATATGATGATACCTTTTTATTGGACAAGCCTAATACCTTTTTCCATTAGATTTCAGAGGCCAAAACACCCTGTCTCAGGTCAGGTCACTGCTGTTATAGTATCCTCTGAAGACTAGTCAAAAATGTATAAAAATTAGTCTAATATAAAGGTATCATCTTATTTTCTGTTTTGTGTTTTATTTGTATTTATTAACCTTTATTAACACAGCTACATTACTTTATACTAAATTAATAATAAAATTATTTTCTCTACGTTTGTTGTCTGACCATTTACTTTTTCCAATTGTGTTGTTTATATTCTTTTGTTTCTGATTTCCTTTGTTGTTCTCTTAACTCCCTTGCCAGGGTTTCCTGCAAAGAGGTGGGAAAATGTGGGATACAAATGCAACAAATAAATAAATAAATAAATAAATACATTTGTCATTTTTATCCCTCCTGTTTCTTTCAGTTTTCTTCAATTTATTTTTCTGCCTCTCTGTCCAGATTTAATTTCCCTCTTTTTACTTCATCTCTCTACAGTGCTTTTTTTGTAGAAAAAAAAGGTGCCGGTACTCATTATGGGCGGGGTCACCACATATGGCTCCACCCCTATGATTGCCACACCCACATCAGCCACACCCCTTATGGTGCATATAAACAGACATCATTGAAAATATTATACAAGTATAGGAGAAAAAAATAACGTGACTTTTTTTCATTATAAATAATTTCTGTGAGCTGTTACAGCTCTAGTATACCCAGTACAAAATAAGACTGCAGATGTAGATTCTCAAATTGAAAGCCGATTTTGGACGTCCCCAACTGCACTCCGACGCAGGGACGGCCAAAGTTCAAGGAGGTATGTCTAACACTTGGACGTCCTTGACCCATAATCGAAAAAAAGTAGGATGTCCCTGATGAACACTTGGACGTTTTCACCTGGACCTGTTTTTCTTATGACTAAGGCACAAAAAGGTGCCCAAACTGACCAGATGACCACCGGAGAGAATTGGGGATGACCTCCCATTACTCCCTCAGTGGTCACTAACCCCCTCCCACCCTCAAAAAACATCTTTAAAAATATTTCATGCCAGCCTCAGTTGTCATACTCAGGTCCATGACAACAGTATGCAGGTCCCTGGAGCAGTTTTAGTGGGTGAATGCACTTTAGACAGGTGGACCCAGGCCCATCCCCCCACCTGTTATGTTTGTGGAGGAAACAGTGAGCCCTCCAAAACCCACCACAAACCCACTGTACCCACATCTAGGTGCCTCCCTTCACCTGTAAGGGCTATGGTAGAGGTGTACTGTTGTGGGCAGTGGGTTTGGGGGGGGGGGGTTGGGGGGCTCAGCACACAAGGTAAGGGAGCTATGTACCTGGGAGCAATTTATGAAGTCCACTGAAGTGCCCCTAGGGTGCCTGGTTGGTGTCCTGGCATGTCAGGGGGACCAGTGCACTACGAATGCTGACTCCTCCCATGACCAAATGGCTTGCATTTGGTTGTTTCTGAGATGGACGTCCTTGGTTTCGAAAATCGCTGAAAATCAGAAACAACCATGTCTAGGGACGTCCATCTCTAAGGACGACCAAATTTAAGGATTTGGACGTCCCTGACAATATTTTCGAAACGAAAGATGGACGTCCATCTTGTTTCAAAAATACGGGTTCCCCGCCCCTGGATCAGGACGTTTTGCAAGGACGTCCACATCGAAACGTGGACATCCCTTTCAAAAATGCCCCCCCTGTGTTCTCTAATACTACAACTTTTATAGCATCAAACTCCACCTCACATATGACATCCCTTGTCACTTATCTTCAAATACCTCATTCTGGGCCGGGTTCTCCACCCACCCACTGACACTGTCCCTCCCCCCAGTGAATCTGGAGAGTTCTATAAACTAGTTCTAGTAATCCTCTGGGGAAATCCACACACTTTCTCATTTCTAATTTAGCAGGGGATTGTCTTATTACATACATATGCAGATGATATCCAGATAACCTTTCCTATTACTTCAATATTGTCAGAAAGTTTCAGGTCTATGAGCCCCTGTTTTAAGAAAATCTCAAAATGGATGCTCTCTCATTCACTCAAGTTTAATACAGATAAAAGTGGGTGGGTGGAAAGACTAAAGCTATCCCAAACCTAAGCCCTGACTTGGAAGGCAAATTGATAACACTTCAGTTATCTGTACGAAGTTTAGGCATGCGGCCTGATTCCTGCTTGAAGTAGAAGTTCATCATCTTACATCTTCTGTATTTCCCAAATTGTGTTTTCTAAGACAAATTTGTTCATATTTGAGTTGGATGACTTACAGAAAATTGTGCTTTGATCTCTCATGTAAATTGTTGTAATTCCTTATATGTAGGAATTTCAAAGCAGTTATTATCTAGATTACAACTTTTGCAAAACACAGCAGCTAAAATTATTTTAAGGCTAGAAATGACAGGGTTTTTTCTTTGTTAAAATTTCTACACTGGCTCCCAATTTCAGCTCAAATTGATTTTAAACTACGGCGCTTTTCTTTTAGACTTTTATGTGGGGCAAACCCTCCATACTTAATTCCTTTGCAGAAAATTAGGACCAACAGTTCGGACCAATCATTCTCTTCATCTTCCTCCTGTTTCCTCTGTAAGATGGATTTCTTCGCTTAACAGATTATCTATCTTAATGATTCCAAAAATGTATGGCACTCTCTACTCTTGGAAATTAGATCTGAGCGGATCTACATAAAATGTCAAAACTTGCTAAAAACTGACTATTTAATGATATTAGTGAACTTTCAGATATGTCATTTTTTAAAGTGGACTTTTAAGATGGGGTATTTTTATGATGTGAACTATCTTGAGCTTTTGATATTGATGGCACAGTATATTAAAAAATCCTTATTATTATTATTAAGGATGAGTTCACTATCTTGCCCCAATAGGCCTAATGTTCTCACCACAACAAGCTCTAACTCACATGTAGTATGCTTAGCCTGTTTCAGAATCTCATCCATCCCACTCTCTGAAACCAAAATAAACTCCTGCTACCTTCCTCCAATATATATAACACCACCATTCAGATGATGTTTTCCTCTTCCATTTCCAACCCCATCCAATCAAGCACCCCTTCAACTCCTCCATTCAATCCTTTCTCATTTTTGATAATATGTTGAATTTTTATCAAGGAAAACATCTGCAAACTCATCACACAATTGAACCATTCTATTATCTTGCAGTTCTTTTGATCATTTCTCAACTAACCCAAATAGACACTTAAAATTAACTGGTATCTTTTCCACAGATGCAATTGTAATTTTTTTTTTTTTTGCTTTATCTCTCTTTTATACTGCTTCATGTGTTCCTTCAGTCAAACTCTTCTCATCAGTGTTTTCTCCAGTCTTGCTCCAAGCCCCTCCCTTGTTGTTTTAGTTGTCTCAACAATGGGGAAGCTATAGGGCCTTCCTTTTTTTTTTTTTTTTACAGTTTTATATTATGTTTTTATTAAAGGTTTTGTCATACAGATAATACAAAAGTAAACACAAAATCAAACAGAAACCCCCTGAAATAAACACAAAAAAGATCAGCATAACATAATCAGAGTTCCATGGCAATACCTGGAGACAAATAGCAGGGATACACAAGGTCAATGAGTGCTATGTGGCTCCTGACAAAAGAGGTCTAAACGAGCCCAGGTCCTCAAAACAGACTTAATGTTTCGACGCCTATGGGCCAAAATTGTTTCATATTTCCTGATCACGCATACATAACTCCACCATTCATTATAATTCAGGTACACACTGTTTTTCCAATTGGAGACAATTAAATGCAAGGCAACAGCTAGCAGTATGTTGTACAATTTCTTATCAGACTCCAAAAGAGAGATATTAGAACAAGAAGCTTGTAAGATCACAACCTCATAAGTGAGCACAGTGGACTCAGGCAAATGAAAGATAATCCCTCTCTCTGGTACTACTGCCTCAACAGCAGATCTAAACTGTAAATTCCGTTCTTCTACTGCCTCTTCTAATCCCACAAAATGCTCATCCATTCAGACATTCTCCTTAACCCTCACACATCATGTACTGCAACTGTCCATCAAATGTTTTGTTATTATTGGCAGGTAGGAGCAAGACTAAGTCTAGGAAATTGTGGTAAAAGACCATGGCTAGAGTTTGCATTGGTCTGAACGGTTAGATTTATGAGCTAGGGTTTGAGGTAAGAAGTAGGATTTAGCAGGTGTGAGATGATATAGGCGTTAAGGTTGGGATTCCATAGTTAGGGTAGGTGATGTAATTAGTTCCAAGATGAGTTGTAGGGGTTGGAATTGAGCATGGAATTAATAGAAAGGAAAGGGAAAAGTAACTGGATTTAGCTCATGCCTTTCTCAGAAGTTCACGTCAAGTTATATTCAGGTACAGTAAGTATTTTCCTGTCTGCTGTGGACTTATCATCTAAATTTGTACCTAAGGCAATGGAAGGGTAAGGGGAAAATTCTATAAATGGCACTCAAAATTCAGCACTGAAAATAATTGGCGCTGAATGAAATTTTATAATGGGCATTCTGGGATCAGCGTCCTTTATAGAATAGTGTGTAGCGCCGGGATTTGCACTCAACTTTGAGTGCAAGCAGTTACACTAACTGAAACCAGGTGTATTTCCCAGTGTGCAAGTTGGGTGCAGATCCCCTGAATTGTATAACACTGCATGCATTTTAAAGGAATGCCCCTGGCCTGCCCATGCCTCTCCCATGGCCATGCCCCCATGGAAATACTTAGGCACTATTCTATAAATGGGTGTGTAAGTATGTTATTGCACAGATCTGTCAATTATGCCACGTTGTGGCATCTTGCATCCATTAGAATGCTTTTTTGTGCCAAAAATTTGATGCAGCAGTAATGCCTAACTTTCAGCATCATTTATATAGGGAAAGGAGAGGGGACTTCATATACTGCCTTTCTGTGGTTATAATCAAAGTGGGTTATATTATATACAAGTACCTATTTTATAGGTGGGACAATGGAGGGTGGTTTGCCCAGAGTCACAGGGAGCTGCAGTGGGACTTGAACCCAGTTCTCCAGGTTCTTGGGCCACTGCACTAACCACTAGCCCATTCCTTCACTCTATATAGATTTTTCCCCTAAGTGACTTGCCCAAGATCACAATGAAAGGCAGTAAGCTTTTCACCCTGGTTTCCCTCATTCTCAACCCACTGCACTATTAGTCAACTCCTCCAAACACAGCGGTTGGAATAAAAATATGATGTAGATGTATAACAGGGCAAATAGAATAGGTGTTGGTGTTGAGTTAACTATCAAAGATAGATATACCAAATTAGAAGTAGCATTGGGTTGGAATTGGTGATAGGAGTGTGTGGAGGTTAAGAGATATGGCTTAGAAGAACTGCTTCAGCTTCTGTGACCTCTTTGATATGGTTCTTGATTTGAACAATGGGTCATAATTCCTCTCTTTAATTCTGGGTTTTTAAAAATCTGTTTATAGGAAGACTTCCAAACAGCTATGCCTGGTCTCCCTGGAATAAATAAGCTTCCGTTCCTTGGAAACTCCCTCTCACCCCTTCAGTCACCACCTGATGGCACAGGGGACTACAGCCATAGCCACTTGGATCTTGAACCAGGTCTGGATCTCACCTTGGATGATTTTATTCCACCTCACCTTCAGAAAGGAGCCACTTCTCCCCGTGCCCAATCAGCTGTAACTTCCTGGGCCTCTCCATTACCCACACATTATGCTATGACAAGGGTGAGTAATATTTTCCTTTTTCTGTTCATGTGTAATGAGGTTTGATGTAACAGGAACAGATGTATGATACATTTATACTCCACAGCCAGGGACTTAGTCTGCATCCCAGCATCTTATATCTAGCAATCCTTCACCCCATAATCTATTATATAAGGGGCAGTTTTCACGCTGTCCAATTTAGGCCAAATTCCAGGTTTCAAATAAAGAATGCATATGCTTTCCACTAAACTTGCCATAGACATACATAAGGCAGATCCCTTGTGTAGGTCCAAAGACTTTATGAGGAAACCCCTTATAAAACTATTTTTTTTGTTTGGGAACAGGGCCAGGGTACCAACATTCTTCATTGTCTTTTAACGGTGGAGCTGGCTCTGCATGGCCATTATCTAGCATGTTCTGCATGAATATTGTAAAGTGGTGTTTTCTCTCTGGTTTCCTTCTCAGAGTTTGTTGCAATGAAGTGAGATGAGAGAGAGAGAGAGCTTGCTCTCTGTTGTTAGGTAGTCGTGTTCTGGGTGTCAGAATAGTAGCAGAGCCACCCAGCTATTGGACTCATCCTTGTAGAATTCCTTATTTATAATTCTTAAGAACTCTCTGTCTTCTACTGAAAGAGTTGGTTTGTCATCATTCTTGGTGACTTGGAACACCGTATTCCCCAGTCTTAAGTCTGTGCCCACTTACAACTTTGTTTACTATCACTATAGCAATGGTGGGAGGTTTTGCTGCAGGAATGGATACTTTTAATGATTGCTATGGCAATGGTGAGGCTTACGCAGGAATTGTTACGTTTGCTAATTGTGCATCTGCCAGCTAATTAATTATGCAGCTTGAGCAATAGTAAGAGTGTAGTCACAGATGCTTCTGTTTGCTTAGGCCGCATGCCCAACATATACATATAAAAAATAAACAACCTGCTTCCATGAATATGGGGGCAGCACAGTCAGTGACTACTTGGGAAGTAAGGGGGATCATGCCTTAATCCCCCCCAGTGGTCACCTGGTCATTTAGGGTACCTTTTTGTGACTTAAGCATGATTGAAACAGGTCTAGACCAAAATGTCTAACTTTTAGCCCTGGACATTTTTGCTTTGCTCTATTATGGCAGAGAAATGTCCAAGTTCTGGGAACGCCAAAATCCCACCCCTGACACACCTCTGTCACACCCACTTGTAACTTGGATGCACTGTAGACGAACTGCATAGAACAAAATGTCTTAAAAATGGGTTTTGAAAATAGTGATTTGGACATTTTGGCAAAAAATAAAAAAATCCATCTGCCACTTTCTGCTACTTTTTGGATGTTTTTCTGTTTTCAAATTGAGCCCCTGTTAGGAATAGGTTCTAGATAACCTGAGAACCTATACAAAGAAAGAACTTCAAAAACAAATTGGTGAAGCAAGTCTTAATTAATTTATTATTTCAAAATACAATCTTGCAAGAATGGGTGACTCTTATAGCAAGCAGGCACACACATACCTTAATTCTTACAGCTTATATTCCTTTCTCTTGTAACATAGGTTTCTGCCCCTAAATTAATTTCATATCTATAACCTATTATATTAGTTCTAAGCATTGTATGCCAACCCCCACCCCTTATTCTGTTACCTTTTTCTATTCATCTAGAAATTGTAAATTTTCCATAGCTACAGAGTGTCTATTTCGGGTGTTATCTTACATGTGTCCACCCATGGGTAGCTCTTATGCTTGGCTTACATGCTGTTATCTCAGCCTTCAGTCATTCGTGTCCTGAAGACTTACATAAATTTCTGCATCAGCAGTTTCAGGCATGGTAGGCTTCATCCCCCCCCCCCCCCCCCCCCCCCCCCCCCCCCCTCATATCTACTGGTTATATCTTATCTTGCTTTTCACATTGCTTGTTAGCTAGCAACATCCTGCTTTTCAAACTGCCAATTCTTAAAGCAAATTAATATGTTATATTAATTTCTATGTATTAATGTGGTGGTCCTTATTAGGAAGGGCCTGCAATATTAGTAAACACACACAAACTCACACAAGTATAGTTACACCATTTATCCCCAAAGATTTTCCTTTTTAAAGGGGCAAAGGCTACGTATTTTACTTTTGCAATTTTGTTAAGTGAAAAAGCAATATATTTACATATTTCTCACACCCTAAACCAATTACTCATGCCTTTATAAAATGGCGCTTAGTTCACTTACATGACTAACTACCAATTTTTCTCAGCAATGATGCATGTAAGGGATGTGTAATTGTACGTGCCAATTTATAGAATTGTTGCCTTAGTGCTCCTGTGCCCTAGTATCTAGCATTTACTGCTTCCTCATCCCTGTATATAGTACCTGAGTAGTAGATAACCAGTATATCTATACTCAAAAGCCAGAAGTCTTGAACCCCAACATTTTGTGCTACTGCACCCCAGTGTCCAGCATATCTGCCCTTTGGTGGCCATGGATCATATATAACTGTTTTTGCTTCTCCATGAAGGTTCCAGTGATCCGTGACGGAGGCTCAAATACACTGATCATGGACTTCTCTGAAAGTGTTCACCACAGGAATGGAGGTAAGCTTAGCATTAACTATATCACTTCCCTGAATCACCAAACTAGGATCACTCTCCTACCTCCTGGAGACTGAAGTACTCTCTTTCGGAACTTCTATGACTAGGAATACTCTTATGTGATCATTGGAGATGAGAGTATTCTTTCGCAGAGCTTCTGAGGCCAGGGACATGATTAGGATTATTGGCAGTTAGCTTAACGGGGTTTAAAAAAGGTCTGGACGCCTTCCTAAAGGAAAAATCCATAGACCATTATTAAATTGACTTAGGGAAAATCCACTGCTATTTCTGGGATAAGCAGCATAAAATGTATTGAACTTTTTCAGGATCTTGTCAGGTATTTGTGATCTGGATTGGTCACTGTTGGAAACAGGATGCTGTGCTTGATGGACCTTTGGTCTGTCCCAGTGTGGCAAACTTATGTACTTATGACAGGAGTCTCAGGGACTACTGAGACAGAAGCACTTTCTCTTGGCACTCCCAGGACAGGATTGCTTTCTCTTGAGGCTCCCAGTGTATGGGTGCTGTGTCATTGATAACTGTCTCTTAGAAAGTGTTTCTTTTGTGGTTCACCTTACAGGCCCTAAAACTCTTTCCATCTCTGATAGCATGCACTGAATACTTCATGATGTCTGTGTTTCTTTTAGTTTAGGAACTGTCATTAGTCTCTATGTTTTCCCCTATACATGGGATGGTCTCACAAGCCTACAGTTTTCATCTGTTTTGTTTCTAACAGGACCGGTATTGGGCCTTGTAGAGAACAGCAGGGAGAAGACCCTTTCAGCAGACTCCAGAAATGAGATGTGGATGACAGACTCAGTTAGGGAGAATACCAACAGAAGACGAGAGAAAAGATGGATAAAATATGATGGCATTGGACCAGTGGATGAATCAGGGATGCCAATTGCTTCAAGATCTGTGAGTTGGAAAACAAATTCCAGAGGGCACAGACATCTTCCACCACCCCACAGACCAGAGATACCTTTACAGTGGGCATAGGAATTCTCCAAGGCCAGTTGCCAAAATCATCCCAGGGGCACAGATACCCCCTAGTAAGCTAGAGAAACTTTTCCAGGGGAAAAAAAGAACTTCTAAGAACTACTCCCAGAATCTTTCCAGGAAACATAGATACTCCTAGTGGACCTAAGTCACCCTTCAAGGGGGCACAGGGGATATTCCGCTTCCAAAATTTGTCCAGGAATACAGGGCCTTGCTACCAAAGACCCTCATACCATTGTGGTGGCACAGATATCTTAAAGTAAGCCCATTCAGCCTCAAGCAGGGAGACCCTGCACTAAAACATTGGACAAAACTACTTTTATCTAGAAAGAGTTAGAAGGGAAAACAACAGATCTTAAAGTGCATACTCATTTTTGTACATAGTAATTTATTATTTTACTAAATGCAATGGGATCGAGAAGGATTGTATTGTCTGTAGGAGGGATCTCACAGCCAGCAATCTGCAGGTGACCCCCCCCCCCCCTCCCCTAAACCCCAACAAAAGCTCATAAAGAGGCAAAAGAGTGATTACTTACAGGAGACTACACTGGGCCTTCGATAAAAGCAATTTTTAGAAATCTAAGGAACTGAATAGAGGAGAAGGTAGGAGGAGCTCACTTCCTGTCACAAGAGGAAGAGGTAGTGCTCTCCTGGCTTACTGTTGCCGGCTGGAGTTGGGTTTCTCTGTGAGGCAGAATCTGACTCTCTCTTGTCCATGTGTTGCATGCTGTGTAGGATTTGGGTTTCTGTACTGGGGTGGATTCTAGTATCTGTGTTTTTCTTTTATTCTTCAATGAATACTTTCCTCTTACAGCTGTGGAGAACCATAAAACTGCATGTCCCTGTGTTGGAAGGCAGACTATCACAGCTTGGTTTTCAAGCAAGGCTGCCATATTTTTCAATAGCTACAAATCCTTCTGGCTCTCAAAAGAAGCAACACCACAGGATGTAGTTCTTTCCCACGGCTACTGAGGCTCTGTGCTGCCTCGGAGGCACAGTATAGCACTATATGACAAACCCTATATTTTGATAGTATAATTAAAGAACGTATCGTGTTCAAGATCTGCACGATTGTTCACAAAATCATTTACGGAGACGCTCCGTCATACATGCATGGCCTCGTAGACCTCCCACCCAGAAATGCCAAAAGATCTGCCCATACTTTTCTTAACCTACACTTCCCCAGTTGCAAAGGACTAAAATACAAACTAACACATACCTCCAGCTTTCCCTACATGAGCACGAAAATATGGAACGCTATACCAAATCATGTGAAAACAATTAACGAAATCACTAACTTTCGCAAATCACTGAAAACCTATCTGTTCACCAAAGCCTATCACGAGAATCCATAACTAATTCAACATAACACCACTCATCCCTTACTATGATTATCTTTTATAATTGCTTGATTAGACTACTTATGATCCTGATATCCTTCATATCTCTGTAACATCAATTGTATCTTTGTACCCTGATATGGTGATGCCATAACAGGTTTCTGTAAGCCACATTGAGCCTGCAAATAGGTGGGAAAATGTGGGATACAAATGCAATAAATAAATAAATATAAGGAAGATGAACATATTACATATTGGGACAGCTTTACTTGGACTAATCAAAGTATATTATCAAATTCAGATTCAGATACATGTATTGGCATGATAACTTTACACATGTTGTTCTTGCTGTACACCGCCTTGAGTGAATTCCTTCAAAAAGGTGGTAAATAATAATAATAATAATAATAATAATAAATAAATATGTAAAGGGAGTTATTTTGTAACATAATGCTTATAGAAATTTCCTACACTGTTATATAAGAGCAATGTTATGATTATATGCATATGAAAATCCCCCCCAAGCATCCATAAATAAATCCCACACATCTATCTATCTATCTATCTATCTATCTATCTATCTATCTATCTATCTATCTCCTTTAGAAAAATCAATGGACCATCATACCACACAAGCTCAGCATAACTTATTTGAGCTCCATTGTTGTTATAATCATCCTTCCATTACTGAGCACAATATCGTGTTTCGAGTTAATGCTCTGCTTTAGGGAAAATTTTACATACAGTGGGCCCGGAGACTTAGGGGGGGGGGGGGGGAGAGGATGCACTTCTCCCAAAACTGGCATATTACAGTTAATAAATTAAGAAGAAAATATTTTTTCTGCCTTTGTTGTCTGAGCAACGCTTTGGTCCTTGTGTCTCTCTTCTGTTTTTCTTTTCTCTTCCATCTGTTCTCTCCTCCCCCCCCCCCCCCCCCAGACCAGCATCTGCCCTCTCTCTTCTCTGCTCCCTTTGATCCAGGTCTCTCTCTTTCTCTGCATCTATCCCCCTCCTCAAGATCCAGCATTACCCCCCTCTCTTCCCATTCCCCTATGCTCTCTCTCTCTCTCTCTCTCTCTGCCTCTCACACACCCTCTCTGCTCCCACAGCATCTGTCTTGCCCTCCATGAATAATTAGATCAATGTTATTCATTCAGATTCTTCATTCAGCCTTTCAGGTTGAACCAATGGCAAATCCCCTCCTAACAACCCTAGAGGGTATGCTGTGCTAGAACTCCACTGGAGAGGGATAGACTCCTAAAGGAAAAGGAGCAGGAGAAAACTCCTTCACACAGAGTACCTGAGTGGAAATCCATATCTGCAAATCAAACTAGGGTTTTCTGGTCCCTCCTCTCAGGTTCTGGAATGTTCAGGGTGAGCCAACATCAAGGAATTCGTTTATATTCTCCTTAGGATCAAGGTTTCTTATACCAATCTCTCACTGGGTTTTTCTTTGTATCTCTAAAGTTTTATGATGTTTTTCCTTCAACTTTTAACTCTCAGAGGAACAGTTTATCTACAAATTTGTCCTAGGCCCATTTAAGCAGCAGTCCTTGCATGTGAACATTTGGTTAATATTCCACCCAAGAGTACCAGCCCATGAAAATTAAATTCCAGTCCAAAAACACAAAAACAAGAACAGGAGCAAAGAAAAACAAATATTCTTTCCAGTCTTTTGGAAACTCAAGAGCATTGGAGCCCAATATGGACTATTATATCTGACACTTATGAGTGTCACTTACCACAACATTGCAAAGCATTTTACTGATCCTAATGATCTTCAACAGTTCTTAGAGGATGAATGGAACCATATGACTTGAGAATTTAAAATGGGAATTTCTCTTTCACTTTCAATACAGGCTGTGTATGACCTTTTTCTTGTATTAAATGATGGCTCATCTCTCACTCGCTCTCACCCTGTTCTCATGTTCACCTGACTCAATAGATTTTCAACTGATATGTTATATTCCTTTTTTTGTGAATATTTATTTATTTTTTATCACATCCATTGGTGATGCGGATCTGTGTATTATTTCCTTCAGCTTTTGGATAAAGTGCAACTCCGCTCTGTGTTCTAGGTTTTCTACCATCTTTCAACATCATCAACTACTATCATCACGATTTTACATTTTTCCTCTTTAAGGGAGTCTTTTACAAAGCCACGCTAGCATTTTTAGCTCGCAATAAAAATCAGCTGGCAGTAAAAGCTGAGACACCCATTATATTCCTATGGGCGTCTCAGCGTTTACCGCCAGCTGATTTTTACCGCGATCTATAAACACTAGACATATGCAGACATATGTTTTATTCAAGAATCCCACCTGTCTTTGGAAGAAGCTCAAAAATTGTCTGGTGGACATTACAATCAATGCTATGCAGCACCAACCAAAGGCAAAAAAAAAAAAAATAGAGTGATTACTTTAATTATTAAGGCCATAAATTTTAAACTATCATCTCACCAATATGATCCTGATGGACATTGGTCTTACCTGAAAGGATCTATAGAAAATATTCCTGATATTAAGTAATAGCTATTACTTAATATCTATGCCCCAAATAATGATGATCTGGAATTTTTTTATTTTATCAACAAACTAGATTTTAGCCACCATGCTTCTTACACTTTAATTGGAGGAGACTTTAACTTTCCCTTAGACCCTTTCTTGGATCAAACATCTCACTGCCATCCAGCTAAATTACTGACAGGGTCAGCATTTAGCTCCATAATACAGGCTAGTGGTTGGACTGTACTCAGATTCTGCTCCCTGGTATCTTAAAGAAGCTATCTTTGTGTATTGGCCATCAAGAGCCTTGCGGTCAGAAAATGTGATGTTGTTGGCGATTGGAGATTTACGTTCTGTGAAATATGCTTATACTTGGAATGCAGCTTTTTCCATTTCTGGTCCACAGCTTTGGAATGCTAAACCTAGAATTTTAAGAGTGTGTAACAGTATGGCACAGTTTCGTAAACTGTTGGACACACCTCATTATGAAAGCATGGAGCTGATATTTTTGTTTCCTGATTAATTTAAGAAGAGTTTTATTTGTGTTTGATTTTATTGTATATGTTTTATTGTGAGCCTCTTAGTTGTAAGCGGCACAGAAAATTTTAAATAAATAAAGATTGATACTTGGAGGTTGCTGAATGCATCAGGAAGAGACTACACATTTTTTTTCTAACACTCACCACACTTATTCACGGATAGATTATTTTTTATATCAAAAGTTTCGGTTATTTTTTTTGATTGTTGACAAAATACTTGATAATTCTGTGGTCTGACCATGCCTGCCGTTTCATATTCTTTTCAATGGCCTTCTACTAATGCATCACAGAAACCAAGGAGATTAAACCCACCATTACTCAATGATGAGAATTATATTAGTCATATTCGTTCAGATCAATACTCTTTTTTGAAAGGAATTGTCTTTCTTTTCCTCCATTTTATGAGAATCCTATAAGGCTTAGTTACGAGGGGAATCGATTAGCTACACAGCTCACAAGAAGAAATCCCTTCGTCTTCAATTACGATAACAGGAAGCGAAAATTAAAAACTTTAGTATCTATATTATTTTCAAAATCAGATGATGATGTTGTTCTGCAAAAATTGCTACAGCTTAAATTTCTATATAATGAAGCGTTAAGCAATGTTAGAGCTGCAGTTTTTGTAGAGGAGCTACGTACTATGCAAATGCAAATCTAGTAAAATGTTGGCATCTTTTTTGAAAGGGCGTTGTGTGAAGCAAAGAATTACTTCTTTGAAATCAACTAGTGACAAACTTCTTACATCTTCCAAAGATATCTTTTCAGAATTTCAAGTTTACTACTGTAAAGGCTACCACACCACTCTACTCAGGTTTACTACTGTGACAGAACAGCATGTTGTAAGCCTGTAAAATTGCTTTAACTCTTGAAGTGCAGTTCTCTAATTTTGCCAGCAGGTGGTGCATGTTTTATATTAAAGCTGTTATAGAAAAGTGAATGCCCTCTTTTAGTTTTACTCAGTGAAGAAGTGAATCTACAGTACTGTGAACAGTATACTTTTAAAACTTATTGACTAGGCTCTGATTGGCCCAGGAGCTCCTTTCTTTTGAACTGTACTGTTTTTTCCCCAATTTTAGCCCAGGAGAAGAGAGAGAGAGAGAAAGAAAGAAAGAGAGAGAGAGCTGTTTGCTGAAGCCCTGTAAAAAAACAGTTATATTTGATAACTGATGAACAATTTTATATCCTGATCTCCCCAGGTACTTTCTAAGAAGTAAACAAATGTTTAGTTAGTGTTATAATTGATCCATATTTCAGCTACCTGTTGTTGTTTCCTGATTGCACATTTTTTGTTCAGTTTTTAAAGACAATAAATAATTGTCTATTGCCTCTGCCTATCTAGACTGATAAGGAATCCTGGTGGTTTGTGTGCTGGGTCTGTGAGTGATTTCTGGGAACTATGGGACCACTGGGAGTGTGGCCCCAGTAACCTAGAAATCACTGAGGATAATTTGAGAGCGGGAGACTCGCCCAGAGGCGGTTGTGACCCAGTCAGTGGGAAGAGGTTGCTAATGTAGAGCACAAGCCGCAAGTTCAGGCGGACCTGAGCTGTGCTGGGGATAGACCGCTCAAAACACGGCAGCCAGGCTCATATTTGGGAAAACGTGATTTGAAAGCGCCAAACCCCTCCGAGAAAAACTGCACTGGCTCCCAATCAAAGACCGTATTGCTTTCAAAATCTTTACCCTGGTTCATAAAATTATCTACGGCGAAGCCCCAGGATACATGACAGACCTCATAGACCTACCAACCAGAAACTCAACAGGATCAACATGAACATACCTAAATCTTCACTACCCATGCTGCAAAGGACTCAAATACAAATCAACTGATGCATCCAGCTTTTCCTACATAAGCACACAACTATGGAATGCATTACCAAAAGCCGTGAAAACAATGAATGACCACCTAAAATTCCGGAAATCACTAAAAACTAACCTGTTCAAAAAGGCATACCCTACTGACCCAACTTAAATGCCTGAACCCTGCAACACAACAAAACCAAAGCTCGCAATGGACATAAAATAACTCTTCCTCTCTACGATTCCCTAATGTGTCTGTTACACATGAACCTTATTCTACCACAACATCACTTTGTATTTGTTCATACCGGAATTGGCAAACGCCTTTACGGTACTATGTAAGCCACATTGAGCCTGCAAACAGGTGGGAAAATATGGGATACAAATGTAACAAATAAATAAATGGCTTTGGGGTAACCCAGAAGGGTGGCTAGGCATTTCATGACAACTGCAAATCTCTGTATTCATCTGAAGGCAAAGTTCCTTCAAATGTTATATCCAACTTCCTAAATTGAATCACTTTGCCTACTGTATCAAAGGATCACCATGACTGTCTTTCAGAACCAATTTCTGAATCAGAAATAAGTTTTTCCATTCAATTGCTTGCTAAATCAAAGGCCCCTGTACCAGATGGTTTTCTGATTTTTTTTGTACCAAACCTTCACCTGCTGTATCAGGAATTATATCCAAACACGATAATACAGGTTGCTTTTTGGAAGCAGACTGTATAGTGCTCCCCAAACGTAACAGAAATGCTCAATATGTTCAGAATTATTGGTAAATTTCACTGTTGAACATTGATTACAAAATTTTGGCAAAACTCATTGCCATCCGTTTGGAAAAAGTGGCTCCTTTTTTATTCCACAGAGACCAAGCAGGCGTTGTAAAGGGCCGTTATGGCTCTGATAATACTAGACTATTCTGCCATGCTCTACATTCTGCCCTATTGATGTCTTCTCCCATCCTCTCAGTTGCTCTGGATCCGGAGTAGGCATTTGATCGGGTAGAATGGAACTATTTATTTTTTTGTTTTAAATCATTTTGGCTTTCCTGATTAGTTTGTTAATATGATTTCCTTATTGTATTCATCCCCTATTGCAAAAATTGTTGCTAATGACTGTTGTTCCACTACCTTCAAGCTTTACAGAGGTACCAGACAGGGATGTCCTATGTCCCTTTTACTTTTTATTTGACTTTGGAACCTTTACTTGCAGCTAATCAGCAGTCTGAACACCATATTGGCTGGAGGAACCACCAAACCAAACTAAGCCATTTTCACTCCCAAACTTTCTATTTCCTTATACCATATGGGGCAAAAGGTTGGTTAGGCCATGGCTCCTGTGGTCAACCTCATACTGCTACCTTTGATTGCTGAATTTAATTATCAGAATCTCGTGGGGGGGGGGGGGGGGGGAGTAAGGCTAAATGTTCTCCTAGCAGGCTTAATACTCTTGCACCAGCCCTGGGTAGTTGTGACCGCACCCCAGGACAGGGTATCACTCTGATTAAGTAGTTCTAAGGCTTGCCCTGGACATGCAGTGTCTCACTGGGACAGGTTCCTGAAAGACAGCTTGGCTCTGGTTTGCTTTAAAAAAATGTGAACAATTTCCTGGAGGAAAAGTCTATAAACTGTTATTAAGGTAGACCTGGGGATACCCACTGCTTATCCTTGGGGATAGGTTCTTGCTACTTTTGGGGATCCTGCCAGGTACTTGTGACCTGGCTTGGCCACTTTTAGAGCAGGATACTGGTTATGTGGATCTTTGATCTGACCCAGGACAGGAACTCTTATGTTAAAACTGGAATTTGTTCCTGGAGGACATGGTAAAAGCACTTGGCGTAGTCAAGTTTGAAAAAGGTTTGGACAAATTTCTGGAGGTAAAATCCATACACTGTTATTAAGGTAGACCTGGAGAAAGCCACAGCTTATCCCCGAGGTTAAGTAACATGGAATCTTGCAACGTTTGGGGATCTTGCCAAGTACTTGTGATCTGGACTGCCCATTGTTGGAAACAGGATACTGGTCTAGAGGGTCTGACGGTCTGACCAAGTAGACCAACTCTTATATTCTTATGTTCATTTATGTAGGGGGGAACCAAAGAGAGACCCAATGAGAGCTCCTTCTGGAGAACCATATTGTAATTCTTGCAGAGCTGAAAGGGTTTAGGTGTGGTTGGTGTTAAGTGATATTCTGCGTCAGCAATCTTGGGTTTATTATATTACTGTTCTTTTTGTTTTTGTATAACTGAGCCCCACCCCAGTGAGAGTTGGGGTTGGTCTATGCATTAGGCTTTTGAGGTATTTTCATGCTTATTGAATTTCAGATTGTTATAAACTGCTTTGAATTGTTTTATATGGAGGGAGGTCTTTAGAATCAATAAAATGAAATGAAACCTGCCCACATTTCCCTGGCTCATATTCACACTGCGGAAACATGTTCAGTTCATTTTCTTCTAATGACACAACCAGACATGAACTTTCCTCTAGCAACAGATAGAGAGAAAAAAAGGCGTTAAACACAGTATGACTTCACAAGCATCTTTCTTCTTTTCTGCTTCATTTGAGAATTCTTGTCTGTTTGCATTTTTGAGGGTCAGCAGTGTCTCAACACGTAGGGAATATTTGCTACATATATTTTGAGTCATGCTAGGCGGTTTTGAGTTAATGAGTATTTGGAGGGAGTGCCTAGTTGTAATAGCACTGAAATATGATTCAGGAGAAGTCTTGGGAAATGAGTTCAAAATTCCTTTCTTTGTGACCTTGAGCAAGCCAACCTCCCTGTTCTATGGCTCATATCCCAGTTCTGACACCGACTCTCTGTGTTTCCTTGGATAAATCAGTTTAAGGCTGATTATATAACAGGGCACCACATTTACCTGCCACTGGGACGCAGAAGAGTACTGAACACTGGCACTGTTGCAGGACAATGTACATTTATGCACGCGAATGGCAGCAAAGCAGCTAAGTGCTATTCTGTAAGGGCACATGCAAGTGACATAGGGCCGAATTCTATAAATGGCCCTCAAAAATGGGCATCGGAAAAGATCAGCGCTAACAAGGTGTCATGCTCCTCACCTTGTTGTGCTTTGGGGGGGCGCACTCTGGCTGTGTTTCGGGAGTGTGATGTCCTCGTGCTGGGTCGGGCGGCATGGCACTGGGCGTGTGGGAGCTGGTGGCTCAATGTCCCCACACCTGGTGGAGCGACATTGTGTGGCACGTGCTGGCATGGCCTCGGGGCAGGTGAGCACTCTTCCGGGCATCTTGATGTGGCGGCATTCTGCTCGGCAAATCTTGGCTGTGGCCAGGTGTCTTTCATTCCATCCCCGACGTCCAACATGGCCCTTTAAATCTTGACATCTTAGGACACTCAGTGCTTCAGCAACGCTTCTCTAGGGAGTGGTGCTTCCTCGAGCCTGTTCATGAATCCTGCTTGAAGCCCGAGCCAGCTTGTGACCAGTATCTTCTACTGTGAGTCCTGCCGGAGACCCGAGCCAGTTTGTGACCAGTATCTTCAACTGTGAGTCCTGCTTGAAACCTGAGCCAGCCTGTGACCGGTATCTACTACTGTGGGACCTGCTTGAGATTGAGCCTTGTCAGAAATCAGTGCCTCTTGTTGTGAGCCTGTCTGGCCGAGCCCAGCCTGGAACCAACACCTTCTACTGTGAGTTCCGCTTGAGACCTGAGTATTTCTACCATTAGTTCCAGTCCAAGGCCTAGTCCTGTTTGAGACTGATTCACCTGCACTGAGATTTCCTGCTAGAGACTTCTACTTCCCTGAAGTGAGTTCCTGTGTGATATTAGATCTTTTCCCTGGTGTGATCAAGTCCCGCTGGCCGCCTGCACCTGGGGGCTCAACGCCCGGGGAATGGCGGCTGGTTGTGGTGAAGAGTACTGAGGTTTGTTGGTAGTGTAGACCCTTCTGGGGCTGAACCGAGAACTCATCTCCTTTGTAGCCATGGTCCTCTGCCAGACCGCAACAGCGAGAGTCTATAAAGGGTGTGCTTCTTTTGTAGAATAGCACTTAATGTAATTTAATTTATTTTAAAATTTGTAGTCTGCTTTACCATCAAGTTCTAAGAGGAGTACAATCAAAAATTAACACACAAAATAGTAATTGAAAAAGCCATACATCTCCATATAAACCCAAACTATCAGATTCCTGCACCCTAACTTTGGTCGCCAGACTTATGTCTGCTGAAACCTGGTGGAAAACAACCACAAAAGTGGAGGAACAAGAAAACACTACGGACGTAGAGGGACAATCAGAAAAGTAGTATAGTCAACAGGAACCATCCAAAAACACAAGGGAGACAATCACAGTAGAATACAAAGTTTATTCCAAATGTGGAAGGAAGACTTGAGACAACATCGTGTTTCAGCAAAGATGTCTGCCTCAGGAGTCTATAAAGCATAAATGTACATATCAAACTCAAAATAACATATCCATAAAACACAATCTTTTCTAAAAAAAACAAACAAACAAACAAACCCCAAAAACCCAAGGATTCTAAAAAGAAATGTTGATATCTATAAACATATACATAGGTGTAAGCAATAAATAACAAAGTTAAAATCATATTAAATCAAAGCAATACATACAGTATAAACAGGATAAATGACATAAAATAATATAGATTTATGATATACCATACTTGTAATCCTTCAAGTAGACAAGGACCGCTCGAAGATGGTGTCCAAACAAAGTCTTTACTAAAAAATTCTTCTAAAACAGTAAGGGAGACCCGACACGACTCGTGTTTCAGCCTAGACAGCCTGCATCAGGGGTCTAAAAGGTTATACAATAAAATTGGAATTAAAACATGGACATGTATATATATATATATATATATACTGTATATATATATGAAAAACAATAAAATAATAATAATAATAAAGTGAACAAACATAAAAAAGATCCATACCTAGGAAATGGTCATGCAATGAGTGTTCCTAGATCAGTCGTCTAATGGCAAAATCTCCTATTAAACAATTTGAAAATATATATAAAAAGAAATAAGAACAATATGTGTTGAGAAGGAAACTTGTACACTTGCATATAAGAATATATACATGAAAAATAGAACATAGACAACCAGGATCTCAAAAATCAAAATGCCGGCGCCCATGTTGAGCCCGCAGACCCATTGGCCTGTAACAATGTGCGCAGCTTTTTGGAATGCTCCTGACACACCCATGCCTCATGCGCGCTATGGGATTTGGCACCAGGCATTACAGAATAGGCAGAGCCAGACGCATGTGCAAATCCCAATTGGTGCCAATTAGCATCAATAGTTGGTTGTTAGCATCCAATTATTGCTCATTAATGGCTCGTTAAGTTGTACCTGCATGTCGTGATTGCACCCACATCGGGGCAGCATATATAGAATCTGGGCATTAATGTGTAAATGCAAAGGTGGCACTCACATGGATGGAGCATGGGAGAGGCATGAGCAGGGCTGCCACTTACATGTGCAACTTGCAGAATATAGAAAGATACCGATGCACACAATGACACCAGGTCTGTGATTGGTGTGACTCACCAATGCCAGGTTACACTCTAGCGTACCAAGGGTGAGGCGGTGGAGGTGGTCCGCCCTGGGTGCAGGCTTGCTTCACTTCTCCGAGCAAGGAGGTGCGCTGAGCAGTCATGCGGCTGTCGGCTCTGCCGGTCCCCTTCCCCTTCTGATGTCAACTTCCTGTTCTGGGGCAGGGGACCTGCAGAGCCGACAGCTGTGCAACTGCTCAGTGCACCCCCTTGCTTGGAGGAGTGAAGCTGCAGAGTTCAGCTCTACCGTACACTCACTTGTGAGGTTTAACCTCTTCACGCCACCTCTGCAATGGGTGAAGGCTTACCCAATGATTCTCACACAACCGGTTGTCAATTCACCACTACTACTATTTAACATTTCTAGAGCGCTACTAGGGTTACGCAGCGCTGTACAAATTAACAAAGAAGGACGGTCCCTGCTCAAAGGAGCTTACAATCTAAAGGACGAAATGTCAAGTTGGGGTAGTCTAGATTTCCTGAGTAGAGGTGTAGTGGTTAGGTGCCAAAGGCGACATTGAAGAGGTGGACTTTGAGCAGTTGATCATAAGCAAAAGCAGAGGCAAACAGCTAAAACATAAGAGAAAAGATTAGAGTGGGGGCTAGCAGACACTTAACTCCTCAAGCATCCACCAGACTCTTCCCCTGAGCCTAAGGTGTTCCTTTATTTTATAGGTCTTTTACCTTATCTATCTATTCCTTCCCTCTCATCTGCGTATCTATCCTCTTCACCTATCATCTCTTACCTAGTCCTCATCCCTCCCATGTTCCAGAACAATCTTTCCCACCCTCTATCTTGTTCCTGTCACGTACATCTACAGCTTATTATTTTTTCTAAATTCCTAACATTCTGTAGTTCGTTAGCTATATCCCATTCTTCTGCTGTCAGCCCCTCCTGGTACCTTCCTTATCTACTTAAATACAAGCTTAAAATGATGTGGCAATAATGAGCAGAACGAATGTTAAAGTACGTATCTCCATGCAGGCTTTCTCTAATGTAATTCATACGTGTGGGTCCCTTTCCAGAAGAGCTTATAATGTTACCATTTTTGCAATGAACCTCCGTACATTCTCGCATTCTCTCCTGCGTTCACACATACTTGTCCAAGATCATTGTCTTTAATCATGTCTTTAATGTTTTAAACTATGTGACAGGTCTGGTCTGACCTACCTCTCTGATAGTAACAGGAGGGGGGGGGGGAGGGAGGGACAACACGTCTGGAGTATGGAGTCCTCCACCCCGGGTGCCATTGCAGGTTACACTAGAATCTGGGTGCCCATGTACTCTTATAGATTAGGTTCTCACCGTGCAGCACTGGGGCACCTAAACCGAGGTGCCCACTTACCGAACTGCCCCTTTGACAGCAGTTTTCACAAGCTGTTTACCTGGGCATACAGGCTGTCTGAAAATCGCCAAGCTTGGATGGGGTTCAGCAACGCACATGCGTTCACATGACAGGAAAGTAAGCAGACTTGCAGGCAGGGTTAGGCAGTAACACGTGTAATTGTGCATTTTCACAACCAGACTAAGGGACCCTTTTACTAAGCCGGGTAGGCGCCTATATGCGCCCAATGCGCGTCAATTTGGAATTACCACCCAGCTACCGTGTGGCCCGGGTGGTAATTTCATTTTTTACACGTGTCCACCTCGCGCACTGGAAAATAATTTTTATTTTCCAGCGCGCAACACTAACTGGGCAGTAAAGGGCATTGTACACACATAGACCATTACGGCCCGGTTAACAAATGAGACCTTACCACTAAGTCAATGGGTGGCGGTAAGGTCTCAGACCCAAAATGGACGCGCACCAATTTTCATTTTTGATGCACGTCCATTTTGGGCCAAATGTTTTAAAAGGCATTTTTTACAGGTGCGCTGAAAAATGGATCTGTGCGCATCCAAAACATGCGCCTACACTAGCGTAGGCCATTTTTCTGCGCCCCTCAGTAAAAAGACCCCTATGTTAAACACCAGCACTGGCACTTAAATTAGTATGTGTATTCCAGTGCAATTATCCATCTAAGTAGTGCTGTATATACATGCCCTGTAGTCACCATGCCAGCACTATCTGTTTAATTTAGACGTATTTGACAGTCCTAAACTAAATGGATAAAATCCAGATAGCAGAATATTGACACTATCCGGATAATTTTTGCTCCACCCCTAACTGAACCCATAATTGTACAGAACATATCTGTCCATTTAGGGATCAGTGTAACATTGTCCGTATAATTTTTCAAAATCTGTGGATAAGCCAGCTCTGCATTTGCTGGCTGCCGGTGAACCCATAATTGCTTTTGAGTATCGGTCCAATTGTTTTTCAGGGAAATGGTATCCACGGAAAAAGGAGGGGCACATTTCTGAGGGGCTTTTGCCTAGGTCATTTTCAAAGAGGAAGAAGTATGCATAGACTTTGCAATGACGACTGCATCGTTTCGAAAATTGTTCTGCAGTTCAAAATCCCAACCCTGTCAGTCATAGGCGCCAATGTTTCAAAATGATTGAGCATGCCAAACACAGTAGCATTCACCCCTCCCTGCACACAGTGTGTCTCCTGTGCTGTCAGTGTCTTCTAAAACCCTGCAACTGACTTTTCAGGAGATGCTGAGCAATTGTCCTGGTATCCAATCTGACATGACAAGCTGATTTTGCACATCAACAAACTCAGGCCCCCTTTTACTGAGGCGCGCTCACGTTTTTAGCGTGCACTAAAATTGTGGGTGCGCTAAACTTTAGAGACGCCAATGCATTCCTATGGGCGTCTCTAACGTTAAGCGTGCCCACAGTTTTAGCGTGCGCTAAAGACGTGAGCGCGCCTTAGTAAAAGGGAGCCTAAGGGCCTTGTTTACAAAGGCACGCTAAAACGTAGCACGCGCTAACCTTGTAAATGCCCATAATATTCCAATGGGCGTTTACACAGTTAGCACACACTAAAAACAGTAGCGTGACTTTGTAAACAGGGCCCTAAATATGTTTACATAGCAGATTTGAAACTTGTCCATGAAAGGCTCAGTAGGAGCAATTTGTTGTTTTTCATGGGTGGGGAGGGGCTTGTGACTGCACAGCTTTTCATGGTCTGCAGTTTTCCTGATGTTTATTGGGTGTTTTGGAGAATGCTTCTACATGTGGGAATTTTGTGTATAATATTTGGAGGTGCCTGGTGATACGCTGTAGATTCCATATAACAGACATTAGGGTCCAAAATATTTGACCGTATTACAAGTGAATCTGCATTATATGGGGTCTACAGTGGAAAATAACAAACCAAAACGGGTTCAACCCTTGACTGCATTAGAAGAAACCTTGCATGATGTCAAGCTACATTTTGTGGGGTCTACAGCATAGTTCGGAGGTACCTGCTTCTGGGGGAATGGAACCTACTTTCATGTTAGCATTTTGGGATGTGCTTACACATGGGTGTACATGTGTATTTTGGATGGGTGTACCTGCTACTGTGTGTGGACTAGGTGGCTATAGTTAGATACACATGTTTTAGTGAGGTGGAGTTGCTAATGTCTACATTTAATGGGAATACACGCAGGCACTTGTATATTTTGGAGGAGTTTCATCCCTTTTATATGTTACATACTTTTTTTTTTAAACATACCTTTATTATATATTTGAATGTCCAGCAGCATACACCACAGCAACAGCAGATACACAGTGGTTTCTTCAGTGTATCTAGCTAGTACACTAACTAATTGCCCAACAGCAACCCCCCTCCCCTCAAAACTTTGTAGACATCAAATTTTCACCATCCGTACACAGACAGACAAGATCAAGCAGAAGCTGTTATAGATCCAAAACTGCACTTCTATTGATTATATAGAGCCCAACGTTTTTCAAAAGAAAACATCTTAAAACGGCAGAGCACTGTCAATCAATACTTGCTATACCACTGGTCCAACATTTGCACTACCACCTGTTAATCGGGAATCTGAGGCAATTTTCATATGGCAGCAATTGCCACCCAAGCAGCGGTGAAATGAAGCCGTAAAATAAGATCAGCACCTTCATCTAAAGAGGGCAATGGCCTATTCAGGAGTGCCAGTTCAATACTCAGTTCTATGTCCTCCTGCAAAATCTGTGATAACATGGTAAATACCTTAATCCAATAAGGTTGCACTAAGGGGTAATCCCACCACATATGATAATATGTCCCCCTACCCCTCCAACCCCTCCAACGGAACTCCTCCTGACTAAGACCCATTTTGACAAACCTAACGGGAGTAAGATACCAATGAAATAAGACCTTATAGCCATTCTCCACTATTACTGAAGAGATACTTAGGGATGTTTTCGATTGACAAATAGTGTCCCACTCCTCAAGGTTAAATTCCTTCCCCAAGTCCACCTCCCACGTCAACATATAGGAAAGCTTTGTAGACCCCCTCTGTTTCAAGCATTGATATATTTGAAAGATGGCTCCCTTTTGCACCACAGGCCCCAATAGTTTTTCAAATTGTCCTTTCCCTACACCCAAGTCCCTCAACACTCTTAGACCTTAAAGATAATGTTTGACTTGCAAATAAGGAAAAATATCCCCCGGGGACAACCCATACTTCTGTTGCAGATCTCCAGATGTATACACCCCTCCCCCAACTGGGTCAAACAGTTGGTCCATGCATACTAACTCCAATCTTTCCCGTCTATTAAACATGGCTGGGCCACTACCTTGTGAAAGTTCTTCATTGTACAGTATCGGTGTGTACCAGGAATAATGTTTCCCACCCAACAAGCATGGTCGCACAATCTGCCAAATACGCATAGTTACCACGGAACGGGCCCTCCTTCCCCTTCCCCAAATGAGACCCCACTGGTAACTAGGGAAGATGGGACAGAGGTACATCCTCATCCCCTTTCTGTTCTAACTCCACCCACTGTTTTACCTCATGCGTCTGCCAAGCAAGAAGCACCCAAAGCTGGCAAGCATAGTAATATTTACTCACATCTGGCATTGCCAATCCCCCACCCTTTTTACCTGGACATAAGATGCATCGAGCCACCCTCGGGTGCCTCCCAGCCCAAAAGAATCTGTGGAACATATGCTGTATAGACTCCAGTTCTTGGGGTGGAATCCAGATCAGCAAAGCTATAAACAAATACAATAGGTGAGGCAAAATCATCATTTTCAGCACTTCGATACGCCCCAGGCAGGACACAGTCAACCTAGTCCAATTCTCCAAGTCCATCACCAATTGACAAATTAGAGGTGTATAATTTAAAAATCATATAATTGACTTCCCTCCCTCCCTATATGGATACCCAAATATCACAAAGAAATTTGTGCTTGGCGAAATGGAAATCGGACTTATAATGCCGGTATCTTCTCACTAGGCAAACTAATGTTCATGATTTCAGATTTACCCATATGAACTTGAAACCCAGCCATCCTTCCATAGCTGTCTAACTCGGTAATAACTCCCCTCAAGGAAGTCTCCGGGTCTATCAGTGTAAGCAAACCATCATCCGCAAATATATTAACTTTATGCTGAGTCCCCTGCACCTCAACACCAGATATAGAGTCACTAACACGCAGTTTATGCGCCAATGGCTCCATAGTCAAGGCAAATAGAATTGAGGACAGGGGACAGCCCTGACGAGTGCCCATTTGAAGCTCAAAGGGTTCAGAGTACCCCCCGGTCACCTTCAGACATGGTAGGGCCTAGTATAGATTGTACGAATCCAACTCGAAAACCTAGGCACCAATCCCACTTTCCCTAGGTCCCGAAACAAGAACGCCCAGGAGACCCGGTCAATAGCCTTCTCTGCATCCAAGAAGAACAGAAACATGGCCTGATCAGACTTCCTAGCCCTATCAAGCACGTTCAAGACCCTCCGAATGTTATCTCCCATCATACGCCCTCTCACAATCCAGTCCTGATCCTGATGTACTAACTCAGGCACCCAAAGGGCCAGACTATCTGCAAATACTCTTGTGAAGATCTTAGTATCCACCCCCAATAAAGATATTGGGCGGTATGAACCACATTGTGTTGGGTCTTTACCCTCTTTAGGGAGCAATTGACCCCTGTCAGGTGCATAAAATAAGGCAACTGAGAGCCCATTCCCAGAGAATTATAAAAGGTCACTGTGAACCCATCCAGTCTGGGCGCCTTACCAGGCTTCATAGAGCGAATAGCGTGATGGATCGCCAGTGCTGTAATGGGATGCTCCAATAATTCCACATCCCTACCCCGCAAAGTATTCAAGTGGACCCCCTCCATAGGTACTTCCTCTGGTGTATATATTTCTTTAAAAAATTCCACAAACCTAGCCCTAATATCTCTTTCCAAATGTAAGACCACCCCCGTTCAACTTTGAATACAAAGGACACTATTCCTGGTATGCCACTTTCTCAAATGATGCGCTAGCAGCCTACTAGCTTTATTATTAAATTCAAAGTACCTTTGTTGAACAAATTGTAAGTGATACTTTAAATCTTCCACCTTCCAATCCCATAGCCGCTGTTGGGCGGCTCCCATCTCACTTAAATGACCCTATCATCCAGGCGTGCCTGATACATTGATGCAAAGTGAGTTAGGCGGCTTCGTAGTTCTGTTACTTCCAGCATCCAAGATCTCTTCCTATGCACTGCCAATCCTATCAAATGCTCCCGTATTGTCACTTTCAAGCCTTCCCAAAAAGCCTCTGCTGAAACCTCCCCAGTATCATTGTGAGCTAAATAGTCCTCCAACCAAGTCTCCACCTATCTTGCCAGTCTGGGGTCATCCAAAAAGCCATCATTAAGCCTCCAATATCATATCCCACTAGAAGTCTGAGATATACCTAATATCAGCCACACTGGAGCATGGTCCAACCCCCAAATTTCCTCAATTCCCGATTTAATAAGCTGGGAATATATAGGCCCTTTGCCACAAAAATATAAATCAATTCTAGAGTAGCTATGATGAACCTGGTGTGATTCGCCAGATCTTCCAATTTGTACAAAAGTGCTTGACGCTCCTCCCGAAATTGCACCATAGACCTTTGCACCTCAGTCACGGTAGTTTCACAAGCATCCACTCACTCCTCCACCAGGTCAATGTGACAGCCCATGCTAGCTAAGTCCAACTTAATTTCTTGCACTGCCTCCTTAATTTGAGTTCTAACCAAGGCAATGCCAGTTTTAACCATGGCAATGTCGCCAAACCAAGTTTGGAGGTCCACTGCTGTAATACCATCCATACCTGCTGTCCCTGCGGCCATCTCAGTATTTACCATGTCCATTGGGGATTCTGCCCACAAGGGAAGTACTCGGTCTTGTTGCATGCTAGATCCACGTGGGATGTGAGCTGCCATCTTCTCTCCAACACACACAGAAGGTGTTCTCTCCACAGAAGAACAACGAAGCAAAGGAAACAGTGGATACAAAAAAATCCTCTCTCAAGTGGTGTCTTCTTAAACAAGTTCTTTATGGAGAGAACACCTTCTGTGTGTGTTGGCGTGTTTGGTATTCGAAGGTACAACATGGCTTTTGAGCCATGGGACGATGTCCTCAGCTTCAGTGGAGAGAGATTACAAAGGCTGCTGCCATCTTCTCTCCCATTTTTCCAAGCAACCGCTTTTCTCTGCCATGCGTTTTTGTCGCCATCTGAAAATCGCTGCTTACTGGGTGCTCGACAATACTTTCTGCACCATACCAGAGCCTTTTTGGCTGACAGAAGAGGGGAATTGCTATGACTCGAGCGGAGCTCCCGACTCAGGCAACCATCACCCTTGAACATATTTTTATATCAAAAAATTGAAAGCATGACACCAGCTAAAAAAAGCAGATTCAGGTCCTGTGTGCTTTGGGAGTACATCACACATGCTAGTATGTTAGTGGCTTTTGATGTATACCCAGGTAGGGTACAATGCATGGACAATGAGAAGTTTCTGCTGGTTACCACATTGCAACCCTGCGTCATCAGGTCTAAGTATGCAGAGGAAACTTGTGAACTCAAATATATCAGACATATAAATGATGTTTTTTTAATGTCTTTATTTTGGCAATGGTTTGGGAGAGGACTGACCTTTGTCCAGATTCTTGCTAAATACTTTTGTGTTTTTCTCTCTCTGTCTCCTGCCTTAGAGTGTAGACAAGCCCCGGGACTGGTACAAGAGTATGTTTCAACAGATTCACAAGAAGCAGCCAGGTGAGAAAAGACTCTTATCCACAGCATAGGTCACAGAAGGGATATAGCTAGAAATTTGGGGGTCAATATTCAGAGTGATTTTGATTTAACTGGGCAGAAGAGGCTCCTACCTGGTTAAATCACACTCAGCAGGCCATACACCAATATTCAGCAGTGCTTAACCAGGCAGTGCTGCTGAATATTAGCAGAGACCGCCTTGGCTTTGTCCGGGTAGAGTCAGGACAGTCCAAGGGTAGAATCGGAGCAGAACCAGGAGATGTGCAGCATTGGCGATATTGAATGATGGTGCCTGTATACCTAACTAGGCAAACTGGATCATGCAAAAGGCTGTCCTAACTGTGCCTGGTTAGGTAGGTGGGTACAGCAATGAATTTCGACCAGTGGCATAGCTATGGGTGGCCTTAGGGGCCTGGGCCCCCAAATTGGATCCAGGGCCCCTGGTTTGGCTGATAGGGGTCCCCAACCCCCACCAGCTGAAGCCTTTCTCCAGCGCTGTTCTCTGCGCATTACCTGCCCTGTTTCTTCTCACATCTTGTACATGCTCGGTTTTAGTGAAACTGAGCATGCGCGACTTTGCACATGCTCAGTTTCACTAAAACTGAGCATGCACGTGATGTGTGGGGAAACAGGGCAGGCAATGGGCAGAGAACAGCATTGGAGAAAGGCTTCAGCTGGCGGGGGTTGGGGACCCCCGTAAGTCAAGGTATTAAGGTTTGCGATGGGGCGGGGGTTGCGGCAGGGAGGTGGGCCAAACTGTGTGCCCCCTCCACACTTTGGCCTCTGGAACCCCCTGATTTATCAGCCATACCCACATACCTTCCAGGTGACCTCACTGACTGGGATGGCCCACCATTGAGTATTCAGTCTAAACTCAGCCAGCAGCTGTCTGCGGCTTAAAACCACTGACACCATGGGCTGAATATAGTCCCCTTTGAGTTTTTTTTACCAGTCTGATAATCTGTTGTGCACCTCCTTCGAATTCATTAATAAAATTGTTTATCATTTAACATCCTCCAGTTTTCTGGCATCCTTGGTCGCTCTCCCACTTTTTCTGTTACATTGTTTCTACCGTGGGGTGTTCGAGTTCTCCGTGTTTTGGCGGATTTTCGCCCATACGTGCACCTCCTTGGGTCATCACTGTGGCTAGCTGGTACAAACTAATGCTGGGGCCTAAAGCAGAAATGGGTAATAGGGCCTCCAAAGTTGACTGGCAGGCTATCGTCTACTTCAGTCATAGGAGCCAATGATTCACAACAATTGTTAGTGCTAAACTTAATGGAAATTACCCCTCCCTAGACATAGTGACGGAGTTTGCTAAACATGCTTCGAGAACAGTGACGCTCACACTCTCATCAAGAAGCTCAGAAGTTTTCTCTCTCCATTTTCTTAAGGAGTTGTTAGAGTAATCCAGTGTTTGCACAAGACTCTCCTTATGAGAACCAATAGCACTTTGCCATACAGGGACTCCTGAGGCAGGCCTGAACGGCCGAAACACTACTCGTGTCGAGTCCAGTTTTTTAAAGAATAAACTCTTGCTGTGAACTTTTTTCTGAGTCCAGTAGAAGTTTGTTTGGCGTCATCTATCTTGTCACCTTCGCTGTGTTCTTTTCTTGGCGTTCAACTCCCACAGAACTGAAACCTGTGCTTCAGATACTGGCAGGTTTGGGGCCTTCTATGGTATGGGGGCCCAGGGCAATTGCCTTTGTCCCCCCTCCCCCACCACCAGCGCTGACTGGTACAATTAACAGTTGTGGTAGAGAAGATGCTTGAAGGAGTTTTTGTCATTCCTACTCCTACCCTGCAATTGCCGATGTGCTACATGTTCTTGTCTCCAACTACACCCAGAGGAAGTAGAACAGGAGGTAAGATGACCAGCTCACTTCACTTTTTGGACCAGCTATACCACTTCGACCTTTAACTCATGGTATCTGCATAAGTGCCCTACATTTCTCAGAGAAATAACATGGCAATGAGATAAGACCAGGATCACATCAGCCTGTGCAAAAGACACAACCAGTTTCGGACCTTATCTCAAGGCCAGGTCTTGCTCTGCCCTTCCTACAGCCATAGGACCCAGGATCAGAGTAGCAGAGAGACAGCCAAGAGTCTGACCCCTCTCGCTCAGTGAGACTCTATGAAGGGTGAAAAAGAAAAGAGACTTGAAATACATGGAGGAATAGTTCAAGGTCCTAGGACTAGGGGGCACGCAATGAAGCTACAAAGTAGTAAATTTAAAACAAAAAATATTTCTTCACTCAGCGTTTAATTAAACTCTGTAATTCATTGACAAAGAATGTAGTGAAAGCAGTTAGTTTAGTGGGATTTTAAAAGGTTTGGATAGTTTCCTAAAAGAAAAGTCCATAAGTCACTATTAAAATGATGTGGAAAATCCGCTGCTTATTTCTAGGTTAAGCAGCATAAAATGTATTGTACTGTTTTGGGATCTTGCCAGGTACTTGCAACCTGGATTGGCCACTGTTGGAAACAGGATGCTGGGCTTGATGGACCTTTGGTCTGTCCCAGTATGGCAACACTTATGTACTTAAGGACTGTAATTCAGGCAAAAAGGTGTCAAGTCTGGCACCTGGGAAAGAAAAAGGAGGAAAAGAACTATCATCTGTTAAATGGGGAAAGGAGTAATCATCTCAGATAATCTAAGGATGCCAGTCAGTGAAATAAAGCATCACTGAATGTTACTTTCCAACCCCAGATACAGCCCTCATATAGGGAAAGGGAAATGGGACTTGATATATCACCTTTCTGAGGATTTTGCAACTACATTCAAAGCAGTTTACATATATTCAGGTACTTATTTTGTGCCAGGGGCAATGAAGGGTTAAGTGACTTGCCCAGAGTCACAAGGAGCTGCAGTGGGAATTGAACTCAGTTCCCCAGGATCAAAGTCCACTGCACTAACCACTAGGCTACTACTCCAGTAGCAACATTCCATCTAGAAGCCTGCCCATGCAGATGAGCAATGCGGCCGCGCAGGCTTCTGTTTCTGTGAGTCTGACGTCCTGCACATATGTGCGAGAGTTGGCGTGCATAGACTGTTGAGAATTTAAGACGGGCAAGATTAACCCGAGTCCCTGATGAAAACATTGAAACCCGCGGCGTCGGGCGTAATTTAGGGGAAGCCAAAGAGGACTTCAACAGCGAGAGACATGCAGTAACGTCTAAGATAAGTTTAAGTTTTCTATTATTATTTTTATTTAGAGCACGTACACTTTTGGGGCACTAGTGAAGTGTGTTTGCAACAGCACTCATAAATGGTTTAATAAGGGATTCCCCGATGAAGAGAGACCACGCCACTTGGCAATAAACAATGAAGTTGCCTTAAAGTGGTATTGTCCGAGGGTTCCCGAATAGTATATATATATAAAAAAAACAGATATATAAAACAATTAAAACAATTAAAGAAATATTAAAAAGTTTTGCTAAATATGCTGTTTGCACACACTTAGTTCTTTTCTTTGGATATGTGAAAAGCTTGATTGTAATTACCAAAGATTTTGAGATCGGAGATTTTAGTGGTTTCAGCTAGTGGAATAGCAACATTCCATGTAGAATCTCAAATAGTAGCAACATTCCATCTAGAATCTCAAATAGTAGCAACAGAATCTCAACATTCCATTTAAAATTTCAAATAGGGAAAGGGAAATGGGACTTGATATACCGCCTTTCTGAGGTTTTTGCTAAAAGCCCATCTCTTCAATGTCGCCTTTGGCACCTAACCACTCCTCAAGAAATCTAGACTACCCCAACTTGTCATTTCGTCCTTTAGATTGTAAGCTCTTTTGAGTAGGGACTGCCCCTTTTTTGTTAAATTGTACAGCGCTGCGTAACCCTAGTAGCGTTATAGAAATGTCAAGTAGTAGTAGTAGTACATTCAAAGTGGTTTACATATATTCAGGTACTTATTTTGTACCAGGGGCAATGGAGGGTTAAGTGACTTGCCCAGAGTCCCAAGGAGCTGCAGTGGGAATCCAACTCAGTTCCCCAGGATCAAAGTCCACTGCACTAACCACTAGGCTACGTGAAAACACAATTTAAGATGTGTACCATCATTTTTAAAATCTTGTATGGTAATGCTCCTCTGTATATGAGTAAGCTGGTAGCGCCTCTTCATGGAGGTGACTTCCATAATACACGTAATCAACTGTTATTGCATTTTCCCTCAACAAAGAAAATAATATCTAGAAAGGTGTTTAATTCTTCATTCTCATATCAAGCGGTTTTGGCCTAGAATTCACTGCCATTATAAATCAGAACACTTAAAAATTATTTGGTGTTTCAAATGGTCCTAAATGTTTGACAACAGACCTATCTACATAATGTGTAGAGTTGTTTGAGAAAAAGTGACTGATTTTGTAATTTTCGAATGAACTTGAATATATCTACTCTTGTCTGGAATGAATTGTATTGAGTAGAAGGAATGAAAGACAAACCCTTCTGAAGAACGTGCACTTCCATATCAAGTAAAGTGACACCATACCTCCATGATCTCATTAGAAATCTCCCTCTCCCTCTGCCACAACCGTGTGTGGGGAAGAAACCTTTCTGCCAGTGGGTCTGATGCTGGAGTAAGTGCCAGACCCCTTTTTTTTTTTTTAAAGGATTCCAGGTTCATTGTCTGGATGTGACATGTTTAGTGAATGTCTTACTTTCTCTGTCCTTCGTCCACGGTCTACAAAATCCTGAGTGGTGTAGAACAAGTAGAAGTAAATCGGCTTTTTACTCGTTCCAAAAGTACAAAGACTAGGGGACACTTGAGGAAGTTACATGGAAATACTTTTAAAACAAATAGAAGGAAAATTTTTTTCACTCAACGAATAGTTAAGCTCTGGAACTCTTTGTCGGAGGATGTGGTAACAGCGGTTATCATATCTGGGTTTAAAAAAAGGTTTGGACAAATTCCTGGAGGAAAAGTCCATAGTCTGCTATTGAGACAGACATGGGAAGCAACTGCTTGCCCTGGGATTTGTAGTATGGAGTGTTGCCACATTTTGGGTTTCTACCAGGTACTTGTGACCTGGCTTGGCCACTGTTTGGAAAACAGGATACTGGGCTAGATGGACCATTGGTCTGACCCAGTATGGCTACTCTTATGTTCTTATGTTCTCTGTTATGTAAATTAGACCTTTTTTGTAATCTAATCTGTCACATTTGAATTTGTCCCTCTTAATCTTTCTGATGCCATGTGTGAAATCATCAATTTGCTTATTAAAGTCATTATAAGTATGTTCAAAATTAGGATCAATATTTCTAATACAATCCATTTCTTCACCATATTCAACTTTAAAACATCATTTTTTTAATGTTTCAGCCAAAAAAAAAATAATGAGATCTGAAGAGCATTTATTTAAAATGGTGTACCACTGGTCTAAAAAAGTCTGATTGTCCATAAACATAGTTGGTGCTTTAAGACTCCTAAAGCCACACAAGATTCTTTTGGCTTTGCAGTAGTCAGTTAGTGATTTGGCTGCTTAAGTTACTGTATTTGTTACTTTTTATTTAACTACTAGTAAAAGAGGCCCGTTTCTGAGCAAATGAAACGGGCGCTAGCAAGGTTTTCGTCGGCAACACCCCCCCCCCCCCCGCCAACCCCTTCGTTGTTGTGGCTTTGCTCCACCCTCAACGTCATGACGTTTGATGCGAGGGCGGGGCCCGTAGCGATTTCCCACCCCCCCCCCCGCCTCCCTGCCTCCCTCCCTGCCAACCCCTTCGTTGTTCTGCCATTGCTCCGCCCTTGAGGGCGGGACCCGGAGCGATTTTGGTGGCTTCACCACCACGAACCTTCGAACCTTTTTGAAGGAAGTCAGGGCTTGGCTTCACTGACGTCACTGTCTTCAGAACGTTGAGGGTGAGTTTTATATATATAGATTATATTCTTCTGTATTATGTAATTTTCTTGTAACTTTGTTAGCCACATTGAGCCAGCACATGCTGGGAAAATGTGGGATACAAGTGAACCAAATAAATATAACGTAGCTCATTCCTGATGATATTCTTCTAAAGGTTAATAAGTTAAAACCATTTATTAGCTAAAGTATCGTTTGTGTAATCATCTTCCATAAAAACAGATGGATTTTGTAGTAAATTCTGCAGATGTTCTTCATTGAAACTAAGAACTTTGTCCACGGTCGGAAGGTCTTGTTGTCTCTCTGGGGTGAAATGTGAGACAAAAGAGAAGATGCAAGAAAAAACAGTGAGGCACAAAGGGCGAGGATTCAAATGGTTAAAAAATCAAGTACATTTTTATTGGAAAGTCTCAATTCAACATGTTGAGAGGACTCGACACGGCCGGGTTTTTTTGAGTCTTTCAACCTTTCCAGTAAAATAGGGTAGTGAGCAAATCTAATGAATATCAATATTATGGACAATGAACTTGAGTCAACAATGCAAGGACTCAAAATAAATGCAGGGCTGATGCAGGAGTAAGCAGCATCTCTGAGGAGATGGGGATCCTGCAAGTGGGAGCCCTGCAATTGGTCAGGTCTCTGAGGAGCTGTATATAGGGAACCCTGTGAGTGTTCAAGTCACTGAGAGCACCCCAATACCCCCCCCAACTGCAACCATTATGACCCTAAAATGTAACAATGTTTTTCTTCTTGAAATGTGTCGAGTCTAAAATGTAACAATCTACTTGATCTCTTAATGTAAGTCCGGCTGAACTCAGTCTGGGCATACAAGTGACTAATCTCTCTATATAATAATTTGTCCATCTGCGTCCCTGGATGGCTGGCTGTCTAGGTTTGTAACCGTATGCAAATGAGCTTACTTCAGCTCACCTCCAGCGTTCCCTTCCCTCTCAGTGTCCCGCCCTCACGGAAAGACGAAATGACATCAGAGGAGGGCGGGACACTGAGAGGGAAGGCTGGAGGCGACGCGAGCCGAGCCTGCCACCACTGCAACCTCTGGTATGGGGGGGAGGGGAGAATCGCTGGACATGGATGAGATGGGATGGGAGGGCAGAGGAGGGGAGAATCGCTGGACATGGAGGGGAGGGGAGAATCACTGGACATGGAGGGGAGGGCAGGGGAGAGAGATGAGAACACGCTTTGACGATAGCCTTCCTAGGGCTCGTTTCATTTGTTCCGAAATGGGCGTTTTTGCTTGTAAGAAATAAAGTAAAGTAAATCTGTATATAGGGATCCCACAAGTGCTTAGGTCACTGAGGATCTGCATATAGGGAATCTTGTGAGTGCACTCAAGTGTCTGTGAAGCTGCACACAGGCATCACTGCTTTTCCTGCCTGTTAAAGCACAAATTAATTTTGACTGTTGGAGCAGGATAGGAGATTAAAATGATTTGTTCTGGTAGGCAAGAGAGCTGATTGATATCTGACATTCTTATTTAGAGGCTCAGGAAGAGGGACTCCAGCTGACAAGTGCTGTGGAAGTGGAGTGGCTGGACTGTCAATCGAGCATGTCTGCCTTGCTGGGGAAGGACATGGAGGGGTGAGTGTGGATCCAGATCCATATACCTGAGGTGCTGCATGGACTTAGGGGAATAAATAAGATACGGGCAGTTCTCAATGTACCTTTAGGGTACCCTGATAACACAGGAAGCTCTGTAGTACATAAACCTACCTTTTGATGGGACAGAATAAGTGGATGAGAAGAGAAAACAGAAGGAGGTAGGCAAAAGAAGAAAAAAAAAAGAGACAGGGAAGAAATAAGACTAAGATTTATACAGAATGTTGAGATTGGAATTCAGATGTCCAGGTTGGAATGTTCCAGCAGTATCTTACAAAAGGCTCTGCTGAACACTGAGCCTTATGAAAGTGCTCATAAGGACATGCAGGAGTGCAGGTGTATTTGCAGCACGGACAAATGTCGTTTTACAAACATACACATGGAAAAAATGAGCAACATGAGCGGTTTCAGCACTTCCATGTGGAAGCAGCAATTTGCAAATTCAACATGTATGTGACATCACTTTCATGTGTAGTCATCCCATTTTTCAAACCTAGATGTGTAAGTACTGCCAATTAAGTAGTGAGGCTGCATTTTTTTTTTACGTTTCTTTATTTTGGAGGCAGAAATAAACAGTGAAGGATTAAGGACAATGATTCCCTTAATCCTTTGTGGATTGTTAATGATTTTTTTATTTTTTATGTGCAGTATGTACTCCCGCTGAGATAAATACCTGGCCAAAACAAGCAATTTTTAAAAATATGTGCAGGCCTTTGAGCTGGTGTAAAACCTGACAGATTTTCTTTCTCCATAAACACGTATTTCCTTTTTAAAATGGAGAATAAATGGGTACATGTTTGTCCTGCCCATAGAGTGGTCAAACCATGCAGTGGCGTTCCTAGGGTGGCTGACACCCGGGGCGGATCGCCGATGCACCCCCCCCCGGGTGCAGTGCGACCCCCCCCCCCCCGGTGAAAGGACACCTTCCCCGACGAAAGGACGGACACCTCCCCCCCCCGGCGAAAGGACACCCCCCCCCCCGGGTGCATTTTTACCTGCTGGGGGGGGGGGGGTGCCGTGCGTCTGTTGGCTTCGCTCGTTCCCTGCTCCCGCTGCCCCAGTAACCTGTTCCGGGGCAGAGGGAGCAGGGAATGAATGGAGCCGACAGGCACGCAGCAGCCCCCAGCGGCATGCACCCGGAACAGACAGCCCCCCCTTGGTACGCCACTGAAAACATGTCCCCAACATGCCCTCGTAAATCTTGCTCTGATCTCCACATGTAAATAACAGCATTTATACATGTAAATGTTGATTTCAGAAAGCTGCTATTTACATGTGAAGATGTTCTAAAATAATCCCCAAACCTCCTGATTCTATAAAAGGTCGTCAAAAATTGCACATGCTAATTTAGGCGCGAGCCTGATTTGTGCGTGCAATTTAATAGAATAATGAGTCAATTAGTTCCAACAATTGGCTTTTTAATAAGGAATTATTGGCTCTAATTAGATTTAATTGGGACTTACCCACGTAAAGTTAGGCGCAGGATCTGCACCTATAATTTAAACATGGTCCATAAAAGGAATGTGTGGAAGTGGGAGCAACATGGGTTTTGGGTTGGATTGGGTGTTTGGTTTCCAGTGACATGCATAATTGTAGAATAACGGTGCTCTGCACATAAATTTAGGCACGGGCATTTGCACTACGTTTTCGGTGGTGCAAATAGCCACGCCTAAATTTACGCATGACCTCTCTGCTTAAGTGTTAATTCTATAAACTGCACCAAATTTTAGGCACAGCTTATAGAATACTGTTTATGTGTGTGGGGGGGGGGGGGGGGTCAGTGTCGATTTTTTTTTAGGCGCCATATATAGAATCTAACCCAAAATGTGTTCAAAAGAGATTGTGGGAGAGAGAAAAATAAGTTAATAGGGACAGGGAATAACAGACTAGCAAAACGTTACAGTAAGTTCATGTTTATCAATGAATTTGTTATACTGCACTTCCAAAAATCAGAGCAGTTCACATCAATACAAAACTTTAGGAGGAAAGAAACAGCATGCAATTCATCAATAGAGAAAGAAAAGAAAAGAAGTAACGAAACAATACCACAATATCTGGTTTAGAACTTAGTATAATACTTTGTGGGAAGGAGAGACAGAGAGGAGAGAGGGAGAATTGCTCTAGAAAGGACAGAAGTGTTGAGGGAAAGATGCTCACTGGGACGGAACTTGGTCTCCATGAACAAGTTCGGATTTGCTGTGGAGGAGACACTCAGAATTAGTAGCTATGGTGACTTTGATAAATGATCAAATACTGTGTTTTGTTTTGTTGCTGTGCTTCAGAAGGAGCTGGGGACTGAGCCAGACACAGGCTGACCTAACACCAAACGCAATGGAGCCTGGCAACTCTTCCACTCCTATCCATACTAAAAAGGTACAGGAATCTTACCTGGGGGGTGGGGGGAGGGGGTTTAAGGGGAATCACGTCATGGGAAAGGGAGTGGGGAACCATCAGTGAGAATTTTCTTCATTGAGATGGATGGAAGTAAGGAGGAGTGGGAGGGAATTCTCCTCACCAAAAAAAGTGTGAAAATCCTGATCAGAAGTATGTTGTGAGACAAGGAGAGGCATAATCGAACAGGGACGACCATCTCTAAGGGCGCCCATCTCTAAGGATGTCCCAGCGAAGGGGCGTGGAAACCCGTATTATCGAAACAAGATGGGCGTCCATCTTTCGTTTCGATATTACGGTCGGGGACGCCCAAATCCCAACATTTAGGTCGACCTTAGAGATGGTCGTCCCCGGTTTTGGTGATAATGGAAACCGAGGACGGCCATCTCAAAAACGATCAAATCCAAGGCATTTGGTCATGGGAGGAGCCAGCATTCGTAGTGCACTGGTCCCCCTCACATGCCAGGACACCAACCGGGCACCCTAGGGGGCACTGCAGTGGACTTCACAAATTTCTCCCAGGTGCATAGCTCCCTTACCTTTGGTGCTGAGCCCCCCAAACCTCCCCCAAACCCACTCCCCACAACTGTACACCACTACCATAGCACTAAGGGGTGAAAGGGGGCACCTACATGTGGGTACGGTGGGTTTCGGGTGGGTTTTGAAGGGCCCCCATTTACCACCACAAGTGTAACAGGTGGGGGGGATGGGCCTGGGTCCGCCTGCCTGAAGTGCACTGCACCCACTACTACTGCTCCAGGGACCTGCATATTACTGTCATGGAGCTGGGTATGACATTTGAGGCTGGCATAGAGGCTGGCAGAAATTTAAAAAAAAAATTTTTTTTGGGTGGGAGGGGGTTGGTGATCACTGGGGAAGTAAGAGGAGGTCATCTCCGATTCCCTCTGGTGGTCATCTGGTCAGTTTGGGTACCTTTTTGAGGCTTGGTCGTGAAAAAAAATGGACCAAGTCGACCAAATGCTCGTTAGGGACGCCTTTCTTTTTTCCATTATCAGCCGAGGATGCCCATCTCTTAAGCACGCCCCAGTCCCGCCTTTGCTACGCCTCTGACACACCCCTGTGAACTTTGGTCATCCCCACGACGGACTGCAGTTGAGGGCGCCCAAAATCGGCTTTTGATTATGCCGATTTGGGCGACCCTCAGAGAAGGACGCCCATCTCTCGATTTGTGTCGGAAGATGGGCGCCCTTCTCATTCGAAAATGCCCCTGATAGTTCACAAGGCCCATGGGCCTGAACATTTTTCATATCCTGTCACCGCAGATTTTTCTTGACCTCCATTCCTTGCAACTCAGCATGCTTTAAGAACATAAGAATTGCCTTACTGGGCCAGATCAAAGGTCCATCAAGCCCAGCATCCCAGTTCCAACAGTGGCCAATCCAGATCACGCTGTATCAAGGCATTTTGAAGCCAGAATGTTACAGAGGCTTTAGGATGCCAGTGACAATAGAGGGGGAATGCCTTGATATGGCGTGATAGTGAGACGTGCTATATCAGATGGACTATCCCCTGGCTGTTAATAGATTTTTCATCTATAAGATGAGTAATTTTTACATCTATTGAAGATGAATATAAGTTTTTGATAAAGTGAATTCTAAAGTATGAATAAGTGAAACTATATTTAATTGATAAACGTTGAAAAATGATGTTTATATAAACTTTTTGATCTGTTGGACCGATGAGAAGGTGGACACGTAAAATTCATTAGCATAAAGTATATGGCTGGTAATGTGCTCTGCTGAGGTCCTCAGTACATTCAGTTGGATGGTGGAAATCATTATTGAGGAATATTAGTTGTGATACAGCTTCCTAATAGAACAGCCATTACAGTAGCATTTTATAAGATGGACATTTCTAAGCTGCCACAGTTATCCATGTCCCTCATTTTGCCTGTTCATAATTTGGTTGTTTCAGGTTGTAAAATGGATGTTCCTGCTGGATGTTTCCAGCACATGGACGTCCATCTCACATGTATTTTAGAACAGGGTGTGATGTTCTGACTTGGACGTCCATATTCTGCACTGGATGTCCTTTCTAAAATGCCCAGTGGCGTTCCTAGGGGGGGGCGGTGGGGGCGGTCCACTCCGGGTGCACGCCGCGCGTGCCTGCCCTCCGTTGTTCCATGCTTCTTCTCTGCCCCGGAACAGGTTACTTCCTGTTCTGGGGCAGAGAAGCATGGAACAACGGAGGACAGGCGCGCGCGGCACCCCCCCGGCGGCATGCACCCGGCGGGGGGGGTTCCTTCACGGGGGTGTCCTTTCGCCGGGGGGGGGGTCCGCGCTGCATAGGGGGGCGCTGCACCCGGGGGGCAGGGCGGGGCGAATCAGCGATCCGCCCCGGGTGCCAGCCCCCCTAGGAACGCCACTGAAAATGCCGCTCTCTGTCAATTGCCACGTATTTATTCTTGCCTTTAAAAACTTGTAGCAGATTGGTGAGGCAAGACTTTTCTTTGTTAAATTATATTGGTTCTGTCCCATTAAAACATGTCTATCTATATGTTCTTTTGACCTTGAAAATAGTTTTTGCCATTTTGCCCAGAACTGACATCAGGTTCACTAGTCTATACTTTCCTGGATCATCCCAGATCCCTTCATAAAAATTGGTGTTTGTTTACCACCCTCTAATCTTCAGGTACTGTAAACAATTTTAATGATAGGTTACAAATTACAGGGATTTTAAAAGCCTTGACAAGCTGTTAAGTATACCAAGGCACAAGGATTGTGTCCTTATCCAAGTCTTACTTGAAGTTTTCCCTTCACCACCTAATCTAGAAGGCAGTTTCATAGGTCCATCACCCTTTCTGTGAAAAAATAGTTTCTAATGTTACTTCTGAATCTACCTTCTTTAAGTCTCTCATCATGATACCTGGTTATCAAACTTCCTTTCTACTGAAAGACGCTTTCCCTCTGTGCATTATTTATCCCTTCAAAATACATGAATGTCTCTGTCTTTCTTTAATATAACATATACAAATGAATAGGGTTTATGGTACAGATTCTACGCCATTTTGGCAGGCTTCCTGTAAAATGTCTCTGCCCTGTTAATGTTCCTCTGGAGATGCAGCTTCTAGACCTGGCCCTAACATTCCAGATGAGGTCTCACCACTGACTGCTCTTTCCACTGAACTGACCAGCTTCAAATTGTGACCTTTTTATTCTGTCTGAAAGGCAGTGGTAAGGGGGCATTTCTGGCACTTGGAGCAGAAATTATGAAGATATTATATAATTATAACCTGGGTATTGAGTGGAGGGGCTATAGCTGGGATGGTTTTCTAAGATTTGCGAGGTCACTTCAACTCTCGGCGGCCATTTTGAATCTGCGCCGAGCTCAGCAACAGGAAGGATGCATGCAGGGCAGGGCTCCGGGCAAGAAAGAGGGGGCTCTTTCTTGCCCCGAAGGTGGAAGAGGTCACTAGACCACCAGGGCAGTAGTAAGGGGAGGGGAGGCTAGCAATCTGCCCATTTGTCTGGATTTCTGGACAAACGGGCAGATTGGCAAAACCCGCCCGGTTGCCCGGACATGTCCAGGTAAATCCGGACATATGGTAACCCTAGTTATGACTGCTACCTTATGTTAAGCATACATGGTACATATTTTTTGTCTGTGGAAAACTTTTTGTATATATTTTATAAAATACACACAATAGTGCATATTGTACATGTTTGCATTTACAGCTGCTCTCAAGCAATGCCTGCACTTTCAATGTAGGTGTGGTTTCTGCAGGATATTTTGCTAATATTTAAAAAAGACCCATTGGCAGCCACATGTCTTAAAATAGGGCTAAAATTAGGCAACTTCCTGTCCAATTAACCCAGACACCCTGTTCTAAAATTAAATTATTAAGTGACGTGTTATTAAGCATATAGAGCACTATTCCCAAATAATGACCACTAATTGGCACCAATTAGAATTTACACGTACAACTCGCTAAGTGTATTCTGTATCAAAGTGTGCCGAACTTCTAACACACACAGGCAAAAAGGGGCATTTTGTGGGCACTCCGAAATTTATGCACATAGTTATAGAATATGGCCCAGTACGTGTAAATCTATGTGCTGGGATTTATACCACGTTTTCATTGGTGTAAATGGATGTGCGTAGTTTTAGGCACTGAAATATCAACTAAGCGTATTCTATATACCGCACCTAAATCTAGGCGCCACTTATGGATACCCTTAGTTGGCACTAATTTCCGCACTGATGTTTTAGGTGCCATATATGGAATCTTCCCCCTATAGGCTACAGCAGGGGTTCTCAACCCAGTCATTGGAACACACCAAACCAATCAGGTTTTCAAGATATCCACAGTGAATATCTATGAGATACATTTGCATGCATTGCCTCCATTGTATGCAAATCGAGCTCATACATATTTATTATGGGTATCCTGAAACCCTGACTGGCTGGGCGTGTCCCGAGGACTGAGTTTAGAACCTCTGCACTAGAGGCAGTTCCTGCTCCACAGAAGTGCCAAAGTGATGCAGACAGGGAAAAATAATCCTAACTAGAAGGCAAAGCCATTTTCAAACAGGTTTACCCAAGCAAATAGGTATTTAACCAGGTCAACTGCCCTGATTGAAAACTGTGCCCTTCAGAGGAGCTAAAAGTATATGTAGGCTTGCACAGTACATGTCTTTTAGCTAGAATGAACAGAAGTAGCCTGGCGGTAAGGTTAGGTTCAGGAGAAAACCCCCAATCAGTGACCACACAAACAGGTTCTTGTACATAGAGTACCTCAGAAACTATTTTTAGAGGGAAACCACTCAGGTGAAGATGATAGTGCTGCAAAAATGCTAGTACAGAATTAGAACAATGCAGGGAAGGAGAACAAAATGCTAATGGTTATGGAATGGTCTCATACTACTACTACTTATCATTTCTAAAGCGCTAGTAGACGTATGCAGCGCTGTACATTTGAACATGAAGAGACAGTCCCTGCTTGACAGCGTACAATCTAATTAGGACAGACAAACAGGACAAACGAAGATCAGTGCTCTTACAGATTAACATAGAGGGGCATAATCGAACGGGGATGACCATCTCTAAGGGCGCCCATCTCTAAGCACGTCCAGGCATTAGTGCAAAGCTTATAAGTGAGGTGGAGGGGCATAATCGAACGGGGCGCCCAAGTTTTCCTGAGGGTGTCCTCGCAGGACGTCCCCGCGAAGGGGCGGGGGAAACCTGTATTATCGAAACAAGATGGGCGTCCATCTTTCATTTCGATAATAAGGTTGGGGACACCCAAATCTCAACATTTAGATCGACCTTAGAGATGGTCGTCCCTAGAGATGGTCGTCCCCAGTTTTCGGTGATAATGGAAACCGAGGACGCCCATCTCAAAAACGACCAAATCCAAGTCATTTGGTCATGGGAGGAGCCAGCATTCATAGTGCACTGGTCCCCCTCATATGCCAGGACACCAACCGGGCACCCTAGGGGGCACTGCAATGGACTTCACAAATTGCTCCCACGTGCATAGCTCCCTTACCTTGGGTGCTGAGCCCCCAACCCCCCCCCAAAACCCACTCCCCACAACTGTACAACACTACCATAGGCCTAAAGGGTGAAGGGGGCACCTACATGTGGGTACAGTGGGTTTCGGGTGGGTTTTGAAGGGTTCCCATTTACCACCACAAGTGTAACAGGTAGGGGGGGATGGGCCTGGATCCACCTGGCTGAAGTGCACTGCACCCACTAAAACTGCTCCACGGACCTGCATACTGCTCTCAGGGAGCTGGGTATGACATTTGAGGCTGGCAAAAAAAAAAATTCAGTTTTTTTTAGGGTGGGAGGTGGTTGGTGACCACTGGGGGAGTAAGGGGAGGTCATCCCCAATTCCCTCCGGTAGACATCTGGTCAGTTCGGGCACCTTTTTGATGCTTGGTCGTGAAACAAAATGGACCAAGTAAAGTCGGCCAAGTGCTCATCAGGGACACCCTTCTTTTTTCCATTATCGGCTGAGGATGCCCATCTCTTAAGCACGCCCCAGTCCCGCCTTCGCTACGCCTCCGACACGCCCCCAGGAACTTTGGTCATCCCCGCGACGGAAAGCAGTTGAGGGCACCCAAAATGGCTTTCGATTATGCCGATTTGGGCGACCCTGAGAGAAGGACGCCCATCTCACGATTTGTGTCAGAAGATGGGCGCCCTTCTCTTTTGAAAATAAGCCTGATAGTAACACAGTAAATGGCAGAAGGCAGGTAGGCTTCAAGGATGCAGTTCCTGGGAGTGGACAACAGAGGATGGGTCTCCCCATAGGACCTTTTGGGTCAGGGGTTGGCAACTTGTAGCCTGCCATTGAAGTTTATGCAGCTTCCGAGACCATGGGAAGTATACACAGAAAAGACATTAACTACAGTTTTGGTGATTTTAAATATTGTATTTTACAAATATTTTCAGAATAGCCACTGTAGCAGTTTGGGCTTTTTAAAAATAATTTTTAGTTACATAAATAAATAAATAAAAATTTATCACAGAAGGTCCATAGAGCTCTGTGCATTTCCGATTCTGACATTATATAATGTTTTGACCCGCTAGGGATAGTGCTGACATTCATGTGGCCCTCTGTGTATAAAGGTTGCCCAACCTTGTTCTGACCATTATTAAAATGGATGTGGGGAAAATCCACTGCTTATTTCTGAGATAAGCAGCATAAAATGTTTTATACTTTTTGGGGGGGATCTTGCCAAGTATTTGTAATCTGGATTGGCCACTGTTGGAAAAAGGATGCTGGGCTTGATGGACCTTTGGTCTGTCCCAGTATGGCAGTACTTATGTACTTATGTTGGTTTAATCATGACTTGATAATGTGTGTGACTGTTGGGTAAACTGGATGGACCGTTTAGGTCTTTATCTAATGTCATTTACTATGTTAGTGTCAGTCTGTTGCCTAAGGGAGGAGTAGCCTAGTGAAATAGTTAGTGCAGCGCACCTTGATCCTGGGGAACTGGGTTCGATTCCCACTAGAGCTCCTTGTGACCCTGGGCAAGTCACTTAACCCTCCATTGCCTCAGGTACAAACAAGTACCTGTATATACTATGTAAACCGCTTTGAATGTAGTTTTATTTATTTATTTTATTGCATTTGTATCCCACATTTTCCCACCTATTTGCAGACTCAATGTGGCTTACAGAGTATGGTTATGACATAATCATTCCATTATACCAGATACATTTAGTGGTGTGCAAAGATTAAGTAAGGGAAGAGAGATGGCAGGTGTTAGTCAGGTTGCAAAAACCACAGAAAGGTAGTATATCAAGTCCCATTTCTCTTTCCCCTTTCCCTTTCTAGGAGGTAGCAAAGAGCAGTTGCAGTGAAAGCACAGTAGTCGGTCCTGACAGCATCACAAATCTAAGAATAATCAACATTTACATTTCCTACAGGGAGAATGAATTACAGTGGGTTTTGGACAGTGTACCTGGTATTTACATACCTAACATTTAGACGCTTGCACGCATGCCAGATATAGAGCTGGTGCCAGTGCCTAAGTGCAGAAGGAACACATGTAGTTTAGAATATCTTGTAAGTTACACATGTCTCGCCTGTGTGCCATCCATGCTTTGCCCTTTGTACGTCCCTTGCAAATACACGCTATGTAAGTTAAGTGGGTATATGCAGAATAGCACTTAGGTGCCATGTATAGGGTGACTGAAACTGGGGTTCTGTTTTGACTGGAACCAAATCAGCAGTCGAAATTTGATGTTCTGTTTTGGACGAAAACCAGGGCTTTTTTTTGAGGGGGTACTTGGGGGTACTGAGTACCAGCACCTTTTCCATTGTCTGCTAAAATTGACCCATGGTCCTCATAATTTAATGACAGAGCTCAGGCTCTACACACAAATTCTGCCTTGTCATAGATTCTGTGACTGGTTGCAGGGGGCCTGGCTATTGTGGGATGGGTCCCTCAGTGATCACCCCACCCTTGAAGGGTGGCTTAGCATTTGAGTACCGGCACCTTTTTTGCTAGAGAAAACACACTGGCGAAAACAAAGCCAAAAACAGCACCTTCCAGGCTGCCACCCCCTTGGCAGCGCGTGGGTCCTCTGGGGCCACCCCTCACCTCCCAGAAGAGGGTGGATCCTCCCGAGCTGCCCTCTACCCCTCTGACCAAACCCCTCTGCCCTCCCATCACATGAAAGGCCCTCCCTGGGCCTAGCTTTAAATGCCCTGGTGGTCTCATAGCCTCTTCCAGGCAAGAGTGATCCCCAGTTGCTCTTGCCCCCACCAGTTCCTCAGCCAAAATGGCTGTGATTAGAACTGGCATGGGCAGGAGTGATGAGGATTGCTTCTGCCTTTGCCGATTCCAGTCACAAAATGACTGTCAGGACATCCCTTGGCAATCTTGTAAGACTGCTGCAGGAAGTCCCGGCAGCCATTTTGGCTGAGGAACCAGCAGGAGCAAGAGTGACTGGGGATCGTTCTTGCCCAGAGGAGATCACTAGACCTCCAGGGCATTTAAAGGTAGGCCCAGGAAGGGCCTTTCATCAGGTGGGAAGGCAGAGGGTTTTGGTTGGAGTGGGGGGGAGTGGGCAAGCAGATGGCTGGCCCAGCAGGACCTGATCTCTTGGGGGAGGGGCATTGTGACCAGCCTAGGAGGGCTGGCTTTGGCAGTAGTGGAAGTGGGGGCAGGTAGAGAATGGTTGCAAGGGGAGTTTTGATTTCAGCCAAACCCGGATTTTGGGCCAGTTTCAGTGCTGAAACCAAAACAGAAGTTCGCTTGGCCATGTTCATACTTATACGTGTATGTGTGCACATATGTCTGTAAATGCCAGTATTCTGCACATTTACATGTGTGATGAATGAGTAACTGTGAGTGCCTAGGTTTTAGAATTGCCCCAGTGGTGCATAACCCAGGGCAGCTGTAGCCAGGGGTGTGCTGGTAAATTTTTAACAATGGGTTCTCTCTCTGGGCATAGCCAGCCCTGTAATTTGGGGGGGGTCCAGGGGTGGACTGGTGGGGGCAATGTATGCCTCAATTCTCCTCCCTCGTGCGGGCATGTTAGGCATACCTTTGCTGGCAGGTAGGCCGAGCCCCAACAGTCAATAAATGGACTGCCACCACTCCCCACTGCTTGTTTCTGGCTCTAAGCGGCACACTGGGACTTGACTCACATGCACGAGAAGTTCCAGCCTGCTGCTCAGAGCTGTTAACAAGGAGCGGGGAGTAGCAGCAGTCTATTTACAGGGCTCAGCAGCATCCTTGCCAGCAAAGTAAAAGAGAATTCAGGAGCATTTTGGAAGCCAGTTGTTAAAGTAGCCACGGGGGGAGGGGCCTACTTTAACAACCGGCTCCCAAAATTCTTTAAAGCTTAACAAACGGCTCTTGCGAGCCTGTGAGAGCCCCCTCCAGCACACCACTGGCTGTAGCTATAACTTTGCAAAAGGGCCAGTGTTAGATATCTATAAAAGGGATGTGGTTTGAGGCAGGCAAAACAAGTAGCATGTTCAGCGGCCAAATTCAGCCGCTGAATGAATAACTTACATGTGCAAGTGGTGACGAGTAATAAATTCATTTAAAGTTACACATGGATTTTCAGCAGCAGCACTTATGTTTATTTTCAGGAGTGAAAAAACATAACTTTCTACAAATTTGTTTTCCGTTTATTTATCGTAGTGGATGATGCTAGAAAAAGACCTGCACAGTCCATCGACTTTGCCCAACACTCACATTAATTATCAATTAATGATTAAAGCAACATTCCAGCAATATTGCTAACAACATTTTGCTCACTAAATTCAGCTTTAAGAATTCCCCCCCCCTCCCCCCCCCGCCGAGATATACAGCACCTGCACTCATAGCATATGATTGGAATGTGGTATACAATACATATACTTGATCCTGAACTGGCTGCCATTTTGGGGATACAGACCATAGAAGTCTGCCTGGTGCTGGCCTTTCTTCTCAACCACTGGGAAGTTCTCACTATACCTTCTTTCATGGGAATACATCAAAGCAGCATGCAGAATACATACAATAACATATGCAACAAAACAAGAATATAGGCATGGCCAAATTGGGACATCAAGCCCAATATCCTGTTTCCAACAGTGGTCAATCCAGCTCATAAGTACCTGGCAAGATCCCAAAACAGTAAAATAGATTTTATGCTGCTTATCCTAGACATTTTCCTAAGTCCATCTTAATAATGGCTTATGGGCTTTTCTTTCAGGAAATTACCCAAACCAAGTTAACCCTGCTAGGTTAACTGCTTTTATCACATTCTCTGACAACGAATTCCAGAATTTAATTACACATTGAGCAAAGAAATCTTTTAAATGTTTTACATTTACTACTTAGTAGCTTCATTGTGTGCCCCCTAATTCTTGTATTTTTGGAAAGAGTAAGCAAGTGATTCATGTCTACCCGTTCCACTCCACTCAGTATTTTATAGATCTGTATCATATTTCCCCTCAGCTGTCTCGTCTCCAAGCTGAAGAGTCACAGTAATTCCACAATAGTGATAACTGGCAATAAGGCAGTCCTAAGTTAACCAGGACCATCCGAGTATTGCTAGCCTGGATTCACTTCTCCTTATCCACAAAACCCAGGAATTCATGGCAGCCATCCTAGACACGGGTATTCAGTTCCAGTTCCTGGATACCTTATCTTGGGAGACTTATTACCCGCCTAATCCTTTAATAAGGTTCAAAGCGGGGTAATAACAAAAATAATTACTGGTACAGTAAGCCAGGAATTACAGTCTAACATAATCCTCACTAAAACAAAGAAAAAAAAACTATTATAAAAATTTAGGAACTAAATATGATTCACCAACTTTTGAAAACGAAAATAACTTACAGAAGAGTGGATCTCATTAGACAAGTTGTTCCAGAGTTTCACTGATAAATATGTAAATTAACATTTTTAACAGAGTGGAATCCCAAAAGCAGATAATTACACTTTTGACTTTCTGTAAATCAGTGGCGTTCCTAGGGGGAGGGGGCGGTGGGTGCTGTCCGCCCCGGGTGCACGCCGCTGGGGGGGTGCCACGCGCCTGTTGGCGCTGCTCGTTCCGTGCTCCCTCTGCCCCGGAACAGGTTACTTCCTGTTCTGGGGCAGAGGGAGCATGGAACGAGCGACGCTGACAGGCACGCAGCACCCCCCCCAGCAGATAAAAATGCACCCAGGGGGGTGTCATTTTGCCAGGGGGGGGAAGGTATCATTTCGCTGGGGGGGGGGGCGCTGCACCCGGGGGGGGAGGCACATCGGCGATCCGCCCCGGGTGTCAGCCGCCCTAGGAACCCCACTGCTGTAAATAAACCCAACAAATTAATCAAAGGGACCAATCCGTGGGACAGTGGCCTTTTAAGGTCTTGAAAATCAGACACACCACCTTAAAATGTATTTGGGCAAAACCTGATAGAACTGCCTTTACAAAATGCTTTTCCTACATCTAGGGACTATCTCATCCTTCATTACCCAAGTTGTAAGAAGCTTCATTATAAATGTGTTCATAATGCAGGCTTTACCTATCAAGGTACGAAGATATGGAATTCTCTGCCTAATCCATTAAAATATTATCGATTACCTCTTATTTTGAAAGCATTTTTAGTTAGTAAATCCCTTACTCACACTTGTAATTGTTAGCTCTCAGGCTTGCTTGGAACCCTGCTCTTGTTATTCAATAATAGTGAAGTTTGTGTGTTGTATTATTACTACGTATGCTAATACTAATTGTATTGTACTTTTTGCAACTGTTTATTGTTAGCCACATTGAACCTGAACTTGTTTGGGATAATGCAGGATATAAATGTCATAATTAAAACAGTGGAGAGACATGCATGGTCAAACTTGCAGCCGTAATCTGAATAAACTGAATCCTATGTACTAATTTACCAGAAATACCTAAATAAAAGAGAATTGCAATAGTCAATTAGTGACAATGTTTTTACAGGCCAGCACTGAATATCTAAGCGTACAACTATGGAACGCACTGCCAAAAATAGTAAAAACAACGTACGACCACCTAAACTTTCGGAAAGAACTAAAAACAAGCCTGATTAGAAAAGCATATCCTACTGACCCAACATAAAAGCCTGAGTACCTGCAACACAATAAAACAAGGATCGTAATGGACTCACCCCAACCTCCCTCTTTCTCCCTAAGTTCCCCTATATTTCTACCATACATTAACCTTATTCTATCACAATAACAGCTTGTATTTGTTCATACCGGAACTGGTGAACACCATTACGGTCATAGGCGCCCCGTATAAGAGGCTTGGGGAGGCTAAGCCTCCCCAGCCCAGCTGTGTGACCTTCCCCGCCCATGGACATTGCCCCCCCCCCCCAAACATAGCCACTTTCCCTCCAAGCCCGAGGCCCACCGCTCACCCAACACAGACCCAGACCTGCCAAGTCGGGAGACTCCCGCTTTGGCGGGTCATCTCCTGCACTCCCGCCAAAGCGGGAAAATCTCCTCTTCTCCTCTTCAGCGCGAATTGCGCGACAAAACAAAAAATGTAAAGAAGCAACAGCCGGCCCTAGCAGCCTTCAAGCATGGGCTGTCTGCACTGCAGCTGCTCCTCTCTCTGCCCCTGGAGGAGCAGGAAGTTGACATCGACTTCTTGCTCTGCTCCGGGGACAGAGAGGAGCGGTTGCAGTGCAGACAGCCTATGCTTGAAGGAAAACTGCTACTGAACAGCCCTGCGCTTGTTCCAGCTGTTGGTCTGTTGCAGTTCTCGTGTGTGGGCCGGCCCCTGTCAGGTGATTATTTCTCCGGTGCAGTTCCTGCCCAACGCTCCTGGGGGCTCCAATGCGGTTGCAGCTGATTCCTGCTTTGGGGGCGTGCAACGCATGTTACCTTTTTTTTTTTGTCGGGGCGCTGCTGCTGAAGAGGAGAAGCAGCAGTGGCTAACAAATTAATACATGATGGAAGGGGGAGCGGGAGGCACTAGGCAGGTATGATGGGGAGAGAAGGAGGGGACATGGAGAAGGGCTGGAGTCCTGGAGAAAGGAAAAAGCTGCTGAAAATGAGGAGAAAGTGGGGGGGGGGGGGGGGTTGAAAGAGGGAAGACGCTGGAAGGAAGGGTAGGGAGAGAAACTAACAGCAGGAGAAACATTGAAGGATGGGGAGAGAGGGGGGGGCATGATGAATGGAAAAGGGTAGAGAGAGAGACACTGGATGGAAGGAAGGGGATAGAGAGAGAGAGACACTGGATGGAAGGATCGGGAGAGAGGGGGTAGACGTTGGATGGCAGGATTGGGAGAGGGGGTAGACGAGTGGAAGGATATGGAGAGAAAGAGGGAAGAGGAAGACAGAAGGGAGGGGAGATAAAGAGGGAAAATGGATGGAAGGATCGGGAGAGAGGGGGTAGACGGATGGCAGGATCAGGAGAGGGGGTAGACGAATGGAAGGATATGGAGAGAAAGAGGGAAGAGGAAGACAAGGGAGGGGAGATAAAGAGGGAAAATGGATGGAAGGATCGGGAGAGAGGGGGTAGACGTTGGATGGCAGGATCGGGAGAGGGGGTAGACGAATGGAAGGATATGGAGAGAAAGAGGGAAGAGGAAGACAGAAGGGGAGATAAAGAGGGAAAACGGATGGAAGGATGAGGAGAGAGGGGGTAGACGGGACAGGGGAGAGAAGAAAAATCACTGGACATGTAGGGGAGGGCAGAGGAGAGAGGAGAATTGCTAGAAATGGAAGGATGGAGGGATCAGGGGAGAGATTTATTTTATTTATTTTATTGCATTTGTATCCCACATTTTCCCACCTATTTGCGGGCTCAGTGTGGCTTACAATACATTGTATTGATGGAAGTACAATTTGTTAAAGCTCGATTATGGTTACATTGTGAGGCATTGAGTTTAAAACAGAGTCTACGTATCGTTAAGGGAAATAGTACAATGGAACAGAACAATGGAACAAAGGAAGAACAACGGATACTGATAGGACTATAGAACAATAGCGCGAAAACGTTCGGGTATAGCATTTTTACCTGTAGATTAAGGTTTAAGTGTGTTAAAATTACGGGGGATGAGAGTACAGATGAGAATGTATTGATGTATTACTAACAGTGTGCGTGGACTTCATGTGTTTTGATCCTTTCGATAGATTTTTTCGAAGAGATGAGTCTTCAATAGTTTGCGGAAGTTGGTCAGCTCGTAGGTTGCTAGATGGATGGATGGAAGTACCAGGGGAGAGAGGAGATTTGCTAGATATGGATGGAGGGCAGGGGAGGGAGGAGAGTTGCTGGACACGGATGGATGGATGAATGGAGGGGAGGGCAGGGGAGAGAGAAGAGTTGCTGGACATGGATGGATGAATGGAGGGGAGGGGAGTGAGGAGAAATGCTGAATATGGATGGAAGGGAAACTGCTGAATTTAAGGACTGGATCGGAACGCTTTGAGGGCAGATGCTGCAACTGGAGGAAGGATAGGGACAGGGTGCCACAGATGCTAGACAGAAAAAAGTATTTTATTCAGAATGTATTAATTGGAATATGTCAGCTTTTGGAAATGTGCATCTGTGATATTTTGCACGTAAGTTTCAATTTCTCTAGTATTGCTGCATGCCGAGTCTGACTTCTTGAGGTAGTTTTCCAGTTCAATATTTTGCCTTCATATCTTTTGATTTCTAGTTCCTTTTGTCATATCTGTTGTCATGTGTTTTTCATATGTGATCAAGGTGCGGTATTCTGCTAGCGTGTATTATTTGCAGCCCTTTTGGTTTTGTTTTTTTCACTAGGTAGTGTATTGGTGTTTTAGAGCCTGGTGTAATTACAGTGCTGCCTTTCCACGCATAAGATTGTAGCTCATCCTGTCCTTGGAATTAGTGCTGTTATGGATTGGTAAGTTTCTGAGTGTGTTTTTGCACAAGTTTGTGTATAGTGTTTTGCAGTGGAGAGATTGTATGTTGGCCATACACTTTAAATTAATTTTAGTTTGTTTGTCATAACATCAGACATGGTTTTATAATATTTTGGAGGATCTGATGTTGAATTGTTAAAGGTATTAATTGTGACTATTTTACTTTTATTTATTTATTTTTCCTGTGTGTTATCAGACAATTATGGATGTAAGCCCTGCCCCTGGCAGCACCCATAACCCCGCCCCCTTTAGCCTCCCCAAACAGTTGGGCCACTGACTGCCTATGATTACGGTACTATGTAAGCCAGGAGTGGCCTAGTGGTTAGGGTGGTGGACTTTGGTCCTGGGGAACTGAGGAACTGAGTTTGATTCCCACTTCAGGCACAGGCAGCTCCTTGTGACTCTGGGCAAGTCACTTAACCCTCAATTGCCCCATGTAAGCCGCATTGAGCCTGCCATGAGTGGGAAAGCGCAGGGTACAAATGTAACAACAACAACAACAACATTGAGCCTGCAAATAGGTGGAAAGTGTGGGATACAAATGTAACAAATAAATATTGGCCAAACAAAAAAAACAGCACCACGGGCCTTTAAAAATGGAACACAGTTCTTTAATGAATGAGCCTTGACAAAAAGACCCGACACGGGCCGTGTTTCGGTGACTAGCACCTGCGTCAGGGGTCACAGTGATGACGTGGAAAACTTGGGGAATAACTCGAATATATTCCTCTACAATATATTATTCCTTACTCCCCACGTCTCATATAGTAAAAGCTACAAAGCACCAAGGCACTTTCACCTTCTGTATCCAAAGTTTGTACTTCGTTCCCTCTCTTTTGTTATATACAAATAAATATTGGGACATAATTTAAAGAAAAGCTGTTCACCGCTGGCTGAATATTGACTGGAAGACAGCTAGAATCGGAAAAGGCCAAAATTTAAGATTTTAAAATAAAGTCAAATTAAAATACTCAAAATACAGGTTTCCAGTGGGGACTTTAATATGGCTATTGAGGGACATGATACATTAAATCAGGTGATAGCCACATTATCTTTTTTTGCAAGTCCTTCTTTTCTCCAATTATTTAGCTAAATGTATTTATTTATTGGGATTTATTAACTGCCTTTATGAAGAGATTCACTGAGGATCAGCAGGTTCATAATGTGAAGGAAACCCCTGTACATACTCCAAAGCTCTCCTAGAATGTTCTAGAGAAGTCCACTAACTTAGGGCCCTGTTTACTAAGCAGCGTTATAGGTGCGTTAACATTTTTAACGTGGGTTAACCATGAACGCGTGTTAACCGTGTACATGCCTACAATATCCCTATAGGCACCTACATGGTTAGTGCGTGCGCTAAGTATAGGCGCGCTAAAAACACTAATGCACCTTAGTAAACAGGGCCCTTCATATAGAGTTCACTTGCATGGACCATCAGGGTGGATCATTACATTGTTCAGAAATAAAGCTTACCATGAATCAAAAACACACTGATAGACCACCGCAAATGTATCTGTCAAAATGAGAGGAAAAGCAGGGCCAGTCCTAGGGTCTCTGGTGCCCCCCTGACTATCAGTTGGTGGCGCCCCCCCCGTGGGGCCATTACCTGGCTTAAAGAACTTGATTGAGAAGATTCTTCTTCTGTTCTACTCTGCTGAGCGAGTCTCGACTGGTGGCGTGGCCCGTGGACGGCAGGGGTGGATGAGGAGTGCACTAGCCAGTGCAGGAAAGGCCAGGGCAGGGGCAGAAGCTTAGGCAGTGAGTCAGGCAGTCAGCTGGGAGCCTCAGCGTCTGGGACGGAGGAGCGAGCCGGCCGGAGGAGGACACGAGCCATGAGACGCTTAGGCAGTTAGGGTACTCACTTGCTGCAACCGCAAGGCGCACTGGCGTGCACGCAGGGTGCCACAGGGGGAGGAGGCGTTGTCTCGTGACGTCAAGAGTGGAGGAGCCGCTGGCCAGGCTGAAAGGAGACGAGCAGCACCGCAGAGGTGTAAAGCGCGCGCGCCGCCATGTGTAGCGTTACGACAGGAACTGGAAGCAGGAAGGCCTTCGAACAGCTGGGCGGGCCGCGGGAGCCGGCGCCCTTGAAGGCAGGCGCCCTCCTGCGGTGCTTACCCCGCTTACTGGGTTGGACCGGCCCTGAGGAAAAGCCTCATACTACCATGGCTCAACACAGTACTTTGACCGGACTTGTTGCGTAACAACAAAAAAAATTAGAGCCCATCGGTGAAAAAGTAATCATAGGCTTTTTCACCGAGGGGCTCTAATTTTGTTGTTGTTAAGCAACAAGTCCGGTCAAAGTACTGTGTTGAGCCACGGTAGTATGAGGCTTTTCCTCTCATTTTGACAGATACATTTGCGGTGGTCTACCAGTGTGTTTTTGATTCATGGTATATTTTGTTTTACAACTAATCGAAATGTGAATCTGATCCATTGAGCTACACCTACAGAAATAAAGCTTAACACACACAAATTAGAGATGTATATACCGATATGGATATCTTTTTATTATTCAATTAACAATACATTTCAGGGGAAATTTTATACGTAAATAAAACAAATAGAGGATAAATTCCTCAGGGAATTTATTCACATATATTTGCACCTGCTCTTTGTCATGCAAAATTTCCATGCTTGACTTAGGCACATATGCATACATTTTATAAACTCTGTGCAGGTGCACTAACCCCTCCCCAGTCCCAGCTTCGGGAATACCTCCATACAGTTTACTCACCTATCAGGAGAGCATTTTTATAAAAGTCTGTTTCTGTGCATGAAACACTGTTTTATCCGTGGAAATTCCTATCAAGTTAGCCTCTTCAGGACTAGTTTTCAGGAGTTAATACTCACTTAGATCAGAACAAAATGAGCAAAAAAGAAATGACTGCCATAAAATATAAGTGAATCGTAAAATCCATTGCAACAGTAGTGGGAAGAGAACAGGAGAGAAGGGTGTCAACCTAGTCCTCATGACATACTGAGCCAATCTGGGTTTCAGGCTATTCACAAGGAATATGCATGAGATAGATTTTGCATACATGGGAGGCAGTTCATGCAGTCCATTTCATGCATGAAAGCCTGACTAGGTGAGGGTGAGAGCCAGTGTATCAGAGTGATCAGAAGGTGGCAGTGTAAATTTATTGTTCATCGTGCTTGGCACTTTTTTGACAGTAACAAAATTTCTCATCTCTTGAACTTTAATACTTATGATCCTGGATTGTCCGCTTTTAGTATTCTGATCATAAGGTCATTGATGCAGCAGTCTGATCCTGCAAAGAGCTGCCCCATGCAGGTGTCTTTATCTGCTCTGTGGTGTTTGATTTCGTGTGCATACCAGTTGATTCTTGTCTTTAATTTGGCCTTTTTCTCCAGCATTGAATAGTTCTTCACATTTTCTACATTGAATAATATATACTACACTGGAGCATGAGTAGGGATCCCCTTATGCTGAATGTCTTCCCCATGTGGAAAGTTGTGGAATCCTGTGATCTAAGCTGGCACTGTGTTGCCTTCACCATAGAACAATGAATACCATTGTACCAAATCCGAAGGTACATTAACCCATATGATATATTTATGTCCAATGATTAAGTTGTTCTGGATACAAATTTGGAAATACATCCAAGCTTTATTTCACTGTCAAACCAAGCTCTTGATTGATATAATAATTTTACGTTTGACACATCCTCAATTAGATGTGCAGGAATCAGATCTCAAACTTTTTGATATTTTAAAATCCGTTGGCCTGCAGATGATTCTAGGCAACTGGAAAAATGCAAACATGTTAGATACTACATTCTAGTGGAACACAGTATGTGTGATATTAAAATTTGAATTCAAATCTGCTGAAAAAAACAAATAACCGACAGGCCAATCTTTGGATATGGCTCAAGGCAACCAGTGTCTTATATCTACTCATAGCCTTTGATACTCCCAGAAAACTGCCAGTTTATTATATCTCTATATAACATCTCCCTTTTTTAAATTAGTATTGTATTTTCCATAATTGTTTTTATAGTTCTATAAATTTGAGCATGCAATGTATTTCTCTGATGAAACATCATTTTGTATACATGTTTTTGTTACTTTACTTTAAAAAAATGAATAAAAAAGATTTGAACTAAAAAAAAGAGAGAGAACAATGAATACAGGCAAGCAATTACCTCCCCCCCCCCCCCCCCCCCCCAGAAAACAGGACTATAAGGCACAGCTACCAAGTTATCCAATCCAAGGGGGAGATTTTTGACCACCTTATCCTGATGCATTACCTATAACACTCATTTCAATGGGTAGAATCAGCAACTACAGTATCATATAGCTTTTAGGAGTGAACTAACAGAGGGGTCCTTTTACTAAGGTGCGCTGAAAAATGGCCTGCAGTAGTGTAGACGCGTGTTTTGGGCACGCGCAGAATCATTTTTCAGCACACCTGCAAAAAATGCCTTTTTAAAATTTTTGCCGAAAATGCACGTGCGGCAAAATGAAAATTGCCGCGCATCCATTTTGGGTCTGAGACCTTACCGCCAGCCGTTGACCTAGCGGTAAAGTCTCACGCGATATCTGGGCAGTAATGACCTACTTGTGCCAAATGCCACTTGGTGCGCGTAGCTGACGCACGCCAGGAAATAAAAAATATTTTTTGGGTGCGCGTAGTAGACGCCCGCCAGAAATGAAATTACCACAAGGGCCACACGCGGTAGCCGTGCAGTAACTCCATTTTGGCGTGCATTGGGCACGCGTAGACGCTTACGCGGCTTAGAAAAACTGCCCTAGAGCTGGCCAAAAAGTCTTCTTCCTGGAAATGGATACTGCAGCTCTAAGTTACCCAGTTCCAGGCTGGAGATTTTTAGGATAGTCCTGCACTTCTGACCACCCCATTCTGGTGCATCATGGGATTGATTTCAGTGGGCAGGATCAGGCACTACAATCCCAGACTGCTTTGGGATGTAAGTTCAGAACCAGGACTGGCCAAAAAATGTTCTTCCTGGAACTGAGTAACTACAGTTCTGGTAAATTTTTAGTTGTAGTAGGATAAAACCTGAACTGGATCAGCCAGTTGATTTATCCATAATTGCCTTAAGTGATATGCTGATTTCTGACCCTCTTCACTTTCAGCTTACAAAGCCCCTGCTGGATGACCACCTGGACTCCTCTGCTCAGCCTATTGAGGTATGAACCAACTGAGGCTTCAAAGAATCTATCAGAGAGTCAAAAAGCTGGGGGCTCCGGCACACTGAGAAACCCCAAAGAACTCACCTGCTGAGGCCTTGCTTCAATTACACTCACTGCCCTTTATGAACGAATAGTCCTGCTGGTATATTTGTCAGTTGAAACACAAGATACACACAGAGTAAACTGATATCTGCACATCATAGACAGCATCCACTCTGTACTAAGATACTCCCCCCCCAGCAACACTGTTGCATATCCCACACACAACAACCTAACCCAACACATATGTAGCCAGCAACACTGGTCGATCACATCACACACTGCATTTGAAGCCTACTGCCACATGCAACACTGCCCCCCCCCCCAAAAGAAGCACAGATACCTTCACACCACATATGAAAGCCCATTTTCTTCAGAACGTTGAGGGAGGAATTAAGACACCTAGATCAGGATGTACACAATTCTCCCTATATTTTACAAAAGGCTCTGCCAAATACAGAGCTTCTTGTAAAATACACAGGACATGCAGCATTGCAGGTCTATTTCCTAGCACTCACTTCCAGTGGGAGTCTTGATTAAAAGGGCAAAAAAGGGTATCCTGTGATCTGCCAGTTGCATTGCGGCAGCTAGCAACATCATAAGCTCTGGTTGAAGCAACAGGATAGCAGCCTCAAGTTGGTGATGCTGTCTGCATGGACACACTCACACACCCCCTGACACCCACTCCAGGATTGTTTTCTTGGTAGTCTAGACCACCATGGAAAGCCTCAGCAGGGCTTATGGGTTTCATGGGGCTGTGATTGTATCTGGGGCTTTAGGGAGATGGGATTCTGTCTGTCTATGCACCTGCCCCTTAAAACTGGCACTTGAGTTTGCGTCTGAGTAGGTGCAAAAGATGACATACTTTTTAATTTTTTTTTACAGATGTGGCTTCTGATTGTAAAATGGGAAGGCCATGTTTAGGTTATGGCACACATTAGGCGGGGGGCGGGGGCTTTATAAAATAGCTATTTTGCACTGATGCAATTTACCTTATTTCTAGGTTAAGCAGCATAAAATGTATTGTACTGTTTTGGGATCTTGCCAGGTACTTGTAACCTGGATTGGCCACTGTTGGAAACAGGATGCTGGGCTTGATGGACCTTTGGTCTGTCCCAGTATGGCAATACTTATGTACATGTGTAGATGATTCTAAAACAGGAGATCTTGACCTTTTTAGTTCCCACACCCTTTTAAGTGATCAATGAAACCTTTACACCTCCTTCCTAAATCACGTGTCCACTAGTGATTACTGACAGCTACATATGTCGCTAACAGTTTGCTGCTAACATGTAACCAAAATTACACTAGTTCACAGTTATACTACCTAAGAATCTGTCTTCACTATGTCTACAAAGTTTCAATAAATTGCCTCAGATTTCAAGACCCTGCTCTGCACCCTGTCTGACTTCTTCCCACACCCCTTGGGAAAACGGGGTACTACTGGTTAAGAACCTCTGTTCTAAAATAAGAGCCATATTGACTTAAGTCCACACACAGACCCAGCCACACTGATACCTGTATACAATGGTGTATATGTGCTCAACCCCCACTATGGATGGATGAGCATCTAAATTTCCATATGTTATACCAACACCAGCCCTCCCTTCACCCCATGTCCTGTTGCTTTCATTGCCTTTGTATGCCTGCCCAAGTTACAGTGCTGGTTTTCGGTCGTTCCATGCATTGTTTTTTTCTTCTTTTTACAAGTCCAAACAGCGAAAAAAAAAAGCACCAGGAGCCTTCAAAATCAGGACACAATTTCTTTAATCATGTATCTTGAACATCAGTTCTTTCCTAAATGACCCAACATGGGCCGTGTTTTGGCGCACAGCGCCTGTGTCAGGGATCAATTGAGTTGCGATTTCTAAGGAACAGCTGGAGCTTTCTCCTTTGGGAATGACAAATTGGATGATTGTCCCACTGAATACAAATGAAATGTGCTTGATCATTCAGCAAAACTGGAGCCAGAATGGTCTCTTCATATTCCAATTTGGTACCTGGTCAAAATAGTCCCGACAAAAAAGCTCCAAACAAAAAAAGCGCCTGACATAATAGTCCCTGACATAACAGCCACTGTCAAAACGGCCTGCCCACAGTATAACCCTTGACAAGTTAGTCCCCCGATAAAAGGGCCCGATCAGCTGCCCAGAACATGGGACTATATTTTGTTCCTAATAATCTTACCTTGCCAAACAGGATAAGGTTGGTGAGACTATGAAATGATGACAATATTGTTTGTTTGTTTTTTTAAATAGCATGTTGATGGAAGCATAGTTTCTTTCAATAGTAGAACAGATCATGAATACCAGTTTGTAGCTATAGAATTTTATTTATATATGCTTTATGCAGTTGAATGCTGGTAGGAGTCTTTATCAGTGAAGATTTCAGTTGTAGTTTATTATATTTTTTGTGATGTGTTATTTTTTCTTAGGGGGCTATTTTGTTACCATATGGCTCCAGAAAAAGGAGGACACGTTGATCCAGTCCAGGTTTTGCTTCCATTGAAAGCAATGGAAGTAAAACCCAGATTGGCTCAATCTGTCCTTTTTCTGGAGCCATATGGTAACCCTAGTGTAGGGACTATTTGTCAAGGGTGTTTTGTGGAGGGACCATTTTATCAAGGGCTATTTTGCAAGGGTGTGAAATGTCAAGGGTTATTTTGTTACAAGGCTGTTTTGTCAGGGCTATTTGTCAGAGTTATTACGACTGGGTGCACTCTGATTTATACGAGTATGAAGAGACCATTCTGGCTCCAGTTTTGCTGAATGATCAAGCATATTGTGCTTCCCCTTTCTCAGCTATATACCAGCCCCTTCTCCTAGCACTAGCCCCCCCCCCTTCTCCCAGCCTCCGAAAAAGTGTCAGCTCCCATTCTCCCAGAACCAGAAACAGCGTGAGCTCCCCTTTTCTCAGCCCCCAAAATGACATCAGCTCCCCTTCTCCCAGGTCCAGCCCCCTGGCACAATCTCCCCTTACCTGGCACAGAGTTAGGGTTGCCAACTGGGTACAAATTCAGCCAATAGGGTTGATCCAGTCCTGTGGTTACCCCTTTGCATGCAGGGACATGTAGTTCTGATTTCCCCATTGCACTTACTAAGAAAAGCAAGACTGTCGGAGCAACCTGGATCCTGTTGGCAGAAGCTCGTGCCTTTGCTCTCACAGTTCTGTACTACTTTGCCAGTATTGTGGTAGGATTTGAAGCGCAGGGCCAGTTTATCATGAGGATTCAGGACCCTTGAGGAGTCGACAAAGAGAGCAGTGGAAGCAAAGACACAACACTCCTGCTATCACAAAAGGAAACGACTTCCAGATAATGTCATAAGATCCCTGTGGAGGGGATGTAGTTGGGGGGGGGGGAGGGTTTGGTTATAATTGGAAACCCCAATATCCCCTATCAGGAAGCTTGTCAGGGTTTTCTGGTTATTATAGCTGATATTCAAAAGCCCTACATATAATTTACAGCACAAGTGTGAACATCTATCCTAAGCACATGCAGAAAATGAACTCATGGGTGTCATAAGAACATAGTGTTGCCATACTGGGTCAGACCAAAGGTTCGTCTAGCCCAGTATCCTGTTTCCAATAATGGCCAATTCACATCGCAAGTACCTGGCAGAATCCCAAGAAGTAACTGTTGGATTATTTGTAGTAAATAATTAGCAGATTTTATACACACAGCTTTAGAAATGTTAATTTCTTTTCTTCATCTCTCTCATACACCCCAGAATAATTCACTGCTGAGTCACTTTAAAGTTGAAGTAACAAAACATCTGTTTACTCACAGTTTGTAGTTAGATTATATTCAGACAGGCTTATATATACATAATACTATACATTTGGATTATCAGCTCCTTCCATGTGCTTAGATGGTAATGGATGCTCACACCATGGATTCTCTCAGGTTAGGAGAGACCATGAGCTCCATGTGCTGTGTCTGACCCCCACAGGAAGTTGCATAGGTGTGACCTCTCTAAGTAATTCACATCAGAGGTCACAGAGTAATCACAGAGAAAAACAATTTCTGACAGGCAATGCATGTAAAATACAATACATTCCAACAGTAACATGATTTCAAGATATTTACCCCAGGGAAAAAGTAGTGAGTTTTACCTTAAAAACACTTTATGGAATTTCACTCCAGAAATTTGTCCAACACAAATGCCAAAGCAGCAGTCTCATATTTCCTGCTATATGGCCTCTTCCTAGTATGTTACCTGGTTTTGTAAACAGTAAACATTCCATATGGAAAATGTTTGTATGTCAGGGTGAATTGGAGAAGGAGCTACAGCAGTTCACGCAGGAATTGGAGGAAGACATTAGAGCAATGGAGAGGCGTCGGAGACCTGCACAGGTATATCGTGTGAATGAGAGAAACACAACTCTGGAGTCCCAGAGAGAAAGGTTTTTCCAGCTTTTCACTCTATAATTGTCCCTGCCCTCCCCCCGTACCGCTACAAATGCTGAGCTGGCCTCCTATCCAACACTTTGAACCATTTCTCTGACTTTGTTTGAACACCCACTCACTCCACTCTCTCATCACTAGTTAAACTGAAAATCTCTCCAAGCTGAAAGGAGCAAGATCATGAATGCCCCACCCCAGGCCTGTCCAGCACGACAAACTCACACATCATGAACTGCTCCAAAAATGGCAGACTGTACCTATAATAGTTTTAAGATATTGTACCAGTTCTATGCAAAACCTAGAACCGATGGCCCATTTAGTCTGCCCAGTTCACTCCTGCAACGTCAAAGACCGCTGATGATCTCTAGCTTCTAGTTCTTTGCAACTAAAATAAAGGTTAACAAAAGGTGATACTGGATTACATTTTTTACTAGCTTTTACGGGATTGCATCCCCTTCCTCAAGCCAGTGAAGAATTTTCTGCATTGCAGCATGAGTAGGACCTCCTTATGCTGAATATGTTCCTATGTGGGTAGTTGCGGAATCCTGTGATCTGTGCTGGCATTGGGTTGTTTTAACTAGAGAACAACAAATACAGGCAAGCAGTTACCTCCCCATTCCCCCCCCCCCCCCAAAAACAAAAAAAACAGAACTGCCAAGCTATCTTGTTCCACGGAAGAAATTTTAGGCCAGTCCTGGATTTCTGATCACCCTATCCTGGTGAATCATAAAAAGCATTCCAGTGGTAATCTGAAAGAGAATATGATGGGGGAGGGAGGGAAGGAAAGTTAACGGGTGATCAGAAGATGATAGGCAGTAGAATGTTATGGCTTATAATGTGTTAGACAGCCCAGATCTTTAAGTCCTTTCTTATCAGTTCCAAAGCGCATAATCATTTTTAACTTCAAAAGTCTTACAGTCCTGGACTGTGTTAAAGTTTCCTTGGTCGTGATTTGGTCTCGAAAAGTGGTCCCAATGGAAACGTCATCTTGGTCTGCTTTGTGGCTTGCGATTTTATGTCTTCATACATTGATTCTTGTCTGTCTCGTGAATATAGAGTTCTTCAAATTTTTTGCATTGAATTTTAGGGCCGTTCAATTTTTTACTGTGCTGCCTTTTCCTGTACACACCAAAGCGGTTTACAATAAAATATTCAAACCAAAAGTCAGAAAAGAGAAGGAAGTATAACATGATGAGACAAAATTATAGAAAGCCACTAGAAGGTACAATTCAACAGGTGAGGGCCAGGAGAAATAACAGTTACAGTGACAAACAGCAGACAGACATCTATCAAGTTGACAAAAGATAGGCTGAGGATACAAACAGCAAGCAGTATGATATGGTAAACCAAACTGCACTCGGGTACAGCTGGTCAACCAGAAAACATCCAGGATAATCAACTTGAGAAAAATGAGGGTAGACAGTACCATACTAAGGGCTGTCCTCCTAATTCTATAAACTTGCATGCCCAAATTAATGAGTCCACAAATTTGCACACAGAATGTATAAAATAAGGTCAATTGCCAATCTGATAATTGGCTGTTAATTACAGTTAGCCAATTGGCTTAAATTGGTGGTAATTAGCACTAATTGGCACCAATTAGCAATTACGTGCTCAACTGCCCTTAATGCTATTCTAAGCATTGCACGTACAAACCCTATTGCATGCAACTTCTAGGGCTTGTGGATATAGGAGGGGCATAGGCAGGTCTTAGGCATGCCTAGGAGCTGAGCACACAGGCAATAGGATAGGATTTACACACCCAGGGCATTTTCTTCAGGGGATACTTGGGAGGTACTGAGTACTGGCATCTTTTCCATTGCCCACTAAAATTGATCCATGGTCCCCAAGTATTAATGAAAGAGCCCAGGCTCTGCACATCAATTCCGCTCTTTCATAGATTCTGTGGTTGGTTGCAGGGGGCCTGGCTTTTGTGAGGTGGGTCCCTCAGTGATCACCGAAGGATGACCTGGCATTTGAGTGCTGCACTATTTCACTAGAAAAATGCACTGTATGTGCCTAAATAGTACAACAGCCTTTGACATGGTATAAGTGCTGATGCCTAGAATTAGGTGCAAACTGTGAACTTGTGGCTTATTGGTTAGAGCACTGGTCTTGCAATCCAGAGGTAGCCAGTTCAAATCCCACTGCTGCTCCTTGTGATCTTGGGCAAGTCACTTAACTTAACTCTCCATTGCCTCAGGTACAAACCTAGATTGTGAGCCCTTCTGGGACAGAGAAATATCCAAAGTACCTGAATGTAACTCACCTTGAGCTACTACTGAAAAAGGTGTGAGCAAAAATAATTGCAGTTTCACGTGGAACTGCTGTAATAAAGTTTGGTGCCTACATTTTGTCACTTTTTCTTGAATCTACCCCTATGTGAACAAGGTGCATTTATAGAGGGCTGCAAAATTTGCTCCCAGCCCACGATCTCCTCTCATTGGCGGTGGTGAGGCGGGCAGGACAGTACCAGTGGGAAAGTTGCACAGGGTGAAACTGTAGCTTGGTACAGACCAAGGGTAAAGTCAAGGACTTCACAATAGCATTTACATCTATTCTGGATATGAGCACAGACAGCAGTGACTGCTGTTGGCTGTGTGTATATAGCAGCAATATTCAGCCACTATCCATATCAAACATATAAACGGCGAGTGACCGTACTCACTCGCAAATGCGCAGTAGAGACCTTCTCTGCCCCGCCCCCATGTCAATACGTGATGACGGGGGGCGGAACACAGAGGGTCTGTACTGTGCATTACTGAGGGAGGGACACCGCCGTCTAACGCTCCCCCCACCCGAGTCGCCGCCGCCACCCACCTTCTACCCGGTCGGGCCCTCGCTCCACTATTGAAACAGCGAGGGTCCGGGAACGCAGCACTGAGCTCTGCTGAGCTGCTGACATCGCCCTTCCTTCTTCTTCTCTGCCTCTGTCCCGCCCTCGACGACGTTACGTCACATGAGGGCGGGACAGGCAGCTGCAGGCAGAGAAGAAGAACGAAGGCCGACGTCGGCAGCTCAGCAGAGCTCAGTGCTGCGTTCCCGGACCCTCGCTGTTTCAATAGCGGAGCGAGGGCCCGGCCGGGTGGAAGGTGGGTGGTCACGGCTCGTGGGGGGGGGCGCGAACGTGGAGGGGGAGGGGCAGCGGCGAACTCGGCGGTGGGGGCGGGCCTTTCAACCCCCCCTTCCTATAATAGCCCGTTTTTACGGGCTCAAAGTCTAGTAACTATATGTTTTACATTAGGACGGTCTTTGTGCCATCTGAATTATATCCACATAGCTATACAGATACCCCCAGATATTCAGCACTATTTAACCGGCTAAGTGCTATTATTCATCGCGAGATAGCCAGCTATTTCAGCTGAATATTAGCGCTTAGCAGCTAGCCTGGTCACCGGCCAGTTAGCACCAATATTCATAGGCTGACCAGCTAAGTTTAGCAGCCAGATAGACCCACATAAATAGCAGTTCTACCTTTGGGCTCTATAACTTAGCCGGATCAGATGGTGAATATCAGCTTAACAATCTCTGTTCATTGCGGCCAAAGAAACCCCGTAAATTCAATGCCGGCCGCCGGATATGATCCGGCATTGAATTTCCGGGTTTGCCACCGACCACTGGAGTTAGCCGGGCTGCCTCCCATAGTCTGAATATCTCAGCCCCATAGTGGCTGGATATCGCCAAATATCCACAGAGTTAGGAGGGACGACATGTTCTATCCTGGTGCTATCCAGATAGTGCATAAAATTTTTCAGTGGTATTATCTGGATAGTGCTGCTGAAAGTTGGCGAATAAGGCACTTTTCCATGTGATGAGCAATTCTATAACTGGGTGCTCATATTTACATGCCCTCGCAAGCATAATTTACAGCAGAATAGAAACATGACGGCAGATAACAGCCACATGGCCTATCCAGTCTGCCCATCCACGGCAATTACTATTTCCTCCTCTCCCTAAGAGATCCCACGTGCCTGTCCCACGCTTTCTTAAATTCAGACACAGTCCTCGTTTCCACCACCTCCACCAGGAGGCGATTCCACGCATCCACCACCCTTTCCATGAAAAAGTACTTCCTTAGATTCCTCCTGAGCCTATAAGCTCTTAACTTCACCCTATGCCCTCTCATTCCAGAGTTTTCCTTCAATTAAAGAGGCTCACCTCCTGATTATTGCCACAAAGGTATTTAAATGTCTCTATCATATCCCCTCTCTAATGTATACATATTGAGAGCCTTAAGTATCTCCCCATACGCTTTACGACAGAGACCACTGACCAATTTAGTAGCCGCCCTCTGGGCCAACTCTATGGAGCTTCATAGAGTACCCTGTTGTTCTAGAGCAGGGGTGGGCACCCTTTATACATAGAGGGCTCAGGGGCGTAGCCAGACACCCAATTTTGGGTGGGCCTAGACCCAACATGGGTGGGCAGAAGAACTCTGCCCTGTTCCACAAGTGATTTGGTCTCTCCCTCTCTCGCCTGCATACCATATGGACTCTCAAATATCCCCCCTCCCCCGCATACCTTTTAAGTAGCAGATTTTCACCAGCAGCGAGCAGCAACTAATACACACTGCTCATGTTGGCCCCACAGCCTTCCCTCTGATGCAACTTCCTGTTTACACATAGGCGGGAATATATCAGAGGGAAGGCTGTAGGGCCAGTGCGAACAGTATGCATCAGTCGCTGCTTGCCGCAGGTGAAGATCTGCTATTTATAAGGTATGCAGGAAGGACAGCTGTTGGGAGTTTTTGGCTGATGGGGCTTGGGGATCGCTTCCAGCCACATCACAGGTGTGCTGCTAGTTGGTGGGCCTGAGCCCAAAGTGGGTGGGCCTGGGCCCACCCGGGCCCACCCTTGGCTACGCCACTGAGAGGGCTGAATGAATGTCAGTACTATTCAGAGGGAGACAGAGTACTTTGGGCCTCCAGACACTGAGACTATTCTGGGCCCCCCCCCCCCCCCCCGCCATGCTGCTTCCGCCACCACCAGTGCCCCACCCCCGCCGTGTTGCCTCCCTTTCACCGTGTTGCCGCTGTCCCCCCTACCTTGAAGGGCCCTAGTGTTCTAGTGGCTGTGGCTTCTTTGGGGGCAGGAAATAGATCCCCTCTTTCCTGCCCACCTGCTGCCTCTACTCTGCGCAGCGCTGTGTTTACAAAATGGCTGCCGAGACTTCCCACGGTAGTCTCGCCTCTCACTAGACTACCACAGGAGTTTTGGTAGCCATTTTGTAAACACAGCGGTGCAACCACGGAGAATAGTGGCAGTGGCCACTAGACCACCAGGGTCCCGTGGGGGCTGTAGTGTGTGGCGGCAGGCAACCAGGCAGAGCCTCTGGGCCCCCTAGAGCCTGAATGGTCAGTCCACCCCTGGTGCTATTCCTAGCAGGCCTCAAAATTACATACTGTTGGAAATGCACAGAGCTCCATAGACTTTCTGTGATAAATATTTAAGTAAAAATCTAACTAGAAAGGATGGAAACAAAGTGAAAATAGAGGGGAGAGGGAGGCTGAGCTATAATGATAGGTGGATGGGTAAACAGAAAGTTAGAAAGTAGGAAACCCTTATCCTTATGTCCTGTCAGATCAGTGTCAAAATAGTTCATCCTCTTACCTCCAAAGGTCTTATGTTCCTGGACTGGTTTAAAGTTACCTCTTAGTATTCTGACTATAAGGTCATTGAAGCAGTGTTTGATGTGGTGCCTGTGTGAATTGATTCTTGTTTTTAGCGTCTGTCCTGACTCCCCAGTATAGCACCCTTCACATTTTCTGCATTGAATAATATTTACAACATTTGAGGAAGATCATGAGCAGGATTCCTTTATGCTGAATGTTTCTTCCACGTGGGTAACTGTAGGGTCCCGTGATATGTGCTGGTACAATTTGCAGCTTGCTATACTGCATGGGCTGGTGTCATTCTTTTCTTTTTTAGATTCTGCTGGGAGTTTGTTTTTCACTAAGTTTTGCTTCAGATTTGGTGGTTGTTGGAAGGCCAGCACTGGTGGAGCTGGGAATATCTCTTGTACTAATTCATCCTCCTCATACAGGTGGCTATAAATCTTTTATGATTTTGCTCAGGTTTTCCAGATTAAGTGAAGAGGCAATCTTCCTGGAGATCAATTTGGGGTTGTAAGTCTGTTTGAAGGATTCAATCAAGATTTAGAGGTGTTCATAACTTGGTCTCTTCAATTTGTTTTTCTGTTTCCTTAAATTACTTTTTTGTAAACTGCTCAGGTCTGTCCATTGGATGGGATAGCAAAAACCTAATAAACTTGAATGTGAAATTTACATTTATCTCTGTCTCTTGGGTCAGAGAATATATGAAGTTATTTTGTGGCTTGGTTGTATATAATGGTAGGGTTATCAGATGTACCAATTTTGGGGGATTGTCCATGATTTCAGATCCCTGTCCCCAATTCTCCTTTGTTTGGCAGCCATCTGGCCCCAAGTTTAGTAATGGGGACAGAGGAGTTGTAGTTTAATTTTGTATTGCCCTGCCTGCCTCCCCTCATGTGATCCAGCATTTCCCCCTCTTCCCACTACCTGTCACTGGTGTCAGCCCCTCCTCTCAACCCTCCCACTGTTAGCATTAGGAAGTACAGCGCCGTGATGCAGAGGCTCTTCGTAACCATACTGTGCATCGCTGCCTGGTCCCGCCCCCCTCTGATGTACACTTCTAGTTGCCATGAGGGTGGAACCTGGCAGAGATCCACATCGTGGTTGAGGAGAACCTCTGCATCGCAGCACTGTTCTTTCTAACATTGGGGTGGTAAGTTTGAGGATCTGGAGGGGAGGGGGGGAGAGGGTAGAGGAAGGAAAGAGAATTAGATGCAAAGTCAGAAGGGGAAAGAGAGAGGTGCAAGTGGAGAGAGAGTTGGAGATGACATTAGAAGGGCAGAGGTGGAGATGGCTGGACTGGAAAGGTGGAGGAGAGATACATACTGGAAGGGCAGAGGGGAGAGCGAGGTAGAGATAGTTGGACTGGAAGTGGGGAAATAGAGAGAGAGGTAGAGATGGCTTGACTGAAAGGGCGAAGAAAGAGAGTAGAGATGAACTGGAAGGGTAGAGGAGAGAGATGTGAAGATTATAATTTTTAATTGCCATGGGAAAGTTCCAACCTGCCCCTCCCCCTTGACCCACCCATCCCCACCTGACCCTGCCTAACCATGCTTGGGTGTCCCAGATTTGGAAGGCAAATATCTGGTAACCTTAATAATGGGCTATTTTTGTATATGATGGGTGGAAGCTGGAATTGTGGAGATAGCTGCATCTGTCAGTTGGTTACTTGTATACAGATGTTTTTTGCCTATATATATATTATTTTTCAAGGTATTTGAATGTTTGCATCATATCTCCCAGTTCATATGTTTTTTTTGTGGAGACTCTGCACCTTTTTGATAGCCTTCATCAAGACCACCTCCACCCTTTGTATATCCTTTAAGAGTTATGGCCTCCATCTATGAAACAAACCCCAAGAAGGCCAACCCAAAATAAACCATCTTAAAACACCAAACGGCAGTCTAGTGTTCCCTGTTGCTTCTGTTTAAACTCTGACATACTGTTGGCCTGCTTTGTACTTTTGATCATTCTGGTGGAATGGCTACAGTTTGACTGTGTCTCGGGTCTCTTCACCCCTAGTGTGGGAGTGCCACTTTGACAGAGTCCAAAGCCTTCTCCTCATCAGATATGGTGCGGTCTAGGACCCTGAGGATGGCTTTTCCATCACCGATTGCCAAACTTGCAGACTTTTCTCTGTTCAGCCGCTGGCTGAGACTTTGCCAGAAAGACTGACTTCTTCCTCCCACACCCGTCTAGCAACCTTATTCTTTTTCTCTCTGCAGGCTTTGCTGGCTGCTGTGGAGCCCCTACGCTGGTAAGTATCCTTCTCTTAATACACCTCTGTTTTCACTTCCTGAGCTGCCTAAACACTTGGAAAATATAGCAAAGTGCAGTGCAGAGTCTCCTTTCCTGGACTGAAAGCCTTCCAGGTGAATCTGAGTTCCAGGTTGGAGTCAGTTTCTAAAGCATGAAGCTTTCTTTACCTGTGGGTTTCACAGATTGTTGTTTGGAAAAAAAACAGCTGGGGAGAGAGAGTGGGGTGGGGGGGGGGGGGGGGGGGGGGGGTTACAAATTGTCCTGCCAATAAAGTTGCCCGATTCTGAATCTGATTAGACGGGTGTGAGGAGGCAAAGGAAGAAGACTGGGATAGGGAGAAGAGTGAAGTAATTCAGGGAGGAACTTTATAAAGAGAAGGGGTGGGAGCAGCAGAGAATCTGCATAATCAAAACTGCAGGGAAAGAGGGCAAAGTGGGGGCACAGGACCTTGTTCAAAAAGGACGTTTTATTCTTGCAGTGTCCATACGAAGTATGGGGGGGGGTGTCAATAAAGTCCATATAGAGCTTCAAAACAAAAAAAAAAGTAGTTTAATATTTGAAAAGACCATAAACTTTAAGCTAAAATGTTTTGTCTGAAACACACTATAAATGCTTGTGAAATGTTAACACTTAAGAAATCAGGATTCAGGGAATATGGGGGGGGGGGAGTGGGGCCGCATACAAAGTATCTGGAAAAGGAATAATGTGGGGGAGCCTCATACAGAGAGAGAGTCTCATAATAGGTTAATGTCATATAGGGATTGTCTCAATGGGATGATGTGGGGGACCCTCATACAGGTAGTATCTGTGGGGTAATATGGGGCACTTTCTGATAGAAAGAGTTTCATAATGGGATAATGTGGGGTAACCTCATATAGAGAGTGTCTCAGTGGGATTATATGAGGCACTCTCTGATAGAGTTTCATAATGGGGTAATGTGGGGGACCCTCATACAGAGTGTCTGTGGGGTAATAATATGGGGCTTTATCTGAGAGAGTTTCATATTGGAATACATGGGGTAACTTGGGAGATTCTAACAGAGAGTCTGAAAACAGATAATATTTGGGTTATCTGGGAAAGGGCAGCGGCCATGTCAGAGACTGCAAGACTTCTTTCCTCTGAGTTGCAGGCAGTCAAAAGAGGCACTGAACTAATCTGTAACAAGAAATTATCATAATGCCTCTGCTGTTCAGTGTGTGTGGTTGATTATTAATAAAACTTGCATACTGCCTCTCTGGTGCCAAAGCGCTGCAGTTTTGGTTTTTAAAGCTGTATGATACAATACAGTGCAGGCTGGGTTGTTTTGATTGAGTATGGTTGATATACAGGTTTTATTTAGGTATATGCATTATTAGCTAAGATATGTATTTATTGGAAGTGTTTTTATGATTTATATTATTTGAAATAGCTGAAGCAGTGGTTGATAAATGGAAAGTTAATAATGTACAATACAAATATAATTAAGCATAAAAATAAAAAAAAAAACAACCATCTAAAATCAATCAATTAACTGAGTTATTTATTGAGCATACTTACCAAAGCATCAACGAGATATACGACAGCCCCAGCCTGGCTCAGACTCCCCAGTCAGACTGACTGTGCACCCTAACAACCTTTAACCTAAGGGTCAAAGCTATAAATCCTTCAACCCACCCCCAAGTTTGGAATGACCCCCACCCACCCATTTTCTTATAGTTTTATAATGCACTCAGATGTTGGAAAGGGTAGATTGAAAACTGCTCACCGTGTATACAGTAAAAATATTTTTACGTGCTTTTGACTCGTAACCACTTGCCTCCACCCACCCTCCTCTCTTCCTTCCCGTTCACATTAATTGATTTGATTTGCTTACTTTATTTATTTTTTGTCTATTAGATTGTAAGCTCTTTGAGCAGGGACTGTCTTTCTTCTATGTTTGTGCAGCGCTGCGTATGCCTTGTAGCGCTATAGAAATGCTAAATAGTAGTAGTAGTAGTAGTAGTAGGTATGGATGTGCACTTAATGTGGGTGTTTCCAAAACTATACATGTTGATTTAGTCGGGGGGGGGGGGGGGGGGGGAAATACCCAAACCAAAAGTAGGCATGCTTGTCTACAGGTATTTCTTTAGGCAGGTTTTCAAAGTACATGTGTATTTTCACTCTGAAAATTGGAGGCTGAAGGTGAAAAGTACCCTCAGACTTAGTAGCCACACACTACGTGGACAGACAGTGAGTTCTGTTTGAGAAATAATGAGTTAACTTTGGAAGGTTTTTGGTTTTTTTTTTGTTACATTTGTACCCCGCACTTTTCCACTCATGGCAGGCTCAATGCGGCTTACATGGGACAATGGAGGGTTAAGTGACTTGCCCAGAGTCACAAGGAGCTGCCTGTGCCTGAAGTGGGAATCAAATTCAGTTCCTCAGTTCATGCTAGATTTGAGAATAAAGCATCAGAAGACATTCATTTATAAGACTCCTGAAGCAGGCTGTTGTGGCCGAAACACGATTCGTGTCAGGTCTTTGGATGTTTTGAATAAATGTGTGTGTTTTGTACATCATCTAGTCTTTTCTTGTTTTGTGTCACCTTCGATGTGTTTGATATATCGCTTTTTGCGAGGGATTTTGTTTTTGTTTTGTGTTAATTTTTAGAGCCATTTCCAGAGGTAAAACAGGAAAGTGGCTTTTATAAAATTGCCCTTCCTATATACAGGTCAAAATTTGCACACAGGGCTGTTTCACTTGTATTTTTACCTGCTGTAGGGGGGTGATGGCGGCATTCCTAGGGGTGGGAGTTGGAACTACATACATTTTCTTGAATTTTCAACCTTGTCTGTTTAGTCAAAGTATCAGCACAAATTAGCAGGTGAAAATGCGTGTGGTTACTTTCCTGATAGCTTTAAAAGGGGTGTAGTTATCAGAATGGGCTAATATTAAAATGTGTTATTTTACCACTAACTCATGCTATTTTAGCACCGGTCCCATTTTATATCATGTTTATATTTATGGTCATTTGATAAAACTTCCCTTACTCCAAATGCAAACCAGAGTGATGTACAATCCAAACAATAATAAAAGCAAGGAAAGGAAACAGGGCAGTATAACATCCTACTGACAAAATTGCCTAACATAAAGCTAAACTGAAACCAGTCAATTACAAATCCTCAAAAAAACAAATAAACCCAAACAATTAATCATTGTACGCCAAAATAAAGAGATATATTATTAATAACTGATAGGTTATTAATAACTGGGAATAACAGTAGAATAACATGTCTTAATGGTAGCCCACATTCATAACTTCCTCCTTTAAAGAAGAAATGTCTCTAGAAATTGAAATCATTACTGCATGTAATAAAAGTGAGCAAAGTATAGAGCAGTCAAGTCATTGTGACATCACTGATGAGGTTGGCCCTTAAACATTGGTGGAATGAGGCATTATGACATCACAATATCAGCTCTAGTTACAAATTCTTCACACTAAGGGGTGACGTTATCAACGTGGGCTTCCATTAAGAAGGATTATTTTATCACTAACTCATGCTATTTCAGCACAGGTCCCATTTTATGCTATAAGACTTGAGGTTAACAGTAAAATAACATGTCTTAACAGTAGTTCACGTTGATAACTTCCCTCAAGGAGAAAGCCCATAAGATCTACTTGGAAACTTATGCAAACTCCAAACACTGCTAAATATATGCCTACTTTTCGCCAGTGCAAGCAGTTTGCAAATTACTACTGTAAGGTATCAGAGCATTTAGAGAGGCATTTGTGTTTTTGTCTATGGAAGTGACTAGAATGGGTGTAAGGATGACTGCCAATAGCCTAGAAACTGGTTTACCTGCATTGTATCACACCTCCTGTGCTTTCAGACACACAGAAAAGCTGAGTATCTTATAATGAAGGGATGTCCAGTAAATACAAGTAACCTGATACTGCACACAGTCATCTTTTCAGGAGTCTAAGGGCTCCTACCTTGTTAAATAGTGCTGCCCGACTCAGGTGCTGATATTCTGCTGCATTTATGTTTATGAGATTCTTGATAGAAACAGAGAAAAAATGCAGGCAGATAAAGATCATATGGTCTATCCAGTCTGCTTATCCATGAGATTGGGAGGCGGGGCTGGTGTTTGGGTGGTGGGGCTAGTTCTGGGCAAGACTTCTACGGTCTGTGTCCTGAAAATGGCAGATACAAATCAAGGTAAGGTATACACAAGAAGTAGCACATATGAGTTTATCTTGTTGGGCAGACTAGATGGACCGTGCAGGTCTTTTTCTGCTGTCATCTACTATTTTACTATGTTACTGTGACATCTACTATCCCTACCTCTCCCTTAGAGATCCTATGTACGTGTCTCAAGCTTTCTTGAATTCAGATACAGTTTTTGTCTCCACTACCTCCACCGGGAGGCCATTCCACAAATTAATCACCTTTCCTCAGGTTACTTCTGAGTCTATCCCCTTTCACCTTCATCCTATACCTCCTCATTCAAGAGCTTCCTTTCAATTGAAAGAGACTTGCTTCCTGTGCATTTATGCCATGGAGATATTTAAACGTCACTATCACATCTTCCCTCTCCCACCTTTCCTCCAGAATATACATATTGAAATCTCTAAGTCTGTCCCTATTTGCTTTATGATGAAGACCACTGACCATTATCATAGCCACCCTCTGGACTGACACCATCCTGTTTAAATCTTTTTGTAGTGCATTCTCCAGAATTGTACACAGATTATCTAAGGGCCCCTTTTAGCAAGCTGCGGCAAAAGTGCATGTTTTTGACGCGCGCCGAAGCCACCTTTTACCGCAGCTGGTAAAAGGGTAGTCTTTCTTTTCTGCAGGAAATGACAGTGCGGCAAGTAAAGCACTTGCAACATGGCCATTTCAGAGGGAGTCCTTACTGCCACCTAGTGAGCTGGCGGCATAGGAGGCAACTTTTCAAAATGATTGGGGGTGCTGAAATTTGCTTTTTTTTTTTTTACAGGAGATGCATTCCCCCCTCCCCTCCGAGTTCCAGGCCCCTCCTCCCTCCGAGTTCCAGCCCCCCCTCCCAGTTCCAGGCCTGCCTCCCTCCCTCCCTCCATTCGAGTTCCAGGCCCCCTCTCTCTCCCTCCCTCCAAGCTCCAGGGCCCCCCTCCCTCCCTCCGAGTTCCAGGGTCCCCCCCTGCGAGGTCCTCCCCCCTCCCTCCCAGTTCCAGGGTCCCCCCTCCCTCCGAATTTTAAAAGTCATCTTACCTCGTCAAGGTTACGATGGCAGCAGCAATGAAAAGCGTGCGGGCTTAGCGCTTCAACCCTTCCCCTCTCTCAGCTCTGGTCCGTCCCTTGCGGAAACAGGGAATGAGGGCGGGACCAGAGCTGAGAGAGGGGAAGGGCTGAAGCGCCGAGCCTGCGCGCTTTTCACTGCTGGCGTAACCCCGATGAGGTAAGATGACTTTTAAAATTCGGAGGGAGGGGCAGAGGACCCTGGAACTCGGAGGGAGGGGGGAGGGAGGGACTTTTCAAATTCTGGGCTGGCAAAGGGAACTTCCGGTGGGTGAAATATTGGGGGTGCTCAAGCACCCACGGAGTCGGCGCCTATGGGTGGCGGCAAGGACTCCAGCACTAATCTGGCGGTAACCAGGCAGCGCGCGGCACTGCCTGATTACCTCTGGGTACACCCCGGTGCTACAAAAATACATATTTTTTGTAGCACCGGATATGACAGCGTGCTGGGGCTGGGAAGTAGTGCCAGGCTCGCTAAAGTTCCTTTTTAGCGAGCAATAAGCCCACGTTGGGCTTACTGCCGCTTTGTAAAAGGGACCCTAAATGAGGTCTCACCAGAGACTTATCATCTCCTTTTTCCTGCTGGCCATTCCTCTCCCTATGAATGCAAACATCCTTTTAGCTTTCACCGTCACCTTTTCTACCTGTTTAGTCACTTTAAGATCATCACATCCAGTCACACCGAAGCCCCGGTCCTCTTTTGTCCACAAAAGTTCATTATCTGCTGTGGGTTAGGTTGAAAGAAATCCAGATATCCATTGAGTCTAACATTCTAATTGCCTAATAGCTGGAGAAAGATGAATAAATATTGTATATCTGTAGCCAGTTTCACAATGGTGAAAAACTTCTCATGTCCAGATATGGAGATTGGCTTAGAATTGCTAGATTAACCCATTTCTCTGATGTGTAGCTACATTCCGAAGCCCACTAACATCTGTTTCCACTAAAACTGTGTCCAATTTACTTTTGATTTATGTATGACAGCCATAACTACTTCTGGCAAAATGTTCCATAATTTCACCTCTGAATACAATCTCCATTCCTTTTATGTTTTGTGTTGCTTTTAATATAAAAAGATTTGCCTGCAAGATTTTTATATGTTCTTTTCCTATATTTGCATAATTTAATTAAATCTTTCCGGGCGGGAAGGGGAATTTTCAAACTCATAGCTGCAAAGTCTATGAAAACTTTTTACCTGTGGACTTTTCTCTAATTTTCAAAAGTGAAAGTATGAGCACTTTGAAAAACTGTTCTTGTATGCATCTTGTTACTCCTTGCTGTGCAGATACGTTTTTCACCTACAAAAATTGCAGGTGTTTCTAAAAATGTTTGCCATTTTTTAGTCTCCACCCCTGGAATGCTTTGCCCCAAAGCTGGAGAAAAGTATAAATTTTGTTGCACTGCATGAATCTACCTGTGTACAGGGTGGGAAGTCTTCAGCCTGCCTTATGTGGGTAATAAAATTGTTACCCACGGAAATTGCCCTAGAAATTGCCCTGCTGGTGATTGTTCTGGAAAGGTGCATTGCCCCAGCCTGGATTTTCTTTTGGTTTATAAGAGTTTATGCCGTATTTGCTTACTTTGTGAGTTCTGTGGTCTGTTCTCCGTCTTTGCTTTCTCGCCTTCCCTTTCCAGTTGTCTAGTTCTGCTGGGAAGTCTCTCTCTCTGTCTCCTGGGTGCTATGGTGTGCAGCTGTGTTTTCTCTTGTCTTGTTCAGATAGACTTCAAGTTTGCAGGAAGATCTGAGGAGGAGAGGGGATATTATCTGGGAGGGAGGTGCAAGAGAGGAGTGAGGAGGCCTGGCAGCCACAGCAAGAACTCAGAACAGATAAATCAGAGGGCTTAATGGTTTATTGTGCATGATATACTGGGATGGATGGAAACCATCATTCACTCCGCTGTGAACAGTATTCTGGAATGCACATGGAGGCCTTCCTACCCTGTGCTGGGATGCATGGAGACCTTCATATGTTCTGATGTAATTCTCTTGGATGAAGAGCAGAATGATCTCATAACAGGGCAATGGGAGGAAGGGGGCATTATTTCTGTCAATGGTTTGCCTCTCTAAAATGACTTATTTTCTCTCATCACACCAGTGCAGGGCAGCAGCACCCCTGTCTGGGCAACTCGGTAACTGTCCATCTAAGTCCATGCAGTGGAGAGATGGAGGGAGCAGCCAGCCCTTCCTTACCCGGGAGTAGCAGGAATAAATCCCCTGCAAGCCAAGGTAAGAAAGTAGAGGCATTCGCTGAATGAGGTACAGGCACATAAGAATGTACTATGTCCTTCACTAGAGCAGAACAGAGAGAACAATCAGGCTGACTGGCTGAACCACTCGGTCCTTATCTGTCATTTCTGTGTTACTGTTACCTAGTAGGTTTCTAGAGGTTACTTTAATGCTGGCTGAGAAAAATATCCTTGAGACAGGAAATCTTAAGTTGCACCATTACTATGCCACTGGCTGGAAATGTTTTACACTGATCTACCTGGGAAACATTTGTCAATAGTAATAGATACCAAAATTAAAACATTTCATAAGAAGGAACTCTTCATGGAACATTTATATACACGGTGATTGGAAATAAGGGAACCCCAAGATTTTGGGGCCCTATTATTATTAATGTACGTTAAGCACTTAACCCATGGATTATCGTGTAGTATATGCTAGCGCACAACTGTGTAATGGGGTTTTGCCGTAGTTTAGCAGTTACCACTCAGGAACCCACACGTTAAGGCCCAGATGCTGAAAACTCCGCTGCTGTTCTGGATAGCACCGTAAAAATACTGCCAGAACAGCGCAGAACAATAGCCTAATGCTCAACGCTAATGAGATGCAAATATAGGCGCGTTCATAGCATTGAGTGTTAGGGAGTTCAGCAGCAGGATTGCGCAGCATGTGCAGAACAGTTTTGCGGTAAGCTCAGTTCTTGTGCGCATGTACCTGGTAAAAACCCGAACATGAAGCACACGTTGGTGTCTGTAATCTGTGGCCTAAATATAAGCATTTCAAACTTTTCTTTTAGCTTGAATGCTTATATTTAGATGCAGGAAACAGACGCCAATGTGTGTTTTCACTTTGGGTGTTTAAAAAAAAATTTTTCACCAAAATAATAAGCTCAGCTCCTATCGCTATTTCTTATCAAAAATACTTTGAATCACAATTTTAGATTTACTATTGGATCCATCAGATACGCATGCGTCAACCACAAGGCTAGTTTCTCTTGAGCCTGGCATAAATATGGATGAGCATGTAATCATCATCAATCCAGTATAGATTTTTTATATATTTTTATATATTTTCACATTTATTTTCATTTGCAATTCCTTCTCATATATAGCATATATAATACATCCAAGTACTTGGATGTATTATACTTAGCCTAATATAGCTTCTTCTTAGTTAGCTTCATCAAAAATCTTCATAAGAGGCACTCAAAAATCACTGAGGAGACACATCACATTGACATGAATTCATGTTTCGCCATAGGCTGTCTCAAGGTCAGTTTCCTAAAACAATACAAAACAACTTTATATTAAAGTCTCATTTACAAAAATGTTTTATACTTGCAGCAATTTCTTTTATCCAGCAGTACAGGTACCAACCTGTTGGTTTTAAAATGGTCGTGGCATTTTTTCAATCAGTTATATTCAGTTAGTATCATCTGTGTAAAGGAGCACCAGTCAGAGTCCAGGGGTCAAGCTCTTCCATCCAATCCAACAATAAAGCTATATCAACGTCATCCACTCAATTTCCCAATTCAATCCTCCAGGGCTAACAGCTTTCAAAGTAAAAATCCAATATTGTTCTCTATAATGAAGCAATTTCTCTATATTGCCACCCTCCCACCCTACTGTAATATGGTCAATAATCCGCCAGTGGATGTCAGAAATTTGATGTTTAAATTGGATCCAATGTTGTACTAAAGGTGCTTCAATCTTACCCATCATGATTCGTGACTTATGTTAAGTCGCAATTTAATAGCACGTTTGCTACTCACATAAATTTTATCACATGGACATTGTATGATGTACACCACCATTGATGTGGAACAATCCGACATCACTTGAGATTTTATCACATATTGGGTCTTCGGGTCTATCCATGAAGGTCCCATCAAGGACAATGAGCACCATTGACAATGTCCACAGTTCATATGTTGAGGAGCATATGCTTTCTCTACTGCCCACACCGGTTGCTGCATAGACTTGCAGCAACCGTGCAGTAAAGTCCCATATTAAGCCACAATAATTGCAAATGTTATCACAATTTTAATTATTAAAAGGGCCCCTTTTGGGCTAATTTTCAAAAGAGAAGGACGCCCGTCTTTCAACATAAATCGGAAGATGGGCGTCCTTCTCACAGGGTCGTCCAAATCGGTATAATCGAAAGCCGATTTTGGATGTCCTCAACTGCTTTCTGTCGTAGGGACGACTAAAGTTCAAGGGGGCATATCGAAGGCGTAGCGAAGGCAGGACTTGGGCGTGCCTAACACTAGGACGTCCTCAACCCATAATCGAAAGAAACAAGGACGTCCCTGACTTTACCTGGTCGTGTTTTTCTTACGACCAAGGCACAAAAAGGTGCCCGAAATGACCAGATGACCACCAGAGTGAATCGTGGATGACCTCCCCTTACTCCCCCAGTGGTCACTAACCCCATCCCACCCTCAAAAAAACATCTTTAAAAATATTGATTTCCAGCCTCAGATGTCATACTCAGGTCCATCACAGCAGTATGCGGGTACCAGAGCGGTTTTAGTGGGTGCAGTGCACTTCAGACAGGCGGCCCCAGGCCCATCCCCCCACACCTGTTACGTTTGTGGAGGAAACAGCGAGCCCTCCAAACCACACCACAAACCCACTGTACCCACAACTAGGTGCCCCCTTTCACCTGTAAGGGCTATGGTAGTGTTGTACAGTTGTGGGTAGTGGGGTTTGGGGGGGGCTCAGCATACAAGGTAAGGGAGCTGTGTTCTTGGGAGCAATTTATGAAGTCCACTGCAGTACCCCCTAGGGTGCCCGGTTGGTGTCATGGCATGCCAGGGGGACCAGTGCACTACAAATGCTGGCTCCTCCCATGGCCAAATGGCTTGCATTTGGCCGTTTCAGAGATGGACGTCCTTGGTTTCGAATATCGCCGAAAATCAAAAACGACCAAGTCTAGGGACGACCATCTCTAAGGACGACCAAATTGCAGGATTTGGGCGTCCCTGACCGTATTATTGAAATGAAAGATGGACGTCCATCTTGTTTCGAAAATACGAGTTTCCCCGCCCCTGGATGGGGATGTTTTGCGAGGACGTCCTCATCAAAACTTGGACGTCCCTTCTGAAAATGCCCCTCTTTGTCTTCTAACTTTGTTGTTTAACAGCATAATTTAAGCAAATTAGGATAATTTGAACCAAAATATGCACATCAAGCAACATTTTGCATAATTGACCACCAGAACTCATGCTTACTTGACTTTATTGATGAATTTCTGATAAAGAATTGGACATTGAAGGCTTAAATAAGTATAATATTCTCAGTTTTGTTCTCCATTTCTTTCCTAATCATTCTTATTTGCTTTCTTAGCTACTACTGCACTCTGGGCAGGGGGTTTCAGCATTTCCTCAACGGTGACTCCTATTGTGGAACCTTGCATCATGTAGCTATAGTTTGGGTTCCTCTTTCCCAAACGCATCACTTTGCACTTGCTCACTTTAAATGTCATCTGCCATTTGGATACCCTAGTTTCCCAGTCTTATAAGGTGCTCTTTCAACTTCACAATCCTCTTGTGATTTAACAACTTTGATGAACTTTGTGTTGTTAGCAAATTTGATCACCTTACTCATTATTCCTGTTTCCTGGTCATTTATAAATATGTTAAAAATCGGCAGTACCAGCACAGATCATTGGGCAATCCCACTATATACCCTTCTCCATTGAGAATATTGACCACTTAACCCTACTTTTTGTTTTCAGTGGTTATCACATATGAAAGAGATTATTTAAAATTCAGGAAACTGCTGAAATCCTGGTTGTTTAATAAATATGATTGATGGACACTAAGAAGAGGTCCTCATGTTAGGGATCATTCAATGATTTGCAAGGTAATTGAGTATTTAATATTTCAATAACAAAGGATAGTTCTGATTGATGTTGATTAGGGCTTTATTGAAGCTTACTATGTAGTAAAAGCAGTGTTGTATAATAACTAAGGGCTTGTTATCAAGACACCCTAGCGGTTCTAGCACGGTAATGCTGACGAAGCCCATTCAAAGTAAATGGACTTTGTCTGCATTGCTGCACAAGGGCCCACTAAAGTGGCTTGATAAAAGAGGCCCTAAGTAAATGTAACTAGTACTTAAGTAAAATTTTTGTCATTTTACTTGTAAAGAAGTACAGGAAACATTTGTTACTTTTACCAAAAATAATAATTTCCTAATTTGTACTACATACTACTACTACTACTTAACATTTCTAGAGCGCTACTAGGGTTACGCAGCGCTGTACAAATTAACAAAGAAGGACGGTCCCTGCTCAAAGGAGCTTACAATCTAAAGATATTGCCATACTGGGAAAAACCAAAGGTCCATCAAGCCCAGCATCCTGTTTCCAACAGTGGCCAATCCAGTCACAAATACCTGGCAAGATCCCAAAAAAGTACAACACATTTTATACTGCTTATCCCAGAAATAGTGGATTTTTCCCCAAGTCCATTTAATAACGGTCTATAAGTACTACTACTACTACTACTTAACATTTCTAAAGCGCTACTAGGGTTAAGCAGCGCTGTACAATTTAACATGGAAGGACAGTCCCTGCTCAAGGAGCTTACAATCTAAGAGACAGGTGTACAATCTAAAGACAAGTGTACAATCTAAAAGACAGGTGTACAATCTAGAGACAAGTGTACAATCTAAAAGAAGTACTTAGTTACATCTGATGCTTGCAGTTAAAAGTAAAAAAGTAAAAGCGGAAGCAAGATGTAAATGATGATTCATCAGTAAACCAAGTAAAACAGCAAAACCTGGACCAGGATTTTGCTATTGCAAACCTCAGCACACAAACAGTGGATCATCTCATTTTAAATTTTGCTGTTCCGTGAATATAGCCTATAATTGCCTGTGTTTGTTGAACTGGTTACTGGTCTCCAGCCAAACAGTGATGAGTTGGCTCACTTTAAAGCAGAGATGAAGCTGAAGATGGTTACAATTCTTGGTGAACAGACAGTTGTCTCTATCACAACAGACTGCTGGTCATTCCATGGAAAATTCTACATTGCAGTGACTGTCCACTGGATTGACAGACTCTTTAGAGAAGAAGTGTCCTTGTCTGGACTTAGGATTCCCACACATTCTTGCATCAGCTCTTGAAGATATTTAAACAGAGTTTGCCATCAGACAAAAGTTTGTTAGAACAACAACAGACAATGATTCCAACATTGTGAAAGCCTTCTCTCTAATTAGACAGAATGACAATGATAAGCTGAAGTTGAAGATGCAAGTGATAAATTAGACAATACTACTTCCAATGCAATGATAATGACAACATAGTACCTAGTAGATGATGGCAGATAAAGACCTGTACGGTCCATCCAGTCTGCCCAACAAGATATCTCATGGCATAAGGTATGATGTGACACTACATATGTATACTTGATCTTCATTTATCTTTGCCATTTTCAGGGCACAGACTGTAGAAGTCTGCCTGGCACTGGCCTTGTTCTCCAGTTACTGAAGTTGTCATTGAAGTCCTGTTTCAGCCCGTCAAGCCTGCCTAGCACTGGCTTTGCTTTCCAATTGCTGGTGTTGCCATCTAATCACTGCTAAGCTTGATTGGTTCCATGTCTTCTATATAGGATTCCTTTGTGTTTATCCCACACATTTTTTAATTCTCCACCACCTCCCGTGGGAGGGCATACCAAGCATCTACTTCCTCTGTGAAAAAGTACTTCCTGACATTATTCCCGAGTTGTCCTCCATTCAACCTCAATTCATGTCCTCTAGTTCTACCACCTTCCTTTCTGTGGAAAAGGTTTGTAGATTTATACCTTTCAAATATTTGAATATCTGTATTATATCACCTCTGTCTCTCCTTTCCTCCAGGGTATGCATGTTCAGGTCCTCAAGTCTACTACTACTACTACTATTTAGCATTTCTATAGCGCTGCAAGTCGTACGCAGCGCTGCACAAACATAGAAGAAAGACAGTCCCTGCTCAAAGAGCTTACAATCTAATAGATTGTAAGCTCTCCTCATACATTTTGCAACGCAAACCCCATACCATTTTTATTGCTTTCTTCTGAACCACGTCGTCTTTTTATGTCCTTAGCAAGATACGGCCTATAAAAGCATTCTTTGCCGTAAGGGATTAGGTTTTTCAGATAGAGATTCCCCTGATCAATACTTGCAGACCAAATCAGAAGATATCAGTAATATTGCAGCCTGGCCTGATTTGAAAGAACTTTTTGTTTATCAGACTGAACACACCACTTCCGCTTAACCCTCCATTGCCTAAGGTACAAATAAGTACCTGAATATACTATGTAAACCACTTCGAACGTAGTTGCAAAAAACACAGAAAGGTGGTATATAAAGTCCCATTTCCCTTTCCCCTTTCCTTTTCCCTCTGGCGTAGTTGTTGAATACCTTTTTAGGTGTGTTGAATTAATGACTCACAAGTGCACGCACATGCGTGACAGTCATTTTCAAAATTTAGTGCCCTGTTTACTAACCGTGCTAGAGGCGTGTTAGCACTTTTAGTGCTCACTAACCATTAGCATGCACTAATTGTGTAGGCGCCCACAATATTCCTATGGATGCTAATTTTGTGCATTCACTAAAAACATTAGCACACCTTAGTAAACAGGGCCCTTAGTTTTACTGAAAGCAAAGTAGATTGAGTTGTAGAGCAATAAAGTTGTTGGATAAAAACATTAACAATAGTTGCATTCATTGTAGTTGCAGTACTTTTAATTTTTACTCGAAAAGTGTTATATTAGGCAGTATTTTTTTTTTATTTTCACTTAAGAAGATTTTTTAAAATATATTCTTCACTGTACTTTTACTTTTATTTAAGTATAAAAATTTACATTTATTTTTACTTTTCCTTAAGTACTTTGAACAACACTGGATAGAAGTATTGTTGGACCAAAATGATAAAGGGGATGGAACTCCTCTTGTATGAGGAAAAGCTAAAGAGGTTAGGGCGCTTGAGCTTGGAAAAGAGACGGATGACGGGAGATAGGATTGAGGTCTACAAAATCCTGAGTGATGTAGAACGAGTAGAAGTAAATTGATTTTTTCACTCATTCCAAAAGTACAAAGACTAGGGGACACTTGAGGAAGTTACATGGAAATACTTTTAAAACAAATAGGAGGAAATATTTTTACACGCAATGAATAGTTAAGCTCTGGAACTCTTTGCCGAAGGATGTGGTAACAGCAGTTAGAATATCTGGGTTTAAAAAAGGTTTGGACTAATTCCTGGAGGAAAAGTCCATAGTCTGCTATTGAGACAGACATGGGAAGCAACTGCTTGCCCTGGGATTTGTAGTATGGAGTTTGGCCACATTTTGGGTTTCTGCCAGGTACTTGTGACCTGGCTTGGCCACTATTTGGAAAACAGGATACTGGGCTAGATGGACCATTGATCTGACCCAGTATGGCTACTCTTATGTTCTTATGGGGGAATCTGTTAGTCTCCTCAGCTGTGAACCATCTAGAGCTCTATGTTGTGATTGTATATAAAAGTTGTTGTTATTATTATTATTTTCTATCGTTTAATCAGTTCTTAATCCACAATAGGACATTGCCTCCTATCCCATCACTTTTTAATTTTATCAGGAGTTGTTCAATGTTGTAAAAGACCGTGGCATACGTATCTTTGGGCTTGTTAACGTTTTGAACAAACCCTTGACTGAAATTTACCTTGTCATTTACTTTGGAGAAGGCTCCAGCCAGGAAGCTGGTTAAATAGCACTTTGCCAGCTAAGCATTAATATTCAGCGCAAGATAGCCGGTTATCTCCGCTAAATATTAGCACTTAGTGCATAGGGCTAGATTCTACATTTGGCACCATAAAAATTGGTGGCGAAAAAATATGCCTAGGCGTATTCTATAAACTACACCTAAAGTTAGGTGTGGTTTATAGAATATGCCTAATGGCAGTCTGTGCGACTAAATTTAGTGATGGGTATTTATGCCGAGTAAAACTTGCTGTAAATGCCAGCAACTAATTTAGGTGCGGACTGAGTGTATTCTATAACAGCGTGCATAGATTTGTGGACCGCCCATTTCACATCCATGGTCACGCCACCTTTTCAGTTCTGCGTCTTAGAATTTATACACATCACTTTACAGAATATGCTTAGCAAGTTGTGCGGGATGTGTGTAAATTCTAATTATTTATTTATGGTTCATTTCTACCCACAATAATTGCTTGTTAAGTGACAATTATCAGTGCTGATCGGCTTAAGCTATTAAGTTGCGTGCGCAAATCAGAATACAACCTGATTTGCACACACAACTCTGGTCACATTATATAGAATCTGGGAGATAGCGGCTAACTAGTTATATTGCGCGACATAACCTGCAAGGCACGAATATTCAGGGCTTCACTGGGTAAGTTTAGCGGTCTAATCAGACCATCTAAATAGCAGTCCTATCACTGGCTGCTATAATTTTAACCAGCCTGTGCTAAATATTAACTTGGCCAGTTAAGTTTAAGCCAACCAAAAAAAAAACCCCAGATATTCAGTGCCAGTCACCGGAAATGGCCCGGCATTGAATATCTGGTCTCAGCCCTGATTACGGCACTTAGCCAGCCTGCCTTCCACAGGCTGAAAATCAGCTAGATAGTAACTCATATTGGACTAAATTCTATCCGTGGTGCTGAAAAATTGGCGTCAAAAAATTGTGCTTAGTGCTATTCTATCAACGGCACTTAAAGTTAGGCACTGTTTATAGAATAGTGCTTAGCACCGGGAACTGCAACTACATTTAGGCACAACGATTTACAGCAGTGAAACCTTGGTGTAAAAAAAATCCCCGTATCTAAATTAGGTGCAGATCTCCTTTATTGTATAACAATGTGCATAAATTAACGGAATGCCCCAATCCGCCCATAACCCTCTCATGGCCTTGCTCCCTTTTTGGACCCATGCATAAAATTCACTTGCGGATCCCGCGCCTAAATTTATACACATAAATTGTAATTAAATCCAATTAACATCAATAATTGCTTGTTAAAATCTCAATTATCGGTGCTGATTGGCTCGTTATTCAATTAAATTGCATGTCTAATTAGTACATAAGTACATAAGTATTGCCATACTGAGACAGACCCAAAGGTCCATCAATCCCAGCATCCTGTTTCCAACAGTGGCCAATCCAGGTCACGAGTACCTGGCAACATCCCAAAAAAGTACAATACATTTTATGCTGCTTGTTCTAGAAATAAGCAGTGGGTTTTCCCCAAGTTCATTTTAATAATGGTCTATAGACTTTTCCTTTAGGAAGCTATCCAAACCTTTTTTTAAACCCCACTAAGCTTACTGCTTTTACTACATTCTCTGGCAACAAATTCCAGAGTTTAATTACACGTTGAGTGAAGAAACATTTTCTCCGATTCGTTTTAAATTTACTACTTTGTAGCTTCATTGTGTGCCCCCTAGTCCTAATATTTTTAGAAAGAGTAAACAATCGATTCACATCTACCCATTCCACTCCACTCATTTTTTTTATAGATCTCTATCATATCTCCCCTTAGCCATCTTCTTAACAACTTTTATAGAATTCAGGAGATACACGAGTTTTTCAATTTACTTTGTAGTGTAAATAATGATATCACACTGATGTCACTTTTGCACAATAGAAAAATTAAGGAGTCCTTTTACCAAGCTGCAGGAGAAAAAGGGCCCTATGCTGGCAGCAGGGGCTGTTTTTCCCACATGCCTGGGCCCTTTTTACCACAGCGGGTAAAAAGACCCCAGGCACACATGGCCATGGGGGTAAGAGAACTCTTACCGCATGACCATGCAATGGGGAGCCCTTACCGCCACCCACTGAGGTGGCAATAAGGGCTCCCATGTTAACCCAGCGGTAACTGGGCAGCACATGGCAATGCCCGACTACCGCCGGGTTAGCGCCGCGCAAGCCATTTCAGGGGTTTTCTTTCTCCCCTGGGAATGGCGCGTGCTCAGGGTGGGACTACTGCCGGCAGCCACATTGGGCCGGCGGTAGTCCCGAAACAGCGAGCTGTAAGCCCGCACTATGCTTACCGCTGCTCTGTAATAGGGCCCCTAAATAAGCAAACAAGCAAGTTCTGGTGGTCAGTTATGCAAAGTGTTGCTCAACATGTATTTTGGTACAAATTACCCAATGTTTTCTTAAATTACCCTGTTAAACAACAAAGGGGTTCTTTTACTAAGCTGTATTAGATTTATTTATTTATTTTGCACATTTATACCCCACGTTTTTCCCACAGTTTTGCAGGCTCAAAGTGGCTTACAATGTACTGATAGGCTATCGCCAGATCAGTAGTGATACGGTTACAATTAAATTAGATAGAACAGAAGAAACAGGGAAAGAAGTAAAAAAAAAAAAAATAGGGAAAGGATAAGAGAGATTAAAATGGTCCGTAGATATGTTGTTAGGAAGGACTTCAGGTTATATATTGAATCCTTGGAGTAGGCTGAACCTCTTTAGGCTGGAAGAGATGTAAATGGACCAGACACACCAAGATGACCTTGCATGATGGAAATGGAGTTGAAATCCGCTCCTTTATCCGTCCACTCCTGCTCCCATGGCATCTGGCACAACGACCCGCTCACTCCCTGACATCTTCCACGATAAACAGCTGAATGAAAAGTGGAAGCCAACAAACTCTCAAATCAGGCCGTTTTCGCAGTTGGAATCGGCAGGACAGCACTTTCCAAGAAGACCCAATGGTGCCGCCGCAATGTCCAATGACCAGCAACCGACCGAGCGGCAGGCCAACACCGGGGGGAGTAGCGTGGTACACGCTCAGACATCCTATGCCTACTTCAAAACGTGTGTGTGCTGTGAACTAAAAAAAATGTTCAATTTTTTTTTTTTTTGGGGGGGGGGGGGGAGGAGCGTGTCATAGGCAAAGAATTGGTGATCCTGTGTTAACCAGTTAACATATCTACATTATCATACGATAACTGGTTAGTTCATGGACACCTCATGAGCCTTCACCGTCTGTAAAATATGTGGTGGTAAGTGCTCACGTGGTAATTTAAAAACAAATTGGCCATATGACTGCAGTAAAAATGGCCTTGGTGTGTGGGGAAAACCCACATAAGGGTGCGCTAAAGACGTTTTGTTTCTACACCTTTGCAAGAGAACCTCAACGTTAGATGACAAAATCTAGGGGGTTTCTTTTTTTCCAATTACCATGTGCATATATTCATATATAGGGCCAGATTCTTTATAAGGCGCCTACACAATCCACGCGGTAAACATTTCCAGCTAAGCGTACTCTATAAGCGACACTTAGATTTAGGCGTGATATATAGAAAATGCTTAGTTGATATCTCAGCGCCTAAAACTACATTCCTGTGTTTACACCAACGAAAACATGGAGTAAAACCCTGCTTGTAGATTAACTACACATGTAAATTTTGGAACACCTATGAAACACTCATTTCCTCACCCATAACCATGCCGCTTTTGAACTGAATGCATTAGAATTTAGGCGCAGTTCATTACAGAATACGCTTAGTGAGTTATGCGGCTAAATTCTAATTATTGCCAATTCTCATTATTGCATGTTAGGTGCTGTTATCAATGCGGATTAGCTTCTTAAGCCAATTAAGTTGCGCACATTATTATGGAATACACTTAGGTTTCAGCGTGGAACGCTAGGCGTGCTGTATAGAATCCAGCAGATAATGTGTTTCTGGGGCCTGATATTCAAAGGTGCTACTAAATTTTAATAGGGCTGAATGGGGTTGTGGGTGAAAGATATTTGGTAAGAACCAATGTACACTAGAATACAGCTAATAATAAAGTGAGAGATTAAATGGTGAGGTGATAAGCACTAGAGGCAGTGAGCTGGATGAGGAATAAAGCGGGAACTGTAGGTGCTTTGATGATGGAGATAGTAGGGATCATTGTAGTAATGAGCAACATAATAAAGGCAGTGGTGATCATAGATTCTGAGGCAGTCAATCAGTCAGATGATAGGAGCAGCAGGGATCAAAGGTACAGATGCAGTGAGTCGGGCATTGGGGATCAGAGGTGATGATGCAGTCAGTTAGATGATGGGGGCAGCAGGGATCAAAAGTGCGGGTGCAGTGGATGAGGTGGACAGTGGGGATCAAAGGTGCTGATGCAGTGAATCAGATTTGGGGGCCAGTGGGTGGGGTTCAAAGATGCTGATGCAGTAAGCTGGATGAGGGGGACAGTGGGTGAGGATCAGAGGTGTTGATGCATTGAGTTGGATAAGGGGGCAGTGGGAGGGGGATCAGAGCTGCTGATGCACTGAGTTGAATGGGGGGGCAGTGGGAGGGGGATCAGAGGTGCTGATGCACTGAGTTGAATGGGGGGGGAAGTGGGTGGGGATCAGAGGTGTTGATGGAATTAGTTAGATGATGGGGACAGTGGGAATCAAAGGTGCTGATGCAGTGAGTCAGATTTGGGGGGCAGTGGGTGGGATTCAGAGGTGCTGATGTAGTGAGTCGGATGAGGGGGCCAGAGGGTGGGGATCAAAGGTGCTGATGCAGTAAGTTGGATGAGGCGGGCAGTGGATGGGGATTAGAGGTGCTGATGCACTGAGTTGGATGAGGGGGCCAGTGAGTGGGGATCAGAGGTGCTGATGCAGTGAGTCAGATTTGGGGGGCAGTTGGTGGGATTCAGAGGTGCTGATGCAGTGAGTCGGATGAGGGGGCCAGAGGGTGGGGATCAAAGGTGCTGATGCAGTGAGTTGGATGAGGGGGCCAGTGAGTGGGGATCAGAGGTGCTGGAAGTGTTGGACTCAATCCTGGATGTCACAGGACTCAGAGATGCTGAGGAAGCATCTTGAATGGTGTGGGCAGTGGGGATTGTAGTTTCTGATTAAGTACTTTGGATAATGGGGCAGTAGGGATTGTAGATGCTGGAGATAAAGTGCTAAATCCTGGAGGCAGCAGGGATTATAAACAGGCCAGGTGATGAAGGTAGTAGGGGTTGTATGTTAGATTGTAATCTCTGTCGAGCAGGGATTGTCTCTTCATGTTCAAGTGTACAGTGCTGCGTACGTCTAGTAGCGCTACAGAAATGATAAGTAGTAGTAGTAGTATGTGCTGACACTGGGAGCTGAATAATGGAGGAGGACAGGGATTGGCAGTGAGACAGATGAAACTGCAGGGCCTAGATCCTGGATAGAGCAGACATCATAGGTGCTGGGACAGTGATCCAAGTGAGGGCGGTAGCCAGGGATTTTAGGAGTTGAAGATTATGGCCTGGATTCCAATGGCAGCAGGGGTTATAGGTACCGGAGATGTTGGGCCCAAGGGGACTGGAGCTGATGGAGATGGTGGCGATGGGGATTTGGGTTCTGTGTCTTATGAGCAGAGTACATGTGTAATTTTAACTGAACACCATTCATGCTTCTGTTTTATTGTTTTCTATAGAAAATGCAGTGCATCCTGGGAGCAGCCCATCTGCTGGCAGGGCTAAGCCTCCGGACACAGATGTGACACCATTAAGAAAAGAGGAGAGGAAGGTAAAGCACCCTTGTGTTTAGTACTCTGTGAAACTTCACTTGATTTAATGTGAAGAAAGGACTTAGGATTCAGTTCCTGGATCAATTCTTTCACTCTCCTGGAGATACTGCGGAGGCAGTTTTCACAGCCCCGGGGGGGAGGGGGGAATGAGGAAGTCTCAGTTATTGCACCCAGTGACCACACTTAGGTCCATGATTTACAGCATTCTGAAAAGAGCCAGGTACACAGTATCCAGCTGAAGACCTCTAGGATCGATGAGCTGGATTTGAAGGCTCACTCTGCTGTTACTGTAGTAGAGGCTGGTTCCAGCTATGCTGGGAGCCCAAAGGAGCAAGAGGACCAGTGTGTTTCTTCTAGGAAAAAAGGTGCCGGTACTCAAATATCAGGCCACCCTTCAGGGATGAGGTGATCACTGAGGGACTCACCCCACAATAGCCAGGACCCCTGCAACCAGTCACAGAATCTATGACAAGGCAGAATGGGTGTGTAGAGGCTGAGCTCTTTCATTAAAACTTGGGGACCATGGGCCAATTTCAGCACACAATGGAAAAGGTGCCGGTACTCAGTACCCCCTCAAAAAAAGCCCTGAAGAGGACAACTGCCATAAACAAAAATTCAAATAGCAGAATGTGTTACAGGGTGACTCCTGGACCTGGGATTGAGGATCAGCAGCAGAATGTGTTGACAAGTGACCTCTGGAGCTGACAAGGGTTCAGCAGTGGAATCTGCTGCAGGGCAGACACAGGAACTCAGGGGAGAGGGAGTCGAGGGCAGAATGTGCTGCAGAACAGCCTCTGGAAGTGGGGGATCAGCAGCAGAATGTGTTCCAGAAAGTCCCCTGAATCTGTGATGAGGTACTGGACTGGGTAACAGAGGTGCTGCAGATTGTAGGCGCTTGAGATGGTGTAGTGGGGTCCTGAATATAGTGGGAACTGGAGGTGCTGAGGCAGTGATCCAGGTGATGAAGGCAATGGCAAAATATGTTGTAGGGTGGCCGTTGGAATGTAGAGGGAGCTAAGCAGCACCAGAAAATGTTTGAGTGGCCTGTAGATGTGGAGAATATTTTGGAAGATGGCCCTTGGAAGTGAGGGGAGTTAGTAGCAGATTTGAGGGATTCACCTGTGGATTGAGTTCTAGGACAGGAGGAGTTCAGCTGCAGGACAAGCCCTGGATCTGTGGGAGTGCACAGTGGAATGTGTCGCAGAGTGGCTCCTGAATTTGGGGAGGTCGAGCAGCAGAATATACTTAACTAATTGGATTTTTATGTTGCCTAATGCCTAATAAAGGGCGCCAAGCAACATACAGTAATCAATAGCGTTTTGGCGTCTTGGACCATGGGATGCTTTTCCAAAGGCTGTTGAGCAGAGATGGTGTCCATCTATCAAAGAAGGAAAGACGTGTCTTCAGCAGCAGACTGGCTAACCTACTGAAGAGGGCTTTAAACTAGAATCATTGGGGCAGGGTGATCAAAGCCCCCCAGGTAAGTACAAGCCCTCAGGTAAGTGAAGCATTAAATACCTCTACACAAATGGAAAAACAAAAACGGGTCAACATCTGGAAAGCACAGGGCCGGTCTTAGCAATTCCCACCTAGCCCAACCCCCACCTAGCCCCGCCCTTTGTTGACAAGATATGTTTTATTTCAAATAAAGACAAATCAAGCAAAATTTGTATAGAAAAACTAATTCAAACATGTAAAATGGTATAATAGGAAACCTTTGGGTTTAAAAAGCAAAACCATGTGCATGTAAGGACTGGATAAATGAATTAAAATGAATCCCCTTAATATGTAATACTTGGTAGCAATAGTGAAACAGTGATTGAATATTCACATAGCAAGCAGCCTGAGTCAACAGATTTATTTTCCACTGAGCATAATTAACTTTGTATGAACTTGGCTACTAATAATGTGCTGAACTGGACAATGTTGGCACATTTAGCCACACCCTTTTACTAGCCATGGCGCAAATAAACAGTAATCATTGAAAATATTACACCAGTACAGGAGAAGAAAAATAACTAGTTTTTTTTTCATTGTAAATAATTTCTGTAAGCTATTACAGCTCCAGAATACCCAAAATGACAAACCAAATTAGCATACAGACTCTGCATGCAGCACAATACCAGAAAAACAGGAAGAAACACATTGCTATACATTGCAAAATAAGATAGCAGATGTAAATTCTCAAATTGGACATATTCCAAACAATAAAATTAAAATAAAATGATTTTTTCTACCTTTGTTGTCTTTGTTTTTCTGATCATGTCCCAGTCTCTGATTCTGCTGCTCTCTATCTGCTCCCTTAACTCCACTTCCAGGGCTTCCTTTCCATTTATTTCTTTACTTTCCTCCTTTCTTCTTCATTTCTTGCCCTACATCCATAGGTAAAACCTGGGTCCTCCGCAGACTTGACTGGAGGAGGTATAGTGTGGATCCAGCTTTTGCCTATTTTCTCCAGCCATGTGCAGTTTTTCCTCCTCTTTTCCTTTTCCTCATCTCCGTCAGAATGCATCTCCTTCCTCTTTTTTCCCGCCCTTCCATCCAGATGCATCTCCTTCCTTTTTCTTCCCTCTCCTCCATCCATGTCCAGCATTTCTCCTCTCTCTCCTGCCCTCCATCCATGTTCATCTCTCTTCATCTCACTTCCTCACTCTTCTCCCCTCCATCCACGTCCAGCATTTCAACTCTCCCTTCCCCTCCATCCTTGTCCAGAATTTCTCCTCTCCCCTAAATCCATGTGCATCACCTCCTCTGTCTTCCTTCCCCTCCATCCATGTTCAGAATTTCAACTCTGTCCCCTCCCCTCCATCCAGGTGCATCTCCTTCCTCTGTCTTCCCTCCCCTCCATCTGTGTCCAGAATTTCTTCCCTCTCCCCAAAGTCCATGTGCATCTCCTCCTTTGTCTTCCCGCCCTCCATTCATGTCCAGCATTTCTCCTCTCCCCCTCCCCTCCATCCATGTGCATTTACTTCCTCTGTCTTCCCTCCCCTCCATCCATGTCCAGCATTTCTCCTGTCTCCTTTCCCCTTCATTCGTGTGCATCTCCTTCGTCTGTCTTTCCTTCCCTTCAACATTTCTCCTCTTCCCTGCCCTCCACTCTATCCATGTCTAGCATTTCTCCTCTCTCCCCTCCATCCATGTGCATCTCCAGCCTGTCTTCCCTCACCTCCATCCATGTCCAGCATTTCTCCTGCTCTTCCCTCCATCCATCCATGTCCAGCAACTCTCCTCTCCCCCGCCCTACCCTCCCATTCATGTCCAGCGATTCTCCTTTGCCCCGGCCTCCCCTTCCATCCATGTCCAGTGACTTGCCCCAGCCCCCAACTTACCCTCCCCTTTCAGTCCCCGAGTTTCAGTTCCAACCCCAGCCTACCTGCCCGTCCTCAGCTTTCCCCACAGCCCTCCTTTCCTTCCAGCCACCCTGCGTTTAAAAGCTCGCAGTGGGGAGAAGATTCAAGATGGCGGTTTAGAGCAGACGTGCGTTCGGTGTGCTCTTCTGCCCAAGAATAGGGTTGGAATCTGGCGCGCTCCTCATAGTAAATATGGGGAAAAGAAAGGGCAAAACTGGAGCCCCAACCTCCTCGGGCCCGGCGGTAAACCCCACCACACGCCAACCTACCTTAGAGGCATTTGGTATCCGAACGCCGGCGAATCCAGTAGTAACCTCGGAAGTAATTGCAATTCCAACGGCAAACAGCAGTTCGGAGGGAGTGTCTCTCAGCCCTCCTGCAGGTGAAACCCCGCCGCGACCCGGAAGCTCGACGGAGCGGTTATGCAGGGCCTCGGAGACGTCCGAAGTGAGCTTCGTTTCCCCGTTCCCTGGAGGAGGTTCGCTCATGGGTAGTCCCCCTGGAGGTATACCAACTGGAGCGGGGATGGTAGCATCTACTCCCACGCCGACCAGAGGGAACGCTCCCGGTGAGCAAGGCGGTCTGGTAAGACCTCATAAAGTCACACTTGACAATCTTTGGGACGCTATCCAAGGGCTCAATTCTTCCCTCCTTCAAATAACAGCCTCTCTTCGAGGGGAGACAGTGGAAGTGAAAAATAATATTGTATCATTGTCTAACAAGATGGAAGAACATACAAAAGGGATTGAGACTATAGAAGAGGAGGTTAAAAACGTTAAAGTGGTAATGGAGTCAGTAATTAAGGACAATGCTGCTAAAACGAGGAAACTGGAATATTTTGAAAACCAGCTTAGAAGGAAAAATCTGAGACTTTTGAATTTTCCTGTTTCACCTTTTATTTCTTCATCAGAATTATTAAAGAAATATTTCCAGGATATTTTAGGGTTGGCAGCAGAAAATCATCCACCAGTAACAAAAACTTATTATATAAAAAGAAAAGTAAGAAATACTGATCTGCCACCTCAAGAAGAAGTGAATCTCACAGAATTTCTAGAGACTTCTATTGAGAAAGAACGTGCAACTTTACTGGTTTCTTTTGCTCTTGAATTAGACAAGATAAATGTGTTGCGGTTATATTTTCATCACATAAATGACCTTTTCATGGGGGAGAAAATTAGTATTTTTCCAGACTTGGCTAAGGAGACTCAATTGAGAAGGAAGGAGCTCTTGACATTTCGGTCAAGGGTATTAGCCCTAGGGGCTACCTTCTTCATAAAGTTTCCTAGCAGATGTTGTATTTCCTTTGAATCTAATAATTATATTTTCTCTGACCCCAAGAAATTGCAAGAATTTGTGGTTAGTAGGGAGCAGATGAAAGGCCCTGTTGGTGTAGCTTCCCAATTAAGAACTGCTGCCTGATTGTTATCACTGAAGGAGCTTCTGCTCTTGATTTAAGTATATAATGTATGTTATGATATTAGTTTTTATAGTTCCTTGATCTTGAATCCGACATTGTGGGTGGAGAATGAAAGTATAATTCTTTATGTTATTTTGTGATTCTATTTGATTGGAATATTTCTACAATTTCTGTAATGTTTCTATATGGTTTTGTAATATGGAAATAAATAAAGAGAGTTATAAATAAAAAATAAAAGCTCGCAGTGGCTGCAGTGAAAACAACAAGCTCGCCTCTACCTTCCCTTCTCTCAGGGTGCCGCCTTCGCGGAAACAGGAAATTGCATAAGAGAAAGGCGGGACACAGAGAGAAGGGAAGGTAGAGGCGAGCCTGGTGCTTTCGCTGCAGCAGCTGCGAGTTTTTAAATGCAGGCGGCTGGAAGGAAAGGAGGGCTGTCGGAAAGCTGAGAGCGGGCAGGTGAAGACTGATTGGCAGGGAGCGGGAGGAAGCGCCACGGGGCCCCTGGAGGTGTGGAGCCCTGTGCGACTGCTCCTGTCGTCCCTGCCTAAGACTGGCCCTGGGAAAGCAGTATATAATAATGCCCAAAGTATGGGAAATAAGGTTTTACATCTTGAGGCTGTGTTGGAAGAGGCTGATTTGGATTTAGCGGTCACCACAGAGAGTGATTTATAGCAGGCTATAGACTGTTCAGGAAAGACAGGGTAGGAAGACAGGGAGAGGAAGTGGCATTATATGTTAAAGATAATATTAAAGCCTTACCATTGCAGGACCTACAGGGTAAGGAAGAGACACTGTGGGTCAGTCTGGAAAAAGGGAATGGCAAATGCATTTACATTGGTGTGATATACAGGCCTCTTTCACAGACAGAAGAAGTGGACAGAGATTTAATTGAAGACAATCAAAATAGAAATGTGAAAGGGGAAGTACTACTAATAGGTTGTTTTAATATGCCAGAAGTTGATTGGGGTATCCCTATTATGGGGTCTTTTAGAAGCAGGGAGATCCTAGATTCCTCTACAGGGGGACTAATCCAGCAGTTGGTAAAAGAAATCCACGTGGGATGGGGTCATTCTGGACTTAGTATGACTTAGTGCTTACTGATGGGGAGAGTGTTTCTTTCTTCTTCTTCTTTTTTTAAATTTGCATTTAGAAATTATACATTTCCAATAATTCAAAAGGAAATGAAAGAAAATAGACATCATGTCACTAAGACAATAGACTACAAAAATCTATCATAGAAACCAGAACGTAATTTTAGCCCCACATCATGACAGAAAATGGACCCTTACAATATACATTGAAAACAGTGTTAAAGAAAATAAAGATAACTTCGTAACTTCTTAGACTCTAAGGGGTTTGTTTACTAAGCCGCACTAGCAGCTTCCGTGCGGCATTGCCAACACAGCCCATGCGAAGTGAATGGGCTGTGTCGGCACTAGTGCACAGCCAGCCGCGATGGCGGCTTAGTAAACCTTGGTGTAAATTGTATATGAACTCCAATAAAGCTTCTCTTCTCCAGCCGTTTAGTCTCACGTTCTTGTAAAAACCTTTCTAACTGTAACGCATCGAAGAAAATATATTGTTTCTCCTGAAATGTAAGTAAGCATTTACAGGGGAATCGAAGGGAAAAAAAAAAGTGGCACCTAAGCCAACCACTCTATTCTTCAATGTAAGAAAGGTTTTTCTACGGCTGTGAGTGTTTCTTGAAACATCTGGGAAGATTTGAATCATCTTCCCACAAAACAAGTGAGACTTCTTTTTAAAATAAGATCTCAGTACCACTGACTTGCCAGATTCATTAAGGAAGGTGACTAATAAAATAGATCTGACTGGAATGTTATCTGCAGAATCCTCCAAAAAATGCTGTTAAATTAGCACTTACTGGCAGACCTGCACGAGACAGTTCATCCACTTGGTCTCCTTCCACCATTTTTTTTTTTAAATTAAGAACATAGTAACAGTTGACTAAAGCAATCTGATCAGAGTTAGACAAACAAAGGACATCCTTAAAATACTTCCCAACTAGGTCTCTGCCAATAAAAAATGAGTAATAGGAAAATTGAGAAATCGAAGATTCCTACTCCTTAAGGAATTTTCCGTAGCCTCTAATTTGTTATGCAAATAAAGGCTGTCCTTAGTGGCAGAGGTGCTAGTCGCTTGCAAAGGAACCATCTTAGTACCAACAGTTTGAACAGCGGAGGAAAACTGAGATATTTTAATATCTAATTCCTTAAACTTACGAACTGCTTCAGAAGTGAAAGAGCAGAGCTTCCAATACAGACTCAGTTCGTGAAACAACCATCCATATATCTTTTAAGTGTAATCTCAGATTGAGATAAAGAAGTCACTTCGGCTAATCCTGTTGGAAATGTTACGTTAGTTTATTTATAGCAGTATTTACACCCCACAATTTTCCAAAACGTATTGGATTCAATGTGGCTTATGTGGTTACAACCAGAAACAATGCTACATAGTGGTTTACATGATTATAACCAGAAACTTTGATACATAGTAGTGCACATGATTAACAACCAGAGATATTGATACCCAGCCAGGGATTTAAACAGTGTTGATTAACAACCAGAGACACTGGTATACATTTGTTCGCAAAATGGTTAACTTGGTGACTTACAAGCTTGTACAAAAGAGGGCTAGTTTTAAAAGTAGTTTGTCTAGTAGTACATCTGATCGAAATGATTTCTAGGAAAGGGGTTATGAATGTGACTTACATAGCTTAGACTTGGTCAGTAATGATCCTATTGATTGTACTAGTAAGAGTGTTCTGGTTAGATTCACGTCATGTCTAGGATGTGATGAATTTCTCGTGACAGGATTTTCCAAAGAAGAAAGCTTTTAGATGTTTTCTAAAGTTCAAATATTGCGTTATGCATCTTAAGTTTTTCGGGAGGGAATTCCATAGTTTCCAGCTCAGTTAAGAGAAACCAGCTGACTAAACAGAGTTGTATAATATTTTATGGCATAAGTACATAAGTATTGCCATACTGGGACAGACCAAAGGTCCATCAAGCCCAGCATCCTGTCTCCAATAGTGGCCAATCCAGGTTACAAGTACCTGGCAAGATCCCAAACCAGTACAATACATTTTATGCTGCTTATCCTAGAAATGAGCAGTGGATTTTCCCCAAGTCCATCTTAATAATGGCTTATGGACTTTTCTTTTAGGAAGCTATCCAAAACTTTTGTAAACCCCGCTAAGCTAACTGCTTTTACTACATTCTCTGGTACCGAATTCCAGAGTTTAATTTCATGTTGAGTGAAGAAACATTTTCTCCAATTTGTTTTAAATTTACTACTTTGTAGCTTCATCGCATGCCCCCTAGTCCTAGTATTTTTGGAAAGCGTAAACAGACGCTTCACGTCTACCTGTTCAACTCCACTCATTATTTTATAGACCTCTATCATATCTCCCCTCAGCCACCTTTTCTTCAAGCTGAAGAGCCCTAGCCGCTTTAGTTTTTCCTCATAGGGAAGTCGTCCCATCCCCTTTATCATTTTCGTCGCCCTTCTCTGCACCTTTTCTAATTCCACTATATCTTTTTTGAGATGCAGCGACCAGAATTGAATACAATATTCAAGGTGTGGTCGCAATTTGGGTAATGGAGGGTCAGGTAGTTATGCGCTGCTGGGTTTGTGTTTTTCAGCAAGAGATTGATTAATTCTGTCATTTATTCTAGCACTGTTCCAAAAATAATTTGGTATACCATGGTACATGTTTTAAATGCAATGAGGGCCCATATCAGGAGCCATTGTAAAGTCTGTAGTACTGGACTTGCTCTTTCAAACTGTGATTTCCTTAGAATGAGTCTTGCTGCTGTGTTTTGTGCTGTTTGAAGTTTGTTCAATATCTGTTCCTTGCAACCCGCATGGGTTAGGATCATAGATTGTAGCATTCTGAACACTTCTTTTGGAAAGTAGCTCCTTATCCTTCTTAGTTTCCACAGTATCTGGAGCAATCTGGATGACACCATGTTAGCCTGATTTTCAAAAGTAAGTTGTTGATCTAGGGTGATACCTAGAATCTTTAGTTGGTTTAGAATTGGGTAGTTGATTCCGTCTATCGTGATGTCAGATATGGTCTCCATACAATAGGGATGTGTGATCATTAGAAATTGAGTTTTGTCTCTGTTAAGTTTTAGTTTAAAAGCTGTTGACCATGATTCCAGGATATTGATTCCTAATTTGACCTTATCAATAATGTCTTTTAGTTCTTTGCTAAACAGAATGTAAATTGACATACCTTCTTCATATATGAACGTCAGAAATCCAATTTTTCTAGTGTTTTTGCTAATGGTATCATTTTATTATATTGAATAGTAATGGCAAGATGGATCACCACCGCAGATTGGTTGCCAGGTAGATGTTTTGGTATTTCCCATCTTAACTTGGCAAGTTCTTGATGTCAGAAATCCTTCAAACCAGTTGAATAGTGCTCCTCCAATTCCGATCGTATCTAGCAGACTTAATAGGATATGATGATGTATCATGTCGAAAGCTGAAGACATGTCGAATTGAAGCAGTAATATTTTCTTACCTGTGCCGAGTTCCTATCTAAAGTTTGCTATCAATGTTGTTAGGACTGTTTCTGTGCTATAGTGGGGTCTGAATCCGGACTGCGATTTATGGAGTAGAGAGAACTTGTTCAAGTATTCTATTAGCTGTTTTGCAATTATTCCTTCTATGGTTTTGGCTATGAAGGGTATAGAGGCTACTGGTCTGTAGCTTTTGACATCTGTCTTGCTGATCTTTGTGTTTTTTTGGGATGGGTGTCAACATTATGTTGCCTTTGTCTTTAGAGTAGTGTCCCTCTCCTAGCATGAATTGTGTGAAAAGTGTGAGGTGTCTTACAAAGGAGGGGAGACTTCTTTTACAGCATAGTTTGAGGATATGCCCATCATGCAGTGGGCTGAAGCAAATTTTAGCAACATGTGATGGACAAGTATATTGTCGGGTTTTTCAAATATCCAAAGTCTGTCGGCAGCTATTTCCACTCACTGGTTGTTGATTTTCTCTTTGAAGTTGTCAGTGCCTATTCCACTGTCTATGAGACCTTTCCTCAGGTCTACTATTTTGTTCTCAAAATATTTGGCTAGATTTTCTGCTGATGGTGGGTTTTTGTTGCTCAAGGAGGAGGTGTCTAACCTGCTGTTGATCACACCATGTAGCTTTTAGTGTTTTGTAGTTTTCTCCAATTTGCCTGCTATAGAATAATGCAATAGAATCAATTTGATCTTATAGTCTTTCACTGCCCTTTTCCAAGTTTGTTTATTGTCTTGTGATTTATTTTTGTTTTCTGCATGTTCTTTTCATTTCTCCTAGTGTATTATCAAATCATGGGACTGACTTCTGCCTTGTTTTCTTTTTTGTTCTTAAAAGGGCTTCTTTGGTCCCATTCCGAGATAAAAATTAACCAATGATTTTTGTATAGGTTTTGTCAATATTCGTCCCCATTTACCTTACCCATGTTCGGTACGTTCAGTTTGGTTCCTTAACTTTGGTCTTATTCTCCTGCCATCTAAGGGTCAAGGTTAGCCTGTAGTGATCTGACCATGGGACGACTTCCCAGTTGATTTCCTCAAACCTGAATATTTTGTTTTCTTGTAGTTTGTAAGCTATTGTGTCTAAAGTGTGACCTTTTATATGTGTGATTAGGGTGAAATGGTGTTGAAATTTCCATTGTTGTAGAAACTCATTGTAGGATTTTCTGTTTACTTTGTCTAGGTTTTCTAGGTGTAGATTCGTGTTCCTTAGTAGTATAACATTAGGGTAGGTGACGCACATATTTGAGGTAAGGTCCGTGAAGTCTAGCTGCGCTTCTGTTTGCCAGGGGGACGATAGAATAGAATGCAACATAGTTGGTCTTGTAGTGTCCTGGATTTTACATGCAAATATTTCTAAATTACGAGTGTTTAGTTTGGATATAATTTCAATGTTGAGGAAGGAACTATACAAAATTGCTATCCTGCCATCTTTAATTTTACCCCTTGCCATATGTGTGTTTTTGTTTCCTGAAGGACATAAGTCATTTATGGCTGGGTCATCTTTAGATCGTAGCCAAGTTTCTGTTAGGAAGACCATCCCTAGTGATTTTTCCTCTATCCAGTCTCTTAAAATATCTAACTTATTTAGTACAGATCTGACATTCACATATCCTACTGGCATGGGTAGATAACTTTCCTCAGAGTGTCTTACACATTTGATTGGGATCAGTGGTGTTTGCCTATCATGTGCCCACTATTTTTCCCTTTTCCGGGGCGTCTTATTCCTTTCGACCTCGGAGGGTTGCAGTCTCGCATGGTTAACGCACCTCCTTTTTTTGTATGAGTGGTCTTTTATGTGGTGATTTGAATTGGACAGGATTAGTATTTGAAAGCCCTCGTTGTACTTAAGTCCTGCAGAGCATATAACTAGGGATAAGATTAGTACTAAGATTGAGTCTTCCAAAACAGGATATTCTCCCCATTTCAGTTGTATTGGTTTGAGGCTCACTACGACTGGTGATTATCAATTTTTGATTTTTACATCTAAGTTCTCAGTTGATCTCAGTGTTGCATAAAGAAGGGCAGGGAATGTTACCATCGATGCCTGGGGTGAGACACCTCAGGAGTGGTGTCTCTTGATGTTTCTGCTGTGGTGATGTAGTCTGAAATTTGCCATGGTGATGTACTCTCACGAGTTGAGGTAGTACCTGTATATGCTAAGTTTATGATTATTTAAGCAGTCTTACATTACAAGTGTACTCACCCCAATACAGTTCGGAGATTACTATAGGTTTACTGTATCTGTAAATCTAGCTTTGGGTTGGTGCATTTGAGTTGTTATCTTGGTGTCTGCAATCTTTTCCTATTTTAATCATATCCCCCAGAATTTTGTTTTCCACTGTGGTTGCATGTAGTAATATATAAAACAGATCAGGGCTTATCATCTTTAGCATATATCTAAAAAAACACTGTGCTTATAGGTAGAGTGACTTTTATTGCACTTGGCCAGTGGGTTCAACTCCCTCTGCTCAGTATCATGTCTAATTGCCTTTTCCTTAGGGCATGGGGGCAGAGAGTTGGGAGGGGACTTTGCTATGTCCAAACCCAAAATATAGGCACTCACCTGGGGTCCAGCACTGTCCTGGCTTCTTGAGGGAATTGAGTGGTTCTCTGCTCAGCATTTTCATGACTCAGTTCCTCATTTGGTTTACTGAGGCTGAATATTGCACTCAAGGGGGGGGGTGGGGGGGGAGCCAAAGAAGCTGCTCCACTCCCTCTGGGCTCCAATGTAGTCAATTCCACCTCAGTCTCAGTTGTGTCTAAAATGAGCTGATTGGAGTGCTCTCTTTCCAGTTGCAGCTTGGGTTGACAGCTGAGCCAATACAGCTTTGGTCATATTGCATGCATAAAGTTTATTTGTCCCTGAAGGGTATCACCATGCTTCTGAGGCGCACCTTGTAAGGAGACAGATTGCATTAGTGTACCAGGCTGAGCTGACAGAGTTCTGGCAACAGGGCTCAAAAATGCGCCTCAGAGGAAAGGGATGTAACACCTTCTCTAACCTTAGTAGACACCATCGGATGCCTATCCATCGGTCCAGCCACTTTAGGAGTGGACGTATTTACTACCTCTTCCTTGTCCGTCTCTTTGTCATTTTAAGGAAAGGAAAACATTCACCACTCTCATTAGTTCAATCAGTCCTCTCCATTGCATTACATTCTCTCCGGCTCCTTGGAAGCTCCAAGGGGCTCCCAAGGAGCAAAGTGTGTCCCTTTGGGCACACCCCTTCAGCCACGCACCTGCGGCCATGCACCACAAAGGCAGCACCCTTTTGTAGCTAGAAGTAGAGAGGGGTGTCTTTAGATGATGTCAGACACTGTCACCACTGTACGACCATGGGAAAGATGACAGCACTCTCCTCGGCCCCAGGTCCGGGTAGGTCCTCTCCTCTCATTGGGAGAGTGTTTTTGATATTATAGTACGTGATTATCTGGCATCCAGTGATCACCAGGTGATGTGGTTTAATATTAAGACAGGTGTGGAAAGGGTTCATTCAAAAGTGAAGGTTGTAGAATTCAGATAAACTAACTTTGTTCAGATGGTGGATTACCTCAAGGAATTGTTGTCTGGATGGGAACATCTGGAAGAAGTTGGAAAGCAGTGGGAAAAACTGAAAGGAGCTATTATAAGGGTAACAAACCTTTTTATAAGGAAAGTAAATAAAAGGAAGAGGAAAATGAGGCTGCTTTGGTTTTCAAATGTAATAGCTGCTAGTTTAAGGTGGAATATCAAGATTTCCTAATAATTAAAAATAAAATAAAATACCTAAATAAATAAAGAAGTTAGCCTTTATAAACTACAAGAGATCGCAGAAAGAGGAAGACAGGCAACAATATCTGAAAAAGCTAAGAGAAGCTGGTAGAGTAGTCAGGAAAGTAAAGATGCAAATGGAAGAAAAAAAAATAATCAATATGGTAAAATGGGGCAGGCAAGACATTTTTTATATGTGTTAGTGATAGAAGGAAGTGCAAAAGTGGCATTTTGAGGCTCAAAGGTGACAAAGCATTTTTTAGATATGTTAATGATAGGGGGAAGTTCAAAAGTGGCATTTTGAGACTCAAAGGTGAAAGGGAAGAATATGTAGAAGCTGATAAAGATAAGGCAGAATTGCTAAAACAAATATTTTTATTCTGTGTTCACAGCTGAAAGGCCAGAAGCAGGACCACAAAAGATAAACACAAATAGGAATGAACGGGGTGGTAGTCCCTGAACGATTTCCAGAGGGCTGTGTTTGAGGAGCTGGCTAAATTAAAAGTAGACAAAGTGATGGGGTAGGATAGCATACATCTGAGAGTACTGAAGGAACTTAGAGAAGTTCTAGCAGCTCCGTTGGCTGACCTTTTCAGTTCTTCTCCAGAGTTGAAAGTGGTCCCAGAGGACTGGAGGAGAGCAGATGTGGTCCCTTTCCACAAAAGCAGTAATAAGGAAGAGGTTGGGAACTTCAGGCCGGTAAGTCTGACTTCTGCGGTAAGTAAATTAATAGAAATGCTTTAAAACAGAGAATAGTAAACTTTTTGAAATCCGATAGATTACAGGACCTGAGGCAACATGGTTTCACTAGAAGCAGGACTTTGACAAATCCGATTAATTTCTTTGACCAGGTGACCAGAGAGTTGGTTTGAGGGATAGCGCTAGATATGGTGTATTTGGATTTTAGCAAAGCCTTTGATACAGTTCCGCATAGAAGACTAATAAACTGAGTGCCCTCAGTATGGATCCTAAAGTGACCAACTGGTTTGGGAGCTGGTTGAATACATGGCGACAGAGAGTAGTGGTAAATAGAGTTCATTCTGAGGAAAAAGATATTACCAGTGGTGTACTGCAAGATTCGGTTCTTGGGCCAGTTCTTTTTAATGTTTTTGTAAGTGATATTGCTGAGGGGCTGTCTGGTACGGTTTGCCTCTTTGTGGATGATACCAAAATCTGCAATAGGGTAGACACCGCTGATGGTGTGGATAACATGAGGAAGGACTTAGCAAAGCTAGAAGAATGGTCTGGAATTTGGCAGCTAAGATTTAATGCTTAAAAATGCAGGGTCATGCATTTGAGCTGCAAAAACCCAAGGAGATGGTACAGTTTAGGGGCGAAGAACTTTTGTGCACGAAAGAGGAGCAGGACTTGGATGATCTTAAGGTGGCCAAACAGGTAGAAAAGGCAATGGCAAAAGTTAGAAAGATGCTTGGGTGCATAGGGAGAGGAACAGCCAGTAGGAAAAAGAAGGTGATGATTCCCCTGTATATGACTCTGGTGAGACCTCATTTAGAATATTGTGTACAATTCTGGAGACCACGCTTTCAAAAAGATATAAGCAGGATGGAGTTGGTCCAGAGGGCAGCTACTAAAATGGTCAGTGGTTTTCGTCATAAAGCTTATGGGGACAGACTTAAAATTCTCAATATTTATTCCTTGGAAAAAAGGTGGGAAAGAATTTGATAAAGACATTTAAATACCTACATGGCATAAATGCACAGGAGGTGAGTCTCTTAGCTCTGGAACAAGGGAGCATAGGATGAAGGGGAAAAGGGATAGATTCTGAAGTAACCTGAAATACTTCTTCATGGAAAGGGTGGTGAATTTGTGGAACAGCCTCCCGGTGGAACAGGTGGAGATGAAAATAGTACCTGAATCCAAGAGAGCTTGAGAAAAGTACATAGGATCTCTAAAGAAGTGATAGGGAGAGTAGATGGCATGGACGGGTATACTGGATAGGTCATATGTAACAGAATAAAATATACAAGAAATATGAAATAAAAACAAAAAAAATATTACAAGGTAAAATTACAGAAGGAAAGTTATTCCTTTATCATGAATGATTAGTACGATCATCAATAATGAGTGTTAGAGTGACCACTGCATTTAGGGGAAGAAGGAAAGCCTCCGAATACGTTCCAAGACAATCCCTAGATCTGGGTGGAGGGGTAAGCTGCAGAATAAGTTGTCAAGAAGTCAGCAGTGGGACGGGTTGTATGAATTATTTTCCTTTTTGTATCTTTTTTTTTTCCAGATGAAAGCAGCCCGTGTTAAGTTTGATTTCCAGGCAGAATCTGTGAAGTGAGTATACTACTGCTTTTCCCCACCCCCCTTTCTCTTCTGATCTGCAGAGCTTTACTCCCTATGGTTGATTACAGTGGTGAGAAAAATGTGACAGTGATGCACAAGGTAAAGGAACAGGATGTCATGAATACTGCAATGTGATCAAATGGGCATTGGAACATATCACATGTTGTACGAGAAGATCACCAGTGCGTGGGGTGGGGGTAGGTGGAGTATTTAGAGCCTTAGACGTCTGAGCCAGGATAGTGGGGAGGTGAGGGACATTGGAAATCAGTATTAAAAAGAAACATGAAGGACGTTGGAAGTCATTGCTTCCAAGGCCGACTTAACCATTGGACCAGGTGAGGCTCTGGCTTGGGGTGCCAATAATTAAGGGCGCCAAAATACCCAGCCTCTGACCTCATCTGGTCTATAGGTTGAGCCTTCCCCTCCTTGGTCCGGTCTCTCCCCTTATCTCCTGCCCCTCCTCACAGGTCTGGCACTGCTCCCTCACTTCTCTCACTCCCCCACCGTCCTGTTAAGTTTACATCGGTTGCCAGCAGCAGCAGCATGACAGGCTGCCTGCAATCAGCCCCTGGGTCTTCCCTCTGCCACTTCTTGCCTCCACTGATGCAATTTCCTGTGGGCAGGATGCAGTAGAGGGAAGACCCAGGGGCTGGCTGAAGGAGTGAGCGAGGTGAGGGTCAGGAGCAGTGCTGGACCTATGGGGAAAGGGACAGAGGAAGGGGAAAGAGAGATTGGATTGGGGAAGGGGGAGGATGCTAAACCCCTGGGTGGGGAGGGTGGCTGCCATTGCAAACTGGTTCAGGTTGTCACTATCCTTTGAGCTGGCCCAGATTGCTATTATTATGAAGGGGTGGGCAGCTGTAGAAGTCAGTGACATTACGGGTGGTGAGCAGCATTCAAAGTCAGTTCTAGTTTGGGGAACTGGACAGCATTGGAAATCCAATAATATGGGGAATTTGGGAGGTGTTTGAAAACTCCAGGGAGGAAATGACATGACCCTATGAGGCAGAAGGGTAAAAGAAGAGCTCAGACCCATGGCCCCTATAATTTAATTTAGAACCTTTTCCCCTAAACAAGTACAGAGAAAAAGTATAGGAGAAACATAGCATGTCTATAAGGTGGAAAGATGGTATACACATCCTTATTAAATACCAAACACAGCCAAATGGTTACAAAATAAAACATATCACAACACGGAATGGCCATTACAATCCATGCACCTCAGCAGAACTTGTGAGAGACCTTAAGAAGGGGCCCGGATCTTCAGCAAATTTTTTTTTTGTTACATTTGTACCCTGCGCTTTCCCACTCATGGCAGGCTCAATGCGGCGGGCAATGGAGGGTTAAGTGACTTGCCCAGAGTCACAAGGAGCTGCCTGTGCCGGGAATCGAACTCAGTTCCTCAGGACCAAAGTTCACCACCCTAACCACTAGGCCACTCCTCCGCACCGCCTTCTGTCCAGCAATAGTTCATGCATCTGGTATCTCCACATTATAACTACTGGTGGGTCTGGATATATTCCTCTGAATCATAATACAGTTTTTTGCAATAAGACATGTTTTGCAAAACCAAAAATTCACCCAACTCTAAATCATCTATATAATCCAAGAGACATATCTCTAGTAGTCATGGTAATGGCTCTCTGACCAAGTGTTCGAAGTGTAGAAAACCGTTCATTTAAACAAATATGCTTATTATCAAACAAAAAGAGAGGAAGGCCAGGAGAGGTCAAAGATGGCAGCAAGCAGAGGTGCAGGAGGGAATTCAGCTGTGCTTTGTGGGACAGAAAGGGAGACAAGCAATAAGTGAGATCTGCTGCCTCCAAGAGAGGATTTCCATGGATAGTGTGAAGCAGGATTCTGCACTAGTGAAAGCAGATCTAATAGAGATAATGATGATGGGGGAAATTAAGGCAGATGCTGCGGTTCTTGGAAGGCATGTGGAGGAGGTGGAAGGTAAATGCGGTGAGCAGGAGGAGGCAGTAGCATCAGTGAGCAGCCCTATCAAAGAGTTGACCGAAGCCAAATTAAGGCAGATGCTGCGGTTCTTGGAAGGCATGTGGAGGAGGTGGAAGGTAAATGCGGTGAGCAGGAGGAGGCAGTAGCATCAGTGAGCAGCCCTATCAAAGAGTTGACCGAAGCCAAGTGGTTGAAAAGCTTGAGGATATGGAAAATCACTTGATCCACAATCATTTGCGCATTCGGGAATTGCCAGAAACTGAAGCCTACAATGAGTGCAAGGCTAAAGGTTTGCTACCAGGTCCTGGCAGCAGATGAGAAGTCCAACGTTGGTGTGGACTTGAAAATAGACAAGGTCCACAGAGCTCTGGGAAGACTGTGATGAATGTGCCAAGGGACAGTGTTTTCTGTATTCATGACTTAAAGAACATCAGGAAAAATGTGTGCTCTGAAACTCTTGACTGAGAGGACAAAAGCACTGCTATTTTCCTGACTTGTTACCAGTGAGGATGAGAAGAGACCCCCCCCCCCCCCCCCCCAGGACATTACAGCAAAGCTACAACAGGAAAATATTCAATAACTATTATTGTTTCCATTTGGACTGACTTTCATGGTAAATGGAATCACCAAGTGAAAATGTCAGAGGAAGCCTGTGCAGTATTGCATGAAGGAGGGGTGAAAATGGCTGAAGAAGAGAAACAATGACCCAAGAGGGGGCCAGGAAAGTAGCCGAGGGTCACAAAGCCAAGGCGTTGATGGAAGTGCAAACAGGTAAAGAGCATGCTGAAGAGAAGAAGCAGATAAAAAGGAACTTTTTTGAGAAAGGGAAGGATGTACACTTAAATGTAGGGGGTTCTTGCTAGGAGTTAATGTGCGGATGAGGAATGATGTGGATGTATGGGAGTGGAGGGAGGTGAGTTTAACATTGGTGGAGGGGAGGCAAGATGAAGATGGGAATGTTTTTATTATCGGGATGGGCAGGGTGGTCGGAGGGGGTGCGTTGGAAGATGGGATTATTATTGAGGAGAGAATCAGAGATGATGCTATGGGGGGAGGGAGGGATGGAGGAGGAAGGGGAAGAAAGGTGAGGTCAATTAATATTTGGGGTGGGGAGGCAGGGAGATTTTGGGGAATGAGGACAACAGGCTGTTCTCCTGGAATGTGAATGGTCTGAACTTCAGGTCTTTAAGGAGGCCAAAAGACTGGAGGTAGATACTCTATTTCTGCAAGAGACATATTTAAAAATAAGGGATGAACATCTGTTACTTACAACATAGATATCTGGCAACAAATAGACAAACACACAGAAAAGGAAGCGTCAGTATTTTAATTAGTGGCAAAAGGAAGGTGGACTTCACAGGGGAAGTAAAGGGTGTACGGGGGGGGGGGGGCGCTACATTATCCTGGGGGATAAGGTGGATGGGGTAAAATTTACACAGGTGAAAGTACATGCACCTAATTTGGAAAAAGAAGAATTTTATGACGTTAGGGGAAGGGAAAAAGAGTGTAATAGTGGGAGGGGATTATAATCTGACCCTTAACCTAAAGCAAGGTAATGTGGGTAGTGAGGGATTCAACTTAAGAAAGCAGAGAAATAAATAACTACTACTACTACTACTACTTAACATTTCTAGAGCACTACTAGGGTTACGCAGCGCTATACAATTTAACAAAGAGAGACAGTCCCTGCTCAAAGAGCTTACAATCTAATAGACGAGTGAACGGTCGGTCCAATAGGGGCAGTCAAATTGGGGCAGTCTGGATTCACTGAACGGTAAGGGTTAGGTGCCGAACGCAGCATTGAAGAGGTGGGCTTTAAGCAAAGACTTGAAGACGGGCAGGGAGGGGGCTTGGCGTAAGAGCTCAGGAAGGTTGTTCCAAGTATAGGGTGAGGCGAGGCAGAATGAGCGGAGCCTGGAGTTGGCGGTGGTGGAGAAGGGTACTGAGAGGAGGGATTTATCCTGTGAACGGAGGTTACGGGCGGGAACGTAAGGGGAGATGAGGGTAGAAAGATAGTGAGGGGCAGCAGACTGAGTGCATTTGTAGGTAAGAAGGAGATGCTTGAATTGAATGTGGTATCTGATCGGAAGCCAGTGAAGTGACTTGAGGAGAGGGGTGATATGAGTATATCGGTTCTGGCGGAATATGAGACGTGCAGCAGAGTTCAATCTGTTCAGAACATAATACTATTAGGGGGGATAGATGGCTAAGTGGGAGGCCGGTGAGGAGTAAGTTGCAGTGGTCCAGGCGACAGGTAATGAGAGCGTGGACGAGAGTTCGGGTGGTGTGTTCAGAGAGGAAAGGGCGAATTTTGCTGATGTTAAAGAGGAAGAAGCGACAGGTCTTGGCTATCTGTTGGATATGCGCAGAGAAGGAGAGAGAGAAGTCAAAGATGACTCCGAGGTTGCGGGCAGATGAGACGGGGAGGATGAGGGTGTTATCAACTGAGATAGAAAGTGGAGGAAGAGGAGAAGTGGGTTTTGGTGGAAAGACGATAAGCTCGGTCTTGGACATGTTCAGTTTCAGGTGGCGGTTGGACATCCAGGCAGCAATGTCAGATAAGCAGGCCGATACCTTTGCCTGGGTCTCCGCGGTGATGTCTGGTGTGGAGAGATACAGTTGGGTGTCATCAGCATAGAGATGATACTGGAAACCATGAGATGAGATCAGGGAGCCCAGGGAAGAGGTGTAGATTGAGAAGAGAAGGGGTCCAAGGACAGATCCCTGGGGAACACCAACAGATAAGGGGATGGGGGTGGAGGAAGATCCATGAGAGTGAACTTTGAAGGTGCGGTGGGAGAGATAGGAGGAGAACCAGGAGAGGACAGAGCCCTGGAACCCAAATGAGGACAGTGTGGCAAGAAGTAAGTCATGATTGACAGTGTCAAAAGCGGCGGATAGATCGAGGAGGATGAGGATGGAGTAGTGGCCTCTGGATTTGGCAAGGAACAGGTCATTACAGACTTTAGAGAGTGCTGTTTCTGTCGAGTGAAGAGGGCAAAAACCGGATTGAAGCGGATCGAGGATGGCATGAGAGGAGAGAAAATCAAGGCAGCGGCTGTGGACTGCGCGCTCAAGTATCTTGGAGAGTTTTAGAAACGGTTAGGACTAGATTCCATATATTGCGCCTAAAAAATTGACACCGACAAAAGATTTGCCTAAGCATATTCAATAAAGTACACCTAAACTTAGGTGTACTTTAAGCTAAATTTCTGTGCGGTTTATAGAATACACTGAGTTCCCATCCGCATGACTAAATATAGTTGTGGGCAGTTACGCCAAGTAAAACTTGGTGTAAATGCCGATGCCTAAATTAGGCGTGGACCGGGTATGTTCTATAACAACATGCGTAGATTTTAGAAATGCCCATGACCTGCCCGTTTCATGCCCATGGCCATACCCCAACCCCCGTTTTCAACTATGTGACATAGAATTTACAGTCATCATATTATAGAATACACTTAGACAGTTATGTGCTTACATTCAAATTAATGCCAATTAGTGTCAATAATTGCTTAATTATCAATTATTGATGCTGATTGGCTTGTTGACTAATTAAATTATATGCGCAAATCCAGAGTACACCTTCTGTTCACGAGCACATCAATAGTACTCATACATAGATTTTATACTGGTAGCAACGTCATTATGCTAAGAGGTTAGAGGTGTGGATCTTTATCGGCTTACCATACTGAGGGAAGAATCAGCAATATTACTTGAGGTGTACCATGAATATAAATGTCTCTAACTTGTTGAGAAATTTCAGTCTTATCCTGCCTTTTCCAGAAGTCATGAATGTTGTAGTAAACAGGTGAAAGCTTGAAGAACTTGCATTTGTCTAGGGTCCTTTTTTGTCTGCTTTCAATTTCCATGACCCTCCTGTTGATCTTCCCTTATACACTTTAGAGAGCTGACCTTACAGAAAGGAGATATTGTCTACATCCATAAACAAGTGGACCGAAACTGGTTTGAAGGAGAGCATCATGGGAGAGTGGGCATCTTTCCAATTAATTATGTGGAGGTAGGAGGCTCACATCCCTGCGGCCTACCAGTGAACACACTTGGGCTCTTTGATTGAATCTAGAGGGGTAGACATGCCCTGACATCTATTCACCTTTTCTCTTTGTTGTTTAACCTGTGTATGTCTAGGGCTGTAGTTGACTGATAATTTGGCTAGTCTGGGCCTGGCCAAAGAGTTATACATTTGCTTATAGAGACTACAATTCCATTGAAATGTACTTGCCTGGTACATATGTGCCTTCACCTAGATGGCCCACAGTGTTCAGCAAGTCTCCCGTTACCTTATACTACCTCCTGGATGCCGAGACCTTTCTAGCAAGCACTTCTATTTATGCCAGGTTATTAAAAAATAAAATTGGTAGCCATGAAACTATCAAAACAATAACTAGAAATAAAACAAAACAAAAGAATATGATATCTTTATTTATGGAACTAACTTAATACATTTTTGAGTGGCTTTCTAAGGGGCCCTTTTACCAAGCTGCGGTAAAAGGTGCCCTGCGGTGGCATTGGCACGACCATTTCCTGGGGGAGCCATTACTGCCTCCTATTTAGGAGACGGTAAGGGCTCCTGGCGGTAACCAGACAGCACATGGCACTGCACGATTACTGCTGAGTAAGCCCCCAGTGATAAAAATAAAAAGTGAAAATTGTGTAGTATTAGTGCCATATTCTTGGATCTGAGCCTTGTCCCTTACATATTTTGTGGACTTTAATGCCATGGTAGATTGTATTAATGTTTCCTTAATTTTTCTTAGTATATTATTTTTTCATTTATTTTTATTTCTGTTTAGCAAATCTTTTCCCCCTGAAGTAGCCTAAGGTTGAAATGTGTCAACGTCAGACTTTTTGTCTACTCGGTAAAGGTTTTAAAGTCAAACTGGTACATCTTGCTCTTTCTTTTGGTTCCTGGACATGTTGTGTAAGTTGCTTACACCTCTTGGTTTGGTTTATCAAATTGGATGGACAGATAGACGGATGTTCAGCTGCTAGACAGATATTTCAGTCTTAGCATTGCCTCTAAAGGAGAAAGTGATTTCTTCTGTCAGCGGACACTGACTTTACTTCTGAGGTCCCCAAAGTGTTTCCCTTTGTTCCCTTCTGAGCCTCGAATCTGTCATCATGTCAGAAAGTGAGGCACATTGACTTTCTATTCCATGGGTACAGATAGTGATGCCTGATCCAGGGAATAAACTCTTCATGATGTTAACACTTTTTTCTATTTCTGTTGAAACAGATTCTCCCTCCTACTGAAATCCCCAAGCCAATTAAACCCCCCTCTGTCCAGGTACTGGAGTATGGAGAAGCGCTGGCATTGTTCAACTTCAAGGGAGACTTGGCTGTGGAGTTATCCTTCCGAAAGGTAACGATACCCGATGGAGAATCAAAATAAGAATTGTCCAGACTTGATGCTATAGATGAGTTTAAGGCTCTGCTTTGGTGTGACCCAACTCTGCTTATTAAAGGGTGCAGAACTCATCAGTTCCTGTTGAATGACACACAATATCATTCCATTTAACACAATTGCTCACTTTTAGGTCCTGCCTCCATCTTTCACATATCCATCTGAAAAGAGAGTACTAGGGAAGACGCTCTAAATTTTGTCACAGTCAGCTCTCCTCCACTATTCCCTATAGGTTCTTCTTTCAACTAGCACTCCTTCACCATTCTTTCCAGTTTCCCTACATCCAGCTCAATTCCACCATTTTCTGCAGTTCCCTTAATCCTCCTCATCCATGCCCTTAGCTTGCCCCCACTGCCATAGCTAGCCCTCCTACAGTGTCCTACTCTGTAACCTGCACTCCACCATTCTCATGGATGGAGTTTGAGGTTGGCAGTGCCTCTTACAACACAGTGCAGAGACTAGGGGAGGTCAATCAGTGTGCCTTCTTATATTGTAAGGTCTCCACCACCGGGATACTCTTGGAAAAGTCTCCTGCACCGGGAGACTCTTGAGTCCCTTGGTCCTTTGTGTCAACTGCTCCTCCAAAGGTAGTTCCCACCACAGCATTTCTCAAGAAGCATAGCAGTTCAACAGCATTGTATTCAAAACAAAACAAAAACCCCGAAAGGTTCCAAAATCTCAGCAGTTCATATAAAGCAGTTATGCAAAGCAATTCTTCAAACAAGGTAGCTCAAAAAGGGCTCAGACTCACAGCAGTTTATGTATAGCAGGTATGCAAAGTAATTCTTCAAACACGGTAGCTCCAGAAAAGGTTCAAACCCTCCCCAGCAGTTCATGTCAGCAGTTAGGCAAAACAATTCCCCAAACACCAGTTCAGAAAGGGTTCAAACTCCCAGCAGTTCATGTATAGCAGTTATGCAAAGTAATTCTCCAAACACAGTAGATCAAAAAAGGTTCAAGCTCCCCAGCAGTTTATGTAAGCAGTTATGCAAAACAATTCCCCAAACACAGCAGTTCAGAAAGGGTTCAAACTCCCAGTAGTTCATGTATAGCAGTTATGCCCAAAACCACCACTCCTCTTCTCTCCCTTTCAAAAGAAATCAACCTAGGGAGAGTGGCAAGGGTCCCTCCCCAACCAGGACAGCATTATACCCTGACCACCACCTGCATGACCCTTCTGTGGTAAACCTGTTCTCTCAGTTCCCCTCATGGGATAGCCACCTTTTCCCTTCTTCTACCAGGCTCTCCTCCCGAGCAGCCTTCTGTTCCACCTCCTTTCCTTCCAGTTTAGTCAGAGCAGCAATCTCCATCGGCCCCTTTTCCTCTAGTTCCTCCCCCTTTGCTTCCCCTGGCTGGAAAAAATATTTAAATTTTTTTTTCAGGGTGGGAGGGGGTTAGTGACCACTGGGGGAGTAAGGGGAGGTCATCCCTGATTCCCTCCAGTGGTCATCTGGTCATTTAGGGCACATTTTTGTGGCTTGGTCATAAAAAAAAAAAAGGACCAAGTAAAGTCGCCCAAGTGTTCGTCAGGGATGCCCTTCTTTTTTCCATTATCGGCCGAGGACGCCCATGTGTTAAGCACATCCCAGTCCCACCTTCGCTATGCTTCTGACACGCCCCCGGGAACTTTGGTTGTCCCCGCGACGGAAAGCAGTTGAGGATGCCCAAAATCGGCTTTCGATTATGCCGATTTGGGTGACCCTGTGAGAAGGACGCCCATCTTCCGATGTGTGTCGAAAGATGGGCGCCCTTCTCTTGTGAAAATAAGCCTGAAAGAGTGTGAGTGGAATTTGAAACTTGGCTTACTCCTTGCAACTAGAACATTTAAAAATAAAAATCTTTTTTTTTCTTTTTTTTTTTTAACTCAGTGCTGAGTAATTTGTTGCCAGAAAGTGTGAGCAAGGCAGTTTGCATATCTGGGGTAAAAGGGTTTATACAAGTTCCTGGAAGAAAGTCCATAAACCTTTATTATCTACGCAAAGCCACCTCTTTATTTTTTGGCGTGAGCAATAAGAAATGGATCTAATTGTTGGAGTCCTGCCAGGCAGGTACATAAGCATCGCCATGCTGGGACAGACCAAAGGTCCATTGAGCCCAGCACCCTGTCACCGACAGCGGCCAAAAGAACAAGCAATTTGTCCCGCCCATCCTAGAAATACTGTATTATTCCCTCATCCATTCAATAACATTCTATGGCCTTTTCCTCCAAGAAGCCGTCCAACCTTTTTTTGAAGTCCGCTAAGTTAACCGCCTTAACCACTCTTTCCGGTAGCGAATTCCAGAGTTTAACTACACGTTGAGTGAAGAAAAGTTTCCTCCAATTTGTTTTAAATTTACCACACTGCAGCTTCATCGCATGCCCCCTTGTCCTAGTATTTTTTGAAAGCGTAAACAGATGCTCCACATCGACCCGTTCCATTCCACTCATTATCTTATAGACCTCTATCATATCTCCCCTCAGCCGCCTTTTCTCCAAGCTGAAGAACCCCAGCTTCTTCAGCCTTTCCTCTTAGGGAAGCCGTCCCATCCCCTGTATCATCTTTGTCGCCCTTCTCTGTACCTTTTCCAATTCCACTATCAGCCTTATTTTCGAAAGTGATGGGCGCCCAGATTTCAACCCAAATCGGGAGATAGGCGCCCATCTCGCAAAGGCGCCCAAATCGGTATAATCGAAAGCCGATTTTGGGCGTCTTCAACTGCACTCCGTCGCAGGAACGAACAAAGTTGATGGGGGCGTGTCGGAGGCGTGATGAAGGCAGGACTGGGGCATGTTTATCGGCCGAGGAGAGATGGGTGCCCTCGGCCGATAGTCAAAAAAAGAAAGGCGTTTTTACCGCAAATTTGGGTCACTTTTTTGGGCCCTTTTTTTTCACAAACAAGTCCCAAAAAAGTGCCCTAAAAGAGCAAATGACCACCAGAGAGAATCGGGGATCACCACCCCTGACTCCCCCAGTGGTCACTAACCCCCTCCCACTAAAAAAAAAACAACTTTAACAACTTTTTTCCCAGCCTGTATGCCACCCTCAAATGCCATACCCAGCTCCATCACAGCAGTATGCAGGTCCCTGGAGCAGTTGTTAGTGGGTACAGTGGACTTCACCCATGTGGACCCAGGCCCATCCCCCCCCCCCCCCCCCACCTATTACACTTGTGCTGGTAAATGGAAGCCCTCCAAACCGCCCCCAAAACCCACTGTACCTGTTGGTGCCCCCCTTCAGCCATAAGGGCTATGGTAATGGTGTAGAGTTGTGGGCAGTGGGTTTTGGGGGGGATTTGAGGGGCTCAGCACCCAAAGGAAGGTATTTTACTTTTTTTTTTTATTGTTACAAGTGCCCCCTAGGGTGCCCAGTTGGTGTCCTGGCATGTGAGGGGGACCAGTGCACTATGAATCCTGGCCCCTCCCACGATCAAATGCTTCGGATTTGTTCGTTTTTGAGCTGGGTGCCTTCGGTTTCCATTATCGATGAAAAACGATTACGCCCAGCTCAAATCCGCACAAATCCGATGCATTTGCCCGGTACAAATCGTATTATCGAAAAAAAGATGGGCGCCCATTTTTTTTGAAAATACGGTCTGTCCCGCCCCTTCACGTACCCGTTCTCAGACACAGACGCCCATGGAGATGGGCGTTCGCATTCGATTATGCCCCTCCACGTCTTTTTTGAGGTGTGGCAACCAGAATTGAACACAATACTCGAGGTGCAGTCGCACCATGGAGCGATACAATGGCAGAATAATATCCTTTTTTTTTTTTTCAATCCCTTTCCTAATGATACCCAACATTCTATTTGCTTTCCTAGCTACAGCAGCACATTGAGCAGAAGTTTTCAATGTATCATCAATGATGACACCTAGATCCCTTTCTTGGTCCGTGACTCCCAGCGCTGAACCTTGCATTATAGTTATAGTTTGGGTTCCTCTTTCCCACATGCATCACTTTGCACTTGTTCACATTAAACGTCATCTGCCATTTAGACGCCCAGTCTCCCAGTCTCGTAAGGTCCTCTTGTAGTTTTTCACAATCTTCCTGTGATTTGGCAACTTTGAATAACTCTGTGTCATCGGCAAATTTGATTACCTCACTAGTTCTAGGTCATTTATGAATATGTTAAAAAGGAGAGGTCCCAGTACAGATCCCTGAGGGACCCCACTAACTACCCTTCTCCATTGCAAATATTGACCTTTTAATCCTACTGTTTCCTATCTTTCAACCAGTTTTTAATCCACAGTAAGACACTACCTCCGATCCCATGTCCCTCTAATTTCCTCTGTAGTCTTTCATGAGAGACTTTATCAAACGCCTTCTGAAAATCTAGATACACAATATCAACCGGCTCACCTTTGTCCACATGTTTGTTTACCCCTTCAAAGAAATGCAGCAGATTGGTGAGGCAAGACTTTCCTTCACTAAATCCATGTTGACTTTGTCCCATTAGTCTATGCTTTTGAATGTGCTCTGTAATTCTGTTCTTGATAATAGTCTCTATCATTTTGCCCGGCACCGACATCAGATTCACTGGTCTATAATTTCCCGGGTCTCCTCTGGAACCTTTTTTAAATATCAGCGTTACATTGGCCACCCTTCAACCTTCCGGTACCACACTCGATTTTAAGACTAAATTACAAATCAATAACAGTAGCTCTGCCAGCTTATTTTTTTAGTTCTATCAGTACCCTGGGGTGAATACCATCCGGTCCAGGAGATTTGCTACTCTTCAGTTTGCAGAACTGCTCCATTACGTCTTCCAGGTTTACAGATATTTCATTAAGTTTTTCCGACTCTTCAGCTTCGAATACCCTGTCTGGCACCGGTATCCTACCCAAATCTTCCTCGGTGAAGACCGAAGCAAAGAACTCATTTAGTTTTTCTGCTATTTCTTTGTCGTCCTTGATTGCCCCTTTTACACCCTGGTCATCCAGCGGGCCAACCGATTCTTTTGCCGGTTTCCTGCTTTTAATGTATCTAATAAAAATTTTACTATCGGCTTTCGCCTCTAACGCTATCTTTCTTTCAAAATCTCTCTTTGCCTTTCTTATCAGCGCTTTGCATCTGACTTGACATTCCTTATGCCGCGTCTTATTTTCTTCATTTGGTTCCTTTTTAGCTCCAATAGCCTCCTTTACCTCACTTTTTAACCATGCCGGCTGTCGTTTGGTTTTCCGTCCTCCTTTTCTGATACGTGGAATATGTTGGGCATGAGCCTCCAGGACGGTGTTTTTGAACAGCATCCATGCCTGTTGTAGGTTTCTTACCCTCTCAGTTTGTTTTTTTTATCGTTCTTCTCATTTTATCATAGCTTCCTTTTTTAAAGTTAAACGCTAACATATTTGACTTCCTATGTTTACCTTTTTGAAAGCAAATTTCAGGTACTTGTGATCTAGATTGGCTGCTGTCAGAGACAGGATCCCAGGCTTGATGGATCTTGGTCTGACTCAGTATGGCACATTTTTGAGTCAATATACAAAGTCACTTATGTGGTCAACAGTGCATGCCAAGGTTAGTGGCTGTATTTTAAAATTGCGGACAGGGGTGCTAATAAGTTTTGGTGGTTGTAAGACACTAAATGGGGTCTTTTACTAAGGCGCAGTAGCGTTTCTAACGCGTGCTAAAAATAGGTGTGCACTAAATGCTAGAGACACACATGGGAATACATTGGCATCTCTAGCGTTTAGCGTGCACTAAAAACTCTAGCACTCCTTAGTAAAAGACCCTCTCAGTAGCCAAAGGTTAATTGTTTTTGTAGAGATGGGATTAGTTGCACATCCGGGCTGACCAATCAGTTAGACATGTAGGTAACAATATTCAGTCTCTTTGAGAGAACTTACCTATCCCAGTTTTGAGTTGTAACTTTAAAGCAGTGGTTCTCAACCTTTCTTCTGTTGTGACACACCTGACAAACAAGGTTCAAGTATGCGACACATTGAACACTAAAATTCACAGCTGAACAAAGCACACCTAAATATTTAATTGTTTAACTGTAAGTTTAGCATGAATTTGCCTATCCCATATCAAAAAGCTGTATGCAACACATCAGTACCTGATTTCTTATTTGACATAACAAAACAAATTTATATTCAAATTCTAGTGTCACCTCAGTAACCGCAACACAAAATCCCTCCACTGCCAGATACTGTGAAGCAACACAAAAACCTGCAAATATTCTACTCAAACTGTTTAGCAAACAGAATCTAAGGGCTGCAGATCTGCAGCATTTTCAGTTGGGGATGGAGGCAGCAGTTATTATTGGGGGGTAGTGGGGAAGCAGAAATAGGGACCAGTTAAGAGGATTTCAAGAACCTGACTCCCAAGAGTGGAGGAGTGGCCTAGTGGTTAGGGTGGTGGACTTTGGTCCTGGGGAATTGAGGAACTGAGTTTTATTCCCACTTCAGGCACAGGCAGCTCCTTGTGACTCTGGGCAAGTCACTTAACCCTCCATTGCCCCATGTAAGCCGCATTGAGCCTGCCATGAATGGGAAAGCGCGGGGTACAAACGTAACAAAAATAAAAAATAAGACTGCTGGGCTTCCCAGCTTGCAGGCACTGATGGTTGTAAAGAAAACACAGACTTGCTTTCTACATCAAATTTTTTTGTGACACCTCCCAGCTCTTGGGGACATACCAGTGTATCCCGACACGGTGGTTGAGAACCACTGCTTCAAATCTGTGGCACTCATACATTTACCACTGCTGAATATACATAGAACTTTACACAAAGTTATACCAGTATCATCCTGCTCAAAATGTACTCCCTTTTGTTGTTTTGTTCCCTGGTTCTTAGCCAGGTGCTCTAACCACTACACTCTCTATAATATCTTAAGAGCTCCCTTTTCAGAGGTAGGGTTGTTGCTGTTTGGCAGTTAGTGTTGTTAGGGAGGGGCAGGACAGGTTTGCTATCTAGCTTCCCAGTGTCTTTTTGGCAGGCGAGAATCAGTGTTGGAATGTCCTATATAATAATTCTCACCTCCAACGTTCTGTGCTTGGGACTGTGGCTCTCTGGAGGTGGTGGTCTGCTAGGCAGACACGCACTGACATCACTGATGTCAGGACAGCTGATTCCAAGGCAAGGGGAGGAGTACAGCGTGTTTCCCTACTCCTCCCCTGCCTCGGAATCATCTGTAACCCCCCGTGCTACGGCCCCCTCAACCCCCCCCCCGGCCCGCCGAAAACCACCCCCCGCCGCTGTTGTGGACTACCTGTGCTGACGGGGGACCCAAACCCCCGACAGCCGAAGTGCTGTTGTGCCCTTCGCGTTGTTCATCTTCTCTGGAAGTTCCTCTGCGTGCGTCTGACGTCAGATGCACGCAGAGGAACTTCCAGAGAAGATGAACAACACGAAGGGCACAACAGCACTTCGGCTGTCGGGGGTTTGGGTCCCCCGTCAGCACAGGTAGTCCACAACGGCGGTGGGGGGCGGTTTTCGGCAGGCCAGGGGGGGTCGCGGGGGGGGGGGGGAGAGAAATTGCCTGCTTAGGGCCAGTTTCCTTGCCTTCAGAAACGGGCCTTTTTTACTAGTTGTCTAATATTTTAGTGTTCAAAATATCCCTATGTAGATTAACAGCATAACATACTGCAGAATTAGGAGTAAGATTTATATTCCTGCCTAGGGTCCATAGCATTCATTGACTATTAATAAAAGTCTGTTTTCCAGTTAAGTGACTTGGAGCTATAAATTTAGAGGACACTTGGCAATGCTGCTTGAAGTCTTTATTCATGCATTAGTCCAGTTCTTAATTTTAAACAAAAAAAAAACTATTTTTAAGCACTTCACATATGTAGTTTCCCACCAGGTTTCTAGATAATTTAACTCTTTTGTACTTAAAACAGTTTTGCTTTGAGCAGCTGTTTCTTTCTTTGTTTGGTACAGCAGGGGCTAATGCCTAGAACATTTTTGCCAAATTTGAATCAAGGAATTGATAAAAATGTGATTTTTTTTGTGTGTGTGTGTTTTCAAATCTGGCTAGCTTTAGGCTAGTTTGGTACTTGAGGTGGTTTTTGGCTAGTTTTGAATTAACTTTGAGCTCTAAATATAGTTGACACTTTGTGCACTGGTCCTTTGCTGTTGGGACTTGAAGGTTCAGGCATTGGCCTTGAGGTACTGGAACAGCCTGCTTTAACCAAATGGGTGGGGGAGATGTTGCAGAGCAATAGGATTGGTACCACTGGGTTTCACCTCCCCCCCCCCAAAAAAAAAAAAAATATTAAGCATTTAGACTATGAATATCTTTCCCCACAGCTTCTGTTTCCAACCAGAACTTCTCCATCATTCTCTATAGCTTCCCTACATCCAGCTGTCCTCCACCATTCCCTACACCTCCACCAGCCATTCTCTTCACTGATCCCTGTACCTCCCAAGCACCCATCCCCTATCTCTCACTACAGTTGGAACTCGCCAGTGCCACCAGTCCGTACACTTATCCCCATTCCCTGTACCTCCCACTACAGCCAGCATTCACCACCACTCCATACACCCCTCCCTCATTCCCTGTACCTCCCACTACAGACAGCACTCACCACCACTCCATACACCCCTCCCTCATTCCCTGTACCTCCCAGCAATTACCACTACACCATCTCCCCTTCACCATTCCCTCATCTATTCCCCAGCCAACATTCCCTCCCCCTTCCACTACATCCAGGTCTGTTCCAGCATTCTCTACATCTTTCCCCAGCCAGGACTCCTCTACAATTCTCTCTTTCCCAGCCAGCACTGGCCCCCCATTCCCTACACCTCCCTGTACAGCCAGCATTCCTCTTCCACTCCTTACCTCTTTGTAAGATAGATTTGGTTTGCCAGAGTTGTGACCTCCTGCCTTTGATCTCCTCTTGCTTGCAGTATAAGCAGGTATTGCTTACTCTTTAAGGCCCTGCATTATTCCATGCAGTGTCCTAGGATGGGGTTGGAAGATGGATCTGTACTTGTAGGATCTTTGTCTTGGGGAAGGCGGTGACACAAGAACTGTTTTTCTTTCTGTAGGGTGAGCGCATCTGTCTAACCCGCCAAGTGGATGAGAACTGGTATGAGGGTCGGATTTCTGGCACCAGTCGTCAGGGTATCTTTCCTGTCAGTTATGTACAGGTGGTGAAGGAGCCCCGACTCAAAGTCTCCGAAGAGCTCTCAGCACCCCTAAACTACAGTGCTCTCACTCCCAGGTCCCCAAGTCACCAGATCACCACAGCACAAAGAGACTCTCCCAGTAACGTCAGCACACAGCATGATTCCTGCTCCCCGGTCAGCAGTACGTTCTCCTCCACCACCCATGCAGTGTCCCCTGGACATCCACAGTCTACACCAAACACCCTGCTTGCCTCGTCCCAAAATACCCAGTTCTCCTTCCCGGCGCACTCCATTTCTCTGAGCCCCCAGAATGCCTCACCCAACTCAAGTTCAGAATCCAGGACAGCAACAGTGAGTCCGGGAGGCCGAGGTGGCCATTGCCAAATTCCTTCACCATTAAAAGAAATGAAGCAGTCTTCTACACCATCCGCAACACTCACAGTCCCATCCCAGGTAAGCAACAGCATTCACCAACAGAGCTGACAGAGAGAGCACTGGACCAGTAAGAATTCATTTACAAACAGGCTCTGCTTTGTGCTGTGTGGATTCCCAGTGCCTGTTTCTGAGTATTTTATCATGCGTTATTACATTTTAAGCAGCTTCTAGAGAACACGTGCTCACCATACACACAAATGTCTTGCAGAGAGGGGATTAGGAGTGCATTGGGCCCTGTTTACAGAAGAGAGGTGTGGATGCCTAGAGGGAGAACTTGCTTGCATTGGAGAGGTGTAAACTCCTATAGGAAGGTGCCAATCATTGCTGTCATGGGGGGAGGGGGGAGGAAGCATACACTGAGGTTCATACTGAGTTGACATTACCTTGACACCCTTGTTTTCCTCATAGGCTAAAAACTGCCTTTCCTTTCTGCTGTCCAACAGCTGCTCATTGTGTCCTTAGATCATGATCCTAAATCTTATCCTCTCATTATTCTTCTAATAAAACATAACTTGTGCTTTATCCAGAGTTTGACTCATGATGTCCCTGCTACCAGGGGTTTGTCTCAGCAACCTACTAACTCACCTTCCGAACGAAGAGCATCACCAACCATCAGCAGCTGCCTTCTGTAAGTGCTTGTTCATCCCTGCAAATGAGTTCAAATGTGGCCTTGGTGGACAAGCTGTATTTCCTAGGACACCTCCCCCCCCCCCCCCCCCACCACCATACACATAGTGGCTCCCAGGATCTTGTGCATTATATACCAGCATGGCCAATGGCCCGCATATTGCATAGATGGCCTGTCCCAAGACCCCTTAGACAGTGTCTCCTGGATTCTATAAAGTTGCATACCCAAATTTCTGACTAGCACACACGTTTGGGTGCGCAAGTTATAGAATAGTGCCAGTTGTGCACCTAGGCGCCAATTGTCCTTAAGAACCAGTGATAGCCCTTAAGTATTGTTAATTGGTGCTAATTGGCACTAATTTGTAGCTACACACGGAACTGCACTTAGGTGCTATTCTATAAATTTACTCCCCGATATTCAAAACTATTTAACCAGCCAGACATGGCTGCTGACCAGTTAAATAGCATATCGGCGCCTGACTGCAGACACTCAACGGGAGATAACTGGTTATCTCCTGCTGAATAACCATGTTTAGTGGCTAGCAGAATATCGGGCCCTGTGTGCATAAATGCTATAGCACAACTATAAAGGGGGGCAAGCTCATGGGCGGATCAGGGGCATGTCTTGCAGTTCCACATATAAATTATAGAACACTATCTCTTACGCACACAACTTCCATCTTTAAACGTGATCATTTACGCCAGCCTTTGACATGGCATAAGTGCTCATGCCTAAAGTTAGGCTGACTAATATTCGATTCTATAATGGCAATTTCATTTGTGTTCTAGAATTGGAGCTTAAATCCCATATTTTTGCACCTAATTTTGGTGCACTTTCTTGAATCTACTCCTATACGTAGGAGTTTCGTAATACTATTAGGTGTCTTGCAGCCATAGTGCATTTCTCTGTCTGTATAACTGCATTTTTGTTTTCTGATGACACTTAGATTTCACATGGATTTTTAATTTATAGTGTACAAATGTTTTGGTTTTGTCCATTACAGGGGCAATTTTCAAAAGATTTAGGTAGAGAAATAGGTATTTGTCCAGAGAAATTACCTGATTAAAAATTGTCCCCCTCAGAGCGGTAAAATAATGCCAAAATGCAAATCCTTTTTCACTGATTAAAAAAGGGGGATACTCCGAGGTGCATTTGGATTGGGGAAGTAAAGAATTGTGTGGAAATGAATTCAAGTCCACGTGCATATCTTCACCTATTCACACAGTTCCTCTGCCCACAGAGAGGAGGTACAAAGATCACAAACATTTCAGCATCTGCTTAAGCAAATTTTCAAAGAAAATGTTACCTTTCAAAATTGTATACCAAATCTAGACATGCACCTAGATGAGCTACCGAAAATGTATCACATCAAAGACCTGACGAAAACCTGACTGGCAATGAGAGGGTTGGAAAACACTGATCTAGGTGTCATTCCCATGCAAACTATCCTCTCCTACCTCCCATTCTCTAGCCAACCCAGAGAGTAGAAGTCTTGGTCCAAGAAAATTGGGACCTCATATAAAGTAGCAAGCAACACTTAATGCTCGCAGCATGTTTATCACTGAGTGCAGGCATGCCTCAGCTAACTGTGCAGTATGTAAATGCAGGTCATTGTCAATGTCTGGCCTGGCAGGCGCTGTCAGCGCAGTCGTGTAACGTTTCTCTTCTATCACTTGCACCTCACAGATACAAGGCAATCTATCAGTATATTCCACAAAGTGATGATGAACTAGAGTTACATGAGGGAGACCTGGTGGAGGTCCTGCAGCAATGCGATGATGGCTGGTTTGTGGGTAAGTTATACTCGTAAAGCAAGAAATAGCTTTCACTCTCAGTAGGACTAGCTAGAACTAATGCTGGAGGGACCAGTTATAGGTTGGATTGGGCAAGTAGGTAAGTCAGCCTGGGCACCAATCTGGGGGAGGAGGGGATGTCACATGAGTCTGAAAGGGATTCAGGCACCTACCAGAGTGCTGTTTTAGCCAGTGACTGCATACAAAAGCACTGGCTGGGGACGCTCTGTAGGGAATTGTGGAGAGTTGTGGACGTGGAGTTGCTGGAGGGAATGGTAAAAAAGTGGTGGGAGGTGGGAGCTGTAGGAGATAGTGACAGAGCACTACTGGCTAACAGGAAAGCTGTAAGAATTGTGGAGTGCTTGCTAGAGAATGACACGTGGACGGGGACCTGCAGTAACCGCGGGGATGGGATCGGGGACGGGGTGGGGACGGGGACAGAGCCCGTGAGGACGTCCCCGTGTCACTTTCTATTTTGAAGCCTATTAATGAACTGGGCTGTTATTTGTGTTTGATTGATGCAGGTATTTTTATTTTTTTGGAAAAACAAGCATGAGGGATCCTGTACACCCTGCTACTAGCATATCTTCTAAGAAGACATCTTCTATTGCAGGAGGGACTATGGAAGACAGGAGAGCTAGACTCAATTCTGAGATTGTTGATGACTTCTTATTTATCCACAGATTAAAAAATCATTACAGTGCTTCACAGGGCATATTTCTCCCCTCTAGGGCATACAGAACGGGTTGTATTTTGTACCTCTGGACATTTTAAAAGGGTGGATTAGGATTCCTTGGGATAGTAGAAGTCAGCTATTGTTGGAGTTGGAAAGGTAGAGGGTAGTGGTGGTGGGAGGGTTTATTATAGCTGCTCATTGTTATTATTGTTTTCTATTTGTAATTTATACACAACAGTTGCACAGCATATTGTTCCTTTTTATACTTTAATAAAAAGATTTAAATATAAAATCATAAGTGTTCGAGGCTTCTGCAGATGAGAACAGAGCCCACAGGGCTGGGACGGAGATGGGGCTTGCGGGGACGGGACGGGGATGGAGACGGGGACGGAGACAGATCCCACAGGGCCAGGGTGGGGACTGGAACAGATGTTATCCCCGTGTCATTTTCTAGTGCTTGCTGTAGGGAGAACTCACAGCATGTGCAGTCCTACCTTGTTCCAGCAGGAGGCATCCTCTTATTTTCTCATAAAGCATCTGTTTTGAGCTTTGTAGATGCCATTCCTGAATTTACTTTTTTCTCGTTGTAATACATGGGAGGTCACATGATTGGGAATGAGAGAGTACTGTTTTGTAAACAAAGACCCTAACTGTCATGATCCTCTGCTTTCTCTCAGGTGTGTGCCGGAGAACTCGAAAATTTGGGACATTCCCTGGAAACTATGTTGCACCCATACCATGTGAATGACCCTGGAGAATCTAAAGGAGGCCATGGAAATTAATATAAGGAATCAGTGTATAAACTCTGGGGCACGTGGAGCCCAGAGTCAAACCAATACATACAGAAGGACATCAGGGGGGCTGTTCCTAGTTCATCCCCATTACATTCTCATCAGGGATGGAACAGGTCCCTAGTCTGTTCTGTGATATTACCACAAGGAGGGGCTTTTTCCAGTCTTTTCCATTATATTCCTGTGAAGAGAGGGGGGTCTGATCACACTTTGTCCCATTACATTGCTATGAGGAGGGAGTCTTTCCCATACTATGCCATTCCCGTGAAGGAGGGGCTCACCCCACCGAGTTTCTTCCTAGGTTTGCCATTTCAGTCCATACCAGCCAAAGAAGCTAATCAAGGCCTAGTTTTATCCAACCGACTCCATTTCATTTTATTTTTATGAATTTCTAGTTCTCATTTTCCATTGGTTCCCCTCACCGAATCAGAACTACAACTCCATACATGCAGTGGGGCAAAACCAGAACTGGAACAGCCTGTTGTGCACTCATAGGTCTTCCTAAATGGCAAAGTTCACAATGAGAGAGAACACTGCTTTTGTCTGAACTTTTCAAAGTACTTCATTTGATATGGTATGTCCCCTTTATAGCACCAGCATGCTTCCAGAAGGTTCTACTTAGCACATTCACCACAATTTCAACACAGACTGGAGGGTCTTGTCACTGTGATGAAGAGAGAACACATTAAAGACATTTCTGAGCTTTGATTTAGCAGTTGGTAGAATGTTTTAGCATGCCAAAACATGAATGTTTTTCTCCATTGATGTCTTCACCTGCACATTCTGGACATTTTTGGCCTGGCCCTGGGCTCCACTTGAGTGTACCAGATGGCTGGATTTGTTTTTCGAGCAGTCTTTCCGTGAATGTTTCTGTTACATTTTTGTGGTGTCCTGACCCAACACACTTCTGAAGTGACAAATTAAAAGCCAAAATATTCTGAACTTCAAAAAGAGAAATAATAATATAATAATAATATCAGTTTATGTCCCAGGCTGATGACATCAAAGCAGAGCTCTGAAATGGTCTCTCAGTTCTGATGTCATCATTCTGTGACTGGAAACCCTGGTCCCAGCTGGGTTCAGGACTGTAGATTTACAATTAGATTTTCCTTAAAGAATGCAAATTTGTAATAAATTCCTTTACATTTTTATGATTGTGTTAGTGTTTGTATGTGGGGAGGGGGAGGTTAAGACTCACCACTACAGTGAAATGTATTCATTTAGGGGCCCTTTTTCCAAGCTGCGGTAAGCACTAATGCATGCTTACCACAGGTTAAAAAGCACTACTGCAGGGCACACTCAGGTGTCCCACGGTAGTTTTTGCATATGCACATAATACTCACCCTGTAAAAATAATTTTAAATTTTTAGCGCTGGGGGCGAGTCTGGGGATGGAGAGTAGGCCTGTTCCATGCTAATCGGTTAGTGCAAATACATTTCCTCATGCTAACTGTTTAACGCTTGGTTAGCACTTGAGCCCTTACTACCTAGAAACCAGAGGCGTATCTGGACTTCGGCGGGAGGAGGGGGCCAGAGCCAGAGTGAGGGGGCACATTTTAGCCCCCCCCCGGCGCCGACACCCCCCCCCCCCCCCGCCATTGCTGGACCCCCCCTGCCAACGACCCTCTCCACCCCCCTCCCGCCACCAACCCTCCCCCGCCGCCGTTGCCTACCTTTGCTGGTAGGGGACCCCAACCCCCGCCAAACGAGGTCCTTCAGTTGCAAAGCTGGCAGGGGACCCCAACCCTTGCCAGCCGAGGTCCTCTCTTCTGTTGCAGCAAAGCTTCCTTTAGTTTCAAATTCTTTGTCTGACATCCTGCATATTGTACGTGCAGGATGTCAGACTCAGAACAGGAAGCTTTGCTGCAACGGAAGAGAGGACCTCGGCTGGCGGGGGTTGGGGTCCCCCGCCAGCAAAGATAGGCAACGGAAGGTTGGCTGCGGGAGGGGGGATGGAAAGGGTCATCAGCAGGGGGGGTCCAGGGCCAAATCTATGGAGGCCCAGGCCCCCATGGCCCCTCGCATGTACGCCCCTGCTAGAAATTAGAAGGTTCTTTTACTAAGCAGTAGTAAATAGTGGCCTGCGGTACTGTGGATGCATGAAATTGGCACACGCTGGGCAATTTTTTACCGCGGCTGGGAAGAAAAAGGGCTTTTTTAAATGAGGGCAGTAAATGGTCGTGCACTAAAATTAAAAGTAGCATGAGGCTATTTAATTCCTGAACCCTTACCACCGCCCATTGACCTAGTGGTAGAGGCTCACATGCTACTCGCGTGGTAATCAGGCAGCACGAGCCAATCTGGCCGCCCTGCCGATTACTGCTGAGAACTCCCCCCCCCCCCCCCCCCCCAGTGGTAGAAAATAGAAAAATATTTTCTACTGCGGGAAACGCGCACACCAACTTCAAACTCCGCAGGGTGCACACTCTACCCTTGTGGTAGTGCCAATTTGGCAAGCGCTACCCACGCATTAACCCTAACGCTGCTTAGTAAAAGGACCCCTAGGTGTCGGTAAGTGCTTACATACTAATGGCCACACGCTAATGGGAAAATTAGTACATAGCCATTATTGGCAAAATAGAAAAATTGCCCATTTCCCCGCAGCAGTGCCGCAGCGAGGGCGGCTGATGCCCGGGGCGGGTCGCCGCTGCACACCCCCCCCCTGGGTGCAGCATGGTGCATCCCCCCTCGGCACGCACCCCCCCCCCCCCCGGAGCGCATTCTTACTGCCATACGAAAGCGGGGGGCACGTCGCTGGGAGCTGCGTCGGCTCCGCTAGTTCCCTGCTCTCTCTGCCCCGGAACAGGAAGTAACCAGCAGGGAACCAGCGGAGCTGACACCCTCCCCCCCCAGCGGCGTGCACCCGGGGTGGAACGCCCCCCGCCCCCCCCCCCCCCCCCCCCCCCCCGTTCCTACGCCACTGCCCGGCAGTGCTAAAAGTTGTATTAGTGTGCGGTAAAGACCCACGCTGGAGATAGTGCAGGCCACTTTTTAGCGCTGTAAAAGGGCCTCATAGTAAATTTGATATACTGCCCTTCTAGGTAAAAAAACAAAACAAAGAAAAGCAGTTTTATAATAAATGGTTCAACTCAAACATTAATAAAAATATACACAACACACAAAAAAAAACCACATGATAAATCAAATACTATATATATATATCTTTAAAACATCTACCAATTTTAAACAAAAACAACAAAATTTAAAAGAAAAATAAAATGATTTTTTTTTCTTTTCCAGTTGTCAAGGCTGCACCAGTGATAAACTTTATGATCCATGAAATGCTAATCTTGTTTCAGTTCGTGAGTCCTGAGGGAGTGAATTCCATAATGAGGGCACTAGAAAGAAGAATGCCAATTCTCTAGTAGAATTCAGTCTGGCTCAGGTTAATAGTGGAATTACTAGTCAATCATGAACATGGTATCCTACTAAGACAATAGGGAGTTAGCATTTTAGAAAAACAATGGAGCAAACCTAAAAAAGCTGTGTGAGCCAGGACCAGTATCTTAAACCTCATACAGTAAGCACACAGTAACAAATGTGCCTCTTTCATCAAAGGTGTCACGTGATCATATTTATGTGCTCCTTTAATTAGGTCTGATAGCTGTATTTTGGATGGATTGTAATCAGTTAATTGCATATCTAGGCAAAACATTCATTTAATTTAATCTATACACTTACATTCCACCTAACTAACCCCCTTATTTACAAAGCTGTAGTTGTGGCTGCCGCGTGGCAATGCCAACGCAGCCCATTCAAAGTGAACGGGCTGTGTCGGTATTACCACACCAGCAGCCACTAGCGTGGCTTTGTAAACAGGGGGTAAGGGCTCCTTTTAGTAAGGTATGCTAATGGATTTAGCACACCTTAGTAAAAGGAGCCCTAAAAGTTCAAAGCAGATCACAATCACTTAGGCACCTGGGTGTACATTACATCTTATTGATCTTCCAGATTGAAACTGGGGGCCCAATGTTTAGAAAATGCTGAGCTAAATTATGCTCAAAATTAGCTGCTTAAGGGGCCCTTTTAACTAAGCTGCATAGGTGCCTACCCGCGCCCCATGTGCGCCAATTTGGAACTACACTCCGGCTGTGTTGCCCGGGCGGTAATTTCATTTTTTATGGACGTCCACTACGTGTGCTGGAAAATATATTCTATTTTCCAATTCGCGGCACTAACCGGGTGGTAATCGGCATTGTATACCGTGTGAGACCTTACTGCTAAGTGATTGGGTGGCGGTAAGGTCTCAGGCTCAAAATGGATGAGCACCAATTTTCATTTTGCCACACGTCCATTTTCGGCCAAAAAAGGCCTTTTTTACAGGTGCACTGAAAAATGGATCTGCATGTGTCCAAAAAACATGCCTACACTAGTACAGGCCATTTTTCAGTGCAGCTTAGTAAAAGGACCCCCCAATTTTGTTCCCTATTTTCAGCCAAGCTTAGGAGCATTATTTTCTTAGCTGAAAATTTATCTTAATTTAGGACCTTAAAAGTTATGCTCATAAATTTAGGCCTGCCTTTGATTTGCCTAGATTTATGAGCCTAGTGCTGAAAATCAGCATTGAACTCCTTCTTTCCCCCTAAATCTGCCCCTGTTACAGTGTACTTTTTATGCTACTAATTTTAAGAGTTTAGTGAAATGTTGAGTAAAAATTTATGCACTCAGTCCTAGATACCAAAAACAAGGACTGAAGTTTAAACAACAAAATACACAAAAAAAGCTCCAGTAATGCCAGCACAGAGATTTTCAAATGTCTTGCAGCAGCTTATTAATTTAGAGGCCCTTTGTAGCCTAGTGGTTAGTGCAGTGGACTTTGATCCTGGGGAACTGAGTTCAATTCCCACTGCAGCTCCTTGGGACTCTGGGCAAGTCACTTAACCCTCCATTGCCCCTGGTACAAAATAAGTACCTGAATATATTTGAATGTAGTTGCAAAAACCTCAGAAAGGCAGTATATCAAGTCCCATTTCCCTTTCCCTATTTGAGATTCTAAATGGAATGTTGAGATTCTGTTCCTACTATTGGAGATTCTACTTGGAATGTTGCTACTATTGGAGATTCTACATGGAATGTTGCTACTATTTGAGATTCTACGTGGAATGTTGCTATTCCACTAGCAACATTCCATGTAGAGGTCGGCCCTTGCAGATCACCAATGTGGCCGCGCAGGCTTCTGCTTCTGTGAGTCTGACGTCCTGCATGTACGTGCAGGACGTCAGACTCACAGAAACAGAAGCCTGCGCGACCGCACTGCTGATCTGCAAGGGCAGGCTTCTACATGGATTGTTGCTAGTGGAGTAGTAGCCTAGTGGCTAGTGCAGTGGACTTTGATCCTGGGGAACTGAGTTTGATTCCCACTGGAGCTCCTTGTGACTCTGGGCAAGTCACTTAACCCTCCATTGCCCCTGGTACAAACAAAATAAGTACCTGAATATATATAAACTGCTTTGAATGTAGTTGCAAGAACCTCAGAAAGGCAGTATATCAAGTCCCATTTCCCTCCCCTTTTACAAAGTGGCGGTAAGCCCACCATGGACTTACTGCATGCTAATTTGGAGCTACCGCTGGCCCAACACGGGCGCCAACAGTAGTTCCAGCCCTGGTGCACGCCATTTCCCATGCTGGGGAAAATTGGCTCATAACATTTAGTGCAGCACTAACCTGGCAGTAATCAGGCAGCACCGCTTGCTACCCAGTTACTGCTGGGTTGGCACAGGTGCCCTTAGTGGGTGGCGGTAAGTTCTCCCCTCGCATGGCCACGTGGTAAGAGCAATCTTACTGAATGGCTATGGCTATTTTCAGCCTTTTTTACCCACTGCGGTAAAAAAGGGACTCAGCATGTGGTATAAACGGTCCCCGCCACTATCGCAGGGTCTTTTTTGACCACAGCATGTTAAAAGGACCCCTTAATTATCAATTTTTAAACTTTTTATACAAAATTTGGAGGAAAACTCCTCAAGAGATCATCATTCAAAACACCTCAATTTATCAATCATAGACTTTAAAAAACCTCCAAAATTTAATTGAAACATTTTAAATTTTTTATATTAAAAAAACACTTAATTAGCTTAATGAACATTCAGTGAAAGGTCACTCCCAACACTAGCCACCGTTTCACGGTGCCTAACCCACTGCCTCAGGGTTTGATGACCTTAGAGTGGAGTAGCCTAGTGGTTAGTGCAGTGAATGTTGATCCTGGGGGACTGGGTTTGATTCCCTCTGCAGCTCCTTGTGACTCTGGGCAAATCACCTAACCCTCCATTGCCCCAGGTACAAAATAAGTACTTGTATATAGTATGTAAGCCACTTCCCTTTCCCTTAGACCAAGCAAGAACTCCAAAGTTCAATCATGACCTGAGCACTGTTTAAAAATGGCACCATTTGGAGTTTTTTAAGTATATGATTGATAAATTGAGGTGGTTTGAATGCACAGGTTAAACCTGATGTTCTCTGAGGCTTTTTCCTCCAAGTTTTTTAGAAAAAGTTTAAAAATTGATAAATTAATAAGCTACTGCAAGACATGTGAAAATCTCTGCACTGGCATTAGTGGAGATTTTTTGTGTATTTTGTTGTACTCAGCCCTAGTAAATTTTCAAAGAGGCCAATTTATTTATTTTTTATTTGTAGCATTTGTATCCCCACATTTTCCCACCAACTTGCAGGCTCAATGTGGCTTACATTTGCCGTAATGGCTGTTGCCATTTCCGGGTAACAGAATTACAAATGGTATTGCGTTAAGGTGCATAAATACATGGTAACATACATGGAACATAGCATATATGGGACAGATCATGGCATATGTATATACCATGTGCATACATACATGGTAAAGAAGAATACATTTTGGTATTGCATGAGGTTCCTGAGTAGTAAATTGGATTGTAACATTTATTAGGTCATCGACTATGACTATGAGTTATGAGCATAACTCTCAAAATTAGGAGCATAAATCCTTTGAATATTGGGCCCTGTGTTACCACTTGAAGACATTATCTAGGTTTCCACTTCCTCAACCCTAAAAAATATTTTGTCATTTTCTTATCAGGCTGCTAAGTTGTGGAATCTATTGCCTATCAAGGGTGATATTACAAACTATTTCACAAATCATTGAAAACATTCTTGTTTCAAAAATTTGTTCTATCCACAGAATGAAAGATACTGGTATTTGATCTGTTTATATAATTGTCATGCTGCTAGGTATTCCTAGTTTTTCTTTTGTTCACTGCACTGAACCTTGCAAGGTATATCGGGAGATATAAGTGCCAAATGTAATGCAATATAATATCTTAGTAGAGGAAATTCCCTAAATAACAATACAACCCGAAGTCCTACATCTACCCTGTTTCCCCGAAAGTAAGACATCCCCCGAAAATAAGACCTAGTAGAGGTTTTCCTGAATTGGTAGATATAAGGCCTCCCCCGATAGTAAGACCTAGCAAATTTTTGTTTGAAAGCAGGGCCGCCGAGAGCCGGACAAGGCCGACCCCGGGCCGACCCCCCCCCCCCCCACCCGAGGTCGCCGGGCCCCCCCTCCACCCACCCTGCGTCGCTCCCGGAACTAACCTTAAACGCCTCCTTTCACCTTCGCAGCAAGCAGCAGCAGGGCAGACCACTCCTTCCTTCCGTGCCCCGCCCTCGTGGACGTTACGTCAGGCGAGGGCGGGACACGGAAGGAAGGAGTGGCCTGCCCTGCTGCTGCTTGCTGCGAAGGTGAAAGGAGGCGTTTAAGGTTAGTTCTGGGAGCGACGGCGGGCGGGCCAACCCCGATCCAACCCCAATGTTTCCCCGAAAAATAAGACAGCCCCTGAAAATAAGACCTAGCGCATTTTGGGGGGCAAAAATTAATATAAGTGTCTTATTTTCAGGGAAACACGGTATCTAATATAGAATCAGCATCTATCTACAAATGCAAAATCCTGGGTGAACATGTAAATATAACCTAAAACTAGAAAAATCACAGATCAAGAGTTTAAAACCAAACAAGTATCTTTGAAATAGCAAGGTTTTAACCCAGCATCTAAACTTCAAATAACTAGAAAAAGTTCTGATTTCAAAGCGTTCCACAAATCTGACCTTTTGTTTAAAATTATCCTGGCTCTACTAGAAGTTATTTTACGTTGCTTAGGGGAGGACAAAGGTTGGTTTATAAATTAAATAAAACATTTTCACTCATTTACACATAAGTTGTGTCAAGATCAATTGTAACCGGGAATAGGAGTATTACGTTATCTGCATATGAAAACTATTTTATGCCTGGAGTCAACAGTTGCCTAAGGCCACTTAGATAACAAACAAGATGGAGGAAAGAGGGGAACCCTGAGTAATTGACCAGATAGGAGATAATCCTTTATGCCAAAGAACCTGAATTCTTCTGTATTTTATATGTTATCAATAGAAATCAAACAAAATAAAACATGGAAAAGAAAATAAGATGATACCTTTTTTATTGGACATAACTTAATACATTTCTTGATTAGCTTTCGAAGGTTGCCCTTCGTCAGCCTTCGAAAGCTAATCAAGAAATGTATTAAGTTATGTCCAATAAAAAAGGTATCATCTTATTTTCTTTTCCATGTTTTATTTTGTTTGATTTCTATTGATAACCTTTAAGAGTGGACTAACACGGCTACCACACCTCTCTTCTGTATTTTAGAAGTCCCATGAACTTGGATAACACATTCCCTACCAGGCCAATTTCACGTAATCTCCTGAGCACTGTATCACGGTCCATGAGATCAAAAACAGCTGATAAATCCAGTTACATGATAAAAATTGGATTACCTCTGTCCAATGTCAATCGGAGATCCAAAAGCAATGCTACCAGCAAAGTTTCCATACTGTGTGCTTGTCAGGCCCCAGATTAAGATTCAAAACTTAAAACTGATCTAACTGTACCCTAAATCTGATTGGCAACCTCCACCTTTATAATTTTAGTCTTAAATTAGTAGATTAGCCACCGGGCGGTAGTTACTACATTTAGTTTCATCCAAATCTTTTCCCGTTAGTAATGAATTCAGTACTGTATTGCTGATCTTCATGGGAAAACAGCCTTCCAGTAATGATTGATTTACCATGACATACATTCTTTCCAATAAAGCCTCAGGCACACTATTCAACAAGTATTTTTGGCAGGGATCCAAGAAATAGCTACTTGTAGCAAACTTAAATATTAATTCCTTCACTATCAGATGAGAAGTAAAGAAAAGGATAACCAGTAACGATCTCCATGACATCCACCTAAATCATCTTTGAAATCCTATTCCCAGGGTCCCATCTGCCCTTGAAGCAAAGTTGGTAAACTATCAATTAACATCTGTAGCTTTTGGCTTGGAAGAAAGCTGCAAAATTTGAGCTGATAATTCCATTCCCTTTTCTTTTTCTGGGGCCTAGTAAGATCCCTTACTACCCTAAAGAGTTCCTTAGTAGTATGTGTTCAACTCTGGTCACAGCGTCTCAAAAAAGATATAGTGGAATTAGAAAAGGTACAGAGAAGGCCGACAAAAATGATAAAGGGGCTCGGATGACTTCCCTATGAGGAAAGGCTAAAGCGGCTAGGGCTCTTCAGCTTGGAGAAAAGACAGCTGAGGGGAGATATGACTACCTTATTTAGAACGGCCCCCAATGATTGTGTCTAGATTAAGCCCTATATGGAGGAGAGAGAATGAGCAAGGACTGCAAGATCTTGTGCTGCCTACAGGAGGCGATTGGCTCTTGTGAGAGAGGGGAAGGCAGAATCACAGCTGGGACATTTAGCACTGACAAGTGGCTGTGAGTAAGAGCAGCCCTTGAAGGGAGTATGCTTTCTGGCTGTCTCTCATCACATGGGTGTACTGAGCCCTTCCCTGTGCAGAGTGTAGAAAGAGCTTCACCTGCTCTTGGCAGCAGGATCACTTCACATGCAAGACTTGTCTGATCAGGGGAGGTGGGGACCGAAGACTCAGTATTCATCCCAGAAGCAGATCCTAGCATAGCCTAGTACTGGCGTTGCCTGAGCGACTGTAACCAAAGGAAGGTAAGTGACACCCCTCAGGGACTGAAGCAGGAAACTCTACCAAGGTACCTGAACACTAAGGATGCAACAGATGAGAGAGGGGCAGAGATGGAACACAGATTTTAGTGAGCACTTTTTCACCCCTCCCTCCCCCCCCCATGAGCTTCCCCTCTACGTGAAGGACAATGGTGTCCTCATTATAAACCATCACAAATTTTTATTGGCATCTTTCTCCACACTTTAAGAGTGCGTCTCCCCCATTAATATCAGGACAATTCCATGGATTAGTAGGTAGAAGGTTGACACCTAGATGGGGAAAGAGCAGAAGATGTTTTAACTGTCCTACCACCCCCACCACCATCATCATCTTCATCATCAACCTGCCTTCTAAGACCAGCTGGTGTTAGTGGGCTAAACCAGTTGCCTGATGTTTGTGGTCATGAGAGACAGGGACAAGACAAACAGCAACAATGGCAGCTAAATAAATAGGATCATGCAACTGAGCCATGAACAGAATGTGACCAGGGACAACCTAGACTTGCACCAGAATCTTGAAATTCTTTATGTTCTTGTCTTTTCTATACTCTTTTCTCTTCTTTTAGTTTTTAAGCATTTGACGTTGCAAGCTGTGAGACTGAACAGGTTTCTGCAGGGGAGTGTCTGGACTGGAATCAGAGTAGCAGGTTGAGCTGAGCGAGGGATTTTCTCCTGTACTTTGGTTCATGAGGCTGGGAACTTCTGCCTCGAGCAGGGGCCCCAGAATTGCAGCTTTGTGTTCCTATGTTAATTGACTCATATTCAGTGAGGCGAGGGGAACTTTCAGCCTACAGACACCTTCTCTTGATGCTATGACAGTCCCCGAGAACATGTATGTGCAAGGTAGAGCCCCCTCCCCATTGCTCTTGGGGTACTGCCAGTGATCAGCTGGCTGATAGGGATGGAATCCTCGTTCACAGGTCTAAGATGTAAATCCATAATTACACCCAGTGGGGTTTAGGTGCCTTATATAAACTGTTACTTCTAACAAGCTGGCATTGAAATAGGACACTTGTGGAACATTCTATGGGTCTAGTAAACATAGCAAGAAAAGCCATTGTATATTAAAGCGCTATAACCTAACCAAAGGTCTTTCTTTCTAAACGGTAGAAGTTTGCTACATACTGTACCAAATTGGTGTCACTTTGGTGCATAAGAACTGAAAAATGGAACAACCTCTGAACTGGGCATGGTCACTTCTGAGCCACCATGTTTCATATGAGCCAATCTTTCCCTCCTGTGAATCTGGAACTGCTTCAGACCATGTGATGCTAGAATGCTCTATATTCCACTATCTGGCGATCTCTGTCTGCTTGACAGCCTATCCATCCTCAGCTTGCCTTTGGTTTCTGTCTGGTCATTCCGTCATGCAAATATATATTGGAAAGTTCACTGTAGTTGGCATGTCTCTCCTACAATTACCAGTGATCAGGAACCTGCCAAAAAAAAATGCTCATGGTCCATTTTATTTTGAGAGTAAATATTTTTTTAAATAAGATATGTAATGCAAGAGGGTGTGTGGCAAAGTTTTCCAATTCCTTCATGACAGCTTATTCATGAGTCATTTGTGAGAAATGTGTGACTACCTAAGTAATTTATGTAGTATAAAGGGTGGAAGATTCATATCTGTTTACAGGATCAGTCTACCTGCAGTATCTAGATACGGTGTACGGCGTCTCACTAAGGATTCAATATATAATATACCTTCTACAGAATAGTCAGACAGCTTTCTCTACGGCAGTGGTTCTCAACCCAGGCGTTGGGAAACACCCAGCCAGTCAAGTTTTCAGGATATCCACCTCAAATGGAGGTAGTGCATGTAAATCTATCTGAAGCATATTCTGTGTGGATATCCTGAGGACTGGGTTAAGAACCATTGCTCAGTGGCATCTAGATACAGCATATCTGTCTTACTGGCTTACTCCATGTTAGACCATGTCCGACTACTGTTAAGTGAAGGAAAAAGCACATTGCAACTCCAACTTGATCTGTCCTCAGCGTTCGACCTAGTGGACCATACTCTCCTACTATGGAACCTTGAGGAAATGTTTTAAAGTGGTTCAGAGCTTCTTGGAAAGTAGATTGTACAGGGTCAAAGTGAACTGGAGTAACAGATGCGGGGTCCCACAGGATTCCCCTCTATCTCTGGTACTGTTCAATGTTTTTCTCCAATCCTTAAGTTTACTTCTAGACAGGAATGGCTTTGTCCACTACGTCTACGCTGATGAGATATCTTGTTAATTCCCATCCAATCCATTTTCAAAATAGATGTTTCTAGGGTCCAACAATGTATCAACCTATAAGAAAAATGGATGTATGCTCATAAGTTAAAACTCAATACTGTAAAAACCAAATTTTTTATGTTTTAACTCAAAGCCAGAACAAATCCCTATGATGATTACCATCAATCAAGTAGACTTTACTCTTTCACCTACCAGCTAGGCGTTCAAATCGACTGCGCTCTTTCCCTGGCTAAAAAAATGTTTCTTCCTAAAGAATGTTTTTCCAATCGGCATGCTTCCTTTCTAAAACACTACAAGGGCTGAGCCCCAACTATTTGCTAAGATCATTTCTGCTTTGCAACCTCAACCAGAACTAGGAGAAAGGAAGCTGACAATTTTTTCACTTTCCCCTCAGCTAAGGGCAAGAAGAGACTAGTTGCTCTTTGACAAATATCTTGCCATTCAAGCAGCCAGACTTCGGAGAGACATTGCCAGAATGTTTTCCCCTTCACAATCACATCTCTTGTTTCGAAAGAAGATAAAAACTTTCTTATTTAAGAAATATGTGCTACAATTAGATTTCTGCTTGTCCCCAAAGCAACCACTATAATTCTCAGAGGAATGTTCTGATCTCTTTATTCCTATGGGAAGTTTGTAAACTGCTTAGAACTGAGAAGGCATTAGCGGAATTTAAGCCCAATGTAATGTAAAGTAACCCCTGTCTTAGGGGATCTGTCTTGTCTCTTGTCAATTTTCAGTGTGCTATTTGTCTACAGTTGCTGCTGAAATCATCCTTAAAGAGCAGGTTCACATAATAAGATACAATCTGCATCCAGAGACCATGGGCAGCAGAAAAAGGTGGGCCATTGGGCCATGGCCCGACCAGTCTTTTTGCCCCACACACCTTTATCAAATGGGAAGCTTGGGTGGGGGGGAGGCTGAAGGGGGGGTCAAACAAACCCAGAACTGGCAAGTTGCCCAGCTCCAGGAAGGAGATTTCAGACCAGTGCTGGATTTTTGACAACCCCCCCCCCCCCATCCTGTTGTATTATGGGACTTGTAACACTGATTTCAAGAGACTACAAGTACCACACTGCTTTGGGATGTAAGTGGAAAAACTAGGTCTGGCCAAAAATGTTCCCTCCTGGCATGAATATATTGGCAGCTCTGCAAAACCAAACAAAAAGATGTTCCAACTGCCCCTTTCAGAGACATTGCGCTGAATTTCCCTGCCCTATTCTGGGGTGCATCTTAGTGATACCCTACTGTGGTTTTGCATAGCAAGATTTAGCCTTTGTTTGGAGAATGTTCTCCCTTATTCCAGGAAGAGCTGGCTTCAGTCACTTAACATCACTTTCCCTAACTTCACCGCATCAAAGGTTAATCCAGTCCTGAGAGTTTACCCCATTCCATGCATGGAATTATAGTTCTGTTTTTCTTAGTGACAAGCAATGTGCAAAGCAGAACTACATTTCCATGCATGCAATGTGGCGAAAACCAGGGCTGGATCAATATCTCATGGCAGCATAGAATTTTGTTAAAGAGGCTTTCCTTAGGCAGCTGCACTTATTTCAAGGTAGACCTGTGTATGTTTTCTTCAGAGTCTCCTTGGCAAGATTTTTTTTTTTCTTTTTCTGAAAAAGGGGAAGGAAATATGCTTTCATGAAGAGGTACTCGGAAAATTTCTGGATAGTTGGGTATTTTTTTTTTCTGTTAATTCAGAGAGGAATGTTGTTAAGCACTTCAAAAGCTCAAGAAGTATTTCTACTACTTTTAACGCTTGTGCAATCGTATCTCAGAGCTGGAACTGATTTCAGCAGTTGAATACCGTAAGTTTGTCAGAGGCTTTGACAGCTGTAAGGTAATTGAGTACATGTGGTTCGGCCTGTGGTGGTACACTGTTAGAAACCGGGTGGGGCTGTAAGGTTTTGGCAGTGGATTTCAGATGAATATTTATTCAAGTCTGAAGCAAAAATTTCAGTAAGTCTTTCCAACCAGAGATCGCAGTGTGTGTGTTCCAGCTGTGCCTGCAAGCGGTTAAAACTAGTCCACCCTAGTCAGTGAAGTGCACGCAGAAACACGAAAGAAAAAAAAGGGCAGCCTCTGAATTCTGAACGAGTCAGCACTGCCCCAAACATCAGAGGTGAACACATGTAATGTGCTAGTTTGTATCGCGTTTTGTAGAGGATCCGGATCGTGAATTAATATCATAAGGAAACTGAAACCGATTTTGCTGATGGATGGATAGAGGCGCGGATAATGAGATCCTGGAGAGTTTTTCTTCTGTACAAAATTCTGATTAAGAATCAGCAGCTGAGTTTATTGAATTCTGGAACACACAGAGTTAATTCTCTAGGAATGCACCTCGGCCAGGTCACTTTTAAAATACCAAGTTCGTAAGAAATGCATTACTAACTGTAGCAACAATCCCTTCTGGACACACCTGTCCTTGACTCGTTTTCAATAAGACACACCCAAAACACAAGTGTAACATCCTTTCCAGGCTCTCTTCCATAGACTTCTGGGGTATGAAGCTCAAAGTATACCAAACTAGTTACGAAAGTGGCAGAATTGGCGTGTTCCTTGTTAAGTGACTCAGCAAGGAGGGAGGTGTGGAATCTCTTTTTTGGTAACAGCAGAAGGAACTTTCATTTTATTTATTTATTGGCTGCAGTGGCTGCCAAAAAAATCAAACAGGATGCTAGGAATTAGGAGAGGGATACAAAATAAAGACCAAAAATATTATAATGCCTCTGTATTGCTCCATGGTGTGACCTCACCTTGAGTACTGTGTTCAATTTATATCTCATAAAAAAGATTTAGCCAATTAGAAAAGGTTCAATGAAGAGTGACCAAAATGATAGAGGGGATGGAACTGCTCCCATATGAGAAAAGGCTAAATTAGGTTAGGGCTCTTCAGCTTGGAAAATAAAAGGGGGGGGGGGGGGATATGATTGAGGTCTACGAAATTCTAAGTGGTGTGGAGTGGGTGGAGGTGAATCCAGAGGACATTCAATGAATTGCATGGAAATACTTTTAAGACAAATAGGACAGTGGTTCCCAAACCACAATGAATATTCATGAGGTACATTTGCATGCACAGCCTCCACTGCGTGCAGCTCTATCTCATGAATATTCATTGTGTGTATCCTGAAAACCTCAGTGGCTGGGGTGCCTCCAGGACAAGGTTTGGGAACCACTGAAATAGGAAATATTTTTTCACACAAAGGATCTTTAAGCTCTAGAACTCATTGCCAGAGGATGTGGTAATGGCGGTTAACACATCTGGGCTTAAAAAAGGTTTGGACAAGTTCTTGGAGGAAAAGTCCATTGTCTGTTATTGTGATGGACATGGAAGAAGCCACCGCTTGCCCTGGGATTGGTAACATGGAATGGTGCTTAGGTTTCTGCCAGGTACTTGTGACCTGGATTGGCCACTGCTAGAAACAGGATGCTGGGCTAGATGGACCACTAGTCTGACCCAATATGGCTATTCTTATGTTATAACAAAATGTAACCACAGAAGTGGAGAAACTGGATCTGCTACAAAGGGAAAAGTCAAGAACAAAAAGTAGCATGATCAACACGACACTTCCAAAAAGCCAAGGAAATGAATAAAAGTAGTTCTTTAATGATGGGTAAGACTTGACACGGCACCGTGTTTTGGCGAACAACGCCTGCCTCAGGAGTCTGTGTGTTGTCAATGCCGGCAAAGAGGACTGTATAAACCGAATCAAGCTTTTAAAAAGACTAATGATTGGTCAGTGTACCAGGCACGTGGGTAAAAGAACGAATGAAACTATGAGGAGAATCGAATACCGTAAGTGCCCAACAGAAAACTCGCTGTGTCCCACATTATCCCAAACGGGATTGAGTTCAGATTGAGTTCAGTGTGACAAGCATGGGATCTCTCTGTTATGACTCAGCCTGGGAGAAGGTGTGAGATCAGGGCCCTTGCAAGGGGTGAGCAGGAGAGGCACCTGCCTGGGTGCCACTCCACCTATGTTACCAAAAGTCTGGGCCCAGAGATATGTTCCTGTATAGCTGCTCATTTGGTGGGACTGCCTGTGTCATCGGAGGAATCCACTGCCACACCACAGCTACTGGCCAGTGGACAAAATTTAAATTAAATGGCAGCCAGAGCAGGTGGGATTTACCCCAGAAGATACAGCAGCAGCTATGTGGGCCCCTCCTTCCTTGGTTGACCTTTATATCTCTGGATCTGGGCTGACCTTGGAAACAGCCAACGGACCCAGTGAGTGGAAGAAAGTTACTGAGAAGACTCAAGCTTAATTTAAAAAAGGGGGTAAGAATGGTAGAGCTGCTGCAGGCTGAGAAAAAGAACTAGTATCAACTGCAAGAACTTTACATGATGGTGGGCAGCAGATTTGTGGGGGAGGGGGAACACAGTGAGTAAATGTGAACAGCAGGCAGCAGCACACCAGAAAAGCTTTTATATATGTGTGTCTTAAAATTCAGAAAGAGAGTATGTGGTGTGGAGAGGGGAAGAGAAGGGAAATGTTTCTGTGCCTTTCTTGAGGGGGAGGGGGAGGGTCATATAAACAGAGTTTCTCTTTGAAATTTGGGCTGAAGTGGAGAAGTCCACCAACACAAATGTGCCTGTGTTTGTGCTAAGTGGTAGGAAAGTTACCACCACTGCCTCCATTCAGAGGGCCCCCCAAAAAAAGCTAACTAGTTTCTGTTGCTTCTTCATTTGTGAAGCTCTTTTCACATTTAAATCTGTCTAGATTTGTACCTCGCACAACACCAGTAAATCTCACTTTTGGCTTTGATCTTGTTCTTTAGGGTAGTCCACTCTTGACATCTCTGGTGTGTAGCAGAGGAAAATGGAGAGTGAAATGACTTTCCCAGCTTCCCTGGTACTCGGCCCACTGCTCCAGCCACTAGGCATTTGCCTACACAGTCCCCGTGGTCACTCACAACCTACTATCGCTCCTACCACAGCCAGAACTAGGCCCTCCAGTTTTCCCCACACTATTTCTGGAGAGGTGAAGTATTGAGGGGGAAGGAAAACATAAATATAACTGTGTGGGGAAGGACAGCAGTAAATAGGAGTCTGTGATTGGGGCTCACAAATGGGTTAGCCTTGAGCCTCATATAGTGTTAATGCAGCCCTGACAATGTTATGAATATTGTTGGGAGAAGAGGCAAAGGGAGAGAGGAAAATAACCCTCCATTGCCCCAGGTACAAATAAGTACCTGTATACAATATGTAAGCCGAATTGATCCTGCCATGAGTGGGAAAGTGCGGGGGTACAAATGTAACAAAAAAAATAAAGAGAATAGAAGTGCAATATGGCAGTAATGCAAGCCATAGGGTAGTTGGATTGGTGCTAGCAGGCTAATACTCGGAAACAAACTGGTCCAGTACCAGCGAGATGATGGTGTCCAGGGCTATTGGTAGGAGTGGGTGACCTCCTTGGGTGTCAGGCCTGGGAAGTGCCTTTTCCTCTTGAAACTTCATGCAACCACTAGTAGGCAGTCTCATCACTGGAAGGGTAACCATGTCAGTGGAGGCATTCCTATCCCTTGGACTGCTGACTTGAGCCCCTCCACCAGACTGCCTGGGGTGCCGATTGGCCTTAGACTTACAGATTCCATCAGACCCATCACAAGGAGGCCTAGTCATCCAAATCTTAGGGTAAGAGTCTTCTTGGATTTAATAGCTATTTAGAGTATTAGAAAAGCTTGTGGTAAAACAAGGGAAGGAGGCCTGAATGTGGGATGGATGGGATTCTTGTATTTTTATTTAACCGGGATAGCAGAGAAACACTGGAATAACCAGCACAAGACAAGACATGAAGAGGATAATTGGGCGATAGCAGCCCTATTCTATAAAGGAACCTAGGCGTATAGATTCCATGATAGAATACTAGCATAATCCAGTTTCAGCATGTCTGTTGTTTAGGTGCTGGCGCTTTTGCCAGCCATAGAGCTGATATAAGTTTGAGCACCTAAGTGCAGCAGGGAAATGTGTAAGTTACGTGTGCCGCTGCCTATATCCTGTGCATGCTCCTCCCTTGTATATATGCGCTATGGAAGTTGAGCGTGTATTCGCAAAATAGTGTGTAAGCGGCATGCATACACACCTGTATGCTAGTATTCTGAAGTAACTAACTTGCTGGTCTCTCTCTCTCACACACACACACACACGGAGTGACATTGGTTACACACTCACACGCACACACACACGGAGGTACATTGGTTACACATGCACACACACATGGAGTGACATTGGTTACACACACACACTCACACACATGGAGTGACATTGGCTACACACACACTCACATGGAGAGACATTGGTTACACACACACACTCACACACATGGAGTGACATTGGCTACACACACACTCACACATACATACACACAGTGACATTGGCTGCACATATTGTAGTAGGATGTTTATCCACTTCTACCCTAGCTGAGGTTACATCTGCTGGAGGATGTGGTAACAGCAGTTAGCATATCTGGGTTTAAAAAAGGTTTGGACAAGTTCCTGGAGGAAAAGTCCATAGTCTGTTATTGAGATGGACATGGGGAAGCCACTGCTTGCCCCAGGATTGGTAGCATGGAATATTGCTACTATTTGGATTTCTGCCAAGTACTTGTGACCTGGATTGGCCTCTGTTGGAAGCAAGATTCTGGGCTAGATGGAGCATTGGGCTCACACAGAATGTCTATTCTTATGTTTACCTTTCTGACTTCATGTGTATCTTTAAATTAGTCCCCTTATTTTCTTACTCCTGTTAATCTATCTTATCTATTTATATGTTCCACCGTTGCTTACACCCTATGCTGTCTTTAAAATTGTATATTGTGTTGACAATGGAATGTAGCATACTATGCCATACCTTGTATTGTTATTATTATTTGAATATTTTTGCTGTTGTAATTGTCTGTTGCCTATTATTCTTGCTGTACACCGCCTTGAGTGAATTTCTTCAAAGAGGCGGCAAATAAATCCTAATAAAAATGTATGTACATATGGCACAAGCAAATGTTAATGCAGAATTTCCTCTTAAAATGGACTATTGGTGGACATGGTGGAAGCTAACACTATGGACAGCAGATTTCTTTTTATGTGCTTTTAATCGACAATAGAGGGAAGTGGTGTAAGAGGGTGAGTTTGAGATCAGGTGACAGATGTGGCGGGGGTTGTTGTAAACTCCCATACACAAACCAGTGCCAACATATGTTAATCTCCCAAAACTGGCAGATAAGCAGAGGGCGAATCTAAGCTGGGCAGACTGGAAGGATGAGTTAGTCTTTGCACTCACTCCCTTCATTAGTGGTCCTGTGCTAGCTTTCTGTACCAACCCCTCAGGAAGGGAGAGGTGTGGAGTCTCTGGTTAATGACTCAGCAGCTGCTCTCTGTATGAAGAGATTGCATGCAGAACTGGCATTGTCTCTCAGGCCCCAATGCTTAGAAGCAAATGCAGGAGCTAGAGGCCTTTAGCACCGGACTAGCACCTGCATTTGCTCACGCAGAATGCTCGGAGCCAACGAGCACGTGAACGAACGAGCTCGCCAGCTCACAGTGCAATCTGCATGCAAATGCATGCTGATGAGATCTTTACTTATTCCTCCCCAATACTCAGTTGGCAGCACGCCAAACAAGGGTTCTCTTCCTCAGTAGCGTAGCCAGACCTCAGTTATTGGGTGGGCCAGGGGGTGAACCGGGTGGGCATGACCCAATTTCCTCTCTGACTGCTACTCTCCCCCTCGCCTGCTGCCCCCGCAGCATTAAAAATAAATTCCTTGGCTGGCGGGGATTCCCGGGCCTCGCTAGCTGAAGAATCCCAAGCAGTCTCATCCTTATAGCTGTTATCAGCCCATTTGCAGCTGTCCACACCAGCACTGTGATTGCCCCCCTCCTGCGTATGCTCAGTTTAACCAGCATCCCCCCATACACGTATGCGTGGGGGTGCCAATTGAACTGAGCATGCATGGGGGGGGGGGGGGGGGAGTGCCAGTGTTGGCAGCTGGAAATGTGCTGCTGACTGCTCTGGGGATGAGACTGACAGGCGTTAGGGCGTGTGGGCAGCCAATGTATGAAGGAAGAGTGCCGAGCAATTTTGAAAGGATGAAGGAGATTGGAGCAGAAATTGGTCCAGGCAGTGCCAGCAACAGCTGCAGTAGCAACATGAGAGGGAGAGAAAGTAACAGGAAGATCACCTGATAATGTCTGCTAAACACCGGAGGGATCTCCTCTCATTGTAAACCACTGGTCTACAGAGAGAGAGGTTAGGGCAGAACAGGCCAGCCTGGTACCCGCCTATCGTGCACTGAGTTGAACATTGGTAGTTATGGAAAGAGTCTGCAACCTTATGACCTGGATGCTCACTTTTAACACAGCCTCAGCTTGCATGGAAAATGTGAACACTGTCGACGCCTCTTCCTCCTCCCCTCTGATGTTGTCAAAACATATGCAGATTGTGAAAAATTGCAGGAAAACCTTAGGAAACTGGAAGACTGGGCATCCAAATGGCAGATGAAATTTAATGTGGACAAATGCAAAGTTTCCAGATCATTTATATACTAGTAAAAAAGGCCCGTTTCTCACACAAATGAAATGGGCGCTAGCCCGTTTATCATGTAATGGCGATTATATTTTTAAGGGAACTGTTATGAGAAATGTTCTGTCATGATAAGTAATAATTGGGAAAGGTGTATAATGAGCAATATGCTCCAGGGGTATGAGATACGGATTGTTTTATCTATGGGTTTTTTTTTAATCTTTCTTTTTTTGTGTTTTTTATTTATAGTATTTTTTAAAAGATAAAGAGTATGCAGACTCCATCCATGTCCAGCATTTCTCCTCTCTTCCCTCCCCTCAATCCATGTCCAGCATTTCTCCTCTCTCCCCTCCCCTCTCCTCCATCCATCCATCCATGTCCAGCAATTCTCCTCTCTCTCCCCTCCCCTCTCCTCCATCCATCCATCCATGTCCAGCAATTCTCCTCTCTCTCCCCTCCCCTCTCCTCCATCCATCCATCCATGTCCAGCATTTCTCCTCTCTCCCATGCCCTCTCCTCCATCCATCCATGTCCAGCAATTCTCCTCTCTCCCCTCCTCTCTCCTCCATCCATCCATCCATGTCCAGCAATTCTCCTCTCTCCCCTCCCCTCCATCCATCCATCCATGTCCAGCAATTCTCCTCTCTCCCCTGCCCTCTGCTCCATCCATCCATGTCCAGCAATTCTCCTCTCTCCCCTCTCCCCCATCCATCCATGTCCAGCAATTCTCCTCTCTCCCCTCCCCTCTCCTCCATCCATCCATGTCCAGCAATTCTCCTGTCTCCCCTGCCCTCTTCTCCCTCCATCCATCCACGTCCAGCAATTTTCCTCTCTTTCCCTCTCCTCCCTCCATCCATCCACGTCCAGCAATTCTCCTCTCTTTCCCTCTCCTCCCTCCATCCATCCACGTCCAGCAATTTTCCTCTCTTTCCCTCTCCTCCCTCCATCCATCCACGTCCAGCAATTCTCCTCTCTTTCCCTCTCCTCCCTCCATCCATCCACGTCCAGCAATTCTCCTCTCTCCCCCTCTCCTCCCTCCATCCATCCACGTCCAGCAATTCTCCTCTCTTCCCTCCCCTCAATCCATGTCCAGCATTTCTCCTCTCTCCCCTCCCCTCTCCTCCATCCATCCATGTCCAGCAATTCTCCTCTCTTCCCTCCCATCAATCCATGTCCAGCATTTCTCCTCTCTCCCCTCCCCTCTCCTCCATCCATCCATGTCCAGCAATTCTCCTTTCTCCCCTCCCCTCTCCTCCATCCATCCATCCATGTCCAGCATTTCTCCTCTCTCCCATGCCCTCTCCTCCATCCATCCATGTCCAGCAATTCTCCTCTCTCCCCTCCCCTCTCCTCCATCCATCCATCCATGTCCAGCAATTCTCCTCTCTCCCCTCCATCCATCCATCCATGTCCAGCAATTCTCCTCTCTCCCCTGCCCTCTGCTCCATCCATCCATGTCCAGCAATTCTCCTCTCTCCCCTCCCCTCTTCCCCATCCATCCATGTCCAGCAATTCTCCTGTCTCCCCTGCCCTCTCCTCCCTGCATCCATCCACGTCCAGCAATTTTCCTCTCTTTCCCTCTCCTCCATCCATCCATCCACGTCCAGCAATTCTCCTGTCTCCCCTGCCCTCTCCTCCCTGCATCCATCCACGTCCAGCAATTTTCCTCTCTTTCCCTCTCCTCCCTCCATCCATCCACGTCCAGCAATTCTCCTCTCTTTCCCTCTTCTCCCTCCATCCATCCACGTCCAGCAATTCTCCTCTCTCCCCCTCTCCTCCCTCCATCCATCCACGTCCAGCAATTCTCCTCTCTCCCCCTCTCCTCCCTCCATCCATCCACGTCCAGCAATTCTCCTCTCTCCCTTGCCCTCTCCTCCCTCCATCCATCCATGTCCAGCAATTCTCCTCTCTCCCTTGCCCTCTCCTCCCTCCATCCATCCACGTCCAGCAATTCTCCTCTCTCTCTTTGCCTCTCCTCCCTCCATCCATCCACGTCCAGCAATTCTCCTCTCTCTCTTTCCCTCTCCTCCCTCCATCCATCCACGTCCAGCAATTCTCCTCTCTCTCTCTTTCCCTCTCCTCCATCCATCCATCCACGTCCAGCAATTCTCCTGTCTCCCCTGCCCTCTCCTCCCTGCATCCATCCACGTCCAGCAATTTTCCTCTCTTTCCCTCTCCTCCCTCCATCCATCCACGTCCAGCAATTTTCCTCTCTTTCCCTCTCCTCCCTCCATCCATCCACGTCCAGCAATTCTCCTCTCTTTCCCTCTTCTCCCTCCATCCATCCACGTCCAGCAATTCTCCTCTCTTTCCCTCTTCTCCCTCCATCCATCCACGTCCAGCAATTCTCCTCTCTCCCCCTCTCCTCCCTCCATCCATCCACGTCCAGCAATTCTCCTCTCTCCCCCTCTCCTCCCTCCATCCATCCACGTCCAGCAATTCTCCTCTCTCCCTTGCCCTCTCCTCCCTCCATCCATCCATGTCCAGCAATTCTCCTCTCTCCCTTGCCCTCTCCTCCCTCCATCCATCCACGTCCAGCAATTCTCCTCTCTCTCTTTGCCTCTCCTCCCTCCATCCATCCACGTCCAGCAATTCTCCTCTCTCTCTTTCCCTCTCCTCCCTCCATCCATCCACGTCCAGCAATTTTCCTCTCTCCCTTTCCCTCTCCTCCCTCCATCCATCCACGTCCAGCAATTCTCCTCTCTCCCTTGCCCTCTCCTCCCTCCATCCATCCACGTCCAGCAATTCTCCTCTCTCCCCTGCCCTCTCCTCCATCCATCCATCCATCCATCCATCCACGTACAGCAATTCTCCCCTGCCCTCTCTTCCATCCATCCACGTCCAGCAATTCTCCCCTGCCCTCTCCTCCATCCATCCACGTCCAGCAATTCTCCCCTGCCCTCTCCTCCATCCATCCACGTCCAGCAATTCTCCCCTGCCCTCTCCTCCATCCATCCATCCACGTCCAGCAATTCTCCTCTCTCCCCTGCCCTCTCCACCATCCATCCATCCACGTCCAGCAATTCTCCCCTGCCCTCTCCTCCCTCCATCCATCCACGTCCAGCAATTCTCCCCTGCCCTCTCCTCCCTCCATCCATCCACGTCCAGCAATTCTCCCCTGCCCTCTCCTCCATCCATCCACGTCCAGCAATTCTCCTCTCTCCTGCCCTCCCTCAGCTCCTGACAGCCCTCCTCTCCATTCCTCCCCCCCCCCCCGTGCGTGTTTAACCCTTTTACTTTCAGGCGCAGTGATGGCAGTGAAGAGGGCAACACAGCTTCTCCCTTTCCTCACACAGTGTCCTGCCCTCGCGGAAACAGGAAATGCATCATCGCAGAAGGTGGGACACTGTGTGAGGGAAGAAAACAGCTGGAGGCGAGCCCGCTGTGTTGTCCTCTTCACTGCCATCGCTGCACCTGAAAGTAAAAGGGTTAAACACGTGCAAGGGGGGGGAAGAACAAAGAGGAGGGCTGTCGATCGGGGAGCTGAGGGTGGGAAGGAGCAGAGGGACCGTCCGAGAGCTGCCTGGCTGCAGCGCTGCTGCACCAGGCAGCCCTGCGTTTGGGGGGGGGCAGCAGCCAGGGGAAGGTCACGGTTCGGCTAGCCTCCCCAAGCCTCTTATACGGGGTGCCTATGACTCTCCTCCCATCCATGTCCTTCAATTCTCTTCTGCTCTCCCCTTCCCTTCCCTTCCTCCCTCCCTCCCCTCGATGTCCCGCGATGCTCTCCTCTTGACATCATCTCGCCTCCAGTGTTCCCTTCCCCCTCATTGTTCCACCCTCTGATGTCGTTACTTTTTGACGCGAGGGCGGGGCAATGAGTGGGAATGGATGTTAAGAGCCCAGGCATCCAGATGTAGAATGTTTGAGGTGCAAATTATTATATAGGATATGTTAAATAGCATCGGTCCCAGTTCAGATCCCTGTGGCACTCCACTATTCACCCTCCTCCAATGAGAAAAATGGCCATTTAACCCTACCCTCTGTTTTCTGTCCAATAACCAATTCATAATCCACAGAAGGACATTACCTCCTATCCCATGACTCCTTAATTTTCTCAGGAGTCTCTCAGGATGTATTTTGTCAAAAGCTTTCTGAAAATCTAGATCTCTGTTGTATGTAACTCTATTGTGTACATAATGGTTGTGGATATCCTGCAAACCAAACTGGCTCGAGAAACATTGAACAGTAGCACATCTCCAAGTAATCCACTCCTGTCCGCTCTAATACCATGAAGGGGGTACATTATAAAACAGGATGCCTATCAGGTGAATTTTCGAAAAGGTACCCATCTTCTGACACAAATCAGGAGATGGGCGTCCTTCTCACAAGGTTGGCCAAATCGGCATAATCTAAAGCTGTTTTTGGGCACCCTCAACTGCTTTCCGTCACAGGGACAACCAAAGTTCACGGGAGCGTGTCGGCAGTGTAGTGAAGGCGGGACTGGGGCATGCTTAGGAGATGGGCGTCCTCGGCCGATAATGGGAAAAAAAGGGCGTCCCTGACGAACACTTGGGCGACTTTACTTGGTCCATTTTCTTTTCACGACCAAGCATCAGAAAGGTGCCCGAACTGACCAGATGACCACCGAAGGGAATTGGGGATCACCTCCCCTTACTCCCCCAGTGATCACTAACCCCCTCCCACCATAAAAAAAAAAGTTTACAAATACTTTTTTGCCAGCCTCTAATGCCATACTCAGGTCCATCGCACCAGTATGCAGGTACCTGGAGCAGTTGTAGTGGGTGCAGTGTACTTCAGGCAGGCGGACCCAGGCCCATCCCCCCCCCCCACACCTGTTACACTTGTGGTGGTAAATGTGAGCCCTCCAAAACCCACCACAAACCCACTGTACCCACATGTAGGTGCCTCCCTTCATCCCTAAGGGCTATGGAAGTGGTGTACAGTTGTGGGGTTTGGGGGGCTCAGCACCCAAGGTAAGGGAGCTATGCCCCTGGAACCTTTTTCTGAAGTCCACTGCAGTGCCCCCTAGGGTGCTCGGTTGGTGTCCTGGCATGTGAGGGGGACCAGTGCACTACGAATGCTGGCTCCTCCCATGACCAAATGGCCTGGATTCGGTCACTTTTGAGATGGGCGTCCTCAGTTTCCATTATCGCTGAAAACCGGGGATGACCATCTCTAAGGTCGACCTAAATTTCATGATTTGGGCATCCCCAACTGTATTATCGAAACGAAAGATGGACGCCCATCTTGTTTTGATAATACAGGTTGCCCCGCCCCTTTACGGGACCGTCCTGCGAGGATGCCCTCATGAAAACTCGGGCACCCCGTTCGATTATTCCCCTCCACATGTCTTTATAAAATGGGATCCTAGAACCAGCCCCATAGTAAATTTGTACCTGCTCCTAAATGAGTATAAATGTGTGGCGTACTCTACACGTGTCTCCGTGTAAGAACGAGGGACCAAAGGTGGGAAACCATGCTTTGTAATGTTACTGTTTGTGACCTGGTTGCTAGTTCATATGACATCATTCCAGCTGGACTTCACCGTCTCCATCTCATTAATTTATTCGATTCCAGATACACATTTGTGACTCCTGAAACAGGCCCTTTCCCGCTGAAACATGGCCCCGTGGCAAGCCTCTTTATCACTGGTGCTTTATCAATAAATGTGTATCTTTTTACATCCGCCTCCTGGAAGTTCTTTGGTCCCCCCCCCCCCTACTCTGTCTCTAGGTGTTTCTTACGGAGGGTGTTTTTAAATAGGAACATCGGAACTCTGCCGCTACTCTGCCCAGACTATGGCCTCCAGGAACACCTCCATGTATATCGTCATTCCATTCTCCTACTTTTTAGGCATGTATATGGCCAAACAAATGTATAAAAGCCCTTCTCTGTATATAAAACATGCTTTGCATATGGAAAAGCTTTATAAAGTTATCCCATAATGTATTTTCCAGCACTTTTTGGACCTATACGTGGGGGATTTTATTACAATAGTTTGTAAAACGAGGACATTGCTTGCTGCTGCTGCTGAGAGACAAAGGGACTAAAACAGAGGTTCTCAACGAACGTGTCAGGACACACTGGTGTGTCACCAAAAATCTGACGGGCACACTTGGGCTTTCCTTAACAAGCACGTGTATGGCAGGTTGGGGAAAGTTGAGAACCATGTTTGTTACTTGAAATCTACATAACTAGTCCCTACTTCTGTCACCAGCCCCAACTGGAAATGTTGCAGGTCTCTGGCCTACCCCTTCTCCTCCCCCTGGCAGTCATCACTCTTTCATCTGCATTTCTCTTGCATCATTGTTTGCTTTATGAAATATAGAATTCTTTTCTTTGTTCAGCTGCGAATTCTAATGTTCAGTGTGTCACACATGTGAACATTTTTCTGTGAGGTGTGTCACAACAGGTTGAGAACTACTGGACAAAAGCAAGGGTGAAGGGTCAAAGGGGAACGATGAAAGAGGGTAGGTACAGAGATGCCAAGTTATCTAGTTCCAGGTTAGAGAATTTTGGCCAGTCCTGGTTTTGAATGTAACATCCTAAGGCAGTGTGGGATTTGTAGTGCCTGATCATGTCCATTTAAAAATCAGAGCTTCAAGTCCCATAATGCACCAGAACGGGATGGTCAGAAATCCAGAACTATCTGAAAATCTCTAGCCTGGAACTGGGCAACTTGCATCTTTGCAGGCAGAGGGGCAAATGAACACACGAACCAGGAAGGTAGAAAGGGTGGGGGGGGGGGGGGGGGGGGAGTCATATAGTGGTCACATGGAAAGGAGGGAAAATGCAAAGGCATGGAGGGTGTTCTGCCCTCTCACTGAGTGTTCAACCGTCTCCTGGTTGATGTTGTCACAGTACCACAGGAATCTCAAGTAGTTTCTATAGTATGGGTGTATGCTGGATATCTGCTGTTATGGCAATGGGTTGCTTTATGAAGCGAAGCAAGACTCCTAATTAGCTGTTGCTCATGTCAGGCCCAGAAAGCAGTACATTATGTGAGCTTCCTTGAAGTTGAGCACTGGAATCAAACACAATCCTGATCTGGCCTGTTTTTTTGTGGGTGATTACACACCAAAGATAGGTAGGGGAAAGGGAAATGTGACTTGATATACCGCCTTTCTGAGGTTTTTTGCAACTACATTCAAAGCGGTTTACATATATTCAGGTACTTATTTTGTACCAGGGGCAATGGAGGGTTAAGTGACTTGCCCAGAGTCACAAGGAGCTGCAGTGGGAGTCAAACGCAGTTCCCCAGGATCAAAGTCCACTGCACTAACCACTAGGCTACTCCTCCACTCTGTACCAACATTCTTCATTGTCTTTTAACGGTGGAGCTGACTCTGCATGGCCATTATACAGCACATTTTGCATGAATGTTATAGAAGTGCTGTTTTGTTTCTGGTTTGCTTAGAATCTTCTGCAACTAAGCTTGCTCTCTGTTATTAGGGAGTCATGATGTGGGTGTCCAAAATGGTAGGAGAGCTACCCAACTGTTTGATTCATCTTTGTAGAATTCCTTATCCATGATTCTCAAAAACTCTCTCTCTCTTCTACTGAAAGAGTCAGTTTATCCTCATCCTTGGTGACTTGGAACACTGAAAACCTTCATGTATAGATGGTTATGACAAGGCTTGAACAAGGTGGTTTGCCCATTCCCCAAGATGCATTTTTTGTATAAATCTACACTTGGTCTCCTCAATCTGTTACGGTAGACATCACATACTGTCGCCCATCCCAAGGTGAGTCAGTAGGCATATGGGGTGTCGGGTGGTTCTGCATGTAACTCACCAACTCTGATCAATGTTGGTACATCGCTTCCCAACAGGAGAAAGATCTTGGCATTTCGGTCCAAAGGATACTCCGCTATAGGTTGCAAATGAGGATGGTGTTACGCAACCTCTGGTGTGAAAATTTCCTCCCTATTATCAGGTATCCAATTACACTCAATAAGAGTTAGTAGATGGATCTTATTGGTGGTATCTATCGCTTCTATCACATATCCACTTGCTTTTCGCCTCGTCCTCTTTGTTATCCCTGTACAAGTCTTGAGGTTGTAGGGATAACAATCTACCTGGATGTAAAATAAGTAAAAAAAAATCTGCCCTTGCCAGGGACTGGTTACTCTGCTCATCTATGATGACATATGCAATGAAATACAGAGTGATGCACTTAGGGAGTAGAAATCCAAGGGAGCAGTATGTGTTAGGCAGTGAAAGGCTGATATGCACAGACAGGGAAAGGGACCTTAGGTCTGAGGGTCTGAAGATGACAAAACTATACGACAAGGCAGTGGTCTAGCCAGAAGGATGCTAGGCTGTATAGAGAGAAGCGTAACCAGCAAAAGAAAGGAGGTGTTGAATCCCTTGTACAAGTCGCTGGTGAGGTCCCACCTGGAGTATTGTGTCCAGTTTTGGAGGCTGTATCTTGCCAAGGATGTGAAAAAACTAGAAGCAGTCCAGAGGAAGGTGACAATAATAATATGGGGCTGGCTCCAAAAGACATACGAGAAGAAACTAGAAGACCTGACTTTGTATATCCTAGAGGAGAGGAGGGATGGGGGAGATATGATACAGACATTTAAATACTTGAAATGTATTAATATAGAAATAAATATTTTCCAGATAAGGGGAAAATGGTAAAACTAGAGGACATGAATTGAGGTTGAGGGGTGGTAGACTTAGGAGTAATGTCAAGAAATTATTTTTCACGGAGAGGGTAGTTGGTGCCTGGAATGCCTTCCCAAGTGAGGTGGTGGTGAAAAAAGACGGTGGCAGAACTCAAAAAGGTGTGGGAAGAACACAGAGGATCTCTAGAAAATGAATGCTTAAGTGATTGCATTTGTGTTTGCATGTCAAGTGGTGCTTAGATTGTGACCTATAAAAACTAAGGCTGATGCTGGGCAGGCTTGTACAGTCTGTGTTCCATGTATGGCAATCTGGTTTAGGATGGGCTGAAGAGGGCTTTGACAAACTCCAGTAATTGGGAACGTGAGGATAATGCCAGACAGACTTTCTCTGTAGTAGGAGGATGACCAGTCGGTGGGGTTGCTGTGGGCGACACATCTGTCATATGTATAGCTATAGGTTTCCTGGTGTTGCCATACTTCTTGAATGGCCTTTCATTCAGGAAGTAGCCTGTCTTGCCTGCTTCAGGTACATCAGAAATTAAGCTGGGATCGTTTTTCCTCTTTGCCAAATCTCAGATAAACTTCACAAAGATTGCTAAAGGGAGGAAATGTCTCTTGGTTGTCCTCTTTACATTTTGTGCCTAAAGATGACTATTTCTCTCATGTCATACGACAGCTTTCTTACAAACGCCTTTATGTCCCAAGCTATATTCCAAGTAGCACAGGCCTGGAAAGTTCGGATCGGCTTTGATCACTTTTAGGTCCTGGAGGAGATCTCCTAATTCTTGTAACTTGTCATTATCTCTACTTATAACCTTTGGGAAACTCCTTATTCTCTTCATCAGTGCCTTTTGAATAGCTTCTGGGCTTCCATAGTGCTCATCAAGTTTTTCCCATATTTCTTTCAAACCATTGGAGGGGTTATGCAAATATACATCCATTACTCTTGGGTCATTCCATGTCAAGTGGTCTAATTCCTTATTCTCTTCATCAGTGCCTTTTGAATAGCTTCTGGGCTTCCATAGTGCTCATCAAGTTTTTCCCATATTTCTTTCAAACCATTGGAGGGGTTATGCAAATATACATCCATTACTCTTGGGTCATTCCATGTCAAGTGGTCTAAAATTAAAAAAAGTTCCCACAATCATGTTCTCCAATTTTGTTCAAATTATATCTGTTGCGCGAGTCAGGTGTTAAATGAAGTTTCCCCAAATTTGAGGTCTCTAACTGCAATAGTTGCAGATCTAGCCCCCCTTTTCTGAAAGGTTGTCAGTCCATGAGCATGTGACATTTACCAAAATGCCATTTTTGGGGTCTGATAAAATCCAAACACATTTATAAGAATGGCTAAAAAAATTCAAATCCTGTACAGTTTTTGATGCTAATTCCGATGAAATACATTTTAACATTATGGATGCAAAATCCAGTCAAACAAGTTGACTCAAAGTGTGCATCAAAATTGGTCACGACTCATCGGAACATATTTGGACCAATATTCAGACCGCAACAACTTCCATGCAAACAAAGATACGGACTTGAAATTTTGAACAAGCATTATGCTTGTGCTGGGCATAATACTGCCAGATTTGCAACTAACCAGCATCTATAACCGCCCTGCAGGACCTCTTCAAAGTTGGCACTGTCAGCGCAAATGGTAAAATGTGCCCCCTCACCTCGAGTATCAAATAGCAAGGGCTGATAAAATCATCATCTTTTGCTTGCTGCCAGTGTTCCTTCATACATTTTAGGAGCATTGCTTACAGATTTTACATGGCTGCTCACAAAAATGTGTGGGTTTTTTTTGTGCTATATAGAGGAATTCATTGCTAATACTAGTGCTCATAAATTGTTGGTTTTTAAAACTTGTTGCTTATATGAAAAAAAAATGTGCACACATCAGGCCACTCCTTAGAGGAAACCTTGCTTGCTGCCCCTCCTTTCTCCTGTCCCCCTAGTTCCTCACTTGTACCTTCAGGGCTATGGGCTTTGGCATGCTCTCAGTATGTAATGCTTCCTTCTCCTCCTCTTGGATATGCATCCAGCATAAAAGGAAGAGGCAGGAGCCATATCACCATGCCCAGGTTATATCAGAGCAGACATATTAGCCATAGTGGAGGGCTGGCAGGAGGTAGCAACAGCCGGAGGAAGAAAGTGGTATATCGATATCGGACACCATAATCAGGCCTTGAGGGAGAAGGAAGCATCCTCAATGCTGAGGTGGGAAATGGTGCCAAATTTTGAAGTTGCACACAGGGCAAAATTCCAGTAGCCCACTCTGACCTCTTGGGGTTACTAGTTCAGTTTTTGTCTGCATATTTTTGTTACTAATTGTGATCAATTAGGGCCTGCTTTACTAAGACATTTTCTTTCCTATTCTCCATCTATGTGAATAAGTAAACCAGCCTCTCTCTCTGCTATACCTGTCTCTTTTTTACTTCCTCTGTGTCTGTCTCTAGTATGCCCTCTTCCTGCCTCTGGCCCTCATTTTCTGTCATCCTAGCCTGATCTGCATTTTGTGGTTGAAGGCGAGTGACTCTTGCTCTTGGGGAGTTTTCTGTGACAGGAAGGCTGTGGTGACGTGATCTCAGACAGCGCTCTAAAGCAGCTGTATCAGTTCAACTGAAGGCTGCTTAACAGTCCAGCACACTGTTTAATGGGGTAAGGGGGGCACATCTCTTCCAAATCTTACCAGGTTCTTTCTTCAGTCCTCTGATAATAGCCCAACCAGCAGTGGATGCTGGCATGAACACTGACCCTCTTGTGAAACGGTATTTATGGGCAAAGGTGAGAAAAGCAGCACAGTGCTCCCTATTACTTCAGTACAGGCACAGAAGGCGGCACCTCCTGTTTGTAGAGGTTTACCAGCCAAGTACTGGTCAGGCCCAAGAGAGAGTAAGAGAGATGCCTGTAAACTCTCTTCATGTAGTATGTTCTGAAGGAGGTTCGATAGGCTTTGCTCCTTCCTTCACCTCTCTCCTTCTTTCTCAGATCTGTCCAGAATTCCTTCTCTGGCCTGGAGGCCTGAGTTCATCCAACGCTCACTGCAAGCATGATGTTGATGTTGAATCTGGTCGGTCCTGCCCCCTGGGGCTTCCGGATCATTGGAGGAAAGGACTTTAATAAGCCCATCACAGTCTCAAAGGTAGGAATTTCATATTCCACTTGAAGCTATTGGATAGCCATGGAAATCCATAGAATTTGGTTTAAAAAAAAAAAAAAAAAAAGCTGAAGCAGGAATCCTTTGCTTACTCTATTCACCCTGGCCTATAAACAACTCCAAAAATTGATATGAGGGTTGGCTAAATTCTTACTTAAACATCAGTATATTCCTTATTTCCTATACAGAGAAGCTCAATGGCTGGTAGCATGACTGCTAGAAGTGCATTTCCTGCACAGGTTTATTTACTAAGTGGTATTTCCTGTAACACCTTCAGAGCCAAAGCCAAGTTTACTATCAACCCTTGGTAGGATTTCCCTTCCTTGTGCATCCGTCTGTTCTCAATAAGCTGGTAATTGGTGCTGTGGTTTCACATTGCAGGGAAGGAACAAATAGGGAGGTTGTATACACTGTAAGTTACTATTTCCTTTGCACAACTCACCTGCAAGAATTCTGGATGGTTTGTCTTAATAAAACGACACTGTAAGGCACCGAGTCTGAACACATAAGTTAAAAAGAATCATGCTGATGGAGCTTATTCCACCTGTCCTGTGGCCCAGTTGCTTGATGGGTTGTCAGAAAATTATCCAGTCCAGCCTTCTTTGCCACCTCATGTGCAGCCATTATAGAATTTAAATTCTCCACCTCCACCACTTTATTTACAAATGTATAATCTTCAATCCCAATCAACGATTGCCCAATGCAGTATACAAAAGATTAAAACATATGCAATCAGTAAAATGACATCAAATATATAAAATAAAAATAAATAAATAAAATAAAACTGGTAACAGAAAATAAGAAAAAGCCATCTCCTAAAACTCCCCAGATTTCTATAACAGATGCATATTGACTTGGGATTGTCAACAAAGCACCCTGAGACGATCTCAAAGTGCATCTGGCACACACCACAAATGTTTTGCCCTCAAATAAGTGGGTTTATCCATGTTATTTTCTCTATGAATAAATAATAATAAACAGAATTTGTATATACCATCTTCACCCGATGAACTCGGAATGCTTTACAAAAGAAAATATTTTTATCATCACAAGTTTTAAAAACCCATTAAAAAGTAATTTTATAAAATATTATCCTGAGTATTTAACATAAAACCAGGGGCCCTGTTTACTAAGGCACGCTATCGTTTTTAGCACACTTATTGCTATAGACACCCATATATTCCTATGGGTGCCTCTAGCATTAGCACGCGCCAATTTTTAGCATGTGCTAAAAACAATAGCTTGCCTACAACGCGGTTTAGTAAACGGGGCCCCATTTAACATTTTACGAAAACCTCAGACAGTTTTTCTAAAAGTCAGAGAATTCCATTTTTGAGGATCAACTGCTTTGAAAACTCTTTTGCTTATTGAGGAGAGTCCAAATGATGAAGGAAACATAATTTCAAGTTTGTTGATTTGAATGGAATGGTTGGATACTGAAGTAGGGTGAATCTTCACAAATGTGGATAAGTATTGAGGACAGTTACCCTACAGAAGTTTTGAGTACAAAACAAAAAAAATGTGAAATCTATTCTAGTAGCCACAGGGAGCCAATAGAATTCTCTCAATACGGGAGTAATCTTTTCACTTTTAGTTTTATATAATATGAAGTAATTGTAAACAAGATAATACTTAAGAGATTCCTAAATATAAAGAATTACAGTAATCCATACGTGAAAATATGTAGTCCTGACACCAAAATTTGAACCCAAAATCTTAGACCTGGCCATTACATGAACAGGCAGCTAATGTAGATGTCATAACAACGGAGTTGATGAATCCCATTTGGTTGACCCAAGATTACCCTGGCTGCAATATTCTGTACCACCTGAAGCCTGTGTGAGCATATTGGATTGAGCCATGCATAAACCATTACAATAATCAAGAACAGAGAATGGCAGTGCCTGCACTGCAGCCTGAAAAGAATGATGATCCAGGTAAGGATGTAAAGTTCTTGCCTGGTGCAGCTTCTAAGATGAGCAATAAATGAGCAATTTGGCTTTCCACATTCAAAGCATAATCTAAAAATACATCAAGATTCTTAATTTCAAACACCAGGCCAATATCCGTAGTGCCAATATGAACCCTGGGTAAGCCAGATAATAATCCTTAATGACCAACTAGAACAATTTCAGTTTTCCTAGAATTCAATAGCAATTTATTCACATTAAACCATTCAGATATTTTGCGCCTCCCCCCATTGGGCCATATAAAATTTTGCTCTTTCATCACTGGGCCATTCTAATGTTCTACATCTCTACCCCCTCATTGGGTGATGATAGAGTTCTATGCCTCCCATGCACTGCAGAATTATAGTATTTTGTGCTTCTGTCTTGCTGGGTATTTATAGGATTCTTTACTCTCTCTTTCTTGGCCATTGTAGGGTTTTATGCCTCCCATGCACTGCGGAATTGTGGTATGCTGTGCCTCTGTCTTGCTAGGTAATTATAGGATTCTGTGCTCTCACTTTCTTGACAAACACAAGCCACAGTGAAGGTGACTAAAGGATTAGCCAGACAATGTAAAAAGTTAAAATATTTATTAGCATCCAAGACTCAACATAGGCCGTGTTTAGGACTAATGGGCTTGCATCGGGAGTCTCAAAAGAATGTTTGCAAAACGGTCACAATGACACCTCAAATTAAAGTGATAGAAGTAACGCTGTAGTCTTTATAGATCCTCATGTCCGCCAGTTTTCATGTAACGGTGGATTCTTTTAGTACAGTTAATCGCACTTGAATCCAGCAATTAACTGTTCTGAAGGTGTTGAAAAAAGTTCTTTGTTGCTTCCTTTATTTGTTCACCATTATGTGATGGACGCCATCTCTTTAATTTAAGGTGCCATTAGGACCGTTTTGCAAACATCGTTTTGAGACTCTTGATGCAGCCCCATTAGGCCGAAACATGGCTTGTGTTGAGGCTTGAGTGCTAATAAATATTTGAACTTTATATCGTCTGGCTAATCCTTTAGTCGCCTTCGCTGTGCTTGTTTGTCGTCTTGACTGCAAGGTCTTTGTTTTTCTGTATCTGAGTCATCCTCTCCCTTTCTTGGCCATTGTAGGGTTTTATGCCTCACATGCACTGTGGAATTATGGCATTCTGTACCTCTGTCTTGCTGGCTAATTATAGGATTCTATACTCTCACTTTCATGACCATTAGAGTGTTCTGTGCCTCTCCATGCTGGGCCACTATACAGTTTTTCACATCTCCTGTGCCTACAGGGTCATTATAGGTTTCCGTGGCTCTCTTTGCCTGCTCCTTTTCCTCACTTTGTAATTATAGGGATCTTTGCCCCGCCCCCCTCCTTTGCTAAGTGATTGTATAGGATTCTGTATTTCCCCTTTTTTACCCCCACCACTGGGCAGTTTAGAGAGTTTTATGTCTATCCTCCATCTGTTTAAGCAGTTTATCAATATGTCTTTGGCTTTGTGGCATATTCTTTCCATTTTCACTGCAGGTCTTTGAGGGCAGCAAGGCCGCAGCAGCAGATCTACGACCTGCCGATGTGATTGTATGCATCAATGGGGAGAGCACAGAGGATATGTTAAATATGGAGGCTCAGAACAGGATCAAATGTAGCTCCTCCAAACTACAGCTGAGTATAGAAAGGTACTGAGGGAACGGGGCAGAGGGTTCAAAGAGCTCTGAGTGCCTTCTGTAAATTCCATGCACAGGGTGTGGCGAAGGCCAGTGTTCCTGGCAGCTTTGTCAGCAATGGGTCATGCCTGCCAAGGGGGCCCAGTCTTTAAGAGGGAGATTTAAGCCATGCCCCACTTCTGCCCACTCTACCTCCTTGCTCCAGCCCCTGACAGACTTCAGCCCCAGCACCAACAAGCCACCTCCTCCTCAGGCAGCAGGAGACTCCTTAATAAACATCAACTCGTGCTGCTGCAGAGACCAGTCTCGCGATAAGAGCTGCGAGATTTTGCAGTTCTTATCATGAGACTGGTTCCGCAGCAGCAGGAGGTGATGGTCTTAGTAATGCATCTCCTGCTGCTGATGGAAAGGGAAGCTGCTCAGTCAGAGTTCATTGCTCCCTGGTGGGAGCGCAGGAGATGACCTGTGAAGTGGGAGTCTTCCGCTTAATGCGAGAGACTTGGTAGGTCTGCCTTGCTGGGCTCTTGGTGATGTCAGTACAGTCTCCACCAGTCCTTGTGTACAGAATCTTTAGCTCACTTCTTGTTTCTGGCCTTCCGTTGCATACATGTGCAAGAGGCCGGGGGGGGGGGGGGGGGGGAAGCTGTGTCGGTTCTTTTCAGACAGGTTCCTGGAAGCTGCATCCAGTTCTGATGCACCTCTCCTCATTCTGATTACAGACACTGGGTGTCACGGGGCACCCTCCATTTGGGGAATAATGGAATGTTTACTGTTTGGGGGGGGGGCTATACAGGGTTTTTGTTGTTTGTTTTTTAATATACTGCTCTAAGGGTGATGAAGATTTGTTGAACTGCCTCTGGTTGGAGAGAAAGGGAACAAATATTTGTGGTGGAAAGGTTGCACTCAGTGGTCTGCATGTGGTTGTAAGTCTAAACTGTGCTTTTGAGGGTGTATGGGAGTATGTGGTATGTATTTTTGTGTGTGTTGCTAACGCATGTTTATGGAAGTGCTTTAGCCCACAGATGGAAGGATGCAGGGACTTATAGTCCTCTGTAACTGTACATTTGGATGTATTTGTTAAAATATGACATAAGACATTTTTATTAAAAATCTGACTTTTTAAAATGTTCCTAGAAAAGATTTCTCCATCTTGTTCTTTATCATCATGTTATACATTTACCCTTTTTGCTTTACTTCTTTCTCTTCTTGCCCTGCTCTTGCAGCTACTACTCTCTCAGCTTCTGCTCTTTTTCCTCCTTTCATTATTGTAACAGGACCTACTACTACTACTACTATTTAGCATTTCTATAGCGCTACAAGGCATACGCAGCGCTGCACAAACATAGAAGAAAGACAGTCCCTGCTCAAAGAGCTTACAATCTAATAGACAAAAAATAAATAAAGTAAGCAAATCAAATCAATTAATGTGAACGGGAAGGAAGAGAGGAGGGTAGGTGGAGGCGAGTGGTTACAAGTGGTTACGAGTCAAAAGCAATGTTAAAGAGGTGGGCTTTCAGTCTAGATTTAAAGGTGGCCAAGGACGGGGCAAGACGTAGGGGCTCAGGAAGTTTATTCCAGGCGTAGGGTGCAGCGAGACAGAAGGCGCGAAGTCTGGAGTTGGCAGTAGTGGAGAAGGGAACAGATAAGAAGGATTTATCCATGGAGCGGAGTGCACGGGAAGGGGTGTAGGGAAGGACGAGTGTGGAGAGATACTGGGGAGCAGCAGAGTGAGTACATTTATAGGTTAGTAGAAGAAGTTTGAACAGGATGCGAAAACGGATAGGGAGCCAGTGAAGGGTCTTGAGGAGAGGGGTAGTATGAGTAAAGCGTCCCTGGCGGAAGATGAGACAGGCAGCAGAGTTTTGAACCAACTGGAGAGGGGAGAGGTGACTAAGTGGGAGGCCAGCAAGATGCAGATTGCAGTAGTCTAAACGAGAGGTGACAAGGGTGTGGATGAGGGTTTTGGTAGAGTGCTCGGAAAGAAAGGGGCGGATTTTACGGATGTTGTAAAGAAAGAAACGACAGGTCTTGGCAATCTGCTGGATATGAGCAGAGAAGGAGAGAGAAGAGTCAAAGATGACCCCAAGGTTTCGAGCTGAGGAGACAGGGAGAATGAGAGAGCCATCAACAGCTTTCTTCAAGCTCTGCCTGTCTCAGTACAATGCATCCCTGAGGGGGTAGAAAAGTAGGAATGAACTGTAGTGTAGAGAGAAGGGTGTGGTGAGAGGATGTCTGGCAGGGAATGCCAGGGGCATATCTGGGATTCGGTGGGGGGGGGCACATTATAGCCCCCCCTGCCGCCGCCGCCATTGCCACCCCCTGCCGCCGTCACCACCACCCCCCCTACCGCCGCCAACACCTACCTTTGCTGGCGGGGGACCCCAACCCCTGCCAGCCGAGGTCCACTTCCTCTAAAAATATTCGTTGAGCTGAGGTCTTTTAAATTGTTCGTCCTCACTCCCACTCCTCCGTGCTGCTGTTGAAACTCTCCGGAATCCAGTTTCGGAGTCTGTCTGACGTCGCTGCACGTTGTACGTCGTCCTGCACATACAACGTGCAGCACGGAGGAATGGGAGCGAGGACGAACAACTTAAAAGACCTCAGCTCAACAAATAGTTTTAGAGGAAGCGGACCTCGGCTGGCGGGGGTTGGGGTCCCCCGCCAGCAAAGGTAGGTGTTGGCAGGGGGGTCCAGGGCGAAATCTGCGGGGACCTAGGCCCCTGTGGCCCCACTCAGATATGCCCCTGGTGAGGACAGGAGGATGTACAAGTGAGGGAGCATGTAGCAGCCAGTAGAAACTTGGGGCTGACCCTAGGTGAACTAGTGGGTCAGCTGGGGTAATGCTTCTCAACCCAGTCCTTGAGGCACACCTAGTCCCCTCAGGTTTTCAGGATATCCGCAATAAATATACATGAGAGAGATCTGCATGCACTCAGTGGGAAGAGGTTGGTGGGGGGGGGGGGGGGGGTTTAGTGGTCTTTTCCTGCTCCCTCACCTTTGCTGGTTAGGCCTGGACCATCTTTTCCTAATCTAATATGAATTCTGCAGCTTGAGGCCTGAATTGAATTTAACAGAAATCAGCTTTCTACAAAGGAAAACTACTACTTGGCATAGCTGTGCTGGCTTCATCCAAGGACATGTGCACATCCACTAGCCTGCCTTATCTCCTGGGAAGGTGCATAGCAGCATGTCTTATAGAGACAGAATCTCCGTGAGCATCTGTGAACCATGGAGGGGAATTTGCTACCAATAGGCTTGTGACTGATAAGAGATTCTTGGCAGAATCACAAAGCCTCTCATTGTCATGACTGTGAAGTCTGCTGGACAGAAGTACACAGTTTGTGATTGGTCCATATGTGTCACCTAACCCAGAGGGCTGCCAATGCTGGACAAGAGAGAAAGGAAGAAGAGATGATTTGATGGTGAATGGATCTCTCTCAGAGGAGATAGAGAGACTAATTTTCCCCCAAACACCTGTGAACAGAACTCTGTGCTGAGCACTGCACAAAGTACAGTGGCTTTCTATGAATTGAGTAACCAGAAGAGAAGCTGATTCAACACCCCCTTGGACTCTGGACCTATGGGACCACAAGGGTGAGAGAAGCAGGAATTTTCTTCTTATAACTCAGGTTTTAGTTAGGTGGTTTTGCCTGTAACTGATTGGTTGTCTCAGGACTAAGTACATAAGCATCGCCATGCTGGGACAGACCAAGGGTCCATCAAGCCCAGCACCCTGTTACTGACAGCGGCCAAAAGAACAAGCAATTTGTCCCGCCCATCCTAGAAATACTGTATTATTCCCTCGTCCATTCAATAACATTCTATGGCCTTTTCCTCCAGGAAGCCGTCCAACCTTTTTTTGAAGTCCGCTAAGTTAACCGCCTTAACCACTTTTTCCGGCAGCGAACTCCAGAGTTTAACTACACGATTCGTTTTAAATTTACCACACTGCAGCTTCATTGCATGCCCCCTAATACTGCTGCTATTGGTAATCTTTTCTCAGGATATTATAGTTGTATAATTACTTATCTAGATATATTTTCATACATCTATTAGTAATAATCAGTATATTTTTGGGAGTGTACATAGTTTTGTAACTTGCTTTGCATTTTGCCATGTTGTTATTAATATATAATATATTTTCACCTTGGCATTGTTCTTTTCATTGGTGCACAGCCTGACAAGAACTGATCATTCCCTTGTGCCAAATGTGGCCAGAGCAATTACTGCATAAGTGATTTTCTGTTACCTTATAGGGTGGGGCAGTGGGAGCCTGTGGCAGCACTGCACCTACTCACCATTCTTCCTCCACCTCCTTAAGACTGCTACCACAAGCATGTTTGAAACAAAAGGTCATGGGCCCAACACCTCTGATGCTGATCTTGTGCCTGGTGTTTGAAGATGCTTGTGGCATCTTCAAAACACAAGGCAGAAGATGCCTTGAGGAGAAAGAAGTGCAGTGGGATGTGGCCAAGGCCATAGTGAGCTATGTGCAGGTGGTATGGCTACACAGGGTGCCAAAATTGCAGCCTGTCCATTGCCTCCCCTACTTGGCCACAATGCAGTAGAGGAGATGGGAGCACAAGGACATACGTTCAGCTTGGGATGCTCCTGGGAGTGGCAAGTACATTAGGGTTGGCAGAGAGAGCTCAAGACTGATTTGACTGGACCACTTCATACTGTTGCACCAGAGCTGTAGAAAAGAAAGAAGGGGCTGGGTGTATGGGCAGCAACCAGTGGGGAGGGGAAGATGATATAATCAGTCCAGTGGATGGTTCTTAGAGAAGGCAGCAGAACAGTCAATGGTTGTGCATGAATCAGCAGGAAATAGCAAATTTTGTACTGGGAGACAAATTGTGACACAGTGACTGCAGAAATCCAGCAAACCCATAATGTACCTTGATACTGTTATGCCTTGTCCCCAACCTCTGTCTTCACCCCCCTCCCATCACCACCTTAAATCACAGCCCTTGCATCCAGGCTGGATGCAGGGACTGTCAGCAGCAGTGGCATAGCTACATGGGACCATGGGAGCCTGAAGCCTTGTCCAGCACCAGTCTCCGGCGCCATCGCATTGCCTGCCCTGCTCTGTCTTCCCCCTCACGTCCGCAAGCTTCTTTTAGTGAAACAACAAGGGGGGGGGGGGACCTCTGTGTGTGTGTGTGTCCATAGTGGGGCCCTGAAGCTTTGCTGAATGCAGGACAAAGAACATTTCTAAAATCTTTTTGTCTTCTCTTTTGTGGTATTCTAGGCGAGCAAGTCTGTCTCCTAATCAGAGCAGGGATGTGGCCTCACACTCACAGGTATGAAGTCTGTTTTCCCTCCTGAGCATTGAGGGCCACAGCTGTGCACCTGTGTCCCAGGTGTCTTCAGCAAGCAGCCTTCCCTTCCTTTTCTGCCTTTCTTGGAGTAATCTTTTCCAGTTTTGCTTGTTAGGTTTTGCTAATTAAGTGTTATTCTGCCCCCTAAAGGTGTAGCATAGCATTTCTTAAACTGAGAGCAGATGAAGTCTACTGGTGAGACTTCTCTTTGCTTTGGACTCTCTACCTAACCCCCAGAGCAGTCACTTTATCTTCCTGTTTGGTTCTAACCACCGACCTTCTGTAATGCTGTATGACCTCAGGAGGTCTCCTTATTTCAAGGGGTCTTAACCCAGTTCTTGTGACACACATCTAACCAGTCAAATTTTCAGGATACCCAAATGAAAATTCATTTTTTTAAATTAATATTTATTGATTTTCAAATTATCACAAGCAGAACACTTGCAACAGAAACACAGATGTGTTTAAAAAGAAAATTACCATTGACAAATATACACAAGTAAACTTCTTCCTTAGACCACTAGGGGGAGGGACAAGGAAAGCATGGAGATACAGAAGGAAAATATCTAATCATATCCTACTAAAATGGCTATAACATGAGAAAAAAAATCAAACTTCAAAGCTCGAATCTCAAGTAGGTTGAGTGGATCCTTTCAAGATCTTCTTCAAGCCTATAAAAACACGCAACTGCTTTGGACCATAATAGACATAGTTAACCCCAGATATTTGACAAGACATTTACAGGGATAAACCAATAGAAATGATGCACCTAACAACAACAGTTTCCTGTCTTGAAGACAAAAAAGCTTTCCTTCTTTCATGAGTTTGTCTCATAACACCAAACTTTCTTTCCATAATAGAGTTTCTGAGAATTATGACAATATAACTTCTTTACTGAGTTCAAGCCCTGTTCAAAAACAAATGAGACAAGAAGAGTACGCCTTTCTGACTCCTCAGATAAGGAAGACTCCAAAATGACTGAAACATCTAAAGATGTAGGTCTTATATTTTGAGGTGGAGTTTTAGATGGTATATATAATAACCTTTATTTGAGGAAGGCAAGACATCTGGGGAAAACCCCAAAACTTCCATCAAATATCTTTTAAAAGCCTCTATTGGAGAAGTCCCCAGAGACTTAAGGAAATTAAGAAAACACAAATTCAGTCTTCTATTAAAATTCTCAATGAGTTCAACTCTCCTGTGTAAAGCCATTTTATCACTGACAATAGTTGCCATCACATTTTGTAGTCCCAGAACTTCTTCCTTAAGAAGCATTGCTATTTTGAATAGAACATTCCTTCTTAACACCATCTAGGGACTCAGTTAAATTATCCATTTTACTCACAAGAGCCAAAATGTCCTTTGCAGACTTCTCCACTGTTCCACTCAACTTCTGGAGAGTTTTCCATTTGCTTTCCAGAGACACTGCCTTTGGAGCTTTCGCTGGGCCAAGATCTCAGTTGCACCACTGACACCCTCAGCATTGCACCCCATCCTGGGTCCAATTCTCACAGAACGTCCACTTGAAAGGCACCAACAATTGCCTGTTCACCAGTCGGGCATGATGGAGGTTCAAGCACCGGAGGGGAGAGCGTTGCTTCCAATCCAAACGTGAGAGCTCTCCTCCTTCCCGCAAAGCTGGGTTCACCTCTCCAGCTCGGATGGGGTTCTGGATGGCATACTGGTCTTAATGTTTGCTGAAACGGTGAGGAGGTTCTCACGGCTGAGGGTACTGGTTTCATAACCCCCTCTCTCTTGGTATGAGGCATCCTTCAGTAAGGAAAAAGGTATGGAGCAGCAAACCAACAAGACACACTCAGTCGGCAGAGCTCATGCCGCTATACTGCCATGCCCCCATGAATATGCATGAGGTAGATTTGCATGCACTACCTCCATTCTATGCAGATCTATCACTTGCGTAGTCATTGATATCCTGAAAACGCTGACTGGCTAGATGTGCCCTGAGAACTGGGTTGAGAACCCCCTGCTTTTATCTCCATGTCACTCCAGGAACCCAATTGTAAAGGAGGCATTATCTTAACCTGAACTTTATATTCAACAAGCTAAGTGTTAATGCCATTAATTGACATTAGTTTTCTGTCTTGGGTCTCAGGATACTTTCAAAGCAGAAAGACATGAGAACAGGAGTCCTCAGGAGTCTCAGTACTCCAGCCAGCGGTCAAACAGCCTTCGGTCTAGCAGCCCTTTTTCCTCCATAGCAATGAGGTCAGCACCTTACAGCCCTCATGAAGAGAGAATGGAGACTGCTGTGATCAGCCGCAGGTCAGAGCCTCATGTAACCTGAGGGATTGTGGGGGGGAGACTCTCTCTGCTGGAATCAGTCTAATACAAACTTTATCTGCAGCATACTTCTCTCACCACCTTTTTCTGTGTTACAGTGTACCCACTCAGGGAAGTCCTCTTCATCTTGTCCAGGATCGCACACCTTCTCCGATTGGGCTGAAGCAAGACAGGGTCCAGGTAAACAACAGCGGACAGGGACAGACCTAGACTAAAGCCCCTCGATGTAGAGTTGAAATGTACTACTGAGGTAACACTAACTAGCTAGGAAAGTTTCTGGAGAGACAATTGAGAGAGAGAAGATAGTAAAACAGAATCCAGTGGGTTGCATAGTTTTACCAGAGGGAGTTTGTGTCAAATCTAATCAATTTCTGTGATTGGGTGAACTGAGAATTAGGCCAAGTTTGGGTGCTGGTTGTGGTGTTCTTGGATTTCAAGAAAATGTTCGATATTGTGCCACGTTGGAGGTGCTGCAATAAACAGAACCATCTGGAGCTGATTCTCTATTTTATTAGATTAGATCTGTGATACAATCAAAGCGGTTTACATATTTCATTCAGGCACTTTTGTTAATGTCCCTAGTGGGCTTACTATCTGTTCTTTGTACCTGGGGCAATGGAGGGTTAAGTGACTTGCCCAGGGTAACAAGGCTGCAGCTGGGAACTGAACCCAGGTTCTCAGCCCTCTGCACTAACCCTTAAGCTACTCCTATTTGAGCATGTTATTTTAAATATGTTTTTATTTATTTAGGTTTAATAGACCTATGAATGTGATTTGAAAAAAAAATCATGGTGGTGTACAGTAATAATAAGAATTTGTACAACAACTAAAACTAACACACAACGCAAGCACAGAAGGAGGGAGTTGAACAGAACAATAAGTACCATAGAAAGGAACAAGTTGCCTTCAAGGTCTGCACCTTAATTCACAGAATTATTTTTGGGGAAGTTCCAGAATATATGCTTGAATTGGTTGACTTGCCACTCAGAAATAGATCCAGTTTATCAAGATCCTACTTAAATTTACATTACCCAGATTGTGGTGGCCTTAAGTACAAATCTGCCTATGCCTCCAACTTCACATTCATAGGTACACAGCTGTGGAATGCTTTACCCAAATCAGTAAAATCTACCCAGAACTACTTAAATTTCAGAAAATTATTGAAGTCCGTCTTGTTCAAGAAGGCTTATTCTACAGGTTCAACATAATTCTGATTAACTCCTAGTTTAATCAAGTCTCTTGGACACTAATTATCTTTATTATCTCCATTATCTTTTACACATTGTTGTTTAAATGATGTTTACTATCTTTTTCACTGTTTAATTGTACTTTCTGTACTGTAGCCTTCTTACAGATTCATGTAAGCCACATTGAGCATGCATCTAGCGGGAAAACGTGGGGTATAAATGTATTAAACAAACAAAAAACTGATACAGCAAGATGGCGGTAGAAATAAGTACATAAGTACATAAGTAGTGCCATACTGGGAAAGACCAAAGGTCCATCTAGCCCAGCATCCTGTCACCGACAGTGGCCAATCCAGGTCAAGGGCACCTGGCACGCTCCCCAAACGTAAAAACATTCCAGACAAGTTATACCTAAAAATGCGGAATTTTTCCAAGTCCATTTAATAGCGGTCTATGGACTTGTCCTTTAGGAATCTATCTAACCCCTTTTTAAACTCCGTCAAGCTAACCGCCCGTACCACGTTCTCCGGCAACGAATTCCAGAGTCTAATTACACGTTGGGTGAAGAAAAATTTTCTCCGATTCGTTTTAAATTTACCACACTGTAGCTTCAACTCATGCCCTCTAGTCCTAATATTTTTGGATAGCGTGAACAGTCGCTTCACATCCACCCGATCCATTCCACTCATTATTTTATACACTTCTATCATATCTCCCCTCAGCCGTCTCTTCTCCAAACTGAAAAGCCCTAGCCTTCTCAGCCTCTCTTCAGAAAGAAGGTAAAAGGAAAAGAAGAAAGATATGAAGGGTGTCAAGGAACCAGCGTGCAGTATAGCTGCAACACAAAATTACAAAAGATGCACCACTCTCGGTATTGCAGGAACATCACTATGTCAGGGTTGTTTTAAGGTCAAATAACCAACAAATCAAGGGTGAATACCTACTTTACTGTTACTATAATCAGGAAAAAGGCTGGGTGAACAACCAGAATTTCACTCCTGCTTTGAATCGCTGTAGTCTAAGATTCGATGGTAATGCAATGCAAAGGGTTGGTGCCACACCACTAACATTTGAGGGTCCTTTTACTAAGGTACAGCCAATTGTATACCTATGAGCTGCATGGCACTTAGGGCTCCTTTTTACTAAGCAGCGGTAAGCCCATCGCAGGCTTACCGCTCGCTATACAGGAAGTACCGCCGGGCTACTGCAGCAGCAGCCCGGCGGTACTTCCCACCCCTAGCACACCGTCATTTCCGGTGGTAATCGGTCAGTGCCACGTGCTGCCTGTTTACTTGCCGCACAGCCATTTTCTGCAGGAAGGCGAGACTTCCCTTTTACTAGCTGCGGTAAAAGGAGGCCTCGGCACGCGTGTAAAACACACTCCGACGCCAGTGCCAGCCCCCCTTTTGCCACAGCTTGGTAAAGGGGGCCCTTAAACACTAATTTTTTAGCACACGCTAAATCCATTGGCGTGCCTTTGTAAAAGGACCTCTTAGTACGCGATGGGTCCAGTCTCAATTTAGCTACAGTGCTGTCTGAACAGATAATTTAGATTGTGAAGATTTTAAAAGAACACTGTGGGCAATAAAGACTAAGGGGCCCCATTACTGTAGCTTAGCACATTCTAATGGACATTATCATGTGCTAATTGCCACCTGGCCCATAGGTATAAAATAGGTCGCATAGCATTTAATGTGAGGTAAGATTTAGTAAAAGGGCCCACTAAGATAAGTTGATAAATAGACTGGGATACCCGTACATAGAAAATGATGAGCCATCATCAAGTTTTAAAAGTAATCCTACTGCAAATAGCACAACAAAGCAGTTTACAAAGCCTGAGGATCTAAGCCGACAATCGACTTCTTATAAGACAAAAAATAAATGCAGAGCATCAAAATGGAAGGGAATGTTGAGCACAGCAAAATGTCCGACGAGGCAAAACATAACTGTGAAACAAAAATACAAGTAGGCATCTGCATACTGCAATATAAAACAAAACCTATGTGAATATATACACTGCAGTGTACAGTGTTAAACCATTTAACACTTAACATACTTAAAACCATATGAACAATCATACCACTAAGTATTTTAACACATTCTTAAGGCCACTTGCCACTCTGATTCAGTCTTTGGGCATTAGTAGCTACTTTGACAACATACAGTTGGTTGCCTTTGTTGATCCATGCCATGTTGGAGTGGAGGAGTAGCCTAGTGGTTAGTGCAGTGGACTTTGATCCTGGGGAACTGCGTTCAATTCCCACTGCAGCTCCTTGGGACTCTGGGCAAGTTACTTAACCCTCCATTGCCCCTGGTACAAAATAAGTACCTGAATATATGTAAACCGCTTTGAATGTAGTTGCAAAAACCTCAGAAAGGCGGTATATCAAGTCCCATTCCCCTTTCCCTTGACTTGATACCACTTAATTGCCTTAATTACTCCTTGGTTGGTTGAAAGACAATCTATAACTGAATTCCTCTAAATCAATCACTATGTGTCTTACTAGGAATTCCTGTTTGCCTGAGCTCTACCCATTACTTTTAGGGCAACCAGTTGAACTTGCTGATCCCTCATCCATTCTGAGCTGTCTTTTTGATTCCCGACCTTTATTTATTTATTGCATTTGTATCCCACATTTTCCCACCTATTTGCAGGCTCAATGTGGCTTACAGAGTTTGGTTATGACATAATCATTCCATGTTAAGTGAGGGGAGAGAGAAGGAAAGTGTTAGGCAGGATAGAAGGTGGACTTTAATAACTGGGTAGATTAGTGAGGTAGTTTTGTAAGGTTATGGGTTCTCTTTGTAGGCCAGTCAGTTCAAAACTCTGCTGTCCGTCTCATCTTCCGCCAGGGTCGCTTTACTCATACTACCCCTCTCCTCAAGACCCTTCACTGGCTCCCTATCCGTTTTCGCATCCTGTTCAAACTTCTTCTACTAACCTATAAATGTATTCACTCTGCTGCTCCCCAGTATCTCTCCACACTCGTCCTTCCCTACACCCCTTCCCGTGCACTCCGCTCCATGGATAAATCCTTCTTATCTGTTCCCTTCTCCACTACTGCCAACTCCAGACTTCGCGCCTTCTGTCTCGCTGCACCCTACGCCTGGAATAAACTTCCTGAGCCCCTACGTCTTGCCCCATCCTTGGCCACCTTTAAATCTAGACTGAAAGCCCACCTCTTTAACATTGCTTTTGACTCGTAACCACTTGTATCCACTCGCCTCCACCTACCCTCCTCTCTTCCTTCCCGTTCACATTAATTGATTTGATTTGCTTACTTTATTTATTTTTTGTCTATTAGATTGTAAGCTCTTTGAGCAGGGACTGTCTTTCTTCTATGTTTGTGCAGCGCTGCGTATGCCCTGTAGCGCTATAGAAATGCTAAATAGTAGTAGTAGATGCGTCTTCAATGATTTGCGGAAGTTAGTTATTTCTTCAATAGCTTTTAGGGCTGTAGGTAATGCATTCCACAACTGCGTGCTCATGTAGGAGAAGGTGGTGTCGTGTATCAGCTTGTATTTTAGTCCTTTACAGCTGGGGAAGTGCAGATTGAGAAATTTGCGGGATGATCTTATGGCGTTTATGTGAGAATTGAATCTTGTATGTTATGAGATCCAACTTATTTGCTCTTTATCACATTCTCTCCAGTTGGTCTTATTTGGATGACTCTGCTGCAATTGATATACACGGTGTCCAGAAAAAAATGGGACCCTTCAAAATACATTGCAATTGTTTAAACATTTAGTATGACCTTTGAAAATAGTAAAATGGGGTTTTTTTCTTAGTTCATAATTTGTGTTCAAAGTGTCCTCCTTCAACCTTGACTCATTCATGAAGTCTTCAACACCACTGAGCTGTTGGCTCAATGAATTCTGGGGTACCATTAATTAAGAGCTCAACTGGATGCACTGGATCTCCATCCTGTTGAAAAATAAAGTACTCGGAAATGCCTCAAATTTCAGGCAGAAGTTTCTGCTGCAGTAGGACATTCTTGTGTTATTTGGAAAAGTGTTGGGGGTCCCATTTTTTCCAGACACTGTCATCTTTTGTTGATTCCTAACCTGAGAGAGAAGGTTATGGCTTTTGAAAGCTAGTCATAAAATGTATTAATACTTTAAAAAATGGACTAACTTGTTTATTGGTATATCCTACATAATCCAAATGTTAATTATTCAGTTCTATGTGACATAATTAAGACTAGAAATTCATACAATCTATTTTTACAAGTATGAAGAAAACATAAACAGTGAGATTTTGAAAAGAGCAAACAAAGATAGCATAACATTTTCTGTTTAGTTCATTGTCTAACAATGCAAACATTTGTTAAAAAGGAATGTCTTGAGAAATTTGCGAAATATTAGATAGTTGGTAATTATTTTAATCTCACTAGGGTTGGTGTTCCACCATTTTGAACCTGTTTGTGAGAAATCTCTGTTCAATATGGATTTACATCTGATGTTTTTATAGCTAGGAAAATATAGTATGAGATAGATTTACCTACCTTCAATACATCTACTAGATCAAGAAACTATCAGCTTCATCATGTAATCTGGGCTCATGCCATAGATAATTTTGAAGATGAATGCACATGTTTTCAAGATGATTCTGGCTTTGGTAGCCAGTGTAATTTAGATAGTAGTGGGCATGCCCTATTGAATTTTGAAGCTTTGCATACGAGTCTAGCAGCAGTATTTAGGGTAGTTTGAAGTTTTTTGATGAGGAATTCCTTATTCCCTAAATAGACTGAGTTGCAGTAATCCAATTATGAATGACTAATGTTTGTATAAGGGAATGAAAAGTAGAAAACGGGAAGAAAGATCTGATTCTTTTCAGCTTCCATAAAGTTCTAAAGGTTTTGGTTACTACAGAATGAACTTGATCTTCACAGGATAGGACTTGGTCGATGATGATCCCAAGAATTTTCAAATTATGTTCCAATTAATAGTTTGTCTGATTGATGGTAAAACTGGTCTGATTGAGGAAGTTGTTAGGACTAGAAATTATGAGAAATTTAGTTTTCTTGCTGTGGAATTTTAGATGGAATGATGTTGCCCAATTCTCCATGAGATCTAAGATTGATTGACTGTTAGAAAGGATAACCTGAATTTGAGTGTCAAAGGGAAGATAAATAGTCATGTCACTGGCGTACATAAAAGATTGCAAACCTTAGCCTCTAGGAAGCGACCTAGGGATTCCATCGTGATGTTAGAGAATGGGCGATATTGCAGATCCCTGTGGAACTCCACAGTCTGGGAACCAGGCTGGAGAGGTGGATCCTCCCATTTTGACTTTGTATGTTCTGGATTTGAGGAACCCCATGAACCACTTTGAACATCTCTGTAGATGCCCATTGCATCAAGAATTGTAGATAAGATGTGATCTACCACATCAAATGCACTGGACATATCGAATTGTAGTAAGATAAACTTCCTACCCATACTTAAGATTCATCTGAATTTAGATAATAATCTAATGTTAACTGTTTCGTTTCTGTAGTTGGGTCTAAATCCCGATTGTGTGTAGTGAAGTAAGGAGAAGTGTGATATGTAGTCCATTAGTTGTTTTCCTACCAAGCCCTCCATTACCTTCACGAGCAGGAGTATTGAAGCCGCTGGTATGTAATTGGATGTTCAATTTGCCTAAAGAATTTTTAGGAATAGGAGTTAAAATTATATTTCCCTTCTCAGTGGGAAAGGAGCCACTTTTTTAACATGGAGCATATGTAATTAAGTAGGATGTTGATGAAAAAGTCAGGGGCTTTTGAGAGAATGTAGCTAGGGCATGTGTCAAGAGTACAATGCAAGAGTGAGTATTTGCTGAGGAAGGATCTGACCTCTGTGATAGGATTTGGTCCTATTTCTATCCTCCTATCAGTTTTTATGCCTTCATATTGATGTGTGATATTCAAGTAGTTGATGAAATTGCTATAAGGACTGGAGCTAGTTAGACTTGTTCTAATTTTGGTAATTTGTTTGCATGAAGAATGTTGCTAGGTCAAGAAGGAATGGATTCACTAGTAGGAGGTCTTTCATATCAAGTAGATTATTAACTACATTATAAAGTCTAGTTACAGATTTTTGACATTCACAAATGAATTTTTCATAATATTTGAATTTGGCAGATTTTATAGCCAATTTGTATTTTGTGAGTGTTTTCCTCCATTCGGTTTTGTTTTCCTCAATTTGCACCATTTCCTTTCAAGTTTTCTGCATAATCTTTTTGCTTTCATAGTGTTAGTATCAATCCATGGTGGTGGTTTAGTTTTCTTTTTTGTTTTTTTATTTGTTCAGGAGCTATATAGTCTAAGGTCTTTTTTGTTGTTTCATCTCAGAGTCGGGAAGAATTACTTGGGTTATCTTGAAATAAATGTGAACTGACTTGGAACTGGGACCAAAATTCTGTTATGTCTCTTTTGCCCCTTGTTATATAAGTCATAGTAGAGTGAAGAGTCTTGGATTTTGGGCACATTCCACTCCAATTAAGTGTGAATGTTAGCTTTTTGTGGGCTGACGTTGTAGACTTCCAGTCATAATTATCTATGAAATGTGAATTCTGAGAGGGGAACCTAAATGTAAATACATCTAAAAGATGTCCTTTCTGATGGGAAGAATGAGCTGGGGAGCTAAAAACTCCAAGAGTTTAGAAAGTTAAGTTCCTTAGTATGAGGATCATTTGGATTATCTAAGTGTAAGTTAATATCACCTAGTAGAAAAGTGTTTTTGAGCATTTAAGCATATATTAGATACAAATTCAGTAAATAATTATTGAGCATCAGTCCAATTTCCAGGGGACTGATAAAATAAAATTGCAGTTAGGTGATTTTACAGGCCAATATTTTGAGAGTGGGAGATGAGAAATCAGAGATTGGTTCCATGAAGAAAAATGATTTATAAAGAGAGCAATGCCCCCACCCCTTTTCTTGATTGTAGGGAGGTGGAGTAATTTGTAACCAGGGAGATATAAATTGTTTATGATTGGATCTTCCTTGGATTTCAGCCATGTTTCCATGATGAAAACTAGACCTAGACTGTCTTCAACGATCCAGTCCTTAATCAGGTTTATTAACAACAGGTCGGGCATTTATGTATCCAGCAGGGATAAAGGTTTATAGATGGTATTTGCACAACTTGTATCTTTAAACAGTCGCATATTTTTTAGGTTATTTGGATGAAAACCATCCTTGTAATGACCTGAATGCTGAAACTTGTGTTGGGGTTTGGAGTGCGGTTTAACAGGAACAATAGGTCCTTTTAGTTTGTTTAAAAAAATCGAGTACTTGGATATTGAAAAACTCATCTAGAACATATACTCAAGAAGAAATGTAATATGAAAGAGAATAGTAACCAATAGTGCAATAACATTCTAAATGATAAATTACATTCATATTTAGAATAATGACTGTTAAAGTAGAAAGTATCATAACAAACTTGCAGTTCAGTTGTGGGACATTGTTAGGTCAGATGAAATTGAAGATACTTATGACATTTCTCCTCTAGTGTTGACCAATAATTTTCAGGCCATTAGTGTGATTTTGCTAGTTGCTTGCGAAGTTGCTCACGATGGGTTATGCTTCTTTGGCACGCTCCTTTGGTGTGACGCCTGAGGTGTGACACCTTGGAAGGAGGCTGCCTATTGTGGGAGGTGTTTGATGACATCACCAATCATCTGCCTGGTTTGAAATTGTGTTGTGGAAGATGATGGCTGATTTTAATATTTATTTCTATTTGTTACTTTTAAAAGGACTAATATGGCAACACCACTGTATCCAGTTGCATGCAGAATTATGTTCAAGATTCTCATCCTTAATCACAAGGCTACTTGTTCTAGCTTACCTCTTTACATGTATGGTTCCCTACACTCCCATGAGAACTCTTCACTCACAAAGTGACAATTTGCTGACAATTTGCTCTTGCTTCCGTCCCTGGCATTTGCCTGTCTTGATAAGTCCACGTCACTCAGCCATCTAAGTATGATTGTAATTCCTGGAGTATTGTTCACATATGTTGTTTGTTGTGATACTGTGAGCGAGGGTTGAGGGCCGGCCTTCAAAATAAGGCAAGCACTTCATTTCCTTAGTCCTGAAGCCTGTTACTTTACAGGGTCAGGTAAAGTCTTTTAATTGTATGAAAATTCTCAAAATGGGCCTGTGGCTGACAGTGCAGTCTGTGGCACGTGACTGCCTTGCCCCAAACACAATCTGTAAGCTTCTCTCTCTAGGTTTCCAACCGAACAAGGCTTCCAAGTCTTCAAATCAAAAGGTTGGCTTACCTCAGACAGGTCACAGTAGCTTAATGAATGTTATAAAGGTGTATGCTGGGGTCTTCAGTTCTTCCTTCCTTCCCTGGGCCTCCTTAACCCCACTCTGGCCTTGAGTACATGCACGCATTTGCACAGCTTGCACCACTGAAGCTAATATAAATTTGTATGAGAGCACTTGTGCAATACTGGGGATAGGTCTGCATGCCTACATTGTCTTTATAAAAGTGTTTTGATTTTTTTTTTCAAAGGTATCTTTATTGAACCAGTTAGGTACAGTGAGTGAACAAACAAAACACAGAACCCCAGCAAAACAATGGAGATACATGTGAGATGACATTGCTCGTAGTGTTATTGTAGTAGTACCTCCTTTTGTATCCGCTACATGCACATGTATTGGACACCCACCAATATTCAGCCTGTGGCAGTTGGTACTTTTTAAGCTGCTGACAGCCATGTGCTGAATTAACCTGTGCGTTCAGTGCCATGTCTGGGCACCAGCATTGAGTATCTGGGTCAGAGCAGACGCATGGAGGTTAACCAGGTACCAGCTGACTATTCAGACCGGTACCTGGTAAGCAGAGCAGATAAAGTTAGGACAGCCTTTTTGCTGTCTTAACTTTATGCACTTACTTAACCTGCTAGTGGACTAAAAATCGCCCTTAACTGGATATATTCCAGCTCCGTCCAGTTAAGTGATGCTGAATATTGATGGCCAACCTAGTTTAAGCAGGCAGGAGCCTCTTCTGCCTGCTTCAGCCATAAAGAATATTGACCGCAGAGTATGTTTCTGACCCACAGAAGGTATATTGATATATTGAGTATTCTAGGGCCAGGTGTAATAATTGCATGGCTACCCTTTATATAGGTAGGGTTGTAGCTGCTTGGGCTGTGAACGTAAGAATAGTTATACTAGATCAGACCAATGGTCCATCTAGCCTAGTATCTTGTTTCCAACAGTGACCAAGCCACAGTGGCGTACCAAGGGGGGGGCGGTGTGGGCGGTCCGCCCCAGGTGCACGCTGCTGGGGGGGTGCCGTGGCGCGCGCCTGTCGCCCTGTCGGCTCCGAGTTCGCATGTGTTACATAGTAACATAGTAACATAGTAGATGACGGCAGAAAAAGACCTGCATGGTCCATCTAGTCTGCCCAAGATAAACTCATATCTTGAATTTGTACCTGTCTTTTTCAGGGCACAGACCGTATAAGGCTGCCCAGCAGTATTTCCCGCCTCCCAACCACCAGTACCGTCTCCCATCACCGGCTGTGGTACAGACCGTATAAGTCTGCCCTCCCCTATCCTAGCCTCCCAACCACCAACCCGTCTTCCCCCCACCTGCTCCGCCACCCAATTTCAGCTAAGCTTCTGAGGATCCATTCCTGCTGCACAGGATTCCTTTATGCATATCCCACGCATGTTTGAATTCCGTTACCGTTTTCATCTCCACCACCTCCCGCGGGAGGGCATTCCAAGCATCCTCCACCCTCTCCGTGAAAAAATACTTCCTGACATCTTTTTTGAGTCTGCCCCCCTTCAATCTCATTTCATGTCCTCTCGTTCTACCGCCTTCCTATTCCGGGGCAGAGGGAGCAGTGAACACATGCGAACTCAGAGCCGACAGGGCGACAGGCACGTGCCGCAGCACCCCCCCCCCCCCCAGCGGCGTGCACCCGGAGGGGGGTGTCATTTAGCCGGGGTGGGGGGGGGTCGCATCGGCGATCCGCCCCGGGTGTCAGCCAGCGTCGGAACGCCACTGCCAAGCCAGGTCACGAATACCTGGCAGAAACCTAAATAGTGGCAACATTCCATGCTACCAATCCCAGGGGAAGCAGTAGCTTCCCTACATCTGTCTCAATAGCAGCAGACTATGGATTTTTCCTCCAGAAAATTGTCTAAACCTTTTTAAAAACCCAGATACGCTAACCGCTGTTGCTACATCCTCTGGCAAAGAGTTCCAGTGAGCGGAGTTATAGAACATAATTATATCTTGTATGCTATGCTTTTCCCTTACCCTCTTCTCCCCCCCCCCCCCCCCCCCTCCACTTGTCTTAACCACAGATTTGGCAGAGAACTTTCTTTCTTAGAGTACCAGAAAATGCTTGGTTACATGCACATATTGCTGTTGCCCTGAATAACAATCAAAATGTCTTTACTTCCTTTTTATATCAACCTGAGAGTTGTGTTTTGATTGCCCAACCCCCCCCCCTCGCCATGAATTCAAACATGCCTGTTTCTGCCTCAGTGCAACACTCCAGTGCTTCACAGCAGCTCACAAATCTTGCAGTTCATCAGCATTGCAGTTTCTGCTTGCTTATAAAATGTGTGCACCTCTGTGCTCACAGGGCTGTGTAGGACAGTGTGGGTGTAGATAGTTGTGACTGGCTGCGTGTACCTTAAGCTGTCTCTGTGCCTGTGTTTGTATGGTCCATTTGTGTGTGTAGCTGTGTCTCTGGTTCCACGGCTGTGTTTTTCTTGGAGATGCTCTGCTACACCCTGGGAACATTCTTACGGCAGGATTTACACAAGATTTTTTGAAGGAATTCTTTAACAAACAAACTAGATGACTTTTTTTTTTAATTGAAGGAATTTTTTTTTGGTCTCTTTCCATTGTGCTACAGCTGCCTGCCAGTAAGACCATAGTTTCCATGGTTACTGCCACCATTTGCTTTCACTTAGTATAGTCTGCCCATAAAATTACATATATACAGACCAGCTAGGATTGAAGGGCGAGGGAGGAGGTAATTTTGTGGGAGAGGCTGGTTTAGAGAGTGGGGGATTGGGGAGTGAGTAAAGAAAGATAGTTTTTGGAGAAATGGGAAGAAAACATTGAGATCTGGGAACACGGAAAGCAGGATGACGGTTGGAGAGAGGCAGAAGAAAGGGACGTGGGGATAGACTTAGGGCCGCCCTGAGGGTTGTAAGGGAGATGGGTGTAAAAAATAGGGTTACCATATGGCTCCAGAAAAAGGAGGACGGATGGAAAGCAATGGAAGTAAAACCCGGCTGGCTCAATTACTTCCATTGAAAGCAATTGCTTTCCATTGAAAGCAATGGAAGTAAAACCCGGCTGGCTCAATCCGTCCTTTTTCTGGAGCTATATGGTAAACCTAGAAAAAATCACTCCCTGTCCATTGTCTCCCCTGCAAGTAATATAGGAAGTGATGGCAGATAGACCTGAATGGTTCATCCAGTCTGCCCAACAGTCACATTCATTATCGGTGTCTGTGGTGCAGTGGATGGGGTGGGGTATTAGGGGTTGTGTTGTAATGGTCTTGGAGAAGGATGAAGTAGAAGGGGTCAATTCTATTTCTTTCTGTTCCTGTGTCTTGGGCTTTAATAACCACAAACTCTGGGTCATCCAGATGCTCTTGTGTACTTGTAGTGTATTACAAGTAAACAGTAAAAGCTGTTGCCTCTGGCTCTGAAGCACTGCCACATTACCTGGTTCCAAGAGAGAGGCTATTTTGCTAGTCCAAGTTTGAATGTACATCCTTAAGCTGTGTGATTCCCAATCCCTGATTCTACCCACTGAAATCAGTGTTGCAGGGCCCATAATGCATCAGAAATCTAGGGCCAGCCTGTAGTCTCCACATAGAACTGGATAGCATTGCAGCTTTGGCTTTGAGCCTATGACATCATCATCCCTGGTGCATTCTGAGGTCAGGTTTTTGGTTGCTGACATGGTTTTTGTTTTGTTACATTTGTACCCTGCGCTTTCCCACTCATGGCAGGCTCAATGCGGCAGGCAATGGAGGGTTAAGTGACTTGCCCAGAGTCACAAGGAGCTGCCTGTGCCGGGAATCGAACTCAGTTCCCCAGGACCAAAGTCCAGCACCCTAACCACTAGGCCACTCCTCCACTGGTTGCCATCTTGTCCTCATATGCTTCTTTAACTTTAGGATTTTGAGTAGTATGGAAACTTGTTCTCGAACCCATTGGTCTTGACCACTGGGTGAAAAGAAGTTTCTAATTGTCTTTAATCAATTACATTATAATACCAAGCCAACACAATAAATATTACTCTTTTATAAAAAGAAAAGTTTTTTTTTTAAAGCCTAAGGGGCTCATTTTCAATGCACTTAGACTTATAAAGTTGCTAGTAACATGTGGAACTTTGTAAATCTAAGTGCTTTGAAAATACGCCTCTATGATTCCTATAACAAAATAACTCATCTGTTAAAAAAAAGAAAAAATAAAGGAGATTTCAGTTATGGGGAAAAAATAAAATTAAACTTCATCAAACAGTTATGTGTGCTGTAGATAAAGAATAAAATCAATAGGTCAGAATATGAGTGGCAGTCAAATAAATAAGGTGAATTTAAGTATAACATCAAAATTTAAAAAAATGTGTACCTTATTTATTGACTCCCCCCTCATACGATTGGTTTCTTCCTCCTCCTGTATTGGCAAGGCTTCAGCAGGCCTACAAAGCCTGCCTTTGATTTATCAGACTCAAAAGTTCTACAATGCAGTGGTTCAAAGGACCCAACATATGAATTTTCCAGTGTCTCACTGGGCACTTACAAGGGAAGCAATAGAAACAATTACCTCCTGTTGAGGAAACCTCTTAAACATAACACCAGAAATTGTTTTCTTTTAGTTTGAATGTTTTCAGGAACAGCTAGGTAAAAATCGTATCTTGTTCTGCTATAAAAAATTATATTTCCCTACTCCCCCCCCCCCCCCCCCCCACATCAAACCCATCCTCATAGCTTGGTGGGAGAAATCCAAGGGCTTCCTCCACTGGTCACACTCTCCACCCCCTGCTGTTCTGATGTCCTCCAGCGGCTCCAGCTGATCTATTGTGAGATCTTTCCTCCTCTCCCCACCCCACTGGCTTAGGAAGCACAAGGATTTCCACTTCTCTTCAGAAGGTCATTGTTGCCAATGCAAGTCTTTCATTGGTCCTGAAGATACATCTCTCTCTACACTCAAGGCTTTGATGTGGGAAGGAGAGACTGGAGACCAGAACTTAATGATGTCTCTCATTTTCACCCTTTCTTGTCACTTCCACAGCCAGTATGAACAAGGGATTACCTGGTAAGATCAACACCATAGGGTACAAACTGGTTCATCAGGCCTGATAGGTTACATCCTTCAGAGTCCCAGCTTCCCCTAATTTGTACTTTTCTCTTTAACCACAGTAGGTTAAAAAACAAACAAACAACCCAGGGATATAAGCAAGCAGCAGTTTCAGGAGCTGAAGGTGACAGCCCCTACAAGTTGGGCACTGTCTCTAGGAGCTCCCTATCGGTAACTTTGAGAGGTATTTTTCCATTTACCAGATGCAGTACCACAAAGGGAGACAGGAAATCTTATCTACGACAAGATTATCTCCTTTACAGGCTCTTTGAATATGTGCTGTGGGAAGAATACTCTGCACCGGTACCTAACGTTACTCTCCCAGTTGTGTTTTGAGGACATGAAGTGAAAATGCCACTCTGAGCACTGTGTCCATCTCTCTCTCCACCCGTTGCAATATAGTGGGCAGGCTCTTGCTGAAAGTGGTTCTGGGAAACTCTTGCTAAAATTATACTTCAGGACCAGTGAAAAATGTCCATGAGGAATTTTTTGCAGGTCCAACATCTCCCCCTCCCCCCCCCCCCCCCCCCCCCCCCGAATCACCAGGCGAAAGGTCAGTAGCTGCAACAAGAACTCTGGCAGCACCAAGCTGAAGGTCTGTGATAGCCAGATGTGTTTTTCGTTGCCCACCACAAAGCAGCAGATAGTGTTAGACCTCCAGTATGTTCTTGCATGTCCAGCTGCAGCTACAGTCAAGGAGAAGAAACTAACTTGAGTCCACAGAGGGTAGGGCCCCTGTCGTAGTAATAAGCAGCACTCACTAATGGCTTCTCAGTACTGGTTTATGACTCACAACCTGTGACATCTCAGAACCAGACTGACAATTCTACAGGTTTGTAGGAGCAGACTTTATGGTTACAAACATTTACTGTTGAGGTAGAACTTAATCCTGTCCACACATCCAACTCAAGTCAGATTCCACAACAAATCTTCTCCCTAGATACTACATGCTCTTGAAAAATACTTCTACTTACAACACTGAGTAAGACGTCAACAGATTCACATCACAATATATATACATAATGGTTTAAGATCTTACACATTGCCAGCAGGATTCCACACAGCTTGGGCCTTCAAGTTTTCTAAATATTAGCAACACCTTCCTGGTGTCCCTGTACCCTTGAGTACCAGCTGGGCTTAACAGGGGTAGGATCACTACTACTACTACTTATTTCTGTAAGAAGAGCAACCAAAATGATAAAGGAGATGGAACTGCTACCATAAGAGGAAAGGCTAAAGAGGTTAGGGCTCTTCAGCTTGGAAAGGAGACAGCTGAGTGGGGTTTTGATTGAGCTCTACAAAATCCTGAGTGGTGTAGAATGGGCAGAAGTGAATCGATTTTTCACTCTTTCAAAAAGTACAAAGACCAGGGGACCCTCAATGAAATTACATGGAAAATACTTTTAAAACAAATAGGAGGAAATATTTTTTCACTCAAATAATAATTGAGCTCTGGAACTTGCTGCTGGAGTATGTGGTAAGAGCAGTTATGTATCTGGGTTTAAAAAAGGTTTGGACATGTTCCTAGAGGAAAAATCTATAGTCTGTTATTGAAATGGACATGGGGGAAGCCACTGCTTGTCCTGGGATTGGTAGCATGGAATGTTGATACTATTTGGGTTTCTGCCAGGTACTTGTGACCTGGATTGGCCACTGTTGGAAGCAGGATACTGAGCTAGATGGACTATTGATCTGAACCAGTATGGCTATTATGCTCTTATGCACTGTACACAAACACGTAAGAGACTGTCTCTGTTTGACAGAGCCTACAATTTATTCAAGACAGGCAAATTGGGCAAATAAGAAATTAGGAAGTTACTCATGTCTACCCCATTTCATCCTCTTCTCATGACCCCTCGCTAAGGTGACAGGCTATAACAAGGCTGTCTAAATCTGTTCTTTTGAGCTTCTGCATGACTTTATGTACAGGCCAGCAAATTTTAAGCATGCAAACCCTGGATCAGGGCTAGTCAGAGAGCTTTATGTCTAACCCTGCAGTGTCACACCTTGGTGCCCTCACCTCCGCCATTCTCCTGCTCTTCTATAGAGATTGATTTGTGTATCTTGCTTATGAATCATTTCTTTAAAATGTTACCCAGAGTTTTAGCTGAGTGTTTAAAGAGGATCTTACTGTGTTTGATACACCCAGGTCAGACTTTTTCTCCCAGAGACACAAGGTCTCATTTTTGAGAGAGAAAAACATATAAAAAAAAAAAAAGTGGCATAAACAGGTGGATGTTTTCTCGCCAAAACTTCCAAATCGGTATTTTCAAAGCCTATTTTCAGACGTTTTCTTATGCTGTTCATCTGCAATGCATCCAGACCACAAGGGGGCATGTCGGGGGGCGTGTTAAGAGTGGGATTTGGATGCTCCTAAGACTTGGACATTTTTCAGCCATAATGGAACAAAGCAAAAAAAGTCCAGGACTAAAACTGAAGTTTTGAGCTAGACCTTTTTTGATAATGACTAAGCCACAAATAGTGCCCTAAATGATCAGATGACCACAGAAGGAATAGAGGAATGACCCTCCCTTACTCCCCCAGTGGTCACTAACCCCCCCCCCCCAAACACACATACCCACAAAGATGTAAGAAAATTTAAAAAAAAGTACATACCAGCCTCTATGACAGCCTCAGATGTAATAGCCAATCCTATTAGAGCAGCAACCAGGTCCCTGGAGTAGCCTAGTGCTCGGTGCAGTGCACTGTGGAGAAGGGGACCCAGGCCAATAATCTACTCTTAACTGTTACACTTTTGTGGTGGAAAGTGTGAGCCCTCCAAAACCCACCAAAAACCTACTGTACCCACATATAGGTGTCACCTGCAGCCATAAGGACTGTTGTAGTGGTGGAAGTTGGGTACAGTAGGTTTTTGCTGGGTTTTGAAGGGCTCACTGTACAATATAAGAGAGAAACCTGTAAGCTTTTATATGAAGTCCACTGCAGTGCCTCCTCGGGTGCCCCACTGCTCTGCTGGGATGTCTGTGTGGTCAGTCTACTAAGTATTCTGGTTCCTCCTACATCCCAATGGCTTGATTTTGTACGTTTTTCACTTGGACTTTTTTTTTCCCAATAATGGTCCAAAAAGATAAACGCACAGAGACATCTAGCAAGTGGCCATTTTGGGGGGGAAAAAATAGATGTTTTACTGTTTAGAAAATCGCTATATTTGCTATTTGGATTCTGGACATTTTGCGCAAAATGTTCAAAGCTGGACTTAGACGTCATATTGAAAATGCCCCTCACAGGCTACGAAGTTGAGGAGAATACTGGTGGGGAGAGGACTTAATAATTGGAGCAGATACAGAAAAGGCCTGTAAAGGGTAACTGGTCCCATAGGCTTTTGGATACTGTTTTCATTTTTGTCTTGAGGGTGAGATATTGAAGTACCTCCATTTACTGTACAATAGACCTCAAGCTAAAATATATTGACCTGTCGGAGGCATTTGGGCTAGAAAGGGAACTCGGGCAAGGATGTTCTACTCTTTATTTTGACTACAATTCCAGGAATAACATGTATAGAATGTTTGTACGTTTGGGAAGCTTGCCAGGTGTCCTTGGCCTGGATTGGCTGCCGTCGTGCAGGATGCTGGGTTCGATGGACCCTTGGTCTTTTCCCAGTGTGGCATTACATTTATGTACTTAGCCTTTAGTTCTTAACATTCATACTCTGTTAAATTTCAGGGGGTTTAGATAGATAGCAAGAAATTGTCAGTGCAATGAGCGATCTTTTATTTGTGGAATATAAGGTGATACTTGTTTTATTAGGCAACGTTAATACATTTCAGGGGTGATCTCTTCACTCGCATATGATAGTCTATGTGCGTAAACTGTGGTTTATAAAATTATCCCCTGTGTAAATGTATGCACAATATCATGTGTTCTTTTATGCAATGTGGGTGTAAGTGTGTTTGGAGTGGAGTTTCGGCAGAGATAGTCACGCTTCCTGCAGCTTTTATGGGGCAGTTCTATGAAGGCATATAGGTGCTTCTCTTTTATAATGTGACTAGGAAACCCAAATGTTTAAGCCCCTTCTCATTAGTTTCAAAGGGCCCAATAATCAGACTGGGAGGGAGCCTGGCTAACTCGTGCTGTTGGCGGTCAGCCCAGATATTCAATGCCAGGCCGTTCATGTTGACTCACATTGAATATCCCGTTTATCTTTGGCCAGTTTAAAGTATACTGGCTAAGTTAATATTCAGAGCTAGCCGGTTAAGTTTAAATCAGCCAAAGATATTCCAGCTATTTACGCGGCCCAATGTGGCCACTTAGAATAGCCAGTTATGCGTTGAATATTTGGGGATAGCCAGTTATCTCCTAGCTGCTAACTGGGAATAGCCAGTTATCCTCCACTAAATATCACCGGATATCCGGTTAAGTGCCATTTAATCGACCAGGTGCCATGCCTGGCCAATTAAATGGTTTTTAATATTGGGGGAATGTAGCTAATCATTTTAACTTCAGGAAACTAATGAAAAAGGAAATCCAGGTCCTTGTTAAGACATGCACTCGGCCCCTCAGTTTGTTATTAATGTTCCCTCACTTCCCACAGAGTTTTGTTGCTGGCACCACCTCTGGGATAATTAACTCTGTTTTCTTTCAGCATCATGTGGCTCAGAGTGAGTTCGAGCTAAATAGTATCCAAATTCCTTCACAGTTTGCATAGTCTTGTGAGAATAACATGGGTGTTTGGACACTGTGGCTCAAATTCCCCAAGAGCTGCACAGTTCAACAGGTTTTCTAGAGGCAGTGCCAGTAGTAAGGGTCCCAAAAAAGGGTATAGGAAGAGTGTGAATACTGAGGAAGAGAGTCAGTCAGAGAACTCCACCTATGTTCGATAGGGGCTCCCCCTGTTGGCCCCCTGGCTCTACAATGAAGAACACTGATTTAGGTGGAACTGCTGAATGTCCACATATAACTTGAAACAACCTGTCGTTTCTTTCCCTATAATATCATCAAAATTCGCCCTTCCCTTTCTGAGCACACTACCAGAACCCTCATCCACACTCTTATCACCTCTCGCTTAGACTATTGCAACTTGCTTCTCACAGGTCTCCCACTTAGCCATCTTTCTCCTCTTCAATCTGTTCAAAATTCTGCTGAACGACTACTATTCCGCCAGTGTCATTATGCTCATATTAGCCCTCTCCTCACGGAGAGAGTGGTAGATACTTGGAATGCCCTCCCGCGGGAGGTGGTGGAGATGAAAACGGTAGCGGAATTCAAGCATGCGTGGGATAAACATAAAGGAATCCTGTGCAGAAGGAATGGATCCTCAGAAGCTTAGCCGAGATTGGGAGGCGGGGCTGGTGTTTGGGTGGTGGGGCTAGTTCTGGGCAAGACTTCTATGGTCTGTGTCCTGAAAATGGCAGATACAAATCAAGGTAAGGTAAACTCATATTTGCTACTTCTTGTGTATATCTTGTTGGGCAGACTAGATGGACCGTGCAGGTCTTTTTCTGCCGTCATCTACTATGTTACTGTGTTACTATGTCACTTCACTGGCTTCCTATCCGTTTCCGCATTCAGTTCAAACTCCTCTTATTGACCTATAAGTGCATTCACTCTGCAGCTCCTCAGTACCTCTCCACTCTCATGTCTCCCTACACTCCTCCCCGGGAACTCCGTTCACTGGGTAAATCTCTCTTATCTGCACCCTTCTCCTCCACCGCTAACTCCAGACTCCATTCCTTTTATCTTGCTGCACCATATGCCTGGAATAGACTTCCTGAGCCGGTACGTCAAGCTCCATCTCTGGCCATCTTCAAATCTAAGCTAGGGTACATCAAACTCCATCTCTGGCCGTTTTCAAATCTAAGCTAAAAGCCCACCTTTTTGATGCTGCTTTTAACTCCTAACCCTTATTCACTTGTTCGGAACCCTTATCATCCTCACTTTAATATTCCCTCATCTCTTGTTTGTCCTGTTTGTCTGTCCTAATTAGATTGTAAGCTCTGTCGAGCAGGGACTATCTCTTCATGTTCAAGTGTACAGTGCTACGTATGTCTAGTAGCGCTATAGAAATGCTAAGTAGTAGTAGTATTTCATTTTAATTTATTCAAATTTATATTCTGTCCTTATCCAGGGCAGATTACGAACACACATACAAAATCGGTACATAAAAACTTAAAAAATACAATCAGTCATAATTGCCGAACAGGCTATCAGTCAACACATTAGTCAACATCCATTCAGTTCCCACAGAGAGCAATCAGTCACTGTTCAAGAAGCACTAAGCTGCATGCTTTAACAAATGCTGCTTCAAGAACTTTTTAATGCCAGAAAGTTTGTTTGTTTCCTAAGAAATGGCAGTTTGTTCCACTCAACTGGACTGGCTACTGAACAAATCCTCTTCCTTGTAAGTTCAAGCTGAAAGAGCCGGAAATCCAAGTACTTCCAACGTATGAGAATCTTCAGAATGAAGCGCTCGTGCTGGTTTATACCAATGCAGTCAATCAAATAACTTGATGACTCCCGATATAGACGCTGATGAATTAATGTCAACAATTTAAACCTAATTCTTTGTGATACAGGGCAACCAACACAGTTTCCTACAAAAGGGTGACACATGTTCATTCTTAGACAACCCATGTAACAATCGAATCACAGAATTTTGAACGGCTTGCAAAGACCGGATGTAGGCTGCTGGCAAACCAACATATCCAATATTACAATAGTCGAGTCCTGTCAATACTAGACGGTGCAATACTCATTGGAAATCAATACGAGAGACTAATGGTCGTAACTTACGCAGGAGTCTTAATTTTTAAAATAAGATTTATTTACAACAAACTGAATTTGGGCCCTAAAAGACAGTTCCGAATCAAACAACACTCCCGAATTCCTCGTCGCACAAAGAACAGGACTCGCAACGCTGAACAAACAATTTCAGACGGGAATTCTTTCAAACTACACCTGCTATTAGTGTGGGCAAATTAGAGACTCAATTTATACATTTAGGGGTGAATTCTATATATGGTGCTGTTTTGGGGCTCAAGAATACATTGCTAAAATGTTCTCAGGGTTATCCAGGTTTTAGGAAACAGCTTGAGACATGGCTTGTTAAAGAATATTATAAAGGATGATGCTTTAAGTGATTTTATTGTTATTGGGCTAGATAGGGTTATCTGTGGCTGGGTTGGAGAAGGGATTGTTCATGTAACCCTCTACAGTGGTTAACTGAAAGTGGCAGGCTACAGATCAGTGTATTAAATAAAATTAAAGTATGCAAATGCAATTCCGGATAGTGCTACAATTTGTTTGTGCTCAGACGTGTATAAAATGTAATTGCTTCTAGCACAAACCAATATGCAGATGTGTCTGTTTGCTCTCCCGTGTCAGTGCGCATTTTTTGCGCTCAGCTCATTTGCATACTATTTGGTTATTGCATTGGGGAGCAGACTTTGTGTTATGCTTGCTTTAAGAATCCTGTGCGCAATTAGTGCACGGCAGTAATACAAGCTTTACTGCATCAGCTGCGTGTTTGAAATGTGATTGATACATTACTGCTGTTGTCTAATGCAGGTAGCTTTACAGATGATGGATGAACGTGTCATGAATAGGGGGATATATTAAAAAAAATAAGCACCTCTGAGCACCCCAAATATAAAGCAAATTCCATCATTATGCCCTGGGAGGGGTCATTTGTATTGTGACTGGCTGCACAAATCATTTTGAAATGTTGCCCCCTACGAGCAGATCGGATTTGTGGGCTGTTTTTATGGTGAATTGTTCTTATCTGTATAGTATTGTTTGTAGTTGTACCAGTTTCTCCATTTAAGGTTGCTGTACTAAATATTCTTTGTACCAATAGGAAGTTAATAATTAACAAAAACAACCAAAAACAGGATCCTGAGAATGTCAGGCCACCCAACAAACTTCTGACGTTCAAGGTGTAAGTGCTTCTGCCTGTTCTGCAGCTCAGATGGTGCTGGTAACAGCCAGGATATCTTTTTAAACGCACCAGCCAACCTCCCTTGTGTGATGCTGCCCCTGTGCACATTACTAACTCACTGGTGCCTGTAATCCAGTTCTGCTTTGCCCTGTCATGCGTTTCTGCTTTCAGATCTCTTAGGATCTGTCTTTCAGAGAAGACCCCCAGCCAGATAGCTACTGTAGATAACCTTGGGCTCCTGGGTCCAGTCCAGGGTTAAAACTCATGTGCTTCCAAAGCCCTCTGAACTACCCAAAGAAATCCCTCAAGTGTACTTCTTCTTCCACCCTTCTAACTTTTCACTACTGTGACTTTTGACCGATTCTCTCTCTTTGGTTGCAGGAGGGAGGGAGTTATTCACGGAGGGAGGGATCTCCTGTTTTTGTTCTGCCTCCCTCTCCGACACACCCAAGAGTTGCTTCTCCACGGAGCCTACAGAACTTTTCCCGGTTCTCACCAATGGCCTCCAGCCGTCAAAAGAGGTATGAGAGGGCAGCAAGAGGGGCCCTGCAGCCTTTGGGAAGGGAAGTTTATTAGCCCAGTATAGCTGTGTGTCTATTCGGGAGTTGTGTTTAACTGAGAACAGCTCTGTGGTGTAGAAGGTATGTTAGCTGAGTGCAGGATGTGTGTGTGTGTGTGTTTAGGAAGTTGTATTAGCTGAGTACAGGTGTGTATGTGTGTTTTGGACTTTGTATTAGTAGAGTACGGGTGTGTGTTGGATTTTGTATTAGCAGAGTACAGGTGTGTGTATATATGTGTGCTTTGGACATTCTGTTAGCAGACTACAGGGGTGTGTATGTGTGTTTTGGACTTTGTATTAGCTGAGTACAGGTGTATGTGTGTTTAGGAAGTTGTATTAGCAGAGTACAGATGTGTGTTTGTGTGTTTAGGAGGTTGTATTAGCTGAGTACAGATGTGTGTGTGTGTATTTATGACGTATTAGCTGAGTACAGGTGTGTGTGTGTGTTTAGGAAGTTGTATTAGCTGAGTACAGGTGTGTGTGTGTGTTTAGGAAGTTGTATTAGCTGAGTACAGGTGTGTGTGTGTGTTTAGGAAGTTGTATTAGCTGAGTACAGGTGTGTGTGTGTGTTTAGGAAGTTGTATTAGCTGAGTACAGGTGTGTGTGTGTGTTTAGGAAGTTGTATTAGCAGAGTACAGGTGTGTGTTTAGGAAGTTGTATTAGCAGAGTACAGGTGTGTGTTTAGGAAGTTGTATTAGCAGAGTACAGATGTGTGTTTAGGAAGTTGTATTAGCAGAGTACAGATGTGTGTTTAGGAAGTTGTATTAGCAGAGTACAGATGTGTGTTTAGGAAGTTGTATTAGCAGAGTACAGATGTGTGTTTAGGAAGTTGTATTAGCAGAGTACAGATGTGTGTTTAGGAAGTTGTATTAGCTGACTACAGGTATGTGTTTGTGTGTTTAGGAGGTTGTATTAGCTGAGTATGGGGGGGGGGGGGGTGTGGACAGGGCTGGCATTAGGGGGTGCAAACGGGGCAATTGCCTTGTGTCCCCATTCCATAAGGGGCCCCAAGCCTGCCTCAAGCTAAAGGAGACATAGGCTGAAGGCCAGCTTTGGGCCTCTTTCCTGGTTCCTGCCTTGGGCCCCTGAATGTCTACCACTAGCCCTGTGTGTGAAGGGGAGCTATTAGTTGAGAGGCAACGTACGCAGGAGTCTATCTGCTGAGTACAGAGGTGTAAGTGTGTGTGGGTGTTTGTTGGGGGGGAGGGAGGGTTATATTACCCAAATACAGATGTGTGTGTATGGTACGGAGGGTTATTAGTTGAGTACAGTTGAGGAATGTCTGTGGGATGTATCATCTGAGTACAAGAGTATATATGAGCTATTGTCTGAGTGGCAATAAGGGCCAGATTCAGTAAATGGTGCTATAAAACAGGTGCTGAAAAAAAAATGGCCCCAAGTGATAGTCTATAAAAGGCAGGCTGAGCACCTTTTATAGAATAGTGCATAGCGCTGATTCCTGGCCCCCAAATTTGGCTACTAGCATTTACACCAGCTGACACATGGCATTTGGGCATTTAAATGGCGGTATTCTATAACACTGCATGCACATTTTCATGAAACGCCTGACCCGCCCATTCTTCCCTCATGGCCATGCCCCCGTTTGGGTTTGCATGCAATGGAATTTAGATGCCCAGGGTTATAGAATAGCATGTGCGTGCAAATCCAAATTAATGCCTATTAGCATCCAACTTTGGGCATTCTTTATAGAATCCAAGGGTAACTGTCTATGGGAGAGGTTTTATTAGCTGAGTACAGATATGTGTGTGTGGGATGTATTAGCAGAGTATAGGTATGGGAGGGTTCTGAACAAACTGATTATCAGTGTATATGTGTGTGTGTGTGTGGAAGGAAGTATTAGTGTATTATTAGAGTACAGGAATTTGGGGGGGTATATTAGCCAAGTACAGATGTTTGTTGGAGGGAGAGGATGGGGATAGTAGCGGACTACAGGCGTGTGCAAGACCATAGCCAGAAAAGTTTTACAGGGGGTGCGTCTTCCCCCACTGCGTTCCCCCCCATACCTTAAAATCCTGTCTGCAGTGCTGCAGTCTTCACTTGGGCAGCAGCAGTCATAGGCTGCCTGTGGCCTGCACCAGGACTTCCTCCCTGAACATTCCCACCATTGGGCAGGGCTGTCCAGAGAGGAAGTCCTGGTGCAGGCCGCAGGTAGCTTATGAATGCTGCTGCCACTGTCCAGGTGAAGACTGCAGCACTGCAGACAGGATTTTAATGTGGGGACAAGGCCAAGTCTGATAGGGGTGTGTGTACGCCACCAACACACCTTGTTTAAATATGTCACTGGATATGTGTGTGTGTGATGTTTTAGTAGAGTGCAAGTAGGTGTGTGTGGGGGGGGGGGGGGGGGGGGGTTAATACCAGCCAAATACAAATGTATTTGGAGAGTATTAGCAGAATACGTGTGTGTGTGTGTGTTTGGGATGTATTAGAATACATGTGTGTTGGGGGGGGGGGGGGGGGGGCGCGGTATACTAGCTGAATACAGATGTGTGTGTTGGGGAGGAGGTATACCAGCTGAGTACAGATCTATTTAGGGGTATGTTAACTGAGGTGGTGGTGATGAAAACGGTAATGGAATTCAAACATGCGTGGGATAAACACAGAGGAATTCTGTTTAGAAGGAATGGATCCACGGAATCTTAGCGGAGATTGGTAATTGGAGAGTAAAACCAATGCTGGGCGGACTTCTACGGTCTGCGCCCTGATCGTGGCTGAATAGATATGGATGGGCTGGAGTGTAAATTTTTAAGGGGCTTTGATGTTAGCTTCAGAGCTTTTAGTACAGGAACAGTGCTGGGCAGACTTTTACGGTCTGTGCCCTGAGAAAGGCAGGTTCAAATCAAACTCAAGTATACATAGAAAGTATCACATACCATGTAAAATGAGTTTATCTTGTTGGGCAGACTGGATGGACCGTTCAGGTCTTTATCTACTGTCAATTACTATGTTACAGATGTATGTGTGTGTGGGGGGGTGAGGGTTAGCAGAGTGCAGGTGTGTGTGGGGGAGGGGAGGTTATACTAGCTAAGTACAGATAAGCTTAGGGGTATTAAGCTGAGTGTCGGGGGGGGGGGCAGTATAGTAGCTGAGTACAGATGTGTTTAGGGGTATTAAGCTGAGAGCAGGTATGTTCTTGTGCTCTCCATGGAGCAGCTATTTGTCATCCCTGCACACGTTAATGTGTGTTTCCTGGATTATTATAAAACTCAGAATGTTGTACTTTGGAGTTTGTTATGTAACCCTACCTTATTTAACGAGGAAACTGGGAAATCAAGCGCTGCTATTTTTACCTTTCTTTTTCTTAAGTTCTTGGGGAAATTCAGATTAAAACTACTACTTTATTTGCAAGTGGGCCACAGGGAGCTGAAGTCCTAACCATAAATCTAAGCCAGTTCCTCCTGTACATGTCTGATCCTAATTGCTTTCTTTTAAGTATCCTACTGTTGCAGGCCATTGACACACAACTCTCTTATCATTCTTAGATCTCTCAGCTGATATCTGTGATGCAGGGCACTCTGTTGGGGACAGTTCTGTTTAGATGGTGTCATCTTTCTTCAGCTTGTACCCTTCTAAATCAAGTGCATTTTCCCCACTTACAAAATAACATAGTAGTCGGTGGCAGATAAAGAGTAGTTTGGCCCATCTAGTCTAACCAGTTTTCCATGCCAATAATGCAAAAAGATATTCTGTTTGGCCGCTTCTGCCTCACTTCTCCTTACTCTCAAGTCCAGTTTTTGTTTTCTTTTTCATTTGTTCTCTACCGTCCAGAATTAGTGAATATGTAAAAATGCACAGTTAATGCCAGCCTAGCTTCCAGCCTGTCCACCCCTTATCTGACCGCAGAGCTTTGTTGAATTAATATAAAACGGCTAACAAAACTTAAGGCTGATGCCAGAACATCTGGACAGGACCCAGTCACCACCACCCTGCTGGCACTGACCTAGCTGGTTTCTGGAGAGTTTGTACCCTGGAGATAGCAGCCCTGCAGTATTATTGCATTGTGCTTCCTTTCTGTCCTGGGTTTGTTTGTTTGTTTTTTTTGGTCTTTTTAAAAAATTCTTGCTGCTGATCTAGAGGAAGCGAAGGGTGGGTGGGTTGTGCATCTGTTGTAGAACGTGACAACAGGCAAGGACCATTTGGCCCCTCTAGTCTGCCAAACTTCATGTCATGATGCAGTGTTGCAGACCCCCAGCTGATCTTTGCCTTTCCTTTCAGATATTCACACCAGGGGTTCTCTGTATCTCTTCCATGAAGATATCTTTTTTGATGTTGCTCCTCTCTTTATCCCACATTCCTAACAGCCTGAGCATTTTTTTTCCCTTCTGGAAAAGGTTTCTGTACTGTCCCTTATGAAGTGTCTGTCCGTCATATCCCTGCTGTCCCTGCTTTCTTCTAACCCAGGGGTATACCCAGCCAATCAAGTTTTCAGGATACCCATGAGATGAATTTGTATGAGACAAATTTGCATGCACTACCTCTATTGTGATGCATATTCACTGTAAGTATCTTGAAAACCTGACTGGCTGGGTGTGTCCGAGGACTGGGTCAAGAGCCCCTGCTCTAGGGTGTATGTATTTAGGTCCTCAAGTCTCATCAGTTCATCTCCTAGTCATAGGCAGTCGGTGGCCCAACTGTTTGGGGAGGCTAAAGGGGGCAGGGTTAGGGGTGGGGCCAGGGGTGGAGCTTAAATCCATAATTGTCTGATAACATTTTAAAATAAAAATTAACACTATTTGTACTGAAATAAAAATATAAACACACAAAGGTGTTAAACTAATATTATTTATATATATATATATATATATAATAGACTCCAAGAAGAACATACTTATTTACTACCGGTCTACACAGCCACTAACTCAATGAGAACTTTACGGACTGCTCGACCTATTAAAGCTTTCTCTGAAGAGGTTCTGAGCATATTTCAGCTTCTTTTCAAGTTCATTTTTCTAATTTTTTTTTTCACCCTATTTCCCTGTTACCTTCATCAACCGCCTGCTGGTCGCCATCCTGAATGAACAAAACCTTCCTTGATTGATAACACCACCAGTCGTAGACAGCCAAACACCGAACTCGTCGATTTCACCTACACAAACAGGAACAAAGCGAAGCTGGAGACACAGCAGCAGGCTCCAGCGTTCCCTCGCATGGCTCCGCCCTCTTCTGACATGTTTCCGCAAGGGCGGAGCCATGCGAGGGAACGCCGGAGCCTGCCGCTGCTTGTAATGCCAGCGCCGCCCGCTCGAGGAGGATTACGCTATTTTAAGGTAGGGCAGGACGGGAACGAGGGCCATCGGGCTGACGTCAGATGATTGACGACGGCGACGGGGGGATCGGTTGGACTGGGGAGGTTTAGCCTCCCCAAGCCTCTTATACCAGGCGCCTATGCTCCTAGGGCTTTTGGTGCAGGCTGCCTACCATTTTGGTAGCCTTTCTGTAGACCTTCTCTAGACTGTCTATATCCCTTCAGAAGGGCAGTTTATAGAACTGGATACAGAACTCTAGATGAGGTCTCACCAGCAACCTATAGAGAGGGATTATCACCTTCTTTTTAGTGCTGCTTTTGCCATCCCTTTGACACTGGCCACCACTTTCTCACTTGTTTGCAATCGGTGTAGTTTGAAATTACTGTTCATACTTTTTGTGTGTTTCTTCCACCACCTTCAAAGCTGATGCATAGCTCACAGGTACAGTGTGTCAGCAGTTCCCCACCAGCCTGAATTTTCAAAGGGAAATGCTGCAAGAAGTATCCTCAGTGGCGTACCGAGGACGGGGCAGTGGGGGCGGTCTGTCCCAGGTGCATGCTGCTGGAGAGGTGAAGAAAGCAGCCGCGCGGCTGTCGGCTCTGCTGGTTCCCTGCTCCCTCTGTCCCGGAACAGGAAGTAACCTGTTCTGGGGCAGAGGGAGCAGGGAACCAGCGGAACCGTCAGCCGTGCGGCTGCTCCCAGCAGGTAAGAATGCACCCGGGGGGGGGGCTTGGGTGATACGTCGGAGGGGGGGGTGCCGTGCTGCACCTGGGGGGGATGGACGCCACTGCACCCGGTGGGGGGGGGGGGGGGGGGTGCAGCGGCGATCCGCCCCGGGTGGCAGCCGACCAAGTATCGCCACTGAATATCCCTTTGAACATTAACATGCAGGTCCTGGGGCCGGGGGCAGTTTACAAACTTGCCCCCATATCTTGTGTCAACTTCACATTAAAGCAACAAACAGCAAAAGCAGACCAATGGATGTGAAAATCAAATATTTATTGCAAGTACGCACTGTGGTCACATTTCGCCAACAAGGCTGCATCAGGGGTTTAAAACACTGATAAGATTGTGAGGTGGTGGACTTAGGAGTAATGTCAGAAAATTCTTTTTCACGGAAAGGGTGGTGGATGCCTTTAATGACTTCCTGAAGGAGGTGGTTAGAAAACAAAACTGTGGCGGAATTCAAAAAGGCGTGAGATGAACACAGAGGATCTCTAATTAGAAAATGAGTGGTATAAAAAACCAAAACTTATAAGGGTTGCATATGTGCTTGCATGTCAAGTGGTGCTTAGATGGCGACTCTGGCTCCATCAACTAAGGCCAGTGCTGGGCTGCCTTATACGGTCTAAATCCTGCATATAGCAATCCGGTTTAGGATGGACTGGAGAGAGCTTTGACAGAAATTCCAGTGGTTTGGAATGTGAGGACAGTGCCGGGCAGACTTTTACAGTCTTTATCCCTCTAATGACAAGATGGATTTGGATAGGCTGGAGTGGGTTTTGATGGCAACTCCAATAGTTTGAAAGTAAGGACAGAGCGGGAAGGACTTCCATGGTCTATGTCCTAGTAATAGCAAGGCTGAAGCGATGGCTGGGGTTCAATGGACCCCCAGGACATGGTGGCAGTCCAAGCTGACATCGGCAGCCTGGGTTGCTAGACTGACAGCGGAGGAGGGAAGGAGCAGAGCCTTAACCCTATGCCCGCTCTGAGCTGGCACTATTCCACCCCTATGATCAGAGTGCTGTTCTCTGATCATAGGGGCGGAATATAAGCAGAGCTCATTTAAATCTAATTTAAATAAGTTTTGCGTTATTGAGTGGTACTGGCGCTGTTTGCCTGATGATCATGGGTGTGAAGGTAATTGCGGATGCTACTCCAGTGCTAGTGGCCTCTAGCTCTTGCATTTACCTTTGATCATCTCATGTCCCCTTACGTTCCCACCCGTAACCTCCGCTCTCAAGACAAATCCCTCCTTTCAGTACCCTTCTCCACCACCGCCAACTCCAGGCTCCGCCCTTTCTGCCTCGCTTCACCCCATGTCTGGAATAAACTCCCTGAGCCCATACGCCAGGCCCCCTCCCTGCCCATCTTCAAATCCTTGCTCAAAGCCCACCTCTTCAAGGTCGCCTTCGGCACCTAACCACTATACCTCTATTCAGGAAATCTAGACTGCTCAACTTGACTCATCCTTTAGATTGTAAGCTCCTTTGAGCAGGGACTGTCCTTCTTTGTTAAACTGTACAGCGCTGCGTAACCCTAGTAGCACTCTAGAAATGTTAAGTAGTAGTAGTACCTTTGATAATCTGGATGTGAATGCCCAAATATCTTATTGACTTTTGTGCCCAACAAAATGGAAAATGGTGCTGTAGTTGTTAGGCTGTATTCTCTTCTACATTGCTATTTAAGATTTTAGACTTATCCGTGTTTATATTTAAATCCTGATATCTTATCATAATCATGCAACACCTCAACTACATAGGCAAAAAACATCTCTGGATTTGTTAACGTCAACAAAATATCATTTACGAACAATAATATTTTAGGAGTTTGCTCGTCATATCTAATACTCTGTAGGCCTAGTGAAGATCTTATTAATTGAGCTAATGGCTCGATAGAGCAAACAGAAGGGGCAAAAAAGGCACATCCCTTATGGGTACCCTGATATAGTTCAAAAGCCTCAGTGTAATGACCATCAATTTTCAAGGATGCTAGGGGCCTTTTATATAGAGACTGAATCCAATGCAGAGATGGTCCTGCAATGCCCATCTTGTGTAAGACCGCAAACGTATAGGGCCAGCTGACTCTGTTGAAAGCCTTCTCTGCCTTCAGTGAAAGTATCAATAATGGGGGTTTTTTTGTACCCTTAGCCTGTTCCAGTAAGTGAAGCACTCTATGAATGTTATCAAAAGTTTTTCTCCACATAATAAAACCAGTTTGGTCAGAGTAAACTAAGTTACGTAAAACATTTTGAAACCAAGCTGCTAAAATCTTTTGTAAAGATTTTATAATCTGTGCCTAATAGGGAGATGGGACGATATGAACCACATAACAGCGGGTCTGTCTTAGGTTTAGGTATAATGGTGATCGCTGCAAGGCACCAGGATTGGGGCAGCTCCATGTGCTCATCGATAGAATTATAAACGTGCACTTAAGTTGGGTGCCAATATTTTACCAAAAGACTTATAGAAACGATTGCCAAAGCCATCCAGTCCTGGTGCCCTGCCATTTGCAAGTTTGGTTTTTTTGTATAGCCCAGGGCACCTCGACAAAGACAATAACTCATTCTCTGAGGTGAAGATGGTAGGCAACTCCAATAGTGAACAGAACAAAAGATGTCTATCTCGGTGGGTTCTACTTTAGGTGTGTACAATTTAGTGTAAAAAGTTACAAATTCCTGCTGAATAGTCATCTATCTGATGTTGCCCTTTAGAATCCTGGATCGCCAGGATAGAGCTACATGACTGTTGCCTATGTAATTTATGGGCTAATAATCTACTAGCTCAGTTATTAAATTCAAACTACTCTTGCTTAACAGAATTTAATTGCTCTATAATATCATTAAGCTCAAACTTATGAAGGTGTAACCAAACTCTATGTAAAGCTTCTCTTCGAATCTGATTCCCTTTGCCGTTCTTACTGGAAGCTTCTAGGGCTGACATCTTGGCCGTTATCGCTTGTTCTTTCACCCTCTTGCCTACTTCATATATGAAGTTTAACCTATTACCTTTAGCTCTTATCGTAGGACGAACTTTCCTCTTGTCACCTAACCTAACCTAATTTGTCCTTTTACCCCAACTATGTATTTCTCCTATCCGGAACTGGTAATCACCACTTACGGAATTATGTAAGCCACATTGAGCTTTCAAATAGGTGGGAAAATGTGGGATACAAATGTTATAAATAAATAAATACGTCTGCAAGGAAATATGACATCTCATCACTGTTTTTAAAAGTTTCCAATAGTTCAGAATTATTATTATAAGACAAAAAGTCTAACAATTTCTTCTCTAATTGAGATACATTAGCTGGATCGGATAAATAATGTGTCATTCAATCCTCCAGTATTCTGTCCCCTCTTTTCATGCCCCCAGTATCTGTAGAAGGTTTTTAAAGTGAAAGAATGCATGCACTGTTACTTTAAAAGTTGGTGCACAGCCTGCAGATTAGAAGGACACATCATGGTCTATGCCAGTGGTTCCCAAACCTGGTCCTAGAGGCACTCCAGCCAGACAGGTTTTCAGGATATCCATAATGAATATTCATGAGAGAGATTTGCATGCACTGTCTCATCTGCATGCAAATCTCTCTCCTGAAAATTCATTGTGGATATCCTGAAGACCTGACTGGCTGGAGTGCCTCTAGGACCAGTTTTGGGAACCACTATTATATGCCCTAATGTAGACAATTTTTAAAATCACCCCATTAGAAGCACTGTAATTCTTTATCTAATAGCCAGAGCCGGCCCAAGAGTATCTGTCACTCTAGACCAGGGGTTCTGAACCCAGTCCTTAGGACACACCCAGCCAGTCAGGTTTTCAGGATACCCACAATGAATATGAAAGAGGTTAATCTGCGTACAATGGAGGTAGTGCATGCAAATTTATCTCAAGATGTCAGGATATCCACAATGAATATGCATGAGATAAATTTGCATGCACTACCTCCATTGTATGCAGAGTAACCTCTTTCATATTCATTGTGAGTATCCTGAAAACCTGACTGGCTGGGTGTGTCCTGAGGACTGGGTTGAGAACCTATGTTCTAGACAAACCATTAGCCATGTGCCCCTGTCCTGCCCCCCCCCCCCCACCCACCCCAACTGTAGTCCAGCATCTCTCTCCTTTCTTTTCTACCTCCCAAGTGTCCACAACCTCCCTCCTTCTTTTGCTTCCCCTACCACCGCTGCTGTTGCTGCTATTCCCACCGCCAGAACCAAGCTGGGAGTCTAGCTTGCAGCAGTAGGCCTTCAGCATCTGGGTGTGCATGTAGAAAGGTCCACCACTGGTAGCCAGTAAATGCATCCCAAGCTGCTTTATCAGCCCTGCATTGTTGCCCCCAAAGTCTGCCATCCTAGGACTCTGATAGCAGCCAATAATAAGGCACAATCCAGACTTCTCATCTTAAGAATAAAGTGGTTGGAAGCACGACTCCATCCTTGGAGCAGCAGGAATGTCATTCTTCTTGCGTTATACATTTGTTTTACCACTTCATTCCAAAAACTTTGGACCTAGGGCAATCCCACAACATGTGTTGAAATGTTCCTTGAATTTCACAGCCTCTCCATTAAAAGTCCACTGTAGCTGGCCAGGCTTTGTTTGGCAACACTAGAGGCAGATAGGACTGGGAATGGGATTGGATTCTACAATGTGTGTCCAAATACATTTTTTTTTTTGTTACATTTGTACCCCGCGCTTTCCCACTCATGGCAGGCTCATTCCATATCATTCCATATTGTAGCTCACTGTGGATGGGAGATGTATCTTTCCAGATTCTCATTTTATTTGATAAGGTCTTTCAGCTGAAAAACCATTTTATTTGAAAATGACAATTTCCCTTAGCTTCACTGTCTTTTCTTGGGTAACTAGTATAAAAGACCCGTTTCTGACACAAATGAAATTGGCTCTAGCAAGGTTTTCCTCAGAGTGTGTATGTTTGAGAGAGTGTGTGTGAGAGTGACTCTGTGAGAGAGAAAGAGAGAGAGAGAGACTGGGTGCGAGTGTGTCTGTAAGAGAGAGAGTGAGACTGAGTGCGAGTGTGTCTGTGAGAGAGAGAGAGAGAGTGTGTGTGAGAATGAGTGTGTATGCCAGGGGCCCCCCTCCCTCCCTCCCTGTTCCAGGGTCATCGTCTCTTACCCCCCTCCCTCCGAGTTCCAGGGTCCCCCCTCCCTCCGAGTTTCAGGGTCCCTCCCTCCGAGTGTTCTTCCCACTGCGCTACAGGTGCCTGATGAGCCAGCGGCAGGTGCAGCTCCTGATTGCTGCAGCCTGGCTGCTGCCGCCCACCCTGCTCTTTTCCATCGCCATCCCCGGCGGCGCCGTGATCCGCGTCTACTTCTCGCGGGCCTCACTGCTCTCGCTGCTCTGTAACCCGGACTACGCCAGCAACGTGCCCTACTCGCTGCTGCTGATGGCGCTCATCTTCTTCCCCTGCTCGGCCATCGTCACCGTGACCAATGGGCGCCTTTTTTCATGGGTTGTGATGTGGACGTCATAATGGGTACGGTGACGTCAGCCTGTGCTACGGAGCCTAGCAGACCAACTCTGAAGAAGTCACGAACACAGGCAGCAAGACCAATAGAATGTTGGAGGTGAGAATTAGTTCTAACTTGTTTAAGGGTCTGACACGAAGTGTGTCCCAGCTTATTTTTTTATGGACTTCTCTAGAACTGAAGGTCATTCCTCAAGCAAATCACTTCTCATTTTCATCTTCTCCTTCAGGGGCATCTAGACTTTCACCTTCAATTCTTGTCCCTCTGCCAAGTTTTATATAACTACTACTCACTTCTGCTAGCTTTAGAGAGCAGCCTTTCATTCTTCCATGCCTCATGCTGCTTCCTCTTCCAGATCTCTACCAGTGTTCCCTCTAAGCTGTGCAGCAGAACGTAGCATGGACAGCAAAAGAAAATTCTGTGACAGCAGAGAGCAACCAAACTATTAGCATCTGCCTGATCTTAGCAGTTAAGTATGACTTCTTAGCTTGACTTGGGCGCTCTGTTCGGGCCCCATCCAAGTGATGGCACTATAATATTAATCATAGCTCAAACTTAATGAGTGTCACCAGTTGTATTTAGGTAATCTAAAGCCCTGGATCGACAAGTTTTTGTTTTCATGAAGATTTAGGCTGAGACTAGTTTAGTTTACTTGATTTCTTGATATACTGCTTTTCTAAAAAAAAAACAGATATAACAAAGTGGTTCACAATTCACAATAATACAAAGTAATATTCACAAAGGAATAGTAAAACAATCCAGAACACTGCTATTAAATTGATCTGTCATTCAAAGAAATTTGATCTTGTCACTCCCCTTCTATAAAAATTCCATTGGCTTCCCTTAGACCAGCGAATTGTCTATAAACTTCTTATTTATTTATTTATTTATTGCATTTGTACCCCACATTTTCCCACCTATTTGCAGGCTCAATGTGGCTTATACTTACTTTCAGAACTTTTAGATGTTCCATATTCCCCAGTTCTGTGCTCTATCGATTTCCACCTGGTCCTCCCAGGCCCAAAATTTGCCCAACTTGAGTCCACTCGTCAACGTGCTTTTTTTTCTTTGTCGCTCCTTTCTCCTGGAACTTCCTCCCATTTCGGTCAGGGCTGAGTCATCTGTCAAAAAATTCAAGATTGCAATAAAAACCTGGCTTTTTCATCAAGCCTACAACCCTGAGCTTGGGTCCTTTTTGATTTTATTATTCATTATTGTATACCGCTCAGATCTGCCAGTTAGTATGAGCAGTATATTAAATTTTAATAAACAAAACGTAATAAAGTATAACACAATGGTGCTCATTTTCAAAGCACTTAGTCTTACAAAGTTCTATAGGTTACTATGAGGCTCATTTTCGAAAGAGAAAAACATCTGAAAAGTGGCATAAAGCAGTATTTGGACATTTTTTTTTTCACAAAAATGGCCAAATCAATATTTTCAAAACCTATTTTTCTATGCCGTTCATCTGCAGTGCATCCAAATCTCAAGGTGGCATGCCGGGGGCATGTTAAACACGGGATTTGGGTGTTCCTAAGAGTTTCACATTTTTCATCCATAATGAAACAAAATTAAAACTGACATTTTGAGCTAGCCCTGTTTTTATAATGAATAAGGCACAAAAAGATGCCCTAAATGACCAGATGACCCCCCCAATACCCCCAGTGTTCACTGACCCCCTTCCACCCCCCATAAAATGTGAATAAAAATGACTTACCAGCCTCTATGCAGTGGCGTAGCTACATGGGGGCCTAGGCCCCCCCCCAAATTTCCTGTGGGCCCCTTGTATTTGCTGGTGGGGGTCCTCAACCTCCACCAGCTGAAACGTTGTCCAGCGCCGGTCTACAGAATCTGGGGGTCTATGCAAGATTTCCATGTAAATGTTTAGTAACTCTGGGACCGGTTTGTATGTTTTGACTCACCTCAGCTGGAAAGTTTTCTACCCGGTAAAGGGCCCAACTGCTGTTTGCCTCACTACAGTATCTTCTTGACATTAAGCAGGGCTGCCTGGCTCTGTCTTTCAGCAGCCCTGACATTAAGTATTCAGCTTGTTTGAGCTGGGAATGGTATTGTGGGATAGTGTGACTTTCTCCCCCAAATCTACTAAGGTGTTCCAAATTACCTCAAGGGTAAATTCTGAAGGAGTCACTGTCAAAAAGGAAGGCAACTCGGATTTCATCTCTAGAGAGTCAAGTTCAAATGATTGCTCACCATTTACAGCCTGTGACACTACCTCAGGCCAGTGTGCTGCGCCTATCGATTGAGTGGGTCCACTCAAGGTACACACTCTGTCTCCAGGTTGATGTTCTTTTCGCTCTTGTTGCACAATGCTGCTACTAACTCCGGAGCACACCGCTTGTAGCAGCTGATCCGACGAGACTGGGAGGGCAGTAGTCTAGGATCAGGGCTGAGGGTCACTTCAGGCCCAAACCGAGTAGCCGATCCTCCACTCATTGTTGACTCCCAAAGCAGGCTCTCAGTGTTCTTCAGTCGCATCTGAGTGACAAGTTTCATCATGAAATTTTCAATAGCACCAGGTGTAAGAGAACTGCTCTGCTGAGAGGAATGAGCAGCACCTTCCCCACCCTGACCTTTAGGCATCACAAAGAAAAAAAAGTAAGAAGCAGAAACTTCAGCATGTCTAGTCAGGTAGCCATTTTCTTTACTAACTATTTAAACAAATGATATGGTAAAACAACTTAATACAGATTGCTTTCATTCAAACAATTACTAAAATAACAATTTTTTGACATCCTGATATTGTTTGCACTATACTTGCTGAGATGCAGTTGGCTCATAACTCACAAATTTGAACTCCGCTAATAAAAATTTGCATAAAAGAAAATTAGGGCGAAGATTGCTTTCTTCTTGTCCTGGATTGGGTGGTCGTCCTCATTCTTCCACCTGAGGGCAGCAGAACACCTTTTAAGTTTGATTGGACTGGTCCCTCCAACTCCCTTGCCCTCAGGCTGTCTAATTGCTGGTGCTGGTGCTATGTTGGGCAAAATATTGGTCAGCCCGTGGTCCCTGTGGCCCACCTTATTCTATTGCCTATTTCTCCAGCTCCTCCTGTACCCTGTCCCTCAGTGCACTTACATTCCCGATTTCTTGTGGACTTCACATTAAGCTGTATGTTTGCAGTGCCCTGTAAGGCATTTCATGATTTGATTCCATTGCATTTGAAATTTCTAATTTCTGAGGATTTTCTTTGGTTTCCAGGTCTGCGTATGTCGGGGCCAGCTCCTCATTAGACACGTTCGGTTCTGTTCATCCTTCCATTTGGAACAAATCTCCACCAGGTACCTCCCTGTCCCTGGGGGAGATGCACTAAAAAATCATTAAAGCCCTTCCTTTACCGATTCCCTTAGTGAACGGGCATGCATCAAGGATAAGGAATGCAAATGAGCTGCTCGTTGTAGCTCACTTGCATTCTCTATTCCATCGGTAACCAGTCAGCCGGTCGAGCATGCGTAGAGCAGTCAAGCGTTATGCTGGCTACTCTGCGCATGCCAAATACGTCCAAAAAGTGCCTAACACCCATGTAAAAAAAAAAAAAAAAACAAGCTGCGTGTCCCAAGTCCTCGTGCTGTGATTGGCTCAGAGACTTCCAGGTGTCTCAGCTGAGTGAAGGACGTCCAAAAAGGTCATTTTTATTGTTGCTGGGGGGCGGGGGGGAGGACGTCCAAAAAGGACGTCTTTTTGGATGGACGTCCTCAACTGCACTCTCCTGCTAGGATCGAGCTGCATCGGAGCCTTCCTGCAGCAGGGCATGGAGGGGGTGAGCAGCGCGGCGTCTTCCTTTCGGGCTGCTAGAAAGCCAGCAGCTACTTGCCACAGGTCTCAAGGAAAGAAACGCAGAAGTCACATCAGTTATTTCAGGTCTCTCGCTCTCTCTCTCTCTTTGAAGGAAACACAAAGGAAAGATAACTCATTACTGTGAGTAGGAGCTTTCACGTTTTAATATATACAATTTTTAGCTCCAGTACGTCACCTAACATTTTAAAGTTGTAATGATGTATATTTTTTTTCAGTATCATGCCTGCAATATTCTCTAGACTGCAGTAAAGATAATAAGCATTTTTGGATGGCTTTTTATTACACACACATAAGATGATTTGAGATCCACTGACTTTTCCTTCTCGAGTCCCTGAGAGTTTCACACAGGGATCCACTTACAAACACCATTAAGCCACCTAATGATGTTATGGTTAACATTAATCTTCCAAGAGCTAAATTAGAAAAACAAAACGCATTCTTTCCCCTCCCACAGTGCGGCATCTTCCTTTCGGGCGCCACTGGTTTTTATTAAGTGAAGGATATCCAAAAAGAACGTCTTTGGGTTGGGGGGGGGGGGGGGGTTCAGGTGAAGGACGTCCAAAAAGGACGTCCCTGACGACATTTTTTTTCTTCCAATTCTTTCCTTTGCCCCAACGAGAGGTGTAGACCTCCCGTTAGGTTTTCCACGGTAAGGGGATCGGAAAATGGTAGTGCATCTCATTATAATAGTCTTGCAGCTCATTATAATAGCCTTTGGATCACCTGCATTCCGTTTTCGTTAGCTGCTACCGTGATCGGAAAATGGCTCGGAGAATCTTTAGTGCATGCCACGGTTTACTACTTGCTCGTTAATAGTTCGTTAATGGCTCATTAAGTTTAGTGCATCTGGCCCCCTATCCTCCTTTCAATTCTCATTCAGCAGTTCTGCAACAAGCCTCTAGGATAGCAGCTCACCTCCTGCAGCCCCCCCTGCTGCAAACCCTTTCTCTAATCTCTTTCCTCATTCACACTGCTGGAATAATATTTAATATAAAGTATTGCCAAGGACAGCCCTCCGGGTTCTTTTGGTACCTGCAGTGAACAGTGGGGATCTTTCCTGGCCTTGGCAGTGAATGATGGGGGTAAAATACTGAACTTAAAGAAAGAGAAGTTGAAGTAAATATTTCCCTTCACTCCCTGCACTCTCCCACTACCCTGTCATGAATAGCAGGAGTGGGGGAGGGGATTAGACTGAACTCTGTATCACTGGGAGAGGACTTGTACTCATTTCCTGTAATTAGAAAGAACTCTTTGTGTCACTGCCTGACCTTCCAGACTTACGGTATTTGATATGTATTTTATTGAATTTATTTGATTGTTCTTGAGTGTCATAGAGACATTTTTAATCACCACAGACAAGCATTTTGCACTAATGTACATACTGGGAAAATCTATGATGGTGTATATATCGTATATGGGCATGAAAACCTTACATTTGAGGCTGTGTGATGTTTGAGCCTGTGTGGGTTGTTGTAATGAAAAAAAAAAAAGGAGATGGAACTGGATCAGGCTCTTCAAAAACAGACTCAGGACACCGAAGTATGATTATAGGTGTTTATTTGAGAAATGCCGCTTATTTGATTTTAGCAGTGTTTACATACTGTGGGAGTTCCTATTACAATTGTTGCAGGAATTGAGATAGGAATTTGTGATACTTCAGGAGTCAGACAGCACACCCCAGTATGAGAGAGAAATCTTCTTTATTTGCCAGCAAACAAAGCAGGACATCAGTTCTAGCTCTCTTCTCTTTCTCTTAGCTCTTTGTGTCTTTCTCTCAGCTCTCTGTGTCTTTCTCTCAGCTCTCTGTGTCTTTGTCTCAGCTGCTTCTCTTCTTATGCTGTCTTCTCCTTCTTCTGTCTGTTCCTTCTGTCCTTCTCTTTCTTCTGAGCTCCTTCTGACGTAAACTGCTTCTGCTCCCACTTAAATAGGGTCCTAAGCCCTCCTCCTAGCCTAGCCCCCTTTACTCCCAATTGGTTAAGAAACTGATTGGCTACCTTGCCTCAACCAATCATTACTTTTGAAATATCAGTTACATAGGTTCCAGACATCCTAAACTGACCTGTGACCTGGGGCCCCTCATGCCAGACATTTGGTCTCCAGTCTCTTACATTTCTCATTATGATTGATGTCTCATCTATAGCTTAAACTGGATTCCCTTAGAGACTAAGAGGCCCCATCTAACATTGGTTATTCTCATATTCCTAATCAGCTTCATACTACCTATTAACTAAACTCTGGCATTCATTAAAGAGGTCAAAAGTCAGTCTTACTTAATAGCATACATATCAGGCTATTGCTTCCAAGACCATTTCTGCATTTTACCTATAATTAATCAAGGAGAAGAGAGCTGACTAGTCCTGACCTTTTTCACCTATCAGCTCCATACACAGAACTAGCTAAGACCATAGTTAATTCAAAACACATGTTGATCTCCTCACTGCAGCCTTAAACAGCAGACAAAGGATCATTTTAAAAGTAACACAGAGTTGAACAAACATCCTACACAGAATTATTAATTTACACAGAATACAACATATTCTAAAGTAAGCATTCTTATAAGACATATCTAAACATCAGGAATATCTAGAATTATTTAGAATCTAACTATTTCCTTATAACAAAATCTACATATCAAGAACTTCTGAAATAGTATTTCAGCCTTTTAAACTTCAGCATGTCTGGCTCATTCCTTTGTTCAGTCATAATAGTTTACAGCTGTGCCAGCATTTAGCAATCCATCCCTCACAAGGGTCTTTCTGACCTTTCTGACCCAGCCCGGCAAGACTTTCAAATAATATGAACCATCTGGCATTCCTTTGCTCTGCTTGCAAAGTAAAAAGTTAGAATTCTAACTTCAAGCTTTTAACAGAATTAACCCTTCATATGATTTCTTATATATATATAATTATTCTTTGCTCATGGCTGCCTCATTCCCCCCTTTGAGACTAAAATCAGCTTATGCAGAGATAAGTCTCACATCTCAAACTCTGGAGACTATAGTGATCCTAACTAGGAATAGACTTGTGAATCACCATTACCCTACTTGTTAAGGTCCGACGGCATACTGCCGAAGCACATGAGGCCAGGAAACAAAACAACAACCCTGCTAAAACTAAGACTATTAGGGAAATGAACAAGGGGCGTATCCAGGAGGTCAATGACCACCACCAGGAGGTAAGGTCTAATCCTCCTCGGTAATCTTCCACATTAAGACTGGCCAACTGTAGGACTTTATCCATAGCATGCCTAACTACATGCGTCCTATTTATGACAATAGTACAGCACTCTGAAGAATTTAACACTGTGCAGAGACCACCCTGGGCTGCAAAGAGATAGTCAAGGCCCATACGATTATACCTAGAAACTATACTTAATTCATTAATTTGATCCTGCAATGCATTGACTACCACGTTCAGCTCATGAACTAAAACATGGAGTAGGGATTGAAGTCTCCGGGTAGCCATACCTAGTTCAGTAATACCCGCTACCGGGCCTCCAATTGGAATCCAGGCCGTGGCAGAAAGGGCTACAAGTCTCTTTTTAGTCAGAGGATAAGTAGAATTAATATACTGGAGGGCTAATTCAATCGCCTCATCCTCTGTGGCAACGGAGGAGGGTAAGGACAAAGCCTCTCGCTTAGAGCGGTGCGGGGATAGTGGCTTAAGAGGAATGACTTTAGGAAAATAATTCAAGGTTACCAATACACAAAAATCATATGTGGAGGGAAGAATCATGTGGAGGACATTATCACAGAGCCAGTAATGACCAAGGAGAGGGCGACGAAAGTTCCCAATAAATGTAGGCACAGGATGGAGATTAGGATGCCCATAATGCGAGCCCCTATCCCAGGGGGAACGAAGAAGAAATGGAGACTTTGTACACCATAGGTGCCAATCTCCAATTGTAACAGACCGCTCATATGATGCAACCCCTTCATCCCCCGGGGACTTATGAAAGTAGAAAATAGGATGGGACACTATAGTCTTCTCAGTAGTATAGTTAGGAGCCAGATAATCACCTTGGTCATAATCTACAGGTATGGTAGTAGGGCACATAGGAGTACCTGGAGAAACTACCCACACAGGTTCCTCCTTCTCTGGGAGAACATTAGTATAGTTACAGGGAATGGGAAGAACAGTTGAGATGCTTCTTGTTAAACAAAACACTCCAGAAGCTGGATAGGGAGACGTAAAAACTGGCCTTAGAGAAGAGTCAGAGGGGGAAGTAGCATTATAAAAGGACCACCAAGTATAATCCTGGCTCCAAGGGCCTGAACTCGAAAAGTAGGGAGGTATAAGAGCTGGGAGTTGCACAGGGACAGGAACAGCTGGGACATCTGTAGTATAAGGAGAAAATCGGGAACACACAATACAAGGGGAAGTAATCTTTGCCTGGCTAATTAGTTCCTGGACAGAGTGTAACCAAAGGTTGGAGCGAGTTGGGGTATTAGGAACAAGGAGGCAAGGAGTAGAAAACAACAAAAGCATCCAAACTACTAACATTTTCTTTCTTCCTAATCTAAAACAAATACAGCAAACTAATTAAGCAATAATATTTCAACAGTCTGTGCTAATCACAGATTACTCTAATATAGTGTTCTCAGTCTTTGAGTTCTTATACCAGTTGGGATAGACCCTCAACTGACAAGGATCAAGCTCTCAAATTCCAGGAAAGCCAGAATCATGGCAAGAAAGAGTCTCAGTGTGAAGCCGAAGTTCAGCCGCTCCTGCAGTATGCAGTTGACCCTTCTTTTCAGCTAGTAGATTCTTTGGTTCGGGTCAGGCGCAACTTCAATGGCTCCGCTGGATCTCTTTCTGCTCTCCACTGTCTAGGCTCCGTCTGATCCGTGCTGGGCTCAGTCTGGTCAGCAGACTTAATTCGAGACCAATGGACCCATGGAGTTATCCCTGCGACCTTCACAGCTGCAGGGGTAGAAAGCAAAACAGTAAAAGGTCCTTTCCATCGGGGCCCCAAAGGCTGGAGCTTCCAGTCTTTCACCCAAACTCTATCCCCTGGCAGGAAGGAATGTACCTGAGCCTGGAAGGGGACAGGGTTTATTTCTCTCACATAAGACTGAAGCTCAGAAATTATCTTCCCCAAGAGGGCTACCTGCTCCTGCACCTGGGCAGACCCTAAAATCCCTATGTCTCCCTTAATTCCCTGTAAAATGGCTGGGGGCTTCCCATACACAATTTCAAAGGGAGAGAGGGCTGTTCCTTTAGTTGGGGTGCATCGGAGGCGGAAGAGGGCTAGTGGCAATGCCTGTGGCCATTTCAATTGGGTTTCCTGACAAATCTTTGCTAGGCTATTTTTCAAGGTTCTATTTGCTCGCTCAACCTGCCCTGAACTCTGGGGACGATAGGCACAATGCAATTTCCAGGTAATGCGCAATGCGCGGGACAGGGCCTGAAGTGTAGCTTCAACAAAGGCGGGACCATTATCTGAACCTATGGCAAGGGGCAGTCCATACCTGGGGATGACATCCCTAAGGAGAGCTCGAGCTACTTCTGTGGCTTTCTCAGTGACTGTAGGATATGCTTCCACCCACCCAGAAAAGGTACAGACCATGACTAAGAGGTATCGGAACCTACCACTCCTGGGCATTTCTGTGAAGTCTATAACTAGGGACTCAAAGGGTGTTAGTCCTCTAGACTGAACTCCTGGTGGAATACGGGGTCCCTGACGGGCATTATTCTGGGCACAGAGAGTACATCGGGCAGAGGCAGTGGCAACCAGACTATCCAATCCTTCCAGCACCACTACTCGATTGAGTAGGCGGGCTAGTGCTGTTTTCCCTAAGTGTGATAGGTCATGAGCTTGAGACACTACAGGCCAAGCTAGGTGGCGTGGCACCAGAACTCTGGTATCAGGGAGATGTAACCAGCCATCAGGTCTCCTTACTGCACCTTCTTCTTGAGCCCATTTCTCTTCCATTTGGGTATACATAGGCGTCCATTCTTGCAATCGAATTTGGAACAGGGGGGTCACAGTACTTGCTGGGGGTCCTCGAGCAGCTTCCTTGGCCACCCGATCAGCATGGCGGTTCCCTCGGGCCACTGGAGTATCTATTCTTTGGTGTCCCCTGCAATGAATAACAGCTACCTTCTTAGGGGCCCACACAGCCTCTAGCAGCTGAAGTATTTCAGGTCCATACTTAACAGGTTGGCCTGCAGCATTTATAAGTCCCTTTTCCTTATACAAAGCTCCATGAGCATGTAGGGTTGTGAAAGCATACTTAGAATCAGTATAAATGTTGGTCACCAGTCCTGCTGCTAGCTCCAGAGCTCGTATGAGGGCCACAAGTTCTGCTTTCTGGGCTGAAGTTCCTTGGGGCAGGGCTCTTGCTTCTATCACCTTGTCCTCTGTCACCACAGCATAGCCTGCCAATCGCTTGGAGTTCTCCACATAACTGCTTCCATCTGTGAAATAAATTACATCTGGGTCCCTCCATGGAACATCTTTAAGATCTGGTCGACTGGAGTACACTTCATCCATAGTTTGGATACAGTCATGATCCGGTGGTCCCTCAGATGCTGGCAAAAGAGTAGCAGGATTGAATGTAGCCACTGTTTCCAGGTGTATCCGTGGATTCTCACACAAGCTGGCTTGGTACTTAACCATATGGTTATTTGTAAACCAGTGGTTGCCCTTATACTCCATGAGGGTGAGAACTGCGTGGGGGACTTTAACAACCAGTTCTTGCCCCAAGGTCAACTTATCAGCTTCCTGGACCAGTAAGGCTGTTGCTGCAATGGCCCTCATGCAGGCTGGCCATCCTTTAGCCACTCCATCCAGCTGTTTAGACAGGTAAGCAACAGGCCTCTGCCAGGATCCCATCATCTGGGTCAGCACACCCAGAGCAACCCCCTGTCGCTCGTGGACATACAATGAGAAAGGTTTCTCCACATCAGGAAGGCCTAACGCAGGGGCTTGGAGTAGGGCTTTCTTTATGGCAATGAAGGATTGTTGAGCAGTAGGTCCCCATTCAAATGGTTCCTTTTCACCCCCCTTTGTGGCTTGGTAAAGGGGTTTCGCCATCAATGCAAAATTTGGAATCCAAATTCTGCAGAATCCGGCTGCTCCCAGAAATTCCCTAACTTCTCTTCTGGACTTGGGTTGGGGAATTGCAGCTACCGCTTGCTTCCTACTAGCATCCAGTCTCCGACTTCCCTGGGAAATGCAAAAACCCAGATACTTCACTTCTGACTGACAGAGTTGGGCCTTTGAGCGTGAGACCTTATAGCCTGCATCCAAGAGTAGCTCCAGCAATTCTCTAGTAGCCTCAAAACACTCTTCCTGGGTCACTGCTGCAATCAGGAGGTCATCTACATACTGGAGTAAAACTCGCCTGGAAGGCTCAGATTTAAAAGTCTTAAGGTCTTGCCCTAGGGCTGTCCCAAAAATAGTGGGGGAATTCTTGAACCCCTGTGGCAGGCGGGTCCATGTATACTGAAGCTTCCTTCCTGTTACTGGGTTTTCCCATTGAAAGGCAAAAAGCAATTGACTGGCTGGGGCCACCCGAATACAAAAGAAGGCATCTTTTAGGTCTAGTGTCGTGAAATGAGTAGCTCCAGAAGGTATCAATCCTAACAGGACATATGGATTAGGCACTACAGGGTGTAATGAGATAGTGGATTTGTTGACCACTCGTAAGTCTTGGACTGGCCGGTAGTCCTCAGTCCCTGGCTTCTGAACTGGCAATAGTGGCGTATTCCATGGAGACTGGCAAGGTCGAATAATTCCATGGGATAACAGACGATTCAAATGTGCTTGAATCCCTTCCAGAGCCTTTCTGGGAATTGGGTATTGGCGAAGATGGATTGGCCGGGCACTTGGAAGTAAATCTACATGTACAGGAGGAATATTTCGGGCCAACCCTGGGGGATTATCTTCTGCCCATACCCCACTGACCTGAAAGCTGTCTGCCAGGGGTAGGTCAACTTGGCTATGTGACTGATGCAGCCGCCATTCTTCTTCAAGAGGGCAGCAGAAACTCAATATACCCTTAGGGCTGGATGCTGGGGGCCGAAAGGAGACTGAAGTCTGGCCATCAGAGTCAAAAGAAATTTGGGCCCTAAGCTTGGACAGCAGGTCTCGACCTAACAAAGGGATTGGACAGTCTGGCATATACAGGAATTCATAAGTGACTATGTGTGAGCCTAATTGGCATCTACGGGTTGTCAGGAAGGGCCTCCGGTTCTGCACCCCCGTGGCTCCCACCACTCGGACAGTTTTTCCAGACACAGGCGCTAATCGCTCCGTCACAACAGAATGTTCAGCTCCTGTATCAATCATGAATGGAATTGAGCGGCTCCCTATAGTTAGCTTGACCATAGGTTCCTGGGAGCCCAGTTTATAGGAACCCGGTCTGTCCTATTCGTCCCATTCTGCCATCTCGGCTATCCCGATGATGTCAGATTCAGGAGGCTCATATCTTCCCTCTCGAACTCGGCCTCGGCTTCCTCGATCTCCTGGTCCCCTTCTCAGTCCCTGGCGCCTCTGGGGGCATTCATCTTTCCAGTGCCCTCTTTCCTTACAATAGGCACACTGATCCCTCTCCAATCTTGGTCTGGGATTCTCCCCCCTTGGCCGGGATTGATTGAAGGAATCTCGGGCCCTGGCTGGTGGTCCGGGGTCCCACTTTGGCTTCCCATTAGCTAGAAGTCGACCTCGGTTAAGGGTGGAATTAGTAATGGCTGCCGCTAAAAGGTCGGCCTTCTTCTGCATCTTCCGGTCAGCCTCTCGGCGCACCTCCTGATCTCTATTAATGAAAACCTTGGTTGCGATCTCAATTAGCTGGGTGGTATTCATCCCTGCGAATCCCTCCTGACGCTGCAACTTCTTCCGGATATCTGGCATACTCTGGGCCACCAATGCGCTATTCACCATTCTCTGGTTTTCTTGGGCTTCAGGGTCAAATGGGGTGTATGTTCTGTAGGCTTCAATTAGTCGCTCTAGAAAGGCCCCAGGGGATTCAGTTGCCCCTTGGAGAATTTCAGAGACCTTTGCCAGATTAATGGGCCTCTTTATGCCTTTCCTCATACCTTCCAGTAAGTCCCGGCAATAGCCAGACAACAGTTCATAGTGCTGCCCATCATTTGGATCCCAATCTGGAGCTGCGCGAGGAAACCGAGCTCTAACCCATCCCTCTGGGTCCTGTGTCCTCTCGGGAACACGCTCTCGCGTGATGGCCTCAGCATTTTGCAAAATCTTCCGCCTCTCCTCAGTTGTGAAGAGGGTCAAGAGAAGTTGTTGACAATCAGTCCAGGTTGGGTTATGGGTGGCCATAATGCTAGTCACTAGGTCCACCACTGCCTGAGGCTTTTCAGTATAAGAGGGATAATGCGTCTTCCAATTCAGGAGATCGGTGGTTGTGAAGGGTACATATTGATAGGCCTGTGCCTGTATAACCTGACCCTGATTATTAGGATCCGGTCGAGTGGTAGTTACCTGACGAAGTGGCAGAACTCTCGAGGAGGTGGGAATGGAACCTGAGGTAGAGCTAGGAGCTACCCTCCTATCATGCTCAAAGGTGATTGCAGCAGGTCTAACCCATTCAGTGGAGGTGTGTTGAACCCCTGCGGGATGGGGAGGGGTACTCATAGACTGAGAGGTGATCACAGGTGAGTCAGTCCATTGAAAGGGATACCGGGCCCCTAATGAGTGGGTAGGGGTACTAGAGGGAGAGGCTGGGCTGTCAGGAGTTGAGGAGTCAGGGAGTGGAGCCCAAAGTGGGTCTTCGGAGGTTAACAGGGGAGGATGTGGCACAGAAGGGTAGAGGCCAGGTGAAAAGTCCAACCTAGGGTGTGGCAGGTTTGGCACAGGAGGGGAAGAACTATCCGGAGAAGCCTGTGCTGGAGAGGCTTGGGCTGGGCGGCGTGGATCTCTAGGGGTGGCACGGAACCCCAACAATGGGCCATAAGGTGGTGGCTCAAGATCTGAGGGATCATCAGAGAGTATGGGTTTCTCAGACAGGGTAGGGGCGGAAGCCACCGATTGGGTGGTAAGCTTCCTGGGGCTCTTTCCCTCTTCTAGTTTAGATTTTCTAATCTTTCTTTGAACACGGCCTAACATGAATTTTACTGGGGATCCCATATAAGTTTTCAACCACGAGGGAGGGTCAGTCACAAGGCTGTCCCAGGAATCTATATAGGGGAGTTGTTCAGAATATTCTGATTCTCCTACTACTATGCTATAGACCTTCCGGATTACTTCAATATCTAAGCTGCCACTAGGGGGCCACCCCACTCCCATAGATGGCCACTCAACTTCACACAAGGTTCTTAAAGTACCTGAGCTTAAAGTCTGTCCATAGTCATTAATTAAAAAGCCTTTTTTGAAATTTCTAAGCATACAATCTAGGGGGGTAACAATTTGTCTAGATGATGTCCCACCCATAATGCTTACAATTACAACACACAAAAGGGAGGGAGTTTTTGAGAGTGCAGTAAGGGGTCCGCACTCTCGAGACACTAGGTAGACAGACAACAATCGCTTCCTTCCGTTGCTGACCAATTGAACTCGCGTTAATTGGAAATGCAGCTATAAGAAGTCCGCACTCAGTTAGCATTCACGCATCACACATTCCATACAGAAAATCCCACCCAACAATTTCAGATTTCTCAAATACAGATAAGCTCAAGCGTTTTCGCTTCTAGTCCCCGCGACTAGAAGGTACTAGGGCCTTTGCTGAGAATTGATCAGATTCTCCTTCCTCAATTTTCTTGAGGGGCTGGTTTTACAATTTCCTAGCTAGGATTACAATACAAAATACAGAATACATACCCGGCGAATGTTCTCCAGTCAGTTGGGTGCTGGGATTAATGCAGGATTCATCCCACCGCTGCCACCAAGAATTGTTGCAGGAATTGAGATAGGAATTTGTGATACTTCAGGAGTCAGACAGCACACCCCAGTATGAGAGAGAAATCTTCTTTATTTGCCAGCAAACAAAGCAGGACATCAGTTCTAGCTCTCTTCTCTTTCTCTTAGCTCTTTGTGTCTTTCTCTCAGCTCTCTGTGTCTTTCTCTCAGCTCTCTGTGTCTTTCTCTCAGCTCTCTGTGTCTTTGTCTCAGCCTCTTCTCTTCTTATGCTGTCTTCTCCTTCTTCTGTCTGTTCCTTCTGTCCTTCTCTTTCTTCTGAGCTCCTTCTGACGTAAACTGCTTCTGCTCCCACTTAAATAGGGTCCTAAGCCCTCCTCCTAGCCTAGCCCCCTTTACTCCCAATTGGTTAAGAAACTGATTGGCTACCTTGCCTCAACCAATCATTACTTTTGAAATATCAGTTACATAGGTTCCAGACATCCTAAACTGACCTGTGACCTGGGGCCCCTCATGCCAGACATTTGGTCTCCAGTCTCTTACATTTCTCATTATGATTGATGTCTCATCTATAGCTTAAACTGGATTCCCTTAGAGACTAAGAGGCCCCATCTAACATTGGTTATTCTCATATTCCTAATCAGCTTCATACTACCTATTAACTAAACTCTGGCATTCATTAAAGAGGTCAAAAGTCAGTCTTACTTAATAGCATACATATCAGGCTATTGCTTCCAAGACCATTTCTGCATTTTACCTATAATTAATCAAGGAGAAGAGAGCTGACTAGTCCTGACCTTTTTCACCTATCAGCTCCATACACAGAACTAGCTAAGACCATAGTTAATTCAAAACACATGTTGATCTCCTCACTGCAGCCTTAAACAGCAGACAAAGGATCATTTTAAAAGTAACACAGAGTTGAACAAACATCCTACACAGAATTATTAATTTACACAGAATACAACATATTCTAAAGTAAGCATTCTTATAAGACATATCTAAACATCAGGAATATCTAGAATTATTTAGAATCTAACTATTTCCTTATAACAAAATCTACATATCAAGAACTTCTGAAATAGTATTTCAGCCTTTTAAACTTCAGCATGTCTGGCTCATTCCTTTGTTCAGTCATAATAGTTTACAGCTGTGCCAGCATTTAGCAATCCATCCCTCACAAGGGTCTTTCTGACCTTTCTGACCCAGCCCGGCAAGACTTTCAAATAATATGAACCATCTGGCATTCCTTTGCTCTGCTTGCAAAGTAAAAAGTTAGAATTCTAACTTCAAGCTTTTAACAGAATTAACCCTTCATATGATTTCTTATATATATATAATTATTCTTTGCTCATGGCTGCCTCACAATAATAGTAATAGATTGCACATATTATTTAGTGCATTTGTACACATTAAAAAGTGTGTTATTTTAGGGTCTCCTCTCACTGATTCTTGTGGAAAAATATATGTTTTGTGACCTTCCACACTGGCTTGAGATTTATGTCCGAGTGCACCAGTCACTTTCTCCTCCCCTTGAGAACGCCCCACCCAATGTGTTGTTATTTTTCTTTTCTAGTACTGGTTCTGACCCAGGGATAAATCGATTTGAGGAAGACTCAGAGGTTTATAAGATGCTTCAAGAAAATCGTGAAACTCGGGCACCCCCACGACAGTCTAGCTCCTTCCGCATCCTACAGGAAGCTCTTGAATCAGGTACAAGGGTATAAGGGATGGCCGCCAGGACCTTACAATATCTAGTAGTGTGAGTGGTGGAAGGGGGATGGAGGAAGGAGTTTTTCTGGGTGCAGGGCCTTTGAGAGGGGGGCAATAAGGGGCAAAATTCCCTGGACCCGGGCCTCCGAGGGGGGCCCAGCGCCAGGGTCTCTCTCTCTCCTCCTGCCAGGACCCGAATGACCACGTCCCGACAGAAGGAGAGAGAGAGAACTCCAGTGCCGCGGCTAGAGAGGACCTGGAGAAGCAACTCCAGCGCTGCTCTTCTGCTCAGCTGAGCGGTGGCTTTTCCTCTCAGGACGCATGCTCGGTTTTGAAACCGAGCATACCCTGACAGAAAAAGCATCCGCAGGGGCAGGCAATCGGCAGAAGAGCGGAGCTGGAGGAAGACATCTTCTGCTGGCGGGGCCTTGGGATCCCTGGCAGCGATCTGGGGGGCGGCAGCAGCGATAATTGTGGGGGAGGGTGGCCGTGAGCCAGGGCGAGCGGTGGCGGCCCTGCCCCGGGCCCGGTTCAGTCTCTCGGCGACCCTGTCTGGGTGTGATGGAGAGTGCAGGGCAAAAGATGTTGAGTTTGGGGAAGGGGAAGTGGGTCTGTATGGTGATTCTGAATGTGATGAATCTGGGTAGTATCAAATGTAACCATCTCTGGGAAAAGGTGGCAAAAGTAGCAGGTCCAAAAGGTTGACAATAGGCGATTTTTTTTTTTCATGTCACAGGTCCATAAGCAGCCTGCCAAAGTTACATGTTTGCATTTCTGTAACTTTTTTTTTATATTTTCACATAACGATGTGGTTTGGACCGTTATTATTACAGAGTGTTTGCTCTAACAGAAGTCATTGAAACCTCACTTTTTTTTTTTTTGTTTCTGGAGACTTTAGTCACCTTTTCCCAGAGATGGTCACAAATGTGAGCTTGAGTCTAGGTGAGTGTGTGGTACTGGCTGTCTTCTTGGTAAATTTTTGTTTGTGTATAAGGATTTATTTACCCCCCCTTTTTTGTTTTTTTTTAAAGAAATTCATACAAGGCAGTATACAGCAAGAATAAGCCAAACACAGGCAATAGACAATTACAGCAGTAAAAATATTCAAATTACATTACAGGATACTTATACCCCACCCATGCCTCATGAGTTCAGAGTGAAGAGCCTGGGCATTCCCAGGAAAATTACATCACAGAAATCATCCTATCTAGACACAGTTTAAAAAAAAAAAAAAAAAGTTACCATGAATCATAATAGGCAATTAATGAGACAGGTATTTTCTAAATAGAAAAAGATTTTAACAACTTCCTGAATTTGACATAGATAAGAGAGAATAATAAGCAGTTAGATATAAACAAGGGTGACATTAGGAAAAATTGCATGTGAAATCAGAAAAGGTGCATGAAAATGATCTCAACTAAGGTAGGAGTGGATACAGTGGTGTTCCTTGGTTGGCTGCCACCCGGGGCGGATTGGCGTTGCGCACCCCCCCCCTCCACAGGTGCATTCTTCTTACCTGCTTGGGTGCTGGGAGCAGTTCGGCTGTCGGCTCTGCTGGTTCCCTGTTCCCTCTGCCCCGGAACAGGAAGTAACAGCAGAGGGAGCAAGGAACCAGCGGAGCCGCTCCCTGCACCACTCCTGCAGCGTGCACCCCAGTGGCGTAGGTACGTGGGGCCTGGGGGGCCTGGGCCCCCTTAGATTTGGCCCTGGCCCCCTGCTGACGGCCCGCTCGACCCCCCCCCCCCCCCCCGCCGCGAACCCGCCATCGCCTACCTTTGCTGGCGGGGGACCCCAACCCCCCTGCCGGCCGAGGTCCTCCTCGCAAAAGGCTTCCTTCTATTTCTGACGTCCTGCACGTTATATGTGCAGGACGTCAGACTCGCAGAACGAAGCTTTGCAGGTCAGCTGATCTGTACGTGCAGGATGTCAGAAACAGAAGGAAGCCTTTTGCGAGGAGGACCTCGGCTGGCGGGGGGTTGGGGTCCCCTGCCAGCAAAGGTAGGCGATGGTGGGTTGGCGGTGTGAGGGAGGTCGAGGGGGTCGTCGTCGGGGGGGGGGGAGGGTGGGCAAAGTTGGTGGTTGCGGGGTCGACGATGACTGGCGGGCGGTGTCGGCGGCGCGGGGGAGGCTAAAATGCGGCTCCTCACCTCGGGCTCTGGCCCCCCCCCTCCCGCCGAAGTCTGGCTACACCCATGGTGCACCTAGGGCGGACCACCGCCCCGCTCTTGGTACGCCACTGAGTGGATAAGCAAGTCCTGCTACAGTATTTGCAGCTGGTGTTAGTCCATGTATGTGTGATTAGCTGGTTAGTTGCTTCTTTCATTAAAAGCCTGGGAGAATATTAGATGTAAGCAGAGGTGTTCGAGTGTGAGCTCTGTAGAATCAGGATCCATGGCAGAAGACTTTCTGCATTCACCCCTTGTGCACTGATGTCTGGTTTTGCTCCTTCACAGAGGGCCCCGACACCTATCTTCCCAGCCGTCTTTCTCCAAATGTTCACAAGCCAGTGAGCAGCACTGTCCATAACCTGCACGTCTGTGAAAAATGTGGGTCCAGTATTGTGTGAGTATTAGATCCTGCATGGGGAGGGGGAGTTCCGTGTGAGCTCGGGGTGGGGAGAGGTGGTTACCCATCACACCAGTGCCCTGTGCGCTCACAGAGAGGCCAGTGTAATAAGACAAATGCTAGAGCTGTGCACTGAACTTCAGTTTCCTATAGTGCACTGGGCACATTTTAACCACAGAATTAATCTGTTGCACCGAGATGGTACCGGGACCAGGAGGAGTGTTACATGCATATGCACGTGTGCTGCAATATGCAAATACTAGCCGTTGAGCCCGTAAAAACGGGCTGGTATTGAGGTTTTCCTCCCCCCGCAGTCACCACCGCTCCCCTCCCCCCCGCGAAGTCGCCACCGCTCCCCCCCCCCCCCCCTCGAAGTCGCCGCCACCCCTCCACCTGGCCCGGGCCCTCTCTTCACTTCTGAACTTACACATCCATTCGCCGAACGCAGCAACGCACATCAGCTGAGCTGCCCCTTCCTTCTCTGCCTGTGTGTGTCCCGCCCTCGCTGACGTTACGTCACAGGAGGGCGGGGCCACAGGCAAATAAGGAAGGGCTCACTGCAGCTCAGCTGATGTGCGTTGCTGCGTTCGGCGAATGGATGTGTAAGTTCAGAAGGGAAGAGAGGGCCAGGTGGAGGGGTGGCGGCGGCGACTCCGAGTGGGGGGGGGGAGCGGTAGCAACCTCGGCGGCGCAGTTTCCCTCTCTGTCCCGCCCCCCCCTCATCACGTATTGACGCGGGGGCGGGACAGAGAGGGAAGTCTCTACTGCGCATTTGCGAGTGAGTCGGTCACTTGCCATTTATATGTTTGATTGAGTTCTGAATATTAGATTGGTATATCGTGCACATTGCTCTCACTTCACAGCTGCAGTACATCCCTCTTACACTCCGCATTCAGCTAGGTAATCACTTTAGCTCATCTCCCTGATATTTGTTTGAAATTTTATTTGCTAGATTGTTCACCCATCCCTTTTGAATAAATAAAGGAAAAGGTTGCAGGTATACATAGCTTTGTACACAGTTTTCTTATGTGCTAAATAAGAAGCTTCCCGAGCTGGAATCATGCCCTGTGCAACATGTCCAGCAGCACAGATGTGCATTGCAGGGGAGACAATGGAGCAGGAGTAATTTTTGCACCCCCATCTTCTTCGCAAGACTGCCCTGGCTAGATTCCTCATGTTTAGAGGTTGGCCATAACCATGCAGAATATTGTGCACAGTGCCTGCTGCATTGCTGGGGGGAGGGGCGGCTTGTGAGAATAGAAGTGGAGAGGGATCTCTCTCAATTACTCAGGGATATGTTGTCCTGTAGCATTGGAGGGATCACCCAGGGCCGCCGAGAGACGGGGCCGAGCCCGGGCAAGGCCGGGCCTGCTGCCCCCCCCCCCCCAAGGTCGTCGCCACCGCCCCCCTTCCGTCCACCACCGGGCTGGGCCTGCTGAATTCAAATCACAGCGCCTCACCTCGCTCTGTGTGAAAGCGCAGCAGTGGCAGTCTGCAGATTGCCTTCCTTCGGGCCTTCCCTCCCTGTGTTCCGCCCTTGCGGAAGTTATGTCAGACAAGGGTGGGACACAGGGAGGGAAGGCCTGAAGGGAGGCAATTTGCAGACTGCCACTGCTGCACTTTCACACAGAGCGAGGTGGTGAGGCACTATGATCTGAATGGAGGGGGCCTGGCCCGGTGGCGGACGGTCGACGGAGCTGAGGACAGGCGGGTGGGACTGTGGCGCCAGGCCCCCCTTGGAGGCCCGGGCCCAGGGAATTTTGTCCCCCCCCCTACCCCCACCCCCTCTCAGCTGCCCTGGGATCACCCCTAGTTTATGGAAGGAGTGGAATAAATTGTTTGGATCTTGGTGAATAAGTAGAAGAATTCAATTTTAATTCATCTTGGCAGTTTGTATTTGTATTTTCAAAGTAACGCATAAGGGGGTCATTTTATAAATACCTAGAACAGCATTTTACATACTTAGGTAAGTGCTTAGAAAAATTGCCCTGGCTTATCCAAGTATAAAAGCAGATGCTCACAAACCTCCTTTAGTGAAGTCTACAGCGTGGTGTTTCCAGGAGCAGGATCAGCACTTATGCATGTGACTTATAAAACAGGATCTATACGCAGTGATTCCTACCGGCTCATACGTGTACACTGTTTCTCCTGCCTCGGTGCAGGGGTGGTTGAGGGGTCCGTTTTATAAAGGCACATATTTTGCATTTATAAAATAGGTGCAGTCTATGTGCCTTCACAGTCTAGGTTCCCTCATATAAAATTACCCTCAAAGCGATAAAAGTGAAGAAATAAAAACAATTCATGTGCTTTGGTGAAGGTCATGGAAAAGAAAACCTCATTGTGCAGCACTTTCCTGCCCTCTGCTGTTTTCATTGTATAATGCAACCTCCTTTCCACTTCCACCAGCACAGCAGAACCTCCACAGGACTATTCTATCCATGAATTTATTCTCACCCCTCACAGGCCCATTTGAGCTAGGAATCTCACAGGTTTGTCCTATCCAGCAATCAACAAGTAACATTCGGTGTCAATAGGATATCCTGACAACCCCAACTGGCTGGGTGTGCCCTGAGGACTGAGTTGAAAACCCACCCCTCATAGGCCTTCCCTAAGCAGGAATCGTAGAGGTCCATACTATCCAAGAACCTCATCGATCACTGTAATCCCTCACTGAGCCTACTCTGCTAAGAGATCTCATAGACCAGGGATACAGGCCTTGTGTGCTGCAAACAGTGGCGTAGCTACAGGGGGGCACGGGGGCCTGGGCCCCTCCAAAGTGGCTCTGGGCCCACTAGTTTGGCTGGTGAGGGTTCTCAACCCCTGCCAGCTGAAGCGTTTGTCCCGCGCTGGTCTCGCCCCATCACCTGCCCTGCTCTTCTCAGTTGCACCAGTCAAGGTATTATAATGATGAGGCGGCGGGTGGGGTGCAGCAGAGAGGCAGGCCAAAATGTGCCTCCCCCCTTTGGGATCTGGCCCCCACTCCCCTCAAGGTCTGACTACGCCCCTGGCTGCAAATAGGCCAAGTTTTCAGGATATCCCTAATGAATATGCATGAATAAATCTGCATAGAGTGGAGGTAGTGTCCATGTACATGTATCTCATGGATATTCATTAGGAATATCCTGAAAATTGGCCTGTGTGTTGCACACAAGGCCTGAACTCCTGTATCTCTATCATAGACAAACATCAGGGGCGTAGCTAGGTGGCTAGGTGGGGCCACGGAGGCATGGGCCCCCTCAGATTTAACCCTGGCCCCCCTGCTTTCACCTCCCGTCCCTTTCGACCCCCCCCTCCCGCTGCCGCCATTGGGTACCTTTGCTGGCGGGGGTCCCCAACCCCTGCCAGCCGAAGTCCTTTTCAGCGCCAGTCACCGAGTCCAGCGCCTTGCTTGCTGATCTGGATTCTGTTTCTGAGTCCTCCTGACGTCCTGCACATTCCTACGTGCAGGACATCAGGAGGACTCTGAAACAGAATCCAGATCAGCAATGCGCCAGACTTGGAGACCAGCGCTGAAGAGGACTTCGGCTGGCGGGGGTTGGGGACCCCCGCCACCAAAGGTACCCGATGGCAATGAGAGCAGTGGTGGCTGGGGAGGGTTGGCAGTGGGAGGGAGGGGCGGCGAAGCCGGGGGGTGGTCAAAAGTGGTGGGGGGAGTCGGCGACGCCGGGGGGGGGGGGTAAAATGTGCCCCCTCACCTCGGGCTCTGGACCCCCTCCCGCTGAAGTCTGGCTACGCCCCTGGACAAACTTTAACCTTCACAGCCCTGTCCTATCAAGGAACCTCACAGACTTCATTTTTATCTTCGTAGCTTATCAATTCACTCTGGCCCTCACGGGCCCTCCTTATGCAGAGCCCTCACAGATCCACTATAACTATTCACAAATTCATCCCATTCACAAACCTCAAGCACAGCCCTCAGCCAGTCTTTGTTTTGTTCTCTTTGGCTTTTATCAGTGTACCTTACTCCATTTTTGTATTTTTCAGAAACCAAGCAGTGAAGATCCAGGAGAACCATTACCGGCATGCAGCCTGCTACGTCTGCTCAGACTGCAGCTTAAATCTGAAGATGCGAGGGCACTTCTGGGTGGGGAATGAGATGTACTGTGAGAAGCATGCACGGGCTCGCTACAGAGGACCTGAAGATACTGCATCTTCTGTGCCCTCCTCCCAGCCTTGACTCATCATGCTCTCAGAAACTCTTATTTCCTGAAGCTATGCTGACCACTGCCCCTCCTTCCCTTTGATTGCAAGGCTCCATGGGGAGTGTCACTCTCCTGTCATTTGTTATATATGTTTATCATTCTTATTTGATTGGCTTGCAAGGATTTTTCAGGAAATGCTCAACAGCCAATCACTTCCTCTTTTTTCAGTGACAGACTTCTTGGTTCTAGCTAGTCAACAGAAGTGCAGGGAATCAGATGTCTCCTTTGTGGAACATGAGTGCACTGTTTTCCTGACCTCACCCCTCAGTCCCACTCCCCCAGACTCATCTATCCATTTCCTGTGCTAAACTTCCCTTGTTACCTTTTGGTACACTTGACTTGAACGGTTTCTGGATACTAAGGTGGTGATAATATAAATATGTGTGCATGCAGGCTCTGTGTTAACTTGTGTTCTGTTTATAGCTGGAAAGAATGAGGTATTCTGGGCATCTATGAAATGGTGCAGATCAAAACTGGGAATATAAGAGGATAAAGAGACTGCATGTTCCATACACTGTACCCAGATACGAGTAGTCACTGGACTGTGGCTGGTCCCTGATGCATTGGAGCTGAGAGCGACTGTAGGGGAAGGTACATAATTGGGCCAGATTCTATAAATCATGTTCAAAAGTGATTCTGTAAAGGGCATACACCCTTTATTGAATCTTGCTTAGTACCGATTCCCATGCCTATACCTTAAGCACCAAATGTAGCTGAAACCAGGTGTAAATGCTGACACCCAAGTTGGGCACGCTGACCCAGTGTTCTATAACTTCGTGCACAACCTTTTGGAATGCACCTGACACGCATGTGGCCATGCTCCCTTTTGAGATACGCACTATGAGAGTTAGGTTCACCGGCTTATAGAATAGATTTGCATGCAAATTTTAATGGGTGCCAATTAACTTCTGTCATGAAATGCCTAGCATCCACCTGGGGTTAGCACTGCGATCACCTGGAGGTTCTGTCCCCAGCTCTGTTCAGGCCCACCTGCATCTGGGCATGTGCTGTACCCTGCACTCTCTTCCCACCGACTGGGTCCTGCTCAAGTTATTCCCCAGTGCTTTCTAGAACACTGGAACAATACTCCCAGGAGCTCCACAGTTCCTAGAAAGCACTCACAGACCCAAAACACAAACCACCAGGATTCTTAGTCCAAGACATCAGAGCTAATAAACTAATGGGTTTATTATCAGAGAATTAGAACAGTGGACAATATAAAACAGGTGGAAAAACAACAAGCAATAACAGGTAACTGAATAAGGATTGATATTAAAACTATATAAACACTTTGTCACTACCGGAGGAGTTGCAGGAAAATAACTGCTCACAGTTCTTGAACAGGGCCTCAGGGCAGAGATGTTTACCCTCTGCAGCACTCCCTATCTAAGACTGGGGAAAATCCAGTATCTCCTGGCTGGATTTGAAATCCAGGGCCAATCAGAGCCCAGAGCACCAACTTTGAAAGTATCTGTCCAATAGCACTGCAGTATGCCTTCCCACAGGGCTTAAACTGAAAATAAAACTGTCTTTTCTGCAACAGCTTTAAAACAGAAAACAAACACCACCTGCTGGCCAAACAAGAGAAATACACTACATGAAAAGATTAATATAGTTCACAGGCTTGAAAACTCCCTGATTTGCCACAACTTTAATAACTGGTTGTTAGCAATTGATGGTTAACAGCTTGTTGGCCAATAAATTTGTATGTGCTTCACAGAAGCATGCCAACATTTTGGTGTGCAAATCTGGCCACCATATGTAAATCCTGGGGATTATTTTTTCTCTCTGTCTATAACATTACAAATGTCCTCCTCAATCTTCTTCCCAAGCACTCAGAGCAGGTATAAAGGCTCCCAGAAGGCTGGCTGTATAATCTCTGGACAGACATACAAAACCTGCACAGGAAAAACAACTGAAGGATACTTGGTAGCCACGTGTCCATATAGAACAGAATCTTACCCCACATTACCAGGGTATCTAAATGGACACATTCAAGTTCTAAAATTCCTACCATATTGATAAAAACAGAATAAAGTGACGGCACAATGTATCCATCTTACTGTGGTAAAGTATCTTGGTCTCTATGGTGTGCTGTCTCTGAGGGTCTGCTGCAACTCTCTGTATCCCCTCATCTCCTCTGTTGAAAAGGTTTTGCACCCTCTCTACTCCTTAGTAAGTGCAGGGAACCATTAAGCCACCTCCTGCTCTGATGTCTTAGTACTGTGCAGATTGGTAGTGTACCGGGCATGAGAAATACCCTGCGCTTCCTCGCCCATAGTTCAGTGCATCATGTCCACACTCTCAATCCAGTACTTTTATCCTTGTATTGGGACTGGGTCATCTCTCATTCACCACATGCTCCATTTGTCTGAACTAGGCAGGAAGGATTTACACCTAGGGTTGGGTCCTACCTCCTATCACTCAGGTCTCTTGCATTTATAGTTACTCCACTCCTGAGCTCCTAATCTTTCCCTTGACTTGGATTAAAGAACTAGCAGCACCTTCACTCTCCTCGCTTCTCCTGGAGATGGGATCTCCCCTATGATCCTTTCTCCTCCTCCATTATAATATAGGATTTATAATAGCTGTAAATCAGGGGCATATGTGGACTCCGGCGGTAGGGGGGGCCAGAGCCAGAGGGAGGGGGCACATTTTAGCCCCCCCCCAACAACCCCCCCCACCGCCGCCATTGCCAGAACCCCCACCAACGACTCTCCACCCTCCCCCCCCCACTGCCGTTGCTTACCTTTGCTGGCAGGGGACCCCACCCCCCGCCAGCCGAGGTCCGCTTGCCGCCTTTAAAGATATTTCTTCAGCTGGCGGGGGACCCCAACCCTCGCCAGCCGATCCGACGTCTTTAAAGTTCTTCTTCAGCCTCCGTGGCCGTGCTGTAGTTGATAGCTGTTCAATCCAGTTCGGAGTCTGACGTCCCAGCACATTGTCCTGCACGTACAACGTGTTGGGACGTCAGACTCTGAACTGGATTGAACAGCTATCAACTACAGCACGGCCACGGAGGCCGAAGAAGAACTTTAAAGACGTCGGATCGGCTGGCGGGGGTTGGGGTCCCCCGCCAGCTGAAGAAATATCTTTAAAGGCGGCAAGCAGACCTCGGCTGGCGGGGGGTTGGGGTCCCCTGCCAGCAAAGGTAAACAATGGCAGCGGGGGAGGATTGACGGCGGTAGGGGGGTCCAGGGCGAAATCTGCAGGGGCCCAGGCCCCTGTGGCCCCACGCAGCTATGCCCCTGGCTGTAACCCCTTCACACGTCTGCTTATGAGAAGCAGCTGCACTCCCAGCCGTTCCCTGTCCTGCTCCCTTGCTTCGCCTCTCCTTGGTCTCTGGATTAGAAGGTCAAAGTCTTGGTGGTCCCCTATTTGGTAGAATCCACCACCCTTCCTACCACCTGGTTACTGGACTTCCCCATGGGACGGAAGAAAGGAAGGCTCTGGGCAACTCCCTGTACCCAGTTCTTATACTTCCTTCCAAAACTTCAGCCACCCCTACTGCAGCCTAAACCACCACTTGTTAATTCGATTGGCACTGTTTTGGAGCAGCTACACAATGTTCCTCCTGTCACTGCATAGCAAGGCACATTGTGAAGTTCTGTTACATCCCTTCCCTCGCTGAAAGAGATTTCTTACTACATAGTAACAAATTGACCGCTAAAAAGAACAAAATAATTTACCTGGGTTTAGTTAATGAACTAGGCATGACCCTCACTCATACAGCACTCACTCTCCCTGGGAGATGTCAGATAATAAACCCCAACAATTTCCCTACACAATTGACAATAGTAATTTACTAAGAAGAGCATTAAATCTTACATAACCATGCCTGTGTAACGTAATTAAAGCATAAGGCAAATTTGTGAAAATCTGTTACTTCTTAGTGAACATATTGTACACAGAGAAAAAGCAGTATTCCTAAAATGTGCAGGAATTTAATGTAGCATATGCCTTCAGAAATAATCACATTACTTTATGATGTAAAGTAAACTGTTACTTCACATTTAATTCTTATAGGGTACTTAATCATGCACAGGTAATTGAACAATATAATTAACAGTGCAGTAGAACTTGTAGGCAGGAGTCTGACACTGGCAGATCATTTTGCTGGGAATTTTTTCTAAGGCCCAAGTTTGGATGAATGGAGACCATTGTAGCAGTTGTTCTTAGCCTAGCCAGGTCAGTAGTACAATTATTTCCTCCCTTTTTACATCATGAACTCCACACTTCTACTGAGTGGCTGTTCCTCATCTTCTTCACCGCTGGGCACTGTTCCCATAATACTTTCTCAGGTACCTTATTCCCACCTGGAATAAAGCATAGACAAGACGCATATGGAAAAAAAAATTAGAATGAGGAAGAGAAAAGTCTTTAGGTCTGACATGATCCCTTAGGGGTGCCCACTGGGTTTCTTCCTGCCTCCTACACCAGTTTGATTGACATTTCTTTACGGTATGCCCACCTGGCAGCATTGTCTCCACTACATTACTGCTACTACTATTTAGCATTTCTATAGCGCTACAAGGCGTATGCAGCGCTGCACAAACATAGAAGAAAGACAGTCCCTGCTCAAAGAGCTTACAATCTAATAGACAAAAAATAAAGTAATCAATTAATGTGTACAGGAAGGAGGAGAGGAGGGTAGGTGGAGGCGAGTGGTTACAAGTGGTTACGAGTCAAAAGCAATGTTAAAGAGGTGGGCTTTCAGTCTAGATTTAAAGGTGGCTAAGGATGGGGCAAGACGTATGGGCTCAGGAAGTGTATTCCAGGCATAGGGTGCAGCGAGACAGAAGGCGTGAAGTCTAGAGTTGGCAGTAGTGGAGAAGGGAACAGATAAGAAGGATTTATCCATGGAGCTGAGTGCACGGGAAGGGGTGTAGGGAAGGACGAGTGTGGAGAGATACTGGGGAGCAGCAGAGTGAGTACATTTATAGGTTAGTAGAAGAAGTTTGAACAGGATGCGAAAACGGATAGGGAGCCAGTGAAGCGACTTGAGGAGAGGGGTAGTATGAGTAAAGCGACCCTGGCGGAAGACGAGATGGGCAGCAGAGTTTTGAACCGACTGGAGAGGGGAGAGGTGACTAAGTGGGAGGCCAGCAAGAAGCAGATTGCAGTAGTCTAAACGAGAGGTGACAAGAGTGTGGATGAGGGTTTTGGTAGAGTGCTCGGAAAGAAAGGGGCGGATTTTACGAATGTTGTAATGAAAGAAACGACAGGTCTTGGCGGTCTGCTGGATATGAACAGAGAAGGAGAGAGAAGAGTCAAAGATGACCCCAAGGTTTCGAGCTGAGGAGACAGGGAGAATGAGAGAGCCAACAGCTCTTGATTTGTCCCAGCAACTCTCACATAGTGCATCTGTTGTTCCATATCAGCTCTGGGGTCCTTATATGGTTGATCTAGAGCTTGCTCCTTAATCCATCTGTCAGAGTTTTGTTCAACATAGAATATAATCTCCTGTGAAAACCCATTTGTAGAGGTGGTGTCCTCACTGGCAGCAATGTTTAATAAGTATGAACTTTTCCTCTAGGAACTTGTCCAAACCTTTTTTTAAACCTGGATACACTTACCGCTGCTGTTATATCCTGTGACAATGGGCTCCAGAGCTTAACTATTCTTTGAGTGAAAAAATATTTCCTCCTATTTGTTTTAAAAGTATTTGTTAGACCACACTAATGAGTTAAGATGGTCTTTGAACTTTTTGAAACCGTGAAAAATCAGTTCACTTTTACCTGTTCTACTCCACTCAGGATTTTGTAGACCTCAATCATATCCCCCCTCAGCCTTCTCTTTTCCAAGCTGAAGAGGCCTAACCTCTTTAGCCTTTCCTCATATGAGAGGAGTTCATCCTCTTTATCATTTTGGTCACTCTTCTTTGAACCTTTTTTCTGCCATATCTTCTTTGAGATACGGTATCCAGAATTGAACGTGATACTCAAGGTGAGGTCACACCATGGAGCAATACAGAGACATTATAATCTTGGTCTTATTGTGCATCCTTCCTAGCATCCTGTTTGCTTTTTTGACTGCCGCCACACACTGGGCAGAAGATTTCAGCATATTGACGTATGTGCTAATGGGTTCTTTGAGTTAGTATGGTTGTTGGGACCTATGGTTTTACTTTGTATTTGCTGTTCCATCACTTTTGGGGCTCCCTTGCCTCTCTAACCTCTACTTGATTGGACCAGGAATGTAGATGCAGGAGTTTCCTCATGGAGTGCCTAGGGTGTGGCAAAAGACAAATAATCCAGTTTGCCACAGGTCTCTTCAGCTTTGTTCCAAAGAGAGTAGTATGTGTCTCTTGGGTCAATTTCACTCTTGCTTACTCTCAATAATACAGGCCACTCTCTGCATCTTCCCTCAACCCACTCAATGCCACAGCCGCCACAGGCATTCCTATGATGAACTCAGTGTGAAGGTACTGTTGACCACCACCTCAGGTGACCCTGTCAGCACAGTAACTTCCCTGCCTGCCTTTGTGGGACTGTCATGCTTGAGTGGGAGCAGTTTGAGTAGCTGTGACTCTTCTATTCTTCAGGCACGCTGGTCATGGCTCGGACGAGGTCTTTGTGAACACCCTCCACTACTGGACTCTGAGCAGCACTCAGTTTGGGACCTGTTTGTTGGGCATGTACCCCATTCACTCTGGTGGCCTCGGCACACAGCAACAGTGATAGTTTATTTTTATTTTTTGTTACATTTGTACCCCGCGCTTTCCCACTCATGGCAGGCTCAATGCGGTTTACATGGGGCAATGGAGGGTTACGTGACTTGCCCAGAGTCACAAGGAGCTGCCTGTGCCTGAAGTGGGAATCGAACTCAGTTCCTCAGTTCCCCAGGACCAAAGTCCACCACCCTAACCACTAGGCCCCATTCACTCTGGTGGCCTCGGCACACAGCAACAGTGATAGTTGCATGGGATCAGAGGGCTTGGCAGCGGCCTGGTAGGTTCCTCTTCATCCCCTATCCCCCACAACTCTTAAGCAGGCCCTTGGGCAGCCCCCAACACTCACCTGGGTCATTGGAGCCATCATTGCTCACTGTTGATGATGATACAGGTATACAGTGCTCAGGTTATCAGATCCAGGTGTGCTTCTGCACACTTATCCTCTCTGGCATCAGGTTTTTCTCTTTTGCGGATGCAGCATGAATGGGGGTACAATTCCAAGGCATGGCTTCTGCATGAAATGGTGCAATATAGTCCACATACCAGGCCTGGAGGTATACCAGAAGCTGTGCTCGAAAGTACTGCAGCCATTCCCCCTGGCCTACCAGATCACAGTTGTCCAAAATTATCCAAAGTATGTCAAGAACCACAGATTATAAATATTGAAATATCGAATATCTGCCGGATACTTGGCAGTAGTATCATCTCTGCTGGAATGGAAAGTGGATTAGGCAGTCTAAAGCTGTTGCCTTCAGTATGCTCAGGAGGGGGTGGCTAGTAGATTGCTCTCCTCTTTGTGGCTCAATGTACTCAGTATGTGGCATGTGCTGGGCAAGTTTGATGTCACAGTGTAACTGATTGGCTGACTTGTTACTATGGGTCATGCTCACCAATTCTCTTGCGACTCTCCCTCCCTACTGCTATCTACTGGTGGACTTGGGACATATTCCAGCAAGTTGTCACCATCTTAACTCATTAGTGTGTTCTGACAAATCTTGAGCAAATTTTTTTAAAAACAGTTCTACTAAAATGAAATGGAGCAGCAAAAGTCTTTCCAAAAATATATGTATGGCAAATACTACTGGACATTGTTTGGCTGCCGTATCTGCAGCCGAATACTCGGAGCACCTCCACACCAAAGCATTTCAGACTACATTTACTGTTTGTTGTGTTGCAACTTGCAAGTACTGCAGCAGTTAAACAAAAAAGTCCATTGGGTGAGTGCCTTCTAGTGTTTAAAGTGCGCACTTCTGAAGAGCCAGCTTATCTCATGTGCCACATCATTCCCTACTGTCCAATGAGGACGCTAAGATCGGTCCAATAAAACTGGTTGGTAGTGCCTACCTACCGAGAATTAGTACATTAGCACACCAGGCATTCTATTTTCTTGGTAGAAGACCCAGAACTATGGAAGCCACTACCTCTTCACCTCAAGACCCAAACCTCTCTTGACTGGTTGAAAAACGACCTCAAAACTTTTCTATTTAGAGATGTTTATCACCCACAGTAATACATACCTTCCCTTGACTGACCACGTGGTCATCTCTTCAAAAACATTTGCTACGCATATTTATATGCGCCTTTTTTTCCCTCTTTGGTTGACCAGTCACCATTTGCAGCACCCAGATGCATTACATGGATAAACACACTATGAGGCTCATTTTCAAAGCACATAGACTTACAAAGTTACATAGGTAAATCTATGTGCTTTGAAAATTAGAATCTATGAAAGTTTAAGTGCTTTGAAAATACGCCTTAAAGTCCTCTTGTGTTATCCCCCCCCCCCCCATTCTATCTATCAGTATTGCAAGTCTACCTTTATCCTACACAATCCTGTTCATCACACTGCGCTACCCTTTTTCTCCCTACTTTGAATTGTACGCCACCTAGATGGGCTGTCCGATAGGTGGGATAGAAAGTTCCAATAAACTTGAAACATGATAAGTAGAGCAATCGCCCAACAGTCCAAACGCATCTGACCAAGGTGCCCTTTCCTCTTTGAGCACACCACCTGAACTCTCATCCACTCTCTCATTACCTCTCGCCTTGACTACTGCAACCTACTCCTCACTGGCCTCCCACTCAGCCATCTATCCCCCCTTCAATCCGTGCAGAACTCTGCTGCCCGTCTTATCTTCCACCTCGACTGATATACTCATATCACCCCTCTCCTCAAGTCACTTCACTGGCTTCCGATCAGGTACCACATACAGTTCAAGCTTCTCCTACTAACCTACAAATGCACTCGATCTGCAGCCCCTCCTTACCTCTCTACCCTCATCTCCCCTTACGTCCCTACCCGTAACCTCCGCTCCCAAGACAAATCCCTCCTTTCAGTACCCTTCTCCATCACTGCCAACTCCAGGCTCCGCCCTTTCTGCCTCGCCTCACTCCATGCTTGGAACAAACTCCCTGAGCCCATACGCCAGGCCCCCTCCCTGCCCATCTTCAAGTCCTTGCTCAAAGCCCACCTCTTCAATGTCGCTTTCGGCACCTAACCACTACATCTCTACCCAGGAAATTTGACTGCCCCAACTTGACATTTCATCCTTTAGATTGTAAGCTCCTTTGAGCAGGGACCGTTCTTCTTTGTTAATTTGTACAGCGCTGTATAACCCTAGTAGTGCTCTAGAAATGTTAAGTAGTAGTAGTGATGTGTTGGGGCTGAAGGTGACCTCAGGAGCAGATACACACGTTATTTTTGGTGTCTGTGGCTGTAAAATTACAATCCCCAAGCATTCATAACAGGTGTAAAAAGATCCTGGAGGCTGCCTGTATAGTCTCTGAACAGGAACACAAAACCCACACAGGAAAAACACCTGAAGGAGGCTGAGATAAGTTAGGCCCTCGCCAAATGCACAACATAAGAACATACATATCAAATCCCCCTCTTTACAAAGCCATGCTAGCAGCTGCTGGTGTGCTAATGTCGACACAGCCCATTCACTGTGAATGGTCTGTTTCGACATTACTGTGCGGCTTTGTAAACAGCGTGCTAAGAGTCTTGCTGTGGTAAAGTCTTTGGTGTCCTCTCTGAAAACAATAAGGTGTATATTTATATTAGGAGTGGAGGAGTGGCCTAGTGGTTAGAGCACCGGTCTTGCAATCCCGAGGTGGCCGGTTCAAATCCCGCTGCTGCTCCTGGGCTAGTCACTTAACCCTCCATTGCCTCAGGTACAAACTTAGATTGTGAGCCCTCCTGGGCCAGGGAAATATCCATTGTACCTGAATGTAACTCACCTTGAGCTACTACTGAAAAAGGTGTGAGCAAAATCAAAATAAATAAATTACCATATTTGAAGAACTTCAGCCAAAGCAGTATACCACAAGCATAATCCAAGCATAGGAAATAGACAATTAGAGCTGGAAATGTATTCAAATAAACAATACACATTATGGCATAGTATGCTACTTACAATGTCAACAGACTACACATTAAGCCTTCTTAATAGCATAGGAGGTAACATAGGTAATGTGATACCCTGCCTCAGCCCCTTTGCACTCTGAACCCAAATTAATAAATAACCACACATACTCTTTGTTAATTAAATGGGAACAACTTGACCGCAGCTTTATTAAGAACAAACAACCAAAGCAGGATACCCGAGCCAACTACAAGCTCTTAAAAGCTACATATAATGCACCTAGTCTGCCACCATAAACAAGACTGACCAAACGCTATAAGCTGTACCCAGGATGCTCCCACCTCGCAGCAAGTTGTGTCCAACCCCGGTGCAGTGAATCCTTCTGCACCAAGCCATAGCTTGATGAAAATAGTGCTACTCCAAATCACCCAGGCTTGGGTATTCCCGCCACCAGCCTAGGGTAGTTAAATATAACTTGCCCCAGGCTACTCCACTAAGCTGCAGTCAGTTGTGGCCCTGAAGAGTCTCTCACATAGGCCGATATGAAGTCCACAGCTTCTACCAATCCCTGAGATGCAACACCCAAGCAGCCATTTGTCTGTCGCATTCCTCAATGCCCTACTACACTTAAAGTGCTGAGAATAACACAAGCAAGGGGAAGATGTTGGATCATACAATCAAGAAGTGCACAAATAGTTGTGCCCAGCTGCTTTGGGTAAGCTCAGTGCACAACATGGTGCCCAGGTCACTTCCACTCACATTTATTATTTATTACATTCAGGTACACTGAGCATTTCTCTGTCCCTGGAGGGCTCACAATCTAATTTTGTACCTGAGGCAATGGAGGGTTAAGTGACTTGCCCAAGATCACAAGGAGCAGCAGTGGGATTTGAGCTGGCCATCTCTGGATGTCAAGACTAGTGCTCTACCCACTAGGCTACTCCTCCACTCCACACACATCTAATATGATCTCAGCTGGGCCTCCAACTCATCCCACATTGACAAAGTGGCTGAGTGATCTGAGTCTATTGCAAGCATCCAACATCCGTCCTGTGTGTTCAGACGTCCTTGGGATCCAGGCAAGATGAGATGCATGACTCCCCACTGAATTACCTCAGTTGAAATCTGAGGTTTATCTTAATAGTATGGTGTTACCAACATTTACGGAGAGTCAGGTTACGAGCCTTAATAAACCAATTAGTAATGATGAAGTAGTCTGGGCTGTGGGGTGGAGTTCTTTATGTAAGGCTCTGGGACCAGATGGGTAGCGAGCTGAATTTTATAAATTAATGCTTTCAGATATACAACACATTTTGGTGGATATGTTTCAGATGGTGATAGAACAACAACGGTTGCCTGATTCATTACATACAGTGAAGATAGTAGTATTCCCAAAACCAGGGAAGGACCCCAGTTATCCTGAATCTTATAGACCTATTTCTCTGATTGAATTTAAGCAAAATTGTTGGCAACCATATTGGCTAACTGATTGGTCCATATTCTATCATCGATTATTGCGGACCTCCAGGTAGGATTTATTAGAGGGCAACAGGCTGTTAAGAATATCCGTAAAGTACTGAACACTTTGGAATGGGTGTAGGAAAGTCGAACTCCCAAGTTGCTTATAAGTTTTGATGCAGAGAAAGCCTTTGATAGGGTTAATTGGGGGGTTTTATTTGCAGTGTTAAAAACGTATGGAGTTGAAGGTTTTTCTGAAAGCGCAATTTGAACTTTATATACAGAACCAAATGCTAGGGTAATGTTTAATGGTCAAGTTTCGGAGCCCTTTTCAATTCTTAGTGGAACACGACAAGGGTGCCCGTTATCTCCCTTATTGTTTGCGCTTACCTTGGATCCACTAATTCGTGAGATTTTGGGGAATCTGGAAATAAAGGGGGTGCCACTGTGGACAGCTGAGTTTAAGGTATCGGTGTTTGCAGATGATTTGCTGGTGCATTTGTCTTCTTCTGACATATCATTACCGGTTTTGTTGGAGAGTTTTGCTGAAAATGGCTCTTTTTTGGGATTTTGTTTGAATAAGCATAAGTTAGAGGGGTTGTCGATGCTTCCAGAGGTTCGGGTTAACTGGGTCGTAGAATTTCCTTTGAAATGGGCTATGGGGAGCTTTAGGTATTTAGGTATAATACTTACTGCCCAACCGTGAGATTTGGGAGAGTTAGCTTATTTAGAATTATATTATTTCCTCGTTGGTTATATATGTTACGACAATTACTTTTGTATATTCTGCAGCGGGATCATAACATTCTTAGACAGGTTCTTACATATTTCTGCTGGAGAGGTATAAAACCCCAAATTCGGCTAGAATATTTGTATGGTAATTGGACCCAAGGGGGGTTGGGGCTTCTTCACATATGTTTATATAACTTAGCATGTTTATTGAGACATTCGGCTGATTGGATTTTAGGCACGGAGGTTTTCACCTGTTGGTCTGTGGAAAAGGAACTGTTTTCCCCGGTACACCCTCACTATCTGTTACATACGCCACAAAGGGGTTTGCCTTCACGATGGAAGTCCCATATACTATTATACTCAATGCGGTATGCATGGAAATCTTTAATGAGATACCTGGGTAATGATCCGACCTGCATGGATTTTTTACCCTTAGTGGGCAACCTGGATTTCAGACCGGGTCAAACTAAAGGAATTTTTCATAAGTGGGCATATCAAGGGGTGTTCTATGTAGCTGATCTGTTGCAAGGCAATGGCATATTGCAATCACTTAATATGCTTATAGAGTTCTGCAACCCCATCCACTTAACTATTTTGCATATCTCCAAGTATCGCACTATGTAAGGTCTTTGTTGGGGGGAGGGGTGTTCCCGGGGGGGGGGGGGGGTGATTCCTATGTTGGAGCATATTTTATTGGCCGAGGGATCATCAGTGATTGTTGGTTGCTCGTCTTTATAGGGCTTTACATTTGGTGATTCTGGGTAAAGATTATGCGGTGTTAGAGCAGCGGTGGCAGAAGGACTCTGGTCTTAGATTTTTGAGTAGGGGAATTACAGCGCTTGTTGCAGGTAATTCCGAAGTATCTATATAGCGCAACTTATAGAGAATGTCAAGTTTGCGTTCTGACTAGAGCCTATGTTTCCCCCAGACAGGCATATTATATGGGAAGGGTTGATGCTATGAGATGTATTAAATGTGGGAGTCCAGATGCCACATTGTACCATGCTTTGTGGTCCTGCCCAACCATTTTCCGATGTTGGTCTCAATTGATTAAATATTGGGAACATCTACTTCATAAAAATATTGTGGCCTCCCCCGCTGATATCATATTGAACCAGATGGGACATTGTGGATCACTGGCATTGAAAGAGTGGGTTTTTATATATAAAGCAAGTGTGGTAGGCAAAAAATGTATACTCCAATGTTGGACTCATAGCACAGCGCCCAATTTTTGGCATTGGATAAATGCATTACATAATCTGGTGCTCATGGAAGCAAGGGATGCAGGTGTTACCACAAAATGAAAGAAAAAATTTTTGTCTGTATGGAAACCGTATATATTAATATTATCTCCCAGAGTCCTTAGTCTCCTTTTAAACCAAGTTTCATTATAAGTTCAAGTATGGGGTTAAGGGGGGAGGGGGGTAGGAGGGAGGAAGGGAAGGGGAGGGAGGACGGGAAAGTGCAGGGGGCAGGGGGTTGGATTAGAGATGGGGAGAGTTGGGGGGTGGTAGAAGAGAGGGGATCAAGTTTAGGGCTCCAAGAGATCTTAATTTAAAGATCAGCTCTATCCAACCGTAATGAGTTCATTACGGTTGGATAGAGCTGATCTTTAAATTAAGATTAATGCTTAGGAATGTCAGGCACTTTGCAAGGCACTTTGCAAGTTAAGGGTAGGTTTTGTTATGCTGAGTTATATGTGGAGTTTGACTTAGTAGCAGATATTACATGTATCGACTGAGATATGTATAGTGTTCTCATTTATTTCAAACTCTATATTCTGATGATTGAATGTATACCTTGGACTGTTCTTAATAAAAAATAATTGACTTTAAAATCTAAACACACACACACACACACACACACACACACACATATATATATATATATATATATATATATATATATATATATATATATATATGACCTAGATGTTGAGTGCACTATCACACTTTATATCTGGACCCCTAGTGCAGTCTCCCTATGTTCCATATGTTTAACATTGTTACTGCTCCCTGTACTGGTTTGTTGTGTGTCTATCTCTGCCAGTCATCCCCTTCCATCACATCCTGAAGATAGATGGATGACCTCATAATGAATACTTAGATGCATCCTCAATAAACCTCCCTTTAGATCAGAATAGCACCAGATTTGTCAACCCAGAGTATCACAGTAGGGATGTAATATAGCAGGCAGGGGCGGACTGACAGTGGTCAGGGCCTCTGGGCAGTAAAGGTCATTGGGGCCCACCCAACCACTGACCAGCACCCCCCACTGCACTTCCACCCCCCCCCCCCCTCCTGCACCGCCGCAATTGCCACTGCCTTCCCCAGTTCTATCTTGAAAGGCCCTGGTGGTCTAGTGGATTCTTCGGGGGGCAGAAAAGAACCCCACTCTCCTGCCCGGTGGCGGTAGCACTGCCGTGTTATCAAAATGGCTGCTGACACTTACTGCAGTAGTTTCTCGGGTCTCAGCAGCAATTTTTTAAAACACGATGGCGCTGATGCCCCCATGCAGAGTAGTGACAGCAGACAGGAAAGAGTGGAATTCTTTTCTGCCCCTGCGGAGGCAACTAGACCACCAGGGCCCTTCAAGGTAGGACCGGGAAGGGCTGTAATGTGCGGCAGCAGGGGGCAATTAGGCAGAATCCCTGGGCCCTTGGGCACTGCCTGGTTGCCAGAATGGTCAGTCCACCCTTGACAGCAGGTGTTTCCCAAGAGAATGCTCTCAAGGACTAGGGCCAGATGTATCATCATACAGATATATCCATAGACACTTTCATTCAGTATGAATCTCTCTTGTCTCAGATTGACTTTGGAGATCTGGGGGTACCCAAAATGCCTCTTTTGGACAGAGAAAGTTGGTACTTTCCCACCTTCAGTGTTTAACCCACCCAACAGACAAGTCACATTTGGAAACACAAACAGTGCCCGTAAGGCACTTGTAACCACCTAGCAGGGAAGAACCTGGTGGATGATTTTCATAAGCGGACACGGGCTAATGGTATGCCCTCTAACCTTGCCTGCCCTAAAGATGGCCCCGCAAGGACAAAGAAAAAAAAGAGGGGGAAGAAGGTCAGTGAACTGAATGTAAATGAAGCACCCCAACCACTTCAGTGAAGGATAGACAGTAAAGGCCAGGGGGTAGAAAGGCAGCATCAATATGAGGAGCAGCAGAGCTATTGAATACTCAAAATCACAGCGGACAGAGTGATTCTGCGCACCCTCAAATCTGACCAGGCAGATGGTTGTGACGAGGGCTGTTCTAGTCCCTTGTCAGCTATTGGCCACATATTTTGTGGTGGTCAGCTCAAGTATACACAAGTGAGATTCGTGCATTCATAATCCAAGCAAGAATGATAAGCTATGACCACTCTAGAAGGAATGTGAATCGTCTACACAACACTCCATGATGACGTACATGTGCATTGCTCTTGTCATTCCTTAATAGGAAATGCAAGCCTCTGATGAAACCAAGATACTAACGCCTAAGGCAAACTAGGAGAGGAACCAGAAATTTAACTGAAGTAAATGAGAGCGATGAAGGTATCTGAATAACGCAAGCCAGATATGTTGTTTGATTTCTGAAGTTCGGATGCAATGGCGCAAAGTTATAAACTGACATCTGCGGCCTGAGGCGCTGACCTCTCCTCGGTGAAGAATCAAGGACTCTTAAGACCTGCCCACATGCAGCTTACAATGAAGAGAACACCCGGATACCTATACTTAGTTAAAGTTCAATACATAACTGCATACTCTGTTGGAGAGAATCAGTGGCGTACCTGGCCTATTTAACATCAGAAACGGGTGGTCACGAGAACCCTGTCTCCTGCCATCTCTCCCCCCCCAATATATCTTCTAAACACTTCAGTTCTTTGCCAGTAGCAAGCTGCAACTCATACACACTGCTAGCATGGACCCCAGTGCCTTCCCTCTGATGTGGTCCCACTTATGTGGAAACTGGAAGTTGCATCAGAGGGAAGGCTCTAGGGCCAGTATGAGAAGTGCATTTGAGTCACTGTTCACTACCAGTGAAGAACTGAAATGTCGGGGGGGGGGGGGGGGGGTGTTGATAGATGCTGGGTCGCCTGTGGGGGAGAGGAGGAGAGATGCTGGGGGATCCCTGCAAGCCACTTCACAGTGCACCCCCATATTGCCTGACCCAGGATGGACCACCCCCACTGCCCCGCCCTTGGAACGCCACTGGAGAGAATAGACCAATAAAGGCTCCCAAACTGATTGAAACCCTTTTCATTCCTTTCAGCATCTGCACCCATTCTCTCCAGAGACAACAAAGACACACCTGTGATCTCTACTGGGCTACAGCAGAGGTCTGTGGATAGTTTCCAACTTAGAAGTACACATTTATGAATCAATAAAAAGGTATTTTCCAGAAAATGTTTGACTTGGAAAATGTTAGGGCTGCACATCCCACCTCAAAAAGTGTATCTGGTCATGGTGTCACAGTTACCCCTAGGAAATGTTAACAGTGTGCACAAAAATCTACTACAAATTCTAATTTTTGAATTTCAATATTCAAATTTTAACTGCTAGAACACTAGTTATGGAACCAAATTCTAGTTTGCTAGGATGGTCGTTTAAACTGTAATCTTTAAAATTCAAACTGGAATTCATAAATATTTTCAACTTGAAAAATTTATGTTTGTAAGGTTTTGTTGTGTCTTCACTCTCTTTGATGTGGTAGCAGTGTGGCCTGCTTTTCTTTTCAGGAGTCTTCTTTGCCCTCCCCCCCCCCCCCCCCCCTTCTGTTCATGGTTCTGTTCCCTGCAACTGGGAATAGTTTGTGTACTGATGTTTCTGGTGGAAAGGGGGTTAATTCCTCCCAGGGATGAGGGAATCAAAGCCTTTTCACCAGCAGAGTTCAAAGTGTAGAAGCCTAGGGTGGGGTCTTTGTCTACAGACTGATGGGAAAGTGTTAACTCACAGGTGGAGTATAAACAATGAGAGGTCCTGGGACTGCTGTTTTACTCCCTGCAGTTTTTACTGTTTCTCAGCCCTCAGGCTGGGGAGGGATAGTTTTGTATGTTAGGGAAAGCACCAGATCAGTAAAATCTCCCTGAGGGTAAGAATGATGCAGATGATGATAAGGGAAGGCCTTCAATTTATAGTACACCATGTCATCATAGCCATCCTGAAATTCAGGTTCAGATAACTGTTAATTAACAGAACAATTTGACATCTCTCATCAAAGTAATGCATGTAGCCGTTAAGGTTAAATCAAAACAAAAATAAACAAGTTAATTTACAAAATACTAATAATAACAGTAAAATAAAATTATAGCATTCAAAGGGGCCAATGTTCAGAACCTAATGCTGGTGTTAGAGCTGATTATTAGTGCTGGACTAGGGCTGGCGTTAATCTGCGCAGAATGCTCAGAGAGCTTTGGCGCTGGAAATAATGTGCATGCCAGAGATGGCTACAATTTGTATTTAAATGGGGTCAAGTGTATGTTAATTTAAATTTAATTAAGTTCAAGGCAGAGAACAATCATTTGTTTTGAACAGGTACTCTTCTCTGTCACTAGAGGGCTCGCAATCTTGGTTTGGGGGTATGGCAAATGAGGTCATTTGCTGTAACCTGCCAATTCTCATAGAACAGTGCACAAACAAATCCTGCTCATACCACCTGATTTTCAAGAGAGAATTTCTTGTGATTTTTCTCTTTAAAATGTGCCAGTTTTCATTTGTTTTGGAAGTGGAAGAAAGTCCGTGTCACACTTCTAAGCACTGGTACTGAAAACAAATGTGTGCTAGTCCGAGCAAATCCAAAAGTGAAAGCACACATTGGCACACATTGGCACATTGTTTTCTGCACTTACATATAAGCCTTTCGAACCAAAAACCATAAGAAGCATCACAAATCTCCTCCAATTCAGACAAGAAATGAAAACCTACCTCTTCAAAAAATTCTACAGCTAATCACAAAGATATCGTCGCCTTCCGTTCAAATCTACTTCTTCAAAAACTATATGAATAAACATCACCAAAACTCTACAACTGAACACAAAAGCTACCACTACCTTTTCCTCTTCAAATCTATCTCTTCAAAAACTCTGTGAATAACCAAACGAACTATAGATGCCCTCTTCACATTGCACAACAGTATTGTAACTCCACCAAAATGTAAATTGTAAGCCACTTTGAACCAAAATTTGTTTTTGGATAATAGTGGGATACAAGAATGTATAAATAAATAAATAGCATGTAACAAATTCTTTATCGATCACACAGAATATCCTCTAGACACAAACATCAAAGTGCTGGGAAAGCTACTCGACCAGCACTTAACGCTAGAACCACAAGTGTCTGCTCTAACATCAAGAATATTCAGATCACTATGGCTACTGAGAAGATACTTCTCAAATAATACCTTTTACATCCTGGTCCAAAATTTTGTTCTGTCAGAGATAGACTACTGCAGGGAATACATCTTCAAAAAGCTACAGACAGCACAAAACACCTCTGCGGCGTATCCAACTACGACCAAGTCGCACCACTGCTACAATCCCTGCACTGGCTACCCATAAGAGCAAGAGTGGTCTATTGCTACTAAACCTCAAGGAGAAGCTAAGAGACCACCTAATTATCTACTTCCCCAGCTGCAAAGCGGTCATCTACAAATCAGCCCAATACTTTCGGCTTTCCATATAACGCAGCTAAATTGTGGAATACTTTGACAAAAGACATATGACATGACACCTCCTATAACAGCTTTCGTTAAAAGCTGAAAACATTTTTCTAGACAGGAAATTTCTACTGATAGATGTAACTTAAATCTATGCGTCAAGACACTCGATCATGTATACGCTCTCTTACCCTAGCTCCGTTAACTTACATATGGGCTTCATGCCATTCCAGAGAAACTATCTACCCTCAACTAGGTCCCCTGATCTTGTATTAATCATGTATCCTTGACCTATATTTGTACATCTGCCTGATTTTATGTAAGACACATAGAACTGAGTGCTCAACTCAGATAATTGTGGGGTACCCAAATCCAAATAAAGCAAAGTAAAGTAAAGAAAACAATTTGAAAAGCTTATATTTAAAGTTACAGAAGAACAGCACTGATATGTGCTTCACTTCAAGGTTTTCCTGTGAAACTCTTCTGCACATACGTGATCAGACACATTCCTCCCCCTTACTTTCGGTCTCACAGCACACATATAATTTGAATGCCATTAGCTTCGAGCACTGGAGGACTATTTTTTTTGTGCTATTCCTGCAGTATGGGGTGGGCACTGTTCACTATAGTGCCAAAGCTTTGAGCAATGGGCCAAAGAGGGCAAGAACAAGGAGAATTCTTAGGTTCTGCTGACCCCCCCCCCAAGTGAACCTCTGAATCCTTCTCCAGCTACCCCTGAAATCCAAAACTGTCCTGTGGTCAACATCTTAGCCAAGCCTCCAGCATCCCAGAGCTCTGTTAGAGCCACCCTTGAGACCAAGAACTGTTATATATAGAAAGAGGTTGATTGAAACTGGTGGTTTTGGTTTTGGCCAAAACCAAATCCGTGGCTGAAATCCACAGCTGGTCTTGGCCGGAACTGGAACCGAAACTGAAAATGTGCCATTGTCACTGCCACTGCAAAACTGCCCCCACCTCCAAGCCACCCTCCTCTCTGAAGGAAACCTGTCCCCCCCCCCCCCCCCAGTGGCCTGCCCACCTACCCTCCCCTTCCCTGTCCATGTCCCCATAGGCCTTCTCTGAACCTACCTTCTAAAGTCCCTGGTGGTCTAGTGGCTTCTATGGGGCAGAAACATCCCGGTTTCTCCTGCCCCGGTGGCTCCATGTTCAAAATGGCAGCTGTGACCTCCCCTGGCAGTCTCATGAGGCTGCTGTGGGAAGAAGCAGAAGCACCGGGCAGGAAAAAGTGGGGTTTTTTCTTGTCCCTGAAGAGGCCACTAGACCATCAGGGATTTTTAAGCTAGGTCCAGTGGAGGGCCTACTGATGATCGGGGGGGGGGGGGGGGCAAATTGGCAGTGGACTAATTTCAACAGGGTCAGGGGTGGGAGAGTGGTTGATCTGGCAATACTGGGGGGGGGGGGGGGTTGGAGAGTTTCGGTTTCAACTGAAAATACACTGGCATTTTCAATTGAAACCCCAACACATATTTTGGTCCAGTTTTGGTGCTGAATCTGAAACCAAAACCAAAATTTGGTCAGCCTCTATGTAAATATAAGCAGCTTCTCACACTTTTTATGTATGCTCTTGTGGATCCTCCTCCATTGCTATCCCACTGTCAGTCAGTGTACATCAGGGCTCTGTCCTGGGACCTCGTCTTTTCTTGATCTATACTTATTTCCTTGGTGCCAGGGCCGCTAAGAGACAAAGCAAACAATCTTCAGGGCTCCCGATGTTGCTGCCACCGCCCTGGGCGCCCCCCCCCCCCCTGCAGCAGTGATCGAGACTGCTCTGCCAGCCACAGGTCCTTCTTCCTACCGCGTCTCACCTCCTGTGAAGTAACTTTCTGTTTCCATATAGGTGGAACGCAGCAGGAAGAAGGGCCCATGGCTGGTAGAGGCTTAGAGCAGTCTCTCTCAATCGCTGGTGCCGGGCCCGGGGAATCTTGCCTCCCCTCTCTTACTAGCCCTGCTTGGTACTCTGATTTCCTCCCATGGTTTTCAGTACTGTCTTTATGCTGAAGACCCCCAGATCTACCTCCTCACACCAGAAATTTCAGCAGGAATCCTGGCCTAAGTCTCAGCCTATCTCACATTGCCAGAGATGCCAGGGGTCCTGATTTTTGAGAGGGAGATTTTATTACATGCCCCCCAGCCCCACCCCACTCTAGGGTTACCATATGTCTGGTTTTACCTGGACATGTCCTCTTTTTGAGGACACTGCAGGGCATCCGGGCAGGGTGGCGGGTGGATGGGCAAGCAGGCCTCAGGGTGTCCTATCCTATCCTCTCCTCCCCTTCTTTACCTTATTATCATGCCCTGGTGGTCTAGTGGCATGGCTGCTGACCTGTCTTGCTCCCAGCGCCGCTTCAAAATGGTTGCCAAGTGTTCAACCGGCCACCTTGCGAGACTTCCGCAGAAGTCTTGCAAGGTCATTGCTTGAACTCCTCTTTCTCTGCACATATCCCATAGACTGCTATAACCTGTTGTTCCTTTCTCTATATTATCACTAAAATGTGTCTCTTCCTTTCTGAGCTAGTTAGCAATAAGGCTGTTCTAACTTTATACGGATAGTTATCTGGGTACCAGGTCTGAATATCGCTAGTATGCGGATAAGTGCTAGTGACCACACTAAACCCGGATATTCAACTCTATTATCTGGATATAGCCTGGCACCATAGGAGCCAACTCTGTGGGTGATGTGGACTCTTCAGCACCCTCAATATTGACAACATTCTTTGTGCGTGTCCAGTGAGGGGTTATTTCCATTAAGCTTAGCACCCTCAATAATTTTGAAAAGTTGACTCTTATGCCTGGCACTGAATATCCCAGTATAAAAAGCCCACAATGGAAGCATTAAAAAAAAAACACTGAACATCACAGGCTGAATATTGACCCAGAGTTTAAGGCACCACGTCTGAAACCCTAGTATATACAAGCTGAGTACCAGAACGCTGCTACAGTTCCTCTTTGAGACCCAGAGCTCTAATATAGAGCCTGACCGAAACCAAGATTTTCAGTTTCTATTGAAACCAAATCTGCAGCCAAAATTGGCTGCTTGGTTTCAGAAGAAACCAAATCCGAAACTGTCCCCAACAGCCCCCACTCCATCCCTACCTGACCAAAAAATCCCCCTCCTGAACCTACCCACCCCCCCCCGCCCCCATCGATGGCCCCCTCCTGGGTCTACATTGTTGTTGGTGGGTAGTGGGCGCAGAAGCGTCCCCACTCGTTCCTGTGCATAGCTGGTTCCAGTCAAAATGGCTTCCAGGACTTCCAGCGGCAGTCTCAGCAGCCATTTCTACTGAGCAGCAGCACTGAGCAGGAACGAGTGGGGTTAATTCCTGTCCCCCAAAGAGGCCACTAGATTGCCAGGGCTTCTTAAGGTAGGCCTAGGGTGGGCCAAAGTGATCGGAGGAGGGGAGAGAGTTTCGGCTTCAATGTTGTTTTATTTGGAATGTAAACCATGTTGAATGGAATTTCCATAATTAAAATACACTGACATTTTCAGCTGCAACCTGAACCTGGATTTTGTGCCAGTTCTGGTGCCTGAAACCAAAACCAAAATTCAGGCAGCCTTTTTTCTCTGAGATCCAGATCTTTGCTGTAGCCACTCTGAAAACCCATTCGCCCTACTATTCCCCCCCCCCCCTCAAGACCTAACATTCTTATATTCAGCTATAGCCCTCCTCCCCTGAGCCCCTGACCGATCCACTTGCCTATTTCCCAATACCAAGAGCCAGCCCCAGGCTCCAAGAAAGCCGTTAAGAGTCACTTCCTAATACAGCTGTGTGTCCTCTCCTGCTAATGGCTCTGAGCTTGGTTTCTGTTAGTCACTTTCCTGTGACACACAGCCTGTTCTAGTTGCATCTCTCTGACACAAACTCCTGTTAAAGTTGTTTTCCTAGGGAACTCCAATTATATACTCTAGGAAGTGAGATTCAGGACCATCAGAAGGGGTGTCCAAGCAAGTCAGCAACACTGGGCATCAAGCCAGGGGGATGCCACACTGCCCTTTTGAATGAACCTGTGAGAATGGCAACTTTAAAAGGCAAGGAGCGCCAAAAGCAACCCTTGCCCAGGTATTGTTTTGTCCTGCCTGGTATTCCTGTGAGGAAGCTGTGATGAATTTATGGAGTCTTGAGTAGTGTCGGCAGATCTTTCTTCTAGGGGTGTGCATGGACTGAATAAGTTGTTAGCCTTCGTTTCAAAGGTAACATAGTAAATGACGGCAGATAGAGACCTGTACGGTCCATCCAGTCTGCCCAACAAGATAAACTCATTATATATGCTATGCGATACTTTATACGTATACCCGAGTTTGATTTGTCCTTGCCATTTTCAGGGCACAGACCGTAGAAGCCTGCCCAGCATTGTTCTTGTACTACAATTTCTGAAGTTAACGTTGAAGCCCCTTAAAATTTACACTGCAGCCCATCCATATCTATTCAGTCGCAATCAGTTTTTTTTTCATTTTTTTTTCACACAGTTGTGCTTTTTGCACACAGTGTATGCACACTTGAAATTTTTTCATGTGCAAAATGATTGTATGTGCCAAACTTGGCAGAGAGAAGGCTTTGGGACTGGGAGAACTGGCTTCTGATCAGGTACCGCATACAGTTTAAGCTTCTCCTTTTAACCTACACATGCACTCGATCTACAGCCCCTCCCTACCTCTCTACCCTCATCTCCCCTTACATTCCTACCCATAACCTCCGTTCTCAAGACAAATCCCTCCTCTCAGTACCCTTCTCCACCACCGCCAACTCCAGGCTCCGCCCTTTCTGCCTCGCCTCACCCCATGCCTGGAATAAACTCCCTGAGCCCATACGCCAGGCCCCCTCCCTGCCCATCTTCAAAGCCTTGCTCAAAGCCCACCTCTTCAATGTCGCCTTCGGCACCTAACCACTACACCTCTACTCAGGAAATCTAGACTGTCCCCACTTGACATTTCGCCCATAAGATTGTGAGCTCTTTTGAGCAGGGGCTGTCCTTTTTGTTAAACTGTACAGCGCTGCGTAACCCTAGTAGCGCTCTAGAAATGTTAAGTAGTAGTAGTAGTAATTCATAGGTATACTATATACGCAGCACACAATTAAGCTGTGGAACCTGCTGCCGGAAGACATAGTCAAGGGTGACTAACAACAGAGATTTGAATAAGTTCCTTGAGGAAACGTTTGTACAAAATGATTAACCAGGTTAGGAAAGCCATCACTTAATCCTGGAAATGAGTTCTAAGAAATATATCTACCTTTTGGGATTTTCTGGGTATACTGTACCTGGCCTGGACTGGCCACTCTCTGAGAAAGGGGGCTGTGTTCGGTGAATTTGGTCCATCTCAGCATGGTTTTTGTTATGTTCTTTTAATGAGGGGTACAGTGTGGCATACACAGAGAATGTTTAACTGTGACAATGGGGCATAAAGCATGGAAGAAGCACTTAGGATTCTTATCTGTGGGCAAATGGGTGAAATAGACTAACCTGGATCTTAACGTAGGCAGCCGAGACCCCTCGGGCCTATAGGTTCTTGGATATAACAATAATAATACAATAATGACACGACACATGGTATTTATTTAACATAGCACAACTTGGCCGCAGCTTTATTTATATACACAACATCATAACCCTGGGTATACCCAAGCCGATCGAGCCTCTGGCTCATTATCCAAACCCAGTCCGCTGTCATAGCAAGACTGGCCAATCGTAAACCAGTTCCCCGCCGCACAGCAAGGGAGCTCAACCGTAAGCGCAGCTACCCCAGCTGCCTAGCTTATACCATCAGGCTTGGGTACCCCGCCAAAGCTGCGACAATAATATACAGGTATAATTCACATAAAAACCGGGAGGGGGGGCTGGGTGCAGACTGGTGCCCGGACGCCTTAAGAGGTCGTCCGGGCTTCGCTCAGGGTTTTTTAACCCCTTCTATCTCCCCTCCCCTATCAGCGGGGTGCCCTCGGATGGCGGGAACGTGCCCACCCCGCTAGCACCCTGCTGGCCCCGGAGCGCATGCCCATCGGGGCATGGCGCCATGTTATCTGCGGCTCCGTGCACCCTTGGAGTGCTCCGTGCGCCTATCTTGAAGTATTACAATGGAAATGGAAAAGTCAGAATGAGCCTGGGTACATGTCTGGAGACAGATTTTGGATCCTTACCTTCAGTTATGTGTGTGTAGGAGATGGGTGTACACCTAGCTTTGTGTGTTTGGGATGGACAAAATGGCTGTACACTCACTCATTCACAGTTTATGTATTTGGGGCTATGTCCTCCTCTCCCTCTACCGCAGCTTCCTGTGTGTTTGGTGGGTTGGGCTTGGGGCTGTGAGGCTCTTCTTTTAACCTTTAAACTAGTTCCCAAGGTTGTTGTTTGAAAATGTTTATGCTGCCATAATTGTATAAATGCCCCAAATCCTGCATCCCATAGGTGCTGACTCCATGAGTGCTGTGGGTGCTTGAGCACCCCCAATATTTTGGGGCCCAACACAGAACGCAACAGAGGCTGGAGCCATAGGTGTCAGAACTGGGGGAGCCCCCAAAATCTTGAGGGAGCAGCCTAGCAGGCTCTTTAAGCCTCTTCCTGCTCCCACCCAATACCTCTCTGCCGCGGCCATCACCACCGCTGCTGTTGTTTCAGCGGTGGTGGCAAAGAGAAAAAGATTGCAGGGCTGCACTGTTCCTGCTCGCGGCTGCCGGTCCTGCCTTCCTCTGAGACTGACATAATTTCCTGTTCCGGGGCAGAGCTGGTCAGCCGTAAGCGGGAATAGTGCGGCTCTGCAATCTTTTTCATTTTTTTTTTCCTGCCACTGCTGAAACAGCAGTAGCAGCAGCAGCAGTGTTGGCCATGGCAGAGGGGTATTGGGGTGGGAGTGGGGAGAGCCTGGTGCACCAGTGGCAGTGGGGGTGTCCGGTGGGGGGAGAGAGGGGTTAGATGCTGGATGTTGGGGGGAGGCTGAATAAAGGACAGATCCTGGAGGGGGGATGGAGGCAGATGGGAGGAAGGAGGGGGAACAGATGTGGGATGGAAGGGAGGAGAGATGGAACAGATATTGGATGGAGGGGGACAGATGCTGGATGGAGGGGGGGAGGGGGGACAGATGCCAGATGGAAGGAATGGAAGAGAGGAGAGAAGTGGCAGATGCTGGATGTAGGGAGAAGAGGAGGGCCAGAGGCTGGATAAAAGGTAGAGAAGGGTCAGATACTGGATAGAAAGGGAGAGAGAGGTTGAAGACACTGGACGTAGGAAGGAGGGCCAGACGATGGATGAGGGGGGAGAGGGGTCAGATGCCAGACAGAAAGGGGGACAGAGGTGGAAGATGCTGGATATAGGGAGAAGAAGAGGGACAGGGATGGATGAGGGGGGAGAGGTGGCAGATGCTGGATGTAGTGGGGAGAGGAGGGACAAACAGTGGATGAGGGGGAGAGAAGGGACAGATGTCAGATGGAAAGGGGGATAGGAGGGATAGACACTGGATGAGGGGAGAGAGGGGATAGATGCCGGATGGAAGGGGGAAAGAGAACATAGATGCTGGATGGAACTGGAGAGAGAGAGGACCCTGAGTGGATGGAAGTGAGGAGAGAGAAGGGTCACATGCTGGATGGAAAGGGTGAGAGAGAGAGAGGGGGCAGACGCTGGATGGAAAGGGGAGAGGGGGGGAAGATACTGGATGGAAAGGGAGGAGAGCTAAGAAGAGATCGAGGAAAGAAGAAACAAGAGACTGGGACCAACACAATTAGAAACAGTAAACGGCCAGACAACAAAGGTAGGAAAAAATGAATTTTAATTTTATAGTTTAGGATAAAGTAGTGTGGTAGCTGTGTTAACACAGAAAATGGAAATAAGGTGATATCTTTATTGGACTAATTTTAAAACATTTTTGACTAATGTTTGGAGAACAAACCCTCCTTTCTCATGTCAGAACAGAATACCATAACAGCAGTATACTGTCCTGACCTGAGGAAAGAGGTTTAGGCCTTTGAAAGCTAATGAAAAATGTATTTAGTCCAATAAAATGGTATCATCATACTTTCCATGTTTTATTTTATTTGTATTTATTAACCTATAATATAGTGATTGAAATATGTCGGTTTTTGAAATGTGCATCTGCTGTCTTTATATTTGCACAGTACAGGGGGACATGCATCACTTTTTCTCTTACTCTGGAGTTGCACTGTGGCTTTTTGGGAGTTCAGTTTAATATTTACCTACATATTTTTATACTATGGTTGGGGGTTCAAAGGTAGGGAAGGATGCTGGATGCCGTGGGAGGGGGTGACTATGGGATATTAGGTAAGGGGAGATGCTGGAGCTGGAGCATGGGTGGAACTGAGGGCGGGCAGGGTTGGGGGGCAGAGCTCAGCCTCCCCAAACATAAAGGTGTTCCCGCTGCCTCTGACTGGAGCTGCTTTGTATGCCACCGCCGGGACAGCACCACACAAGGCACTTTCAAAATTCATGGCCAGCAGCAACAATGTTGTTGCTAAGTGGTGCTTGTTCCTCCACTACTACTACTACTACTACTTAACATTTCTAGAGCGCTACTAGGGTTACGCAGCGCTGTACAAATCAACAAAGGACGGTCCCTGCTCAGAGGAGCTTACAATCTAAAGGACGAAATGTCAAGTTGATGCAGTCTAGATTTCTTGAGTAGAGGTGTGGTGGTTAGGTGCCGAAGGCGACATTGAAGAGGTGGGCTTTGAGCAATGATTTGAAGATACTCCACTCAGAGTATCCCTGCTTGGCCTGACCGTGAAACTAATATACATTTTTTTAAAATCCCAGAGTGATGAGATTCCAGAGCGCAGCAAGTGCAGCTCGCAAGAATGAGGCAGATGACATGAGCCAGCCCAGGTGCACGGTGAAGCCAATGGGAAGAATGTAGCCAGTACCATAGCCTCCTACCTCACGGAGGAAGAGTCTCTATTGAAGTTGACCGCTCCTCTTTTCGCATTTGATCCCGACTGGTCCATGGCACATTACCTCCTTGGCGCTCCTTGTCTCCCTCCCCTGCAGGGCCGAGCTCTAACTTGAGCCACTGCGGTGCAGTAAGGTGGGGAATTTTTCAAGTATCTGCAGAGCCCAGCCATGCAGGTGGAGGCAAGGAGCGCTGTGGGTGGAGCAAAAATCTGGAGCCCACCCCGAGCCCTGCTGTAGAAGTAAATACGGTAGGGGTGAGGAGGGTAGAATCTGGATGCAGTTTGGGGAGACAGGGGCATGAGAGAAACAGGGGAGGGGCAGGGAGGCATGAGAGAATCTGGATGAAGGCTGGGGAGGGGTGCATGAGAGAACCTGGATGAAGGGTGGGGAGGGGAGGCCATGAGAAACTGGGGGAGAGGCTGGGGAGAGGGAGAATATTGGGTTGTGTTCAGCAACAAGTGGCGTATTTAAACAAGGTGCATCAGAAGCAGTGGCGTTCCTAGGGGGGCGGACACCCTGGGCGGCGCCCCGCCCCCCCCGATGCAGCGTGGACCCCCCGGCGAAAGACCCCCCCGCGAAAGAGCCCCCCCGGGTGCACGCCGCTGGGGGGGGGGGTGCCGCAGCGCGCGCCTGCTGCGAGTTTACTAACTTTGCTCATTCGATGCAGCTCCCTCTGCCCGACTGCCCCGGAACAGGAAGTAACCTGTTCCGGGACAGAGGGAGCTGCAGCGAACAAGAGAAGTTAGCGAACTCTTGCAGCAGGCGTGCGCCACGGCACCCCCAGCGGCGTGCACCCGGGCCGGACCCCCCCCCCCCCCCCCCCCCCCCCCTTGGTACGCCACTGATCAGAAGTGACCCTTGTCAGACCCGGCCCCTATCTTAACATCCTGTCTTCTGCAGTCAAGGAAGTTGGCTGCAGTCTTCACCTGGGCAGTGGCAGCGCCACTCTTAGGCTGTGCTCATAGGCTGCATTCATAGGCTGCCTGCAACCTGCACCAGGACTGAGGGGCAGGACTGTTCAGGGAAGAAGTCCTGGTGCAGGCTGTAGGCAGCCTGGCGCTGTCACTGCCCAGGTGAAGACTGCAGCAGACAGGATTTTAAGGTGGGGTGGGGAGGAGGGACACACCACCCCTAAAAGAAACTTTTCAGCACCCCTAATCATTTTGAAAAGTTGGCTCCTAAGCTACATCCCAGCTCAAGAAAAGAAGGGGTTTCCTTCCTCCCCCAGCATACCTTTATATTCTCACCTGAGAAATTTTTCAGCTGACCTCTGCCCCCTCCCCCCCCAATGTTCTTACCAACAGGGTGGAGTAGCTTCACCAGTGGAAAGTAATGTGGATTTCCAAATTGGTTCAAATGGCTTTTCTGATGTGAGAACCTGGCTTTCTTCAGGGTCTTTGTTACTTGGTGTCAAACAAAAGACCTATCTGAAGGGGAGTTGAGGGTAGTTAGTTACCTGCTTTGCAGAACTGTTAAAGACTCATCACTTGCAACAGTTCTTGAGGGTTTTCTATATATTCAGAAAGACAAACCCTCACCTGCTCCATAGGAGGCTTCAAGTTTAAGGGCACTCTTGAAATAATTCTTATACTTGTCTTCAGCATAATGCAAAGCAAACAAAAATATATCAATGCAGGGCACAATGCAAGCACAATAATAAGACAGCTCTCTGGCTAAAGCATTCCCAGCCTAAAGGGGATGGGGGCAGCTCAGGGATAGGGTAGCAGAGTTGGATCTGTTAACAGCAAAAGAGTTCCAGAGATAGGGACTGCCAGGGAAGAGGCTCAGAAGCCAGAGCAAGCTAGAAGAAGAGGGCTGAGGAAGCCTGTCCTTAGCTCAGGGGAAAGGGAGGGAGTGCACTGCAGCAAGAAATGTCCTGGGTATAGGGTTTGCCTCTAAAGGGAAATGGGACTTGATATGCCTTTCTGAGGTTTTTGCAACTACATTCAAAGCGGTTTACATATATTCAGGTATTTATTTTGTACCAGGGGCAATGGAGGGTTAAGAGACTTGCCCAGAGTCACAAGGAGCTGCAGTGGGAATCGAACCCAGTTCCCCAGGATCAGAGTCCACTGCACTAACCACTAGGCTACTCCTCCACAGGACGCGGCAGGGGGAGAGAGAAAGGGATATCCACCTGCAGCAAGAGAGAAGGAGGGAAGAGAGACAGGGAGTCAGGGACAGCCAGCTCCAGAGAGTTCTGAGCCTTCAGTACTAGACTGAAAAAGAGAGTGTAGTGAATTTAGCCCGGGCCATATTCAATTGTCCCTAAACAGTCTGTCACTCTAACAGAACACATTTTTTAAAGTTAGTTTTTAAAACCCAGGTTGTAGTCTTCTTGATTTTATTTCTCATGCCTCTTCACTGGTAGCTTTTTTTTCATTCAAGTATAGTGGTATTTTCCTGGCCCAGAGGGCTTACAATCTAAAGACGATTAACTAAAGAACTATTTACCACATGCCCTATTTTATGCAGTAGGACCTATTTATTAATAATAGGGGTCACTGCAGTTAGGAAATCTAGCCCTAATTGTGGGTGTAAGAAGGCAACCCAGGTGACAAAGACCACAACAGGATCTGCATCCTTGCTTTTGAGTCTATTGCACTAACCACTCCTCCACTCTTAACCATAAGAATACATTTTCTGAAATATCTTATTTTTGTGTCTCTAAACTGAACTAGGTTACATCTGCAGGGCGCAGGATCTATCTCACTGTAGGTATGCCTGCTCCCCCCCTCCCCTTCCTTTCTATGTGGCTGATGTGCCAGAGGGCAGGCTCACTCAAATCTCCTTGAGTGGTCTTCTCAGCTCCTCAAGGCTAATTCCCCGCCTTCACCCGTGTGATACGTGCACCCCCCACAACCACCTGTTTGATACCTTTACTACCCCCTCCCCTTGCATAAATCAGCCTTCGAGCATTTTACAGCCTCCCTCCCTGCTGCAGCCGTTGAAGCTCTGCGAAGAAGATGCCACGAAGGCACAAGAAGTTTCGGCCTCACGCGCTTCGGAGTCGGAGAGGGGGTGAGTGAGACCCTCCCTGCGCCAGCTTCGGCTGTCTCTTTACAGATCTCTTCTTTTCTCCTGCAGCTGATTGTTTCTGGATTTCTAAGTTCTTCCTTCTCTCTAGCTGGCTCTCTCTGACTTTCCCCCCCTCTCCCTGTGGAGCTGGTTGTCTCTGGCTAAGTGCTCTCTGCAGCTGTTTCTGTCTCTTTCCCCTCTCCTTTGACTCCCTACAGCTGGATGTTTCTGTTTCTCTAGTTCTAGCTGTTGGTTGTAATTTCTCTCCCTTCTCACACTGGAGCTGGCTGCGTCTGGCTCAGATCTCTCTCTGGAGCTGGATGTCCCTGGCTCCCTGTCTCTCTCCCCTCCTCTCTTTCTGCAGGTGGATATCTCTTTCTCTCTCCCCCTGCCCCGTCCAGCTGAATGTTTCTGTGTCTTTTCCCTCTCCTCATGCTCTCTCTTCCCTCTCCCCTTGCTTTTTCTGCAGCTGGATTTCTTTTTCTTTCCTCTATGGAGCTGTTGTTTCGGCCTCTCTCTCCTATCATTGGAGCTCTGGCTACCTCTGTTTTCTCTGGAGCGGTATGATCGGGTTTCTCTTCTCTTTTCCTTTGCTCTCCTTGCAGATGCCTGTCTCTGATTCCATCCCTCTCACAATTGGAATTGGCTGTCTCTTGCTCAGCTCTCTGTCTCTCTTTCTCTGGATGTTTGTCTGTGCCTCTTTGTTCTCTCTCGCTGCAACTGATTGTTTTGGGCTTTTTCCTTCTGCAGCCGGCTATGGCTGGCTCTCTCCTTTCTCTGCTTGCTCTTTTTTTCCACGGCTGGCTGCCTTTGCTCTTTCCTCCTCCTCTCTTACTCTGGAACTATCTGTTTCTGCCTTTGCTCTGTCTCTCTGTTGTCTCATTCCAGCTGATTGGCTGTCTGTCCATCTCTTCCTTGGTAATTTAAGTTCCCCACTTTAACACAGGGATCAGGTAAAGTCCCTGAATCCAGAATGCGAACCTTCCACTATCCTGACAGAAGTTGACGGAGACGTAGTACTACTGTCTCATAATTCTCTCTCCCCCCCCCCCCCCCCCCCCCCCCACACACACACACACACACAACGATGTGTGGTAGCCATGTTAAGTCACTTGGAGACGTCGGCAGTCTACACATATATGGTTAGTGGGATCTTACATGAAGATAACTTGATACATTTGTGGGAGAGTTTTGATTCCTCCTGTAAGCTGGCTCATTACAAATGTTCTAAGTTAGTACAGTAAAATGTTTTGACCTACAAATTCCTTGATCTTTGGTTCAGGTTTTCTTAAAGAATCCAATCCCCTTTCTGTGGCTGCGTGAAATCTATAGCTGCTTAATCTGCAAACATTTAATAAGGTCTTGTGTAGGATCCTGTAGTTGTACTTATATAGTGCAATGGCATCTCTTTTCCTCCCTAATGCTAAATTGTCTCCACTGTAGTCACATTTCCACATATATAAGCCCCCAGGAGGGCCAGGACCCTTTGTAAGTCTGGTGGATCTTCTTTGGGCTTCTTCTAATATTTTGGAATTGTTGGCACAAAACTCCAGTGAAATCCAAAGGTAGCCGCAAGAATCCTACAGACTTTTGTTTTCTGTATTATTTTAGTTAATGCTTTCTTCAAATTTATTGGGGTTTATTAAACTAAAAACAAAACAAACAAAGAAGGGAAATGATTATTTTTCCAGGCAAATATCAATGTACAAGCAAAAAAGCCCGTTTTGTGAAAAATGAAATGGGCCCTAGCAAGGCTATCGTCTAATTGCAATTATGTTTTAAATCTCTCTTTCCTGCCTTCTCCATCCATATCCAGCAATTCTCCTCTCTCCCCTACCCTCCCATCCATGTCCAGCGATTCTCCTGTGTGCCCTCTCCTCCCGTCCATGTTCAGTGATTATCCTCTGCCCTCTGTCCCATCCACATCCCTCCATGTCCAGTGATTCTCCCCTCCCCTCCATGTCTAGCAATTCTCCTCTGCCCTCCCCTTCCCTCCCATCCATGTCCAGTGACTCGCCCCAGCCCCCACCTGCCCCCCTTTTAAGCACCGAAGTTCCAGTTCAACCCCAGCCCTCGCCTGCCTGTCCTCTTCTCCCACAACAGCCCTCCTTTCTTTCCTGCCGCCCTGCCATAAAAACATTTATATTACCTCAAGTCGCAGCGGCGGCAGGCTCGGCTCACCTCCAGCCTCCCTTTCCTTCCCTTTCAGTGTCCCGCCTTCCTCTGATGTAATTTCCTCTTTCCGCAAGGGTGGGACACTGAGAGGGAAAGAAAGGGAAGACTGGAGGCGAACCGATTACATAGTAGCTCATTTGCATAGTTACAAACCTAGCCAGCCAGCCATCCAGGGATGCAGATTGAGAAATTATTATATAGGATTCGGTGATTGTATACCTGTATATTATGCAAGTACCAAGTTCTCAACAACTTGTGGGAGCTGTCACTTGTGTGACAGTTTATTGCAGACTATTAGTAGGGTGGTTTGCCATTGCCCTCCCTAGGCATCTTTACCCTGCCCCCCTCAGCTAAAGCTGGGTACTCATTAATTGATTGAAACTGGATGGCTGGCTGAGTTGGGCTGGTGCTGGCTACCTGGCAGAAATTGTAGGTCCCTTGCGTAGTACACCTACAACTTCTCAGATCCTAAGAACATAACAATAGCCATACTGGGTCAGACCAATGGTCCATCTAGCCCAGTATCCTGTTTCCAACAGTGGCCAATCCAGGTCACAAGTACCTGGCAGAAACCCAAATAGTAGCAACATTCCATGCTACCGATCCCAGGGCAAGCAGTGGCTTCCCCCATGTCTAGCTCAATAGCAGATTTTGGACTTTTCTTCCAGGAACTTGTCCAGAACGTTGTTACTGTATCCTTCAGCAAAGAGTTCCAGAGCTTAAATATTAGTTGAGTGAAAAAATATTTCCTCCTATTTGTTTTAAAAGTATTTCCATGTAATTTCATCAAGTGCCCCCTGGTCTTTGTACTTTTTGAAAGAACAAACAATTGATTAACTTCTACTCATTCTACACCACTCAGGACTTTGTAGACCTGAATCATATCTCCCCTCAGCTGTCTCCTTTCCAAGCTGAAGAGCCCTAACCTCTTTAGCCTTTCCTCATATGAGAGGAGTTCCATCCCCTTTATCATTTTGGTCACTCTTCTTTGAACCTTTTTTAATTCCTGCAGTAGGATTTCCTGGTTTCTGGAGGGCTCACGATCTAAGTTTGTACCAAAGGCAGTGGAGGGTCAAGTGACTTGCTCAGGGTCACAAGGAGCTCCAGATGGGTTTGAAGGCTTCCCCATTTTCATCCTGTTGCTCTAACCATTAGGATGCTTCACCTAACCTTCAAAATTGACAAGACTAGAGGAAAAATTTCATGACCTTTCCCCCATTGTCTCCTCTCTCCCCTCTTCCCAGCATTTCTCCTCTCTTCTTTCCCCTCACCCAGAGTCCTCCTTCTTTCTTTCCTCCCCTCTGCCCCCAACATCTCCTTTCAAGTTTATTTAGATTTACTACTCAGTCGGGAGGGGGTACCATCTATGTGGCTTACAATTTATTCAAGACTAGAAAACAATAAAATGTGCATATAGACAGACAGTTGAAAGTGAGGAAAGGGGGGAGAACTCTATATTGAGTAAAAGCTGGGGAAGGAGAGGACGAAAGGGATGTTCTTGGTAATTTAGCTCGGTGCTGTACAAATAAGAGAATTAAAGCATCTTGAAAGAGAAACGTCTTGAGTTCAGATTTAAAGGTCTGATGTCGCAAAGAGGTGGGCAGAAGGTTCCAGAGATGTGCGCCTTGAACCGAAAATGTTGAGATTCGAGTGTGTTCGTGACAAATTTTATTTATAGGTTGGAATAATGAGTAGATTTTGATCCCGAGAGCGAAGAGTATGCAGTGGAAAGTATGGGAGGAGAAGGTGGTAAAGGCAAAGAGGCTCTTCAGTAGCTAAGACCTTGAAAACTATGAAAAGCAGCTTATAAGTGATTCGATGTGATATAGGGAGCCAATAAGAATCCTTCAGAAATGGTGTGATATGATCACATTTCTGGGCTTTGTGAGTGATCCGAATGGCAGTATTTTGTACCAGTTGTAAGCGATGTAGATCTTTTTATTCACCTGTCTCAGTGTCCTTTTTTTTTTTTTTCCTTCTATCCTTTCTTCTCCCAGCAAGATACTGTTCCCTTTGCCTCCACCTCAACAGGAGCCCTAGTGGCAGCTCAGGGTGCCTTTAACCACTTTGGCCCAGCTGGAACTCTAGGATCCAGTTTTCCTCCAGCCATGCAAGCATTGTGGTAATGACTACAGTATGCATGCTGGCTTCATGTGAGGTTTCTCCTCAGCTCTGGGATGTAGGGAAGGCACCATTGGCCTGCAGCTATGTTTCTGAAGTCAGGATAAATATTTGTTTAAAGTAAACTGAATTTTACCTTGTGAGGTGGGGGGTGGGGACCGTGAAACTTTATTAATGGAATCTAATTTAAACCAGGGGTTCTCAACCCAGTCCTGGGGTACAACAAGCTAATCAGGTTTTCAGGAAACATACAATGAATATGCTTGGGATAATTTGCATACAGTGGTGGCAGTGAATGTATATTCATTGTGTGTATCTTGAGACCCCAGACTGGCTTGGTGTGTCCTCAGGACTTGACTGAGGCCCACCAATTTAAACTGATATTGAAGGACCTCAAAGGTTCCCCCCTAGTTTATTTAGAAAGACAAGCTTTCAGGTTCTAGGCTGGAAAGGAAAGTGACTTTAAAAATACAGTGTGGGTTAAGTACATTCTGTTTCTGATGCATTTTGCCTCAGGTGGAGCCTTGCTGTTGCCAATAGTGATATAGTATGGATATATGGAAAGATGATGTCCTGTTGGGTCCCCTCCCCCATCCTCCAGCATGTGACCAGCCTAGGTTACTGCTGGTTGATGACTTGGCCTGTCACCTGGGTCCTCTCTTCTCCAGAACCTTGTTCCTCCCATTTCATTCCTGACCCAGTTGCAATCAGCTTGTTCTGGAAGTTGCAAGCCGGTCGGGTGAGTGTCAGTGTGCAGGAATGCAGCAGTGTTACTGTGAGCTGTCTGCAAACATTCTCAGAAATGTAATTCAGAAAAAAAAAATTCCAAGAATTCTCACTCCCTCTGACATTTTTTGTGATTGAATGCTTTTGTGTTTCCTCTTTTTCTCTTGCAGTAAAAGCAATGTTTTTTTTCATCTGGGCTTACATTGGCCAGATTGCATTAGAAAGTCAGCTGTGATCTCTAAAATGACTCTGCCTCTCACTCTGGGAACCTGGGGTCTCAGGAAGGGGGCAGGGCAGAGAGGGCTCCAGGGATGGGCTGCAGGACTCAGTTTTTGGCCATTCATCCAGGGTCAGAGCCTGCCTGTCCAGTGTTGACCTTAGGCAGTGTCCTCTCTGAGCTCCTGATCCCTCCCTTTTTTTTGTTGGTTAATGATGGATTTAAAGCTGTGTTGCAGGTGAATCACCCTCAATGCTGAAATGACAAGATTGTAAAATACACTTTGTCATAAATTCCCAGGAGTCTTAGATCCTGAAACTACCCTGATACCAGGAGAAATGGGATGGGCAGAGTCTTACGTTAGGTGTGAAGTGTTCAGGACCTGGACAGGTTTGCGCAGGGACATTCTTTCCTGGCTGACACTCTTTTTGCTTGCTTCCCTCTTCCGTGTCTTGTGTTGCAGGTGGTGACTGGAGCTCTGAGAGCTGTGTGGTAGTAACGTGTGCCAGTATTTATCGGAGGCTGGAGGACAGTGCACACCTTGGACCCCGAGCAGAAGTCGCTGAGCACAGGATGAGCGATGCCCTGGATCTCTGCAGTCAGCTGCTGGAGCCTGGCTTCTTCCAAAAGGCTGAGCGGTTGGTTAAATCCGAATCGGAGGACTCTGGGGTGGAGATGGGAAGTACTGAGAACTCTGTGTTCACACCTTTGGGATCTGTAAACAGCTTCCACCAGGAGGGGCCCACAGTGTCCCCAACTCCCAGCATAGCAGAGCCACACAACCTCTCCTCTGCCCCGGACTCCCTCAACCTCAGCTTGACTGCCAGCACCAAGCTCAAGGAAGTGATGCAAAGGAGCAAGAAGCTGGGGGGGTTAGAGCGGTCCCCCAGCCGGCTGCCACCTTTCTCAGTCATGCAGAAACACAGTGGGAGCCTGCCCTCCCTCAGCTCTGAGCTCCTGGGAAGAGATGGGGAGTCCTCAGCACGGCAGCGCAGACGCCCCTCCTTCAACATCAGGACACTGAGTGATGACCCAGATACCCTGGCTTTGATAAGACGACGGGCATGGAGGGAGCAGCACACGCAGGTGACTATCATTCTTGTTATATTGAGGTCATTTTTTAATGGTTTATTCATCCTTTCATGCTCTTGTTTAGACTAAACTGCCATGATCTGATAGGTAATGAACGTGTGAAAGTTAGTGCTGCTGGGGTCGCCCCTGGCAGCCTGTGAGGAAGCTGTGATGCATCTGTGGAGTCTTGAGCAATGTTGGCAGATCTTTCTTCTAGGGGCGTTCACGGACTGAAAAAGTTATTAGCCTTCATTTCAAAGTTTTTGTGAGTTTTTTTTCTTCTTCACACATTTGTGTGTTTTTTGCACACATTGTACGCACGCTTGAAATTTTTGTATGTACAAAACAATTGTATGTGGGTAATTCATAGGTAGACATTCGTACAGATGATTCACACACACGTTAAATGTTTAGGTGCCCACAGGAACTAAATGCATACTTACAAAAGCACATTCCTACTTTCTTACTTGCAGAAGATCCAGGGCAGTGCCAACACAGTAAGCGCGGTAAGCGCCGCAGGGGGGCGCCTGCCTTCAAGGGTGCCGCGCCGTCGAACTGTATTTAAAAAAAAAACAAAAAAAACTTACTCCTCTGCTCCATCCCCAATTCCCCGGTGCTTTAAATTTACCTCGCTCTGCCTCCGACGTCTACGGATCGTCAGTGAAAGCGCTGCCTGCCTGACGTCTCTCCACCAGCCTTCCCTTCGCTTGTTTGTTCCCTCTGTGTCCCGCCTTCTTCTGACATCATTTCCTTGAAGGTAGGACACAGAGGGAACGAACGAGTGAAGGGAAGGCTGGTGGAGAGACGTCAGACAGGCAGCGCTTTCACTGATGCTGCGCAGACATCGGAGCCGGAGGCAGAGAGAGGTAAATTTAAAGCGCCTGGGAATCGGGGATGGAGCGGAGGAGGCTCAGGCCAAACCCAGCCATTTCCTCCATCGCGCCCCAGACGTGCCTTGGAGCCAGGCAGGTCCGGGGGGGGGGGGGGTGCACGCCAACTGATGGTCAGCAGGGGGGCGCCAGAGACCCTAGGCACGGCCCTGAGAAGATCCAGTGAAGGAACTTGCTCTCCCCAGTCTGTCTCACCTTAGGTGCTTTGCACTTCTGATGCAACAGTATCCACTGAATGGAAAGTGAGATACTGTCACACTGGTGTGCAAGCCATTTCTTTCTTTCTGTCCCTACCTGCTTCTTTTTCTCCTCACTCATTTATTAAGTACAATATTCTTCTTCAAAGAAATCGTGCAATGGCAAACTCTCCAACGGATGCAGTTTCTGCCCATGCCTTCTGCCACAGATCCCCAAACCTCACCCTGATTCCCCCACTATCCTTTCTTCTCATCCCAGACTTTCTTGAATTCTGTTACTATTTTTTGCCTCTTCCACTATCCACTGGGTGGCCTTTCCATGCACCTGAACTCTCCCCTTCCCTGAAGAAATATTTTCTGACTAGCTGATGCCCACCGAAGATTCCTCAAATAACCCAAATTCTTTCCGCATCTCCTCCCTGCTTCTTTGCTCACCCGCCCCTTAGGACTGTTTACCTTTTCCCTCCTATCTGTGGTGCACGGGCTGAACAGTTGTACACTGCCCTTCCTGTGGGCCAGGCCAATTCCTGTTCTGCCCTCTGCTCCCATGGAGACACTGTGGCCACCGAAGTCATGTAGGTGTGCACTTCACTGTCATTGACAGACACCACTCTCTGGATACTAAGTGTTGCTTATATAATATTGTACATTACTCCTGAGCGTTACTCCCTGGAGCTTCATACTGTGACTTTTTTTTTTCTAATCTGCTTTCTTTCCACTGCAAAAGGTTTTGCTTTTTGTGCCGTATTATACTTTTTGGCTATGCAAGCAGGACTCGTGTTTTAAACCTGCTGAGGCCCAGGACAGAAATTCGGGAGGGGTCCAAAAGCCCAACAGCAGGTTATATCTTCTTCAGCTTCAGGCAGGCTTGAGGCCCCTGTAGCACGGGGACTCTTTGCATCTCCCCAGCACCAGCCCTTTATTTAAGTGTACATAAGTATTGCCATACTGGGAAAGACCAAAGGTCCATCAAGCCCAGCATCCTGTTTCAAACAGTGGCCAATCCAGGTCACAAATACCTGGCAAGATCCCAAAAAAATACAAAACATTTTATACTGCTTATCCCAGAAATAGTGGATTTTTCCCAAGTCCGTTTAATAATAGTCTATGGACTTTTCCTTTAGGAAGCCGTCCAAACCTTTTTTAAACTCCACTAAGCTAACCACCTTTACCACATTCTCTGGCAATGAATTCCAGAGTTTAATTACATGTTGAGTGAAGAAACATTTTCTCCAATTCGTTTTAAATTTACTACATTGTAGCTTCATCACATGCCCCCAAGTCCTATATTTTTGGAAAGCGTAAACAGATGCTTCACATCTACCCTTTCAACTCCACTCATTATTTTATAGACCTCTATCGTATCTTCTCCTTCTTTTACTGTCCAGGGGATACATTTTTAGGTCCTAAAGTGTCATTTTTATGCAGGTTCTGCACTGTTTTGGTAGCCATTCTCTGCATTGCCTCCATTCTAATCTTTATGGAGGTACAGCCTCCAGAATTGGACCTAATATTCAAGACACAGACACCTTCTCCGAGGCCCCCTCATCTTTCTCTGGCTTGTGCTGTCCTTCCTGCCTTCCATCTGTTCCCAATATTGAGACGCGTGACATGATGTCCAGTGGAAACACGGGGTGTGATGTAACTGCCTTTGTACTGAGACAGTGAACAGGGGGATGGATGTGCAGTTTCTGGGATGGAAGGCAGCTGCCTATTGCCACCTAGGGCAACACCAGCAAAGCAGTTTACATTAAAATGATTTTAATAAGACAAAAAAAGGAAGAAAATTCAATATAGAAAGAGAATTAGTATGCCTGCTATACCTAACAAGACCTTAGGATCAAAATGGTCCATTATATCGGCAACCAGATCAGGTGTTAAAAGCTCTCTGAACACACCACCCGAACTCTCGTCCACACTCTCATTACCTCTCGCCTTGACTACTGCAATTTACTCCTCACCGGCCTCCCACTTAGCCATCTATCCCCCCTTCAATCTGTTCAGAACTCTGCTGCACGTCTTATATTCCACCAGAACCGATATACTCATATCACCCCTCTCCTCAGGCCACTTCACTGGCTTCCTATCAGATACCGCATTCAATTCAAGCTTCTCCTTCTTACCTACAAATGCACTCAGTCTGCCGCCCCTCACTACCTTTCTTCCCTCATCTCCCCTTACGTTCCCACCCGAAACCTCCGTTCATAGGACAAATCCCTCCTCTCAGAACCCTTCTCCACCACCGCCAACTCCAGGCTCCGCTCATTCTGCCTCGCCTCACCCTATGCTTGGAACAACCTTCCTGAGCCCTTACGCCAAGCCCCCTCCCTGCCCATCTTCAAGTCTTTGCTTAAAGCCCACCTCTTCAATGCTGCGTTCGGCACCTAACTCTTACCGTTCAGTAAATCCAGACTGCCCCAATTTGACTGCCCCTATCGGACTGACTGTTCACTTGTCTTTTAGATTGTAAGCTCCTTGAGCAGGGACTGTCCCTCTATGTTAAATTGTACAGCGCTGCGTAACCCTAGTAGCGCTTTAGAAATGTTAAGTAGTAGTAGTAGTGTTAAAAGCTAGCTGAAACAAATGGGTTTTGAGTAACATCTTAAATGAAGAGAGGGAGGGCATTCCATAGCTTGGGTCCTACTAAGCTAAACATCAATTTATGAAATGTATGAGATGGAATGGCCTGGGCTGAGGGACACTGAAATGTTGACTGGAATGTAAAGCCTGTGCGGGGGTGTAAGGCAGTAACTATGAGGACAAAAATTGGGACGAGCCTATCTGGAGAATCTTGAATACCAGTAATAACACTTTGTGAGTTATACAATATTCAACTGGTAACCAATGCTGGGCACAAAGTGTGGCTGTGCCCTGAAGGTGACCCTAGATCATCAGCTTCTCCTGTATTTCATGTGTAAGTAAACAAGAAGGCAATCGGTCCACAATCTTCACCATGGAACAAAAAACAAGAAGCAGACCTTGATGAGGAAAATGCAGTCTTTAATAAATCGTATTAAAGCTCACAGGGTTCACACTCCTGCCCAACATGGCCATGTTTCGTCAAGATTACAGACTGCGTCAGGGACATACATATTAACATAGTAGATGACGGCAAAAGACCTGCACGGTCCATCCAGTCTGCCCAACAAGATAAACTCATATGTGCTATTTTTTACCTTGATTTGTATCTGCCATTTTCAGGGCCTATAGAAGTCTTGCCCAGCACTAGCCCCACCTCCCCACACCGGCCGGCTCTGCCACCCAATCTTGGCTAAGCTTCTGAGGATCCATTCCTTCTGAACAGGATTCCTTTATGTTTATCCCATGCATGTTTGAATATACAGTATCAGTTGGTGCAAATCTTAACACTCCATCAACATAGGTCAATGTGTATCTTCCTGAGTCTGCCTGGGAACAGTAAAAACTGATGCAGCCTGTAATCTTAGTGAAACATGGCTGTGTCGGGCATCTGAATGTGAACCCTGGGAGCATTAATACAATTTATCAAAGACTGCATTTTCTTCATCAAGGTCTGCTTCTTTATTTATTTATTTATTTATTTAGATTTTGCTCACACCTTTTTCAGTAGTAGCTCAATGTGAGTTACATTCAGGTACACTGGATATTTCTCTGTCCCAGGAGGGCTCAAAATCTAAGTCTGCACCTGAGGCAATATTTTTTGTTCCTCTATTTCATATGGCATCTTTGCCTCTGCTCTTTTTAGCAACAAGCACATATCTGCTGGCAGCATGCCAGAGTCCTGTGCAAATTTGGGGAGTGGTCCTTCTGTGACCACTTGCTGGGTTTTTTTTCTTGCTGCCCCTCTCCCAGCTCTCTGTTGGTGAGAAGGCTGCTGCGGTTGAAGGCTTAGTGAGAATAATATGGTATAATGAGGGGGTAAGGCTTAGAATAATAGTTATTACTAGGGCAGGAAAGGGGTAAGCATATTCACCTTTGTTTCACAGGAAGAAGGTGAGAACCTGCAGCTCCTCCCAGGACCGGGGCTCCGTTACCTGGAACATGTGTGCCAGATGCTGGAGAAGATTGCTCACCTACAGCAGTATAATCTCCGACTCCAGCAGGAAAGGGCAGTACTGGAAACCCAGAACTTGGGCACTGAAAATGTAAGCATTGAATCTCTATTGCATGACACGGGAGGGAGTCTGCCTCTGTGTCATCACGCTTCCTTGCCAAGACTTCTTCCCTCCTTACTCCCTATGCCCCTCCAAAATCATCCCTGGATATGTGAGGATTGAGCATCTGATATTGCATTGTGAGGGAGCAGGGTCTGTGATGGTTCCCAGTATAAGGACTAAGAACCCATTGCATTGTGGAAGGGGGGGGGGGGTCTATGAAACTACTTTCTACTGACAATTTAAGGACTGTATCTCTATTGCATGGCCCTGGAGAGGGTCTGTGAGAGATTCTAGCATTGAAGGTGTACAGATTTCACCTTTTTTTGTATGCTTAACACCCTTAGGCACTCTTGTTCATGTCTGGTAAGGTGTGAATGCTCCTGCCCATCCATTGCTTATTCCAGTTCAGGGCTTGGGGCAGAGGAGAGGAATTGTCTTTAGAAACATACAGACCAGGGATTTAGAGACTTACTTTGTTATGCAGGACAGGATCTTGGAGACATGTGTGTCCGGGGAAGTGGGACACCTTTGCCCCCTAAAGAAGGATCCTCCTCTCCAACCAGACAAGACACAAGAAGCACAGAATCCCTGCATGGCTTCTCATAGCCTGGGCACATCAACGCTGAACACCGGGACTGGCCAAGGCCTGTACAAGATTCCTGGTGAGTTACTTGAGCAGTGCTGGTCCTGAAAACTCATTGGTACTGTTCACTGCTCTCCCTCAGTCCCACCCTCTCTTACTTAGCACATGCTTGGCCCGTGGGTTTGGGTTTCAGTATCAAACATGTGCGACACAGATATGGTGGTGCTCAGCACATGCAGTTTTCAAGGGCATTGTAATTTGCTTATTTGATAAAGACACATAGCTGCCTTTGTGTATTTATAAATTACTAGCACAAACTCTGCAGAAATTGCACCTAAACTGAAGGTGTGAATATTATGGCTGATCACAAACAGGTGTAAATGTATGTGCACACAATATGCATGATCACATTTAAGTACACATATCAATCATGACTCTGCCCCAGGCACACCTACTGTTACAAGTATGTGTCAGCTTGCACTGCACATATATTTAAGCATGACCTAATTTTATAAGGGCCTATTTGCGTAAATCAGCATTTTACGCAGAAAAAAATGGTTTATAAAACTGCACACGTTTGTTACATGTGTAGTTTATTGTATTTATTCCAAATATCCTATATAATAAAACGCACCTCCAACATTCTGAAGCTGACTGCATGGCTGAGGCATTCCTGCTCTCTGTATCCATCTCCTGAATTGACATCACGTACTTCCGGGTTCGTCACAAGCAGAAGTGACCAACCACACGAGGTTTCTTGGCTTCAGAATGTTGGAGGTGCATTCTATTAAATAGGATTGGTCAGTTCCTTGAAGCACAGCCAGAGCTCAGCGTCCTGCACAGTAATGCTCAGACACCAGAGAGAGAGGGGGGGGGGCTGACACCAGAGGGGGGGGTATCTCTGTCACACACACACTCTCTCTCTCACAGTCCATGTCTTTCTCTCTCTCACTTTCACACACTGTCTCTCACACATTCTGTCTCACACTGTATCACATTCACTCTCTATGTGTCACACAATCACTTGGTCTCATACACTCAGTCTCACACAGAGTCTGTGTCTCGCACACACTGTATCTGTGTGAAACACTCTCTCTCTCTCTCTCACACTGTCTCACATATGCACTTGCACACACTCTCATTCTCACAGACACACTCGCACCCAGACTCACTCACTCACTCTCTCACACACACACTCGCACATTCACTCTCTCTCTCACACACAGTCACTCTCACATACACTCTGTCAAACATACACACTCCGAGGAAAACCTTGCTAGCGCCCGTTTCATTCGTGTCAGAAACGGGCCTTTTTTACTAGTATATATATATATTGCTATAGGAAAGTGTGAGCACAGTCCCCTCCAATATACCGCCTGCTCTATTTTGGTTTAGAGATGGCAGTAAATGTCGTTTTGTCTTCCCTGCAGATATGGAGTCATTGCACTCGGAGAAAACTCCAGTAAACTACACCCACTCCTTGAGCCTGCAGGATGAGAGACGTGCACCAGACTTCACTCATCTGTCATATGCAAAATACAAGGTACACAGCCTCTGAGGAGGTTCTGTGATGAGATGCACCTCCCTTAAATTTAATACTTAGCCGATGCAGGCACCTGAGTGTGTTGAGTGTTGCACTGCTGAAGGCACATTAGGGCATTATTTTTGGTCTTGTACCGAAATACAACAATTTAGGGCTTTGGTGGTGAGATACATGATCTTTGGTCTGGGTGGGGTTAATGTGGGTGGCGTGGAACAGCTACTTCTGGTCCAGCAGGGGGCATTCGCTGCTGGTGATTGGGGGGAAAAAACCTTGTTGCTTAAATTATGCCTGGTAGCTAGAAAATGTATTCTTCAGTACTTGACATTTGTTTACCTGCCGTTATTCTGGCATTGGAGAAATCAAGTTCACCAACTTGCCATGTGGGAAGCAGGAGCAGTCAGGGGGTCCGTAAAACAGAAGAAGACCTTTTTCCATTTTGTATCTTCCCATTGTTCTGGGACAAATGGATAATCATGTCCATCAACCAGAAGGTGGAGATAGAGAATGCAGAGCTGAGCTGAAGCCTGTATACCCAGACCTTCAGTATTTTCTATCTCCAGCAGGTAGCTAGACATGATTTTCTCTTTTGTCCGGAGGCCTTGTCCCTGGGTCTGGCCGGTGGTTTGTTCACAGTGGGGTTCCTGTAGGCCGGAATGCGCGTGTCACAGCTGGTGGTGCCAGGTCCCTGTCACTATGCTACCGTGGTGGAGTGGTATTCTGCCTGCTCATTCTGTCCTGACTTCCATGGAGCCTATTTAACAGTGCTTTAAAAAAAAAAAACCCCAGAGAAAGAGGCTGACAAAAAAAAAAAGAAAAAGAAAGAAAGAAAACCAAAATGCAAGAACTCATACACATCTGACAGCCACTGGGCTTTCTCTTTCTAGGGTTTGGGCACGGTGTGCTCACAGCCCTTTGTGTGTAGTGGTGAGTGCTGCTTCCTGGTGGGGCTAGGTTCAGGAGCACTCCAGGCAGTCCAGCGGGTAAGTCTTCCTCCTCCTTGGGACACATGGTGTTGGAGGCTCGAAGCAGCGCGAGAGTAGCAGCTAGTGGGCCTACAGCATGGGTTCATGTGTCGGGACAGTGAGCCATGATGTCAGCACTTGCAGAGGGGGTGAAGCACAGCTCAAGGTGTGGTGCCCAGTGTGCCACTTCAGGATGCTGCACAGAGTGCAGGCCGGACTCTGCTCATCCTGCAGAAGTGGTGGCAGAAGAATCAGCTGTAGCAGAGGTGGCACCGCGGGAGGTCCCTCATCGGCTGACGGATCTCTGCGGCGCCTACCACGTGACTCAGGAGATGCAGAAATGGCAGCCATTTTGGTGGGAATAGCGTCCACCATTGTGGGGGAGCGTGAGGCATGGCCTTCATGTGGTGATTCCAGTGGGGGGCCTTCGGTGTCCAAACAGACTCAGGAGATGCCTTTTTCCTCAGTGTGTTATCCTTCATCAGGCTTTCCTCCTGAATCAGGGAGCCAGGCAGGATCCAGTGGGGCTGAATGTGCTGGAGCACAGGTGGAAGCTCCTGGAGACCAGGAGGACTGCTGGTCTCGGAGGTCATTGGATTCAGAGGTGGCTTCTCAGTTTTTGGAGGGATGTTCCCTACAGGAGCCGATGAAGAAGGGTGAACTCCCCCCTGGGGGAAGGGGACAGCCCACGGGTCCTCCTTCTGTTTCATAGGGATGAATTGAGCACCTTAATTTCTGAGTCCCTGGTGGCTCTCTCTCTCTACTGAGGAGCTGGCGGGCAATTGTCGGCTGTTATGCGCGACTTTTGGGCCCCTTCCAATGCCTTCCTGATGCACCCTGACATTCAGGATTTTATCTCAGCTGAATGGAGTGTTCCCAACATGAGCCTTCGGGTGGGGAGGGCCATGGCCCATTTTTAGCCACTGATGGCAGAGAAGAAGAACAAACTGCCATCCGAAAGTGGATTCCTTGGTTACAGCAATGACCAAGAAGATGACCCTTCCAGTGGAAGGGGGTATTGTCCTGAAGGACCTCCAGTATAGGAAGCTCGAGCAGGCCTTTGAGGTAGCAGCGCTGGGTGTTCTGCTCCTTTGTGACACGGGCTGGCACAGACAGGTCAGGTTGATTCACCCAGCTGGAAATGGGGTTGGCTTATTTAGTGGACGGAATATATGACTTGCTGAGGACATTTGCAAAAGGCATGTCCTTGACTGTGGCCACCTGATGTCAGCTGTGGCTGTGCCAATGGATGGTGGACATGGTTTCTAAGGTGCGCCTGGTTAAGCTGCCCTTTTGGGAAAACTGGCTGTTTGGTGAGGACCTTAGCACTTTGGTGAAGGAGCTCAGTGAAGTGAAGCCACAGAGGTTGCCAGAGGACAAGCCTTGATCTGGGGCTCGCGTTCTGGGCTTGGCGTGCCAGAAGTTTTGGGACAGCCAGAAGTACAGGCCTGGAAGGTCGCAGTTCAGCCAGAGGGCACGCTTTTCGTCGCGTCAGCCGTCCTTTCAGGGGAACATGAAATCTGGTGTGCAGATGGGGGCTCTCTTCGACCTCCGCCAGACAGGCACAATGATGCCAGGCTGGCCTTCTCTCCTGTTCCAATTGGGAGATGCCTCATGGCATTTCAGGGAGAGTGGGCCAAGTTTACTTCAGATCAGTGGGTCCTCGACATCCTCCAAGATGGGTACAAGTTGGAGTTCTCCTGCCTGGTTGCACCACTCTTCTTACAATCTCCTTGTCTGGGGGCAATAAAGGCAGCTTGGGTTCAAGGCATCCTAGACAGACTGTTGGCTCTACAGGCCATCGTACTAGTGCCCCTTGCCGAGATAGGTCAGCGGCAGTATTCTTTCTACGTGGTACCCAAAAATGAGTGCTCGGTGTGTGCAGTGCTGGACCTCAAAGGGGTAAATCACTGCCTGAAAGTCTCGCACTTTTGGATGGAGACTCTGCGGTCCGTCATTGCCTTCATTTGTGCAGGGGAATTTCTTACAGCACTTGATCTCAAGGAGGCATAGCTACACATTCCCATCTGGCCCCCTGCATCAGAAGTTCCTGCGTTTTGTGGTGTTGGGCTAATTCCAGGCCATGACATTCAGCTTAGCCACGGTGCTGTGATGTGGTGGCAAAGTTTCAGCATCAGCAAGGGGTGCAGGTGCACCTATATCTGGACAATTAGCTGATCAGAGTGTCGTCCTTCCAGGATGGTGTGGCAGTGACAAACTGAGTTGTCTCCCTTCTTCAGTTGTTGGGCTAGGTGATCAATTTTGTCAAGAGTCAATTGGTCCTGTCTCAGCAGTTGGAGTACCCGAGCATGCTGATCGGTACACGGCAGGAGCTGGCATTTCTGATGGATGCCAGGCAACAGAAGCTGGTATGCCAGATTTGGTCCTTGCTCTGGTGTGGTCAGCCGTGCACCTAGAACTATGTTCAGGTGCTGGGGACCATGATGGCAGCCTAGGATGATGGCGGCCAGAAGGAGCATGGCCTGGTGATTGATGCCACAGAATCTGTCACAGGGAGTCCTATTTCTGATCTCCCATTGGAAGGTGGTGACTATGGATGCCAGCCTTTCGGGCTGGGGTCACATTTTGGCACTTGGTTGGCACAGGGGACCAGGGCTTCAGAGGAAGCCAGGTGGCTGATCAATCGTTTGGAACTCCGGATGGTACACAAGGCTCTTTCTGTGTTCACCCCTCTTTTGGTGAGAGCATCAGTGTGAGTGTTCTCAGACAGTGCCATTGCAGTGGCATACACAAAAAAACAAGGGTGCACTCACAGCAGGCAACTAGCCTTGTAGGCCGATTGGTTGATGGCCTGGGCAGAGAATCATCTCCTCTGCTTGTCAGCGGTGCACATTGTGGGGTCACTGAATGTGAAGGCTGCAACTCTCTCGGTCTGGGGGAGTGGGAATTGTCCACAGAGGTGTTTCTCCTGGTCCGGCAGCAGTGGGAGATGCCTGTTATAGACCTGATGGCTACGAGGGCAAAATCCAAGGTCCTGCAGCTTTTCAGCCATCAGAGGGAGCCGGGCTCTCTGGGCCTTGATGCTCTGCTTCAGGTCTGGCCAGTGGGTTGCTGTATGCCTTCTCCCCGTGTTTGATGATTGGCAGGCTAAGGCAAGTGATGGAACACCGGGGGTCACATGGTCTTGGTGGCTCCGGACTGGCTGCACAGGCCACGGTACACTGACCGCGTTCACCTGCTCGATGGGGAACCGTTGTGGTTTTGGCAGGAGCGGGGCTCCATCATCAGGTGCCAGTGCTCGTGGAGGATCCCATTTCCTTTGGTCTTATGGTTTAGCTATTGAAAGTGCTAGGCTGAGGAAGAAGGGCTACTCAGATGCCATCATTGCTATCTTGCTTCAGGCTCAGAAGCAGTCAACGTATGCAACAAATGCACGAGTCTGGTGCATCAGTCTGTCAGATTTTGGCCTTCCTTCAGGTGGGAGTCCACAAGGGTTTGGCCTTGGAATGTTTGAAGGTTCAGATTATGGCTCTGGCCTGTTTTTGAGGCCGCTTACAGAATTTGGCTTTGGTAGCACATCCGGATGTGGTGCACTTCCTGAAAGGGGTAGGTTGGCTGTGTCCTCCCTTTCAGGCTACCTGCCCAGACTAGAATCTTAACCTCATTCTTTGGGTGTTATAGAACCCTCCGTTTGAACTGCTCCGTAAGGCTTCAGTGAAAGATCTCACCTTGAAAACAGTGTTCCTGGTGGCGATTGCAGTGGGTGTTGGAACTGCAAGCTCTGTCGTGCTGAGACCCGTTTTTTCGTTTTATGGAAATGAGTGTTTCCATCGAAACGGTGCCTTTGTTCTTATCGAAGGTGGTGTCTGCTTTCCAGGTTAATCAGTTGGTGGAGCTTCCCTCCTTCCGGAAGGAGGACAAGGGCGTAGTTTGCTTCATTGTGACTTTTGGATGTTCGTCGGGTATTCATGTGGTATCTGGAAGTCATGAATGACTTCAAGAGATTGGACAGGTTGTTTGTTCTGTTCAGAAAGCAGTGATTGGAGCTTATGTGCATCTAAGGCCTCGATAGCACATTGGGGGTCTCGTGGGGGGGGGGGGTCTTTATCTTGTTTTACCCTTGGGCCACAAGAGTTAGGGCCCTTGGAGTTCTGTTGGTATCTGACAGTTTGTTTTGGGGGTGTAATTGGAGGGTTTGTTTGAGGAGGATTTTGGTTTATGCATGTTCTTCTTGGATTGGGGGGGAGGGGGAGGAAATTTATAAAACTTTGCTGACAGACTTTATCTCTGTATGGGAACTGTATGATTTGTTGGGTGGTTTTTCTTTTGGAATTTTGTATGTTTTGCAATTCATTGTTGTGTCATCAATAAAATTGTTGAAACATAAATTTAATACTTAACCACGCTCAGAGAGCTGGCCTGAGCAAGCACTGGGTGGGTTGGTAGATGCACTAGCCCAGTAGTCAGGTTGGAGCTAGTGGTGGTTGCTCCTTGGGAGTTGGGGATGTTGGACAGGCTTCTGGCCTCAGGGTACATGGTGTTTTGAGAGTTTTATGTCTTCTTTTTTCACAGCATCAAATCTCACAGTGGGATAAAGTGAAAGCTCTGATCACAAAGCTAGCAGGAAAAACATCTACAGAGACCTTGGGACATCCCTTCAATGACCCACTACAGGTGCTGTGTGTGTGTATGTGCATATTATATATAATGTCCCTTATTTTTGGCTCCATTTTGGTTTCCAGCTCTGTCAGGAGCAGTCTGTTCCTGACTCCATCCAGTGCCACAAACTTTCATTCACAATTAATCAGGGGTTTTTCCTCATGTTTAACTTTTGCTTCTCCATTCTATCCCAGCTTCAGTTCTCGGCTAAAGGTTAGAGAGTGCTGCTTGCTATGGAGCTGAGTATGTGTGCACATAAAGTCTGGCCAGTAGGTGGCATAACTGTACGATAGCTGGGAATTGGTCTCTTTCCACCAGCATCCCGAAGCTTGACTTGGGAATGACAGGAAAGAGTGAAGGTGTACTGGAAAGAGATATTTGCTACAGTATTAAAATAAGTCTACTGTATCCTCTTTGGGGCAGTTGTAGTCATTTTCAACTTTTTTTTTCCTTTTCTTTACAGAACACAGCCAAAGTGAGAGAATGAAGGATCTCAGCCCAAGAAAGAGCTCCTACTATCTTTAGTGAAAAAGCAAGTGGTTCCAAGTGCTGTACATCTCTTTCCTCTGCCTGCCTGATGGGTAGGTTGTAGCGGGGCTGTCCTCAGCCCCTCAGTACAGCTGGAAGGGCAGGATGCAGTTTGTCCTTCTGTCCTTGGCCAGTTGTACTGCAGCAGCATTCAGAGATGGGGTTATTAGTAAGAGCAATGCTGGGATGGAGGTCTCGGCATCAGTGCAATTTCTGGACTTTTTCACTGGAGTAGAGGCTTTTCTTGTATGGACCAGCCCTGATGTAATAAGAGAGCATTAAGGCTGGGGGTCCCCTCTGGATGTGCCTGTGAAGACCTGGTGGGCAGTATCAGAAACAATCCAATAGGACTCTTAGGCACCTGGAAGATGAGATTCATACACAGGTGCATTGTAGACATCTCCTAGCTTTATTTTTAAAGCTGCACTGTCTATTTTATGAAAGTATTTATCAAAATATTATTTTTTTATATGTATTATGATATAAGAATGTGTATTTTTATGTATAAGTATCATCTTCATAAAGAAGTGTCGGTGGCTAGCGTGGCCTAAAGGGTAGACATTGGCTTCTACCTGTGGTCCCTGTTGTGGGCAGGGCTAGCTTTAATCATTAGGCAAACTAGGTGGTCAGGTAAGACAGCAGCTGCAGTCAAAGTAAAATAGATCCCAAACTCAACGAACCAGCAACATGCCCTTTTACCACTAGGAGATTGAGCAAGTTTCAGATGGGCGACTTACAAGAGTAAAATGCTTTTGGAAACTTACCCTCAAAAATATACATATATATGTGATTAAGTACTTTTACAGTCCAGGATTGTTTTGGGAAGGGTGATGTTGGGATAATCAAGATCTCAGGGAGGACCTTAGGGGCATGAAAGTTAGTTGGGGGAGGAGCTGTGAGTTGGTTCACCAAGAGCACCTAATACCCCCGCACTGGTCCTGGTTATGGGCCCTGCCCCACTTCTTACTGAAATCAACCACTTCCCGCTGTAAGAATGAAACTGGCACAGCAGATGGCTCTAGAACATGGTTCAGTAGGGCAACCTGAGGCTGGATTAATGAGTTTTCCACTCTTTAAAATCTCCCTTGTTTGCTTTGTGTTCTGTATTATGTTTTAGCCCAGCTATAGTGAGAGAAGAGGATTAATTATCCTCCTCCTTATGATCTCTGTCCCCACAAGCAATTCATCCTCATGGCTTACGTTAGCAAGCCCCATTTTTATTTTGTTGCTGTTCTCTGGAGTGTTGTCTGAAATCTGTACACAATCTCCCTTGTTCTATGACCTCAGAGCCTAAATGTATGCGGCGTTTCTATGCAAAAAATGATAGAATACTAGTGCTTACTCGTGTGAATATTACATTCATGTATGTAAGTGCTAGTTGGGCGCGAAGTGGTTACGTGTGTTAGGGCGGGGCCAACACGTCCACACACAACTTGCATAGCACTGAGTTATGTGCTAATGTTCAACATTTAGTGATTGGGTAATGCCTATAATTTTAATAGCCAAACCAAAACATTCTCTTAAAAGCATATGCAGGGTTTAGTCCTACTGCACAGGCCGTGTCTTTTCAGGCACAAAAGAGTGCCAGTCTTTGCAGTTGGCAGTGTTTTTGTACAACACAAAGAAATGCTTTTTATATCCACTCAAGTAGATCATTGTTAGTCTGCTCATGCACAGTATTTGCTGCAGAGAAAAATGTGATTTTTTTTTTGTAGTTAATTTCCAATCATTAATATAATACAAAAATATTAGATTGGTGCTCCCTAAACCCAACCCTTCATGTTTTCTGGCAGGTAGTGTGGGGATGTTAGGGAACCATGGTCTACTTGACCTTCAAACAGAAAAAAGCCAGTACATAAAGCCCCACAGGACTCATCTCTTCTCACTTCTGACTATTAGGAAGCTTAAAGAAAGAGGCTCTGAGGACATTTAACAGTGTAAGCTACTTTACCCTGAATTTCAGGATGGGTTGGGATGGTTTGTCCACCTTCTGACTGTAGGAATTACCTCTCCCCTCTCTTCTGTGGTGTCTTAGAGGTTGGAGGCATTACCCTCCTTTCCTCCTTACTGTAATGCAGAACAGAAGTTCATCTTAGGGTCACCAGAGTGGAGTGGGGAGATAAAGTGACCTCACTGCTGTCATGAGAGATGGTAATCCTTAAGTTGGGAAGAATAAACATTGACAATTCATTTCCCCCAACATTTGGGTGAAGACTATACACACCAGAACAGCCTCTCGGTTACAGAATTGCTTAGGTTTAAAGAAGAGCAGTGTCCTGAAGCAGGACATCAGAATCAGTGGACAAACCGATACTCCCATTGTATTAATTTGGTGGCACATAAACAAGATTCCTACTATACTATCCATGTTGCTTTACGTGCAGTCACTGATCTGTCCTAGTACTCAGGGGACAGAGCCTCTCTGGAAGGGAGAGGTGTATTTACTGCTAGTCAGGAATAGGTTAAAGAGCCCACATGCTGCAGGATGCCTCAAAAGCTAGCTACAAGTGAAATAATGTAAATAGTTTACTGGTCCCGGTTTAAAGGGAGCAGCACATTTAATAAAATGAACACATCCGTGTGGTACACAATTGTCTACCTCAATAAACAGCCATGTCACACACTAAGATGATTGTCCAGTGCAATTTGTATCTAAATAGCTGACTCTACCAAGGGTCCAATGACATAAGATACACTATGTTTGATCAGAGCAAAGGTTCACTGAACCCAACCCTATTGTTCTGGAGGAACCCCAGTCAGTCAGGAAATCCACAGGGCATGCACATCAAAGGGTCCTTTTACTAAGGTGCGCTGAAAAATAGCCTGCGGTAGTGTAGACGTGTGTTTTGGGTGTGCGAAGAATTATTTTTCACACACCTACAAAAAATGCCTTTTTAAAAAATTTTTGCCAAACATGGACGTGTGGCAAAATGAAAATTGCTGCACGTCCATTTTGGGTCTGAGACCTTACCGCAAGCCGTTGACCTAGCAGTAAGGTCTCACGCAGAAACCAGGCAGTAATGGTCTACGCATGTCAAATGGCACTTACATAAAAAATATTTTTTGGACATATGCCAAAATTGAAATTATCGCAAGGGCCACACGGTAACCGGGTGGTAACTCCAATTTGGTGCGCATAGGCACCTACATGGCTTAGTAAAAGGCCCCCCCCCCCCCCCCCAATTGTTTTTTTCATGCATATGCACTGTGGATATTCCAAGATTCCAACTGGCTGGGGGTCCTACAGGTCAGGTTAAGAAGCCATTGGAATAGATACATACTTTGTGGCTGAATAACTAGTGGCTTTTCTAAATCTGCTTGGCTAATACTTTTTTTATGGACTTTCTGGATGTCTTGTTGACATCTTCCAGGACCAAACGTCACAGCTTAATAATGCATTGAGTGAAAAAAAAAATTCTTTATCCAATCTGTTTTGAACCTGTCACTTGCTAGTTTTATGGAGTGTCCTCTATTTGTATAACTGTTCTATAGTTACCTGTTCTGTCTCACTCATGGTTTTATAAACCTCTAGTATAGCATCTTTGCCATCTCTCCTCCAAGCCAAAGAGCTCTAAGCTGTCAAGCCTGTCTTCACGAAGGAGCTGTTTTGGCCTATTTTTGTTACCTTTTTTTATGTAACTTTTCTAGTTTTGATTTTTTTGAAGACTTTTTTAGGCCATTTCTATCGCCATCATCCATGTGCAAGATTCAGCCTCAAGGATGAGGCATAGAAGCAAACTGGGGCGGAGGGAGTAGTGGCAGGGAAAACGTGTCACGGACAAGAACTGTTGGATTATTTGTAGTAAATAATTAGCAGATTTTAGTACACACAGCTTCAGCTTTAGAAATGTTAATTTCTTTCTTCATCTCTCTCTCATTCACCCCTGAATAATTCACTGCTGAGTCACTTTAAAGTTGAAGTAACAAAACATCTGTTTACTCACAGTTTGTAGTTAGATTATAATCAGACAGGCTTATATATACATATTACTATACATTTGTATTATCAGCTCCTTCCATGTGCTTAGATGGTAATGGATGCTCACACCACCATAGATCCTCTCAGGTTAGGAGAGATCATGAGCTCCATGTGCTCCATGTGCTGCATGTGCTGTATCTGCTGTGTCTATCCCCCACAGGAAGTTGCATAGCTGTGTGACCTCTCTAAGTAATTCACATCAGAGGTCACAGAGTAATCACAGAGAAATAATAGGTGACAGGCAATGCATGTAAAAATACAATTACATTCCAACAAACCCCTTCTCATGCATAACTGTCATTATATTATTTATTCATACAAAGTCCAAGCTTTATACGCAGATTCACAAAATGTTCTCTGGATAACGGTTTGGTCATGATGTCAGCTGTCATCTCACTGGTGTGACAATAGTGTAGACTGATGACCCCTTCTTTTGCCAACTCTCGCACGTTGTGGTATTTCGTTGCGATGTGCTTGGTGCGTGACTGAACCTTGTCATTCTGTGACAGTCGGATGCAGCTCTGATTATCTTCCATTATCTGGATTGGTCTCTTTTCAGCTATTCCAAAATCCAGCAAAAGTTTTTCAATCCACATCAGTTCTCTGCACGCTTCCGATACGGCCACATATTCAGCTTCTGTAGAAGACAAACTCACAATACTTTGTTTATGACTGGCCCATGAAATTTGTACATTTCCATACATAAACACATATCCACTTGTGGATTTATAATCAGAATGATCCCCTGCCCAATCTGAATCACAGTAACATATTAGTTTTGGATTACTATTGGCTGAAATCTTTAATTTACAATCAATGGTACCCTTTAAATACCTTACCATCCTTTTAACTGCAGTCCAATCTGATTTGGTAGGTGAGCTGACCCTTCTGCTCAAAATTCCTACTGCATTTGCTATATCAGCCCTGTACGTGGCAGCTAGATATAAAAGCTTACCTATGGCTGATCTATATTGGATGTTATCTGGTAAAGGTTCTCTTACTGTTTCATCCTTCAGAAAATCAGTGATCATGGGAGTGCTTACAACTTGGGCATCTTGCATACCTAAACTTTCAATAAGCTCATTTATTTTCTGCTTCTGGCTTAGAAGATAAGAACCATCATTTTGTTTCTCAATTTCTATACCAAGATAGTATGACACATTACCCAGTTCTTTTATCTCAACATTGAGGTTTAAACATTTTACAATGTCCTTGTACTCTTGCTCACTTTTGCTTGCAATGAGCAGATCATCAACAAAAGCTAAAATGTATGCATATTGTCCATTTGTGCACCTAGTGTACAAGCATTTATCTGCTTCACCTTGCTTAAATCCTAAATTTGTCAATATTTCATGCAATTTATCATCCCAACATTCTGCACTTTGCTTTAATCCACAAAGACCTTTGTTTAATTTACACACTAGCTGTCTTTGTTTTGTATTTATGAAACCTGTTGGTTGTTCCATGTACAAGTCTTCAGTTATTTCTCCGTGAAGAAACGCTGTTTTCACATCAATGTGTTTGACTTGCATGCCTTTTGAGACTGCAATGCTCAGAAGTGTTCTGATTGTCGTGTGTTTCACTACAGGTGCAAACACTTCATCAAAATCTTCTCCATATTTTTGAAGATATCCCTTTGCGACTAATCTGGCTTTATACCTTTCCACTTTTCCTTGTGCATTCCTTTTTAACTTGAATACCCATTTGCATCCTATAGCTTTCTTGCCAGGAGGTAATTTTGTAAGAATCCAAGTATTATTTTTATCCAATGCATCAATTTCTTCTTGTGCAGCTTTATGCCATTCAGCAGCTTCTTCTGCTGGCATTTTCTCAATCTCATCCCATGTTAAGGGCTCTTGAGCTTCTGCTGACTTTGTTAGGTAAGACAGTCTTGGGGGTGGAACACCTTTGTTTTCCCTGGATGAGCGTCTGACAACAGGTTGGTCTGACCTTTCCGCAACCTCTAAATCTGAGAGTTCTTCTCCAATTGATTCCCCTTCTCCAACTGTACTGTCCTCTTCAATGATCCTTTCTGTGTCTGCTTCCTCTGCCTGTTCCTCGTTAGATACAGGTGAGTTGCTTTCAGACATCTGCCTTGGTATGGCATTTATATACACTGGCATGTCTATTATGGTTCTAGTTTCATATTCTGGATGATAAGGCTCATCTGGGATAATCCAGCCTTTATCAACCCTTTTGTTTTCATCAAAATATGTAACATGTCTTATGCCAACAATGCCAGTTTTCAGATTCAAAATTCTATATCCTTTGTGTCCTGGAGCATAGCCAACTAAAATGCCCCTTTCTGTTGTGGAATCCAGCTTATGCCTTCTTTGCTTTGGTATATGAGCATATGCTGTACTTCCAAATGTTCTTATGTGTGACAGGTTTGGCTTCCTACCATGCCATGTCTCATGTGGTGTGCGCTCAGCGCCTTTAGTTGGCATTCTGTTTTGTAGGTACACTGCTGTGAGAATGGCTTCCCCCCATAGTCTTTTAGGGAGATTGCTATCTGACAGCATACATCTGGTCATTTCCACAAGTGATCTAAATTTTCTCTCTGCAACAGAATTTTGCTCTGGTGTATAAGCTACTGTTGTGATATGTTGAATGCCTTCTTGTTCTAGAAATGTGCGCATGCTTTGTGAAGTGAACTCACCACCATTGTCGGTCTGAAGAACCTTTGGTTTTCTTTCAAATTTATTGCCCACCATGGCTACGTATTTCTTCAGCATGTCTGTGACTTGACTTTTTTCTTTCAGCAAATAGGCCACACAATATCTAGAGAAATCATCCAAGAATATTAGCACAAATCTGTTGTTTCCCAATGATGGGATATTAAACGGTCCACATAAGTCACTGTGTATTAAGTCCAGTACTTTATTACTCCTATTTCCTGTGTATGCAGGAAATGAGGGTCTCACACCTTTTGAGTAACACAGTCTATGCATTTCTCCATATTACCAGCATCTGCACTTATCTGAATGCCGGTGGCCAGTTGCTTACTGTAAAGATCCTGGATCACCTTAGAATCACGATGTCCCAGGCGGCGGTGCCAGATTTCCAGACTACATTTACCATCATTCTTCCTTACTTGCGCCATATGTGAGGCTTCACCTGAAATGTTCAGCTTATAAACATCATTATGCATAAAAGCTTCAGCATACACTTCATCATTTTTAGAGATTGTGCACTTACTGTTTTCAAAATGAATCACAAATCCCTTCTTATCTAATGTAGATACACTAAGCATATTGCAAACTGCTTGGGGAATATACAAGACATCACTTACAGGAATTTCTTTAACTTCATTAGACACTTTGCATTTTAAGAATCCAATACCTTTTGCTTGGATCTTAGCAGTCCCTGCGTTTGCAGTTTTAAGAATACCTTCCTCTGGACACATTTCCTGAAAGAAATTCTTACAATTGGTTAAATGGCATGTGCTCCCCGAATCCAAAATCCAAGTACTTTCATTTGAATTATTATTTACCATAGTCAAAGATTTTTCTGCCATTAGAAAGCCCTTGTGTTTATCTTTGTCCTTCATACATTTCCTGGTTTGAAAATTCTTTAGTTCCATTGGCTTAGGTGAGCTAGAGGGAGTGTTTTGTGTTTCCTTACACCATTTAGATACATGTCCCTCCTTTCCACATGAGTAGCAAATCAGCTTGCCCTTGGGTGGAGTTTTCCCATAGCTCCGCCTTCCTCTGTTCTTTGCCAAGAAATTTGTTTCATTTCTCTCTGACTGACTTTGAGAACACATCTCCTCAGAATCATTTATTATGCATTCCTGCCTTAGTTTTGATGTTGCCTGTTCAAAAGATTGCCCTTCAATGGCCTCATTTACAGACCTAAAAACATCAAACTTCTTTGATAGTGAGGTAAAAAGAAAAGCTCTTTTCAATGCATCACACATGGGAATTCCTGAAAGTTCTAGCTTTTGAAATGAAGACATAAGATGCATAATGTGATCATTACATTCACTTTTATCCCTTAATTTGGTTTCATTCAACTCTGCCAACCAAATTGGTTGCTGCTTTGCATATGTAGTTGCATACATAGTTCTCAGTTTATATAAAATGTCCTTTGGTGTATCTTTTCCCTCCACTAATATGGCTTGTTTCTCTGAGAGAGCTTCCAAAAGCATGCACTTCACATAATAGTTTGCATTGTCCCATTCAGCCATATTTTCAGCTGTTCTGTCTTGGTCTAAGCATATATCTAATCTTTTTGCTCGAAGGAGACATATGAATCTTAGTTCCCACTGCTGATAATTAAACTCAGTTAATCTAGGCACCTTGAGAGAATAGAACAATGGTGAATTTCTTCCCTCAGCCATTTTCTTAGCCTTCTGTCTGCTGTGTGGGGGGAGAGAGAGACAGACTGAATCTTTCCTTTAAAACTTAAGAGAAAAATGTGGCCTTTTTTTTCTGCCTGGTAATATTTCTCTTATTTTTTCAATTCTTGGCCCTGGGCCCATAACCCTTTTGTTGGATTATTTGTAGTAAATAATTAGCAGATTTTAGTACACACAGCTTCAGCTTTAGAAATGTTAATTTCTTTCTTCATCTCTCTCTCATTCACCCCTGAATAATTCACTGCTGAGTCACTTTAAAGTTGAAGTAACAAAACATCTGTTTACTCACAGTTTGTAGTTAGATTATAATCAGACAGGCTTATATATACATATTACTATACATTTGTATTATCAGCTCCTTCCATGTGCTTAGATGGTAATGGATGCTCACACCACCATAGATCCTCTCAGGTTAGGAGAGATCATGAGCTCCATGTGCTCCATGTGCTGCATGTGCTGTATCTGCTGTGTCTATCCCCCACAGGAAGTTGCATAGCTGTGTGACCTCTCTAAGTAATTCACATCAGAGGTCACAGAGTAATCACAGAGAAATAATAGGTGACAGGCAATGCATGTAAAAATACAATTACATTCCAACAAGAACAATCAGTGGCAGAGTGAGAGACAGAAGACCTAAAGATTAAATCAGGAAAAAAAGAACCTGAACAGACACAAGAGGAACATAACATAAAGCGGGAAGGAGGCAGCCTAAAGAGAACTATACTGCTGCCACCCCTGCCAGACATTGATTTATTAATTTTTCCACCACCTCCCTGGTTCACAGAACCACCCACAACAGTATACATCAACTTTTTTTTTTTTTTTTTTTTTTACTTTTTATTAGTCTTTTCAAATCTTACAATCCAGTAAAACTTGTACAGAAAGTAAACTATCCAATGAAATACAAAACAAGAAAAATTATATTGAACAAAAACAAAGTTAGATAATTAAGCCCACCATTTAGGGATCCAAGACTACATCAGAGGCGTCGCCAGACTCGCTATTTTGGATGGGCCCAGAGATAAATTGCATGGGTCCTTCCACGTGCATGTGCCCCTCCCCCCACCAACCACACACCACAACTATCTTACTGGAGATATTTTTAAGAACATAAGAGGGGATTTTTTTTTCACCTACCCCACATCTTCTCCCTCTCCTCTGTGGTGCCCCGCTATCTGCGCTCCTGCCTCTGAACTCTGTCCCTCCCCAATATCGGTACAGGCGTCCTTGGTGCCTGTAACGATTCATTCTTGCTGCTTACACTGGCTCCGCAGGCTTCCATCTACCATGTCTTGCCCACGCTGATGTCATTGCCTGTTTCCTGTCTGGCGGAATGCATAGATGAAAGCCTGCTGGGCCGGCGCAAGCAGCGAGAATGAATTGCTGCAGGTGCCGAGGACACCTGTACCAACACTAGGGAGGGAAGGGGTTCAGAGACAGAAGTGCAGATGCCGGGATGCCGCAGAGGAGAGAGGGAAAGAGAGCAGTGTGATGCTGTAGCTGGGTGGGCCGAAGCCAAGATTGGGTGGGCCGGGCCTGTGCCCACCCATAGCTACACCACTGGACTACATAAGTGGAATTATAATGACAAAAGCAAAAATATATAAGAGAATTAAACCTGAGAGCTTACAGAATATCTCAATACAATTAGGAGCTAACAATGATGACATTAACTAGTCCCTATCAAATAGCAAAAGAGAGGGTTCAAAAGTACACAAACCAAAACAGCAAGAAAAAGCACAAAAGGGCTTCCAAGACTGGAACAATGGTACAATCTTTTTTTTTTTATATCTGTTTATTGGCACAACATTGAGCATACATAAACATCAAAGCCAACAGACTAATTACAAAACTCAAACATTCACAGTTCTAGAATAAAGGAATGCCAAACATACATATTTTAATTTTAACCCCCCCCCCCCCATATCCTCCCCGCTCCCCTAAACCCTAATCTCCCCTCCCCCCTCCCTCAACAATTCAATATTCTACTTTTTGCAATGGGAGTGAGCGTGTCCCAGAACGGCGACCAGATTTTACAAAATTGGTCTCCTCTGGTGGAAGCCAAATCATTGATCCCTCGTCTTTCTAACGAGCAGCACTGCATCATTGCCCATCGCCAGTGTAGTGTGCAGGGGGCCTCCCGACTAAGCCACAGCTGCAAAATAGTTCTTTTCCCCATCAGCACTGATCTCTTCAAAAAGGCCTGCAGTCCTTCCGGCTTATGCCCTCTTATCAGGAAGATATCAAATAATTGTCCAGGAGTGGGTTTCCAACACACCTTCCACATAGCCGAGATCTGTTGACCCAGGGCCAGCCAGAATGCTGATACTACGTGACAGTGCCAGAACATGTGGCCCAGGGAGGCCCCCCCCATGGCACACTTGGGACAATCATCAGTCTCTCTCAGAGATGCTCTAAAGGCCCTATGAGGCGAAATGTGCAGCCGAAGAATGAATTTATAGTTCAATTCCCACCAGGCTGCATTCGCAGTCACTTTATGAATAGATTTTAGGCAGTTCGTTGCTTGCTGCGACTCCACTCGCCACTTTAATTCCTGGCTCCACAAATCACAAATAGGAGTGGTATCGAGTGGTTCTAGAGAGTCTCGTAGGCAGCTGTGAAAGTATTTCAATGAAGTTCTATGTTGTGCCTCCAAGTCCAGTAGCTCATCTTGTCTCTCCCAAACTCCCTGCCTCAGGGAATCTGCAGGCAGGGACTGAATATAGTGTTTCATTTGAAAATAAGCAAAGTTGTCACCTTGTTCAAGAGCAAATTCCTCGCATAAAGCCTGAAAGGGTTTAATGGTCCCCTGCTCTGTCACTACCTGGAACAGATAATGGATCCCCCGGACAGCCCATCTCCTCAACAAGCGGGAAGATTCTCCCTCCGGGAATGCCGGGTTACCCCTGAATCGGCAGTAGGGGCGTCACCGAGTTCCACTTGTGTGTCTTGCAGAGCCATTGCCACGTTCTGCGTAGGGGAAGTATTATATATTTATAGGGTCCCAGGGGAGTTAGCTGATCAGAGGGGGCATGTAGCCAATACGAAAAGTGTAAGGGACCCATCAGCGTGGTTTCGATCCTTGTACATGAGAAAAATTCAGTAGATCGAAACCAGTCTGATATGTGTCGTAAACAACTTGCTATAGAAAGAAGTTTCAAATCTAACAACCCCAATCCCCCCTTCTCCTTTGGCCTCATAAGTTTTTGAATCCCAATGCATGCTCTCTTCCCCTTCCATAAAAACCCGTTAAGCTGTTTCTGAAGCCATTTGTCCTCTTTATAACCCAACATAAGCGAGAGCATTTGCAAAGTGTACGTCCACCTAGGAAACAATATCATGTTGAATAGAGCTATGCGGCCATGTAGAGAGAGTGGTAACTCCCGCCATCCCTGCAGGGTAGCCATTAAATTTTCTCTCAGGGGCCCCAAGTTCACTGAGTATAAACGAGCTAAGTCAGATGGGATAAACACACCCAAGTAGCGGACCACCCCCTCGGCCCACTGGAATGGGAAATCTCCCACCCAGTCTTCCTTGACCGCCCGCTGTACCGGTAGTGCTAGTGATTTTTGTAAATTTAATGTAAGCCCGGAAAAAACCCCAAACTCCTCTATAACTTCTAAGAGGTGAGGGACCGATACAGCAGGCTGAGTGAGAGTCAAGAAAAGGTCGTCCGCAAAGGCCAGCACTCTAATCTCTGTCCCATGAAGTACCACTCCTTTGACATCTGGGTCCCGTAGTATGGAGCGCAGGAGGGGCTCCAGATACAGTAGAAACAATGATGGGGATAGGGGGCACCCTTGTCTAGTACCCCTTGCCACCACAAGGGGGTCAGAGCGCAGCCCATTTACCAACACCCGAGCCGTGGTGTCCCTATAGAGTGTCCTTAGAGCAACCCTAAACCAACCCCCTACCCCAGTATATTCTAGGACCTGGAATAGGTAATCCCAGTCGACCTTATCAAAGGCCTTGGCTGCATCCAGACTCACCAACAGTAAGGGGTCCCCAGTGGCCTGGCCATAGGCCGTTGCTAGTAGCACTTTCCGTACGTGGGTAACTGCGTGACGGCCCCTCACGAACGCTACCTGGTGCTCCCCCACCAAAGATGGAATGTGGGCCGCCAACCGGTCTGCCAAAACCCTGGCCAAAATCTTTATGTCCACGTTTAGTAGGAAGATGGGTCTATAGGATTCTATTTGGTCTTTCGGTTTACCAGGTTTAGGTATCAGTGTAATAAGGGCCTCGTTCTCCCCCCTGGAAAAGAAACCCCTCTCGGTTACCTCATCATAATAAGCTACCAGGGGGCCACATAACTGGGGCACCAGGAGTTTGAAATATTCATTCGAAAACCCATCAATCCCCGGAGCAGAACCCAGTGTCAAAGATTTAATAACTTTCTGGACCTCTAGTCCTTGGATTGGGGCTGACAATGCCTGCCGTGCTGCCGTTCTCAGCTTCGGCATTCCCGCTTCCTCTAGATAATCCCAAGATAGGGGCCCCATTTCTCGGTCACCCGATGCATACATGTCCTCAAAATAAGTACGGAACCCTTCCAGAATCTCCTGTGGAGTGGAAGCACGAATCCCCCTCTGGTTCAATGGTACAATCTTTAATGAAATGGACCCGATATGGGCTGTGTTTTGGCGCAGAAAAGCACCTGCCTCAGGGGTCAAACCAGTATTCCTTTTAGTTGGAAATAAATATCCCAAATAATCCTTTAAAAAAAAAAAACACCAGCTGGTGTAAAAGTCCAAAACTCACCAAACTTGTAAAAACTTCTTCAAACTTATCTTTCAGGTTCCCCGTGACCAGCTCCACAGTTTTCTTTCTCAGGCATCCCGCTACCTCTGATGGGATAGACCTGAAGAATAAGTTTGAAAATGGGATGAGACGTTTTTCTCTGAAGTCCACCAGAAGTGGGTCCAAATCTCAAGGGGGGAGTGCCAGGGGCGTGTTCAGGGTGGAACTTGGGCGTTCCTAAGACTTAGACATTTTTTTAGCCATAATGGAACAAAAGAAAACCGTCTAGGACTAAAACTTAGATGTTTTGAGCTAGACCTGTTTTTATAACAAATAAGGCACAAAAAGGTGATCTAAATAACCAGATGACCACTGAAGAGAATCAGGAATGACCTCCCTTTATTCCCCCAGTGGTCACTAACCCCCTCCCACCCCCCAAAAATGTGATGAAAAACATTACTTGCCAGCCTCTGTGCCACCCTCAGATGTTATACTCTGGTCCATCAGAAAAGAATGTAGGTCCCTGGAGTAGTCTAGTGGTGGGTGCAGACAGGTGGACCCAGGCTACTACCTCCCCCTATCTGTTACACTTATGGAGGAAACTGTGAACCCTCCAAAACTCACCAGAATCCCACTGTCCCCATATATAGTTGCCCCCCCCTTCACTCGTAAGGGCTATGGTAGTGGTGTACAGTTGTGGGTAGTGGGTTTGGGGTGAGTTTTGGGGGGCTTAGCAGACAAGGTAAGGGAGCAATGGTAAGATGTGTACCTGGGAGCATTTTACAAAGTCCACTGCAGCACTGCCCCCTAGGGTGCCCTATTGCTTTCCTGGGATGTCACTTTTCCATTATTCTACCTGATGCCAAGCTTTCTATTTTTTTTATAACATCTGAGCTTTGTGTCTATTGTTTATCAGTAGATTTGGGCTTTGAATTCAGATCTATAAATAAAAAGGAGGTCTCCTTACATATATCTAAATACCAGAGTGCTATTTTTCCATACTTCATAACAAGAGTGTACATTCCCTAATTACCTGACCCAATGCAACTGAAGCTTTTACCTCCTCACTGCATGTAAATGGTTTCATCCCTGTGTGGATTCTCTGATGACGTGAGGCTTTTTTTTCCAACCAAAGCTTTTACCACACTCAGAACATGTAAATGTTTTCACTCTATTGTGGATTTTCTTGTATATTGTGAGGTCTGCCTTCTGCCTAAAGACTTTACCACATTCAGGCCATGGATTCTCTGGTGGACTGTCCTCAATGACGCTTTTACCACACTTTCTATATGCAACTGTTTTAACTTCCGAATGGAATGGTTCATTGCTAGACCAGTCCTCCAGAGAATCCATGTGGTAAAGGCTTTAAGCAGAAGGGACCGGTGCTGTTTAACATATTTATAAATGATATGGAAATCGGAATGACGATTGAGGTGATCAAATTTGCAGATGATACAAAAACTATTCAAGGTTGTTAAAACACATGCGAACTGTGAAATATTGCAGGAAGACCTTAGGAAATTGGAAGACTGGGCGTCCAAATGGAAGATGAAATTTAATGTGGACAAATGCAAGGTGATGCACATTGGAAAGAATAATCCGAATCACAGTTACCTGATGCTAGGGTCCACCTTGGGGGTCAGGGCTCAAGAAAAAGATCTGGGTGTCATTGTAGATAATACGCTGAAATCTTCTGCTTAGTGTGCGGCAGCAGCCAAAAAAGCAAACAGGATGGTAGGAATTATTAGGAAAGGGATGGTGAATAAGACAGAAAATAATATAATGCCTTTATATCGCTCCATGGTGCGTCTGCACCTTAAATATTGCTTTCAGTTCTGGTCGCCGTATCTCAAAAAAGATATAGCGGAATTAGAAAAGGTTCAAAGAAGAGAAACTAAAATGATAATGGGGATGGAGCTCCTCCTGTACGAGGAAAGGCTAAAGAAGTTAGGGCTCTTCAGCTTGGAAAAGAGACGGATGAAGGGAGATAGGATTGAGGTCTACAAAATCCTGAGTGGTGTAGAACGAGTAGAAGCAAATCAATTTTTTATTTGTTCCAAAAGTACAAAGACTAGGGAACACTCGAGGAAGTTACATGGAAATACTTTTAAAACAAATAGGAGAAAATATTTTTTCACTCAATGAATAGTTAAGCTCTGGAACTCTTTGTCAGAGGCAGTGGTAACAGCAGTTAGCGTATCTGGGTTTAAAAAAGGTTTGGACAAATTCCTGGAGGAAAAGTCCATGGTCTGCTATTGAGACAGACATCAGAAGCAACTGCTTGCCCTGGGATTTGTAGTATGGAGTGTTGCCACAATTTGGGTTTCTGCCAGGTACTTTTGACCTGGCTTGAACAATACTGGGCTAGATGGACCATTGGTCTGACCCAGTATGGCTATGTTCTTATGTAACAGAAACCCTCATCTCCAAACTCTGATGCTCAACATTTGAATTTTGTAACATTTCAAAGTTCAAATTTAGTAAATGCCTCCCAAAAAGAGTAACCAAAGTTGGTTTTATCAGAAATCTGGCCAGGTGACTCCTGTCACCTTAAGCTCACTTTGGTTGAAAGTTCTCCTGTTTGCTCATTACCACTGAACCAGCTCATGTAGATCTTCCCTCTGCCATTCCAGCAGTTTGTAGCACTTTGGTCGGGTTGACACCATTGGCGAGTGTTAGCCACGCCAGATTGCATAAAGACAACACACACCAACCTAGAGTGCTGAATCTGCAGGATCTCTGTGCTCCTCCAGGCTCAGATGTCAGCTGCAGGCAGGGGAATTGACTCTCCCTCCTTCTCCTGAACTTCCCTGCAGTACCCAACCAGCCCCAGACTCAACCACTGCTAGTTACAAAACAATCCATTGGTCTGGAGGTCAAAGGAACAGATGTCACCCCAAGCTAGATGTGCATCTTACCTTTTCTCTTCACCATCAAGCTATAGACAAAAGGATAATCCTGAAGAAATATTAGGGAAGGAGGACTGACAGGACAACTTCTCAGTGCTACTTTCCAGTTGCCATCATGCCCACCAGTCAACCCCTAAATTGAAACGTTCTACTTTTGGGGCATTATGTGGATTTGGCCCACTCTCCATTTCCAGTTTTCTTGTCATGTTTTTCTATTCAGGCTTCATTATCTTCCACTTTCTCAATCTGTCATTTTTTTCCTTGTTTCCTTCTATTTCTCTGCCTCTATGTACACTTGTAACCATTCCCCCTCCCCCATTCTCGCCACTAGTCTCTCTCCAGTCTTCCTGCTACTTCCTTCTGAAGAGGTCGGCAGTGTACCTTCAGCTGCTGACACAAGAACTTTTTTGCTAATGCTCTGTATTAGATGTTCCGGAGTTGGCAGCTGAATGCATGCTTATGACCTCTGCAGGAAGCAGGATGAGGGGAGTGGCTTGGGAACTGTATTTGGCTGTAGGGGCCTATGCATCCTCCAGCAGTGAAAGTATGTTTAGCTAGTATATGGGGGGGGGGGGGGGGGAAGAGAGAACGCTGGGTCACCAATGTTTTAATGTAGGGGTTCAGAGACCTCAAATCTGACTCCATCTCTAAAGAACACTAGTACTGGGGTAATCAAGAAGTTGTGAAGTTCTATAAGGAATTGCCACTGAGAGACACGTTAGGTCTAAGGAAAAGATACCAGCCTTATGACAAACTGGATTTAGGTTACAGGTTATACAATGCAGCGAGAGAGCCTGATAGAGCAGAAGCATCTATACTTACAGCCTTTGATCATTAAGTGAAGTCCACAGAACATCATTTGAGATGAGGAGTTTATTTGCCAAGATACAAGTCAAATCAGTGATTGACAACAGGCACATACAATCAATTAATTATAGGAATATAATAATCCAGCTGCAAACAGGTGTTAATTAGTTCCTAATCTTTTATAATTTCTTTTACCACTTAAAGGTTTTACAAGGGAAAGCAATTAGGTAATTTGTCAATTCTGCTGGTCACATTGGTTTCCCTCTAGCTTAAACCAGGAAATACCCTGATTTTTATAGGTGCCCTCAGGATATGGATAATATGACAGTAGATATACCTGATTGGATCTATGCTAATGTCATGGTTACCACTGATTGGCTCATGCTGAGTAGCTTTTATCTTGCTAACATGGTTTTGTCTTTAGCTGGCTTGACCACAAATCTTAAGCAAGACCATGGCTGACCACAATGTCACTCTGTCCTTTGGACCCCCACCCTTGTGTTTCCTGCTGTTCTCTGCAATGCTCCAACACTGGGAGTTCAGGCAAGAGCCACACAGGCCTGTAAGCTTTTCCCTCATTTTAGAGCCTGAACCAAAGTCTAGGCAGGGGACCAAGGCTCATAGCTGTAGCATTTTTATACAGAATGCATTGCACTCCCAAAACCTGGATGGCTGGCTACACCCCTACCTCTTACAGATCACACATAGGCATTCCCAGGGATGGAGCTGTGATGTACTGACAGACATACATATAACACTGCTCCAAAGATTAAACTTGTGTTTGAATTTTGCATGCCACTGAGGCTTTTTCCTAAAAGCACATAAGGTACTGAAAGTGCCTGGGCTTTCTGTAGAAGTATCTTTACCTTCATAAAGGGTGCCATAATGCTACACCTAAGCTGTGAAGCTCCATAGATATATGGTGAGCATTGTGACTTTGCCTATGTTCCTGTAGTGGCACTTGCACCAAGGCAAGAGTAACTTTGTACATCTGTGCCAGTAGAAATTGGCTTATGTAACTTAGCACAGCCCTCTTTTCCCATTCTCAATCCTAGGGACACTTAAATGTAGATAAGTAGGCATATTTTTTGAGCACCTTCTACCTACATACAATCCACATGCAATCTAAACACAGGGGTTCAAACTGTTCTAGAGAAGTTGATTAAACCACCCCCTAGAGATATTTCTATCTGCATTATTTCAGCACCATGAACAGTGGCCATCTTAGTGTAAAGAAGTTCAGTAGCCACTATCACTTAACAGGGGAATATTTGGGATCCAAGATGTGATGCTGAAGCACAGGGCCAGGTCAGCACCTGGAGCCTCACTGTTACCACCCCTGCAGGTTACCTGGGATTCCATGTCGGTCGGAAGGCGGCCTGCCTGAGACGCCCAGGGTTAGTGGAGACCCTATGATGCCCTTAGAGCTGGATGTTACGCTGAGGCCCGATTGTACAGCTCCTTCCCTGCAGAGCAGCAGCTCACCGTTGTCAGCTTCTCTGACTCCACTCTCAGGAAGTGTAGTGGAATCCTTGCGTCGGGAGGCTCTGAACCAGCCAATGCCGGACCAGGCCAGTTGTTTCAGATCCTCAAGCAGCAGTAGCGGGATCTTTACCTGCGTGTAAGCTGAGTACTGCGGGGAGTGAGCAAGAAGTGGTTTCCTTTGTTCAGGAGCAGGTATCTTCTCCACAATGTCCTTCTTTTTTTTACTTGCTAAGCCATCTGAAGTGACTCTCAATAATCTGTAGGCTCTGACTGCAAAGCTAGGTAAGGCCTTGTGCCCCCAGGTTCAGAAATTGGAGCAAGGTTTACATTCTTTAGAAGGATGACTGGAGACTGTTGACTCTGAGGTTATAAAATTGAAAGAGCGGGTTGATATGCAGGAGAAGGACTTGGATAATGTCCAGAAGAACCAGGATACTACAATAAAGGATGTAATTGGCCTCCGTAGGAAGGCTGAAGCATTTGAGAACACTGTTAGAGCTAATAATTTGCAAGTTTTTTTTTTTCTGTTACTCCTAGGGAAAGCTTAAAAGATATATTAAATAACTTTTTGGTGTTTCAGAGGACAGTATTCCTCCATTCTCTCAAGTTTATTACCTTCCACTAAAATCTGTTGAGGGTCAGCAATTTTGGATCAAGATAGCCCACCTTTGGATGTCTCAGCTATTTTAGAATCTTCAGACACTAAAGCTGCAACAGCTTCAACTTTGCTCTGTAGTTATCTATCTGTAAAGTATGTATTTTTTGAACCTTCTCACCTCACTGTTTTTCTCTCAGGGAAATGGGTCTTGTGGGGGGGGGGGGGGGGGGGGTTACTTTTATCCTTGTGATTTTGCTCTGTTTTGAATAATGGAATTCAGTAGCATGACAGGTGGAGGAGTAGACTAGTGTTTAGTGCAGCAGACTTCGATCCTGAGGACCTGGTTCAATTCCCACTGCAGCTCCTTGTGACTCTGGGCAAGTCACTTAACCCTTCATTGCCCCAGCTACAAATAAGTACCTGTATATACTATGTAATGTAGTTGCAAAAACCACAGAAAGGCGGTATATCAAGTCCCATTCCCTTTTTCCTCTCTCTAGCAGGGGCGTAGACAGACACCCAATTTTGGGTGGGCCTGGGTGGGCAGAAGAACCCCACCCCATCCCATAGGTGATTTGGTCTCTCCTCTCGCCTGCATGCCATATGGTCTCTCAAATATCCCTCCTCTCCTGCACACCTTTTAAATTTCAGATTTTCACCGGCAGTGAGGAGCAACTAATACACACTACTCATGTAGGCCCCACATCCTTCCCACTGATGCAGCTTCCTGTTTCCGCATAGGCGGGAATATGTCAGAGGGAAGTCTGTGGGGCCGGTGTAAGCAGTATGTATCAGTCGCTGCTTCCTGCAGGCGAAGATCTGCTATTTATAAGGTGTGCAGGAGGGACAGTTGTTGGGAGTTTTCAGCTTGGGAATCTCTGCCGGCCACATCATAGGTGTGCTGCTACTGGTGGGCCTGGGCCCACCCAAGCCCACCCTTGGCTACGCCACTGCTCTCTAGGCCTCTTTTACAAAGCCACTTTACTGATTATTGGTGCGGCAAATGAGTGGAAGCCCATTCAATTCCTATGGGCTTTTTCTCATGTGCTGTGCGTGAATCACTAGCGTGGCTTTGTAAAAGAAGACCTATATTTTTTCCTGTAATAGTGTTCAACTTTATGTAGACTTAGATCCAGTAATGTGGACTTCAGTGTTGCTTTCTTATTTGTTTGCCTGTAAAGTTTGCTTTTCTTTTTTATATTATTTGGATAGCTACACTTTTCTGTACAAGTTATTTATTTGGTGGTTAAAATGTAAAATGATAAATTTAAAACAAAAACAAATGCAGGGGAATATTTCTACCCAACTGGTTTTGTTTCACTTAATTATATTAAATCGTCAGCTGTTTTTGTCTTTTTGGGGAAAGAGGTAGCATTTCAAATGAGAAAATTTACCAGATTGCTTGATTCTAAGATTCACCTCTCCCATTTTTAGTACATGTGGAGGGGCATTTTCAATATGACGTCTAAGTCCAACTTTGGACGTTTTTATAAAAATGTCCAAAATTCAAGTGGGGAATATAGTCTATCTTTTTTTTTTTTTAATGGTTATTTGCTAGATGTTTTTGTGCTCTGTGTGTTTATTTTTCTGGCTCACTTTCAAAGAAAAAAATGTCCAACTAAAAAATGCACAAATCAAGCCATTGGAATGTAGGAGGAGCCAGTATTCTTAGTAGACTGGCCACACAGACATCCCAGGAGAGCAATGGGGCACTGCAGTGGACTTCAAATAAATACTTTCAGGTACACATCTCACTGTTGCTCCTTTATCTTGTCTGCTGAGGCCCTCCCAAACCCACTACCCCCAACTGTAACCCACTACAATATATTCAGGTACTTACAAAATAAGTACCTGAATATATGTAAACCGCTTTGAATGTAGCTGCAAAAACCTCAGAAAGGCAGTATATCAAGTTCCATTTCCCTTTTGGGTGAAAGGGGCACCTATATATGGGTGTGTGTTTCTGGTGAGTTTTGGAGGGCTCACAGTTTCCACCACAAGGGTAACAGGCAGGAGGAGGTATGGGTCTAGGTCCAACTGTCTGCAGTGCACTGCAGTACGGAGGGGAAGGAAAAAACCTTCACGAATGGAGCAAACCACAGTGTCAATAAAAAGTGGAGTCAACAGATATAAAGAATCATCTCGTTCCATTTGTATCCACTGATTCCACTTTTTATTGACTCTGCAGTGCACTGCACCCACCACTAGACTACTCCAGGGACCTGCATGCTACTCTAATGGATCTGAGTAGAACATCTGAGGCTGGCATGTAATGTTTTTAATCATATTTTTGGGGATGGGAGGGGGTTAATGACCACTGGGGGAGTAAAGGGAGGTCATTCCTGATTCCTTCCAGTGGTCATCTGGTCACTTTTTTGTGGCTTATTCGTTAAATCAGGTCTAGACCAAAATGTCCAACTTATAGCCCTGGATGTTTTTGTTTTGTTCCATTATGGCAGAAAAATATCCGTTAGGAACTCCTAGATCCAACCCTTAACATGCCCCCGACACGCCCCCTCGTGATCTGTATACACTTCTGACAGACTTCATAGAAAACCGTCTTAAAAATTGGTTTCAAAAATACCAATTTGGACTTTTTTTTGTGAGAAAAATATCTAAATGCACATTTATGTCACTTTTTTGGAAGTTTTTCTCTTTTGAAAATGAGCTCCTGAATCACCCATCCTAGCTGTAGTCCAGCACTTAATTCACAGCACGGGGCTTCTGATCATCTGCCTGTTAGTGAACCATGCATTCAAATCCAAATTAGTGCCAATTAGTACCGATAATTGCTTAACATCCAATTATCGGCACTGATCGGCTTGTTATCCAATTAAGTACCGCACACAAATCGGCCACCCACACTGATCTGCATGTGGAACTTTAGACGCAATATATACAATCTGGAGGATACTGTAGAGAGGATTGGAGCAACATGGTAGGTATTTGTATGTTGCATTGGATCTCTCCGTGGCATTTGACACAATCATGAAATTTTGATACAACGATTACAGTCTTTTGGTAGTTCTGGAACCATATTGAATTGGTTTATTTTAAAAGGAAGAAAACAAAAAGTTTGCGTGGGTGAAAATGCCTCCACTGCTCGATCTCTAGTCCCCATTTGCTGTTCTTTTCAATCTATATTTGGTTCTACTTTGTGAGGGATTGATGTCCTTAGATGTTGTTTATGGACACTACGCAGATAACATTAAATTATTCATTACATTTGAGGGGTTTTGGTCTGGGGCACTTTGTCAGCTGTAGGAGATGCTTGTTACTATTTCAGACTGGATGACAGTAAATAAGCTTGTTCTGAACGTGTCAAAAACTGAAGCAACTTTGTTTTCTGATATTCTTTTTCAGAATTTGTTCTGTAATTCTTTTGTGACTATTATTGTATGCACTTTGGACATGTTGTTAGAGTCTGCATTAACTTTTAAGCAACAGATTCATGCAGTAGTAAAGACCTCATGTTTTAAGATGAAGATGTTAAGTGATTTGAAGCCTCTAGATCATTTTTCAGATTTCTGGACTGTTCTTCAGAGCCTGATTTTGACCCTAGACGTTTTTAGAATTTCTCACTTTAGTTTGCCCAGCGGTTATTCTTTTGTTTTTAATTATTTTCCTTTTTTGATGATAGAGAGGTTGATTTCTAGACTAGTGGTTCTCAACCCTGGGGGAAATGAATTGTAAATGTTTATTCTTCCCAACCATTATAACCCGTATCAGATGTAGGGTTGGGCTATTTTTCAACGTAAGTTTATTTAATATATGCAGTTATAGTTTGTCCTTAGATTTGAAGTACATTCTACTTGGTTTCTGCATAGGTTGTGCTGTTTATTTGGGTGTGCAGATGGTTTTCAAAAATAAGATAAAAGCAAGTGTGATAATACATAAAACCGTCAGATCTGACACACCAACTTCAAACTATACAGTTTAAGCACATATATCCCTGGATTCAATAAAGTTCACTCAAATTCTATTCTATTCCCTGCATTTATAAACCCGCTATTTTTATTGATGCCCCTGTAATTTCCCATTTTTAAGCTGCCTTTTTACTAATCCCCCTCCCCCATGACAAATTTGTGGCTTTTCCTTTAACTTTTCAGGAAGTTTAAGAGTTCATAATGTCTGTCTAGGGGCAAAGTTTTATTTATAACAATTATGTTGCAGATAAGTTTTTAAATGGTCTAAAAACAGGGCAACTAAGCTTTAATCTATGCAAATGCATAACTCATCTATTTGAAATGTAGAAATTGTAGGCCAGGTACATTTTTGGAGTTTATGGAAGGCAGTGAACAAACTGGAAACAGACTTGGGGCAGTTGATGAAAGAAGTAACCAGTGTGCCAAGCTAGCAAAATGTTGAGGTCAGGCAGGTTTTTCAAGTAGGACATTGTGAACGTGCAATAGCTTAACTCTGTTTTCCAAGTCTGTCCTGGACTAGCCCCTTGCCAGTCAGGTTTTCAGGATATCCTGAATAAATATGCATGAAATATTCCTATACAATGGAGGTAGTGTATGCAAATCAATCTCATGTATATTCATGTATCCTGGAATATTCCAGGACTGCCTTGGGAAAAAAACAGCCCTTGCTCAGGGGTGGACAACCCCCCCTCCCTGTCCTCAAAGATCACAACACAGTTCTGTTGTATATTTTTCTCTGTGATTAGTTTTTTATTTATTTATTTTTATATATTTATTTGGATTTTGCTCACACCTTTTTCAGTAGTAGCTCAAGGTGAGTTACATTCAGATACACTGGATATTTTTCTGTCCCAGGAGGGCTCACAATCTAATTTTGTACCTGAGGCAATGGAGGGTTAAGTGACTTGTTCAAGATCACAAGGAGCAGCACTGGGATTTGAACCAGCCACCTCTGTATGTCAAGACTGGTGCTCTAACCACTAAGCTACTCCTCCACTCCACTTGAAAGGAAGTTTTGGTCACCCTTCCTTTCTACAGAAAGAGACCAGCGGTGGGGGGGGGGGGGGGCAGCTGAAAGAAAACCTTTTTCTCTTGCTAAAGATGTTGCTATATTCTGGGAGCAAGGAGTTTTTTTTTTTTTTTTCTGTGTGACTGGACTAGGTTATTGTACGTTTTTTATAACATTGACAAAAGGGGGTTAATGCAGTGCTAAAACAAAGCTGCCAAATTACACTATTCCAGGAGAGATTTAAGCTCAGCTGTCTAGCAAATACTTTTAATAAAGATAAACATAACCCTTGTCTGATGCATGATGGGACTCACAGCACCGATTTCAACAGGTAAAATCAGGACAACAGATACCACACCGCTTTGTGGTGTAAATTCAGATTAGGATTGGCCAAAAAGTCTCCCTCCTTGAGCTGGGTAACTTTACTAACATGGCAGAAATCTGAAGAAGGAACAGAGGCCACAATGAGAGGACATGAGTCACCAAGCTGTTGCTTGCCCAGAAGAGACAGCTAATGAGCCACACACAAGGTACAGCAGAAGACAGGAATGAACAAGGGGCCAGTAAGTACATAAGTATTGCTATACTGGGACAGACCAAAGGTTCATCAAGCCCAACATTATGTTTCTAACAGTGGCCAATCCAGGTTACAAGTACCTGGCAAGATCCCAGAACAGCACAATTTTATGCTGCTTATCCTAGAAATAAGCAGTGGATTTTCCCCAAGTCCATTTTAATAATGGCTTATGGACTTTTCTTTTAGAAATCTATCAAACCTTTTTTAAACCCGCTAAGCTAATTGTTTTTACTACATTCTCTGGCATCGAATTCCAGAGTTTTTACATGTTGAGTAAAGAAATATTTTCTCAGATTTATTTTAAATGTACTACTTTGTAGCTTCATTGCGTGTCCCCTAGTCCTACTATTTTTGGAAAGAGTAAACAAGCAATTCATGTCTACCTGTTCTACTCCACTCATTTTATAGATCTCTATCAAAAAATGAATGTTGTGTAAAGAGGAGAATCCATGTGAATAGCAGGAACTTTTACATACTTACCACATTTGCACATGAGTTGTAGTTTGGATGCTACAAGACAGAATTGTGCAAAAAACTGTACTAGTCCTCTTGAAAAAAATTTTACGTTGAAATACCACAGCAAAGTTCCAACTCTTGACACACCACTTGATGAAATATCACTTTACACCAGTGTTTCCCAAACTTTTTTTCCAATGTGACCCCATTTTAGGTGTTAAATTCATGTGGCTCTAGATGATAAATAACGCCAATTATTAATCAAATACGCATATTTATTGTATTCCTTATATCTATATTTGTTACTACTACTACTACTACTTAACATTTCTAGAGCGCTACTAGGGTTACGCAGCGCTGTACAAATTAACAAATAAGGCCAGTCCCTGCTCAGAAGAGCTTACAATCTAAAGGACGAAATGTCAAGTTGGGGTAGTTTAGATTTCCTGAGAAAAGGTGTAGTGGTGATTAGGTGCCGAATTGTTAAAGTATTTATCTGATGTACTCACCATGCTGAGACACACACAAACTTACAAACACAGATTCAGCTTCTCACTTACCCACAGCATAGCCACTGAGTCATTGATTGGGTCACTGTTCCTTTTTCTAGGTTGGGGGGAGCAAGTGAAAGGGTACCCATGAATATATAGCATATGAGTATACTCTCTGGATACAGTGGGATATGTCATTAAATAAATAAAATAGTTAAGTCCCTGTTTGCAAGTGTGTATATGTGAGTGGGTGATAGGGGTGTGTGTCTGAGTGGAATTTGGTAGTTGTGTCTATGACTATGTCAGGAGGGAGCTTGTGTGTGTGTGACTGGATGCTGTGTGATCTTAAGTGACTGGGGGAAGTCTTCAAGTATGTAACAGAGAGAATTAGGAGAAAGGAACATATATTTCATTTTTCCTTATATCCCCTCTCCCACCAATCTAAGGCTCATGACCCTCTGCACCCAGACTCAGTCACTCTTCCCCAGCTCAAACCCATACCTCTTTTATTCTGGTCTTTTCTAGGCTCTTCCTCTCTTCAGATTCAGCATCTCATTCATAAAGGCTTTTTCTGTTCTCTCACCACCACTTACCTCTGACAGATATATCCATGCCCTCAGTTCATCCTCATTTCATTCCTCGTCCCTTCCAAGGCTCACATTCACTCTCACTTTTTCTGTCTGTCCTCCTCTCCTCATGCAGCGTTTCTTTATCTCTGTCTCCCCTTCATGCAGCTTGTCTCTCTCTCTCTCCCTCACCTTCATGTACATCAGAATAGCCATACTAGGTCAGAGCAATGGTCTATCTAGCCTAGAACCCTGTTCCCAACGGTGGTCAATCGAGGTCACATGTACCTGGCAGAAACCCAAATAGTAGCAACATTCCATGCTACCAATACCAGGGCAAGTGGTGGTTTCCCCATGTCTATCTCAATAGCAGGCTATGAACTCTTTCTCCAGGAACTTGTCCAAACCTTTTTTAAACCCAGATACGCTAACCGCTGTTACCACATCCTCCAGCAACGAGCTCCAGAGCTTAACTATTGGTTCAGCGAAAAAAAATCTTTCCTCCTATTTGTTTTAAATTATTTCTGTCTCTGCAGCTTTTTCAAGAGAGGCAAGAACTTTGTGTGACTTCTGTAGCAGTCTGTCACCGGCACTCTCAACCAGGGCTGGTGCAAGAATATTACATGCCCAGAGAGAGAGAGTGTTCCTACAGGTAAAAGTTCGTGTGCGTCTATCTAATCTTTCCTGCTCACAGCCTCCTACAAGAAAGATGCAGCACCCGCATCGACTGCAGTCTCTTGAGACTGCAATAGAGTCCCAAACCGCTTCCCAGTAAAGTCTCTCTTTTCACGCTGAAAAACAGACCATTATAGCTCCTACCCTCTTCCTAGTCTTTCCATTTTTGTAGTGTGCGTGTGTCACAAAAAAACAACCTTGCACTTTCCAGTAAATGCTCTATATCTATGTATAAACCCAATTAACTCCATCCATAAAACAAATTTATAAACCAAGAAAAATATACAGCCTAGACCTAGCAATTCCCGAGAAAGAACTGACTTCCTTTCTGCAGAAAAGTTTAGTCGACACCTTACTCTGCACCCTCTGAGACGGCCAGCACTGACAGCAAGATCCATCAGTATCACCACAAAGCAAATAGGTAGCCATGCCAGAGTGAGGCTTGGAACGCATTAAAGAGAAGGCTAATACACCACCAGAACGAGGCTTAGAATGCACAGAAAGGCGCAGGCGGCCGAAAAACCAAACAAGCTTGAAATGCTCAGAGATTGAATAGTAAATGTTGCCCCAAATCCGTACACACTGCAAAAGAAGTTACCCAAAAATCCGCAGCTGCAAAAAAATTCTTGCAGCCGGTCTTCAAAAGTAGCCCAGTTTGGCGGGAAACCTGTCCAACTGGGAATATTTAAGGTACTTCCGGTTTGTAAGGTGGGGTTAGAGGCTACTTCCGGTTTTTCAGAGTTACTCTCTATCTGCCTCTGTCACTTTTTCTATGGTACGTCTAATCTTGTGTAGTTCCGGAGCAATTGCAGCTACTTCCGTTTGCCTTTGTGTCAGGGAGCGCGGTCTCCGGTTCCGCCTGTTCTGGGTCTGAGGTTTTCATTTGGTGGGTGCAGTAGAGCAGCAAAGGGGTAGCGTTGAGACGAGGAGGGGAAGAAGCATGATACCCTTAGACACGGACGGAAGAAAATGGGAGGAAATTGTTACCGTCCCGGCCTCCCCTTCACGATATTTTGAACCACGGGGTTGGGGGAGGGGAATGATGCCCCAGATACCATGATAGTGGGGGTGGGGGGGAACGATACCTCCAGATCTCAAGACAATGGTTGAGGGTGTGACAGCCCAAGTCGTAAAATACAATTGCAGCAGTTTAAGTTATATACATTTGTCCCATGATGCAGTTTTCCTCTCCTTACACATTCTTTCTCTTCCCACACTGATTATTATTACTTACTCCTGCATTTTGCTTGTCTTTGCTTTCCAGACATCACCGGCCTCCAAAGATGTCGCAGTTCAAACGTCAGAATCGACGGAGATCCAGTCCAGGGCAGGTCATGAGGACCCTGACAGGTCTGTGTTCCCATCACACACGATTTTAGATTTTAGTAATGCTTTGCTGGGTTAAGTTTAGTGTATATATGGTCAGGACTGGTAGACAGTCGCTTAGTGTGGTAAAGAGCATCTGCCATTGGTCCTAAGGCCACACAAAACCAAAGAACCATTAGTGCCTATTTTTATTTTTGGGAGTTGGTTTTCAAATAGCCTACTTATTCATATAAATGAGTTTTGGAAAGTGCTTTCATTATATATGAAACAAAGTTTAATATTAAAAATTAGGATAATTGGTTATAGGAGTTATTTACCAACAGTATGCACTAATACCAGTAATTTTAAATCTTTTTCATCTCATGACACACCATCAGTTTTTTTAAGGATATATATTTTATCATTTAACAAACAAATATTAAGACTGTGTTTAAAGTTCAGTAATTACATTTTTAATCGTGTTATTTTTTTAGTTGAATATTTTTATTGAAGACACAAGTTTATTTATTAGGATTTATTTACCGCCTTTTTGAAGGAATTCACTCAAGGCGGTGTACAGTAAGAATAGATCAAACAGGAGCAAAAGGCAATTACAGCAGTAAAAATATTCAAGTAACAATACAAAATATGGCATAGTATACTACTTTAATTCTAATGTTGTATTACCACGTGGTGTTCAAAATATTCTGCTTCAAACAACTGCAGCTGGTTATAAATCACACTTATTTATTCTTACTTTTATTAAGAGGACCTCAGATCTTCCCAGCTTGGCTGTTCTATTCAGAACTCATTTGCATGATATTTTCTTACATGCACTCAAGCTGTTTTCTGAAAGTATTTATTATCACTGGCCCTGTATTTACTATCAAAATCTTTCAGAGGTCAGGTTTCTTAAGTCACTGAAAAAAACTCCCGATTGGAGAAAAACCAGTGACTCCTGCCCTCTGAAAAACAGCTTCCCCTTGTACCAAGCAGAATATTTTCTGCAACTGATTCTGCCATTCATTTACATTTAAATAGGGTTAAATGCAGTGCTCAATCTTCTCATTATCCAACCCAGCTTTTCTCTGGGCATTTCGTTTGTGGATCTCTATCCACCCCAAACAAAAACAGCTTCAGGGTTGTCCTTGAGCTGCCAGCTACAAGCTGCACATATCACTGCTTATTTCCTCTTTCCCATTGTGATGTTCTCTAATTCCTTGTGTCCCTTCAACAAGGACGTCTCGTTTCGCTGCTCTCACTGCTGCGTCAGGAAGGAAACACTATCTCTGACATCCTCCTTGCACATTTTCAAAATGGCCGCGGTTTTTATAACAAACGCTCAGGCTTGTTCTTATCCAATCAGATTTTCCATTGTATTTAAAGGGCTAATCTTTTCTCTTCTTGTACTTGAAAGAACTACTTCCTAGAAAAACGCCTTCCATTCTACATTTTTGTTTAAACCATATGGTTCTACTGTATTATACTGATAAATTAACTTTTGTTCTTTTTGCCACAGTTTCGTTTTTATATCCCCCTCTCTCTTTCCCTGTTGTATCTGTTCAATCACCATAAATTTCAGTTCATCAAACACAAAAAAGTTGTTTTCTAATGCCAATTTTGTTAATTGGCATAAAAATTCCGACGGAACTTGCCATGGTCTAACCCTCGATTCCAGAGCTTCCTGTACTGCTTCTAAAGCTTCATGTTGAGGAATAGAGGTGTACAATGTGCATACATCCAACGATGCTAATATTGTAGTGTTAGAAAGCTCCACCTTCTTTATTTGGTTCAAAAAATCTGTGGAATCTTTTATGTATGCCGGTATTTCTTCCACCAAAGGAGGCAGAAAGACATCTACATATTGGCAAATACGTTCTGAGATGGAATTACGTGCTGAGACTATAGGTCTTCCTGGAGGTCTTTCAAGATTTTTGTGAATTTTTGGGACTGTATACAAAATAGGGATCCTGGCCTTAAAATGACAGAGAAAATTATTTTCTTTAGATGTCACAAATCCTGCTTTCATTGCTGCTCTTGTCAAACTTTGCAACTGGGCTAGAATATCCAGTGAAGGATCCTCCTCCAAAAGTTGTTACTTGGATTCATCCTGTAACTGGCTATAAATTTCTTCCATATAATATTCTTTAGATAAGATAACTATAGCTCCGCCCTTATCCGCATGGCGGATCACTATGGAAGGTTCTTTTTTTAGCTTTTGTAAAGCTTTCCATTGCTTAATTGACATATTGTACCATGTTTTCTGATGCTCTTGCTCCATTTGTTCAATTTCCATAAGCACCAATTGCCGAAATATTCCAATCGTGGGATTTATGGGACCTGGAGGCGTCCACATGCTCCGAGCTGCACAGTTGGAAAATGAATGCCATAAATCTTCATTCGTGCCAAAATATGTTCTTAACACTCTAATTAATTTTTCAAAATCCACACGAAATTGAAAAGGATGATGTTTCCTGGTGGGAATAAACGATAAACCATTCTGTAGCACTGCTATCTCGTCCTCATTCAAACTGTACTTTGATAAATTTATTATATTGAATCCTCTCTTCGGCGGGTACGGGTATTGGGGCCTCTGTACGTCTGTGGACCCCGTCCTCTTGCTCTTCGCCCCCCTCTTTGCCCACTTCGGGCTCTGTATTCTGTTGCATGTGACCGACCCGGTCTTGATCCTGCACCTTCCTCATCTCCACTGGACGAATCTGTGGATAAAGCAAATCCTACTTTCTTTTGTCGATTTCTTTCTTCTGTGTCTGTCTTAGGTTTCTGCCAGTTATATACGTATCCCTCTGTATAGTCTTTTTGATCCCTTTGTAATTTCTTACATTTCAACAGTTTCATATCTTTCGTATATTTTTCTAATTTTTTGTCAAAATCCTCCTTAGCTGTTTCAAAATCTCTCAGTGTTTGTAAATGAGCCAGTCTTTCTTCCAACTGTGGCTTCTCTTCTACCAATTTAGATTGTACCTTTTGAATCAACAATAGCATCAAGTCCATTGAACATTGATTAAGTATGCTATTCCATTCTTGGACAAAATGTTCATCCTCTGGGAATAATTTAGGGGCTTTTGTCATCCTCAAACCCCTAGGTATAATTTCCAATTTGCAGTAATCTACCAGAGTTGCACTATGTAATTCCAATCTTACACAATCCTTGTAATCTGCTAATAATTGAGTCCAATTGGCATCCGTCAATGTCTCGGCTCCTAGCTGTGACAGAGCGGGGGCTTGCAGTATGGCTGCCCTTTCATCCACTGTAAAGCGCTTGCCGCTATCCCAACTTTTTGCCATGTCTCTATTCCCTTTAATCACCTTGGGTTAAACCACAAAAATACCTAAATAGGGATCACTGGTGAACTATTCTAATTCTAATGTTGTATTACCATATGGTGTTCAAAATATTCTGCTTCAAACAACTGCAGCTGGTTATAAATCACACTTACTGGGGAATTTAGCCTGTCAGTTTTTACCTAATCTTTTTTCCTGTTACGGCCAGCAGTAACAGTTTGCGGTGGTGGCAGCAATTTAGACAGCCTGCTCATGCCATACCAAGCCCTCTCTCTGATGCTTCTTGCTTATGCGGAAGTGGGAAGTTACGTCAGAGTGAAGACTTGGGGTTTGGCTTACAGGTTTCTGAATTGCTGCCACCCACTACAGAAGAAATCTTGTAATGCCAGGCCACTGTCTGGGGTCAGGAGTGATACAAAACTCCTGTGGCACATTGGTTGAAAAATACTGCTCTAATACTGTTAACACGTTATGTACCTAGGGCCCATTTTATGGGATAAGTGCTGTAGTAAATAACATGTGTTAACTGTGTTACACTGTGCTGTTAGTAAATGATCCTGTATGTATTTTTAAGGATCGTTCTGAGAGGAGTTCTGTTGGAGAACATGATCATTGAATGTGATTATCAAAATCTCAAAGGGGACCTAGAGGCCTGAGAGTCAACTGGAGGGGGAGCATAACTGAAGCTTCACCTGGGGCACTTAGGGCACCTTTTGCAAAGGTGCATTAACGGATCTAGCGTGCTCTAAACGCTAAGATGCCCATAGGAATATAAATAGGGATCTTAGTGTTTAGCACGTGCTAATCTGCTAGTGTGCCTTTGTAAAAGGGGCCCTTAGTGTCCAAGCCCTGGCCTAGTGTGTAACGCTTTGTTAGGATGTAGTGAGTACTTGTTACTGTATAAAGTACTTTTTTTTGGATAGATAAGTGATGCTGTGCATGAGGTAATCTGTGATTGACATGTTAGTTTATTTAGAGGTGTATTTTCAAAGCACTTAGATTTACAAAGTTGCATAGTAACCTATGGAACTTTGTAAATCTAGGTGCTTTGAAAATGAGCCCCTTAGTGACCTAAGTTGCTGTACAGAATTCTGTGTAGGCACAGGCATTAGCTGCTCTCCTCAGAGAAAGATGAGAATGTGCCAGGGGGAGAGGGGGGCAGAGAAAGATGAGAATGTTCTGTGGGAGAGGGAGTGCAGGCTTGTGGGAGACAGGTACAATGATAGGTGAGGAAGGGAGGAGTAAGAATTAGAGTTGTGGGGTGTGCCTCGGGGGAGGGGGCAGAGAAAGATGAGAATGTGCCAGGGGGAGAGGGGGCATAGAAAGATGAGAATGTTCTGTGGGAGGGGGGGCAAGCTTGTAGAGTACAGATACAATGATAGGTGAGGAAGGGAGGAGTAAGAATTAGAGGTGTGGGGTGTGCCTCGGGGGAGGGGGCAGAGAAAGATGAGAATGTGCCTCGGGGGAGAGGGGGCAGAGAAAAATGAGAATGTTCTGTGGGAGGGGGGGGGGGCAAGCTTGTAGGGTACAGATACAATGATAGGTGAGGAAGGGAGGAGAAAGAATGAGAGGTGGGTGTATGTGCCTAGAGGGAGAAGACTTTGGGAGGCAGACAGAATTTGGGGGCTTTGTGTCAATTGGAGTCAATTGGCATTAGAGAGAGAGAACTGAGAAGGGGAAAGGTGGGAGGGGATTTCAGGCCTTATGATAGGGGAATTCTATTCTAAAATACTACAAATAAACTATGCAGAATTTTAAGATATTTTTGAAAATTATGCATAAAATTTTGCACAGACTCTTTTTTTTTTTTGGGGGGGGGGGGGGGGGCAGAATTCCACAGGAAAAATAAGTACACAAGTACCCACATATTTTCATAAAGACCAGTATCTTGTTTCCAACAGTGGTCAATCCAGGACACAAGTACCTAGCAATCCCAAAAAGAGTAAAATAGATTTATGCTGCTTAATCTGGGAATACTGTATATACTTGGCTATAAGTCAATCTCATGTATAAGTATAGGGCAGTTTTTGAATTAAAAATGACCAAAATTGCTGTGACCTATGTATAAGTTGAGGCTGGGTCCTACCCACATTGTTACCTCTTTCTCCTTTCCCTCTATCTCCAGGTCCCACACTGCTCCCTCTCTCTCTCTCTCTCTCTCTCTCTCCCTCCTCACCAGAATCAGTATTTCTCAGCACCCACACACACCCCTGTTTTTCTTTTATAAAAAAAAAAAAAAAGCAATCAGCATTTCACCTGCTAAACTTCCGTTCCTTAGCGTCCCTCTGGACCGGACCAGGATTGAACTGATGGGTTGTGCTCGGCTTCCAGCAGGTGGAGCCTGAGAAAAAACATGTGACCCTAGCCTCAGTATTTTCTCAGTCTCCAGCAGGCAGGAGGTGAGCCCATTAGTCTCTCTCTCTCTCTCTCTCTCTCTCTCTCTCTCTCTCTCTCTCTCTCTCTCTCTCTCTCTCTCTCTCTCTCTTTTAGAGGTTAATAATAACAACAATAATGCTACTTCTTCTTCTGTGCCTAGGAAATCTGTGTTAGAGGCTTGGCAGATAGGGATTTCTTTTCTGTTCTTTCTTTTACAGCCTCTGGGGTGTTACACTCAGGTGCCCTGAGTCCCTCCCCGCTTTCCTCCCCATCTCCCATACTTAGCTGGGAAGGGCTACCCTTTGGTTAGAAAGGTGTATTGCTTTTGGGAGAGGCAGCCACTTTTAGTTGTTATTTAAAAAAAAAAAAAAAAAAGAGAGAAGTTATATTGTGAAGCCTTTCCTTTCCCCAGACTGCTTTTGAGCAGGCAGTTTCGTTCTGCTTCATGGCCAGTTCTTTGTTAAAAAAAAAAATGGACAAACTTAATTTTTACGGTCCCCATGGCCTTAACGAGCGATATTTTTTACTTGGAGGTTTGATTCTCAGTTTTCCTCGTGTTTTGGCAGCGCCATGCTGTTAAAAAAAAAAAAAAAGGCACGAAGCGTTGTTTCTGGGGCACAGCCGCACATCCGTGAGGACGGGCAGGCAACGCGTTCCTTCTCAGCGCCGGGGTATGATTACTCGTGGCTCCTGCATGGCGGGGTTAGATGTTTTCTTCGGTTTCTTTCCTGCGGTTCGCGTCAGCTGTTTCTTTTTTGCCGGTCCATCGCGTCTGCCTCACTTCTCTCCTTCGGATTTTTTAGTTTTCGTGCGGAAGGCCGCCATCTTGCCTTCAGCTGCTCCTTTTTCAGCAAGGGAGCTGCTTCTCAGTTAGCTAGACGGCACAGGGACGACGGAGATCGTGTTTCGGGGGCAGGCTAGGGGAACTTAGGAGGGGGGATTTTTCTCTCAGTTTGTTCCTCACTGATATGCATTCATATCTATTCTTGGGACTCCACTTGAGACTGTCTCTTTGTGTCAGGTGTTCAGCGCTGCATTCGTCTGGTAGTGCTATATATATATATATATATATATATATATATACTAATAATAGTAATACCTTCCAGAGAAGTCATTTTCATCTGTCCTACTGGTTGAGATCTATAATGGGGCTTCTTTTTGGCCCAGAATCAGACCACTACGCTTTTAGGCTTCTCTATTATGTATATTTTACATAGACTGATTGCTTACTTGAGCCTTATGCATTTATACTCATTTTCACTTTTTTTTTAATACCATTTCTGTTTGTCTTTGAACCACTCTCTATAGTATTTGGACAGCCTTTTGATGCTTGTTTCTCTTTAATCTACGGTGATTTTCACTGTGAGTCCGTAGTGCGCAGTTATGCCTTCTGTTTTAGCAACTTTCAAAAGGTCATGAGTTCACCATTTGGGTTACATATGTGCATTTTTTCCCATGGGCATGATTTCAGTCAGGTATTGTTTTTTGTGGCTGTATCTGTAAATAAATAAATAAATAAATAAATATATATATTTATATATATATATGTATAGTTATAAGTACGTAAGTAATGCCACACTGGGAAAAGGCCAAGGGTCCATTGAGCCCAGCTTCCTGTCTACGACAGCGGCCAATCCAGGCCAAGGGCACCTGGCAAGCTTCCCAAACGTACAAACATTCTATACATGTTATTCCTGGAACTGTGGGTTTTTTCCCAAGTCCATTTAGTAGCGGTTTATGGACTGGTATATAAAACAAATAATTTATACTAACAAGTGCCCTACATTTGCTTAATTCAGTTTCCCACAAATTGGCGTCAAGCGCAAGAGTTTCAGGTGATCTGCTTGCAGAGGCAGCAGCTACAGGCGTTTTTTCTGTCTCATATGAATTGCGCTCTGGGATATATTTCTTCTGATATATGTGTCTCGGGTATATTGTGTAACTGCAGCGGCTAGCAGTTTATCTGGACCTTCACTCAAGTCTGCAACAAACATTTATATACCTTCTTGTGCATGACATTTTCTTCTATGACGGTTTATTTGACTTTACTCTGTTGTTCACCTCTTTAGCTTCAGGTGATCAGGTACTTTCTCGATGATAGCTTTTATATACTTCGCTATCTGTTGCTCTGTCGGCAATAGTCTTCAATAACTGTAGGAGTTTGTAGTTCAGGATTCCTGTTTCCATTTTCTACAGCTGAGGCGGAATCATTGCAGATTTTTCGAGACGGCTATGCCTCTAGCTTTGCCAACCTTCTTTCAGTCATCTTTCTAGAGTCTCCCTGTCCTCGCCGCACTGCTAGTGCGGTAGGTGATAATCTACAGCGGCTCTTGCACCCTCAAGCTTTTTGCTTTGTAATCATCCTATTTTGTTTGTTTTCAAGGTAGTCTACCCCATTCTCAATGTCACATGTTTTTCGTGTGGAGACATTTGAATATGTCCTACAGGTAGTTCGTGCAGGGCACTGTTTTTAATGTCTTTAGATCTGCTGGCAGCTTATCCACATATTCCTTTCAGGACCGGTTTCCAAATGTTTTGTGCGGTTTGAGATTCTGGGACACCATTTTTCAATTTCAGGCTCTGCCGTTGCATCTCACAACAGTCCCCACTGTCACCAAAGTTTTGGTACTGGTGGCAGTGGCTCTTATGGAAGAGGGAATTCTACTTTCCAGTATCTAGATGGCCGGCTAATCAGGGAAACTTATTATCAAGAGAGTTGGCAGGTCTTAGACCGAGCGGGACAGGTATTTTTTTTCAGTTCTTAGGCTGGCTACTAAAGGTGGTCCAGATTCAAATATTGCTTCTAGGTGGCGTTCTTTATGTTCAACATTATATTCAGGTTACCGTCCATGACAGCTACTTTTGGAGTTCTTTCCTGGGCTATACTTTTCTTGACATTTCTCTGATATTCTCTCATATCCGGATATTCCTCTCGGATGGAATCCCTTCAGCTGAGGTAGTTTCTGTATTCTCAGTAGTGCAGCACTCTGTTCTGGTGGTTGAGATTAAACATCCTCACTGCAGGTATGTCTGTAGAATATACACAGTGGACAGTTTTTATCGTTCCTTTTCAGTTTCCGTGGCTGGGGTGCCCGTTGGTTAGGCAGGCTACCCCGTTTTCAGTGGTCTCCTTTGGCAGCTTGTCAATCCTTCAATTTCTTGGAAATTTGCATAATTTGTTTAGCTCTAGAGGAGTTTCTTTCCCTTCTGGATAGCGAGGTGGTGAGAGTCTGTCGGACAATTCCTTGGCAGTAGCCTATGTCTTTTCTCAAAGAAAAATGTAGAATCTACTCTTCACATGGCAGGAGACGAATCTTTTAGCATGGGTAGGTTTCGCCTTACTGCCACTTTCACCTTTCCATGTGGTCGGAGTAAAAAAAAAAAAATTCATTTTTCTCTCTTATTTCACCCTAGTTCCAGGGGAATGGACTCTCATCTTCTGAGCGTTGTCAGCTGATAGTACCTTAATGGGACGCTTCAGTTCTAGAACCTTTTGCTTTCGCTCTGTCCTCACAGGTTCCTCGCTTGGTCTCACTGAAAAGTCTCGTCAGCGGCAGGGGTAGATGCCCTCTTGCAGCAGTAGTCTTCTCTATCTCTTTCCTCCATTTTTTCTCTTGGCTCGTCTTTTACAAGACATCGAGACACATGGGGATCCGGTAGATCTGGCAGCTCCATATAGGTCCTGCGGTCCGTGATATGCGGATCTTCAGCGTCTTTCTTGGCGTCTTCTCTACATCTTCCTGTTAGCAGGGCCCTGCTGTTCCAAAGTCCTATCTTTCATCCAGACCGGGTTTATTTTTGCCTTATGGTTGGCTCTTCTACGGCCTTGATGAGCTAAGACAGGATTTGATGCTTCAGTAATTGTTACTATGCTGCGGTTGTGTCATCGGACCACGTCTCTCTCTGTTGGATAATGGATGTTCTCTCTCTTTTCTTTACCTGCAGGTTGCAGCTGTTTTTCTTCTGGTCCCTTCTTTTCTGTCTACCAGAGTTTCATGTTTTTTTCATCTTTCTCAATTGTTTGTTTCTTTCTGCTCTGGGGTCTTCTTCGTGAGTACAAGATCACAGGAAATTCAATAATTTCGATATTAACAGAGATCTTACCAATTGAGGGAGCTGTTACACGGTATTTCACAGCTATTGAACATTTTCGGCGCTGGGATTGTCTTTTTGTCCTTCTAGCCGGTCGGCGTAAGGGTTTGGTCGTTTCTACCTTAATATATCGCGATACATTAAGGAAATCAGAACTTCTAAATGTCTTCTCACCGGGGGTACAGTTACAGTAAGGGCTAAAACACATTCCACAACTTGATAATCGGTTGTTCCTTGGCAGAATGATTTTCTTTAGGGCCCTCAGAGTACTTTTGTACTCTAGATGGTCATTGTCGCCAGTAGGCGGTCTTTGCAACTCCAGTATTCGCAGCGGGTTTGATAGGGTCCCTCCCGTAAGATTACTGCTTTGGTACTTCCCATCAGTTCAATCCTGGTCCGGTCCGGAGGGACGCTAAGGAAGGAGAAATTAGATCTTACCTGCTAATTTCCTTTCCTTTAGTCCCTCCGGACCGGACCAGGCCCTCTCCCATGTTTCGTCACTTTCTCAACGGAATATAAAAAAAAAAAATAAACCCAGATGCTAGTATATATAGAGAGGGTTAAGTGGGCCATGCCACGTCTCTGGTCGGAGTTGCTGGTGGGCTCAGTTGCTGGAATATATATGTATGTATATATATATGTGTATATATATATATATAGAACTTTAAGAGGGCCTTACCACTTTTCTGCTGAGAGTTGCTGGTGAGTTCTAATTCAAGTGAGCCATACCACTTCTCTGGTAGGAGTTGCTGGTGAGCTTTACTACAAGAAGGACATACCACTTCTCTGGTGAGAGTTGCTGGGGTGCTCAGTTGCTGGTATATATATGTGAAACTTTAAGTGGGCCATACCACTTCTCTGGTGGGAGTTGCTGGTGAGCTGTAATTCAAGTGAGCCATACCACTTCTCTGGTAGGAGTTGCTGGTGAGCTGTAATACAAGTGAGCCATACCACCTCTCTGGTGAGAGTTGCTGGTGAGCTCTGATTCTTGGCATTGCCGAGTGCTTTGTGGCTGCTAGGATTCCATACGGCACAGAAGGTCTTTCTTTCTTTCTTTCCTGCTTTGTTAGTCAAATACTGAGGCTAGGGTCACATGATCAGGGCTCTTATTGGCTCTCTAGAGTCACAGTTTTTTCTCAGGCTCTACCTGCTGGAAGGCGAGCACAACCCATCAGTTCAAACCTGGTCCGGTCCGGAGGGACTAAAGGAAAACAAATTAGCAGGTAAGATCTAATTTCTCCTTTTGAACCTACTGCTTCAGGCATCAGCCAGTCAAATAGCTTTTAGCTGTAGTTGTCTCCAGGTCACCTGATAATTATGTGCACTTCCCTGCAGGCATGTCCTCCTCTCAGTGTACATGCTGAGAACAAACTTTCAACCAGCCAGAACATTTACAGATTTTAAACAATTGCTACTATTTATTTTTATCACTACCAAGTCTCTCTTGCATACCTCCCTCCATATCTCTTTAATTTGAACACTGTTCAAGCTCACCTTGAATTAAGAGTTCTTTCCCCACTAGGGACATATATATAGCATGGTTGAAATCTCTCAAGCAACTTCAGCACAGCCGAAGTCTGTACACAGTACTTGTATGAAGCTAGCGTTAACAAGAGTGCTGTGGCACTGATGAGAATTGCTACTGCTAGCTTCATATAGGGTCAGAGTGCTATGGCACTGATGAGAATGACTAATAGATATGATAGCCCTTTGAAGTCAAACTTTCTCGATTATATAGAAGTGTATATACTGTAAACAGTAGATTTTACCCAAGTCCACCATTAATAATAGTTTATGAATTTTTCTTTTAGGAACGTGTCCAAATCTTTTTTGAACCCTGCTGTGCTAATTCCTTTTATCATATTCTCTGGCAACAAATTCCAGAATTTAATTTCATGTTTTTATTATATTTCCTTTTCTGTGAGTGAGATCTCATTCTGCTTCTGTTGTAGGGAATTCTTCGACCTCCCTGCTTGGACCTCCTCCAGCCTATATTAACCCACTTTCAGCTGAGCTTCCTCAAAGCATGCTGCACCTACAGGTACCTGCAGTCCTTGCTGGCTAGCATTCTGTTTCTAGATATTAAGTGACTGAGGTAATAGGGGACACACAGACACAGCGAAAGGGACGAAGAAATTTGTATTACAAGGGTTTGTTCTTCTTTGTGTTCGTCTGAGGTAATGGGGCACAGGCATTGGCGGAAAAAAATTGGGCATGGGATTGCATGTAGGCATTGGGAGAGAGACTTGGGTGAGGAGAGAGATGACCACTGATGTTGGGGTGAGACCTATATTTTTCTGTAGTAGATGAGTATTTGTTGCTCAGTGGTAGGAGAGACTCTTGCCTATTTTATGCAGTTATGCCCAAAATAACTATAGTATTAAAGATGTTCATACAGTCAAACAATTGTCACGCAATGCGTTTCCCATTGAAATGAGCACAAGACGCTGAGCTGGTACATCATAGAGCCCAGAGGCTATCTTAAGGTATCAGAAGTTTAATAATTGCAGGGAAGAACCATCCTCAGATTTTTTTTTGTGTCACTGTGAGAGGCACACTTGTGATGTCACTGTGTATTAACCCTGGCTTTCTCTGTAGATGGAGGAGAAACACAGAGTCTTTACTGGGATTGTCACCAAGCTTCAAGATTACTTTGGAGTCGTGGATGATGATGTCTTCTTCCAGCTCAGGTAAGGCTGGAGAGTGTGGTTTGCTTATACTTTGGTCTCCAGCACTGGAATGGTATCAGTTGGGGACCCAGAAGGCCGTAGGCCACCAGTGGCATGAGAGTGCCATGACAAGATGTGAGAGTTTGCTCACAGTCCCAGCACCCTGATCATAGGGAGCCTTTAACCAGCCCTGTCAAAACATTTTGTGGTGCTTCATTTAAATCTCTGCAGTTACTGGGTAGGTCCCTTGCAAAGCCTGTATGTGAGCCCTGTGAATCATACCATGTGCATTAGCTGCAAGTGAATGTGTGTGTATATGTTACTTTGAATTTATTGATAGCTGACATTTCTCTATCCTTATTGCCTCGTGCGTCCTCTCCCTCTTCCTTTTTTTTATCTTTCCTCTTTATCTGTTTCTCACTTCTTGTTGCCTCTCTCCCTGTTTCCATCTCTTTAGTGTTGTGAAGGGTCGCATCCCACAGATTGGAGAGAAGGTGTTGGTTAAGGCTGTCTATAACCCCAGTAATCAATCAGTTCCATGGAATGCTGTGAAAGTCCAGGCACTGTCCAGCCAGGTACAGTACTGGGGTAACACTGATGAAGATATTCGGTTTTGACATTGGAGATAAGCTGAGAGGGTGCAAAGCTAGGGGACACATTGAGTGGGGTTATCCAAGGCTCAGTACCTGCAGAGGTGATTGTTGAGGGACATGTTAGGAGAGGTGTTGGAATATAATACTAGGGGAGACGTTGAGAGGCCATTTGAGACATACAGGACTAAGGGGCATAAGGGACACTTTGGAGAGAGAGGGGTATTAGTAGGAATATAATACTGGGGATAGAATTTAATTTTTTAAGGGAGGATGATACTGTTCTGTATTGCTAAAGAAGGACTCTGTACTGCTGGAGCCTACTGAACCTACTTTGTTGAAAGCAGAAAATGATCTCACCTTTGCAGGCTCATACAATTGCTTTGCACAGCAATAGGCTTGTGATCTTCTCTTTTAAAGATATTTAAGTATGACAGTGCTTAATGTTAGAACTCTTATAAACTCAGGGTTTAATTTTTCAGCCACTTTTGAAGTCTCCGACTCCATCTCTCCTGCATATGGCTCCTCTGGGGCAAAAACAAGGGATTCTGGGAGCCAAACCCCAGCTACTTTTTCAGCCTCATCGAATCCCTCCTCTGTTTCCTCAGAAACGTAAGTACTAACTAGCAGTGTTACAGGAGTAGAAGGCTGGAGACCAAAGTAAGGTTTATAGCTGGTGGTTGATCAAAGGAGCCTTGCTCCTGTAAGCAACTCGTAAATAAACTGAGTTTCTTTGATATGGGCCCTAAAGTCACTGCCTGGGTGGGGAACTAGTTATGTGGCTGGTGATGGAGGGAGATGGTAAATGGAGTTCCCTTCGAGGAAAGGGGCATTATTGGTGTGTGCTGCAGGGGCCGGTCCTTAGTCTAGTCCTGTTCAACATTTTTTATAAGTAATACTCAGAAGGGCTGTCAGGAAAAGTTTGCTTTTTTTTGTAGATTATACCAAAATATGCAACAGGGACGACACAGTGCAAAGTGAGGAAAACATGAAGAGTGATCTAGTAAAGCTTGAGGACTGGTTTAAAGTTTGCCAGCTAAGATTAAATGTTAAACATGCAAGGTTGTAGATTTGTGTTGCAAATACCAAGGGAGCTGGATGGGTTGTGTTTCCCTCCCACAGAGTGAGCTTCAGAATGTTTCCAGGTGAGAATTATTATTATAGATATGGAAATCAGAACGATGAGTGAGGTGATTACATTTGCAGATGACACAAAACTATTCAAGGTTGTTAAAACATGTGCGGTTTGTGAAAAATTGCAGGAAGATTTTAGGAAATTGGAAGACTGGGCATCCAAATGGCAGATGAAATTTAATGTGGACAAATGCAAGGTGATGCACATTGGAGAGAATAATCCGAATTATAGTTACCTGATGCTAGAGTCCACCTTGGGGGTCAGCAACCAAGAAAAAGATCTAGGTGGTGTTGTAGATATTATGCTGAAATCTTCTGCTCAATGTGCGGAGGCGGCCAAAAAACCAAACAGGATGTTAGGAATTATTAGGAAAGGGATGGTATTTTTTTATTTTATTTTTTTGTTACATTTGTACCCCGCACGTTTTCCCACTCATGGCAGGCTCAATGCGGCAGGCAATGGAGGGTTAAGTGACTTGCCCAGAGTCACAAGGAGCTGCCTGTGCCGGGAATCTAACTCAGTTCCTCAGTTCCCCAGGACCAAAGTCCACCACCCTAACCACTAGGCCACTCCGAAAATGCAATAATGCCTCTGTATCGCTCCATGGTGCAATCTCACCTTGTGTATTGTGTTCAGTTTTGGTCACCGTATGTCAAAAAAGATATAGCAGAATTAGAAAAGGTTAAAAGAACAGCGACCAAAATGATAAAGGGGATGGAACTCTTCTTATATGAGGAAAGGCTAAGGAGGTTAGGGCTCTTCATCTTGGAAAAGAGACTGATGAGGAGAGATATGATTGAGGTCTACAAAATCCTGAGTGGTGTAGAATGAGTAGAAGTAAATCGATTTTTAAAAAAAAATTTGTTCCAGAAGCAAAGGCTAGGGGACACTCAAGAAAGTTACATGGAAATACCTTTAAAACAAATAGGAGGAAATATTTTGTTACTCAATGAATAGTTAAGCTCTGGATCTCTTTGCTGGAGGATGTGGTAACGGTGGTTAGCGTATCTGGGTTTAAAAAAAGGTTTGGACAAGTTCCTGGAGGAAAAGTCCATAGTCTGCTAGTGAGACAGACATGGGGAAGTAACTGCTTACCCTGGGATTGGTAGCATGGAATGTTGCCATGATTTGTGTTTTTTTGCCAGGTACTTAAGAGCTGGCTTGGCCATTGTTGGAAACAGAATACGAGGCTAGATGGATAATTGGTCTAATTCAGTGTGGCTGCTGTTATGTTATGTTCTTAATACTGTCCAAAGGCTCCGGGGTTTGAGAGGCTCCAGCTTCTTCACCATTCCATGATGGCCAAGTTTGCTCTCAAAATGCTCAAGTGATGTAAAACTTGCTCCTTGGTGTCCCTGGGAAGGGTGGCTAGGAACGTGGAGACTTTTGGGAAGAAATTCTAATAGAACGCTATACACTTTCTGCATAGCTTCTTACCAACTCTTAATGAGCGTGCACATGTGGAACATTGTGCACAGTGTGGCTGAGTTTGCAGACCCTCTCCTGTGGGAGAAGGCTGAGGGACTCCATCAGCTAGTAGCCAAAGAACAGTAGTCTGGAAAGTACGTGGTCTGGCAACATGTGATGCTTTCGATATGGCATCCAGGGCTTCCACCATGAGAATTGGGATGTACAGGCTTGCCTGGCTGTGTGTTTCAGACCTCAAACCAGCAGTTCAGGAGAAGCTAGCAGACATTCCTTGCTGGGGGAAAAACATTTTGGTGATAGGTTGAGTAGGCTGCTGACCTCATTAAAAAAAAACACTGTGGAACTATCAAAGCACTCTCCCAGCCTACTCCTAGCTTTCTCCACACCCAGGAACTATTTTGACGGAGGGTAACGGAGGACTTAATACTCTCAAAGGTGTAGGTTCAGGATGGTTTCCCTGGGCACCATTCTTCCCATGATTCAGGAAAATGATTGGCTATGCTTGCTGGATTGGATGCATATACATACATCCCAATACTTCCAGCCCACCAGAAGTATCTTCAGTTTTGGCTGGGAACACATCACTTTCAGTACTGCGTGTTGCCTTTTGGCCTCGCGTCAGCTCCCAGGGTCTTTACCAAGTGTCTAGCAGTAGACGCAGTGTCGCTATGCAGACTGGGAGTTCATGTGTTCCCTTATCTCAAGGATTGGCTGGTGAAGAGTACCTCCGAGGATGGTGCTCTGGAGTCCATGAGAATGACTATTCGGGTGCTGGAACTACTAGGGTTTGTGATCAACTATCCCAAGTACCATCTCCATCCTGTTCAACAATTAGAATTCATAGGATCCCTGCTCGATACAAACAATGTCCGAGCTTACCTCCTGGGGGGTGCAAGCTGACAACCTTCTTTTGCTAGCGTCCTGGGTTCAGACATCACAGCAGGTCACAGTTTGGCAAATGTTGAGATTGTTGGGCCACATGGCTTCCACAGTATAGGTTACAAGTGTATAATCATAAACAAAAAGGAAATGGAAGTGTGGAGCTGAGGGAGGGGGTGGGCAGGCCAGAGTCAGAAGCAATAATAAAGGAAGGGTTGGATTAGGGAGCAGAGTGTCTGTTCTTTGCTCTGCGCCGGGCTCACCTCAACCCCTTCTTTTTCTTGCAGTTTTTCTGGAGCACAACACCGCTGCTGCTCTACTTCTGGAGTCTCAAAATTAGTGGTAGAACTGCGTTCTAGAAATTAAGCCCTGAGTTCTTTGGTAGGAAGAGATGCCATATTTGTGCAAATGGATGCACCCATACTGAGGGGCTGCTGCAAAAGTGTCTTTTTTTTTTTTTTTCCAATGGGTCCACATCTCTACGGTATGAATTGAATTGGCCAAACTTTTCATGATGTGATCCACTATTGGAACTAACAACCCAACAGGAGCAGTCCAAATGGAAGACTTAGTTGTTCTCATTCCCCAAGATGAAAGCCTATTTGCAAACCAGTTGCTACTACCTTTTCCTTCCCTGGATCTCTACTGCTGAGAGATCATGAAAGGTTCTGCCTGCGGTAACAATCTGCTCAGTGTCTGCAATGTTCTTTTTGTTTGCTTCCCTGTTTGTTTGTGTGCTTTACCAAGAACAATTGATAGATCTGACCTTGGTAAAACTCACCCAACAAATTTGCTTTGAAATACTGGTATGTGTAATAAATTATTACTACCCCTGTACTGTTGACGTGAAGAGAGGATTCTCCTTGAGACTGAACTTCTTAGGTTATTAGTCTCTGGATAGTGGCATCCTGTTCTGGCATTTACAGTCGGATAAGTGAACTACATCATGCTCAATAGTTTCTTTGAATGGCATGGCCCTTACTGGCTATCAACTCAGAGATTTTATCAGCTCTGAAGGAGGTGGTAGCTCTGTGTCCGGACTGTGTCTCAACACAGACCAGCTTCTCGGGGAAATAATTGGAGAAAGAGCCTTGTATCTATAACCATTTTTGAGCAGTCTGAAGGAAGGCTGCAAGAGACCACATAAGAGCAAGCTGGTGGAGAATGGAGCTCAGATCTATATCTGTGTGAAATAATAATGACCATGCACTTGCCCAATGTAGAGTAGTTCCAGATTGCCTGAAGGCTTTGCCATCTCCTTCCCACCTAAGCAGACTGCTTGGAAAGGAGCCCCTTTGGTCAGGAGCTCTGCGTATTTTCTGAAAGGAAATTATTCTGCTTTATGCTGGAAGGAATCCCTAGAGAATGTTGGAGCCTTGTTACATTGACCCATAGGCCCCCCTCTGAATAGAACTCTTCAGTTGACCTTGACCTTGTATATTCCCATGGAAGCTTCATATTCAGTACCAAAATGGCATAAATACAGATCGAAGGTTAATTTATATTCCATTTCTTGTAAATTAGGGATTTCTTTATTTTTTCCCTCATGGTTCATATAACTGAGTGATTGTACATCTGAATGGTGTCTTCCAGTGGTGGACTGACAGTGGTCTGGGCCCCTGGGCAATAAGGGTCATGGGCCCCTAACCACATAATAAAAGTGATTGAACTAGGTGGATGCTAAGAGAGAGTGGGCCCCATAATGCTGTGGGCCCTCGGGCTTTGCCCTGTTGTCCTAATGGTCAGTCCACCCCTGGTGTCTTCCATATGTTGTAAGACAGAACCTGTCATCTCTGAATGTAAGAGGTGTTAGGCTTAGTAGAGGGAAGATTATTTCTTGATTAGAAGTCTTGCTCTATCCTCTTAGAATCTGGAAGGAGAGCCTGTGGTGTTTTCTGTGTGTGAGCTATTGTGTTTGAGGGCTTGCTGAAAGTTGTACATCCTTTCTGATGCTCTGCAAAAGATGGGAATCTGTCTTGGCTAAGGGGAAAATGTACATTGATTACAATCTCTAAGTATATTTTGTATAGATATGTATTTTTATGTTATCCTTATGTACCACTGCATCTATAAAGCTCAAGGCAGTGTATAGAAACATTCTATCCTGTTTAATTTAGTTGGATTTATTTATTACACTTCTGAAAAAAATTCACCCATGGCAGTATACAACAAGAAACATGGGACAAGTCTATAAGCTAGGCATTAACATGTATGCACGTAAAGCTTTAGAGTACTATCATACGTATGTAGGTCCCAACAAGCTGCCTAAGGCCCCAGTGATCAAAGGTGAATGCAGGTGCTAGAGGCCACTAAGTCCGGACTAGCGCTCACATTTACCAATGCGGGATGAACAGCGAGCACGCCAAGAAATACCACAGAGCTCTGTGGTATTGTACCCATATGATCAGAGTACTGCATTCTGATCGTACGAGCAGAATACCGCCTTAAGCTGGAGTTAGGGTTAAGGCTCCTTTCTTCCTCTCTCCCCCCCTCATCCATTCCAGGCAGTCTGGGCTGTCACTGGGGGTCCAGTGTCTCCGGTGCTATGTAAGCCACATTGAGCCTGCAAATAGATGGGAAAATGTGGGATATGAATGTATGAAATAAATAAATAAATAAATAAACCCCAGGAACCCACAATGGATAAGGCCCCCTAGGTCTCCAGACCCCCCCAACCCTCCAACACAAGGGTTCGGGGGGAGTGTAGAAGGCCACTGGATCACTAGGGAAACTTGTCCTGGGGGGGAGAGTTAGGGGGGCTAGAGGTCCACCAGACCTCCAGCCCCTTATATGCTTTGGGGGGGGAGGGGCTCCTGTTTGACAGGTCCAGGCTTTTTTATTTTTTTTGACGGCCCACACCTGTCAAACAACTTCTGTGGGAAGATTGTGCCTTGGAAGCATGCCTAGGCACAATCCTCCCTCAGAAGTTCCCCGATGATCAAAACTAATAGCTCGCATAAATTTGCATGCTGTTAGTTTTGATCATCGGGGGTTTAATTTCCCGTTCTGTTCTTGCACTGATTTTTCAGCACTGTTCAGCACACGCAGGGGATTTAGTCATCGGCCTCTAAGTGTTGTTCTGCAAATACCCGCTTAACTTTTACAGCGCATATTTGCAAGAGGGGCATACACAGGAGTGGAGCATGAGCAGGGCTCCCGCTTTAGTGGGTATCTGCTGTACATTCACACTCGCACTTAAACCAAGGCATGAATCAACGTTTGTAGTGTTCAGGAGGGGTTTTAGTGATTTTATCTTTCTGAGAGCACTGTAGCAAGTGATTTATATGGGGACCGAAAGATAAGGAGGTGTTTAAAAGAACTTCCAGGAATGAAAAAGGTTCTTTGAGATAAGGGTATGATTTATGCTAATTCCATTTTGTCTTTGATATTCATTCAGACTTGGTTACATCTGATGTGTGTGCTTGGTAATTGAGGAGTGGGAATATCTTAGTGGTTAAAGTAATGGGTTCAGATGTGACACTAGTGATCTTGGGCACTTCATCTCTCTTGCTTCAGGTACACTGTAAGCTCTTTGGGGAAGGGACTCATACTTCTTAGTACATAGCTTCCTGTGTCTTATAAAAGTACTATAAGGCAACAGGTTTAAAACTAAAGCAAATTAAACTTCATTCAGTGGGGAATGGAACTGTTCATAATCTGTTGGAGACTGGGACTAGGGCTCTGTCCTGGGAGAGGAGACTGGATTAGCACTCTCCCACCCATGGCCTAGCACAGAGGGGACTGGGACAGTACCTTTTGTGGCATGGGACAGTAGGGATTCCTGGGATAGCATTGCCTATGAATAGATATGTTATTTAGGTTTTTTTTTTTAATTGTATTGTTAAGGTTGTTGTTTGTTGATCTGCTTTTTGATCTTATTGGTATTATGTATGTTTTATTGTTACCCCCTTTGGGTTAAAGCGGGATATAAATGTAAAAATAAATAAATAGCAGTCGCTACCCAACATGAGACATGGAATTCCTGGAATAGTAGTCACCACTCAATATGTGACAGAGGATTCCTAGGATAGCAGTCACCACCCAACAGAGGGGATTCCTGGGATAGGAGTTACCACCCAACATGAGAGAAACAGAATTCATGGGATAGCATCCCCTTCACCTTAGCGTGGGACAGAGAGGATTCCTAGGCTTGTATCCTCTCGAACTGAAGAAATTCCTGGGATAACAACCCTCATTTTCCAGCAAGGGACAGCGAAGATTCCAAGGATAGTACCCCCCATCCAACATTGGGATAGAGAGGTTTCCTGGAATAGCAGTTGCCACTCAGCATTGAATAAAGAGTATTCCTGGGATAGTATTCTCCTCACCTTAGCACTGTTTAGGCATGGAACAGAGGAGATTCCAGAGATAAGTACATAAGTAATGCCATACTGGGAAAAGACCAAGGTCCATCGAGCCCAGCATCCTGTCCCCGACAGCGGCCAATCCAGGTCAAGGGCACCTGGCAAGCTACCCAGACGTACAAACATTTTATACAAGTTATTCCCGAAATTGTGGATTTTTCCTAAGTCCATTTAGTAGCGGTCTATGGACTTGTCCTTTAGGAAACCGTCCAACCCCCTTTTAAACTCTGCCAAGCTAGTTTTGGCGCTAGAAGATAGTATCTTCTCAACATGGAACAGAAGGGGATTCCTGGGATAATGATACCCAATGCCCAGCAAGGGACAGAAAAGGTTCCAAGGATAGTATGGGGGGGGTCCAGCATAGGACAGAGAGGTTTCCTGGGATGACGTGACCCTCCCTCCGGGTTAGACATGCCAGGTTCCAGGACAAAAACTTGGAAGAGCCTTAAAACCTGCTGGCAGATTGTGCCTCTTTCAGCTTTGGGCAAGCTTCATGCCCCCTGTGACATGCCCAAAATAATTTGCTCTGATTGACTCCACTCCCCAGTGTTGGCCCTGGCCCTGTCCCTCTGGGGCAGAGATGATACTATTTCCCAAGATATCAAGGGATTTCAATAGGAGGTACAGATGACTGTTTTGTTAGATCTTTCAGCGTCTGTGTGGTACATAAAGAAAGTAATTAAACATGTTGCTTTTCTGTTCTTTTGTAGCAGTTAGCCTTTTCCCAACAGTCTCTCATGCTAGCTTGCTGAGCCATCATGGGAGGTTCACTAACCAGAGGTTATCTGGCAGGAGGTGAGAATGGATACCCTACTAGCTTCTTTTGCAAGTTACAGTCATGAGTTGTGAGTGTGCAAACATGTATTTTTGGAATAAGGGAAAGGTAAAAGAAGGGGCTTGCTGAGTAACAAGTGACAGTGCTGTAATGGGCAAAATATGGAAGGAAGTCATGCAAAGGGCAGTCTAGGAGGCTCTGGGAAAGTAGGGGAGTAGTTTTTAAGAGCGAGGCAGGGCCAGGTTTAGGTTTGTTTGGGATAGGACAAGAGGGTTTGGATTTATATGTATGATAGTGGTGGGGGGGGGGGGGGTTCAGTGCTTAAGAGTTAGAGGAGGCACTGTGGAGCTGAGTAGTTGGGGAAGTTTAAACAGATTTCATGCATATTCATTGGGAAATCCTGAAAACCCGACTGTGGCCCTCAAGGACTGAAGTTGTCCACCCATGGAATGCTAAGCAGAGGAGTTCACTGTTAGGGCAGAGTGATTGATGGGTTTTTAGGGTTAACAGGTGACCAAGAGTTTGAGGGTTGAGTGAAGTCAGGGGTTTGGGGGGGGTAAGGGGGGGTTAAAAGAATATATGAAAAAAATTAAAAATCCTCAGCATGACACATCAAATAAACAATTATAAATACTCATCATCCTCCCCCCACCCCCCAAAAAAAAAAAATATATATATATGTGTGTGTGCATGCTTGTGCACACTCATATGCACCAGTCTGGTGTGACAGATTTAATCATCGCACATAGTCCTGTAAACAATCAAATTGAAAATAAAAATATAATATTGTTTCAAAATGGTGGTTGAAATTTCTTCAGCTCAAAAACGCCAAGTCTCCAACATGGCTCATGTTTCGCAGAATCTTTCTCAGGGACGCAACAATGATTGCAACAGTAAACACAGTGGAGGAACAAAGTTCTCCTGCATCATTTAAACAGTTATCAATGAATACAGCCAGTGCCTGCTTGAGTCCATAGAGAGGAATGACCAGCAGGAAAAAACTGGTAATAGTGCCTTGGTATAAGTCTCTGAGATCTTATTTTGAGTACCGTGTATAATTCTGGAGAACATATCTTTAAAAAGATATAAACAGGATGGAGTCAGTCCAGAGGGTGGCAGATTTAAATTGGAAGAAAGGTGAGAGAGGGAGAGATATGATAGAGACGTATAAATGCATAGGAGGCAAGTCTGTCTCAACTGAAAGGAAACTCTGGATTGAGAGACTATAGGATGAAGGTGAAAAGTGATAGACTCAGGCAGTGGAGTACCAAGGTGGGGGCGGTCCGCCCCGGGTGCACACCGCTGGGGGGTGCCGTGGCACGCGCCTGTCAGCTGAGTTCGCTAACTTCGCTGCAGCTCCCTCTGCCCCGGAACGGGGGGAGGGGCCATGCTGCACCCGGGGGGGGGGGGCCTCATCGGCGATCCGCCCCGGGTGTCATGCAGGCTAGGATCGCCACTAGACTCAGGAGTAATCTAAGGAAATAATTCTTTACAGATAAAGATGGTAGATACATAGAACATCTTCCCAGTGGAGATGGTGGAGACAGGGACTGTTTCTGAATTCAAGAAAGCATGGGAAAAACATAGAATATCTGTAAGGGAGAGGACAGGATAGTAGATTTTAATGGTTGGTATAGATAGGTGGTTGTTTATAGAATTGCATGCAGTGGTTAAATCTGTTCCACCAAACTAGTGCATTGAGAAAATATGTACATATTGGATGAGTATTTATAATTATTTGATGTGTGTCACACTGAAGAATATTATTTTTTGATTCCCATTATATTTTGGTGAATGCGATCTGTGTCACCGAGGCTGTTCTGTTTGCAGAGATGACACTCAGAGAGGAACGGATTATGACTCCAAGAAGCGGAAGCAGAAGGTGGTGGTACAGCAGGGAGCAGTGAAGAAACCTCGGCATGAGCGCCCACTCTACAAAGTGTCCATTGCACGCCATGCCCTGAACAGGTATGTACACTGGGGGGGGGGGGGGGGGGAGGGCAAGCCATTGAAAGAGGGATTTGTTTAACCCTTGTCTCCCAATAACACATTTCCCCTCCTGTCCTCATTTTATGTCCCACTCTTCATCTTGCAGTGATAATACTATTCTTTTCCCCATTCCTCAGTCATGACTGTGTCCACACCATCCTCATCCTGTTCCCTGATGAGAGTCATGGTATTCTCATTCTTCACTAACTTTCCCAGTGTTCTGTCCTGATTTCCTATTTATACCCACTTGAAGAAAATTTCCCTTAAATTAGGCTTTTATTGAAATATTAAACTACGTTGACATTACATGCAGTGTAACCCAGCACAGTAACATAGATGTCAGTATAGTTTAATTACATTTAACCTAATTTTTGGATAGATGGGAGGGAGCAGAAAATCAGATGATAGAGGAGGATGGAGACTATTAAAATGCCATAGTAGTAGATTGCCCACTTGTGGGCACTAACAGATCATGAGCTACAGAAATGAAGAGTGATTTAGCATCCTCGGGCCTCTAGAGAGCGATGACCAAGATTAAAAAGGCGTGCATGAGCACATCAAGCAAGTTTAAAGGCAATAATGTGATTTTCTCCATAATTCAGGAATAGTGATCATAATACATGAGATAACAATTCAGGTTGTGGCGTTAGGCTCTCCAGTGTTTCCAGCACATTCTTACAGCCACTTTTTTTCTTGCTGGTTTCAGCCCATACTGTGACCCTATTGAAATTCTGAGACGCTATCGCAATATCCAGATACCCAAAGATTTCTTTGATGTACGAATTTGTTATTTGGACACGTTTCCACTGACCCAGCCGCTGACCCTTAAGTATCCATGCCGCATTCAGATCTGTGAGGGTGAAGAAGGGGGAGCTGAAGCTGGGGATGCAGAAACTGCAGAACTGAATCCCTCAGACACTGACTCTGCCTTCAGTGCAAAGGTGAGAAACTCCTTCACCGTCTGTTGAATGTACCTTGCAGGCTTACATTTTGCTGCACTTGTCCTTTTTTCTTCTTGGTTTATCTGCATGCTCGCTCTGCCAGTTGTGTCTCTGAACATGTTCTCTTTCTCTATTATGTGTTCTCGGGGCTGATGTTAGGTGGGGGCTAGCTGAACAACTGTCCATGGCCCCGTGGCTAAAAGGGGCTCTTCTGTAAAGCCCATCCTTCCAGCCAAGCAATGAGGCAGCACAAATAGGTGCATGAATGCAGGAGCCGGGCTGCAAAGTAGTTGAATGCCTTTATACCTGTCAAATGTTAGGCATTCAGACTTCTGTTTCCAGTCAGCGTGTAAGCAGGAGTGTGTTCACTGAGCTCTGTGGTGGCTGTATTATTAAACTGGAGTTTTAGTGCTGCTTTCTTGTGTCCTGCAGAGCAGGATGCTGAAATCTATGAAAAGGAAAGTTGCCAAGTCAATTAAAGAATTATACACAGAAAAGGCAAAGCAAATGCTGCCCTCCTCCCCTTGCCAAGGCTAACCTGAGTAACATGGTATCGTCAAAGTCAGTAAGCGGGGAGCACATACTGCAGGCAAATGCTCCAGAGTTGGGACCTAAGCATTTTGCGTTTGTAGATTTAGGATTCAAAAACTTAAATCGTGGCAAGAGTACCTGAGAGGTTTGCTGGAATGATTAATTGGCTGACCGAGGTGGAAGAGAGCGTGTGAGTTTTAGAGGATGCTCTGATACATGATAGGGAGAAGTGAATAAACTGAGGAAAATGATGAACTGGATGTGAGGAAAGGCTGAGGATCAAGAGAACTGCAACCGCAAGTCCAGTTTGAGAATCTTGGCATCCGTGAAGGAGTTCAGTTGCTGAATGTCTGGGCATTTTTTAAAGGTCCTGTTTGGATACCTGTTTCTCCTCAATAAAAGGAGAATCCAGCTATGAAACTAAACGTGCTCATCGTGAAATGTGGCCTAAGCTAGGGCCTAGGAAATGGCTCTGTGCCATTATAGTATACCTTATCCAGTATCAAGAGAAGGAACACATGGTTAGGCCCAGAAAATCAAGCACATGGAAGATCTTGGTATACTCTGACTTAAGTACTGAAACCATTTGGAAGGATAAGACGTTGGAAATAGTTCTTTACCTTTTCTCATTATTTATTTCTCTGCTCTTCTACTCATTTCTTTTATTATACTTTTATATTATGTAAACTGCCCTGAACGTTAACTCTCTAGGGCACTATATCATCAAGTTTTAATAAACCTGAAACCTGATAAAATACAGAGATGTTATTACTACAGGAGGTTTACATATAAAAGTATATAGCAGCTGGCACAGCTGATAGTGTTGGACAATGGGAACAAAAGTCTGTACTTTCCCCAGAGGAAGTGGAGAATCTCCTGAGCCAGGGGTGTAGCTATCATGGCCCTGGACCACCCCCTGCTGCGACCCTCTCAACCCCCCCTTCCCGCTGCCAACCCTCCCCTGCCGCAGTTGCGTACTTTTGCTGGCAGGGGATCTCAACCCCCGCCAGCCGAAGTCCTCTTCTCAGCCGCGCGGCGTTGCTTGCTGAATGATCTGATCAAGTTTCTGTGCGTGCGTCTGACATCCTGCGCGGCCGAGAAGAGGACTTCAGCTGGCGGGGGTTGGGGTCCCCCACCAGCAAAGGTACACGGCGTGAAGGGGGGGGGGGTCGAGAGGGTTGCGGCGGCGGGGGGGGGGGGGGGGGCTAAAATGTGCCCCTTCACCTCGGGCTCTGGACACCCCTCCCGTCGAAGTCTGGCTATGCCCCTGTCCTGAACCAATACAAAGTTATGGTTGGAATGAATGTGGTGGACACATTCATGGTATACTGAGAAGCCAGACCAAAGATCTCACAATCTTACAAGTTGAAGTGGCTCTGTAATAAGGTAGTTTTGGAGAAGTTTAATAAAGGTAGTAGTTCGCCTTTTAGAGGTGGTGGAGGAGCCTGTGGAGAACACTCTGGAGTAAACTGCAGAGGTTGAGGAAAGCAGTGCTGGAGAGAAGACAGTAATAAGCATGGGAATTGCTGGTGAAGGTGGTACGGGATATGGAAGTGAGACAGCTCCCCCAAAGGATCCAGAGAATGGAGACCTGAAACTGTTGTAATGCAAGCTTTGCAGGACGGGGGAAGGGGTTTTAAAGGCACTGTTAGATTGAAGGTTCTAGAGGGTGCATGTAATGTAAGAGGGAAGATAGAATAATGTGTGTGGCAGATGTGGTTGGAAGGATAGTGTGTGAATGAGGGGGATGGGTAGTGTTTGGGAAGTTCGTCTGTTTGGGCTGTTTACAAGAGGAAATTAAGAATGGAATGCTGGGAGAGATGCTCGTGTGTGACAATGGAAACTTAGGGAATGGGAGAAGGTATACAAGAAAATGAAGGGAATGTAATGAAGTTTAATGATTGGCTGTTTAGTGGTTGTTTGGATTGATATATGTGGGAGTTGCCTGAAAGGAGGGGAGGAAGGGGATATTGGTGCTGAGAGAGGAGTGGCAGTGGCTGGAATAAAAGGTTAGAAGTAAACTACAATGTAATTGAGGAAGAGAATCCCAAATATAAATGAAATCAACAAAAGAAAAAAGATTTTCATATAATCAATACTGTAAGCAATAGGAAAATTTAATATTAAGCCTCAAGAAGCTCTCAGCTACATGCTGGAAGAGCAGGACTTCTTCATCATCGGCAAAAAACCTCTTTGCCATGCCCCTTTTCAACTATGCGACTTAGTCTACGTGCATCACGTTACAAAATATGCTTAGACTGTTGTGCACGTAAATTCTAATTAATGCCAATTAGTGTCAATATTTGCTTGTATAAGGGTCTGTACAACCCTGATCTGCTTAGTAAGAAAAGTTAGAATAGTATTTAAGGAATTGCTTCAGGGGTATCTTGGAGCAGATTTTGCTGCTGGTTTAAAAGAAAAATAAAAAGAGGCAAGAAACAGAATACACAGGCAGCAGAGGAAAAAAAAAGTCTCTCTCTGGCCTTGGGCTTGGGCTCCTGTGCTTTTGGGGGTGTATACTCTGGTTTCCTGATCCCTCCCCACCTTCTCCCCCTCCTGTTCTCCTTTGGTAAGTGCTGTGCCTCAGCCTTCTCCCCCGTTTCCCTAGGAGAAGTTCCTTGAGACAGGTCCGTAGTTGGAACAGAGCACCACTGGTATTAAAAAAAAAAAAAAAAAGACGACACTCAGGGCCGGTTGCAGCACACCATCAATCAGGGGATCATCTTTTGCGGTGGGAAGCTTGTGTCTGGACACCGCTCGGGTACAGTTTGGCATGGCCTCCCAGGCGGAGAAGGCACATAGCTGCGTGGCCTGTTCCGCTCAGCAGTTGGTCTCTGTGCACAGTGGTCTTTGCTGCTTGTGCGAAGAAGCAGAGATGGTGAAAGGCTCTGACCCAGAATCGAGTGTCCCGGTGGTGGGGAGTACTGGGAAGGCCCCTCAGCAGAGTAAGGAGGCTTCTGTCGGGGAAACTGCGCTCCCGGCACGTGGCGCTTCCAACATCGTTTTGGCGGGAACATCTGTCATTTTGGGTCCGAGTGCTGTGGGGCTGGACTCTGGAGAGGTACCGCTGCTTCTTACCAGGCATGATGCCTCTGCGGTCCCCTCTCATTCCCCCCCCCCCCCCCCCCCCCGAATTTGTTCTATTTCATCAGTCATATTGCCTGAAGAGAGGGCTTTCTGTGGAGGTGGTGGGAGATTCCCTGGCGACCATGGCCCCGGAAGGATTGCTTGGGGCACCTGGGGGGGGCCCTTGGGTGCCAAGAAGGCCCGCATTGCGACTTGGGAGGACCTGGAGGAGGTGCTTTCCCTCAGGTCAGATTTCTCATTCTCTGAGGATGTGGATCAGGGAGATCCCTGGGATGCAGAGAGCCTGGGGAGCCTGCTCAGGTGCCTATCGGGGAGGATCCCTTAGTAATTCGGATTTTTAGGCGGCAGGAGTTGCCAACTTTGTTGGTGGAGGTCCTACAGGCTCTGAAATTGTCTGAAGGACCCTCCTCAGGTGTCTCAGAAGGGCGACCCGCTGTTAAAGGGGGTGCACTGGCTGCCTTAGACCTTTCCGTATCATGAGGATTTGCGGGAGTTGATAGAGGGTGAGTGGGAGACGCCGGATTCGTCATTTCGGACTTGGTTGGGCAATGGCTCGACTTTATCAGCTCCCTATGTCGGACCTGGAGTCTTTCTGGGTCCCTAAAGTGGATGCTCTGGTGATGGCGGTCACCAAGAAGACAATTCCTGTAGAGGGTGGGGCAGCCCTTAAGGATCCTCAGTTTTGTAGAATGGAGGCTCTACTGAAGCGCTCCTTTGAGGTTTTGGCCTTGGTGTTAAAGGCAGCCATTTGAGGGGGTTATGTGGCATGGGCCTGCTTTCATGGAGCTAAGCGCCTCCCAGAAGCATCATCAGCATCCTCCTCGCAGTCATCTTCGGATGTCATTAACTTGGAGTTGGGCACACCCTTTCTCTCGGATGCTCTCTTTGACTTGGTCCACGCGTCTGCGAAGAACCTGGCTTTGGTGGTTGTGGAAAGGCAATCTCTGTGGCTCTAGAATTGGTTGGCAGACATGGCCTCCAAGGTTCGTTTGAGTCATCTTCCATTCCAGGGCAAGTTGCACTGTGGGAAGGAGCTGATGAAGAGCTTAGGTGAATCCAAGGTTCCTCGGCTCCCCCCATTCGGTGGGTCAGGGACGCCTGAGAGAGCTGTGCAGATATCGGCCAGGTCGAGGGGCCGGGTCCCAGTGTAGTCGTTACTGGAGTAACATAGTAACATAATATAGTAGATGACGGCAGAAAAAGACCTGCACGGTCCATCCAGTCTGCCCAACAAGATAAACTCATATGTGCTACTTTTTGTGTATACCTTACCTTGATTTGTATCTGCCATTTTCAGGGCAAAGACTGTAGAAGTCTTGCCCAGCACTAGCCCCGCCTCCCAACCACCAGCTCCTCCTCCCCCCACTGGGTCTGCCACCCAATCTCAGCTAAGCTTCTGAGGATCCATTCCTGAACAGGATTCCTTTATGTTTATCCCACGCATGTTTGAATTCCGTTACCGTTTTCATCTCCACCACCTCCCGCGGGAGGGCATTCCAAGTATCCACCACTCTCTCTGTGAAAAAATACGGGTAATCGGGTTTCTCAGTGAATTTCAGGTTCTTTAGCTAGATTTTCTCTGGAATTCATTTTATTATTACACTGTGCTTTTTCTGTGAGACAGGGCTCTTCCTTAGTATAGTGTGTGTCTTCTAAATATCCAAGACTCGCAGATGAGAAGGATTTACAGGGTGCAGTTTCTATTGGCACTACAGATTCTGAAGAGCATAATCAGAATTTCTTGAATCAGCTATTTGACTTTGACAAGGATTTTTTTTGTTCAGAAGATGCTCCTTAAGGAGAGGACCCCATTATTGCCCATCTCTTAAGCAAGAGGAGTTGTCACCTCTTGTTCCTCAATTTATGTCGGAGCTTCAGATTGCTGAGCCCTACTTGACAGATACTAAGGTTGATAATTCTCTTCTGGCAGGCATTGAAATTCCCTCTAAAGCTTTTCCAGTGCATCAAGCCATTGAAGATGCAACTTCAGCCAAGTGGGAGACTCCGGATAAACTTTTTTGAGGAGGGTGGTCTATGGCCAAATTCTACCCACTTTTATTAGAAGAGAAGGAAGGTCTTAGTAGTACTAAAGTGAATGCTGTAGTTTTAGCAGTTACTAAGATGACCACCGTTCTGCTGGAAGGCAGGAAGGCACTGAAAGATCTTCAAGATTGCAGAATGGAAGTTCTTTTAAAGCAGGCTTTTGAAGTTTGGCCTTACGGGTGGCAGTTTGTGGCGGTTATGCTGCTCTTGCCTCTTTTCATTGGTCTAAACAGTCTCAGGAGGTTGTGCTCCAGTATTCACCAAAGGACTCTTCAGTGGTCTATCAGCTAGATATGAGAGTAGCTTATCTAGCAGATACGTTGTATGATCTTAATAGCACTTCAATCACGGGTATAGCTCTTTTAGTTGCTACTTGTAGATTTTTATGGCTTAGGAATTATTTTGCAGATATCACTTTTGAGACTTGTCTTAGTAAACTTCCTTGTAGAGGTAAATCGTTTTTTGGAGAGGATTTAGAGAAGCTAGTTAAATCATTGTCTGAATCTAAGATTCCTTGGCTTCTGGAAAATAGGTCTATCTAGATTTATGACTAGAGGTTTTTCTGATAGAAGTTACTTCAGAGTGTGTAAACGTTTTTAGGCTGGGAAGAATCAATGGTAGACTGGGAAGAATCAGTGGTACACTGGGTAGCCATTTTCCTTTCAGATGCCAGTCCTTTTCATGGCAGTCATAGAGGGTGTCACCCGAGGAACTTCAGAGATTTCCAGAAATCCGCAATGAAGGTTTGCAGGTCCAGTCAGTGCCATCTACAGGAGGAAGTTTAAAGTTGTTTTACAGAAGGTGGACCCAGGTAACTTTGGACCAGTGAGTTCTCGAGGTCATTTGGGACAGTTATATCTTGAAATTTGCTGATGCTCTTCCTGACGTCTTTAAAGAACCACTGTGATGTTCTCCTCTAAAGGCAACAACTGTTGGACAAATGTTAATAAGGTTGGTCCAGTTGGAAGAGTAATCTGTGTCCTTCCAGAGGAGAACGACACAGGCAGCATCTACTTAGTCGTGCTGATATAGGAGGGCACTTTTGTGCTATCTTAGACCTAAAAAGAGTCAACTAATATTTCAAAGTTCCAAATTTTCACATGAAAACCTTAAAAATGCTAACGGTCTCAGTGCATCAGGGAGAAATTTTAACTTCACTTAATCTCACAGAGGCTTAATTACACATTCCCATTTGTCATTTTCATCAGCATTTCCTGTGTTTTGCATTCTTGGACAGCATTTCTAGTTTTATACCTGCCCTTTTGGTCTAGCTACAGCGCCCAGAACGTTCTCTTCCAAGTGGATAACAATAAAGCAAAACATCTGACATTTATCTAAAAGACACATATCAAACGTACAGCATAAAATGTATAATTGGAGCATAGATCAAAAAATTATACAAGCAAAAAGGTTTTTACACTTTTGTGGAATTTCAGGTAATCAGACTCCATTTGCAAAGAGCATGGCAAGATATTCCATAAAGGTAGCCACACAATGGAAAATGCCCTTCCTCTTGTTCAGCCTTCAAAGAGGGAACTGTTAAATACCCTTGAGAGACTGTAGTACACGATTTAGGGCCTAGATGTTATCCCCTATTTAAATAAATTGTTGATCACCAATTGTCAGCTGAGTCTACAGCATTCTGTACTGATGCCTAGCCCGTAAAGAAGACTCTGGCAAAGCCAAACATACAGCATTGCAGTAGTCGGGAGCAGAGAAGCACAAAGAATAAGCTGATTATCCAAATAAGTAACTGCCTATAGAATGCATGTGTGAATGTGTGCCTGATTGTATCACTGTGTTTGGTTTTTTATATGCCTGCATTACCATACATGAAACTTCTTTCTTCAGGTCCTGTTAGTCACCTCTCCAGGTTTGGATGACTTTTATCGGAACTGTTTAGCATACATTGAGGATCCTGAAGGATGGAATGAGAACCTGGAGCATCCAAGCAAGCATATCAAGGTGAGACCCTGTGCTAGCCCTAAGGAGGAGGGTAGAGTGGGTGCCAAAGCCTGCATTAGAGAATTTGGAGGGGGGAGGCATAGAGGTCACTGTGTAAGGATACTGTGAAGGGAGGGATTCTGCAGAGCCAGTATTGGATACTGTTTAAGGGTGGGGAAGGGGGAGATAGATAGAAATTTGTGGAGTCTGTGTCAGGGATCCCTTGGAAGGAGGAGGGGTATTATCTGTGGTGATCCTGTGTGTAGGAGTGAGGGGTGTGATGTAGGACTAGATAGAGATAATGTCTGAGAATCCCATGATGGGGCCTGTAGTGTCTGGGGACATTCTGGTAGTGGTGAGGCTTAGGAGGACTCATGAGGGTTCATCTGAGTATTCTACTGAAGGGGAAGCACTTTAAGGTTAGTGCCTGTGAATATTATGGAGCCAAGGATACTGTTAGTGAGGAGGAAGCCATGCAGAAAGAATCTTCTGGTTATCGTGAGATTTTGGAGGTTGAGGATGGAGGTGAACACACTGAAGATTAGGATGTGTGCATGTGAATGTTTAACATTTGCTGCTTTTCTTATAGCAGTGTATAACACTTACCTGTAATGTTTCCATATTTGTCCATATTCCGTCTTCTTGTGTCGTGTTATTACTAGATTCTCTGTTGATGAGCAGGAGGAATGTATGGTGACATCACTGATAGCTCTAGATATGCAGATGCTCTCCCATAGCTAATATACACGGGAGTTCCCATGCTAGGAGACACTCCCTTTGCTCCTTAATTTAGTTCACCTTGTCCCACTCCAAAAGAAGAAGAAGAAAAATAAAAGAGAGAAAAAGGCTTTACGGTGACAGGGGCTCCATAGAAAGAAACAACTCTGGTGCTTTTGTCCCTTTGAGGCATTTGTGGGACTAAACGAAAAGACAGTACACACACCACAACCCTCCCAAAGGGCCTTGCTTTAGCACCCACTAGAGAGAGAGAGAGCTGCTTACTGTAAAGTGCTGAGCCAGCTGAGTGCAACTGCCATACTGGAGGCCAGCACTCAAGAATTGCACAGAGTCACCTCACAGCTGCTTCTCCAGTTCAACGCGGCCTACTGATGCCAACCTCTGAGGAGGTCAAAACCACAGCCAAACTTTCAGCAGCCTGTCCCTGCTGATGCAGGATCCCTTTTCTCCACTTCCTCCAAAGCTGCCCAGAAACCAGCAGACAGTGGAGAGAAGTATAAATCGAAACACAGGACTCTTAAGTATGCAGCACCTGGAGAAAAGAACCAAACACTTTTCACAAGCTTGCAGTTGCTCTGGAAAAGGGGGTTGAGCCATTCAACATATGTCTCCCCCTTGCAAGAAGCTTGCCACCTTTTTCCATTGGTCCATACCTATCCTGTGTCCTGAACCAGCCCCAGTGACCCCCTCCAGGACATGGAGATCATCCCAGACTATGCTGCTGAAACTCCTATAAAGATTCCACTGGAAGAATGTGTCCCTCCTGCAGAGCACTACTGCCAGCCTGACTGGAGACACCCTAGGGCCTTTCATACACCAGGATGCTCACTACGAACCCTCCTGCAATACTGTTGTACCGCTTGGGACTTCTCCATATTACCGTTGGCAGTGAGCTTCAGACAAGATTCCAGAATATTTCTCAGATTAATTACTGGATGTTTGGGCTGCTTCTCTCTGAGGTTCAGATGAATGTATGTTCCCTGCAGTATCCTTTGCTCCACATGTGGATAAAAGTGAACCAGTCAATATTATGTTTCTGGATTTTCAAAAGGTGTTTGACAAAGTACCTCGTGAAAGACTCCTGAGGAAATTAGAAAGTCATGGTATAGGAAGTAATGTCCTATTCTGGATTAAGAGCTGGTTAAAAGATAGAAAACAGAGAGTAGGGTTAAATAGTATTCTCAATGGAGACGGGTAGATAGTGGGGTTCTCCAGGGTTCTGTGCTGGGACTGCTGCTGTTTAACATATTTATAAGTGATCTAGAGATGGGAATAACTAGTGAGGTAATTAAATTTGCAGATGGCACAAAGTTATTCAAAGTTTTTAAATCGCAAGAGGATGGTGAAAAATTGCAAGAGGACCTTACGAGACTGGGCATCCAAATGGCAGATGACGTTTAATGTGAGCAATTGCAAAGTGATGCATGTGGGAAAGAGGAACTCAAACTATAGCTACCTGATGCAAGGTTCCAAATTAGGAGTCAAGTGCCCAGGAAAAGGATACGTTGAAACACTCTGCTCAGTGTGCAGTGCAGCTAAGAAAGCAAATAGAATGGATCTGAGACAGTTGTATAGAGGCTCCTTCTGGCTCAGCAGTACAAAGCTAGAAGCAGCCTGAACTATCTTTACACCATGAAGGAGATGTATGTATACTCCTAACTTTTTGTAACCTTCACCCCAAACAACCCAGGTATTAAGATTTCATGCAAACTCTTTCTAAATAGGTAGCAGACTATATTAATTTCAGCTACAGTAAGGCCAAAATGTCACCTCCTAAAAGAGTGGACATCCACCAGTCAAGGACCGACCTACCTCTATAGCTAGCCTCTGCTTCTCCTCCATTGTGGACGTTTGTAGTGCCGCAACCTGGTCTTCTCTACACACATTCACTGTACATATTAATGGTTGGAGTCAACCTCCCTAGTGAGCAGTGCCTTTGGAAAAGTTATTCTTCGCAATCTATTCACCTAGTTTCCTTTTTAACTTCTACCAGTCACCCATGTTTTTTTTTTCTCCTGGTTTAATCCACTGCAGAAAATAAGGTGACCCTTATTTGCCCTACAGTGTGCCTGTTGTCTCCTTGCTTGCCAATGGAGAAAGCGGAATTATATACCTCTAACAAGGGCTCCCTGTAGATAGCAGGAGAATACAGCTGTACCTACCCACCTTCTCCTTTCTCATGGAGCTGGCAACTATTGTACAAACTAAGGAGTAAGGGAAGAGTGCTTACCAGTGCAAGAACTCCCACATAAGGCTTCTCTGGGCTATGGGACAGCATCTGCACACCAGGAACCATTTCTGGTGTCACTATACGTTATTTCTATATTCTGCTGCTGTCTACTGAGAACTTCCATTACAGGTAAACAACTCCACTATCTTGGAAGCACTCTACATATTTTACGAGCTTTTGTGTAATGGATGTTTGTGGTGTCTTGGTATATGTTTTCATTTATTTCTTAACTGCTTGAAATGTTTTTATTCCTGAGATTTTCCTTAATTAGTTCTTGCTAGGAAAGAAAAGAGAGGAAGCCATTACCATTGGAGGAGATTGGTCTCCCTCCTTGGATGGAGCAGACCCTGAGCGGGATCCCTTGGTGTTGATCAGAACAGCTATCCGCTGCACTAAGGCTCTGACTGGAATAGATCTGAGTCGCTGCACCAACTGGTGAGTGTGCTGGCTTCAGCTGTTCTTTTGAAATTTAAACTAGATTTAGGGTGAGATGGCAAGGGTTATCCCTGGAGAGATAGCAAAGGGTGAAGAATAGAGAGCTAATAAAACAGTGTAATAAGGAAGATCATCAATAGCAAGTAAGAGAGAAACTGTTGAGCATCTGGAGTGTGTTATGTACAGATACTTGTTAAGAGTCACAGATTTGAAGGGGCTGACAATGGCAGAGATGGATTTGCACAGAGTCTTGATGTAATGGAAATCAGACTGGTTAGGACCATCTCAGGGTGTAACACAACTAAATCCTGCTATTTATAATGTCAGTTTGGGGGCTCTCTGAACTTCTATAATAATATTTTTGGCTTGAAGCAAAACCTCTGTGCCAAACGCACCCCTCAAAGTAAAACTACCAAATTTGGAGACACTGAGCCTAGGTGCCATTTTATGTTGACAAGTTCCCTATAGCAATAACCCCTGATACAGCAGAAAGTGAAACAAGAGGCTCTTTTCGGGTGTAATTTGAAAAACTCCAGGTCCAGCTTCATTTTGATACTGAAGAAACCAAGATAAGTGTTCTCTTTTTTAATGTATATGAATATTTTTGATGCTTAAGAGAGCTGAAGTTTGCTAAGGTTTTCTTTGAAGGGGACACAGATTTAAGTTTACAGTTGTTTCATTCGAGAGCTCTCTGAATCAAGTGATTTTTGAGTGGAGTTTTTTTTCAGCCTAGAGCTTTTCTTTTTCCACATTAAAAAAAAAAATATAATCGGCATTAGAAGCTTTGGAAACCGATGATGGGTTTTGCTGTAGCCCCCGATTTTAAATAGTTGTACTCTGTTGGGTGCGTTCAGCACTGAGGTTTTGCTTCAGGCTGAAAATCTTATAAAACTTCAGAAATCCCCAGAACTGACAAGTTATAAATATCAGGATTTCATTGTATATTTGGAGTTTATTCAGTGTTGCCACCTCAAATGCAAGTGTGTTGTGACTTATTTGAAAGTTGTCCACTCTTAGTACAGGTAAAAGTTCATATTGATGGTTTGTTGAGTTCTGTGGCTGTGAGGATCTGTTGTTTTGCTTGAACTGTGGATGTTTTTTGCTGCTGCCGTAGTCGACTGCCAAGTCTTGCCTAATGGTTTGACTAGCCCTGAGAATAGCTGATGGATTGCCTAGCCAAGGATAGTTTGATTGCAATCCCCAGCTTACATTAAAATACTAGGAGATCTTAACACTGTAAGAACAAGGAAAAGTGAAGACCTTGGCTAGAGAAGTGCATTCAGGGATAACTGGGCAGACTACTTGATACCTACTGTGTTACTGCTGCTCAGCCCTTGCTTGGAGACTCCTGCTGCGGAGGAGTAGACTAGTGGTTAGTGCAGCTGACTTTGATCCTGGGGAACTGGGTTCAATTCTCACTGCAGTTCCTTGTGACTCTGGGCAAGTCACTTAACCCTCCATTGCCCCAGGTACAAACAAGTAAACCGCTTTAAATGTAGTTGCAAAAACCACAGAAAGGTGGTATATCAAGTTCCATTCCCTTTCCCACCTCATGTCTAGCCTCTTGTTTCCCCTTCCCACTCTTTCTCAGTAGCCCTTCTTTCCCCTTCCTCCCTTTCTCAGCAGACCCTGCTATCCCCCACGCATTACTCAGTGGCCCTTGCTTTGTAGTCCCATAGTGTCTGTATACTGAGTCCAGCAGTCAGGTCTGTTGTGGGCAGGTTTTAGGTTCAAGAAGGTATGCAGCTCTTTGGAGGGAGATACCAGCTGAATTATTTCCCATTTTATTTCAGCTGTTTCCAGCCTCTATTTTTAGATTGTCTTTATTGTCACCATGGTAACTGAACTTTGCTTAAACATAACCAAATTCTGATAATTTAATTGTACAGGGGGAGAAGAAAATGGAGGGTGGGTGACATAAAGAGACAAGTGGGATGGGAAGAGTATTAAGAGACTAAGGGGATCTCCAAAGCCACTGGGGTGGGTGGGGTTAGGGGCTTCTACGGGTGTGCAAAAGCAGAATCTTGGATACCTGAGCCATAGTAGACCTGGAAACATCAAGTCTGTGCTTTTAATAAAGAGGGTTTACTTGGGCAATATATCATCCAACATCCTTCATCCATTCCAGGCCAACTTTTGGGCCGGCCACAGCACTGAAACATAAGAACATAGGCCTTGCCATATTGGGACAGACCAAAGGTCCATCAAACCCAGTAACCTGTTTCCAACAGTGGTCAACCAAGGTCACAAGTACTACTACTACTACTACTTATCACTTCTATAGAGCTACAAGGCATACGCAGCGCTGTACACCAAACATGAAAAAAGAGAGTCCCTGCTCAAAGAGCTCACAATCTAAGTACCTGGCAAGATCCCAGAACAGTAAATTAGATTTTATGCTTTTTATCCTAGAAATAAGCAGTGGATTTTCCCAAGTCCATCTTAATAATTGCTTATGGACTTTTCTTTTAGGAAATTATCCAAACCTTTTTTAAACCCTGTTAAGCTAACTGCTTTTACCACATTCTCTGGCAACAAATTTCAGAGTGTAATTACACGTTGAGTGAGCAAACATTTTTTCTGGTTTGTTTTAAATGTACTACTTAGTAGCTTCTTTGCGTGTCCCCTAGTTCTGGTATTTTTGGAAAGAGTAAACAAGAAATTCACCTCTACCCATTCCACTCCACTCAGTATTAGAAACCATCTCTGGTACAAGTAGATCTCTTATATCTTCTTTATTACAGACTGAGGCAAATAATTTATTCAGCCTCTGCTATGGCCCTGTCCTCCCTGAGTGCCCCTTGTACTCCTTGATGATCTAACCATCCCACGGATTCCCTCACAGGCTTTCTGCTTCTGATACACCTGATAAAGTTATTACTATTGAGTTTTTGCCTCTGAGGCAAGTTTCTCTTCTGGCCTTCATCACCAGTACTGCATCTAACTTGCTAGTGCTCATGTTGCTTCTTGTTTTTTTTTTTTTTTTTTTCATTTGGATTATATTATGCATATTCTAAAAGATGTTCTTTTGCCTTTAATAGCCCTTTTACGTCTCCCTTTAACCGTGCAGGATGTTGTTTGCTCTTCTTTCCACCTTTTGTAATATGTGGAATACATCTGGTCTGGGCTTCCAAAATGGTATTTTTAAACATCCATGCCCAATCTAAAGTCCTAACCTTTGCAGCTGAGCCTTTCAGCTTTTTTTAAAAACATTTTCCTCATTTTATCATAGTTACCCTTTTGAAAATTAAATGCTGCTAAACCATTTTATCATAGCTACTCTTTTGATAATTAAATGCTGCTAAACCATTTTCTCATTTTATCATAGCTACCCTTTTGAAAATTAAATGCTGCTACAGTAGGTATCCTTTGTGACTGCACTCCAGTTATTAAATCAGATTTGATCATGTTGTGATCACTGTTTCTCCAAGGACAAGCAGTCTTATTTAATACTCACAAATAGGTGACAACGACCCGTGTCACCTGGTTCGGGATGTACAAAAGTATAAACAGAGCTTTGTGGAGCATGAGACATGCTCCACTGCGCATGCTTGAGTGCCTTCCTGCCTGCCGTGCGAATGTGGTCTCCTCAGTTCTTTTTCTTCCGCGGTGAGGAGAGGGCATGTTTTTTTGCCGTCTCCTCACATTGCTCAGTCCTAAAGAGCTTTTTTGGTGCCTTTCAGCTATTTTTCATACATTTTTTTCTTCCATTATTGTGTTCCTGTTGTGGAACCTCTTGTCTTTGTTTTCTCTTGTTTTTAGTTCTTTTTCCCCTGGGTTTAAGTTTCCTTTATTTTTTGTCATCATTGGGCTGCTTTTAGGCCTTGACTTCAGCCGGGAACTTTCCCTTTCTTTTTTGTCGTGCCTTGGCCCTTTTTCAGGCACCATCGATTCATTTAATTTAGCTGAGCCAAGGAAGTTTATCCTTCCATGTCCACAAAAGTTCCCAGTGGCTTTAAGCGCTGTACCCTATGTAATCAGACAATCTCTGGGGAATGACACCGATTCTTGGTGTCTACAGTGTCTTGGGCCCGACCATAGTCCCACTAACTGTCTTTGCATGAAGAAGAGGACCCAGGTTTCCAGCGAGGCTCAACGTGAGAAGATATTTGGAGCCAAGTCCTGTTCCTCGATATCAGCATTGAGGTCGGAGGCGTCAGCATTGACGTTGAGCATCGTACTGGCATCAGGATTGTCAGTAAGCATGGCTGCTGCTAGACCATTATACACTGCAACCTGCGCCTGAGCCGGCACCCCAGCCTTTTCCGGTGTCGGCCCTCAATGAGTGCATCTGGGCCTCGCTCTCTGAGCTACTGGATAGCCTCATACAATGGTTTTCATTGGCATTGGGGGGTGCTTACACCTACCTTGCCTACCACTGCGGCCCTCAGCCTGTGGTGCGGCCTCTGACATCAATGCCGTATGCAGCTTCGGTGTCGACTGCTGCCCAAGTCGGCACTCCCTTGACATCGGTGGAGGAGGCTTCGCCGGAGTCAAGGCGGGAACCGACTTCTTGACGCCATTCTCGAGGACATGGTTCCTCCACATCAAGGCAGGTTCGGTCTCGACACTCCCTTCGGGAGGTATTGTCTGACATCAAAGAGGAGCGCACATGGGATTCAGAGGAGTATCCAAGGTACTTTTCCCTCTGGAGTCCTATGGAATTCCCTCTGAACCCTCCCCTCCACCTGAAGGGAGAAAGTCTCCTCTGAGAGAGCCTTTCATTCCCTTCTTTTGTTAAGGAAATGGCTGATGCTATTCCCTTTCCTTTGGAAGTGGAGGACGAGGCCTAGGGAGGCTGTGACTGTCCCTGTCCTCGAGATACTATAGAAGTCTTCATTAGGAGCTGGGAGTCCTCTCTGTTGGTCCCGGTCATGCCCAAGACGATCGACATCCAGTATCAGATCCACAGCGCATCTGGTTTTGATAAGCTTCAGTTAGTTTCCTCACAATCCTATGATGGTGGAATCCTCTCTCAAAAGGGCCAGGAGTTCCAGGGACTCTGCCTCGGTGCTCCCAGGTAGAGAAGCTACAACCCTAGATTCTTTTGGGAGGAAGATGTACCAGGCTTCAATGCTCATCTCCCATATACAATCGTACCAGCTCTTCACGAGCATCCACTTACGAAACTCGGTGTGCAAGTTGTTGGACCTGGCTGAGACGCTACCTCCGGAGCAGGCCGAGTCACTTCGCTAGTTGGTCAAGCAGCAAATGGCATGTTGAAAGTTCATGGCCAGTGCCACTTACGACACTTTTGATGTGGCATCCAGGATCTCTGCTCAAGAGTATAGCAATGCGCAGACTTTCATGGCTGCATGTTTCTGATGGAACATTCTGTTCAGCAGAGGTTGGTGGATGCCCCATGTTGGGGGGATAAACTTTTTGGAGAGAAGGTTGAGGAGGTTGCTAACCAAATCAAAAAACATACTGATACCATCTTTTTTTCTCTCCTGCCGGACGCCTTCTGCATCTGCCTCCTTAGCTAGGAGGACTTTTAGCAAACCAAGGAGCAGTACCTATTACTATCAGAGGCACAGGTACAACCCCTTGGCTTGCTAGCATGTTCAGGCTCAGCCCAGCATGCTCGTTCACGTCAGCAGCATGTGCCTAAGGCCTCTGCTGCTCCCCAGTCAAAACAAAGGGGTGAGCTTTTGCTTGGCTCCAGCAGAGCATAGCAACAGTAAAAGCGTCTGTCCCAGAAGACTTGCCAGTCGGGGGGAGGCTGAAGATTTTCTACAAACGGTGGCCCCTTATAACCTCTGACTGGTGGTTTCTTCAAATAGTCCATCTCAGATACGCATTCAATTGGTATGGAAGACCTCAAATTGCCCACCTAGAGCTCATTCATTCAGCTCTCAGCACAGGCAGATACTTGCAGAGGAACTCTCCACCCTTCTGAAGGCCCATGCAGTCGAACCCGTTCCACCAAGGGAAGACGGGCAGGGATTATATTCCAGGTACTACCTTGTGCAGAAGAAAATGGGGGATGCGTCCCATTCTAGTCCTAAGGGCCCTGAACAAATTCCTAGTCCGTGAAAAGTTCAGGATGGTTTCCCTGGGCACCCTTCTCCCAATGATTCAGAAAGATGATTGGCTATTCTCTCTGGACTTAAAGGATGCATATACTTGCATCCTGATACTTCCAGCCCACTAGAAGTATCTTCAATTTCAACTGGGAACACATCACTTTCAGTACCACGTGTTGCCTTTTGGCCTCGCGTCAGCTCTCAGGGTATTCACCAAATGTCTAGTTGCAGCATCGCTATGCAGACTGGGAGTCCATGTGTTCCCATATCGTGATGATTGACTAGTAAAGCGCACCTCTCCGGACGGAGCTCAGGAGTCCATGCGAATAACTATTTGGGTGCTCGAGCTACTAGGGTTTGTTTTAAACTACCCCAAGTCCCATCTTCGCCCTGTCCAACAATTGGAATTCATAGGAGCCCTGCTTGATAAACAGAAGGTTCAAGCCTACCTTCCAAAGACGAGAGCTCTCGCTTCCAAGATTTGAGCCCCTCAGCAGGTCACAGCTCGGCAGATGTTGAGATTGCTGGGCCACATGGCTTCCACAGTGTATTTTACACCCATGACATGTCTTCACATGAGATCAGTTGTATCAGCGGTATCAAGCCACAGGGAGTCTGGATGATGTCATCCGAGTGTATCCAGAGATTGTACGCTCTCTTCAGTGAATCCAGTTTGATTGTGGGACTTCCATTCCAAATTCCTCAGCCACAAAAAGTGCTGATGACTGATGCATCTTTCCTGGGATGGGGGGCATCTTTCCTGGGATGGGGGGGGGGGGGGGTGAATCATGTAGATGGGCTTCACACTCAAGGTGTTTGGTCCATCCAGGAAACAAATCTTCAGATCATTCTCCTGGAGCTCTGGGCGATCTGGAACGCTGTAAAGGCTTTCAGAGATTGGCTGTCTCATCAGATTGTACTCATTCAAACAGACAATCAGGTTGCAGTGCATTATACCAACAAGCAGGGGGGCACCGGATCATGCCCTCTGAGTCAGGAGCTCTGTCCAGATGTGGCATTGGGCTCGCCAACATGCATATTCCTTCGAGCCACTTATCTGGCGCTCAAAAATAATACCCTGGCCGACAGACTTAGCACGATAATGCAACCACATGAGTGGTCTCGCAATATGGGCATAGCCCGCAAGATCTTCTGAGCGTGGGGCACCCCATCGGTGAATCTTTTGCCACTCAGATCAACCACAAGGTCCCTCAGTTCTGTTCCAGATTTCAGGCGCACGACAGATTAGCATCAGATGCCTTCCTCTTCAATTGGGGGACAGATCTTCTGTATGCGTATCCTCCCATACCTCTAATGGAAAAAACTTTGTTGAAACTCAAGACCGCGGAGCCATGATTTTGATCATGCCACACTGGCAGCGGCAGATCAGGTTCCCTCGTCTTCTGGAGTTATCCTCCGAAGAACCGTGGAGATTGAAGTGTTTTCCGACCCTCATCATGCAGAACGAGGGGGTCTCTTCTACATCCCAACCTCCAGTCTCTGGTTCTCATAGCTTGGATGTTGAGAGCCTAGAATTTGCTTCCTTGGGTCTTTTGGAGAGTGTCTCCTGGGTTTTGCTGGCTTCCAGGAAAGACTCCATGAAGAGATGTTATTCTTTTAAATGGAGAAAGTGTGCTGTCTGGTGTGAGAGTAAGGCCCTAGATTCCCTTTCTTGCCCTACGCAGACCCTAGTCGAATACGTTCCACACCTATCAGAGTTTATTCTAAAGACCAACTCCGTAAGGGTTCACCTTAGTGCAATTAGTGCTTATCAGCGTGTAGAAGGTAAGCCCATCTCTGGGCAGCCTCTAGTTGTTTGTTTTATGAGAGGTTTGCTTTTGTCAAAGCCCCGTGTCAAACCTTCACCAGTGTCATGGGATCTCAACGTCGTTCTCACCCAGCTGATGAAAGCTCCTTTTGAGCCACTGAATTCCTGCCATCTGAAGTACTTGACCTGGAAGGTCATTTTCTTGGCTGTTACTTCAGCTCGTAGAATCAGTGAGCTTCAGGCCCTAGTAGTGGATGCATTTTATACTAAGTTTCATCACAACAGAATAGTCATCCGCACACCTGCTGAAGGTGGTGTTGGAGTTCCATCCAGTCAGTTGTCTTGCCAACATTCTTTCCCCAACCTCATACCCATCCTGGTGACAGCAGCTTGCACACCTTGGATTGCAAGAGAGCATTGGCGTACTACATGGAGCGAACCAGGCCCTACAGACAGTCCACCCAACTTTTTGTTTCTTTTGATCCCAACAGGATGGGCGTCACCATCGGGAAATACACTATTTCTTATTGACTGGCAGATTGCATTTCCTTCACTTATGCCCAGGCTGGGCTGGCCGTAGAGGGTCATGTCACAACTCACTATTTCTAATTGGCTGGCAGATTGCATTTCCTTCACTTATGCTTAGGCTGGGCTGGCCCTAGAGGGTCATGTCACGGCTCACAATGTCAGAGCCATGGCTGCGTCAGTAGCCCACTTGAGGTCAACTTCCATTGAAGAAATTTGCAAGACTGCGACGTGGTCTTCAATCCACACATTCACATCACACTACTGCCTTGAGCAGGATACTCGACACGATGGTCTGTTTGGGCAGACAGTGTTGCAGAATCTGTTTGGGGTCTAGAATCCACTCCACCCTCCCTAGGCCCGTTTATTCTGTTCCAGGCTTCAGGTTATATATAGTTTTAGGTTAATCTGTGTTATCTCCTCGCCGTTGTACAGCGCTGCGTAACCCTAGTAGCGCTCTAGAAATGTTTAGTAGTAGTAGTTGCGAGGCCCACTTGACCAATGTTTGTTGTTTTTGGTGAGCCTGGATGCTAGGGATTCCCCACTTGTGAGAATTAATAAGCCTGCTTGTCCTCAGAGAAAGTTAAGGTATTTACCTGTAGCAGTGTTCTCCGAGGACAATGAGGCTGTTTCTTCTTACAACAATACTCTATCCTCTGCCTTAGACACACTTGCACCTTTGATGACCCGCCCTATAAGGCGTACAAAACCCCAACCTTGGCTGACTTCTAATATCCGCTACCTACGTTCCTGTACCTGCTCCGCCGAACGCCTCTGGTGGAAATCTCGGGCCCTTGCTGATTTCTTACCCTTTAAGTTCATGCTGACCTCCTTCCAATCTGCTCTTTTACGCGCCAAACAGGATTATTATATCCAACTGACCAACTCTCTTGGCTCTAACCCTCGACTTCTCTTCACCACATTGAACTCTCTCCTCAAGGTGCCCCCTCCTCCAACTCCCCCTTCATTATCTCCTCAGACCCTTGCTGAATTCTTTCACGACAAGGTTCAAAAGATAAACCTTGAATTCTCTACCTCGCCACCTCTCCCTCCACTAGTCCATTCCCCTCTCTCTCCTTCCCCTCATTCCTTTTCCTCCTTTCCTGAAGTTACTATAGAGGAAACTACACTTCTCCTTTCTTCCTCAAAATGTACCACCTGTTCCTCTGATCCCATTCCCACCCACCTTAATGCCATCTCACCTGCTCTTATTCCTTTTATCTGTCACTTCCTTGTCATCAAGCAGATGAAGCCATTACGTATGGGTTATGTCCATCAACCAGCAGGGGAGATAGAGAGCACTCAAACTTTCACAGTGCCCTCTTGGCCAGCTAGCTCCACTGCCTCTTCAGTATTCTCTATCTCCCTTAGCAGGGTGGCTGCAGCTTGTTCGAGCTCCAGAAAAATCTGCCGGGAGGTGGTTCCTGGCTTGCCAGTTGTTAACCGGGGTGTTGGAGGCTATAGCAGCTTCACTTTAAAGGCACATAGGTTAGCCCTTTCCCTGCCTTACCCATACCTCTGTGGATGTGGACATATTGCCTTGCTTTCCCTGTCCTTACCCACCAACAGTGGATGCAGGCATATAGGTTCGCCCTTTCCCTGCCTTTCCCACTCATCTGAGCCTCCGGAGTCTTCAATACTCTGCTTTCCTCACAGCTTAAAAAAAAAAAAGTTGCGTCGCGTTTTTAAACGCAGAGACGCTGGAACAGAGGTTTTTGACCTGATTTCAGCAGGATCGTAGTTGTACACTAGATCCTTTGAGGTAAGAGTGTTTTCCAACTCCTCCGGGGTGGGCCCGCGATCGGGGCGATTTTGGCGCGAAACCGCCATTTTGGATTTTACCGCCGTTTTTCGGCGATGGCTGCGGACAATGTAAAGCGCTGTTCCACTTGTGGCAAGCGCAAATCAGCAGCAGGGCTCTGTAAATCGTGCTGTACTGGCGTAGGAGCCGGCCCGAGCATGGCGAGCGATGTTTCTTCCCGCTCTGAGCTGGCAGCGGGCGCCATTTTGCTTACACCGCATGGCGCGGCCTCCGTGGACACGGAGAGACCTGAGCCGGGTGGGGCACCTCGAGATGAGGTTATTTCAGGAGTGGCTAGCACCGGACAGGATTTGGGTGCCCAGGGTGAGATTTTCTCCCCGGATTTTGTGCTTTTGCTGCATAAAGCATACAAGATGAAAAGAGCCCTTCCTCAAGGGTCGCCTGAGGCTCCTCTGATTGCCCCCCCCCCCCCCCCCCCCCCCCCCCCCCCCCGATGGATTCTGGCCTGGGACTGCCAAGTGAGGTTTTTTTCCCGGATGCTTGGCCTAAAGATAAGCGCAGAAGGGTTAATTCCCCTTCAGATTGTGGTGCACCTTTTTCCCCCCCGTGGTCGGGGTGTGAGGATTCAGAGAACTCTGACAGACGTTCTTGGTCTGAGGAACCAGAGTCAGGTGCAGATTTACCACAGGATCTGGATGATCCCTCCGCGGTGAGGATTTTCCACCGTGATGAGCTGCCAGCGCTTATTTCAGATACCCTGCAGGCCCTCTCGATTGAAGATCCTGACAGTGGCATGGCCTCCTCGGGTAATCCCAGGATGGCTAGTACCAAGAAAGCTGCTCGGGCCTTCCCTTTGCATGACTCCATCCTAGAGCTTGTTTCGGCTCAGTGGGCTGACCCCGAGGGACCTTTGAGAGTTTCCAGGGCTATGGGGCAGTTATACCCTCTGCGGGAGGGACATATGGCTCGTTTTCAAATGCCTACAGTGGATGCCCTAGTCACTGCGGTGACAAAGAGAACTACCCTCCCTGTTGAAGGAGGTGTTGCCCTGAAGGATGTTCAAGACCGTAGGCTGGAAACAGCATTGAAACGGTCCTTTGAAATTGCAGGTCTCACTGTTCGGGCGTCTGCATGCAGCTGTTATGCTGTGAGAGCCTGCCTAGCTTGGCTGCAACAGGCAGTGGCTCAGCCCGGAGATGGAGCGGAGCCCTTCTTGGATGTGGCTCCGCGGATGGAGGTGGCCTTGTCCTTTCTGGCTGATGCCCTTTATGACCTTGTCAGAGCTTCGGCTAAACAAATGGCAGTAGCAGTGGCGGCTCGCCGTCGTCTGTGGCTACGACACTGGGCAGCGGACATGGCCTCTAAGCAAAGGTTGGTGAAGTTGCCTTTTCAAAGACTTCTCCTATTTGGTGAGGAGTTGGAGAAAATTGTGAAAGGCCTGGGTGATCCAAAACCCCAGCGCTTGCCCGAAGATAGGCAGAGGCCTTCCTCTAAGGGCCAGGCGGTCCACTCCTCGTACAGACCTCGCTTCCGTGAAGCTAGAAGGTACCACCCGGGGCGTTCTGCTGGGTTCACTTCACGTGTCCGTGGTCAGCAGAGGAACTCCTTTCGCTCGGACAAGCGTTCCGCAGCCGGTGGCTCAAGACCAGGAGTTCAGGGGCGACCCTCTCAATGATGGTGCGCCGGCCCTCTCCTCGATGCCTGTCATCGGAGGACGGCTTTCCCTCTTTGTCGAGGAGTGGGCCAAGATTTCCTCAGATCAGTGGGTTCTGGACCTGATCAGAGATGGATACAGAATAGAATTCAACGCCCCAGTAAGAGACGTGTTTGTGGAGTCCCGATGCGGTTCTGCCGTCAAACGGGCGGCGGTGGAGGAGACTTTACAAGGTCTGATTCAGTTAGGGGAGGTGACCCCGGTGCCTCCCGCCGAGCAAGGCTGCGGCCGATACTCCATCTACTTTGTGGTGCCGCGAAAAGGTGGGTCCTTTCGCCCTATTCTGGACTTAAAAGAAGTGAACAAGTCCCTGAGAGTGCGGCATTTCCACATGGAATCCCTGCGCTCCGTCATTGCGGCGGTTCAGCCAGGAGAGTTTCTCACGTCTCTAGACCTGAAAGAAGCTTACTTGCACATACCGATTTGGCCCCTGCACCAGAAGTTTCTGAGGTTTGCGGTGTTGGGAAAACATTTCCAGTTCAGGGCCTTGCCTTTTGGCCTCGCCACAGCTCCCCGAACCTTTTCGAAGGTAATGGTGGTAGTAGCTGCTTTTCTCAGGCGAGAAGGTATCAGGGTTCACCAGTACCTAGACGACTGGCTCATCAGAGCAGACTCTGCAACAGAGAGCTTACAAGCTACAGCCAGAGTGGTCTCAGTACTGCAATCTCTAGGCTGGGTCGTCAATATGGCCAAAAGTCACCTGTCCCCTTCACAATCTCTAGAGGTTTTGGGGGCCAGGTTCGACACAGTCTCGGGCTATGTGTTCCTACCCGAGCTAAGGCGGTGCAAGCTTCAGAATCAGGCCCGTCTGCTCCTGAGGATGCCCCGCCCGCGAGCTTGGGACATTGTCCAGCTGCTGGGATCGATGACAGCCACGATGGAAGTGGTACCCTGGCCGAGAGCGCACTTGAGACCTCTACAGTATTCCCTACTCCGGAGATGGTCTCCTATTTCTCAGGATTACCAATGCAGACTTACTTTGCTCCCTGCGGCCCGTCTCAGCATGGAGTGGTGGCTCTCGGACAGCGTGCTGCGGCGAGGAATGCCGCTGACGCTCCCCGTTTGGTGCCTAGTGGTAACAGATGCCAGCCTGAAGGGCTGGGGCGCACACTGCAAGGGGAAGCATGCCCAGGGTCTATGGACACCCGAGGAGTCGGAGTGGTCCATCAACCGCCTAGAGTTGAAAGCGGTGTTTCAGGCGCTTCTGGCCTTTCAAGTGACCCTGGAAGGATTGGCTGTCAGAGTGATGTCGGACAACACGACAACGGTGGCCTATATAAATCGACAAGGCGGAAGAAGGTGCAGAGCACTAGCTGCGCAGGCCGAACTGATTTGCCACTGGGCCGAGCTGCATCTTCAGTGTCTGTCGGCAGCTCATATTGCAGGTCAGAGCAATGTGCAGGCCAATTATCTGAGCAGGCATCAGATCGATCCAGCAGAATGGAATCTGGCAGACGAAGTATTCCTGCAGATCTGTGCCAAATGGGGCAAGCCCGTGATGGATCTAATGGCGACAAGTGCCAATACCAAAGTCCCGTGCTTCTTCAGCAGACGGAGAGATCCTCGCTCGGCGGGGTTGGATGCCTTGGCTCAACCCTGGCCTCCGGGTCTACTTTATGTGTTTCCCCCATGGCCCTTGATAGGGCGCCTGCTCTTGCGGATTCGGCTGCACCCAGGAGAAGTGGTCCTCATCGCCCCGGATTGGCCAAGGAGACCTTGGTATGCAGACCTCCGACAGATGCTCCTGGAGGCTCCTCTGCCGTTACCTCTGGTACCGAACCTGTTGACTCAGGGACCGGTAGCCATGGAGGACGCCGGCCGCTTTGGTCTTACAGCATGGCTATTGAGAGGGCGCAATTGAGGGATAAAGGTTATTCCAATAAAGTTATTTCCACTCTCCTGCAAGCCCGCAAGCGGTCCACTTCCGTGGCTTATGCCAGGATTTGGTGCCTGTTTGAGTCTTGGTGTGCTTCCAGAGCCATTGTTCCAATGCGGGCTCCTGTCTCGCCGATTCTGGACTTTTTGCAGGAAGGTGTACAAAAAGGCTTGGCCTATAATTCCCTGCGGGTGCAGGTGGCAGCGTTGGCCTCCCTTCGTGGTAAGGTGGAAGGCGTGTCTTTGGCTGCTCACCCAGATGTGGCACGGTTTCTTAGAGGGGTGCTTCTGCTCCGACCTCCAGTGCGAGCACCCTGCCAAGCTTGGAACCTGGGGCTAGTTTTGAAAACCCTGCAGGCATCTCCTTTTGAGCCGCTTCGGCGAGCATCGGAGAAAGACTTGACACTGAAGGCCGTTTTTCTGGTGGCCATTACCTCGGCGAGACGGGTGTCAGAGCTCAAGGCGCTGTCCTGTAGAGACCCATTTCTGTAATTTTCAGAGTCCGGAGTCACGGTTCGGACCGTGCCTTCCTTTATGCCTAAGGTGGTTTCAGCCTTTCACTTAAACCAGCCTATTTTCTTGCCCTCTTTTTCAGAGGAAGAGTTTCCAGAATCTTTTGGGCAGCTGCACCTTTTGGATGTGCGCAGGACTCTGCTGCAGTATCTGCGAGTTACTAACTCTTTCAGGACTTCTGATCATCTGTTTGTTTTGATATCCGGTTCTCGCAGAGGGTCTCCAGCGTCTAAAGCCACTATTGCCCGCTGGCTCAAAGAAACAATCTTTTCAGCTTATCTGCTGGACGGCAGGGTTCCGCCTGTAGCCTTTAAGGCACATTCTACTAGAGCGATTTCTTCCTCTTGGGCTGAAACTGGAGCACTCTCTCTTCAAGAGATATGCAGTGCAGCAACATGGGCTTCTAAGCTCTCCTTTGCCCGACATTACAGGCTGGATGTGGCTGCCAGGAGGGATGCGCGTTTTGGTGCACAAGTGCTAGCGCGTGGTGTGGCTTGTTCCCACCCTATCTAGGGATTGCTTTGTTACATCCCATATGTAATGGCTTCATCTGCTTGATGACAAGGAAGGGAAAATTAGGTTCTTACCTTGGTAATTTTCTTTCCTTTAGTCATAGCAGATGAAGCCATGAGCCCTCTCTGTATGATTGTCTGTATGCTGTGAATCTGTTTTTCAGGTTCTGTTCTAATTTCCTGAAGTTCCTTCCTTGGGAGAAAGTTGGAAAACAATCTTCAGGATTCATGTTCAGTTTAAATTTAGGAGGATGTGTTCATTCCCTCCAGCATGTTTTTTTTGGAGGATGTGTTGATTCTCTCCAGGAGGCACATGTGTTCCCCTCCAGTTCTATAAATAGGAGGATGAGTTCATTCCCTCCAGTGTGTTGGGAGGATGTGTGATTCCCTCCAGGAGGCGTGTGTGTTCCCCTCCACTTATACAATAAGGAGGATGAGTTTATTCCCTCCAGGAGGATGTGCATTCCCTCCTTTATGAGTTCATGCCCTTGTGATGGGCCATCGTTCGCTGTGAAGAAAGCTCTTGTGATTCCCATTGCGGTTTGCCATACTGCTTTGGAAGCTTCAAATACTGAAGAGGCAGTGGAGCTAGCTGGCCAAGAGGGCACTGTGAAAGTTTGAGTGCTCTCTATCTCCCCTGCTGGTTGATGGACATAACTCATACGTAATGGCTTCATCTGCTATGACTAAAGGAAAGAAAATTACCAAGGTAAGAACCTAATTTTCCCATTCTCAACCTCTCACTTTCCACTGCAACTGTCCCTACTGCCTTTAAACATGCTGTGGTCACACCTCTCCTTAAGAAGCCTTCACTCGACCCTACTTGTCCCTCTAATTACCACCCATCTCCCTCCTCCCTTTTCTCTCCAAATTACTTGAGCGTGCTGTTCACCACCGCTGCCTTGATTTTCTCTTCTCACATGCTATTCTTGACCCACTACAATCTGGTTTTCGCCCTCTCCACTCAACCGAAACGGCGCTTACTAAAGTCTCCAATGACCTATTACTGGCTAAATCCAGAGGTCAAAATTCCATCCTCATTCTTCTTGATCTTTCCGCTGCTTTTGACACTGTTGATCACAGCATACTTCTCGATACTCTCTGCTCCACTTCTGGCAACCTTCTCTGTATCCCTGTCCCTTCCGTTCTCCATCTCTCCCTCACTCGCGAAACTGCTTTTAGTTATCTAGGCCCCAAGCTTTGAAGCTCTCTTCCCCCGTTGATCAGATCACCATCTTCTCTTCAAGATTTCAAAGCCTGCCTAAAGACCTTCCTTTCCTCCACGACCCTCCAGACCGGTCAACACGCGTGGGTTATGTCCTCCTACCAGCAGAGGGAGACTGAGAAACACTGAGCATTTGAATACTGTATATATAACCTGTGCAGTACATCCACTAGCCAGTATTTTCTCAGTCTCAGCAGAGGTAGATGGACAGCCTGTGCAGTCTTCAATAGTCTGGTGAGGTAGTTTAATTATACGGTTAGGGGGGTTTTTCTTATTGCCAAATTTATTGGTTTTGACTATTCCCTGTACGTGTGTTTAAAAAAAAAAAAAAAAGTGCTTCGGGGCCCTGGGTGCGGTGGGGCCCAGTTTTTCCCCCTGGGGTGTTAAACCTGTGTTCAGGTCCCTCCCCCTGTGCTGCTCTCTATGGAGATTCTGGCAGCTTTGTGCCTCGGCTGCTTTTCTAATATTGTAGCCTTGAGTGCCCCCCACTTCTCAGCTGCCAAATTGGGTTGATGTCTCTTTAAGAGCTATCTGAGGCTATATCTAGCTAGGAACGGACGGCAGGTTCGATTCCTGTTGGTAGCGAGAGAGAGCAGTGCGAGTGATTGTTGTGGGGAAGCGGTGAGTGAGAGGTTTTGCGCCGCTTCGCACAGCGTGTTGTGAGCTTCGGAGTTATGGCAGGCAAACTCCTCTGCTGTCGCGCGTGTTCGCGCCGAGGAGTAGAATCTCTGGGAGGTCAGTGCCGGTTGTGCGGCGAACCGAAGCAGGCCTCGCCGATGGCGGCGCCCCCGGTGTTGGTTGCAGAGGTTCCAGCTAGTTCGGGGGTGTCGGGGGCGGCAGGAGCACCGGCAGGGACGGCTTCAGCGAATTTAGTTTTGGTGGGAACGTCCGCCATTTTGGATACCGCGCGTCCCGTGGAATCAGCTGTTTTTGGCCCGGCTGCTCCTGGATCGGCTCCGAAGGTGGTGCCTGAGGGTACAGGAGGCGTTGGTTTTCCTCCGGATTTTGTTTGGACCCTCTATCAAGCCTGGAAGTCGGGACCCCCGCCTTTAGGGGAGGGGACTAGTTCGGCACTGGCTAAGAGGCCTCGGTTTGAGTGGGACGACGAGGAGGGATTCTCTCCTGTAGGATCCGAAGGTGCTTTTAGTGATATAGGGGACCCTGAGGGGTTTGAGGGCCCTCAGGATCCGGAGTTGGTGGTTCCTGGGGAGGATCCTTCTGTAGTGAGGATTTTTCACAGGGAGGAGCTTGCGGAGCTCATTGAGCAGGTCTCTTCCACCCTTAAGTTTGAACAGCCAGAGGCGGCTTTGGGGGAGGCTAGACAGGTGGATCCCTTGGTTAAGGGGATTCAGCGGCAGGCTAGGTCCTTTCCCATGAATAAGGACCTCAGGGATATGGTGTTTCAAGAGTGGCATTCGCCGGATTCTCCCTGTAAAGTGTCTAAAGTGATGTCTAGACTTTATCCGCTCCCACAGGAAGATAGAGATTCCTTTAAGGCACCCACAGTAGATGCTGTGGTGACAGCAGTTACAAAAGCCACGGCTATTCTGGTGGACGGGGGGACCGCTCTCCAGGATCCCCAGGATAGGAGGCTTGAGTCCTTCCTCAAGCGGAGTTTCGATTTGTCGGCCCTGGCCCTGCAGGCCTCGGTTTGTGGGGGGCTGGTTGCGCGGGCATGTTTCCGATGGGCCGAGAAGCTGCTTGATGATTCGGTGGAGGTTGGGACCTCGGGGGTGCAGGAGTTAGCCAAATTGGAAATGGGATCGTCTTTTTTGTCTGATGCGCTTTATGATTTGCTCCGTGCCTCGGCCAAGAATATGGCTATGCTGGTGGGGGCACGTAGAGCCCTTTGGTTGCGAGGTTGGGTCGCGGACGCGGCCTCCAAAGCCAAGCTTTGTTCACTTCCTTTTAAGGGGTCCATGCTTTTTGGTGAGGATTTGGATAAGTTGGTGCGCGGTCTCAGCGATGCCAAGGCCCCTCGTCTTCCGGATTTTCGTCCCAAGGCGGCTTCCAGGGGTACTTCCTCCCGAGGTCGGTTTAAGGAGGCTCGCCAGTATAGGCCCGGGAGGGCTAGTGGGTCCTTTAGAGGTCGGTTCTTCCAGCGCACCCTGTCCTTTCATGGGAATCGGCGCAGAGGGCGTATTTTTCTGCAGGAGGACAGGTTTTGGGGCGTAATTCGCAATGAAGGTGTGCGGGTCCAGGCTCTGGTTCGGGTAGGGGCTCGGCTGAGTCTGTTTTACCAGGACTGGGCCCAAATCACATCGGATCAGTGGGTTCTCGAGGTGGTGCGAGACGGATACGCTCTGGAGTTCGACAGCTCGCCTCCCGAAAGGTTCCTGGTGTCTCCTTGTCATTCGAGGCTCAAGCGGGCAGCAGTGCGGGACACTCTGGCTCGCCTGATCAGTCTGGGGGCGGTGGTTCCTGTTCCCGCCGCTCAGCGCCGCTTGGGCTGCTATTCAATCTATTTTGTGGTCCCAAAGAAGGAGGATGCCTTTCGGCCTATCTTAGATCTGAAGGCAGTCAATGCAGCTCTCAGAGTCCCCTCTTTTCGCATGGAGACGTTGAGGTCGGTCATTGTCGCGGTGCAGGAAGGGGAGTTTCTCACGTCTTTGGATTTGACGGAGGCTTATCTGCACATCCCCATTCGGGCCGCTCACCAGCGTTTTCTGCACTTTGCAGTGTTAGGGAAGCATTTTCAGTTTTGTGCTCTGCCTTTTGGATTAGCAACGGCTCCTCGAACATTTTCCAAGATCATGGTTGTAGTGGCGGCGGACTTGCGGAAGCAGGGTATTCTGTTGCACCCGTATCTGGACGATTGGTTGATTCGGGCCAAGTCCCAGTCGGAGAGCGAGGTGGCCACTGCTCGAGTGGTTCAGTTTCTTCAGTCTCTGGGCTGGGTAGTGAACTTCGGCAAGAGTCACCTGGTGCCGTCGCAGTCGCTGGAGTATCTGGGGGTTCGTTTCGACACCAGGAACGGTCGAGTCTTCCTGCTGGGCTCTCGGATTCACAAGTTGCAGGGTCAGATTCGTTGATTTCTGGCGGAATCGGCTCCGAAGGCACGGGAGTATCTACAAGTCCTGGGGCTGATGGCGGCCACCATAGAGGTAGTGCCATGGGCCCGGGCACACATGCGCCAGTTGCAGTCAGCTCTTCTCAGTCGGTGGTCGCCTCTGTTTCAGGAGTTGGACATGCGCCTTCAGCAGTCGGTAATCCCGCGCCTCAGTCTCCGGTGGTGGTTAGATCCATGCAATCTGGAAAAGGGAATGCCGTTGGAGGCCCCGCAGTGGGTGGTCCTCGTCACAGACGCCAGTCTTCAGGGCTGGGGAGCTCATTGTCTCGGGCAGGTAGCTCAAGGTCGCTGGTCTCAGATAGAAGCGCAGTGGTCCATCAATCGGTTAGAAACTCGGGCCATTTGGTTAGCGCTACAGACGTTTCAGAGTCTACTGGTGCGGAAAGCGGTCCGGGTGTTCTGCGACAACGCCACCGCCGTGGCTTATGTCAACCGTCAGGGAGGCACAAAGAGTCAGGCGGTCGCGGAGGAGGCGGCGCTGTTGTGTCAATGGGCGGAGGTTCATCTTCTAGCGCTATCCGCGGCACATGTGGCTGGAGTAGACAACGTGGAGGCAGATTACCTAAGCAGGCATTCGCTGGACCCCGGAGAGTGGTCGCTGCATCGGTCGGTGTTCAATCGCATTGTGTCGGTCTGGGGAATTCCCGTGATGGATCTCATGGCAACGGGCCGCAATGCTCAGGTTCAGAGGTTTTTCAGTCGTCGGAGGGATCCTCGAGCGGAAGGCATAGATGCGCTCCTGAAGCCTTGGCCTCTGGAGTTGCTGTATGTTTTTCCGCCATGGCCGTTAGTCGGTCGCGTGGTTCAGCGCATAGCTCGGCATCCCGGACGAGTGATTTTGATAGCCCCAAATTGGCCGCGTCGGCCGTGGTACAGCGATCTGGTTCGGTTGGCAGTAGTGGATCCTCTGCCGTTGTCAGATGCAGTGGTGTTGTGTCAGGGACCGATAGTTATGCCAGATCAGGATCGGTTCTTGCTTACGGCCTGGCTCTCGAGAGGCACAGGTTAAGAAGGAAAGGTTTTTCGGCCAGAGTTATCGACACGATGTTGAGTTCGCGTAGGCAGTCCACTTCGTTGGCGTATGTCCGGGTCTGGAGAGTTTTTGAGCATTGGTGTGCAGGTAGACAGGTTCTGCCCTTTCGAGCGTCGGTGACGGATGTATTGGAGTTTTTGCAGGATGGTATGGACAGGGGTCTGGCCTTGTTTTCCTTGAAGGTACAGGTGGCGGCTTTGTCATGTTTTCGTGGGAAGATCAAGGGGAAGTCGTTAGCTTCTAGTTCTGATGTTGTTCGGTTTTTGAAGGGTGTTAAGTTACTACGACCGCCCCGGCGACGGATGGTGCCTCCGTGGGATTTGAATCTCGTTTTGGATGCTTTGGTGAGGCCGCCGTTTGAGCCTTTGGTTTCTATTTCGGATAAGGATCTTTCCCTAAAGACGGTGTTCTTGGTTGCCATTACTTCAGCTCGGAGGGTGTCGGAACTTCAGGCATTGTCTTGTAGAGACCCCTTTTTGTCTTTTTCCAAAGAGAAGGTGTCTTTGCGCCCGGTGCCGTCCTTTTTGCCCAAGGTGGTTTCAGAGTTCCATGTGAATCAAGTTATTTCCTTGCCAGTTTTGGGGGACTTTGCGGGGGATGCGGAACAGCGTCGACTGGCCAAGTTAGATGTGCGAAGAGTCTTGCGCTGTTATATTTCCAGAACTCGGCGCTATAGACTTTCTGACCGTTTGTTTATTCTTCATGGTGGGGCAAGAAAGGGCGCGGCAGCTTCCAAAGCTACGATAGCTAGATGGTTGAAGGAATCGATTGCTTCTGCTTATTTGCTGAAGGGTCGCATGGTCCCTAAGGAGTTTTCGGCTCGTTCTACTAGGGGGGTGGCGACCTCTTGGGCGGAGAGTAGTATGATTCCTCCGTTAGATATTTGTCGAGCGGCGGTTTGGTCGTCATTGCATTCCTTTGTTAAACATTACAGGATTGATGTGCATGCCAAGGACGAGGCAGGCTTTGGGGCTGCAGTGTTGATCTCTGGCCTTCGTGGATCCCGCCCTTAGGATGTTTACTGCTTTGGTACGTCCCATGCGTCTTGACCGGTCTGGAGGGTCATGGAGGAAGGTGAAATTAGATCTTACCTGCTAATTTTCTTTCCTCTAGACCCTCCAGACCGGTCAAGGCCCGCCCTGTCTGTACTTTAGGCCAGGAGGTCTGCTTGGTCTGTTTTGTCTGTTGTTCTCTCTTGGCAGCTGTTGAGTGTGGTTTCTATGGTTTCAGACTTTTGTTGGTATGAGTCTGGTCAGGTGTGACTGTGTTTGATAGTCCACCTGTGAAAGCACACACAATAAAAGGGCACAGTGAAAGATATGAAGAAAGTGTCCAGTTGGCAGTGACCACGTACAGGGTTGTTCGTTGTAGTTGGTGTTTTTGTTTTCTCTGCTTTGTCAGGGTTATACTGGCTAGTGGATGTACTGCACAGGTTATATATACAGTATTCAAAAGCTCAGTGTTTCTCAGTCTCCCTCTGCTGGTAGGAGGACATAACCCACGCGTCTTGACTGGTCTGGAGGGTCTAGAGGAAAGAAAATTAGCAGGTAAGATCTAATTTCACCTTATACCTCAGTCTTTGAGCCCCCTCCCAACTAGTCCCTTCCTTTTTCAGTCCCTCCTGCTGCGACTTCTCTGCCTTCCTTCTATCTCTTGTCCCTGTGTTCATTCCCTGTCCACCATCAGATTAATGATTTTATTTGTTGTAAACCACTTAGCTGCCAGTATTGGGCCTATTTTGTGGTATATCAAGTCTTGGAAATAATAAAATAAATATAATCTTAAGTTTATCTTTACGCTACCATATCAGGTACCGTTTTGCTGAATTTCGGTATGTGTGCCATGGGACATCGCAGCGTGTGACAAAGGTGGTGGTGTTCCTACCAGACTTGTGGACCTGTATGCCCTCTCTTGTGGAATGGGAGGCCCTCTGCCAACAGAAAACTCTTAACAAGGAGACAGAATCTCCACCCTCCTCTTCATCACCAGTGCCGAAGGAGGAGGAAGCAGAAAAGGTAGGGATCAAATATTAGTGCAGGGGGATGTTAAAAGGCTACTTAACACATTAACTCTACTAACATACTATAAAGAATTAGGTAGTGGCTCCAGAGCAGGTGGGTGGAGGCTGAATATTCGGGGAGGGTGGCACCTCCCTTACAGTGCTGGAGCTTATTTAATCTTCTTTTTATTGTGCTGCTAGTATTGGAGGATTGTGTACCATTCTTCTTTTGAAAATTAATAAAGTTTTAATAAGCAGTACAAAATGCAAATGAGCTCCCAAGGATCCCTATTTATAAATGAATGCTCATGCATCCACTGTGGCAGATTAACAATAAAGAATTATTAAAAGAAATTAGTATGTAGCCTTAACCTTTCACAGTCATAAGAAAAGAAGCAGCTTGATAGCAGAGAACAGGATAAAGATGTGGAGAAGGCAAGAAAACCTAAAGAGTGTGCCAGCAGCTGGCATTTGTCCTTTGGCTTTTCATTTTCAAGGAAGTCCATAAATGGAAACATGTTATCATCTTTTCATGTCCACATGAGTTTCTCCATATGCATATTGTATGCCAGCATCTAACCAGTCAGTCTTCATATAGTCTTTGTTTTGGTAATGTAACTGGATTTTATTGCAATGTGTACATGTGGCAAAACTTCTGAAACAGAAAACAAGCTTTGGTTTTTACTAATTTTCAGCCTGAAGTTGAAACCCTGGAAGAGGAGCCTGTGACTACCATTGGCTATCCCTCGATTTCTGTTCGCCCACGGCAAGGCTTCAGCTGTACCCTCATGTCTCTCTATGCCACGTTGGAGTACAGGAAACAGAAAGAGAAGCTCTCATTTGAGGTAATTTTCTCCATTGGATGGAGGATTAGCTTAATGGTTAGAACACTGGCCTGAGAAGGAGGAAGGTCAGGTTCAAATCCCACTGTTGCTCCTTATGATCTTGGACAACTCACTTTAACTTTCCATTTCCTCCACTACAAACTTAGATTGTACCAGCAAAATACCTATGATACCAGAATGTAACTAACTTCCCTTGAGCTACTACTGAAAAAGACATGAGTTAAATCTAAAATCCCTTCCATCTTCCCCTTCACAGATCCCTCTGCAACAGAACTTGCTGAACTGGAGGGGCTCCTGCATTCCAGGGTCCCTGAAAGGTCAGCTGAGCTAAAGGCCATCAGATGCTCTCTGCCAGAGACAATTTTTCTTTTGGGCTATGGAGCCACATCTATTATGGACTTCTCATCTTGTGTTGCCTTTAGGTTGCTGTGCTGATGGAATTCTTTCAGGAGATGTTGCAGCGAGATTTTGGTTATAAGATCTACAAAGGTCTTTTGAGTCTCCCAGAGGTACAAGAGGCTGCAGCTGCAGCTGCAGCAGAGACAGATGAAAAGAAATCAGAGGTGGAAAAAGAGGAAGAATTACAGGAACAGGCGAAACCTGAGGAAGAGGTTAGTGTGCCAGCTGTGGCATGGGTGAGGTCCTTTGGCTTTACTAATCAGGCCGGTCCCTCTCATGTAATACTCATATTGCTCCTGTATGACACATCCTGTATCATAAAGGAGAAATATAGAGTTCGATTCACCCATTCATAAGGCATTACAGACTGGAAAAATAATCTTGTGGCAGAAAATTTTGAAAGAATTTTGCAAGCAGTAATCAACCTAACTTCTTAAGGTCCCATACGAGGGTGGGAATGTAACAGTATAGGAATCTTCTTGTACTGTCAGTTTTTATTCTGTTAACTTCCACATCAGTCTACCACGTCGGTCTACTCCCATCCCTCTCATCATCTTAATTTTTTTATATTTTTCACGGGAAACGGGTTGTACTCTGAAGACTAAAACCTTCTCTGTGTTGAATTTTGCAATTAGATGGCTCCAACAGGAAAAGATCTGAAAAGCAGATGTAAGAATGATTGAGGTGGTAATATGGCGTCTCTCATTTTAGCACGAGCCTGCAGCGGAGAGCAGCTGTTGGCCAAACAACCTGCAGCTGTACTCCGTTTGTGGTGTAGACTGAAGTGGTAGATACCAGAACAAAAATATATAAGAAAAAAAGTCAACATTACTTGGGGCTGGATACCTTGTTGTTTGGTTACTATTTTTTTCACAGGGAATGGTGGGTGTAGATTCAAGAGCCATTCTGGGGCTCACCCCCACTTCTACCTGGGAAAACAATGCTTCACAGAAATACTCTGTCTGACATATTTTCTTGGAAGCTAAATATGCTCTGAAAGACAGCATAACTCTCTCACACAAAGTCTTGGCACCTGTAAACCTCTAGTGGATTATTAAGAGACAGTGTGTTGAATTATTGACTTAGCTTTGGTTCATGCATTGCGCTTAAAGTTTGTGTGACAAAGCTCTGGTGTGCAATTGTCTTTATAATTTCGTCTGTACTCTGAAAAAATAGGAAGATAAGTCAATGTCAGATAATATTTTTTTAAAAGAAAATGATAATGGATCCACCAACCTTAAAGAAGTCTTAGTTCCAGCCTTTTTAGTGATATTGTAGGTTTAGTTATCACTCCTGAAGATCCGCAATAAGTTAAAATGTCCAAATTAAATATTTCAGCTTATCCCTACTAGAGAATGACACGGGTACAAAATTTGTCCCCTCCCTGTCTCCATCCCTGCCCCATCCCCATTGGCTTTGTTCTCATCTGCAGAAGCCTCAAACACTTACGATTTTATATTTAAATCTTTTTATTAAAGTATAAAAAGTATCAATATGCTGTGCAACGGCTGTGTATAAATTACAAATAGAAACCAATAACTAGCAGCTATAATAACCTTCCCACCACCACCCTTCCAACCCAAACAATAGTTGACTTGTACTACCCCAAGGAATCCTAATCCACCCTGTTAAATTGTCCAGGGGTACAAAATACAACCTGTTCTGTATGACCTAGAGGGGAAAAATATGCCCTATGAAGCACTGTTATGGTTTTTTAATCTGTGGATGAATAAGAAGTCATCAATAATCTCAGGATTCAGTCTCCTGTCTTCCACAGTCCCTCCTGCAATAGATGTCTTCTTAGATGTGCTAGTAGCAGGATGTACAGGATCCCCCATGCAAATTTTGCTAGCTGTGGCCAGCATGTTTGCTTGTTTTTCCAAAAAATAAAAATATCGTCTGCATCATAAATAACAGTCCAGTTCATTAGGCTTCAAAGTAGAAAGTGACAAGGGGACAAAGTTTGTCCCTGTCCCCCGCCCCGTCCCCACGGGCTGTGTCCCTGTCCCTGTGTCATTCTCTAGTCCCTACTATATAAGCAGGTTCCTTGACTTAAGAGGTTATGTGCATAGAAGTATGCTTCCAGAGCGCCATGCGTGACGACGGCATGACGACATCATACGCACGGCTCCCTTCATCTGCAGACTCCGTGGCTCTATCAAGACCTTGGCAACAGGTCCCGGACGCTCCTGCTTCCTATGTGTTGCCTCTCCCTTCCTAGGGGTTTCTTCGCCTTGCTTGCTGCCTGACCTGACCCGTGCTGGTATCCTGACTTCGCCCTTCTTTTTGCCTGACCTGACTCGTGCTGGTATCCTGACTTCGCCCTTCTTTTTGCCTGACCTGACCTATGTTGGTATCCTGACTGCGTTTTCTTGCTGCTTGACCCGACCCGTACTGGTATCCTGACTTCGCTTTTGCCTGCTTCCTGACTTCGTCTTGCCTGATCTGGGCCGGTATCCTGACTTCGTCTTGCCTGCTGCCTGACCTGACCCGTGCTGGTTTCCTGACTACGCCTTGCTCATTGCCTGACCTGACCTGTGCTTGGTATTTATTTATTTATTTATTGCATTTGTATCCCGCATTTTCCCACCTATTGGTAGGTTCAATGTGTCTTACATGGAACAATGAGGGATGGTTACAAAGTATCGAGCAATGTTAACAATTCAAGAGAGAGAATGAGTTTCTGTAGAGCTTTCTTGCGGAAGTGTTGGGCCAGGTTAAGTCCTTAGGAAGTTCAGTGGGGTTTGCATGATTTGTTGGGAGATAGTTACCGAGTGGGGGAGTAAAGTTGCAATATAGTCAGATAAGGTTAGAAACATTGGTCGGACAGGGTTACAACTCGGGAGGAAGTGGGGTACGTTGTAGAGTCTGTACAATAGATAATAGACTGCGTCTGAACAGCGTGGGAAAACAGCGGTGATTGCAGCATTGATCAGTTACAAGATCTGTGACACGACATTTCTGCAACTGTAGCACCTTTAGATTTTTGATACATTGTGACACAGCAAGTTTTGTTCAAGATACACAATTCCCGAGGCAGGTGCTATGCGCTGAAACAAGGGTTTGTGTCGAGGTTGCTTGCATATTTACTGGGGGGGGGGAGCATTGTTTGGGACAAGTTGCACAGGGATGCTGGTTGCCCTTGGAAGCCTTGTGGTCAATCAACAGATTGGAGACTTGGACAGTACGTCTCGCCTTGGAGATCTTGCAAAGGATTTTGCAAGTCAAAGTGGTGAGAGTTCTCTCCGACAATGCAACAGTACTGACCTATGTAAATTGTCAGGGAGCTGCGAAGACCATAAAAGTTGCAATGGAGGCCTCCATACTTCTGGGCTGGGTAGAGAGTCTTCTAACTGATCTCTTGGTGGTTCATGTAGGAGGCATGGAAAAAGTTCAAGCAAATTTCCTAAGCAGAAACACCTTAGGTCTAGCAGAACGGAGTCTCAGTCAAGAGGCTTTCTGGTGATGGATCTCATTGCAGCAATAGCCAACACATGGGTTCCCTAGTTTTCAGTCGATGGGAGGTGGCTAGAAGGCATTGATGCCTTGGTATAGCTTTGGCCATCTCAGGACTTCTTTGTGTTTCCCCTATAGCTGCTAGTAGGACATGTCATTTAGCGCATAGAAAGTCATGCCGGGTTAGTACTCCTGGTGGCTCCAGCTTGGCCTTGGAGTCCATGGTATGGGAATCTAATCAGTCTGAAGGTAAGTGATCTTCTGTGGCTGCAGGGGTTGGGGAATCTGTTAGTTCAGGGACCAGTCAACATGCTGGTTCTATCTCCATTCTATCTTGCGGTCTGTGAAAGAGGGGTTACTCTCCAGCAGTGATATCTACCATGCTGCAGCAGCATAAAATCTGTTGTACTCCTTTTGGGATCTTACTAGGTATGTGTGACCTGGATTAGCCACTGTTGGAAATAGGATACTGGGTTTGATGGACCTTTGGTCTGTCCCAGTATGGCAGTTCTTATGTTTTTGAAGATTGGTGTCAGGAGAAAGGCTATGTCCTGTCGCGGACATCTGTAGCTGAGATCTTGGACTTTCTTAAGGATGGTTTGGATAAGAAGTTGGCTCTGGCCTCTTTAAAAGTTCACGTGGCAGTGTTAGCTTGTTTTCAAGGTCCAGTTCAAGGGAAGGCATTATCCTCTTCTCTGGATGTTTTGCATTTCCTTCAGGCGGTCAAGCTCATTAGACCTCCTTGGCGCTAAGTGGTTTTGCAGTGAGACCTAAACCTGTCTTGTTGGTACTAGTTGCTGCCTCTTTTGAGCCATTTTAATTGTTCAGTGAAGGATCTTTCCCTCAAGTTGGTATTCTTAGTTGCTATTACCTTGGCTTGGATGATATCAGAGCCATTCTTATTGTTTTCTTCTGAAAAGGTAGTTCTGTGGATGGTACCTTCCTTCTTCCCAAGGTGGTTTCAGCCTTTCATGTGAATCAGGCTATTTTTCTAGCAGTGTTGGTTGATTCTGAAGGGGACAAGGAACAGTGTCAGCTGGCGCATCTGGATGTCAAGAGGATCTTAATGACTTATCTAAGAAGAACAGAGGAGTTCAGCCATTCAGATTATTTGTTCTGTTTGGGGGTCAGAACAAGGGAAGAGCAGCCTCTAAAGCAATCTTAGCTCATTGGCTTAAGGAAGCCATCACATCCACCTACCTTTCTAAAGGGTGGCCAGTGCCTCTCCCATTTAAGGCGCATTACACGAGGCACGGTGACCTCGTGGGCTGAAAGAGGTTTGATTCCGCTCTAGGATATCTGTAGGGCGACAGCTTGGTATTCCTTGCATTCATTCACAAAACATTACTGTCTATATGTGCAAACACAGCAGGATGTAATGTTCAGCACAAATATAAGAATAGCCGTACTGGTTCAAACCAATGGTCCATCTAGCCCAGTATCCTGCTTCTAGCAGTGTCCAATCCAGGTCACAAGTACCTGGCAGAAACCCAATTAGTAGCAACATTCCATGCTGTCAATCCCAGGGCAAGCAGTGGCTTCCCCATGTGCATCTCAATACCAGACTATGGACTTTTCCTCCAAGAACTTGTCCAACCCTTTTTTAAACCCAGATACGCAAACTGCTGTTAGCACATCCTCTGGCAGCAAGTTCAAGAGCTTAACTATTCTTTGAGTGAAAACATATTTCTTCCTATTTGTTTTAAAAGTATTTCCATGTAATTTCATTGAGTGTCCCCTGGTCTTTATACTTTTTGAACGAGTGAAAAATTATTAACATCTACCCGGTCTACACCACTCAGGATTTTATAGACCTCAATTGTATCCCCCCTCATCCGTCTGTTTTCCAAGCTGAAGAGCCCCAACATCCTTAGCCTTTCCTGATACAGGAGGTGTTCCATCCCCTTGATTGCTCTTCTTTGAACCTTTTCTAATTCTGCTATTTCTTTTTTTGAGATATGACGACCAGAATTGAATGCAATATTCAAGATGAGGTCGCACCATGGAGTGATACAGAGGCATTATAATATTCTTGGTCTTATTTTGCATCCCTTTCCTAATAATTCCTAGCATCCTGTTTGCTTTTTTGACCACCACTGCTGCACACTGGGCAGAAGACTTCACCATATTGTCTACAATGACACCTAGATCATTTTCTTGAGTGCTGACTCCTAAGGTGGACCCTAGCATCAGGTAACTATGATTTGGATTGTTCTTCCCAATGTGCATCGCTTTGCATTTGTCCACATTAAATTTCATTTGCCATTTGGATGCTCAGTTTTTCAGTTTCTTAAGGTCTTCCTGCAATTTTTCACAATCCGCATGTGGTGTTTTGACAACTTTGAATAGTTTTGTCTCATCTGCAAATTTAATCACCTCACTCGTCGTTTCGTTTTCCAGATCATTAATAAATATGTTAAATAGCACCGGTCCTAGTACAGATACCCGCGGTACTCTACTATTCACCCTTCTCCATTGAGAAAAATGGCCATTTAACCTACTATCTGTTTTCTGTCCAATAACCAATTCCTAATTCACAGAAGGACATTGCCTCCTATCCCATGACTTCTAAATTTTCTCAGGAGTCTCTCATGAGGAACTTTGTCACAAGCTTTCTGAAAGTCTAGATACATTACCAGCTCACCTTTATCCACATGTTTGTTTATGCCTTCAAAGAAATAAAGCAAATAATGTGCAACTTTCTTTAAATTAGTCACCTTATTCTCTAACTCCTCTTACCTATCTATATGTTCCATCTTTGATTATACCCTACACTGCCAATTAAAATGTTCTATTACTTGTTGTGTTGACATTATAAGCAGTATACTATGCCATACTTTGTATTATTTGAATATTTTTACTGTTGTAGTTGTCTATTGCTCATGTTTAATTTATTCTTACTGTACACCGCCTTGAGTGAATTCCTTCAAAAAGGTTTAAAATAAATCCTAATAAATAAATAAATTGGTGAGGCAAGACTTTCCTTGGCTAATCCCATGCTGACTCTGTCCTATTAAACCATGTTTGTCTATGTGTTCCATAATTTTATTCTTTATAATAGTTTCCACTTTTTTCCCCGGCATTGAAGTCAGGCTTACCAGTCTGTAATTTCCCAGATCACTCCAGAACCCTTTTAAAAAGTTGGCATTACATTGGCCACCCTCCAATCTTCAGGTACTAAGGATGATTTTAACGACAGGTTACAGATCACTAAAAACAGATTATCAATTTCATGTTTGAGTTCTTTCAGTACCTTCTGGTGTATGCCATCTGGTCCAGGTGATTTATCACTCTTTAACTTGTCAATTTGGCTTAGTAAGTTTTTCGGTTCACCAAGATTTCTTTGTTCCTCCACATCGTCACCCTTGAAAACTGTTTCTGGTACAGGTGGATCTCTTACGTCTTCTTCCGTAAAGACGAAAGCAAAGAATTCATTCTATCTCTCCGCTATGGCCTTGTCCTCCCCGAGGGCTCCCTTTGCTCCTTCATGATCTAACAGTCCCACGGATTCCCTCACAGGCTTTCTGCTTCAGTTGTACCTGAAAAAGGTGTTACTATGAGTTTTTGCCTGCACGCAAGTTTTTCTTTATATTCGCTTTTTACCTTCTTTATCAGTGCTTTGCATTTAGCTTGACACTGCTTATGTTGCTGCTTATTTTCTTCATTTGGATCCTTTTTCTAATCTTTGAAGGATGCTCTTTTGGCTCTAATAGCCTCTTTCACTTCACTTTTTAACCACATTGGCTGTCGTTTGTTCTTCTTTCCTCCTTTGTTAATATGTGGAATACATCTGGTCTGGTCTTCTACTATGGTATTTTTAAACAACGTCCATGCCTGATTTAAAGTCCTAAGCTTTGCAGCCATCTCTTTTTAACTATTTTCCTCATTTTGTCATAGTCACCCTTTTGAAAATTGAATGCTGCTACAATAGATTTCTTTAGTGACTTCACTCCAGATATCAGCTCAAATTTGGTTATGAGCACTATTTCCCAGTGGATTCGATGCTGTTATCTCTCATACCGTACCCTGCATTCCACTAAGGACTAGATCTAAAATTGCTCCTCTTCTTGTCGGTTGCTCCAAGAAGCAGTCATTTATTACATCTAAGAGTTTTACATCCCAGACTCTGTGGGTCCCGCCCTTGATTCTTACTGCTTTGGTAGTTCCTAAGTGTCAGCATCTGGACCGGTCTGAAGGGATGACAAGGAAGGAGAAATTAGGTCTTACCTATTAATTTTCTTTCTGCTAGGCACTCCAGACTGGCCCAGAAGCCACTCTGTCACTGTTTTTAGTTGGGGAGCATGGAAGTCCATTTGGCTGGTGGTTCAGTTGTGGAGTACCCTATTTGAGGACCCTGTTTTGTTCATTTGGATGTTCTGTATCTAGTTCATTTAAGTTATTTTGGATTCTCAGATCTGGTGTACTGTGGTGTTTAAAAAGAATTGTGGTCGAAATATTCATAAGAAAGACTTGCGATGCAGGCAGGACACAATCTGGAAAAGATGGTAAAAGTCTGTTGTGTCCGAAAATCAGCCATGGAGAGTTAGTGCTTTTCAACTTAATGACTTCAGTACTGGCTGGCTAGCTGGCTGGCAACTGCACAGGTCTATTATGCTAGTCTCAAACTTAAGTGTTCTTGGTCTCTCTCTGCTGGTAGGTGTGCATAACCTCAAGCGTCAGCATCTGGACCAGTCTGAAGGGCCTAAAGTAAAGAGAATTAGCTTGTAAAACCTAATTTCTCCTTTGGAAGCTGGAGAAAGAGCTTCTTACAAACAGTGTTGCTGTTTGGGACTTCTCACTGTGAGTTCTGATTCTACTGACCCACAGTAGACCACAGCACCAGCCTAGATTTTTGTTGCAGCCGATGCTTCTGTGGAAAGCTGTGGATACCGTGAGCATAGAGGCCCAACTGGAGAGTGCCAGTAGCTGTTGCTGTTGTGGGGGCTGGCAAACTACGTGGAGACTACTGTTCTGATGTTTCAGACCCTCTCTTCTACTGGATTGCGGGGGGAGGCCAGCAAGGAGAAAGAGAGGTGTTTCAAGTAGAATTGGAAAGGTTAGTTCCATTTCTTTTCAGTCTGATGATTCTTGTGTGGAAATGAAGGATGTTTATTGACAGGAGACGGTGTGATGTCAAAAAAGCTGAAGCCGGTTCCCACTTCAGCTGCCATCTTGGTTTGTTCAAAAAAACTATCAGGTGCTGCATCCATGTTGTTGTTGTGCTTGTTATAACCAAGGGAGCTTCAGAAATTGGGGACTGTTCTGCCCATGCCGTTGCTCTCACTGAGCCGGGCTACAGATGGATGCAGGCACTCGGGGGGGGGGGGGGGGGGTCAGTGGCAGTGAACGGCAACCTGGACTGGACATCTAAGATGCTGCTTCTGCTGCTACTTGGATGCCCAGTCCAGTTCACTGGGTGCCGCTGCTGCTCCCCGAGTGCCCACATCCCCCTGCAGCCCAGCCCGGCTTAGAGACAGTGGTGGCTTGGACAGCAGCTTGTTTGCTTATCATGACAAGATCTTTATTGTCATCTTAAGCAAAAATAAAGGCATATAGCGCAGCACTGAAATCCACAATACAGCATTGCAAATAACAAAGCAAGTTCTGGAGCACTGATAATTACATTTTGAATATACAACCCCCCCCCCCCCCCCCCCCCCCCCCCCCACACACACACACACACCTTCACAGGCTCCTCAAAAACTCCCCAAACTTCCCCTCCTAACAGAGAGAATGCAAAACAATATGCACTTCACAAGTTTGCTATTGTTTTGGACAAACCAATATGGCCACTTGCTTCAGGCCACATAATGTCATGTTGCCTCTTGTCATTAAACCACTTTGATAGAAACCATGGAAAAAGCCACCATTTTGCCATGAAGTTCTTTTAGGGCTTTGATAAGTTCAGTGTCCTTGAATGAAGGGCCCAGTTCTCAGAGTATGGATAAGCACCCTCCAAGAGCAACCTTAAACACTGAGGCGGAGGCAGTAGGTTTTTTTGACCAAGCTGGAGGTTCTGGCCATTCTGTTGAACCAGAGTTGTCTTTTTCCACATAATTATATGGCTCCTTCTTGCACCATTTCTCTTGAAGCGCTCATAGAGAATCCAAGGTTCAGAGGTCTCCCAAAGAGGCAAATAGGCTGAATCTGTGTGTTGCTTTCAGAGAGCAGACCATAGTGGTGGGAACTTGGACACACTGGTGCACTTCCTGGCATGGCTTGTGCAGGTGTTTTCAGCATGGTCTGAATCCCCAGCATCTGTCTCAATACCTAGGAATGTCCTATCAGCTGTTTAAGGAACTCTTCTTTTACTTTTCAGGTCTCCTACCTGTTGGTCTTTATGTCTAAGTCTTTCATTCCAGAACTCTGATCCCAGCTCCTGTTACATTAGACAGCCTTTGGGAAGATGTGTTTTTTGGAACAGGCAGGGGCGTAGCTACGGGTGGGCCTGGGTGGGCACAGACCCACCCAATCACAACTCAGACCCACCTCTAGTAGGGAAGTCTTTGCTGAAACTCAAGCAAGACCAGGGAACTATGATTCTGATAGCGCCCTTTTGGCCCCGTCAGATCTGGTTCCCTCTTCTTCTGGAATTGTCCTCTGAAGAACCGTGGAGATTGGAGTGTTTTCCGACCCTCATCTCCCAGAACGAGGGGTCTCTTCTACATCCCAACCTCCAGTCTCTGGCTCTCACGGCCTGGATGTTGAGAGCTTAGAAATTGCCTCTTTCGGTCTTTCAGAGGGTGTCTCCCGAGTCTTGCTTGCTTCCAGGAAGGATTCCACGAAAAAGTGTTATTCTTTCAAATGGAGGAGGTTTGCCGTCTGGTGTGACAGCAAGGCCCTAGATCCTTTTTCTTGTCCTACACGAACCCTGCTTGAATACCTTCTACACTTAGAGTCTGGTCTCAAGACCAACTTCGTAAGAGTTCACCTTAGTGCGATTAGTGCTTATTATCACCTTGTAGAGGGTAGGCCTATCTCTGGACAGCCTTTAGTTGTTCGCTTCATGAGAGGTTTGCTTGGTGCGCGGCTCTGGTCCGACTCCAGTTTGATCGTCTCCTTCAGCTGACGGCAGCGGACAGGCTTCTGCTTCAGGGTCTGGCGCACCTTTGAATCATGGAGTTCGATTTCAGGAGTTACTGCTACTTCTGCCTCAGTGACAGTGATTCTCGCCTTCCTTCAAGAGGGCCTGCAGAAATCTCTTTCCTTGAGCTCGTTGAGGGTGCAGGTGGCTGCGTTGGCT